>NC_084935.1:11881702-13236303 GCF_958298935.1 Phragmites australis
CAAAATAAAAATATCAAGTCCAGATCTAAATACCATACGTAATTTAATATAATCACAAGTAGGAACATCGTACCAAAGCCAAGAGTAAGAAAAACAAAGAGATAATGGTAGAGCAAAGATATAACACAAAAACCTTTATTGCCATTTTTTTCTGATATACAGAGTATAACCGGCTTGTGTGACCATGGTCCATGGGTTGAATGGCCCATTTTACGAACACAATTCACTCACACATCACAAGATAAAGATGTAAGATTTGCCTAGCGCTGTTTCTCAAAAAATGCATAGCATTGTTTATAAATACACATAAGATGGAAGCGTAAATCAACTCAAGAGTTCATTTTAAAAAAAAACACAAGAGTTAGGTGTGTTTCATCATGCCATGGAAGGGGAAAAGTCTTCTTTTGCTTGGTATAAGCCGCTTCATATTTGCAGCAGTTGATTGCCTTGAACTAAAACACATGACGTATCTGGTGTACAAATTTCCTTACAAGATCCTGCAGCAATATAATTGCAAAAATCAGTACATGCGTACCACAGCGAGCAAAGAACTAGTACTACTTCCAGTCAAGTATAGATGACGTTTCAGACAGGAAAACAGTGTCATCTATACTTGACTGGAGGAAGTAGTCTGCAGTGATGTCAAAAGTAAACATTTGAGGAGCATTCAGCAAAGAAGGTGGATAATAACTCATGAGGTGTCTTATCAGTGAAGTATTGTGTACATCCTACATTTTCTCAAATAGTTGGTGATGGTAGATTTATATAAGAAACGTAGCATCAATGGGCCTATCATCAGATGCACATTTTCACAAGAGGGCCTCTATTCTTTCCAAAGCCTACAGTGGGCAATTGTCACTTTCCTTTAAGCATGTTGCTATTAACTTTTCTTTGGATAAGGCATTGAAGCACTACCAGAGCATGCGAGGCAAAAAAGAAATCCCAAAACAAGTGACCCAGAAAACATGTTGCAGACTTGCAGCGATGGTTACCTTGTACATGCTACTGATAGTATCCACTGACTAGGGGAGGCGGAGCAACTGATTGACAGCCAAGTCTAATGAATCAACATTCTTCCGTAGAATCTTTCTTGTAAAAATTAAGACTTAACAAGTAACTCCAAAATGAACAACACTAAACTACAATAAAAACACACATTGGCACAATCTTATTAAGGTGGCCTTTACATATTCTACAACATAGAACAGAACGATGGATTGTCAGCAAGTAACAAAAGGATACAGTTGCATGGCTAGGCTTTCCAGCCCTCTCATTTCCTCATTCAACCTGCAACATGTGTTATGAGAAACTTCTAGCCAAAATCAAGAAAAATAATTTGACTAAGCATTGCAAATATATAAAAAGCAAATTATTCTGATAAAGAAATACATTTTTTTCATATACCATCTTGTTTCGCTGCAAGAATTACAGTAATAAAGGAAATGCACCAAAGCCAACCAGCTTTTAGCCAAATTTAAAATCAGCAGTTTTCAGTTACTCACAGAATTGCTATTCAAGTAAACAAAGAATCCCCACAATAAGCTACAAAACGCTAGAATATAAGCTGTCTATTACTGTACTATCACGCAGGCAGCAGGGTGAAAGATCAAGAACATTTTGCCCAGACTGATCACCTCACGCACGAATTGATGTATTTATTTCCCTTCGAAGACGCTTCGAGCGCTGCAAAAACATAGTAACAACATAATAGTCATAATCTGGTAAACCAACGAAATAATCGATGTTTAGATGGTTCAGTCCAATGAAATCATCTGTGATAAGATACAACCCCAAACGCAACAAACTATGGAAATCTTGCAATCACTACTGCTGCAGTAGAAAAGGCGTGATCTTTTAAGGCTATCATTTTCCCAGTATTAGATACTTAGGTGTCCCCATCCCCATCCTAACAAAAAATCTCCCCCAATTCATGCGAACACCTGAGAGAGCCTCGTAGATTCCTCAAAGCCTCACCGGATTCCTGGAGGCGGCCGGCGACGTCTCCCAAGCACTCCATATTCTCCGCCGACGTGGAGGTGACCTTTTGGTCTCGCGCGTTGCAGCAAGCAAGATCCATCCATCAGTGAACTGTGGTATTACTAGCAGAGCAGCGAGAAAAGCTCGAAATTTCGGACGTAAAAGAATACGTACGTTGGAGAGGGCGAAGCGTAGGGAGGAGAAGAGGGAGGCGTAGCTCTCGGCGATGGCGGCGGCGTCCCGCTCCACCGCCTCCATCGCCGCCGCAACCCCCCGCACGCCGGGAGGCGGAGGCGCCCCCGGAACATCGGCGGCGACGGCCGAGGAGGAGGTTTCCGCAAGAGAGGGATCCTCCGGAGGTGGCGGCGGCGGCGGATCACGGGACTCTCCGACGGCGGCGGCGGCTTCTTCCATCTGGTTCACCGGTTGGGTTCTCTGCGAACGGAAGGGGGAGAGATGGGTGAGAGTTTTGCGCCTCAGTGGGTGTCGACGTGAAATTTAGAGTGTTTGGTTGCTTGTACGAGATTATTTTGTATATGGAAGTTTAGTTAGAGAAGTTGATATATATTTGATATTTTGTTAGCTATATAAGATGATATATATTTATGTTTAGTTAGTTATATAAAATAAGATGACTTGATAAAAGCTTCTATTTAGTTGTCTAAATCTATGGAGTGATCACATCAAATTGGATTAAAAAAAGAATATCACATAAAATGATAAAAATATATATAAATAGAGTATTACAAAAGAACTTACTTTTTCACTATATAATATAGGGCTGAAAATAATTTTAAAAATTATTCCATCATATAAGAAGAATATTAGTGAAATTTTCTTGATTTTTGGAATTTATTTGAGGTCCTAATAATAGTTAGAAGTTATAAAAGTAGTCTTTTTTAAGAAATTTAGTTTAAATTCTACACATGATTTTTAGATGAATCTAATTAAAATGAGCTGCACATGGATTATGGAACACGTAAAAAAATTCTAAGATTTTTTAGTACCAAAAGACTACTGTTTTAAAAAGAGAAGATGAGAAGAGAAATTGAAACTACCGAGTACTGTTTTGAGCGGAACGACTCGGTCCTTGACGGGCATGGTGCAACCGATTTTAATGTACCAGCTCGTTAAGAATCTAAATCACCTCATACTGAACGAGTTTGTTTCATTCAAACATGCAAACACTGGATGTGCTGCTATCCCGGATGGCCTCGTCCAGGATGAAAGCCGTACAGGCATCCAAACATACCGTTAATTCTCTTTTCCTTCCTAAAAAATGGCATGTGGCAATGGTGGTTCATCCAACGGCTTGTGTGAATTTGATGGTCTGTCGTATGATTGGATGGATAGATTTGTCTCTCCCTTCCCCTTATCTATCCACACCTGCCCACTTCACATGGCGTCATGCTCCCACAAATCCCGCATCCACCTAAGAAGATCGTCTTTCCATCACTCGTCATGCACGCTTTCCATGTGAGGATCCCTCGCGCAATTCAATCTCATCCAATCCAATTTTGCCCTCGCTATCATGTTTCCTTCTCCGATCTTCTCATGCAATCCTACATCACTCCCCTCCATTTGCCCTCTCTACAATCGTGCCCACCGTGCATCATCTTATGCCTCATTTGATTGCCCCCTCCTGTAGCCGAAGCCTATCCCATCTTCACGTCGCCAATGAAGCCGATGCGTTGAGGTCAATTTAGCCGCTAGCAATCATTGACGCCACAAATCCTCTAAGCATGCCACTCGTTGAAAAGGACCTCCTCCTCTCCGCCACTAAGGAGTGATGCGCCGCCTCTGCACGCCCATGGCTCTCACGGGGCTCGAGGCCCTCTTGAAATATCTGACAAGTGGCTGGACCTGCACTTGATTTCATTCCCCCTAGGGGGGTTGTCTCGTATGTTGAGTTTTGTTAGTTGTGATTTTGACTCCAACTAACCACCGATTCCTAAGGGAGGTGGTGACACACGCGCCCTGATCAGGGGCGAACACCAGAGATTGGTTTTGGTCCCAAATCGCTAGCGCCACAATAAAAGGGGAACCAACTGCCCATAATGTGAATTAATCGCTCTTGTGGTCACCCTCACCCCAACACCCCACAAACCCTAAGAAACCAATCTAAAAGGCGGTTGTAGCGACTTGAAGGCCGACACTGACGTCGGTGAATTGCCGATGACTACTACGATGATCATCTGCATGCATGGACTACATCTACGACTTGTCTTCCCCAAAGTACCGATCCCCCTCGTAGCTCTACTTCGACCCGTGAAGACATTGGCGATGACATCTCCTAATCAAGGTCAGACCCACCTAATTCCGCATCACGTCAATATGTTTATGTGATTAGGTTAGATTTAATGCTATTATTTGGCATTAGAGCCAATCTAACCTAGCCCTTGAACCCTCAAACCCTAACTAACCTTGATTATATCTCTGCTAAGCCAAATCAATTTGTCGGTGATCATGTTTATTCCTAATTGCTTTAAGTCATGATAATTAAGGCTTAATACTTGTCGGTTTTTGGATAAATCAATCTAATTTATCCCTATTAATGCTAATCAAGCTATTTAAGTCATCTATTATCATTGGTTAATCATGATTAAGGGTTAACCACATCTTATTGTTGTCGGTATCCTAATCAAACGCTCAATCAACACTCAGTTAGCATGAAGAAGGAGGTGATTGGGTGAATTAGATAAATTGGCAAACCAATGGTGGAATTCACAAAAATCTAAAACCCTATATTTGTGTGCCGCCATGCACTCGTGTCCCTCCACACCGCCTTAGATTCGTGCATGCGTGAGCACGCTGTTGCTCTGGCGATCGAGCTGGCGCCCTTTCTCACACCCCTGGACGTCATCGCGTCGTGCCATCGTTTTTGCTGATTCATGCACAGCATCGTCACCGCTCTTTTATGTACACGTTGCCCTATCTCTCTCTCATTTAGCTGGTGTCGTTGCCCTCTCTCTCTCTCTCTCTCTCTCTCTCCCTCGCATCTTTTTTGGGAGAACGAGATGGAAATGATTCTAGGGTTAGTGTGTCACGAGGTTTTATTCAGGTCAAGCAAGTCATCGATCACCATCAGATGGACAATGCCCTTTGTGCGTACCTACGAGCTAAGGGAGGAAGTTGGGCCACCTTCGGGCATTTTGGGTCACATGTTTCCTCTCGGGCCAGCGTTTTGAACCGGGCTGCACACATGATGTTAGGTCGTGCTGATGTTTTGGGTGATCCTCTTTAGAATAAGGTTTTTTTATTTATTATGTCTCTATTTTTTATTATTAATAATAATACTTTATGAATTTATTCCATGTTATGAATTGTGATTATGCATTGTATAATTACAACATTTTGGTTGTGTGACGAAATAAATACTGAGGATTTCTTGTCTAATTTAAGTGGAACCAACGCGAAACTTTCATTAGAGATTTAATTGGAAATTATTTATGTAAATTATTTTATAGCCATAATTATTTTATGACCAAAATTGATTATGATTATGCGTCATTAGATTAATCTCTTACTTACTTAAATTATTTTGTTTATTTTTTTGTTTCTACCTATGTGATGTGAAAATTTGAACTGTCATTACCATGCTATTAATCAAACCAACATGGATTAATTTCATGCCAAACTTTATTTAGTTGATGTAATTATATATAATTATTGTTAATATTCTATTATTTAAATTACAACAATGAATCCCTCCACCATCACTAGTTATTTTAATGGAATTGAACAACTAACCGGGACTAATTTCGCTTCCTAGAAGGAGCAGATTCTGGTTGTCCTCTGAGTAATGGATCTCGATTATGCTTTACGAGAGATAGCTCATGTTGCATCCACTATTGATGTCCCAGACCTCGCTGAGAAAAAGAAGGTCTATGAGGCAGCTAAGGAAAAGTGGGAGCGGTCTAACCGCATGTTCCTAATGATCATGAAGAGCACCATGACTGTATGGATCAGGAGAGCAATCCCTGATTCTAAGAGTGCTAACACTTACTTGGATTTAGTGGAGGAGCGGTTTAAGGGCTCCTCGAAGGTTTACGCTAGGACACTAATTATGAAAATGCTAATGACCAAGTATGATGGGACTAACGGTATTAGAGAACATGTGATGATTATGAATGACATGGCTGCTAAGTTTAAGGGCATGGAGATGGTGATCTCTGAGGGCTTTTTAGTCCATTTCATTATGACTTCATTCCCTTCTTAGTTTGGACTGTTCAAGATTAATTACAACACTCAGAAGGAGAAGTGGATGATGAGCGAGCTCATTGCCATGTATGTCCAAGATGAGGAGAGGTTGAAGGTTGAGAAGGACTATGCACATCAAGTTAGTGCAAGTTCGGGAAAGAGGAAGTTCCAAGGGGAGTTCAAGTCAAAGAAGAAGTTGCACTTCACCTCTAAGAGGATATCAAGCAAGCAAAAGTCTAAAGAACTAAAGTCTCTTGCTGCACCAGCTTCACCCTTTGGACCTAATAAAATAATATGCAGATTCTGTAAGGTAAGGGGCATGTTCAGAAGGAATGTGCATGTTTCAAGGAGTGGCTTGCCAAGAGGGGTAATGATGTTATTTCCTTTGTTGATGAAACTATTTTTTCTAGTTTTTCCCCTAATTCCCGGTGGATTGATTCGTGTGCAACTGTACATGTGTGTAACTCATTATAGGGATTTCATTCCGTGATGACACTAAGAAAGGGGTAGTGAAGTTTTAGAGTAGCTGATGGAAAGGAGGCTGAAGTCAAAGTAGTAAGAGATCTTCCATTAGTGTTGTATGACGGTTTTACTCTCCAATTGAATAATAAACTCTATGTTCCCACATTAAGTAGGAACCTTATTTCTTTTTCATTTCAAGACGATTATGATTTGGAATGTGTTTTTAGGAACAATCAGTGTGTAATAAAGCTTGGCAATGAGAATGTTGGTTATAGTTTTCACCAAGATAAGCTTTATAGACTTACATAATTAATCCCTTTAAATCCCTGAATGTGCGTAGGAAAATTAATGAATGTAATGAGATCTCGTCGAAACTATGGTACTATCGCTTAGATCATATTTTGAAGGGGAGAATGGAACGTCTCATTAAAGAAGAGATACTTCACCCTCTTGATTTCTCCGACTCAGGCCCCTGTATTGATTGCATTAAGGGGTAATATGTTAAAAAGATTGAAAAGGTAGTCACCCATAGCACAGGATTAGTAGAATTGATCCACACTAACATATGTGGACCTTGTCCTCTTCTGAATGTGGATGGATACGACTCCTTCATTACGTTCACTGTTGATTACTCCCGTTACGGATATATCTTTCCTGTTCATGATCGATCTGGATCATTCAATAAGTTTAAGATATTTAAGGCTGAAGTAGAAAATCAGCATAATTTAAATATTAAGGTAGTAAGGTCAGACCGAGGAGGAGAGTACTATGGCAGACATACTCCATATGGGCAAATTCCTGGTCATTTTGTGTTGTGCCTTCAGAAAAATGGGATAATTGCACAATACACAATGCCTGGCGAATCTCAACAGAATAAAGTGGTTGAAAGGTGAAACCGTACTCTCATGGATATGGTACAGAGTATGATTAATAACTCCAGTTTGCCAGATAATTTATGGATGGAGACATTAAAGATAGCTGCTCAAATCGGGTCCTCAATAAATCAGTGTCTTAGACATCTTATGAATTATGGACTGAGACAAAACCAAGCTTAACATATTTACGAGTGTGGGGTTGTCCAGCTGAAGCCAAAGTCTTTAACCCGCGCGTTGGGAAATTGGACCCTAAGATAGTTAGCTACCATTTCATTGGGTACCCAAAATGATAAAATGGGTATCGCTTCTATTGTCCAAATCATACCACTAAGTTTGTAGAAACGAGACATGCTAAGTTCTTAGAGAACGCTGAAATAAATGGGAGCTCTGAGGGAAGAAAGATTTCACTCAAGGAGAACCGGATTTATGTTCCTATCCCGATTATCCAAGAGGCTAATGTCCCTGCACTTCCTATTGCTGCACCTCTAGATGTTTAGCCTCAAGAAGAGAATTCTGGAATTAGTAGCGCATCACCTAACAATGAACATCATATAGATAAGACTCATGTGGTCGCTAGTGAACCAAGATCACATCGAGAAATAATATCTGCTCTTTCGAATGACTATGTCATCTACATTAATGAATATGTGAATGACATAGAAAAGGTGGATGATCATGCCTCATTTAAGGAGGCTATGATGAGCAAGCATTAATCCAAGTGGCATGAGTCCATGAAGGATGAGAGAGTCAATGAGTTTTAATAAGGTCTGGGACCTAGTAGAAATTCTTGACGGAGTCAAACCAGTGAGCTACAAGTGGGTCTACAAAACTAAGCATGACCCTAAGGGAAATGTTGAAAGGTTCAAGGTAATACTCATCGCTAAAGGCTTTACTCAGCAAGAGAGGATCGATTATAATGACACATTTTCTCCTGTCTCAAAGAAGGACTCATTTAGGATTGTTTTGGCACTTGTAGCTCTTTGTGATTTAGAGCTACACCAAATGGATGTTAAAACTGCATTCCTTAATGGTGACTTGCATGAGAATATTTACATGGCTCAATCAAAAGGTTTTGTCATAGAACGCAAGGAACACATGGGGTGTAGACTTAGGAAATCAATTTATGGACTAAAGCATGTATCCAGGCAATGGTACCTTAAGTTCGATGAAGCCATAAGAAAATTCGGCTTCAAAGAAAATGAAGTGGACAACTTCATATCATCAAGGTTAAAGGGGGCAAATTTGTTATTATGGTACTTCATGTGGATGATATTTTACAGGCTAGGAACGATAAGGACATGCTGCATGAGACTAAGCAATTTCTATCATCCAACATCGATATGAAGGATCTTGGTGAAGCCTCTTATGTTTTAGGCATTGAGATTCACCGGGACAGGTCCAAAGGAGTATTAGGTCTATCCAAGAGGGCTTACGTTGACAGAGTGCTCAAAATGTATAACATGCATAATTGTTCTGTATCACCTACTCATGTTGTTAAAGGGGATAAGTTTGGTTCATTCCAATCCTCGAGGAATCAATTAGAAGCTATCGGATGAAGACAATTCCTTATGCTTCGGTAATCAGGAGCATTATGTACGCTCATGTCTACACTCGTTGTGACTTAGCTTATATAACGGGATATTGTGCAGATATCAGTTTAATCCAGGATTAGAGTACTGGAAAGCTATAAAAAAAAACCTTGTGTTATTTGCAAGGCACTGAGCATTTCATGCTCACATATAAGAGGTATGGTAATCTTGAGGTTAAGGGTTATTCGGACGCTGACTTTGCACGGTGCATGGACACAAAGAAGTCGACTTCAGGATATATTTTCACCCACACGAAAGGAGCCATTTCATAGAAAAGCTCCAAACAATCCCTTATTGCATCCGCTATGATGCAATGTGAGTTTATGGCATGCTATGAGGCCACCGGGAAGGTTGTGTGGCTTAAAAATTTTATCCTGGGGCTAAGAGTGGTTGATAGCATAACAAAACCGCTCGAGATATAATGCGATAATAAAGATCCAATATTCTTTTCAAGAAATAACAAGTCAAGTGGTGCTGCCAAACACATTGATATAAATTATCATGTTGTGAAAGGTAGAATTCATGATCAAACTATTGAGGTCGAGCATATAGGTACAAAGTCCCTTGCCGACCCACTAATTAAATTCTTACCACCCAATATATTTAAAGAACATGTTGCCGGTATGTGTTTAACTAATAGCCTAGGATTCTGCCATAATTACTTTAAAGATCTTAGTTTCATGATCCTGGATATAAAGGACCATTAGAAAGAAATCAACTCCCAAAGCATAAGTTTTATCCATAACAAAATGAAATTGTGTAGTATAGATTATGAGGTCTGGTGGTGTTTTGATAGCTATTGCGATCGTATTATCTTGGTGCGCTATTTTGTTGAGTATGGACTAATGATGATGAGCCATTCGATCAAGTGGGAGAATGTCAGTTGTGATCTTGACTCCAACTGACCACCGATTCCTAAGGGGGGTGGTGACCCCCACACACGCGCCCTAATCGGGGGGCGAAAAGCAGAGATTGGTTTTGGTCCCAACTCACTAGCGCCACAATAAAAGGGGAACCGGCTGCCTATGATGTAAATTAATCACTCGTGTGATCATCCTCACCCTGACACCTCATAAACCCTAAGAAACCAATCTAAGAGACGGCTACAATGACTTGAAGGCTAGCACCGACACCAGTGAATTGCCGACAACTGCTACGATGCTCATCTGCCTGCATCAACTACATTTATGACTTGTCTTCCCTGATGTATCGATCCCCATTGTGGCTCCACTTCGACATGTGAAGACATTGGAAATGGCATCTCTTAATCAAGGTTGGACCCGCCTAATTCCATATCACGTCAATGTGTTCATGTGATTAGGTTAGACTTTAACGCTATTAAGTTTATGGCTTACTAGGTTTGGGAAATCATTGAAAACTCTTGTCAGAGTTGGAATGGCAGCTCTCATTTGGGTTCTACGGCATATAAGAAATGATGTTTGGTTTGAACAGAAACACCTGGGACAACCTAACCATCTAACCAAGTGCTTTTGTTTCAGCACTTGCCATTCTCCTTTTCAGAAAAATATGAACAAATGGAGTTGCTAGTTCAAGCTTTAAGAACAATGGCGACTATCGCAGATGAAGTCTTCAGCAGACACCAAGGATGGATTGATGCACCAAGACTGGAAGGGCCATCTTTAGGGTTTCTTTTTCCCCGTTCTCTAGTGATGTTGGCTCCTAATGATGAATAATGGATAGTTACCATATTCAGACACCCCAAGGTTTCCCGCAATTCCCGAGGCATATATCTATCTACAGGAAGAAGATCCCTAGATGAAAGAAAACTATTCGTAGGTACCCAAGATATCTCGTAAGCATGAAGTTTTATCTCTACAAATAGGAAGGAGGACTCTAGAGGACATACGACACCCCCATATATATATGGGGCTAGGGGCCCCATGGAGGAGGACAAGCCCAAACAAGTTAAACACAAGCCAATAGAAGTCGAGCAAAGAAGTCACCGACTAGGTTTAGATCTGTCTAGGCTAGCTACATACCAACTTGTAACAAGCTCAAATCAATACAAAACAAACATGACATAGGGTTATTATCCTCAGGGAGGCCCAAACCTATATAAAAAAAACCTCATGTGTTGTCCTGCAATTTGTCTACTCAAAGAATCCCCCAATTCTTCAACAAGTTTGTTAGATTGGTTTACAAATCATCGATACTAGCGCCATCTATAGATATCATGATAAAAGGTGTTGAAGAATTTACACAAAACATGCCATCGACATCGCCCAAAGCTTTGCTGAAAACTGGTTTTTTGGATGAGGGGTTCTATAACAACTTTACCTATCTTCCTGACGAACCAGTGATCAATCGGGTGGGTTTCGACGATGAACTTTCTGGCGATGATTCAAGCGATGAGGTAAGTCAATTTATGGATCAATGCACTAAGGATTACGACATCAAGTTTGAACCACTCGACTGCCAAGACAATTGTGAATATCTGATTCATAAGTCGGGATCTATCCTCGCATCTTCTAACAACATAGATTGTCAAGATACCAATTCGGAGCAATCTGATGAAATATCCATGATGGATCTAGACAACTTCTCCAGCGGAGATTACCTCTAAGAAGTTTTCGCTATCAAAGATAGGGGTGACGATCTGGGTAATCATGATGATGATCCTACAAACAGATAGGGTCCTTCAGATCCTGGTGTGGGCAATGGTCAACTCTAGACGATCATACCACCCCTGGTCCTTAACATGGAGCCCCAATCCTACAATCTCTCAACTATCAACAGGGGGCTGACCACTTTAAATCTGCAACTGCTAAGAGGATCCTTCTTGTACAAGGGACCCTCATGTGCCCTCCAACCATAGATCTAACTACCCCAGCCAGTAAGGAATGGATGAACTCAGGAATTGACTTGAAGAAGGAGGTCATCATCTAGGCTGGGAAATCTCATCTAGCCCTAGCCAGGAATAGTGCTAATCAGGGTAGACCAGACATTCCCCCATTGCGAGATGCATCTGATTCAAAGAGGCATAACCCCCGGAACAAAGCTTCCTAGGATGACAATCAGGACAACAACCTCCGCTGAACCTTGCTAATCAAAGGTCATCCGATCAATTACCTGTGTGGGGTCATCAATGACCGGCAAAGGCGCCCGAGGGTTTTTGAATAGGCTTCATCTAACCATCATCAATCTAATCGGGGAATGTCCCGACATCAATCAAATTGGGACCGATCTCTGATCTCCGTGGGAAAGACTCTCGTGGCCACAGGAACCAAGCAAGGTGCTATCAATGGATGCCTGGCATTCTCTCCAGATCTGTGGAATATAAGTTGGCCGACAAGGTTCCATCCTAGGATGATCGAGAAATACAATGAAAGTACAAATCCTGTTGAGTTTCTCCAAATCTATACCACGGCCATCCAAGTGGCTGGTGGGGACAAAAAGGTAATGAATAATTACCTCCCTACCACCCTTGAACGGGCAGCGAGGACATGGCTGACCAATTTACTACCAAGAACAATCTACTTATGGGTGTAGTTTTGCAATGTATTATGAGCCAACTTCTAGGGTACATACATTTGTCTCGGCATGAAAAATGACATCTATCGTTGCGAGCAGACGGGAAGCTAAACCTTGTGTGAGTTCGTAGCTACTTCAACAATATTAAGAACAATATACCTAAGGTTAGGGGCTACGATGTCATATAAGCATTCACCTGGGGGATCAGGAGCCGAAGATGCATTGAAGATATCACCATCCAAGAGCCTAAGATGATTATGGAGCTTATGAAGATCATCGATGAATCCTCTAAGGCTGAAGACATGCTTCTTTTCATCAAGGAGAAGACTCAGGATATCAAGCGCCCTCAACCCAGGCTTGAGGCCAACAAGGCGAAGGCAAAACGCAAGAAGAACACCAAGGGAGGTAAGGGCAAGAAAAATAATTCTGAGGAAGTTCCGAAGATCTGCCTGACACCTGTCCCGATAATCATCTCAGTTCCTCCTGGGGCAAGAGCTCTACACTAGGCTCTTGCGAACACGATAGTAAGCCTTGATGCGACCTCCACCAGATCGACAACCACAAACTCCATGAGTGTCACCTCTAGAAGAATATGGTCAAAGCGGAGGTCGAGAAAATAGCTAAAGGAAATAAGATCCAGGTCACGGCCAAGAATAGGGATTCTAGCTCCAATGGCAGTGAGGACGGCACATATTAGATGTCTTTTCAGCCGGATGAGAGGACGATCGACCACATGTTTGGTGGCTCTGCATCCTATGAGTCCAAAAGGCAGTACATGATAGTGGCCTGAGAAATCTTAGCTGCCATCCCCAAGGGTTGTCAGGCCATTAAATGGTCAAACACTGAAATCTCCTTCTGCCAAGAAGACTACCCTAATTACTTCATACGGCGAGGTCGCTTCTCGATAGTGGTTGAACCTATGATAAATAACTGCAGGGTTACACGGGTTCTTATCGATGGAGGGAGTTCCCTGAATATCCTCTTCACAAATGCACTCGAAGGGATGCGGATCTCTCGGTCTGCTATGAAGCAGGTTACCCAAGCCTTCAACAGTATAGTACTCAGATCTTCGGCTGTGCTCATTGGCTAGATATCGCTACCCGTTACCTTCGAGAAACATGACAACTTCCAGACAGAAAAAATTCTGTTCGATGTGGTCAACTTCAAGGCGGCATACAATGTCATCTTGGGAAGACTTACTCTCACCAAATTCATGGCAGCAACGTATTATGCTTACAGTGCGTGAAGATCCCAGGACCTGAGGGAGTCCTTACCATTTGGGGCTGCACGAAAGTAGTCCTACGCTGTGACAAACGAAGTCTGGACATGGCAACACAGCATCAACCCGACAAGGAGACGAAAAAATCGATGCCTAAGGCTGTCGTGAAGTCACACGACAGAGTTAAAATAGTTCCTTTAGACCCAGCGGAGCCATCCAAGACCGTTCGAATCAACTCCAACCTGGATCCCAAATAGGAACTCGTGCTCATCATCTTTCTCCAGGCAAACACTGACATATTCACATGCTAACCATTAGACATGCCCGGGATCCCCAGAGAGGTGATTGAGCACAAACTAGCTTTCAGACCCAACGCAAAGCTGATCAAGCAAAAATTCTGACAGTTCGCACCCGATCGGAAATAAGCTATTAAAGAGGAAATTGAAAGACTCACCAAGACATGTTTTATTTGGGAGGTGGTTCACCTTGAGTGGCTCGCAAACCCCATCATGATCAGAAAGTCAAAAAACAAATGGCGAATGTGTGTCGACTTCACTGATCTCAACAAGGCCCGCCCTAATGACACTTTTTCTCTACAAAGAATAGATCAGATAGTTGACTCCACCTCTAGCTGTGACTATCTAAGCCTTCTCGATGCCTACTACAGTTGTCACCAGATTAGCATGCATCCGATGGATGAGGAGAAGACCTCCTTTATTACTCATTTTGGAGTTTATTGCTATGTTAAAATGCCTTTTGGATTGAAGAATGCCGGTGCCACATACCAACGAGGAATGTAGATAACACTCCCTGTTCAGATTAGTCAGAATGTCTAGGCCTACATCGATGATCTCACAATAAAAACCAAAAAGAAGGAAGATCTCTTCTCCGACCTACAAGAAATGTTCAACAACTTGTGCAAGAATGGAATCTTGCTAAACCCAGAGAAGTGCGCGTTTAGAGTTAACATGGGGAAACTGCTTGGTTACCTGGTGTCCTATTGGGGAATAGAAGTCAATCCCGAGAAGATCAAAGCTATTGAAGAGATGCAACCTCCCAAGTCAGTGTGAGAAGTTCAGAGACTAACCAGATGCATGACAACCCTCAGCCGGTTTATTTCCTAGCTTGGAGATCGAGAACTTCCCTTCTTCAAGTTACTAAGACAATATGACAAGTTTGAATTTTCAAAAGAAGCAGATGAGGCATTCAAAAATTTGAAGATGTTTCTTTTCTTCCTCCCGTGCTAATCACTCCCAACCCTAATGAACATTTGCTCTTATACATCACGGCCGGACCACGTGCTATAAGTGGGGTATTGGTGGTGGAAAGAGAAGCACAAGACAAATGAGAGAGAAGCCAAGGACCAATGTACTACATTAGTGAAGTGCTCCACGGTCCTAAAGAACGCTATCCGTAGGTGCAAAAGTTACTATATGCTGTACTGATGGATTCCTGTAAGTTACGATATTACTTCCAGGCTCACAAGATTATCATACCATCAATATTTCCACTAGACGAGATCTTGCACAACAGAGATGCAATTGGCCGAATCGCCAAGTGGTCCATTGAATTTGGAGAATTCAACGTCTGTTTTGTGCCTAAAAAAACAATCAAGTCGCAAGCACTTGTCAACTTCGTGGTCGAATGGACAAAACCAGATCAACCCTAGGATGATCATGGTAACTTATTAGATGTATGTACTTTATTATTCGATAGATCACTCATGCTTCAAGGCGCGGGGACTGGGATCATACTGATCTCTTCAACAAGAAAAAGCCTACAATATGATTTGTAGATCTATTTTCCGCCCACGAATGACATAGCCAAATAGGAGGGTATGCTCACCGGACTCTGAGTAGCTTATGCTCTTGGAATTCACTGCCTACTTGTGAAAGGGGATTCACAGTTGGTGGTGAAGCAAGTTAGCAAGAAGTATCAAATCTCGAATAAGACCATGGCAGACTACCTCACAGATAAGGAAATTAGGAAGCTAGAAAAGAAATTCGTCAGACTATAGGTCAAGTATATCCCAAGGAAGGATAACTGCCTCATCGATAGTTTTGCTCACATAGCATCCCTACGATCTCCAGGTCAACCCAAGATTTTCATAGAGAAACTCTCGAAGCCATTTGTAAAATCATCAGATGACACATCCGAAGGAGTGGTGGTCTACGAGACCTATAACCATCTCGGGGGCTCACTAGGGACTGACGCACCAAAAGGAGTCATAGGGGAACTCGTGGCTCAGCTCAAAAGTGAAGTTTCATGGATGGACCTAATCTGCAAGTACCTTCAAGATTGAGTTGTGCCTGAGGATGATGCACTAACCAAGCAAATTTTCTGTCGATGCAAGATGTATATCTTGGTGGACGACGTTCTCTATCGAAGAGGTACTCACGGAGTACTCATGAAATGCATCTCTCAGAAGCAGAGTAGGGAAATACTCGAAGAAAACCATGGAGGAGTGTGTGGAGCTCACGCTTCCTTCTGAACCCTGATCAGAAAGGCATTTAGACAAGATTTCTTTTGGCATATGGCTCTCCATGATGTGAACAAGTTAGTAAAAAGGTGTACGAGTTAACAATTTCATAGTAGATGAGTACATCAACCCATTCAAGCCCTACAAATGATCCCCTTATCATGGCCATTCGTGACTTGGGGACTGCATATTTTGGGCCCTTCCCGGTAGCGCTTGGGGGCTTCAAGTTCCTATCTGTCCCGATTGATACCTTCACCAATTGGATTGAAGCTGAATCAATTGATAAGATCACTTCGGTGGTCGCTGAGAAGTTCATCATGAAAAGTGTCATGACAATATTCGACACCCCGAGTAGGATCATCACTGACAACAACACTTAGTTCTTCAGCGTGGCGTTCATTGTACTACGAGGAACTAGGCACTACAGTCTGCTTTACATCTGTGGCACATCCACAAAGCAATGGACAAGTCAAGCAAGCAAACAGCCTAGTACTTCAAGGAATCAAAACTCGCATTTCAACCGCTTATCCACCTATGTTAAAGCATGGGCTTCTAAGTTGCCTAATGTAATATGGACACTACGAACAACGTCCAACAGGGCGACGGGTGAAACATCGTTCTTCTTAGTCTATGGGGCTGATGCAATGCTGCCTTGTGAACTAAAAATCGAATCTCATCGAGTCAAACTATACGCTAACAATGATGAAATCCCGAGAAGATAGGATGGCCTCAATGCTCTTGAAGAAAAAAGAACAAAAGGGTTGATAAAATCAGTGCGGTACCAACATGCTCTCCGGTGCTACCATGATAAGAATATCTGCAGAAGATCTTTCAAACCTAGGGATCTGGTGCTACAACTCGTACAAAGCCAAAAAAAACGGCAACAAGCTATCTCTGAAGTGGGAAGGTCCCTATAGGGTGGTCGAATCCAACTAACCATGGTCGTATAAGTTAGCTATGGAGGATGCCATGGCCGCACTTAGAATTCTAAGACTGCCAATCCGGGAATCCTTCCCTAATAAACAGTGGGGGCTTCACGTACACTAGGACTACAATACTTGTTGTGTGCACCATATTTCTGATGAGAAGGGAGAAAATGTATTTAGGAACCGTCGAAAACTTTATTGTGTCCCCGAAGTGCCAGAGAACTAAAATCTTTTCTACTTGGAGCCTAACCTACGGTGATCATGATGAACATTCCGATAAGAAACCTCGATAGCTCCCTAACCTACTTGTAAGAAACAAAGCCGAACACTTGTTTGATTTCCTTGTATTCACGAGAAGATTCACAGTCATACACAGGCATTGCAGTAGAAATAGGAGCCTTTCATTTAACAAGATTTTGAGCTCTTTTACTGATAAGCTAAGGGAAAGAGGATTACAAGTCCTAAAAGATCTAATCAATGAAGAGGAAGGAGAGTCTTCAACCAGCGAAGCTTCACTGACTCGGCAAGAGGAAGGAGATAATTCCCTAGCTCTCCCTAGCCATCGACGCCAACGGAGAAAGCGAGGTCATCGATGCCCCGACACCATGCCGAACTCGCTGGTGTTGCCGCCTGATCATCAACATCTTCGACAACGATAGGGTTTGGTAGAGGCATTGGCTCCCTGCCCTCATTGTTGCTATCACGACTCCGGCTACTCCCTTCGGCCATCCTCATTGAAATAACACAAGGACAGAGAGGATGGAGTAGCCGACGTCTTATCGTCTTTAACGAAGATGCTATCGGACGCCTCCCTTTTCTTTGCCTCAGTCGCCGCTTCTTCCTCCTCTATTTCCACCTTCAAAAGGTCCCACAACACGTCATCTTGGACTAGATACACCAGGAGCTTTCCATCTTTAACTAGGATGTCGCGTGTTGCCGCGCTCTCTCTCTCTCTCTCTCTCTCTCTCTCTCTCTCCTCCTCATCGGAGGAGACATCAATAACCTCCACCAACGAACTAGATTCGGTTGGAGGCAATGGTGGGGTAAGGGGTGAGTACTCGGGGGAGGATGGGGAATAGTCCGGAGATGAAGGGGTGTATTCAGGTGAAGGAGGAGGTTCCATGACCGAGTTCAGATTTGATGCAGCCAAGCTCCGACACTCGGGGGTATATATAGGCTAACGGGTCAAGAGATCATCACTTCATCTCCCAAACGTTAATTCTGGGCGCATCCACATTATGAGCTACGGAAGCCCAAGCGACGCGTGGTCATCGAGGCTACGTCTTTTCAGTTGCAAGCTAGCGATGAGTCTTATCTCCCTTGTACCTTTGCAAGAACGAGATGATATTTATGGGCCGAGTAGAAAATCTACCTGGATAGAACACCTTCTCGAGAACTCGGTTGAGAACTTGGAGGCATTTAGAATCCTGAGTAGGCGATATCAGAGCCCGAATAACCCAGTTAGATGCTTTGCCCTAATCGGGGAACCGAGTTCTACTCGATGATATGGTTGGACAAAAAGTTTATCTTTGTTGGTTATATACTTGACCTGTTAAAGCCTCATTTGACGTACCGATGGGGGCTTGATAATGAATAATAGATAGTTATTATATCCGGATACCATAGGTTTCCCGCAATTCTTAGGGCATATCTCTAACTTCAGGAAAGAGATCTCTAGATTAAAGAAAACTACATGTAGGTACCTAAGGCATCTCGTAACTAAAAAGGTTTATCTCTAAAAATATAAATGATTACTACAGAGGACATACGACACCCTATAAAGGACGATAAGCCCGAACACAAGCCAATATAAAACTTAGATCAATACAAAATAAATAGGGCATACGGTTATTATCTCAAAAAGGTCTGGACCTGTATAAAACCTCGTGTGTTCTCCCACAATTTATCTACTCAATGTATTCCTAATTAAGTTTGTTAGTTTGGCGATTCATAAATCATCGATAACTTCTTTTCTGCTAATTCAGTAATATATCTACACTGTTATGCTGTGCTGCTTATGATCTTTTGATCGGCCCGGAATACTTTCCATTTATCGGAAATAAAAAGTTTATCCACCGGGCTTGTGGAAGACGATCTCTGAATGCGGAGCCATGTAATGCTGCTGTACGATACAGCTGGTATTGCATTTCACCGAGTAGGTGAGAGTTGATCTACTAGACAGCTAGGTATGCTCTGATTGACTCTGCTATATCTGTACGTTGAAATGGTCTAGAGTCCTAGGATGTCTCGGTCTATTACTACATTGGGATTAGGGTTAATCAAAATCAGGTGTGGTCCGTGGTTTGTGTAATATATTTTAACCGCAGCAGCGACTGATAACTGAAGGATATAATGCATCTTTGCTACAATAACAATGTATGGTTTTATGATACTGCTTGTTGCTAACTCCTCTTTCATCATGATTTCTACTGGTGTGTTCGGATGATTTTGTTAATTTCATACTTTTTGTCTTTGAGTTATCCTTTATCATACGTCAATTTGACATGTTATAAACCGAGGAATTGCTGGATCGAGATCCTGCAAAACCAAAATAATAAGCCTGCCAAGATTAGTTCGAGGTTGCTGTATATTTTCTTAACGGTTCGAGGTTTGCTGACTTAATAGCTTTTTATTTCTGTTCTCTTGAGTTTGTACTACTTTTTACTCCTTGTGAAATAAAACGGCAGATCTTCTGCCACCTCTTAAAAAAAAAGCCTGCCAAGATTATAGTCAGTAGAATTAGCCATGCTAGCTGGACTAGCCAATGGTTTAGCTCATTCCTATAAAGCGAGTTGCTCGGACTGGTGAATGTATCAAGCCCGTATATTGTTTTCTCTTTTGTTTTGACTCACCTAGACTATAAGAAAGTATCCACTTAATCCACTAGAGTTTAAATATCCATCCCTTTCCTAGATTTGTAACACCGAGTACTTTGGCTGCGTATAGAATGGGTTTAGAGAGTACTTTTGCCACAAATCGTTGACTATCACTACTATAAAAAATAGATCACTACTGGTTAAAAAATAATTTCACTGCCGATTTTTCAATCGACTCTTTTTATTCGACACTGATAGTCAATGAATATCAGTCAATGACTATCAGTACCGGTTCGTGCCTCCAACCGGCACTGAAAAAATTTCTCGAGCCAAAAAAATAAACGAGTCGGTTCTTTTGAGCCAGCTCTCCTGCCGCTCCTGCCATCGCCATCGCCACCGTGCTCCTGCCGCATGCACAAATCGACTCCACTACTACAAAAATTATTTTTAGAGACAGGTAGTAACTCGTTTTCACAGGCGTTTAGTGCACCCGCCTGCGATCGAGGCCTGTAGAAATGAATGATTTCCACAGGCGCAAAAGTGAACCGCCTGAGGTAATAGATTTCCACAGGCTGTCAGAGGGTTAACTCCTGTCGCAGGGATCCTGAGGGACCCCTTTTTAGAGATTCGGCCGGGGGATGATCCTGAATATGTTCGCCGGAGAAATAAATGGGTAAGAATGCGATGGCCGGTGGGGTGGAATGATCTAATGCGGAACGGAGTAAATGCGCTGGTGTTTAGACAGGTTCGGGTCGCACAGAGGCGTAACACCCTACTCCTGTATGGATACTATAAATGCCTTGAGAATGTCCCTCAAGGATGTTGCTGGTTACAAGAATGTATAACTATCTAAGAGCCTAGGGCTCCTTGTTCTTCGGTCTGCTTTTCTCTTCGCTACCTCCAAAACTTCTCAAAGATCGTCTCACTTGTCGAGCTTGCTCAGAGATTTTAATGTTTCACCAAGAGTAACTCCGAAAAAGACTTCTTCAGATAAGAAACCTCTTTGGCCTGAGTCTTCCCCCTTTTTGTCTGTGCTGCTGGCGGCTTTAAATACCCGCCGGCAGTAGCGTGCCCCGAACGGGAGGGGTGGGGCACGAGTTCCGAGACACTATAAATGGAAAGGGCGTCATCATAGCCTCTGTACGAAGTGACTGGGGGTGGAAAATGCGTTACACGCCCGGTCACCCGTCACCATAAATGCACTGGCAACGGACGCCGTGGAAAGGGCCCACCGGGCAGCCGCGGAGTGGCCCGGCGTGCCCGTCCTGTCTTGTTCTCCTGCCACAGCATCGCAGCAGACGGAACGCCTTGGCCCTTACGACGTTATCCCTAGACGGGCCGGATGGCACAGGATGGAACCCGTGCATTCAGTGACCCCACGCCCTCCTGCCAGAATGTGGCAGGAACTGACACTGAGCGTGGCGGGAGCAGTTGGAAGTGACAGGCCACGCGCGCTCTTTAAATGCGGCCTTGGGCCTTTGACTGGCTGGCACCTCATCAGTGGGCCCCTCGGGGGCCACTATCAGGGGGCTCTTTGAGTCGTCGGGGAACCGAGTGCTTGGGGGTCACTGTACACCTCCCTGAGCACTCCCTCCCGAGAGTGCCCTTTCTTGGTCCTCAGGGACCCGAGTGCTCGGGGGTACTGTTCACCTCCCCGAGCACTCCCTCCCGGGCACGCTTGTACGGATCCTCGGGGGACCGAGTGCTCGGGGGCTGCTGCACGGAGCTCCGAGCACTCTCTCCCGGAACTTCCTTCAGTGGGTCCTCGGGATACTTGGGTGCCCTGGGGAGCCACCGCTCGCGGCCCCGGGCACGTTTCTCCCGGTACTTAGCTTTCCTGACCGTCGGAGGACTCGGGTGCCCGGGGGCCACCGTATACCTTCCCAAGCACTTTCTTCCCGGCACTTAGGCTTCGTAGATCATCGGGGAACTTGGGTATTCGGGGACCACCGACTGTGGCCCCGAACACTCTCTCCCGGGACTTAATCTTTTTTACCTCGCGGAGGAGACTCCGCGGGATGGCGCCACGTGGTGGACTGCTGGCCTGGCCTCGGGATTTGGGGACCCCCGGTTCCAGATTCACCGACACAGGCGGTTCCTTAAGCGGACCGCCTGTGGAAGAAATTGATTTCCACAGGAGGTTCCTTAAGCGGACTGCCTGCGATAATCGGTCCCTGAATTGATATTTTTTTAACCGAAAAAAAGCAAAAAAAAAAAATTGACCGACCAGGAACCCCACACGGTCGCGACGTCACAAGTCACAAGTCACGTGTTTTTTCGCTCAAAATACGCACGCTACGCGGTTTTTGGCACTCGAACTCGAAAGCTGTCGGGCCGCGCGAACCCTCCCCACCATCACACTAGAGAACGACTACTGAACATATGAGTATATGTAATTCTTTTGATATCTGCAATCCGAAACTTCAAATGATTATTTGGGCATCTAAATGACTTCAAATGAAAAACTTTTCAACTACAAAGTTGTATATCTCATCGAGGGCTACAATTTTCATATAAACTTTATCCTCATCCAACTTTGTATGAAAAAGTTATGAATTTTTAAGATAAACTGTCACCCATTTCTACAGGCGGTTCCTTAAACGGACCGCCTGCGATAATATGGTCATTTCTACAAGCGGTTCACATAAGGAACCGCCTGTAGAAATGAGTGATAGATTATTTTCAAAAATTCATAACTTTTTCATATGAAGTCGGATGAGGATAAAGTTTATATGAAAATTGTAGCCCTCGACGAGATCTACAACTTTGTAGTTGAAAAGTTTTTTATTTGAAGTCAATTAGATATATAAATGACTTCAAATAAAAAATATCAACTACAAAGTTGTAGATCTCATAGAGAGCTACAATTTTCATATAGATTTTTTCCTCATCCGACTTCATATACAAAAGTTATGAATTTTTTAATAGATAGTCATTTGCAGAGGCGGTTCACATAAGGAACCGCCTGTGGAAATGAACATTTTTACAAGCGGTTCCTTATATGAACCGCCTGTGATAATAATATGTGAACCGCCTGTGAAAATATATTTTCATAGGCGACCCGTAACCGCAGGAGGCCCTCGCCAATTGTTCAGACAGTTTTTCAAATAAACCGCCTGTAGAAAGTTACCCTAAGTGTCTCAAAAAATAGTTTTTGTAGTAGTGCTCATCTCATCATACAAACACATCTCACAATGATCCAATCAATTGCTAACTAAGTAGAACTACAAAATCAGTTGAGCACTCTATGATCTAACAAAACTCAGCTCCAATTTAACTCTGCAAGACAAGAACACTATGATCTGAACCATTACAACAGGCTATACAAGTGACATTGCAGAATGAATTAGGTTTAGAAAACGCCAGAGCAAGAGCCCACTATCACTAACTACTTTAGAAGAGGAAGAATCTGAACAAATCAAGCTCATCATACAAACTAAGTATATCAACCATGTCTGGCCTCACCGATGACGACGACAACCCCACCGGCGACAACCGCCACCGCTCTCCGCCAGCCTCCGGCGACGTTGTCGTGCTGCTGTTGTAGTAGGTGGAGTAGATGTCCTTGTCGCAGCTTCCGTCCTCGATAAGGTTGTGCGCCGCGGGTACATGGCCAGCACGTACTGCTCCACGTACAGCCACTCGCTAGGCGTTATCGGCCCCGACCACCGCAGGTCTCGGCCGTGCAGCGTCGAGATCGCCTATGCGATGATGCCTTTGCGACAGGATGAACTCCCACCGGCACACCTTCAGTATATATGCATGGGACCGAGGGAGGAAGAGATAGGAAGGAAGAGATAAGGTGGAGACCGGCGGTGGGGAGGAGGCACAGAGGAGGTCGGCATCCAGCGGTGGGGAGGAGGCCGGAGCCTGGCGATGGGGAGGACTGGATGAAGCATGGGGGAAGAGATAAGGTTCGTCTGTTGGATCAGGCGTCCGGCGATGGGGAAGAGATAAGACTGTGAGCAAAGAGCCGGACTTGACGCTGTGAGCCAAAATCAGGTCGTAGGAAAAAATCAGGTCCGGTGCCTTCAATGTCGGTTGGTTCTGGAACAGGCACTGATAGTCGGTTTTTAGTGCCGGTTCTTAGTAGTTTAATCATTATTCACGCACGAGAGATTAAGAACCGACACTGATATATTTTTAGCACCGGTTGTGTAGCAACTGGCACTAATGAGCCGCTACTTATTACTTGTTCTGTAGTAATGTATGTTGCTTAGTTCTACCATGCTCCATCAATTGGGCCTCCATACATTCGTAAGATGTCGCTGTGTGCCACTATTAAAAGAGTTGGGACACGATTAACGAATATATCTGATAAGCTTGATATACTAACACGATGTGTCGCCGGTAGAGTTTTAGGCGTGGTCAGGTTGATGTCGATGTTACACCACCAGCGATGTTGTTAGAGCACAACTACCATTGCAGCTTTTATGTTGACTAGTTCAATGCACGTGTGTTGCAACGGGAGCACAAAAATTGTAGAAAATAATATAGTAGACTGGGTGTTCTCGTCCTTGCTGTCACCCGTGGTGCCCGCCGATGTGGATCTCCTTGCCCAGGCGATGAGGGAGGACGCGGCATTGGTGGCGCCGGTATTGTGGCTCCACACGTGGACATAGTGCACGTCTAATTTGCATGGTGGATATGGTGCATGGACATTCAACTATATAATTTAATTTGAACACGCATCCACTCAAGTTCTGAAAAAATCTAAAAATTATTTAAAGTTACTGTGCATGTGGGCTCTATTGAGCTCATTTTTCTGTTTCTTTTTTTTTTCATGTTTTCTTTTCTCTTTTCTTGGGCTAGCTGAAATGGGCATGGCCCATCCTTTCCCCCCCCCTCTCTCTCTCTCCCTTTCTGCTCTCTCGGGCTAGCAGGCCGAACGGGCCAGCCCAACTCCCTCTCCCTTATCCCATCTCTCTGTCCCTCCCCCACTCGACCCTCTCTTCTCTGTCTCGCGAGCAGGGGCGGCGGCTAGGGTTGAGGGCGGCAGTGGCTGGCAGCAGGGGTGGTCAGTAGTGGCACAAAGGAAAAGTAGAAGGGGTAGCGTACCTTGAGATGATGGCGACTCGGTACAAGACAGTGGGGTCGAGCGCGCGGGGTGACGGGAGCCAAAAATTTGCACACTATAACATTGTTGACTCCTTAAAATAGTTGGTATATGCCGATGTGGTCAGTGGAGCTTGGTGTGTGCTCAGGCAAGTAGTGGATGACGTGGCCCAGTCCGGGACTCCGGGTGCTATGCAAGCCGGTTGTTGAGGTGGCTAGCACGGGCCTACTATGCTGGCGTATGGATGTAGAGACAGGTCAATGCAGCTTGTGAGGTGGTCTGGCGTGTGTGGAGCAGAGAGGGGCTCTCCATTTGCTTATCTCCTCCTATGTCTTCCCTTGTTTTTGAGCCTCATCACTTTATAGGCACCCTCTAATAGAACCAAACATGATAATAGTGCGTAGTGCTGCCTTAGATTGATGTACTACTCATGGTTTTATAGAAAAGTTCCACGTAAAAAATAATTTACTTCTTATACTATGGTGCCCTCAATAAGGCTAAAACAAAAAGATTTAACCAGAATTTTCGGAAATTCTCACGTGCAAAAAAAATGTTATTCTCACCTGCAAAAAAAGCTGCTGGAACGTGTGGAAAAGAGTGACGAAAGACAAAGATTCAAGTACACAGCTCAAACTTGAAAACGTTGTTAAGCCACCCGTCATTTTCAGAAAAGCCCAGTGTGCATCCAGCAAAATTCCTTCCGTTCCTTGGCTCCTCGGCTCCCTCCTCTCTTCGTCTCTTGTCTCTCCCGGGAGAAGAAAAGGAACCACGCAAGAAAAAAGCAGAGGCCCACGGCCACACGGGCGCGAACAGCACCGGCGACACGTGATCCCAACCCTCTCCTCCTTGGCTGCGTGAATCCGCCGAGAGACCACACGGATCCAGCCTGCTTCGAACCACCCCCAATCTCGAGGCGCTCGATCCACCCCGCCGGGAGGTCCTCGTGCCTCCCGTCAGATCTCCGCGCCATTCGTTGTATTTTTTGGTAGTGCACGGGAGGGGAGGCATGATGAGCGTGTGGATAAAGGAGATGGTGTGGGTCGCCACCGCGTGGCTGGGCGGCAGAGCCTCCTCCTTGGTGTATGGGCACCAGGAGGCGACGACCTCCCGGACAATGTGACTCGGCGGCGAGATGCAGGTCGAGGTAGGGTGGCTGGGAGGCGGAGGACAGGAGCAGGGGCTCTCGATCTCGGGCAGAGGGTTGCGTGGCCTTCGCCATGGCGAGCCACGAGCGGAGCGGTGGTCGGTTGCGGGATGGGCTGGTGGAGCGGTACAGGGATGAGAGAGAGGGGGGAGGCAGTTTGGGAGACGAACGGGCGAAGAGAGAAGAAAATCGAGTATTTATCGAGTGGTATGAGGTGAGTAATTTTTGTGAAATTTAGAGATAGTCTACAGAATATGGAGACATGATGTCTTGTCTGATGCGAGAACTACTACGTGCTTCTTAAGTAATAGAGATTTTGGTAAACATGGCTGCGGCCTGCTCTGCCTTATTAGCAGATCTACTTGGCAGCATGGGTAGGCGGTAATGAGAGAGAAGGTGTGGCTTTGAGGGAACAATGGCAAAGTGGTACTAGGGGTAAAGTGTTGTAGAGCATATATGGATGGTTAATGGAGTTTGTGGGGCGGAGTTTAGTGGTGCAACCTGCTCAAATTGGGATTATGTACTTTCTTTAACTACTAATTGCGATACCTCATGGGCTAACTTTTCTAAAGATGCAGTATATTGATCATCTTTTGTGTCATTGGATAACTTATAAAAACTAAAAAGAACAGAGGCACTCAAGTAGCGTTAGCACGTGATTCCCTCTAACTTTGCTAATAAACGTGGCTAGGCCAAGATAAATGTTGAAACTAAAGAAGCATATGGCATAGTAGAAAACGAGTGAGCCCTTCATGGTGGTGTGATTAAAAAAATTTGCTATGAATTTTTAAAAAAAAATACTTTGAATCTTCTAGGTTATGCTATGATTTACAAAATATATTTCGTATGTTATAGATTATGCTATGATTTACAGAATGTACGTCATAGACCTTATCCAATATAAGAGAATAAATGAATAATAATGTGATACCAGCGCTCCTTCATACATACTTTTACGAACTAAATAGATTCGGCGCAAGACACGTAAACAGCAGAAAAAAATTGGACCACTACTGCAGAAACTCTCATCAGTATCGGTTTAAAATCGTCATTAGTGACGGATTTTAAACCGACACTGATTACTCAGCATTAATAGTTACTGACTATTAGTGACGGGTATGAAACCGGCACTGAAAATCACTATCATTGTCGGTCGGTGGCGATCTCGATTCAATGTTATTTGAGCCGAAAAAAGCTTAAAATTTTTTTTTATCAGGACACCTGACCAGAGGCTGCCCACCCGAGCGTGTTAAACATTCGCAAGTCACGTGATATTCAATCCATATGGCAACCAAGACTCAAACTCAAGACTTCATAGCCTATACGCGCGCGTGACCCCTCTAAGCATCCCAGCTATCATCCGTTCGTGAGTATATTAGCACAATAAATTCTTCTGACATCTTCTGATTGAATGTTTGAATAACTATTTAGACATCTAAATGACCTCAAATAACAAAGTTGTCAACTACAAAGTTGTACATCTCGTCAAGAGCTACAATTTTCATATAAAGTTTTCCCCATCCAGCTTCGTGTGAAAACGTTATGAATTTTTTAATGTGAGCTGTCATTGACCACTGTTGTAACTTTATTATAATTATTTGGGCATTTAAAAGACCTCAAATTAAAAGTTTTTAACTATAAAGTTGTAGATCTCATCAAGAGCTATAATTTTCGTATAAAGTTTTTTCTCATCCGACTTCATATGAAAAAGTTATGAATTTTTTAAGATGAGCTGCGACTGTGACTAGTATCAGTGCCAATTTGTGGCTAGAACGGACACTGATACTGATTATCAGTATCGATTCGTGTTTAGAATCGGCACTGATACAGTCACTATCAGTGTCGGTTCTTAGCTGGAACCAGCACTGATACACAAATTGGTATTTACAGTGACTATCAGTACCGGATTTTTTTTCTCAATCGTTGTTCGCGCGCGGGAGTTTAACAACTGATACTGATCTAGTTTGTCCTAGAGATCATGATGAGGCTAGTTGGTATTTGCAGTTATCATTTGTTGGGATGTATCTGACCTTGAGTTTGATGAATTTCTTTTCTAGCTACCACACCTCCGCAAGGTATGCTGCTAAGGTCTTATCCGAGGTTTGATACTCCTTGCTAACTTATTTTACCATTAATTGTGAATCCTCTTTAACGAGAGGGTGGCAAATACCAAGCACAGAAGCTAATCGAAGACCAACGAGCAGACCTTCATACTCGGCCACGTTGTTCGTAGGTAGGAAGTCGAACTGCAAGGCGTATTGCATTCTTTCTCCTGTAGGAGAGATGAGTATTATCCCAGCCCCCCGAGCCTTGGAGTGTTAGCAACCTGTTGAAGTAGAGAGTCCATACGTCGGCCATGTCATCATGGGCATCCTAGGGTTGACCTAGTTCTGTCCATTCATCGACGAAGTTAGCAAGTACATGTGACTTGATTGCCATGCGCAGGATGAAGCAAACGTCGAATTTCCCAAGCTCAACATCCCACTTAGCGATTTGTCCAATAGCATCTCTGTTGTGGAGGATCTCTCCGAGTGGGAAGGTTGATAGTATGGTGATCTTATGAGCCTAAAAATAGTATTTTAGCTTGCGAGAGACCATTAGTACCGTATATAACAGCTTTTGTACTTGCGGATAGCGCTCCTTAGGACCATGAAGTACTTCAATGATGTAGTACACCGGCCTGGCTCTTCTCCTTCTTGTCGGGCACTTCTCTTTCCACTACCAATACTCCACTCATAGCTCATGGTCCGGTCGATATGTAGAGCAAGAGTTCCTCTCCTGGGTTAGGATCAATTAGCATAGGGTCATGAAAGATACCTTTTGAGATTCTAAAATGCTTCTTCTGCCTCTTCCGACCACTCGAACTTGTCGTGTTGGTGCAGTAACTTGAAAAAAGGAAGCCCCCGGTCTTCGAGTCAGGAGATAAAATGGTTGAGTGTCGCCATGCACCCGGTTAGTTTCTTAACATCCCGTACTGACCTAGGGTACGCATTTCTTCGATGGCATTGATGTTTTCAGGATTGACCTCGATTCCCTAGTGTGACACTAGATACCCCGAGTAGCTTTCCCGCATCGACTCCAAACGTGCACTTCTCTAAATTTAGCATGACTTGATGCTTGCGTAAATCATTGAAGGTTTCTTGCATGTCGAAGATAAGGTCTTCCTTCCTCTTGGATTTGGCGATAAGGTCATCAACATATGCTTTGATGTTTCAACAAATTTGGTCATGAAGAGTTATTTGCATGCCGCGCTGATACGTAGCGCTGTTGCTTTTTAATCCATAAGATATCTTTACATAACAAAATACACAGAAAGGGGTTATGAAGGAGATTTTCTCCTTATCCTCAGGACATATACTAATCCGGTGATAACCAGAGTAGGTATTGAGAATGCTTAGATAGTCGCACCCGGAGGTAAAGCCAACTATCTGATCTATCCTAGGTAGAGAAAAGGCATCCTTTCGCAAGCTCGAGTTGGGTTGGCATTTGACTTTTTAACGATTATGGTGTTGCAAGCCACTCGTGGTGCTCCACTTCTCTGATGAATCATGCCTCCAAGAGCCTCTCAATCTCCACCTTGATCATTTCTTTCTGGATGGTTATGAACTGCTGGAGGTTCTACTTGACAGGTTTGGCATCAGGGCGGATAGCTAGCCTGTGCTCAATCACCTCCCTAGGGATACCGAGCATGTCGGATGGTTGCTATGCGAACACATCGGTTTTTTCCCTGAGGAAGGTGACAAGATCTAGTTCCTATTTTTGGTCCAGGGTGGAGCCGACCCAGACGGTCTTGAATGGCTTCGCTAGGTCCAGAGGAATGGTCTTGACATCACCGTGAGACTTCATGGCTACTTTGGGCGTCGAGTTCTTGGTATCATTGTCAGGTTTGTGCTGTACTGTCATGTCGAGGCTCCACTTGTCATAGCGTAGGCCTGCCTTGGTGCGGCCATGGATAGTAATGACTCTCTAGGATCATGGGATCTTCACGTACTGCCAAGCATTATGCGCGACAGCTATGAACTTGACTAGAGTTGGTCTTCCTAAGATGGTATAGTATGCCATCGTGAAATCAACCACATCGAACATAATATTTTCCGTTCGAAAGTTGTTGGGCTTCCTGAAGGTAACAAGAAGTGTTATCTGGCCAATAAACATGGTTGAAGATCCAGGTACTATGCCGTGGAAGGACTAAGTAATCAATTTGATGACAGATCGAGAGATCTGCATCGCATTGAGTGCACTTGTGAAGAGGATGTTCAAGTAACTCCCTACATCCATTAGCACTCAGGGTAACCTTGAAGTTATTGATAATGGGCTCGACCACTATTGGGAAGCGGCCAAGATGGATGAAGTTATTAAGGTAGTCATCTTGGTCGAAGGAGATCTTGATGTTTGACCATTTGGCCACCTAGCGACTCTTGGGAATGGCAACTAACACTTCTCAGGCTATCGTCTTGTACTACCATTTGGATTCGTAGGATGTCGAGCTAGTGAACATGTGGTCGATAGTCCTATTCTGCTTCTGAAAAGCCAGCTGGTTCGAGTCATCGCTGAAACTGGAGTCTCTACTCTGGCTTGTGACATGTGGTGCTTTCCCCTTACTCTTCTCGACTTCAGCTTTGACCACCTTCTGGAAGACGTGGCACTGCTGGAGACATTGGCAATCAGTTTGGTGGAAGTCACACCAGGGCTTGCCGGAGCGCTCATCGGTTGCTTGCCTTGCCTCGGGATGGGCAGGACGCTTGTCGGGACGCATGCCAGGAAGATTTTCCAAAGCTTCATCAGCCTTAGTTTTCTTACATTTGCCTCCCTTTGAGTTCTTCTTCTTGCGGTTATTCTTTGATGAGTCGTTATCTAGTCTAGGTTGAGGGTGTTAAATTCCCTGATCCCTTTGTTTGATGAATAAGAGAGATTCCTCAGCATTGGTTGTCTTGTTGACTATCTCCATGAGCTCTTGGACAATGGTAGGCTCGGACATGATGAAGTCTTTGACACAAAGATAACTCCTAACCCCTCGGTAAATGCCTGGATGACATCAGCATCGGTTATCTTCATAATGGTGTTTTGGGTGTTGCTGAAGCGTTGAACGAACTAGAGCAGACTCTCCTTTTCTGTCTGGACGACGCGGAAAATGTCATTTTTCTTTCCTTGGAAGTTTGCCTAGAATAAGTTATAGAGCTACTCCCATGAGGAGATCGTCCTTGGCGGTAGGTTTGTTAGCCAAGTTTTGGCTGACCCTTCAAGAGCTTTGGGAGGTAATTGGCCATCACCATCTCGTCCCCCCCCCCCCCAGCCGCTTGGATAGTTGTAGTGTATATTTGGAGAAACTCAATGGGATTTGTAATCCCGTTGTACTTCTCAATTGACCCAGGTTGGAATCAGGCCGGCCAATTAACCCTCTGAAGGTCTGGAGAGAAAGTCTGGTACCCATTAATGGCACCCTGAGAGAGTCGGGTGGCCACGGGTGCCGTGCTCGCAGTGGTAAGAGACTAGCTGCGACACTTACTCAAACAACTCGGTGTTGGGGTGACCTTCGACTATGTCATCGAGGAGAGTTCAAAGGGTCCTCAGGGGTCCTTGAGTGTCTTCGCTCGTAGATCGGAGATAGGATGGTTTCAAATTAGTGAAGTCCTACGACGATGCTGAGATCGATTGTCTTCACAGCAAGTTTGATTCTGTGGGTTCTATCTTTCTGGATCTAACTCCTCACGATAAGGACCGGTGCGGGACTTCCTTCAAGTAGAATTGTTAGCAACTATCACTTGATGAGAGGATTCAACCTACGCCTGTGCTTGTCGGATGAGCACATCGAACTCTTCGAGCCACTCTTTTCCCTCAGGGGTAGCAAGACCAGTTGTGGGAGGTCATCGGAGCAGATCTTGAACACCCTCGAGCTTTTGAGCAGTTACAGATATGAAACGTCTGGTACCTTTCTAGTGGTATGAGGTAGTTGGATCTAGGACTACAACAGAGTGTGGGATCTGGCCAATGGGCATTGTCATTGACGGGGGTTGAGTCTTATCTACCCTGGCTGGATATAAGGAAGTTTGTGGGTTCATCGAGTTGTCACCCTGGGTGGATGGACCACCGTTCCCGTCCCCGATGGTGAAAACTTGTCGAGAGTACTCTCCACTAGAGGAGGAGTCTAGATCCATCATGGACCTGTCATCAGAGGAGACCTTCGGGTAGGATCTTCGATAATCCATGTTGTTGAAAGCAGTAGGGGAAGATCCTGACTTGTGACAAACATTGCTTGCGTGATTGTCTTGGTTATCGAGCGATTCAAGCTCAATGCCATAATTCCTAACACACTCATCCATGAAATGACTTATCATCAGGAAGGTTGTCTCTACGGTCCACCCAATCAATCATAGGATCCTTATCGAGCGAGAGGGCAAAGTTATCGCAGAATCCTTCATCTGAGAATCTGGTTCTCGGTGTAGTCTTGGGTGGAGTCAACAACATGTTTCATGGTGAAGATTCAGTGTCGTTGGTCATGATCCCCACAAACGGCGTCAGTTATGAACGATTAGTAAACCGCTGATCTTACGAATATGTGATTAGAGTAGGGGATACTTTCTCTTGCTGAATCGAGCACCGGAAGACAGAGATTTATACAGATTCAGGCCTCCCGAAGGATAATAGCCCTATGTCATGTTTCCTTGTATTGATCTTCAAGACAAATTACAAGGGGGAGGGGGGTCTTGGCTAGCTTAGATGGGATCTAAACCTAGTTGAAGGCTCCTCGTGTGTAGTCTTGGTGAAATGTTGATGTAGATCACGATTGCAGAAGGCTTGAGGCTCGTTGAACGCTTGTTCCTTCCTATTTGCTTGTCCTTCGCAAGGTCCCCTGACTCCGTATATATATGGGGGTTACCGTGTAGCATCTGGACTCCTTTCCGAGTAGGATTCTATCATCTTTAAATTTAGAGATAGATTTCCTCGTTTAAGGGATATCCTAGCACATGCAGACAGTTTCTATACATCCATGGATTCCTTTCCTAGATTGAGTCGTATGGTACAATAATCCAGGAAACCTTAGGGATCCACACACGTATAGGATAGTCGTAAACGGTAGATTTATACTACTCATCATCATCAATCTTTCTTTACTACAAAAAGTTGTTTCTATTTTGCTAAAGATTAGTAGACTTTTAATTGTGCTATTCACTTATGGAGGAATCAGTTTAGCTCTTCTTTGCAATTTTTATTATCTTAGATCCGTTGTAGTTTAAATCCTAGTTTGTCTTATTTGGGGAGGTAGGCATTGTTGAAATATGTCTAGGGATGCAATGTGATGCCTTGAGCCCCTACGTACTCTTTGTGTTGTTAGATGTTGAACAGTTGCTACTGCTTACATTTATTCGATAAAATGGGACAATGGCAGTTGCCTTGTACTTCTGAACGGAAAATTTGCTGGGAGACATTTAACATCGTGGCCCAAATGACACAAGAATTTCAATGCTAACATTTGGAACAACCTTATTTTCTTGTGCAACTTCCTTGGGCTGTGTAGCGTTGAAGGGATCGGTGACGTCCTAAGAGGGGGACGTGAATTAGGACACTTAGAACTATTTTAGCTCCAAAAACAACACAATATAAATTTAGATCAATTTCTATCTAAATATGCTCTAGGTTTATCTAGCGTGTCTACTCTACTGATCAAAACGCTTGCAACCTATCTAATAAGGTAAATTACAAGTAAGTAAATGCGGAAACATAAATAAGGTAGAGAGAGTAAACTCGGTATAAGGATTTTTTTTTTCGTGATATCGATGGCATGAATACTACCTTTAGTCTACGTTGGAGCTCCACAAAGGATATGCTCCCGGTCAGCAATCGGTCACAGCCTTTGAGCCACCAAGTCACAAAGACAAGGCCTCCACCCGGATGAGCCACCAATCCACCAAGGCAAAGTCTCACCACTAGCCTCTCTTTCGGTTCATTGTCGCCGTGATCACTTCAGAGCTTGAGCCACAAAGGCAAGGGTCTTCGTGTCCCCACACAATTGCCTTGTCGCCGCTCCACACCAAGTCGGAGGGTCAACAAGTTTGCCGATGAGTCACCAAAACTTCAAGGTGCCGGCATACCAAGAGGTACAAGCTTGGATAACTCCTTGATTCACTCTCTAGCCAGCAAACACCTAATAACACAGTCTCTAGGCCTATAAGCACTAATCACTTTCTAATTATATGCTTAATTACCTTGAATGATCACTTTAAACACTTTGGTGGCTTGGATATCTTCTCAGGTGTACATGAACTTCTCAGGACTCCCGCAACCTCAAATGAATGAGTGGAGGAGTATTTATAGCCTCGAACCTGTTCACTAGCTGTTAACCCAACGGCTCAGAAAAGTTGTTAACACCAGATGATCCAGTGAGAACAATAGTACTAACACCAGATCATCCGGTGAGTACACTCTCACAAACTAGCCGTTGAAACCCCCACTCAAGCCTTTGTGAACACCGGGTTATCCTATGACAACTCACTGAACATCGGACAAATGCACTGGATTATCCTATGTGCATATGTTCATTTTAGAGCACTCTGGAAATAATAGTCCAGTGTGTTTATTTTGTGAACACCGGATCATCCGGTGAGTATAGTAGAAGAAACTTGTAACATCCTGAATTTAACATATTAATTAATAGCAAAATTCAGTACAAATTTAAAATTTTATAGTAAATTAAACCAATTAAAATCAAGGAAATATGTATATGAATATATATATATATATATATTCATATATATTAATGGGCTAAATATTCCAAAATGCAACAAATTTATTTTAAGGTAATCCCTACCTTAAGTTGATTCATGCACAATTGGTTTATGTCTTTTATGCTTCTTGGAGTGGAGTTTGAATTGAATGTCTCTCACTTCAAATCTTTTCTTAGACTCTTTCCAACTCAGATCCAAATCAAATTTAAATCTATTCTTAGTTTCTATTCAGCCCAAATCCAAATTGAATTCGAATCCTTCCTCAAGAATCAAGATCCTAGTCCAAATCACAATTCAAATATGTTTATTTGAATTGATATTAATCCAAAGTCAAATCCAAATTCAAATATCTTAATCTAAATTTAAACCAAATTCCTAATTCCATTTTCCCTTTTTTCTCTTCCCGGGCCGAACCTTTTTCCCTTCTCTCTCGAGCGGCCCACGGCAACCGGCTTGACCTTTCTTTCCTGCCCCCTCCTTCCTTCCCCATGCTGGGCCGCGACCACGCCGCTCAGCCCACTCGGCTTGCTCGCCCTCGCGCTGGACAGCCCGCCCGCCCGCGCGCGTCTGTGCGAGCATGGTCGTCCACGCGTCGCACATCGGCTGGCGCCCGTGCCTCTCCTCCCTCCAGCGCAACGCCGCGCCGCACCGCGCTGTCCACCAGCGCGACAGCGTCTCCCGCCTCTGGGAAATATCGCCGTGACAACCCTCCATGCCCTCGCTCTCTCTCCTCTCTCTGCCTCACAACACGCTGCCCGAGCGCTTGACACCGTGCGACTTCCGCGCCCACGCTCGTGCATGGCCGGCGCAAAGCCACTTCTGCCACCGCGCGCGGCCCAATGGCAAGCGCCACCATCGTTCCGTGCCGCGCCTTCGTGCCCTTTCCACCTCTCTGTAGCTCCCTCTCCCGCTATAAATAGTGCAGCCCTGGCTTCTCTTTTTCCCCTTTTACCCCACTCCACCGCCGCCATTGCACGCTACTCTAGCTCACCGCCACCGATCCACCGACCACGCGCTGCTAAGGAGCTTCAGGCCCTTGCCGCCATCCCTATGCCGCCATCTGTTCATCGGAAGCCCGACGGGAGCCCGCCTGAGCCAGTAGTCGAGCAGTGCCGCCACCACCTCTTCGACAAATCACCGGCCGCCACCCCGTCTGTCGTTGTTCTTGCACTCGGTGAGCCTCCCAGTTCCCCCTCATGTCTGCGTAGATAGCATGTAGGCGTCCCCTAGGCTCCCTCTTAGCTTGTTGCCGCGCGCCGCCGAGTGTTTGTCTCCGCCGCCATGCTTGCGCTTGCCGCTGGCGTGCTTCTGCTCTGTAATGTGACCTGGCCATCGTGCCATGATGCCTAGAGGCGCTAGGCCTCTTTTCCTTGCAGGTTGGCACCTCCTAGTGCAGGGGAGGTGCTGCCCAATTTTCTCGCGTCGCTGCACTCTCCTCCAGCCGTCGTCTGGTAGTGCTTCCGCCACCGGCCGCCGTCGACGAGCTCCCCTTTGAATTTGCCGTGCCGTGTAGTATCCCAGTGTATGCTCGTTGTCGTAAATCTTGGGCCGGAGCACATCTCCAGTGAGCATTCTGGTGCAATTCCGCCGCTATTCCTCGTCATCGGGCCGTTTTTCCCCCTTGGCCGCCAGGTGCGTTCATGCGCCCACGCGCACGCGTAACCAAGCCACAGCCCGTGCACCATACAGCCCAGCCAAACCGGCCATGGCTCATCCCAGTGGCCGGCTGGCTTGCCAGGCTGGCCCGGCTACCAAAGGCCATGTGTCCGTGGGCCAGCCCAGCTCCCGTAGCCCGCTAAGCCACCCAGCCCAAACCCGAGCGGGCTGACACTTTGCAGCCCAAGCTGAACCCAGTCCATCTAGGCCTAGACCCGACCCAATCTGGGCCCATCTCAGCCCAACTGGTACTGTTCATATGGGTCCACTCATGAATAGTGTCTTTTTATATTTTCCAATTTAATTTAGATTAAATCTTCCAGGAGCCATAACTTCTCCGTTCTAACTCTGATTTCGGCGATTCTTTCACCAAAATTCATCTAAAATTGAGCTCTACTTATCTGTCACATTGTGATATCCATTAGGACTCATTTGATTTTCCATTTAGTGTTATTTGATTCTTCTCTAGTATAACCAGTATTCTCGTAGTCGCAATTGTAGAGCAACTAGAGTTCTACGAGTGCTGCGCAGGAAGCATCAGGGGTGAGGAGGATCCTGACTACATCCAAGACTTTGAAGAGAACTTCGGAGAAGGCAAGTCCTATTTCCTTGATCATATTGGACCTATGTTTTCAACTAATCTACATGATCAACTAAAAATGAACTTATTATCGCATGTGCTATGTATTGCGCCTTTACAAACCACTTGCAATAGTTAATCCTATTAAATATTTACCATGCCATAAATATTATCATCCAGTATACATATCACCCTAGGATTACCTATTGTTAACTATAATAACAATGAGCGACGCATTGATATCTAGCATACTTAGGATTGAATACGTCTCCCCAGAGACGTCACTTTTAAAAACACCTCTCCTCGGAGATAAGATTACTATTATTAATGATAACTCATATACCATAATTCCTTGATGGTTGTGAATTCCGTGATGGTTGTGAAATCCTTGATGTCATGTGGGATGTGGAGGGTGATGTGTAAAAATGGGTGAAAACTGTTTGGCAGGGGCAGATGGAGTAGTACTCTGGATGAGGATGCTCCTAGGGGCTTGAGTCACCTCTGTGGAGTTCATTGCCAGAAGATATCTGCCCTAGCCGCTTAAGAACCGAGTCTTGCGCCGTCATGCTTAGCTACCCCGTACAACCATACGTCATGAATGGGCAGAACTTGACTTTTCTTTCACCGGACTAAGTTGGGCATCATGCTAGGAGGCTGGGGAGTAGTGAGAAGCCAAGTGTCCATCTGGCCCTCTGTTGAATATTTTGAGAGATGGCATAGCCAATCTGGTATTCTGAACATGGTCTCTGGTACTCGGGGTGTCTCGTAGAAAAGCCCGGTAGGAAAGGTGTTTGGAGGGTCTCGGTATGATTCGTTCCTCCGCTTGCAACGGTTAGAGGCTGAGCATATCACGTGGGTACAATGTACAACCTCTGTAGAGTGTAAATTATTCGAATAGCCGTGTCCACGGTCATGGATATGTGAAGGCGTGGTCACACTTGAGTAGACTCTGGGTGCGTGTGTCTTGATGAGTGAGTGTGTGGACTAGATGTCCGTGTGATGTGGTTCTGGGCTCGATCCGCCAGAAGCTATGTGGTACTACAGGTACACCAGATGTGGTAATAGGGACTGTGGAGTGAGGTGTAGCCCCTCCCAGGACCGAAAAAATCCCAGATAAAGCTTGTTACCTGGTTTTAAACTATTTGAACTGGCTTTAAAGTCAATAATAAATGATACAATTGAATACCTGCATAAACCGTTTTACGTTTAAAACTAAACCATAAAGTCTTATCCTTGAATTACTCATTTATGCATCTATCAACACCTTGAAATAGTATAGGACTTGCTGAGTACCTTCCATACTTACTCTTGCTGTCATTCAGATAAGAAAGCAGACGCTGCCAACGCTGGAGGCGAAGGCGAGGATGAAGAGTAGTCATAGAAGTCGCGTTCGCACCCTAGCTACTTGTGGCTTGGGTCTTTGCTTTCCGCTGTGCTTTTGTTGGCCGTTCGGCCAGGTTTGTATTATTACTGTTTGGTTTGTAGCCTTTCGTACTCTGTAACCTTAATACTTATGTATGAAGTTTGACTGTGATACTACAACTATTATACTGTGCGTATCAGCTACTTAATCCAGAGGCTGATACATGAGGTATATGAGATTCTGAATCTCGGGGTCTTACAAAACTAGCCGTTGGAACCCACTCAGACTCATTTGTGAACACTAGATTATCCTATGATAACTCACTGAACACCGGACACATGCACCGAATTATCCTATGTGCATATGTTCATTTTGGAGCTATCTGAAAATAATAGTCCGGTATGTTCATTTTATGAATACCGGATCATCCGGTGAGGCAAAAGACTTCGCTTCAAACTTTCTGCGAACACCAGATTGTTTTTCATTGTTTTTACCGGATTATCCGATGTAGCACCGGACTAATTTTGATGTGAGCACCGGATTTTCTGGTGAGGCAAATTTCAGCAGAACAGCGTTATGTATTTTGGGTATAATTTTTCACTCCGAACTTCGATTTTGATGATCTTGGGCTCTATGAAAAGCTTACGAAGAGCTCTACAAGATTATACAGGAGTTCATCCCATTTGATCACATCAAATTTATGGAACAAGTCCAATTCATTCCTCTCTTTGGTTCGGCTTCGGTGACTTCTTTTTTTTACATTCATGAGACCTACTAAAATATATACTTGACTAACATATTAGTCTTATTAACTATATTATTATTAATCACTAAAATTATAATTATGATATAATAAAGCTATTTTCGATACAAACCTGTTAAGATGGTCTAACCTAAATATCTGTACTATGCAAGTAAAATGGCATTTTCAGCTCTCCAAAACTTTTCGTTGTCAATGGTTCCATCAGTGTAGGCGCATTCGGTAATCCCTGAATTCAGAAAAGTACCTCGTACGTTGACTTCAGGGCTCACTTGGTTTGAGAAATAGTTGAAAATCCGGCAGCTCTGATCAGGGTTGTATGGCGTACAAGAAATGATGCCATTGGGTTCAATTCTGGCATCTTTTTGAAAAAACAGGGACAGAACACAGAAAAAAATTGCTGGTTGAAGCTGCAAGGGTAATCTTAAGCTTAGCTTGTTCTGCTCGTCTCAAGTCTGAACCCGTCCCCTGGAGCTTCGTCTCCCCTTCTCTGTTTTTCCTAATTCCTGCTTCTGCCTCCTTTTTACTCACTCAGTAATAAACCTATACTGTTATCTTGGGCTGCTTGTGATGCGTTGATCACAGAGGCCGTCAATGATTTCAACAGTATTTCAGTGGAAGTCTTGGATGATTTAATTTTGTCAAATTGATACTTGTGCTGCTTCTGTAAGCTCGTAAGAATCAGTTGCAATCCTTGATCCAATCTTAGTGTGAAATTTTAAAAAATGAGAAGTTACAGGAACTAAATCCTGAAAAATCCAAAATAATAGGCCTGCCTAGAGTACAGTCAGCCGTATTAGCCATGAGCCCTTTTTATCATCCTCGGAAAGGTACGAGGTATCACTAATTACGACTTGGGAGGTAGTGAAAATTGGTTGCCTTTAGCCATGCCCGTTAGACTAAATCACTAAACAATGGTTTGCTCATCCGTATAGAGCGAGTAGCTCTCGGACTTGTAAATGTGTATAGCGTGCATATTGTTTTCTCTTTTATTTTGAGTGGCGCATATTATTATTTTTTGAGACACCAATATATGGCCCTACAATATATGGGATATATGGCCCTACAGTTTCTGTTTTGATAATGACCACTTCTCCCCCTTGAGTACAAAAAACTCCACTTAATACACAAAAGTATGTATATCCACCCCTAGATTTGTAATACCGAATCACTTGACTCATCATGAGTTTTAGAGTGGTTTGCCATTATGTGTCGTTTGACAAGCGGGACCACTTGTCAGATAACAGTAATGACAAGGGTGTACGCAAAAAAGCATAGTTGTCTCTCGCGTGTGCATCCTCTCCCTCGGGCCTCTTTTCTGTTATGTCTGTTTTTCCTTCCATCAACACAGACATACTCTCTCACACATGTACACGTCGTTTTCATAGTCGAAGTGTTCTAATATTCCAAAATGCTATTTTTTGGAAAATTTCCCAAAATGCTATTTGGAAGCTTCTGAGAGTATGTGTCCCTGATATCCAATGTGTGAAAATTTACGAGTTTTCCAGTTGTTATATAATACCATAAAAGGAGAAGACGATAGGTTGCCGAATCTATATATCTTATATAGATTCAACCCATTAAGTATTTACTAATATTTTCTTTTCTGACGCAGCCACATCATCGTAATGGACAGGATTCTCGCTGACACGTGAGGTTCGAACTTATATGTCAGCAGACGTACAGTACGCGTGCATTACGATCGGAGGATCCCTATCCCATCACAATTGGATCCGCTTCATCGCCTGGGTGATTGGGTTTGTATTCCGGCGCCGCAGCTCCTGCTATAATGTTCTTTACGTTGTCTCGACTTCCATTTCATGTGAGATTCTTTGGTACGGACATGAAATAGGAAATCAGATCGCCAAATTCTTACCTTCAGGCTTCAGCTTTCCTTTTTCTAATAAATATGTGATCTCATTTTTCTTTCGCAGGGTGCAGACGTGCAGTCACGTCAGGTCATTATTACCGGTGGTGTGATTTTACCACGGACCTTTCTGAGCAAAAACTTGCTTATCATCGAAAGGGGCGTGCCTGTTTCCCATCTGACACCACTACCATTGGTTATCTCGGCTTTCACCGCATGTTGACACGAAGATAACACGTATTGGGAAAATTGCAAAAACCACTTCAGTGGTCACATTGATTTTGTTTCCCGCTATAACCAATTTTATTGCAAATATCCACATGATATTTCATTTTTGTTTGGTTTTGTCGAAGATCAGTATCCGATAATATATCCATAATTAAACAAGAGTACTTTCGATATCAGAGATTAAGCAGAAAATAAGACACATGATGTATATAGATTTCGGCCTCCGATTGGAGTAATACCCTATATCCTGTGTAGATAATGTTGTATATTAATTATCTTGAATATGAGTAACGTGGCTAGACCTATTACAATAGAGAAGATCCACTAGGCTAATCTTGGGTCGAAGTCGCCGAGTATCTCCAGTTGCTAGGGTCTTGGTGTTGCTCCGTGGTCCTCTTCCCACAGGGTCTGGATCTCCACCTTATATAGGATCGATGTACCATCTCGGATCCGATCGTAGTTGATAGGGAGTCATTTGTCTTCTCAGCCAAGGCAAATCAGATGAATCCGATCTGGATACTAACTGTACTTGATCGGATAACCCGATCAAGACTTTCCTCGTATGTGTTTTCAAGATCTCCGAGTATATCGAGTACCGCAGGTTCGGATCCACAATATCCAGAGTTGTTAAATATGTGTACGATGTACCCTGTCTGTATATAGTATACTCCTCATACATATACCCTATAGTTAGATATTTGACAGTAGCCTCCTAACTTTGCTCAGGAGGGAGGGCTTCCACAAGTGCCCACTCGCATACCGCCAAGTCTAGGCTTGGTCGAGTAAGGTGGATCAAGCTTGTAGTCAAAATAATCGAGGAGGAAAGATCTTGTTTCAAGTATCGAGTGGAAACATAGTTGGGTCGAGCGCCCTGCCATTGTTTGCACCCGAGACTAAAAAAGGCTTGAAACTTGACTTATCGACACCCGACTCTGAGTAGAGTTAAAAGAGAAAACTCCGAAATTTGAATCGTTGGGTATAGGCGCAATTAATGCACGTGGATGGGCATGCAAAGATTTGCACAACGCCATCACTCCACCTTTTGTGCCGAACGAGGCGCCACAATGAAGGGAGTGGTTACCAAAGAGATGGTAAGTTCTTGGTTATTTATCTGTACGAACCTGAACTGTAGCCATGCTCTCACTTTCTCATTGTCATCCCTTTGACACAATCGGTCCCAACTACATATACGATGAAGAAGAAGATATCGACCAAGAGGAAGAAGTCGGACATCCTTTCGAGCATTGTGGTCGCCAAAAGGTCGTCACGTCAGAGAAAGTTGAGGGAGCAGATAGCTAGCGATCCGACCAGTCAACTGGTTCTAGCTTCCCATATCGTGTCGCCTTCGCCTCCTCAAGTGGAACAACCTCCCATAGATGCACCTGAACCAAGCTTGAAGCCCAACACAGTCGAGGCCCTTATGATGGCACCAACTGTTGATCCTTGGATGGCAATAGAAGCCCACATCAAGGCTACAGGCGCCCAGGTAGCAGTCGCCAAAGCTCAGTATTCGGCAATCGATCATACTGAATGCCAGAGGGCCCTCGAGGAGAAGGATATCATGCTTGCTACTTGTCAAGAGAGAATCAATGGTCAGTTTACTTGTAGATCATTAGCATATGATTTGAACGCCAGACAACTGATCCTGGATTGTTTTTTGCTTTCCCAGCTTTCAAGGCTGACTTGAAGATCAAGCTTGAGGCTATCAAGAAGAAGGATAATGAGCTAGAAGAACTCAGGGGTTCTTTGAAAAAAGCAAAAGCTGATCGGAACGCCATGGCTGCCAGACGAGATTCTGTGGTTGCAACGCTTCAAAAGCTAAGGGAGCAAACCTTCGACTGCATGAACCAGTCAGCTTCCATCAGCGCCGAGACAATGCTTGGTCTCCTCAAGAGCAACAACCCCAACCTCGACACATCGGTGGTAACAGAGGGGTTTGAGTGCCCTACATAGGAGGCAACATATATTATTCAAAGCGTCAAGCCTCTGATCCCCATCTTCAGTGAGTCTTTAGCACTTAGGTAGACTAACAACGAAAGCGAGGGTAGTCCTTCTAGCTAATTTCCTATAGTTCTCAACTCAAAACATTTGAAACTTGTTTTGTGATTTGAGAATGTCTATAAACACTACTGCTATCTTGCTTGTCTAATATGCTATTACCACTATTTTCTTGTGGATGAAATAGAGTTAGCATAAGTAGATGCAATATTGATTAGTACATATTTTGACATCCTTAGAACTGGCTGACTGTATATCCGTTGACACCTGAAAGCTCAACTAGGTACATTATTAAATGCATCATCTCTCGAGTAAACACTTGAAGTAGCTAACAGAGTAAGGAAAACAAAACTAGTGCAAAACTAGGAAAAGAGATAGCATTATGGTTTTTGCAAACTTTAACCGACTTGCGTACTTAGCCAGCATGCGAACATGAACTCAATAGAGAACACATATAGGACCGACTAGAACTTTAGAACTTTGTGGGCAGTTATGCGTGAGATGTCTGACAATCTCTGATGCCGTTATGGTTTATGAGGTGTAGTTGTCCGTCATCGACCCAACACATGTCTCTGTTGGTTCCATCCAGTAATTTTTGCAAAAACTATGTATTTACAAAATATGGTATTACTATGTAGCCCCTGACTCTCTGGTTGAGGAGAAGATTTCCCTATCAAAAAGTAAGAAGGAACATAGTTGTACCATCGAAAATATGCGATGTTTCCCCCGACTCTCTGTTTGATGTGAAGAAAGCATGGTCGTCGGCTCTGTCAACAACCGCCAGATCATCTCCGCATCCCACGGAGAGTCCAACGGCATCACCGGTGCTGGTCAGTAGCTCCAGCACAGGTAGGATCTTCGCCTGGGCCACTTTCCCTAGTCCATTCGCTGGTCGACGACCGGTCCCCGAGGCGATCAGCTACAGCCCCAAGGAGGAGTAGAAGAGGTTCCTCTATTTGTTCGAGGGCAAGTAGGATAGGAGAAGAAGAAGTATGTAATAAAATAGTTAGTCTAATTAAATATAATCGACTTCCTTCAATTTACCTTATTTATGAATGAAACTGTCGAAGTTGATCAATATTCCACGACTTTTCAAGTACCTTACCGTTTGTAGTAGATAATCGCACTAATCAAGGTCGAGTGACTTTGACTACTATGTAGGGCCCTTTCCACTTAGGTGATAACTTATGATGCCTAGCTTGTTTATGCACCTTACATAGAACAAGGTCCCCAGCGGTGAGTTTCCTGTACATGATCTTCTGACTGTAATATCTACGTAACACTTGCTGATACTTAGCCGCTTGTATGAATGCTCGATCACGATACTCCTCGAGGAGGTTAATATCATCATCTGCAATTGCTCTTGTCCTTCTTCTGAGTAACTTTCCTCTCGTGGCCATCCAAACCGCAACTCAGTTGGAAGCACTGCCTCTGCCCTATAAACTAAGAAGAATGGAGTTTCACCGGTGACTCTGTTAGTCGAGGTGCGGACGGCTCATAGTACTAAGGGAAGTTTGTTCACCCAGTGTTTTGAGTAGGCTTTCAATCTATCAAAGACCCGAGTTTTAATACCCTGCAAGACTATACCATTGACACGCTCAACCTAACTGTTACTCTGAGGGTGAGCTACTAAAGTGAAACAAGTTTTGATGCCAAATTCTTCACAGAACACGGTAAAGGTCCTACCTTTGAACTGGCTACTATTGTCTGTAATTATTCGATGTAGGATGCCGTGTCGAGTAATTACGCTCCTCATGAACTTCTTAGCCGCTTCTGTGGTTATCTTTCCTACTGGTTCGGCCTCGATCCAGTTAGTGAACATGTCAATAGTCACAAATAGGAACTTATAACCACCTTAGGCCCTTGGGAATGGTCTTAGGATATCCAAGCCCTAAATGGAGAAAGGCCAAGAAAGAGGAATTACTTGCAGAGCTTGGGCTGATCGAGCGGTCTGCCTTCCGAAAAATTGGCAGCTCTCGCACTTTTTGACCAACTCACAAGCATCCTGGAAGGCAGTCGGCCAATAGAACCCTTGATAAAAAATCTTTTCGACCAAGGTGCGGTAAGACGCATTATTACCACACGTACCTCTATGGATATCGAGCAATATTTTATTGCTTCTTCCTAAGTGATGCACTTCATCAAGATGTCGTTACTCCTCTTTCGATAGAGCTTGCCATCTACCAAAGTGTATAGCTTGGACTTACACATAATTTTCTTTGCAGACGCATCATCGTCAGGGATCTCTCGACCTTCGATATAGACTCGGAATGGTGTAATCCAAGTCAGCTCACATTCGAGTAGTGCAACTGCTGTGTCTGCGAGTTCTATCTCGCTGACCTGACCAGACTGCTAGTCAAGTTGGGTAGCATCTATACTTAAGGCCATCGAGACTAATGGTTTGAGGAGTTTCTCGATGAAGACTCCCACATATGTTGGTGAACAAGACAGAAGTGAGCCTGGCGAGTTCATCGGTGGTGGAGTTGTCACCTCTCCGGATGTGTGTGACTTCCAGCCCTTCGAACTTTTGCTCTAGCTTTCATACCTCATTTATATAAGCCGTCATATTATCGTCTAGGCATTGGTACTCCTTTTGCACTTGGTTTATGACTAGCTGTGAGTCCCCTTTCAAGAGTAGTCGCCTGATTTTAAGTGATGAAGCTATGCGGAGCCCATTTATCAGTCCCTCATATTCTGCAACATTGTTGGAAGCTTTCAATTCTAACTAAATGACGTACCCGAGTTCATCGCCCATTGGAGATTTGAGTACGATGCCAGCCCCCGAGCCATGGAGCGTGAGTGATCTATCAAAGAAAAGTGTCTGGTGGTCCTTGACCATATTTGGTTTTGTTTCTTCAATGTTTGTCCATTCGGTGATGGATTCTGCTAGTATTTTTGACTTAACGCTTGTACGCGGTGCATAGTCCACGTCAAACTCGTTGAGTTCGACCGCCCATTGTGCGATTCGCCCAGTAGTCTCCCTATTGAGTATAACATCCTTCAGTGGATACGTCATCACGTCGATGACCTTATGCACTTGGAAATAATGTTGTAGCTTCCGGGAAGTCATCACGACTGTGTAGAGCAACTTCTGCACTTGCGGGTATCATAGCTTAGCATCATGTAAAACTTTCCTCACGTAGTAAACCAGCTTCTGGATCTTAGCCTTTTTCTCAGGACATTCCTGTTCGACCACCAGGACTGTGCTTACAACTTGTAGGGTAGCTGCAACGTACAAAAAGAGCTATTCTTTGTCGTTAGGTGGGGTTAGAATTAACATAGACGATAAGTACCTTTTCAAGTCTTAAAAAGTCTTCTCGGCCTCTTCCGTCAACTTGAACCGGTGGTATTTCTTTAGCAACTTGAAAAAAAGGCATCCCTCGCTCACCCATCTTGGAGATGAATCGATTAAGGGCTGTTATGCATCCTGTTAACTTTTGGACCTCCTTCAGTGTTTGAGGTGACCGCATTTGGTCAAAAGCCTCAATTTTACGGAGATTAGCCTCAATGCCTCGACTTGACACTAGAAAATTGAGAAGCTTGCCAGACGGAACACCGAATGTGCACTTCTTGGGGTTAATCATCATACGATACTTCTTGGTTGCTGAATATTTTCTTGAGGTCGTTAATTAATGCATCTTTTATTCTAGATTTGACTACAATAACATCGACATAAGCTTCGACATTGTGTTCGATCTAGGGCTATAACAATTTTGAATACGCCATTGATAAGTAGCACAAGCACTTTAAACCAAAATGTATCTTTACATAACAAAATACACCAAAGGAAGTAATAAAGGCAGTTTTTTCGTCATCTTCTATTCCCATGCTAATTTGGTGATACCCCAATAGTCATCTAGAAAACATAGCAATGCACAACCCGTTGTAGAGTCGACGATCTAGTCAATGCAAGGAAAAGGAAAGGGATCCTTAGGACAAGCTTTGTTGTGGTCGGTAAAGTTGACACACATCCTCCACTTGCCATTGGCCTTCTTTATGAGGATAGGATCCGTGAGCCATGCGGGATGACGAACCTCTCGAATGAAGCCCGCCTTTAGTAGTTTACCAACCTCCTGGATGTCTTGCTTTCTATCCTTCGCAAATCTTTGCTGCTTCTACACCATAAGTTTGGCGTCAGGTTTCACAGGTAGTCGATGCTCGATCACCTTCCTAGGGACTCCAAGCATATCAGACAGTTGCCATGCAAACACATCTCAGTTTGCCCGAAGGAAAGTGATGAGCTCGAGTTCCTATTTGAGATCAAGGTCGACTCCTATATTCATCATCTTGGCCAGCTCAAACAAATCGATGAGCACTGCCTTGATACCACCATCAACTTTATTATCCTTGGCACTGTCGTTGGTCTCACCCTTGGCATATTCGTCATACTTGGAAGTACCAGTGAGACTCACGAACTTAGAGTCCTTGGCACTGCCCTTGCTCTTGCCGGTGGCTTGACGCCTCTAACGTTTAGACTCTATGTCTCTTGAGGTAGTCTCCGCTTGGAAGAAGTGCTCGACCATCTCCAGGCTCTGTTTGTCGCACTTGATCGCTGCATGTTGATCTCCCTTTACGGTTATGACGTCTTTAGGACTTGGGATTTTGAGCGCTTGGTACGCATAATGCACCACAATCATGAACTTGTCCAGCATTAGGTGACCTAGGATCACATTGTACGCCATCTCGAAGTCCGTAACATCGAAGGTTAGCTTCTCTGTATGAAAGTTGTCAGGCATGCCGAATGTGACCGGCAACTCAATCTGACCAAGAGGCATAGTCGATGAGTTTGGAGTTATGCCATGGAAAGGCTCAGCTCCTGCCTTAAGCTCCAATCTTGGGATTCCCATCCTGTCCAATGTCTTAGCGAAGATGAGGTTGGGCAAGCTACCTTGATGTTGAGGATAGTAGGCTGGACCATGACCGAGTACGGACTCGGGTGTGGAATCGAGTTTGGGTGGTCGGCTTGATCGAAGGCGACCGGAACCTCTGACCACTTGAGGTATCGGGGAGGCCCAGTTAGAGCCAGGTTAACCTCCCTTTTAACCACCTTGTACTACCTCTTGGACTTGTACGTGGCGGACCCTTTGAAGATATGTGCCAAGTTTAGGTCGGCCCTGTGGAATTCGGGCTCGTCATTGACAATGCCTGGCTTAGCCTGTTTGCTATGGTAGTCAACAATAGCAGCCTTGAGCTTCTCTTCAAGCTTCTTGCTGATAACTTGACACTCGTCGAAGTCGTGCTGGTTGGACCGATGAATGGGACACCACTTCCCGCTACCACGGCTCTGGCCCTTGTTGTCTCCGGTGTTGCGTGACTTGCTCCTTTCGATCGTAGCTTTGGTCTGTCCGGATCCTTATGCTTGTCAACGGATTTGCTCTTCTCCCCCCCCCCCCCCACCCGTTCTTTGAAGACTCGAGCTTGTCTTTGCCAGACTGAGGGTTTTTGGCGTGTTCTTGGGGTTCAGCGCGCTTCATAAACTTGTCAGCTAGCTCGAAGAGCTCTTTGACTATTTGGATTTTTCAGGTGGCCAGCTTCCCGACCAGATCTGTGTCCTTGATGCCTCTCTTGAAGGCGATGATGGCCGACCTGTCAGAGATATTCAGGATCGTATTACGCCTGTCGTTGAACCTCTAGATGAAGTCCAAAAGAGATTTGTCCTTGCCTTGGTTCAGCTGATGGAGATCGTCATCCGTTCCCGAGCGCTCGAACGTACCTTAGAAGTTGGCGATGAACTGAGCCTTCAACTCAGCCCATGATCAGATTGAGTTGGAGGGTAGGTTCAACAACCAGGACCTTACAGTCCCATCGAGGGCGTTTAGCAGGTAATTAGCCATTACCTTGTTGTCGTCGCCAGCTACTCGAATAACAGTTATGTAGATCTGTAACCACTCCTTAGGGTTGAGCTTCCCATCATACTTCTGGATCGGGCCCATTTTAAACTTCTTGGGCCATCGTATCGACCGGAGCTCGGGTGCGAAGGCTTCACAACCTCTGTCGAAGTTTTCAAGAGGTGGTGGAGGAGGACTGTCATGCCTGTTCCTTCGAATAGGGGAGTCACATCAACCATCTCATCTTGGAGATCTACGACAATTGTCTTCATGACGCTCCTCATGGTGGTCGTCGAGCACTTCCCGTAAGACACGCCTGTCGTGAGGGATGCGGTTCCTAGGTCTTTCTGATTCCTATGCCTATGGATGGGGCAGCTGCAGTTTGACCTTTAGGGTTGTGCTCGAGCTCAACCCTTGGGGTGTCTGCATTCATAGCTCCTCGATCCAGCGCCTTGCCTGTTGGGGGTGCCTTGAGTCGCTAGGGTTGTTTACTCGAGCAGCTTGTATCTAAAACGCAACGAGCAGAGCCTTTAGTTGGTTGACCATCGGGGTTAAAGGATTCGCCGGATCCAACTAGGGGAAGGATCTTAGAATTAGATGTGCACCTTGTACGTTGGCCTCCGAAGTGCTGAAGACACCATTGCCAAGGCTTGGCTGCGGTCGAGTCGACGTTGCCCCGTGATTGCTATTTTGAGGGAGTTCATTCCTCGATCTTGGAGCCGTTGTTGGCAGAATCATCACCTGACTAAGAGGCATCTTCATAACAATTCAACGTCGAATATCAGGGTTCACCTTACTTTCTGCAGTCCGTCGATGACGGGTGGTGTCAGGGACCTACAAGGCTCTGGCTGCAGATGTCCCTAACAATAGTTGTTTGGCGATATTGGTACCTTGGGTGGCAGCTGCTGCTGCTGGATCCTTAGGGATTCCTGCATCATTGTTTACCACGACGTTCGAATCTCCCGCATTCTGGTCAGCGAGTAAGCCATCGACTCATCCGGCCATAAACACAAATTGATCTGTTCGGCTGCTCTGGCCATTGATAGAGTTGTCGTCGCTACTCTCGTGACTGTCACCATCGTTGTCGGTGTCTATGAACCGAAGAACATTAGGCTCCTCAGGATCCTAGTCAAGGTGTCCCACTTTGCAGTATGCATCCAATGGGCTGGACTCGACGATAGCAATATGGATCAGTTAACCTCGATTTTCCCAGCGGTATGCCATAGTTCTGAAGGTGATCTCGGATCCGGTGGGAGGCAATATGAAGATGATTGCAACCGACTTGAAGTGGTCGTAGAAGCCGGCATCGGAGAAGCCGATGCAAACACGCACTTGAGACATGACGGATCCTGAAAAACAAATGAATGCCCCTACCTAGCGCGCCAACTATCGAAGATTATTGCCCGATAATAAATCCGTAGTTAAACAGTGGTACCTTCAAGATCAGGGATCGAGCAAAAAACAAGATACACGATGTATACAGGTTAGCCCTTTGATTAGAGTAATACCCTACGTCCTATGTGGATGATGTTGTATATTGATTATCTCAAGTATGAGCAATATGGCTAGACCTATTACAATAGAGGGGATTGGATCTAGGCCAATCTTGGGTCAAAGTCGCCGAGTATCTCCAGTTGCTAGGGTCTCGGTGTTGCTATGTGGTCCTCTTCCCCCCAGGGGTTTGGGTCCCCACCTTATATAGGGCTCGATGTACCATCTCGGATCCAATCGTAGTCAATAGGGAGTCCTTTGTCTTCTCAGCCAAGGCACATCAGATGAATCCGACTTGGATACTAACTGTACTTGATCGGATAGCTCGATCAAGACCTTCCTGGTATGTGTTTTCAAGATCTCCAAGTATATCGGGTACCGCAGGTTCGGATCCACAATATCCAGAGTTTTAAACATGTGTACGATGTACCCTGTCTGTATACGGTGTACTCCTCATGCATATATACCATATAGTTAGATATTCGACAGATTTTGCCCCCTCCACTAACACGACATGTTGATTTGGACTTATTTTGATCATTTGACTTGACTTGGGCGATAACTTGTGACTTTGGGCTCGATTCGATGTGCTTGTGTGACTCATTTTTACAAAATTATCATCATTACTTGTTGTTTTATCATTGCCTCCAGATCCTTGATATGCATCTTTGGACTTATAACTGCAATTGGTTAGCATGTGAGACTATCTAGAAGTAGTGAGATGTCATCCAACCATGCCACATCAGCGAAAATCATGCCCCATGAGTACTTCACGAGAATTAGGAGCAAACCAAATCAAACCGAAATAGCAGATGGAATTTTGCAACAAAAGCATTATAGAAGGAAACTCAAAATCAAAGTGACTTTTGGGATGATTTTTGCAATTTACCCTTTTTCATGGGCTCTAGGTCATCAATGAAATTACTACAGTGATTTTTTATCCTTGCAGTTTCATGTCTCACAAATTGACACTGTTTTTCCCATCACTATATGCTGGGATTCAGTAAAAGCGTAACTGCAATCGATGTAACTGCCGCTATTGGAAACAATAATGAGATAAAGTAGTTACATCACAGGTGAGTTCATGTATCCTTAACTTGAATGCATTTCTCATTAAAAGTTCACATGTTAATATGCTACCATTCACTCTCATGTAGTCATGTCCTGCACTAACGCGCGGGGTATTCTCCTAGTAAGGGTTAATATCATCACCATGGGAGGGCTACGTTGCCCCCACCCATTTTATTTCTTTTTGGTTCTTTTGTATTTTAAATTTAATTGGATTTTTTTATATCCTACATCAGTTTCTAGAACAATTAGCAATGTAAATTTAAATTCCAATAAGGTGACAAACCGTAGCCGCGCGCGGGCAACTTTGCATACTAATTAAGGTTTGTATGGGATATTGTGGTTGAATAGAAAAAAAATCTCAATTAGGAACGGGTCTACTTGTCCAACGAATGACATGATTTTTCACTTACACGTGAATAAGAAAAACCTGGAATTAAAATATTAAACTGGGAAGCACAAAACTACCCTCTCGCCAGTTTGTCCTGCAAATTGTTTTGTACGTAAGCCACAGCCATTGGAGAGGGGCTTAATCGTACTTTCTCTAAGATTAATCAGAATTAGGACCTTACTCCATAACATTTATCAGCAAATTCTGCTCTAGCTGGTCCTTTTTCAAAAAAAGGAAATATCAACTACAGGGGGTTGACTGTGAATTTTGATATGTGGCACGTCAACTAAAGAATATATCCTGACAGCTAGCTTCTTCGCGGGCTACCCTCCGGACTCGAGCATAAAAAAAAAAAACGCAGGCGTCGATTCGGATGGAGGCTGCAGCGAAGACGACGACGCGTCTCCCGCTGGCCACATTGCGCAGTGGCGGTATTCCCAAGATCTGCTCCTCGCGGGGCGCCGTCCCGGCTCCGAGGCGCTCGGCGCGGCTAAAGCTCTCACCTTTCTTCGATCGCATCGCCCTCCAAGATCAAGATTCCGGCGAGGCCGCGTTGCGGCCGCCTTCAAGTTTCCAAAAGGTACGAGAGATGCTGTCTTTGATGCTATCGATTCTTGTATTTCACCTAATTTGTTGTGGGAATTGTGGATTGCGAGTACACTGTTGCAGTATTAGCATGATAGCATCCTGACAAGGTGCCCAAGAGATGCAGTCTTTGATGCTATCTTGTATTGTGTTTGACCAAATTTGTTGTGGGAATTGAGGATTCTGAGTGCGCTGTTGTGTATTTAGTAGCATCCTGCTAAGCCAAGAGGTACATGAGGAGCAAATCAGGTGCATTTATGATTCATGTTTTAGGGTCATTTGTGCCATTTTGCAGTGTACGAGCCCTGGAAGTAGGCAAGAGCATGCAAGTGGTCTGTTAATCTATCCAAAGGAATGGCTTGGTTTTAGGGAATGGGTAGGCTTTGTTAGCACAAATCAAAATTTCTCTACCGCGCTCAACCAGAAAACCATACGAGAAGAGGATCATAGACCGTTACCGCTAAATACGCAGAGCAGCGGAAAGAGTCGTGCGCGTCCATGAAGAGGAGTAGTCGATCTCATCACGAACCGAGCGTCTCCTCATACATCCTTGTCGCCGATCAGCACCACAACAACGGTAGCAACGCCTCCACAGTATCCATACGTACAGGGAAGGAACACCACACGCTGTGTGCTAGCACGATGCGCGCAGCAGGAGGTCGTCGAAGGGCTAGAGGAAGGCGGTGCTGAGATCAGGAGCCACCGTGGAGCACACCTGTGAAAGACGAGGCGCGGCGGCCAAAAGGGACCCCATGCCGTGCGGCACTACCCTAATCGCCATCATTTCGTCTCGATCTTCGTGAGATGGCTACTCTCGGTCTCCTAACCCTAACTTTGCCTTCAATGGTTGGTTTTCGCGTTAGGAACGCTGCACACCTCTTTCGTTTATGTAGAACTCACTAATAGGCCTTTAATCACATTAAAACCTATTATGACTCTAAACCCTAATGAACCTTTAATCATATTAAATCCCACTTGCAGATCCAATCTGCATATACGATCGCCTCTAGGGCATATCACCAACACATGAAGGATTGTAGGTGTGATTAGGTAGCATGTCTTCAGATGTACTATTGAGATAATAGTGGTGTTTCAGTACATCGTCAAAATAAGTTCTCACGCATCCTAATGTGGCAAATTAAGTGCTTATAAGGAGAAATCAATAATGATGTACTTCTATTTGGAAGTCGAGAACCTGATCCAAATTTAAGAACAAAAAATCCACCAGCACAAAGAACGATTTGGTTTTTTCCTTTTGCTTCTGTACATCAACAGCATGCGGAGTCATAGAGGATAAGACAGACATCCTCATCTGCCATTACCTTTATCAATTCCTATTTTTATGTCCTCAACAAGTTGTGAGCTGGAAAAACATATATCATTTTGTCTTTTGAACATGAGTCGTTGTAGAGATCCCTTGATTCAAAAAATATTTATAGATCCCAAGTGATAATATTCATATAGCTTGGTTAATGAAGATAATTGCTAAAAGTTCATATGCACTCATGGTACCATGATGGTGAACAACATGAGAGGATATCTTTTGTTGGGATCGTGATCAGAACACAATGAACAGTGCTTGTAACTATTGGTGTATTAATTGTTCCTCCTTATTACACTGGACAAGTATGGGTATTTATAGGCATACCTCAACCACTCCCATGATCATTACATCTTTACCCCATATCCACGAGAATATTCCTTTTAACCCTAAGGATTATCTTGGAATATTCCTAGGGCATTACAGTCAATACGCACATACGGTGCCCTATGAAGCCTAACCTTGACACGTGTCCCAGTGGGACCCACATCGAGCCCTCTGCCAAGGCCGCTAGCGACCCCCCTCTGACAACCTACCGATTGGGCTCTGGTCAACATGTCGGCTCCTTCTCAAATGAACCTTCACTCCATCGCCGAATCTGCCGCCTCCCTTCGGTTTCAGGGCTTCATTGTGCCCTTCGTCCCTCGAGCTTCGTTGCCCCCCCCCCCCTCGTCGTTATGCTCTCGCCCCCAGGTTTCTTTGTGTCTTCTCGAGCATAACTCCTGTGGTGCACAAAAGGAAACATCTATGCTTTAGCGTTAGCGTTGCTATTTTGCCTTTTGGCTTGGCTGCCGTGACCGAAGTCAAAGAATGGGGGCCCACGCGGTACCATTCCCCCAACAGTGGCCCATTTCGCGGTTTTGGTCTTGACTTTGGGGGCCGAAACCGAGAATATTTAGACAGTGAGGTGGTACCCCTCTCTCTGCCCCCCTTCGGTCGGCTGAAGTCAACTCTAAAAACGGCAAATTTAACATATGTTGTGCAAAAGAAAAATGTGTATATATATATATGTGTGCGTGTGTGCGCGCGCGCGCTGTGAGAACAAAGTAAACCCTTTACACGATGACATAAGCCCTTCGATTAACTATTAACAATGTTCAAAATATTACCCCTGCATGATTGGCCTATACAGCGTATCGTGCGCGCCTCCGCGGTTTCTTGCGGTGTACAGGTTACTACCGCAAGTTCATCTGCGGCTTTGGCATGATTGCCGCACCACTCATGAAGCTGCTCAAGGAGGCCTTTCGGTGGCCTGAGGAGGCAACCTCAGCTTTCATCGCACTTCAGACCGCACTCTCATCAGCACCGGTCCTCCACCTTCCCGATTTCGACAAAGAGTTCATCATCGAGTGTGATGCCTCTGGTACGGGTATAAGCAGCGTCCTTCACCAAGGCGTGAGTCTGGTGGCTTTCTTCAATCACGCCATCGCCCCTCGTCACACTAAGCTTGTTGCGTACGAACGGGAACTGATCAGCCCAGTCCAAGCAATTTGTCATTGGAGGCCGTACGTTTGGGGCCGGCCATTTGTCGTCCGCACCGATCACTACAGCCTCAAGTTCTTGCTCAACCAACGTCTCTTGGCAATTCCGCAGCACCATTGGGTGAGCAAGCTCCTCGGCTATGACTTTCGGGTGGAGTTCAAGCCGGGCAAGCAGAACGTGGTAGCCGATACCCTCTATCGCCGTGACGCCGACATAGCTACACTCTTGGCTTTGTACTCTCCAGGCTTCACTATTTTCGATGATCTTCGGCAGGAGGCCGAGGGGGATACCGACCTAGCTACCATCGAAGCACAAATGTCAAGCGACCAGCTGGCAGGTCCGCGGAGTGCACAGGAGGAACTGGTGTTGTATGACCAAAAGGTCTATATTCATCCCTCAACACCTCTCCTCTCAGCCATCGCGGAGGCTTCCCACTCAGCTGGCCATGAAGGGATAAAGAAGACTCTCGATCGGCTTAAGCAGGATTTCCACATCCCGCACATGAAGATCATCCACGACTTCATCCGCAATTGCAGAATCTGCCAGCAAAACAAGGTGGAGCAGCTTCAACCAGCCAGCCAGCCTCCTGCAACCACTGGAGGTTCCCTCACGTGTCTGGGAGGACATCTCGATGGTCTTCATTGAAGGTCTCCCATAGGTCAACCAGAAGTCTATCATCCTCACCATCATTGACCGATTCTCCAAGTACGCTCACTTCGTGCCTTTAGCACACCCGTACACGGCTGGTTCGGTGGCTCAGGTATTCTTTGATGAGATAGTGCAGCTCCATGGTTTTTCCTGCTCCATCGTAAGCGATCGCAACCCAGTCTTTACAAGCAATTTCTGGCAAGAGCTATTCCGCCTCGCCGGTGTCAAGCTCAACTTGAGTTCGGCGTTTCATCCACAGTCTGGTGGGCAGATTGAAGCTGTCAACAAGATTCGCCATGTACCTCTATTGTATCACTGGTGATAGGCCGCGCCAATGGCTTCGTTGGTTATCCTGGGCCAAATACTACTATAACACTTCATTCCTATCTTCATTGAAGGAGACGCCCTTCAAGGTTCTCTATGGCCGCATCCCACCGTCGACCAGCTGCTAGCCGGTCGTGATTTGCTGCTGCAGGATGTGCGCGAACGTTTGTTGCAGGCTCAACAGTACTACAAGCGCAAATATGATCTTCACCACTGCCCATTGCTCTTCGAAGAGGGGCAATGGGTCTGGCTCCGCCTTCAACACTGCCAAACCTCATCCATCGCCCTCAAAGATCACCGGAAGCTCGCCCCACGCTTCTATGAGCCTTATAAAATCTTGGCTCGCATTGGAGACATGCTTATCGGCTGCAGTTGCCACCCCGCGCCCGAATTCATGATGTTTTCCACATGGGACTTCTCAAGCCGTATTTTGGTGAAACACCCAGTAGTCCACCGCCACCAGAGATGCAACATGGGCGTGTCTGTCCTGTTCCACTGGTAGTCGTGTGCACTAGGCTGGCTTGGGGCGTCAAGGAGCTTCTTGTGCAATGGCAAGGTTAGCTTGACGCTGAAACTTCATGGGTTTCCCTTGATGATTTCAGGCGTGAGTACCCAGCATTCCAGCTCAAGGACGAGCTGATCTCCAAGAGGGGAGAGATGTCATGGTGGGCCAGTAGTACAGCTGCAGGAATAGGCAGCCGCATGCTTAGAAAGAAGGTTCGGATTTAGGAAATAAAGGAGATTTTCAGTTTAGGAAAGGGATAAAATATTTGAGGAAAGTTATATTTGGTTAGGAAGAGATAGAATCAGTTTAGGAAAGTAATATGGAGTCGGATTAAGAAAGGACTATAGAGTCGGATTAGGAAATAGATATGGAGTCGGTTAGGAAAGTTTTACTGGTTTGTGGCAGGGACACTCCCTGCCGGATATGTATTGCCCTATTTATATGGGCATAATCAAGGAATAAGCAAGCAGAAATTATTCAATCTTCTTCTCTTTTGTCTTCTTCTACCTCCAGTCTATTTAGCGCCCTTCCCTCGCCACCCCTATCTCCATCATGGCTCCTGGCTGGAGGTTTAAGCCTAAACCTCCTGTCTTCCACAATTACACACTAAGATCAGGCACCGGCCGTGACAGGTCCTCACATATGGGCTTCGTTCCCTGGGCTTCGTTGTGTCTTCTTGAGCATAACTCCTGTGGAACACAAAAGGAAACATCTATGCTTTTACGTTAGCGTTGCTACTTTGCCTTTTGGGTTGACTGCTATGACTGAAGTCAAAGAACGGGGCCCCATGTGGTACCATTCCCCTAACATCTTTATTTCTCTAACATAATGATGCTTGGTTCTTTGCAGAGAAGATAGCGTTTGAACAACTCCAAGTGAGTTATGATGGAGATGATTTTATCTGAGTTCACAAAACAAGTTATCAGCTCACTCAGCAATTTGGCCACTAACGAAATTGCCAAAGTTCTGTGCGTCAAAAATGAGATCAGCAAACTTACGAGACAACTTGAGAGTATGACAGCTATTATCAGAGATGCAGAGCGGACAGTTGTGCAGTATGAAACAACTAGGGATTGGCTGAAGAAGCTGAGAGAAATCACTTATGATGCAGAAAACATAATTGACCGCTGTAGGATTGAAAAGGAGAGGCTCCAAACATCACAACCACCAGTAAGAAGATGTCTTAAACCTTCATTGAATTGATTTTCCTTTTTTACCTTCAGGGTTGAACTTCTGCATCATATTTTTATTTCTGGTATTCACTGAGAACTGAGAAGCCCTTAGGCACATAATTCTTTTTTTGGGGCGGGGGGGGGGGGGGATTGAGGCACAGTTTTGTTGAAGTTTAATGCTTGTCCAAAGCATTGTAACTGAATCTCCTGAGCTTTGATAGTTCACCTGAGTGGTCATGTTCACATATGTGTAGAGCCTCACCTCAGAGAGTAAGGGATATTCTTCAAAAGATGTCAATCCTTATAGGAATGCCCCAACCAGTCGCTACAACTTGTGGAAAGTTGAAACCACATGGTGTAGTTATTGTCTGTTTTCTTTTTGCAGACAGTACAATGTAGTGAATTTTGCTGAGGTTTTAACAGACTATTTCTAGTAGTTCCTCGAAACTCTCTCAAGTCTACAAATGTTCGTCAGGTTCACAGCATGCAAAGTAGAGCACCGTTCAATTCATCACATGCTTGTGAGCTTGGAGCATGCATATCATCATTTGTGTACCTACTAGTTTTTTTTTCTTTCTTTTGAAGAATACATATTTGTGTACTGGCTAGCATCTTCTTGCAGAAAAAAGGATTGATTGAGCTGTCCCAAATCCCAACCATATACGTGACAAGTCAACTGATGCTTGACTTTACTGTAGGCCAAGTACATAAAAGCCCTACGCAAAGGCAAATATCAGATCAATCACTGACTAATATAATTATTATATCGTAGACATACCTTGGCATGTATTTTAGTTAGCAACATCTGCTCTGTGGCCACCTATTGTCAAGAGGCCGAAAAGTTAGCATACCTTACCACAAGTAAGTGGGATACAAACTGTAAGAATCATTAGTACCTTCAATTTGTTTTTCACGAATAGTATACACCATAACGTTGTTTAATGCACTTAAGTTGCTGATTCATGTCTAAAAGAGTAAGTTTCTAAACTAAACCTATGTCTTTCAAATTCATCCGCATATTTCATACTATTTGGAAGTTCTGGTCAGTAAATAAATCTTTTCATTTCTGTACAGGAATGCAATCCTTCATCAGTTTTCAAGTGCTGCAGAGATGTTCATATCGACTACATAATCGCGAGTGATATACAGGAACTAAATCAGAAACTGGGCAGCATTAAACTAGAGGGTGAGATGCTCCATCTAAATCCAGTGACAGAAGATCAAATAAGATCAGATATTGAAGTTGCTCCAGATCTAGAGCCTGATATTATGGGCAGAGAGGTGGAATATGATTCTGACAGTCTCATCGAACTACTAAAGAGAGAAGATATTCCTAATCGTCCTTTGTTTGCTATTATAGGAACAATTGGAGTTGGCAAGACTACTCTTGCTAGAAAGGTATACCGCAAGGCAGCACCTATGTTTAGGACCAGGGTATGGGTCCATGTCTCCAAAGACTTGCGGCATCTAACAATGTGGTCAGGTGGGATGTTCAGCAAAGGAGAGACTGCAGGACAACAAGCACAGCTGCGTACATGGTTACAAGGTAACAAGTTTCTGCTGGTCATTGATGATGTGTGGGGAGAGAATGTTTGGGATGGGCTGCTAGAGATACAAGCACAACATGGCAGCCCTGGCAGTAGAGTCCTTATAACAACCCGGGATGAGCGTGTTGCGAGGAGGATGGGGGCAGTTCATCTTCACTGTGTGAAAGGGCTGAACGAGGACGATGGTTGGTGGCTGCTTCGTACAAGGGCCTTCCTTGACGAGAGTACTGGAAACATGCAGGATATCGGAAGGCGAATTGTCCAAAAGTGCAATGGCCTTCCAATGGCAATAAGGAGAATTGGATGCCATCTAAGGGATGTGGACCCTAAGGAAGATGACTGGGAGAGAATATACTCCAGTGATTTCTGTGGCCTTTCTTCAAGGATAAGAAGTGCGATCAATATGAGCTACCTTGAGTTGCCATATTACTTGAAGAGGTGTTTTCTTTATTGCTCGTTATACCCAGAGGGGTCTGTGATTGATCGCCGGTGCATCACCCAGCAGTGGATTGCAGAGGGTTTTATTGTGCCCCCGCAGAACAGAACGCACCGGTCACATACAGCAGTTGAAGAAGAAGCTGAAAAATGTTATGAGGAACTGTTAGGAAGAGGCCTTCTTCTGCCAGAAAATGAAGCTTGTGGTGCAGAGGGATCAAAAATGCCTCATCTCTTCAGGTCATTTGCACTTCTCCAGTCACAAGATGGAAACTTTATTGGCAATCCTCAAGATATAGGCGAGATGTTGAAACCATGCCGCTTGTCTATTACAACTGGAGGTGTAGAAGCCATCATAAATGGTATTAAAAAGTTGAAAAGCTTGAGGACAGTTATCGTGTCTGGGAGTCCACTAAATGATAGGGCCTTGGGTGTTATTTTTCAAAGGTTCACACATCTAAGAGTTCTAGACCTTGGAGATACACAGATTGAGTGCGTTCCTGGGAGTTTGGGACGGATGACGCACCTTAGATATCTCAGCTTTGCAAACACCCAAGTTAGAGAAATTCCAGCCAGTATCGAGAATCTGAGGATGCTGCAGTTCCTAATTCTCAAGAACTGCACTCGTCTGAATGCTCTCCCAGAATCTGTTAGCCGCCTTATAAACTTGAGAACCCTTGACATCTCAGGAGTTGGACTAAATCAGGTGAAATTCGGATTCTCCATGATGAGAGAACTCAACTGCCTACAAGGTTTTCTTGTAAGCCCAGGTGTTGCGGAAAATACAAATGGTTGGCCATTTCAAGAGCTGAATTCCTTATCTAAGCTGACAAGCCTCCAGATACTGAGGCTAGAAGGGGCATTAACTAGGGAAGATGCAAGACAATCAGCACTCGAGAAAAAGCATCTGAAAGAACTTGAGTTATGCTGGAGCACTGATGATGGAACAATGGAAATTAGTAGAGCTGGGAATATTAAAAATGTGTATGAAGAACTCAAGCCAGGACCTTCTGTTGTCTCTGTCAAGCTTGTAAATTATTATGGCCATGGATTCCCATCTTGGCTAGCTCCGTCTCATCTACGAGAACTGCAGCGGCTGACCCTTGATGGCTGCTTGCATTGCAAAGATTTCCCATCTCTTGGACAGATGAAAAATCTAAAATTCCTTGCGCTAAATGGTTCCAATTTGTCTACTGACATTGGCCCTAAAATTCGTGGAACACCAGAGGATGGGGTGGCATTTCCAAAGCTGGAGCAGTTGGTTGTCAGCAAGATGACCAACTTGAAGTCATGGTCGGGTCTTGAAAAAAGAGATATGCCTTCACTTATGAATTTCAGGATTGTTGGCTGCCCCAAGCTGGATTCACTCCCTGGCTGTGTCATGAATTGTATGGCATTGACAAGCTTGCAGATAGATCGTGCCGATAGCCTGGAAGCAATTGAGAACATTCCTGCACTTAAAGAACTTGAAGTTCGTGAGAACAATAAGCTGAAGAATATCTCGAACCTCAGGAGGCTTGAAGATTTGAAAGTTGTGAATTGCTTGCTTTTGAATGTTGTACAGGATGTCCCTTCATTGCGTACTGTGCATTCAAATGAAAGGAATTCAACTGAACTTCCACAATGGTTGCAGCCAGAAAAACCATTCATGCTCAGGAGATTGGAGATTGTTGGCAATGAGGAGCTACTTGATAGCTGCTCGTCTGCTACTTCCCCATACTGGTCTGTCATCCAAAACGCTGATCATGTGTATGCAAATCTGCCAGATGGCTCCTTCTACTTCTCCTATGCCAAAAGTAGTAGCAACTTCCACAGAAGTGCGAGGTCCCTTGCGCGATCTTCTTTATACAGCTCACCTAGCTTCAGTATGCCTATTGTTCCACGAGCTGATGATGTTGTTTCGACGGATGAAATTAGAAGCAGCAGCGGGCAAATTGGTCAAACCACAAAGAGGTCATGGATGAGGGTCGATACACTTTTCACGGTTCTCCTATTTGTTGCTGCCCATATATTTTTCTTGTCAAGTGGATATTGATCACCAGATAAAAGTCCATGTTCAGGCAGACTAAATGTTGATAATTGTGCTATTGTCTTTGTGAATTCTGATGTACCTTGTATTGTTGGCACATAAAACTCATCCAGTACCTATTTTTTCAACTATATATTATTTTGTATATTGGTCAAGCTTAAGTTTTCTAATTTCATTGACCGGTGTATCTCAGAATTTCCAACGATCCTTTGCCCATGCGGCAGCCCCACCGTGTGGCCCTGCGCCGTCTTTTACAAAAATTATAGTGCTTAATGACTACTATTACATGTTTTACTGCTAGCTGCAATTGTATGTACTGATAAGTCAATTAAACAGTGAAGAGAAGATGGCACAAGCGAATATTTAGTCAGGAGTTATTAGGACCAGACGGGTAAAAATCATTACCAAAGCCTCCGCCGGTCCGGTCTGGCTAAAAGACCGCTACAAACCACTCAATACATGGGCCTTGAGCAAAGGAGGGATTGGTCGGGTGCGTCGACGCCACTCGACGGAATGGAAGCTCCATCGATTGAAGTACTGCACTTTCCCGGCCGCATCAGCGATGGCTGCAGGCAGCGGCAAATCTTCAGGGAGCGGCGGGAGGGGCTCAAGCCCACTAGCCGCTGGAAAAATAGGGAAAAAAAAGGGCTGAAGGAGGAGAAGGGAAAGAAGAAGAAGAAAAGGAGGAAGAGGAGGGGAGGGGAGGAGGAGGAAGAAGAAAAGCCCCTTTAGATCATCTCCAATGGTTTTTCTTCGAGGATTAGAATCTCTTCACGACAGGATTTTTGTTCCCTTCAGCGCTCTAACGATTTTCCTTCACGGTTCCCGTCACGACGGGATTCTCAGGACCATTTCTTCCAGGACGGGATTCTCTCTCCTTTCCCTTCGCGATTCCTCTCGAAGAAAAGCTGTTAAAGATGAGAGGAAATAAAAGGAATGAGAACGGAGAAGAGAATCGAGAAGGGAATGAAATGAAAGGAATATAGTTGGAGATGGTGTTACGTTAGATTTACAAGCTGTAGGAAGTTAGATTCGGAGTCTGACATGCATATGGCGACTCGGACACTGCGCGCATGGGCAAAGGGCAATATAAGCAGGGACAGGCTACACCAACCTCGCCAGAACCAAACAGACCTGCAATTCTTCTACGGACTTGAATTTGTCTCGGCTTGCCTACTCATCCTGCTGCTCCTGGCACTCGACGCTGCGCACGTCTAGGGCCACGGTCGGCGCACTGTGAGGTTACACCAAGACGTGGTTTCTCGATGAACGTGCTGGATAGCGTCTGGGCTGCCGGTGACGGCAGAGATGCGTTACAGAGGACTGCATGGTCCTCCGTGCATCGTGAAGTCCTAGCAACAAGTAAGCTACCAAAGAACGCGCAAGAGGAGGAGGGGCGGATCAAAGGGGAAGGACGCGAAGGGATAAAAATGGCTTTAGCGTCCTCTCCCTCCGCTCCTCCAACCCCTCTCCACCAGATGCTCCAACCATGATTTCCCCTTAGAGGCAGGCTAATGGATCTATCTAGGCTGGAATTTCTTGCTGGTTTGCAGTTCCAAGACTCAATCAAAGCGCTTTTGGTCTCCTGGTGATTTTTTCTGCTTCTCAAGGGGTCAAAGAGTTCTTCCTTATATTATGGCTTCTTTTGGTCAATGTAAATTCAGGCTTTCTGAGGATTCTGTTGGTCATCTTCTTCAACCATAGGAGGCTCTGCTCCTCTTTTCAACATATGCCAAGTTGGTGATCGGTCTTTTCGGTTTTCTGTTTCTACAAAGAAAGTTGGTATTTTTATCTTCCATCGGCAGTGGTATGAATGTGATCATTTCAAAGTTTTCTTCCATCTCTGGAGGGAACACTACCGGATTTCGTGACTTTGCCGTGTGCCCAGGGCACACGACGAAGGCTTAAAAACACTCGGCAAATGGTTTGCCGAGTGTAACACTCGGCAAACAGCTGTCGGCATACAACGTGCCGGCAAACAGCTGTTTGCCGAGTGTTTTCTATCGCGCACTCGGTAAACTCTTTGCCGAGAGTCAAATCCGACACTCGGCAAAAAAAAAGCGAAGAAACGGCAGCAGGCCGTAACGGCCTCTTTACCGAGTGTCGAAGGAATACACTCGGCGAACCCGCACACTTTACCGAGTGTATTGTCCTGACACTCGGCAAAGATATATAGTTTGCCGAGTGTAACACTCGGCAAAGATTTATATATATATATATATTTTTTATTTCGTTTCCAAAAATCGCTGCAATTCAAAACAATTTATATATATTTCGGAAAAATATATATCAGCATCAGCACAGATTTTGATCTGACATCCATGAAATCCATCCCAAGCAATTGTTTGGCATTCTATGGCAACAATGTAGGATCATTATCATGAGATTCATACCAATAAAACTTAACTGGCGGATATCAATACAAGATATCTACTAGATTATACAAATAGTACAAGGAAAATTTCTATGGAAAGAGAAGATGATTTGATACCTCTGGCAAAAACACAGTCCCTGTTGTGTTCTGTGCAATTCCTTCAATAAGTAGAGCTGCCACACTGCTACACGTAATGTTGTAGCGCAAAACAGCGTTACGTATAGCTTCAAGATCCTTTTCATTATAAAATTTGGCAGAGTGCACACCAACAACAGTGAACTGCACAAAATCAAGCAACATGTATGTGAATATCCAATATATAGCTATCTTCTGACACATTACAGAGATAAAAAGTGTATTGCATTCAAATTATACTTGCAGCCATCATAAGTTCTACAAATAGTAATGGCTTGTTCCATTTCCGAACAAAACACATGCTCAAGCGATTAATCGTGGAATCACAAAGTTAAGATAAAGCTAGCTGCAGTTGGAGTGAGATCTACTACCAACCTCATAAGTCGAATTTTTGTTGTAATTCAAAACCAATATGAAACTAATGATTTAGAGATCATTTGTTGATTCTGAAGTTTTGGCAAAAATTCTATACAGGTTGTACTTATGCTACACTCAACAATGCAAAACAGCAATGATGCATGTAGGAATCAAAACAATTTGACTATTACCTCCATAGTGAAAGATGATTGCAGTTTGCTACTCACAAACAAATTCAGAATAGCCCAGAAATGTTGTGCCGGGTGCAGAATCACATAGTTGATGATCCCAATTAACACCTCACATTGCTCCCTTATGCTGTTGCATACGTTTCACAAGTTGAAAATCCACATAAAGAAAGGAAAAGAATCATATGTACATATTAATTATAAACTGAAACATTATATAAGCTGACGATAAAAATAGATGGTGCATTTAGCACCGTGTCCATGAGATCCAGAAAAATGGCCATCACTCATAAAAAAATACATGGAAAGAGGAAGGCAGTAAAAAGAGAGATGGTGTACCAGGGGAGCTAAACAACTCAAGCACGGTTGCTTAGTGCCATTGGCATTTCATCGAGCTCCTCGTAAGCACCTGCATTGCCAATGATCAAACATCCAAAGGCACAGAATCAAACCAGCAAGGGGAATCAGAAAGGAGGTGGCCCGAGGGACAGATTTTGTGGGGAAAGCGGCGAGCGGAAGCGCGGGAAGGAGATCGGGCGGTGGTCGAGTCCAAGGCGGCGGGCCCCGGCTCCAGTGGGCAAGAGCGACGGCGCCGGCGTCGAGGATGTGGTGCAGCCCAGCGGAGGTAGAAGGGTCCGGCGGTGGCGGAGGTGCAGAGGGGCGGCCTGCCGGCGGCGGCCAGTGCGGCTACAGCGGGCGGCAGGGACGGCGGAGCCGGGCGGCAGGCCTCGAGTGTGGGACGGGCCGGCGCCGTGGTGGAGCATGGTCGTGCGGAGGAGGAGACGCGACAGCGGCGGGCTCCAGATTGGCGGCGGCGGGCTCCGGTTTGGCGGCGGGGGACTTGGGATTGGGGAGGGGCGGTCGGGCGCGGGATGCGTGGGGAATTTTGGAGTGGGGATGTGTTTTGCCTGTGCGAGGGAAAAGTTTAGCGCGAGAGTGTTTCGCCGCGCGCGCTGAAAACACCCTGTTTGCCGAGTGTCAAATAGAGGACACTCGGCAAACAACTGATTTTTTTAAAATTAAAAACCCACCCAGATGTTTCAAATTTCTTTTCATTTCTTGGGTAAGACCTAAAAATAGACTCAACAACATGAATAAGATTTTTCTACCCATTTTTTCCTATTATTTCATGCACTTGCAGTACAAATTTGACTTATATCCATTAAAAGCCTAGAAATGCACTTAATAAATTAAAAATAGCAAACGAACCTAGAAAAATACCAAATTTTAACATCGAATATGCTATATTGTATGTTGAGTTTAAAAAAAGTTTCAAAGTCAAACGACGATTCAACCGTCACTTCGGCTTCAAACTTGATCCGTTCCCTCTCGAAACCACGATTTTTCCTCGGAGATGCTTCGGTTTCTAAGCATCATACGTGACAACTTTTGCGAAACCTTCTCAAATTTTTACCACAGCCTCTACGTATCATATCATGACACCATGGTAAGTCTCATGTTTTTCAGACTTCGTTTGCTTTTTTTAGAATTAAAAAACCAATAAGCTACATGTTGGTGGTCGAGTGTTGCCACCCAGATATTTCAAATTTCTTTTCATTTCTTGGGTAAGGCCTAAAAATAGACTCAACAATATGAATATGATTTTTCTACCTATTGTTTTCCATTATTTCATGCACTTGCAGTACAAATTTGACTTATATTCATTAAAAGCCTAGAAATGCACTTAATGAATTAAAAATAGGAAACGGAACCAGAAAAATACTAAATTTTAACATGGAATATGTTATGTTGTATGATGAGTTTAGAAAAAGTTTTAAGGTCAAACGACGATTCAACCGTCACTTCGGCTTCAAACCTGATCCGTTCCCTCTTGAAACCACGATCCTTCCTCGGAGATGCTTCGGTTCCTAAGCATCATACGTGACAACTTTTGCAAAACCTTCTCAAATTTTTACCATAGCCTCTACGTATCATATCATGACACCATGGCAAGTCTCATGTTTTTCAGACTTCGTTTGCTTTTTTTAGAATTAAAAAACCAATAAGCTACATGTTGGTGGTCAAGTGTTGCCACCCAGATATTTCAAATTTCTTTTCATTTCTTGGGTAAGACCTAAAAATAGACTCAAAAACATGAATATGATTTTTCTACCCATTTTTTTTCCATTATTTCATGCACTTGCAGTACAAATTTGACTTATATCCATTAAAAGCCTAGAAATACACTTAATGAATTAAAAATAGCAAACGGACTCAGAAAAATACCAAATTTTAACATGGAAAGAGAGGGGGAAAGAAAAGAAAAGGGAACAAAAGAAAATAAAGAAAATAAAAGAGAAAAACAAATTAAAACATTTTCGTGTTCTAAAATAATGAAATAAGAAATTTTTGCCGAGTGTCCGTTAGACGACACTCGGTAAAGGAGGGATGCGCCGTCAGATTCCGTCCGAAGGGACACATGACGCGGTGTTTGCCGAGTGCCCGACTTTGCCGAGTGTGTTTTCTCGAGTTTACCGAGTGTTTTCGTTCGGCACTCGGCGTATTGGATGGTTTGCCGAGTGCGCGAGAAAATGCACTCGATAACGAAGATTGGGATAGGGAACAACAATCTGAATGGACCACAGTTACAAGAAAGAAATCAAGCAAGAAGGTTTCTTTTGCAGATGTGGTTAGAAGGAAAGCCCTTTTAACGCACAACACATTTCCAGGAACCTTCCGTTCAACAGGTACGCCCAAGTCTTCGTTTCTTTCTGGAGCAAATACTATCCCTCTGAACCTTTGGCCTAGGAGCACTTCTCTTCCTCATCGTTCATCTGTTTTTGAGCGTTTGGTTTTTCCTCGCAAATTTGTGTTTGATCGTTTGAACAAGCAAGATCTGGCAGTAAATGGTTCTAGATTTCAAAATTTTGAAGCTTCCTTCTTCAGTTTCCCTCTAATTCCTCGATGCCTCTTAATGGGCTGTTTAAAAGCTCTTCAGTGCCGGGCAATATTTTCTGTTATAGATGCCTTCAGCACAATCATGCTAGACGTGATTGTAGGAATAAAATTAAATTCCATGCTTGCTTTGATTGGGACCATATCTCCTCCTTTTGCCCGGCGTCAAAATGTCTCCAAATCTTCAGGGCCAAAACTTCCGGGGTCTTTTCACCTAGCATTGATCTTTCCCAGTGTCCCGCTAATGCAGCCTCTTCGCTTGCGCTGGGAGTGAAAATCCCAACCTTGCTCCTCCCCACCAAACCCCCGAGTGACAATCCTGTGAACTAAGGAAATAGCTCAGGCTCAATGTTCAGGCGAGCGGATCCCCAACCACATCTTCCTCATGGATTTGTTTGCCAAGTGGTCCCTAGGAATGAACTCTTGTCAAGATTGATGGTTGGGCGAGCTCCTCCCAGCAATGAAGACATGGCCATTGTCAGTATTGACCTCATGCCGGACCACCAGGTGATGTTCCCTGTGATCAGAGAAGTTTTGGAGGAGTTCTTTCAGCATAAGCGGGTTCAGGTTCTTGATATCCAGCCATATCCCTTCACGCAAACATATGTCACATTTGCCAAATTTTTTGATAGAGAACTCCTGATAAATTCTTCTCCCCGTAACTTTGGAGACCTAGCTTTCTCTTTGGCTAAGCATAACCTGTTGAGACTATAGAATCTATCTAGGGTAGACCCGAGATACTTCAAGCTTATCAATTGAATCAAAGACCTACTGAGAGACAGAGAGACAGAGAGGAGAGATAGAGGGACGAACCTGACAGCTCCGGTGTAGATGACCCAGATGCCTCCATCACGTTCGTTGATGGAGTCTGCGCACGGGCAGCGACGGTCGGGGACGGTGTCGGTGTAGCCGTCGACGTGGTGGAGCAGGGCGGCGCGGCTGGTGGCTTCCCGTCACTGGCTGCGCCCCTCTTAGATCGGATTAGGGTTAGGGTTTCGGTGGGGTGTACGGCTCAGTCGAACCTTGTGAAAAGAGCCGCCGGCCCCCACCTCTTTATATAGCGCAGGGTGACAGGGGCCCTCCAGCCATAGTGGGCTGGGCGCCCCCGATCAGGGCGCTGATCAAGGGCCCAACTGGGCCGTTGGGTCCAGTTAGGGTTAGAGATCAATCTAATAATCTCCCCCTTGATCTCATTCCATCTTTCATTTTCATATCATTTACTTTTGTTCATTCCATTACAGATTAGCGCATAGAGCATGTCTCATCGTCACGGTCAATTGCCGATAGATTTAACAACTAAAACACACCACTCTGTTCTAAAATAGATACTTAACTTTTGGGCCTTCTTTTGTCCAGGAATTATAGGCTTTCCCTTAAACCCATGCCGGCTACATGTTCTCTGAACACGTTGGGTGGTAAGCCTTTTGTAAGCGGATCCGCGAGCATTTTTTTGGTACTTATATGCTCAAGACTTATGACATGATCCCGGACTTTATCTTTCACAACATAATACTTTATGTCAATGTGTTTGGCAGCACCACTTGACTTATTGTTGTGAGCATACTGTACTGCTGGATTATTATCGCAGTATAACTTAAGTGGTCTATAGATGTCGTCAACCACCTTCAAACCGGGTATGAACTTCTTTAGCCAGTTCACCTGCCCTGTTGCCTCATAACACGCTACAAACTCGGCATACATTGTGGACGATGTAGTAACGGTTTGTTTTGAGCTTTTCCATGAAATAGCTCCCCCTGCGAGAGTGAATACATATCCAGACGTGGATTTTCTATCATCTCCCGCATAATCAGAATCAGAATATCCCACTATATGGAGTGAATCTGATCTTCTATACGTCATCATGAGGCCTTTCGTTCCTTGCAAATAACGCAAGACTTTCTTTACTAATTTCCAGTGTTCTGTTCCAGGATTGCTCTGGAATCTGCCAAGTAACCCGGTAACAAATGCCAAGTCAGGGCGCGTACATACTTGAGCATATTGTAAGCTTCCGACAGCTGAAGCATATGGAACCGTTTTCATTTGATCGATCTCATACTGGTTCCTGGGGCATTGAAAATCCCCATATCTGTCGCCCTTGACTATAGGAGCAGGTGAGGGACTACATTTGTGCATACTAAATTTCTTTAAGATCTTCTCTATGTATGCCTTTTGTGATAGTCCTAATACCCCTTTACTTCTATCTCGGTGAATCTCGATCCCTAGAACGAACGAAGCTTCACCAAGATCTTTCATATCAAATTTCGAGGACAAAAACTTCTTTGTCTCCAGTAGTAGACTGACATCACTACTAGCAAGTAAGATATCATCTACATACAGGACAAGGAAGATGAACTTCCCATTCTTAAACTTTGCATAGATACAATTGTCCTCTACATTCTCTTTAAACCCAAAATTCCTTATTGTCTGATCAAACTTCAAGTACCACTGTCTTGAAGCTTGTTTCAATCCATAAATGGATTTCTTTAGGTGGCATCCCATTCGTTCTTTTCCTTCCATGACAAATCCTTTCGGTTGTGCCATGTAAACATTTTCCTCCAAGTCCCCGTTGAGAAATGCCGTCTTTACATCCATCTGATGTAATTCTAAATCGTAATGTGCCACTAACGCCATTATGATTCTGAAGGAATCCTTACATGAGACTGGAGAAAAGGTCTCATTGTAATCAATCCCTTCTCTTTGCGTAAAGCCTTTTGCCACAAGTCGCGCTTTATATCTCTCTATATTCCCTTGGGAGTCAAGTTTGGTTTTGTAGACCTATTTACAGCCTACTGTTTTGGCTCCTTTAGGAATTATTTCCAAGTCCCAAACTTTATTGGCATTCATAGATTTCATTTCATCTTCCATGGCCTCAAGCCACTTTGATGAATGATCACTTCTCATGGCTTCTTCAAATGAGGTGGGATCATCCTCCATTTGAAATTCTTCAGTGTTGTACACTTCATAATCAGCAGGAATAGCTGATCTTCTAACTCTTTGAGACCTTCTAGGGGCCTCCACATTTGGCACATCTTCTGTTTGAGGCTGTTGTTGCTCCCCCTCATGTGTGGCAATAGGTTCTACAGGATCCTGAAGAACAGGTTCCTCATCGTCATTCATTATTGCCACAGGTGGAATAACAACAGGTGCTGGCACCACAGTATCTTGCACTGTCGGTGCAGTGACAGCAGGTAGTGAGAAAAATGGCTCATGAATCATCGGAGTGGGTGCATACACCCGCTTCTCTTCAAGGTCAATTTCTCGAGCTACCATGCTCCCCTTCATCATTTCATCCTCTAGGAAGACAGCGTGTCTCGTTTCTACAAACTTTGTATGTCTGTCTGGACAGTAGAAACGAAAACCTTTTGACTTTTCTGGGTAGCCAATGAAATGGCAACTTGCTGTTTTGGGATCTAGTTTCCCAATGTTTGGGTTAAATACTTTAGCCTCAGCAGGACTCCCCCACACACGTAAGTGGTTTAGTGAGGGTACTCTTCCTGTCCACAACTCATACGGTGTTTTGGGCACCGACTTACTTGGTACTCTATTGAGAATATGAATGGCGGTTTTTAACGCCTCCATCCACAGGCTCAACGGTAAGGTGGAGTAACTTATCATACTGCGCACCATATCCATCAGGGTACGATTGCGCCTTTCAGCTACTCCATTCTGCTGAGGTTCGCCCGGTGTAGAATACTGGGCAACTATGCCATTCTCCTGTAAGAACCTTGCAAAAGGTCCAGGAACTTGGCCATATGGGGTATGCCGACCATAGTACTCCCCCCCACGGTCGGACCTGACTATCTTAATCTTTAAATTGTGTTGGTTTTCAACTTCTGCCTTAAATATCTTAAATTTATCCAATGCTTCTGTTCTTTCTTTGATTGGATAAATGTAGCCATAACGGGAGTAATCATCTGTGAATGTTATGAACGAATCATAACCATCCACACTCTTTACAGGAAACGGACCACAGATGTCTGTATGAATAATCTGTAGAATTCCTGTGCTTCGTTTGGCATCTTTCTTAATTTTCTTTACATATTTTCCTTTTATGCATTCTCTGCATTGTTCTAAATCTGAGAACTCTAATGAAGGAAGAATATCATTCTTAACTAGTCTTTCTATTCTCCCCCTCGAAATATGGCCTAAACGACAGTGCCATAATTTCGACGACGCATCGTGAGTTCTCTTTCGTTTTCTGTTTACATCCACAGACGAGGATACATTCTCATTGTCGCACGCAACGTTCCCATCATCGCATACAACATTCACATCATCACGTAGTGATAATAAATAAAGCTCATTTTGTAAGATAGCAAGACCAACACATGCATTATTAAATGTTATCTTACATTTGCCATTTCCAAAATGGCAATCATATCCATCATTGTCCAAGCATGAAACACTAATCAAGTTTCTCTGTAAAGAGGGAACATAAAGTACATCTCTAAGTAAAAGTGTGAAGCCATCAGCAAGCTCTAGAGAAAGATCGCCAATAGCTTCAACATCTGCTCGGAGTCCATTTGCAACTTTAATGTGTCTTTCTCTTCTTTGCGTAGTCCTCGTCGAACGGAATCCCTGTAAAGAATTAGCAACATGAACAGTTGCACCTGAGTCAATCCACCAAGTAGATTTCGAATACTGTATATACAGGGATTCATTTATGAACGTAATAATGTTCTCACCTTTCTTTGCCATGATCATCTTTAAGAAATCGGGACAATCTTTCTTATAATGTCCCGTCTTCTTGCAATGGAGACACTGGTTTTTTTACCATTGTTGAGACTATAGAATCTATCTAGGGTAGACCCGAGATACTTCAAGCTTATCAATTGAATCAAAGACCTACTGAGAGACAGAGAGACAGAGAGGAGAGGTAGAGGGACGAATCTGACAGCTCCGGTGTAGATGACCCAGATGCCTCCATCACGTTCGTTGATGGAGTCTGCGCACGGGCAGCGACGGTCGAGGACGGTGTCGGTGTAGCCGTCGACGTGGTGGAGCAGGGCGGCGCGGCTGGTGGCTTCCCGTCACTGGCTGCGCCCCTCTTAGATCGGATTAGGGTTAGGGTTTCGGTGGGGTGTACGGCTCAGTCGAACCTCGTGAAAAGAGCCGCCGGCCCCCACCTCTTTATATAGCGCAGGGTGACAGGGGCCCTCCAGCCATAGTGGGCTGGGCGCCCCCGATCAGGGCGCTGATCAAGGGCCCAACTGGGCCGTTGGGTCCAGTTAGGGTTAGAGATCAATCTAACATAACCAAGGTCCAAATTGACATGCTCTCAACTTCAACCGTGAGTGTTGGCTGATGCTCCTTGGATTTCCCCTTGACTACATGAATAAGCACTTTATTGAAGCTGCTATCAGTTCCTTTGGCCGTCTAGTGGTTTGGGAACAAGAGGATCATTACCTAGCCCGAATCATTCTTAAAGTCAGAATAGTAGACCTTGAATCTGTCCCAAAGTTCATTTTGATTTCAGAAGGTCATAATTTTTAAGGCCAAAGTTGGACAATCCAGTGTGAAATTATAGAGCAACATATGCTTGGTGTCCTGCCACCAGATGAAGATCCAGCTCCTGTAGACAATGAACTTGATGGAGCCTTCGACTTCTTTAGTTTTGGTCAGTTAGGACCACATCATCCTAAAGAACTTGGATCAGTCTTTTTGTTAGATGAGGTCTGAGATGCTCTTAGACCATAATTTGGCGGCAAAGCATAATTTGAAGAAGGTTGTGGGCCATGAAAAGGCCCAGGAGAAGTCAGTCGCCAAGCCCAAGATGAAGCCCCGTGACAATGATGACAAACCCACTGAAAAGCCATACAAGAAGCCCAGAAAGTAATCGGCCCAGAAAATCTGAGGAGGGCTGGTTCAATGCTTTTGCTACTTTCTGGAAATTTGTTTCACCTTTTGTCTGTCTATTAAGTATGACAGTTGGCTACTTTATATTTAATAATTACATTCCCTTCTGGATACCTTTTCCTAAGTGCCTCTTATATGATCTTTTCCACTTTTATATGTGCTAGAATTCTGGATGCAAAATTAGTTGTCTCTCGGTTAATTCCCTCTTATTGCATATGCGGGATAATCAGTTGCACTTTTGTTTACTGTCTGGATGCATACCAATCTATCTTTGGGGAATGGAAAATTTTGTGCTAGAACATTAGAGGCCATAATGCAGAAAAAATGGGAGGCAGTAAGAAGCAAAATAACTGAATCTGGATGTGACATTGTCTGTTTACAAGAAACAAAAAGAGTTGTCTTTGACAGGAGTTACATGAAAAACTTTTGCAGTCCTCAGTTTGACAATTTTGAATTCTTACCCTCAAATGGCTCTTCTGGTGGTATCTTAATTGCCTGGAGAAGTCAGAAGTTCATTGGCAACTTATCCATTTAGAAAGATTATGCGATTTCAGTTGAGTTTACATCTGTAACCTCTGGAAATATGTGGATCCTCACCAATGTTTATGGTCCTTGCACTCCTGAAAGAAAGATTCTTTTTCTTGATTGGCTCATACACATTGATATGCCTGATGATATGAATTGGCTCATTCTTGGGGACTTCAACCTTATTCGTTCTCCTATAGAGAGAAATAAACCAGGAGGAGATATCAATGAAATGTTCTTGTTCAATGAGGCTATTAGTAAGTTGGGTTTAGTGGAATTATCCCTGAAAGGCAGAAATTTTACTTGATCTAACAATCAATAGAACCCATTGCTTGAAAGAATGGACAGACTCTTTACCTCTAACATGTGGACCCTGAATTTTCCTGACACTACTGTCACCCCTTTGTCTAGGGATACTTCTGATCATGTTCCATGCCTAGTGACAATTACTACTACAATTCCTAAGGCCATGATTTTTCATTTTGAAAATCGTTGGATGGAGCATGAGGATTTTGTCAATGTGGTTCAACATGCATGGTCTATTCCCACTCATACAACAGACAAGGCAAAAAAATTTGTTGCAAAACTCAAAAATCTTAGAAGAGTCCTGAGAGCATGGCATTCCAAAATCTCAAATCTCAAGACAGCCATCACCAATACTAAGCTCATCATTCTCCTTTTGGACACTCTAGAGGAATCTAGAGACCTGAGCTTAAAAGAGTAGAATTTCATAAAGCTCTTACAAGAACACCTAGCAAGCCTATTGCACCGACAAAAAATTTATTAGAAACAAAGAGGAACTATCAAATGGGTGAAATTTGGTGATGAGGGATCCCATTTCTTCCATGCAAATGCCACGGTTAAGTATCAAAAGAATTCAATCTTGGTTTTATCAGATAACACTGGCCAGACTTTGTCTTCCCATGAAGATAAAGCCTCATTGCTCTAGAGCTCTTATAAATAAAGGCTTGGTACATCTTGATATGATCAAATGCACTTTGACCTTGAGTCTCTTTTTGCAACCCTATGAAAATCTGTCTTGGTTGGATGCAGACTTTACTAAAGAAGAGATTGATAATATTGTGGTTCATTTGCCCTCATATAAATCCCTAGATCCAAAGGAGTTTGTATTTACCGGAGCATTGTGTCCAGAGGCAAAGTCAAGACTGATGACATCACCGAAAGGTCCAGTGCTCTGTGTGTTGATCTTATCAGAGTATTTCCGACAAAGGGGAGAAGGCTGAGGACCTCACCGGATAGTCCGATGATCTGCACTGGGTAACACCGGAGCATTTCTTGCAGAGAAGAATGCAAGTGCAGAAGACTGAAGATCAACCCATCGGAAGGTCCGGTGCTTAGTTTGTGCATACTGGAGTATAGCACCGGAGCATTTCTTGCAGAGACGACTGTAAGTGCTGAGGAATGAAAATCAACTTATTAAATAGTTCTGTGATCACATAGATAGTTGTACCGGAGTATTTTCAAGGAAAAGAAGAGAGTGTTTAACTCACCGGATGGTCCAGTGTGAATGGAATGAACATCGAATTAATGCACCAGAGCATTTTACACAGAGACTGTAAAGGCTCAGATGACTCAAGATAACTCACCGGAAGGTTTAGTGATGGATTTGAAGGTACACAAGAGTGTACGGTATTCATAGAGGTAGTGAGTGGAGTTCCAACAGCTAGTTTATGAGGTTGGACTCACCAGATGATCCGGTATTAAACCTTAGATGGTCTAGTGATGGTTAACAATTTTTCTAAGCCGTTGGAAAAATGGCTAGTTTGCGGATTTGATGCTATAGATACCCCACTACTCAGTCATTTGAAGGTGTGACATGCTGTTGGAGTCTAGAGTAAGCTCATATACACTTGAGAAGACATCAAAACTACCAAAATACTTAAAGTGACCATCTAAAACGATGAAGCACAAGATTAGAGAGTGTTTAGTGCTTATAGGCCCAGAATAAGTTGTAACTATGTGCTGCAGCTTGAAGAAGGAATTAAGGAGTGATAATAACTTGTACCGAGTGGTACGCCAGCGCCTTAAAGTCTTGGTGACTCATCGGCATATTGGGTTTTGGTGGCTCATGCTTGTTGACTCTCCGACTTGGTATGGAGCGGCAGCAAGACACATATACGAGGACGTAGAGATCCTTACCTTGGTGGCTCAAGTTCTGAAGTGATCATGATGGCAAGCGACCGGATATGAGACTAGTGGTGAGACCTTACCTTGGTGGCTTGTTGACTCATCGTGCTTGAGATCTTATCTTGATGACTTGTTAGCTCAAGAGTTGTGACCGGAAGAGACTTGGCGACCGGAAGCATATTTTTTTATGAAGATCTAATGTGGATTTAGGGTGGCATTCATGCCATCGATATTATAAGATAAAAATTTCTTATACCGAGTTTATCTCTCTATCTTATTTATGTTTTCGTATTTACATATTTGTAATTTACCTTATTTGAGTAGATTATAGTCCTCTTGAACAGTAAGGTAGACATACTAGATAAACCTAGAGTATATTTAGATATAAATTGAGATAGTTTTATCTTAAGATAGTTTTACCTTGCTTGAGTAGATTATAATCCTCTTGAACGGTAAGGTAGATACACTAGATAAACCTAGAGCACATTTAAATAAAATTTGAGATAATTTTATTTTGTGTAGTTTTTTAAGTTTTTTATTTAGATTTCTAAGTGCCCTAATTCAGCCTTCTGTTAGAATGACACCGTTCCTCACATCAACATTAAGATTGTATATGCTGTTAGTAACCCAAAAAAGCTCGGAGAAAGTACTAACATTTTCATATATAAAGTTTCTGTCAACAATTAAATATGGATACAACACAATCACTTATATCCTGGTTGATTTTTTTTACTTTTTATTTTTCTGAGCTTGCCTGACTAGACAAGGCAACTGAAATTCACCATATGATTGATAGCCAGGCACGCAACTGAAAGCTTGGGAATTGGGCTGTCATCAGGCAGTGAGTGAAAAAAAAAAAAAGCAACTAGCTGAAGATAAACAATGCAGCGTGCGTGCGCAAGGTTCATGGCAGTGATCGCTCCACACTTCAACTAGTACCAGCATAATGAACTGGTTGCGACAGCTCGCTTCGTAGATCTGAACAATCATTCTTTTAGCAATGCCTAATGTTTCATTTCCCATTATTACGCTGCGTTCATAAATATGTTACGAAGAGGTTATATGCCTGATCAACAAAGCCGCACCACCTATCAAGTAGTGAGGTTAGTAGCATGTTGGCTCATAGGCATAGGCGCGCATAGCATGGCGAGATCTGACAAACTAGGGAACTAGGGACCCGATCGGACTACTGCGATTCTGCAAATGCTGGGAATTCAACATATTTGAACTGAAGTTACTAAAGTTTCGATCTTTTTTGCAGCGAAAATGAACTGGGTCCCCAGAGCTACATGGATCCATGAGAGAGGCGGAGGGCGTGTTCACCGATCTCCGGCCCTCCTGTTGCCGCCGGGCAGCGGCGCGGCGGAGGTCTTCGGCAGCGTCTCCGAGCTCGTACAGCGCGTCCCGCAGCGCGCGCAGCCACGCCCTGGCGCCGGCGTCGCGGGCCTCCTTCGCCTCGGCGTCCGCGGCCAGGCGACGCGCGGCCGCGAGCTTCCGCTCCAGCCTCCGCAGCTCAACGTCCGCGGGGCCCCCGCCGCCGCCGTCCGCGAGTAGCGCCGACACCGAGCTGGAGGCGGCCGGCAGCGCCGCGGTCGCGATCATGGCGGCGACCGGCGGCAGCGTCTCGGAGCCGGAGCGCCCGAGGAAACGAGACGAGAAAGCTTGGCGCCCGCGGCGGTGTGGTCAACGCGAGACAGCTTGAGGAAGAGAAGGTCGTGGCCGACGTCAGCTTACGCCAGCAAAGCGTCTGCTAGCTGCTGACTCATCGTGATTAACGCAAGGAGGATGACAATGCCATGTTGATTAATTAACAATTAGCAGCCTTGGATCCTTCGTCCAATAGTGCCCATAGAAAGATTAACAACTCTAAATACGTGCAATTTGAATTGTATCAATTTTGACCAAAGAATTGTTTGAAGACGTTGAAGATTTATAAAAATGTGGAAGTATTTCATGTGTCCACGGTACTTTAGCTCACAAATATTTGGTCATGCCAACTCAAAGGTAGCCCATCTAAAAAGAGGCCCAGTCAAGCGCTGCGAGCTGAAGTAGCATGCTAATTGTTGTCAACTTTGGCATATATATAGGAAAAATTGGTAATCAAACATGCCTGCAGTTTTCCCAACTGATTCATCCTTCTCAAACAAGCACTGTTTTCAGGTAAAAGCATAGCAAAGTAAAAGATCATTTGTATCTTCAACCAGGGTACCAAATTTGTGAGTGAATTCCTCTATCAAATGTTGTTCTTGGCCAAGAGGCCAATATCCTGTCTTGGTTTAATACAGCCAGTTTAGTGACATACAAATTTTGCAACCAATAGGCAAAATGATTGATTGATATATACTGCTCCTAACCTCTAAATACTAGCTCTACATAACTGTTTTCTACTTCCCTTCCGTCACCGGTTCAAGATTTCAAAACAGACTTGAAGCGGTGGGAAGATCAACTACTACCAAGAATCAGCTCAGCTTAGAACTTGTACAACCTTTTACAATCCATAATATCTTGAACTGTCAAGAATCAAGATCATCTCCGCGGAACCATTTGCCCAGATTCGTCCTTCTGGAATATCCTTGCAATCCACACATCCCAGACCGCCCTGCGCCTACCGCTGTCCGACAGCACTGGGGAAGCCTCATCAGCTTCAGGAGTTGGATTTTCATTGAATGTACCATATGTCGATGGCACGTTAACGTCAGCAACCCCGAGCACAACCGCGCGCCTCAGTGCCGCTTGCAGCTCCTCGTTGTGGTGCCTTGTTATGGTAGTTTCATCGCCCATCCTTTGAATTTCAGGTACTCTCATGGTTTTCTCATTCTCCAGCATCAACTGAAATGGTAGAATAATAAATTTGGATGCCATTTGTACATTTCTGAAATGTTCATCACCAGAAACTGTATGTATTTTCTGTACCAAAAACTCTGTGCTGAAATAACTTTTGTGAATTCTTTCAGAACAGTGATAAAAAGGATTGCTGCTGAAAGCATTACAGTCAAAAGAGTAGAAAAACTCCCCCTCCTTATGAGATTGTGAAAAGAAAAAATGTCTTGAAATCTTTATCTCGATTAATTTTGAAATAGTGATGGGCAGGTTTTACAGACATACAGTTCATTACCATTTTTCTTAAGCACCACAAGTGAATGATATTAATTAGTATGTCATGGCAAATTTGTCAATTAAGAAAACAGAATCAGACTTACATCCAGTGCCCTTTGACCTTCTCTTTCAATCCATATAATAGCATGGTCAGATATCGTGTTGCAAGAGAGAACAATGTGCTCGAATCGGCCATCCACCGGAACAGCTGTTCTGACAACAGGGGGGTATCTTCCACATCTGCAGCAATCAGCAGGTGCTTGAAGAAAAAAATTATGAAATAATGCATGATTGTATCAAACTGGAAAACCCTAAAAAAATGCTTTTTTTTTCTAAAATCTTTTCCTCTAGATAGTCATTGCTTATTGCATTATTTTAGTTATACAAGCAACTGAAAAAAAAAACTTTAGCATGAAAAATCAGTAAAGTAACTTGTTGAAATATCAAAGGTGAAATAGATTATACCTTTTCAAGATGATATATATGTATAGCGTGCAGTGTTGTACTTACATTGTTTGGGATAATCAGAATATTTAGAAATGTAAGGCAAATAAATACCTGAAAGGTTTCCTTTCAACTATGTGGTAGAGCCTGCCTGGTGCATAGAGGCGCCTTGGATCTCTCAACATCACACTTTCAGGTATACAAGTGTCTATAAGGCACCTTCCGCATAAAAGGCATGGCAAGCTGTACAAAGAGGATTACATCAGGTACCCTGAAAAGATGTGGAGATCATAAACCCTTACAAAACGAGTTACCATGTTGATAATACATAAAAACTAGGTCTTATTACCAGAAGAGTGACTTGAAGATGTCTTCCAGAGGAATGTCTGTGCGAGGCAAAAAATCATCCTGTTTTGCGAAATAGGTATGTCAGAAAAACATAAGTGGACTTCAGTTGGACTTCTTGATCTAACTAACAATAAAAGAAATTGCCAATGATGAAATAACTGCATTTTCATTTGTTCACCAAAGAATAGTTTAGCATATAGGTTTGATATGTAGCATCATTGGTTGCGAAGTGATTAGAAATAAAATAAGAGGAGGCTTTATTTTTGGACTTTGAAGTGATACTGACAACTGAATTCTACATGCCTGCAGAGCAAGTACAGAAAGTTATGCCGGTGTGATAATAACTACTGATGGAATCTTACCTGAAGAATAACTGCGTTGATGATATCCGCATAACGGACCGCCAGATTGAGCGACATGCACCGGGCAGGCGCCATCGCAAAGCACCGTATCCTCTTCCTCTCGATACCACCCAGTCTCTCCCTGTTGTGCACTGCCACCAGAGCCAGCATCGCCACGACACCGGAACCAAGAGAATGCCCGGCAAATGTGAGCGTGTAACCAGGATTGCTCTCCAGAAGGTCCCTCATGACATCACACTCAGCATCAAACACCCACTCAGCAGCCTTGAGCAGGCCATTGTGCACATAGCCGCCGTCAAACCTCCTCTGGCCGAGCCTGTTGTCCAGCAGCACGGCGTAGTCACTCTCTTTCGCCATGTTCATCCCCCGAACGGCAAGTACGAGATCCGAATGCCGGTGGTCGACATATAGCAGGTATGTCGGAGCATGGCCGTGAGTGTGCTCATATGTCCTCCGGTGCACCACCCACCGTGGTTCCATGCCATAACCCCCTGGGGGCGCCCACTGTGGGTGCTCAAGGTCATCCTCGTAGACCGAGAGGATCAGCCGGCACAACCGTGGCACGGGCTCAAGCTCCGTGGCTGATGCAAGCCCCCATGTCTCGCTGTCATAGCCTCCGGAGTGGAGGCAGAGCTGCCACGCCCACCGCGCACACGCCAGGCAGTACACGCACTCGACGACCGGCAAGCAGCATGCGATTGACATCACATTTGTGGAGCCTCAGAATTCACTGCTGCAATACTGACTAATGGATAGGCTGAAAACACACACACAAAAAAAAAGGTTGGGTTATTAAGACAGAGTGACAGACTGCACGAAATGTTTTGCTGCTAACGGGGCAGTGATAAGACTGGGTTTCTGGAATTAATTGAGGATCTGGTAAAGTAGTTGAGGCAAGATTATCATCACAAAATTAAAGGGAAGGCTGAATCCACCGGGTGTTTTTAAGAGAAATAAGCAAATAGTGAATTAGCGGTGGACTGCCACAAAAAAAACCAGGACCAAAATATATACTTCCTACGGATTAAAAGGAAAAGAAAAAGAAGTTTTAGGAGGGACGAGGGACAGACCGAGTCCCTGCTAAGAGATTCAGCAATTAAGCCAGGAATTCGCTCAATTCGGGCAACTGCAAAAGGGGACACCAGCACTGATTTTAGCCCCAGAAAATTTATGTTTCTTGCAGAGGTATCCACTATCCAGGATACATAGCCCTTGACAGCAAATAACAACGAATTATCGAAGTAATCTTCTACTCTTTGAGTTCTAAGTCCTGAAGCTTAATTGGGGCATCAAGCAAGTCAATTAAGCAGCTGAAGACAGTAATTAACCGGAAGCGAAGCAAGGTATGAGGTGAAGGGAAATCTCGCCCTGAAGCCGCAGGAAGGGAGGCATCTGAAGCGAGCAGATGGAGGGAGGTGGAGGCAAGGAAGCCAGGGGTAAGTCGCTGCGAGGAGGCAAGCAGCTACCTTTCTTCGAGTCGAGGCAAATCGGTGAGAGCAGCAGCTAGCCACCTGCGCCTGCAACTACAAGTCCACAATTCGAGAGAATGGTCGGAGGAGTGCGACAAGACGAAGGCACGTGGCTGGCTACCTCTTCCCTTGTTTTTCACCCACCTCTGAGCTCCATGTGTGGCTTTCTTTTCCGTGGTTTACTAAATTAATCTTTTTTGACACACTCTATGCTCTTTTCTAAAATAAATTTAGCTCCAAACGGTTAACATTCCCTTAACAAACAGGTCAAGACAGGTGTTCCATCTATTCCTCATATATAATATCATTCTCTTATTTACTTTATGATTATTTTTATCTATTTTTCAATACGTATCTTAACATAAATAAACATAATAACCTATGTATTCGTATAGGCTAGTGAAATTTTCTCATCCATGCACTCTCTACTACCAATCCCCTACAAAACTCTTTGTATCCTTTGTCCACTTTGTCCATGTAATTTATTTGCTTACACTAATATGGAATGCCTAATACATGAGGAGACTTTATAAGGTCTCAAGTCACACTACCGCACAATTCCAATATTTGATGCAATTTTTTTCCAGAAAACTAGGCTTTTTTAAAACAAATCTGAAACCTAGTTATGTCAGCTCAAGCTGGCGCGACTTCAACTAATTCCACATGGAACACTGAAAAATCTGCTAAAATTCTAACTCAACTAAAGTTCTATGCAGTTGGAGGTTGCAGGAGAATTAGTGTTCATTTGTTGGTCGTGTATATGAGTATTATACACCAGCGGGTGGCTTTGGCCCGATATAAATGGTTGGTTTAAGAAATAACATAGCGTCGTGAGATGGCTTTTGTACCAGAAAGAGAATGGGAAATAAAAAAAGGTGAAATTTCTCTAGGATGAAACTTGTGATAGTTTAATACACTTTTGTTCAGTAACTATCCATGAACTTCATGAAATTTCATGATGACTGATGATGGCAAAAGAGAAATAAGAAATCAAGTGAAAATATATCTTGGTTTATTTGTGTACTGCAATGATGATCATGATTAACTAAAGTTGCAAAGAAAATCGAGTTGACGTGTTTGTCTCAGAGTCCATGAAAAATGTACACGACGGATGGTACGATACTCTGTAAGTTGAATACGCCGAATGATCCGATGTTCGGACCAAGTACACGCCAGAACATTTCAAGATAGAGGCAAAACTTGAAGTACACACTGGATGGTCCGGCGTTGAGGTGAAGTGAACACCGGGGCATTTTTTGTAGAGAGGTTGCAGAATCGGCTCTGGTATACTTAAACTCACTGGATAGTTTGACGCTAAAGGATTAAACACCGGATGCTTTGCCGGACCTTTTCTTGTAGAGAAAATGCAAATGGTGGTCTGGTGGCAATAAACTCACCGATGGTCTAGTGATGGGTTGAAAAGCACGCCGGAGCATTTCTTGTAGAAAGGATTGCAAGTTGCCCGGTTTGATGGTTTACACACGCCGGATGGTCCATCGCTCAGGAGGAGTATGAGCCGGATCATCCGGCGTTCATGATTTGTTTGAGATGTTGTGATCAACTAAGGATTTAGATTCTGACTACCCTGTGATGGAATTAGAGATGCATGTGTGTGTGTCTTGTGTTATGTAGGTGATGGATGCAACTTGGCGATCGACAATGAACAATCAGGGAGGCTAGGTGGAGTCAAGGGTAATCCTAGCTATGCATATGGTGGTCAAGCAAAGCATGGAAGGATGGATGAAGACGGCGTGTTGACAAAGTTAAATGAAGAGGATGCCGGTGCAAGTGACAAGGCGCCCCGAGGGATCGGGAGCGGGAGAGACTTATCGGTGGTCAAGATTATAAAACGAAGTACACGCGTCGACATCGGGATGCTTTCTTGGGGTCAAAGCAAGCACTTGCGAGTCACGCTTTGAGAAGTATGCAAGACAGTTTCGCGGTTTTAACCTCATAATCGTGGAAGGGTGATGTGCACGTGACATCATCACGAAGCTAGCGTCGAGACAAAACTAAGTCACGAAGGTGCCACAACAGTTTGATGGATGGAGCTTTAAATGGACCAAAATATCCCGGTGATAGGTAGGAGGCCATTGTAAGCAAGGGGTGTTTTGGGAACAAGAAAACTTAAGGGCTAAGTAATCTCCCTAGACCTATAAATAGAGGGGAGGGCTATATGAGAGGGGTGAGCCAGCTATTTAAGCCTTGAGAGATAGGTTTTAGAGGAGAGGAAATGAGAGCTTAGCCTTTTGTAATAGGTGAAACCTTTTTGTGAGGAAACTACATTGTAATCTGCTAGAAAGAGGGATGTCCTCTAGATGAAATGAAGAGATTGTTTCTAACAATGCTTGTGTTCATATTCTTCTAATATCTTTCTATTGACTCCTTGCTTTGTTGCGAATTTTTCCTTTTTGGATGCAATTTTTGTTTTATTTTTTGGCTGAATTTTGAACACCTTGTGAGGTCATTCTCCCTGTTGCTAGAAACATAAAATTCACATGCAAATCGTGGGTTTTGAATTCCCGTGCCTCTAATCCATCAACTTGGAGAGTTCTTTTCTCGGTGATCATCTCTTGTTCTTTGAGTTGTCTTCTCTTATTTGCAATCGTTTGTAGCAATGACTTATGAAATGAGTATCAATGGAACCTAGAGTTCATCAATTCCCATGAGAGCCTTGCCTCAAAGTTTTCTATTGCAACTAATATTTCTCTCTATTTTGCTTCCACTTGTGTTTTGAGGTGTATTGGGTGATCAAACTAGGAGAAGGCATTTTGTGAGGCACCTATTCACTCCCTCCATCTAGTCATCGTTCTCGGTCCAACAATTGGTATCAGAGCCATATTAGATCACTAGTTGACCTTAACCGGCTGTGTGATCTATTGGCGATATGGAGAGACATGGGAAGATTCTGCTCTTTGATGGGTGCGACTTTTCGTACTAGAAGGTGAGCATAGAGACTTATCTTTTAAGATAATGAAGTGCAATATGGGAGGTTGTAGGCTCCAACTATGAGATTCATGTTGCTCGCACTTCTCAAGCCCAGAACGAACTATATGAAGCCAACAATAAGGCTAGAAATATATTGTTCACTAGCTTGAGTCATAATGAGTTTGACAGAATCCAGCACCTCCAGACTGCTCATGAAATTTAGTCTACTTTAAGTGTTTTTCATGAGGGCACCAACCAAATCAAGGCTCAGCGCCAAAGCACATATAATCAAGAATATCAAATATTCGTGAAAGGCCCCGGAAAGTCATTGGATGCCATGTTTTCTCGTTTTGATGGGATTGTCAGCAATCTAAGATCCACTGGAGTTTTGCCCTACTCTGATCATGAGAGGACGATCAAGTTTCTCTATGCACTTTACCGTAGCATATAGGAAATGAAGATCTTGAGCATTGAATAATCATCCAGTTATGACACGTTGACTTGTGATGAACTATTCAGCAAGCTCAAGTCCACCGAAATTGCCAAGACAGCGAGAAGAGGCCTAGGAAATCTCCTGTCTTAGAACATGGTGTTCATTTCAAGACCTAGCGGTGGCAGTCAGTCTGGAGTTGGTGTTTCTTGTGCTAACCCCTTAACTGGTGGATTTCCTTTGTCTTCCTTGGTCTCTATTACAGAGGAGCAGGTAGATGTGCTTGAAGATGAGAATGTTGCACTGATTGTGAAGAAGTTCAACTGCTTCTACAATAACCATCAAGACCGGAGGAGGAGTGGTTCTTGGGCCTATTTTGAATGTGGTGACACCACCCACTTCAAGGTTGACTGCACCAAGCTCAAGAAGAATGAAGACCGCAACCACGACTACAAGCATAAGAAGTCCAAGAAGCCCTTCTTCAAGAACCACAACAAGATGACCAAGAAGGCGACCAAGACAGCTTCAAAGGCGTTTGTGGCGACACTCAGCCACATCGATACTTCCTCAAGCGAGGAGGAGAGCTCGGAGGAGGAGGAGGAGCAGCAGTCCATGAAGAACAAGAAGAAGGCTAAGGACTTCACCGGTCTTTGCTTCATGGCGGACGACAACGACAGTGACCCCGTGCTTGATTCTTCTGAGGTATCACCCTCCTATGACCAGCTTTCTATACAGGTTGATACCTTAAATGATGAACTTGTTAGCCAGGATAGATTGCTTAAGAAAGCGGTTTGTGAGGTTAAGGAACTCAAGTCTAGACTAGAGTGTTCATCTTCTGAGCTTGAGTTGCCTAAGTCGAGGGCAAATGATGAGGAGTGTGAGAGTTGCCTTGTGGTCATGAGTGAGCTTGCCAAGTTTCAGACTTCGCATGCTCAAGTCGCCAGTCATATTGAAATTACCAAGAATAAGCTCCTTGAGGAGGAGTCTAAACCTACTCTCTTATGCGCTTGCAAGAATTACCCTTTGCTCTCAAAGAATGTTGATGTGAGAGTCAAGCATATAAAGGAGTTAGAGTCTAGATTGAAGAGTACTGAGAGTTCTAAGGATGTGCAGCTAAACTGTTCCACCTGTATCGTCCTGAAGGACAAGCTTAGCTGGGTTAGAGGGAAAGTTGAGAAGCTCATAGCCGAGAATGAGTATCTTCTTTCTCTTGTGGAGAAGTGCTCAGAAGGCAAGAGAAAATGGATTTGATCTTGACCAAGACCAAGATGTGTGCCGATAAGACATATTTAGCTTTGAGATTGGGTTTTGAGAGGATGACTTATAATGGGGTTGGTAAGACTGTTTTCACCTCGCCTACTATCCTAGAAGCCGGGAAGTCCAAAATCAATGTTACACCACTACTCATCAAGAAAACCACTCCATAGTGCACAAAGAAGAAAACCATAACACAACCCAAGAGAGCTTTACAGCCAAAGATGAGAGCATATGCGAGAGAGCCTAGAGTGACCGTTAGTCGTGCACCTGAGAGACGCTACGATTGCACCTACTATCAGAGAGAGGGTCACTTGGTTGGGTTTTGCTTTCGTCGTAGAAGATATGAGTGGCGTGAGTGGAAGTGGAGGACTCAGGACATGTGTCACCCCTATGTTGGTGTATATGAGCCTTTTCCTCGCTCCCACCCATGAGTTTCAGACACTCTTTAGTTCTCTTTTAGATGTGGTGCCTGGCGTAGATCTTATCATAATTCATATGGTTTTGGTTCACGTGTAAGATGCTTTGAATTGTAGTGCTTTGGTGGACCATGCCCTCACTGCACTAGCATTGATTTGCATGCACCTGTGTCTACTGTTTCAGGCCGGAAGGCCTAGTACTGGATTCCTAAGAGATTTTTGTCTAACTCCAGTACTGAGTCATCCACCTATTATTCTTCTCATATGTAGGTGGCAGGCAAAGGCCTAGAGAACAAGTGGCTCATCGACTCCCGTTGTTCGCGCCATATGACCAAGATTCATCATGGCTCTCTAGCCTCACCCCGACGAAGAGAAATGAGCACATCACTTTCAGGGATGATCGGAAAGGAAGGGTGAATGACAAAGGTATGGTAAAGGTGAATTAGAGTTTCACTCTTAAAGATGTGGCTTTGGTGAAGCATCTGGAATACAATTTGCTTTATGTATCTCAGTTGTTGGATGAGGACTTGGAAGTGCATTTTAAACACGATACTTTTCAAGTTCATGATTCTTCGGACACTTTGATTTGTCGAATTTTCAGAGTTTGGAGAGTTTTTGGAGCTGATTTTTCTGAGTCTGTTGGTTCTTCTATATGCTTAATTGCTCAATCTTCTTCTGAGCTTTGGATGTGGCATAGGAGACTAGGGCACATGAGTTATGATTTACTTTCTCATTTGAGTACCCTAGGCTTGATCCGAGAATTGTCCAAACTCAAGTTTGAGAAGAACCTTGTTTGCGCTCCTTATCGGTATGGCAACATGGTTGCCGCATCTCACCCACCAGTCAATCTGGTGATGATTGAACTACCGGAAGAACTTCTCCATATGGACAGTCCTTCCTGGGTTCGTTCGGTGGGTGCGAAGTGGTATGTACTTGTCATTGTTATCGATTACTCTCGCTACTCTTAGGCTTTCTTTCTTGTGAGCAAGGATGAAATGCTCTCTCACTTTCGGAGCTTAGCTTTGAGATTGTTCGAGGAACTCCCTAGTGCATTAAAAGTAATTCGCAGTGATAATAGCACTAAGTTCAAGAACTATCTCTTTAATGCTTTCTGTCTGGCATTGAGTATCAATTTTCTGTCCCATGTGTTCCTCAGCAAAATGGCGTGGTTGAGAGGAAGAATCACACTTTGGTGAAGATGGCTAAGACGATGCTCGATGAACATAGGTCTCCTAGAAAGTTTTGGGCAGAGGCTATTAGTACAGCTTGTAATATCTTCAATCGGATTTTCTTGCACTCGATTTTGAATTTGACTTCTTATGAGTTGCGCTTTTGGAGGAAGCCGAATGTTTCACATTTGAGAGCTTTTGGTTCTCGATGCTTCATCTTAAAGCGTGGTAATCTTAACAAGTTCGAGTTGCATTCTTTCGATTAAATTTTTTGGGGGTATTCCCTTCATCATCATTCTTACAGGGTTTATAATCTTGACACCTCCCTTGACCTTCCCTTGGTCATGCTCCGCTAGAGGGGGGCACACCGCCTTGAGTCTTGGTCCATTGCACTTCACCGCGTCGTGCGTCAGTAGACCTCTATGCCATGGAGCTCATCTCCTTGCCCACTCCCACCATGCGTTGCATGGGAATCAGGACCACCTCGATAACACACATGCATGCACCACCTCCGGCGTGATGGTGCCACATCGACTCTGCACCCCCCGTGCCTCTGGGCCATCGCACCACGCCCGTCCCACAGCTGTGCCACCTCTTGCCATTGCGCTCGCATGTGCACAAGACCCCCAGCCCTCGAATCAGCGTCCCCACTACCTTGTTCCCCCGCTTCATCCACCACATCAAGCTTGCCCACACAGCACGTCACCTCCCTACCTCCTCCTCCCTCTGGTATCGCCTGGCTCGCCATCGCACCTGCACCGCTGACCTGAACCACGGACACCACCACCACATGGTGAGCTCGCAGTCTCCTTCATCCATGACTCTGAGCCTCGTGCGTGGGCCAAGGAACCAAGCCACTCTTGGCCTCCCCTCTAACTGAGCCTAGCGGCAGGCGGGCGGCAGCAGCGGCGACCTCCAAAGGTAGTTGCGGCAAGTGAAGTGGGAGGGGGATGGGAAAACTTAAATATAACCGCCCCCTTCCCCAGCCTTTTATACGGCATCGTTGCCGCCTGGGCCAGAGCCCAGGTTGCCATCAACCTTGAAAACAAAAAGCAAAAAAAAAAAGACCGAATGGGCTTAAAACCTATCTAGAGCTAGCCCTGAAAGAAAAGGGGAGGAAATAAAAAAGAAGGGAAAATTAAAAAGGTTACCGGGCCAGCCCAAATATAAATTGGGCCCAAAACCTGGGAAATCCGATAAAAAGAAATCTTAGAATTTATGCCTTAAACCCTAAGAATTCTTAAAATTCTATTCACACACTGTATTTTCACAAATATTCTCTAAAGTTTCTTAAAATTAAGTTGCAATACAAACTTTTAGATTCACATACACTACTACAAAATAGGCCTTATATATCTGTTCATTACTGTCGGTTCAGTTAGAACTGACAGTGATAATAGTATTACTGTTGGTTCGTAAGAAAAACAGGCATTACTATCGGTTATTAATAAGAACTGACAGTGATACTTAAATATCACTGTCGGTTGTTATTTTGAACCGGCAGTGAAGGTAAGCCCAGACCTGAATTTATGTTTCAATCTGGCTGAACACGTTCACGTCCGATCCCGAGCACTCTAAAAAATCTAAGTCCACCACCTCGATCTCATGAGCTGTCTCTCGCCCCTCTCCATCTCCTCTAGCCTCTCCTTCCAAGCACGCCGCCGCCTCTCCCTCTCCTACCAAACGTGCCGCCTCTCACCCTTCTCCCGAGAGCCACTACCTCTCAAGCACCGCCGCCTCTCGCTCCCTCCCTCTCGCACCCCTCTCCCTCTCCTCTCGAGTGTGCCGCCTCTCACCCCTCTCCCGAGTGCCACTTCCTCTCGAGCACTGCCGCCTCTCGCTCCTCCCGAGCACTACCGCCTCTTGCCCCTCCCTCTCCTCCCGAGCGCATCACCTCTCGCCCCTCTCCTGTGCGCCGCCGCCTCTCGAGCTCCGCCATTTCTCGCCCTCTCCTCCCGAGAGTCCCCGCCTCTCACCCATCCCTCTGCTGTCACGCCCCTCTCCCTTTCCTCCCTAGCGCTGCAACCTCTCGCCCATCTCCATCTCCTGAGCGTTGATCTGGTGGCCTCTATTGCTAGGCAAGCGTGCACGACGACGCTTGGGCGCGGTGGAGTGGCGGCGCTTGGACAGTCACAGCGGTGTGGGGTGTGGCGGAGGAGGGCTCGAGGAGCTCACGCATGGGTGGTCGGCGGTGCTGCAAAGTCGCCGTCACCTCCAAGGTTGTCCACTGGTGGCGAGTGTGCATTTCTGTGTGCAGGGCACCGTGGTGGCGGGATCCACGGAGGCGAGCACGGTGAGGTCCTGAGCGTCGCGGTGGCGGGATCCAGGAGCGGCACGCTGATGTGGAGTCGCTTTCTTCTTCTTCTTTTTTTTTTTTCTGGAATGGCTCCAGTGCCAGTTCTAAAACACCAGCAGTGATGGCAATCCAACTTTCACTGCCCGAAACCCACTGCCAGTTCCAAAACCGACAATGATCTATGGTTTTGTAGTAGTGATATCTGGTTCTTCCTCAAAATTACATAAAAACCCTCAGTCTTCTGCAAAATTGCACAAATATCCTACAAAATAACATATGTACAACATTCTTACGTTTCATCCATCCATTTTATTTGTTACGTTACATTGTAATTGCATCCATGGTGCAAAACAATATTACCTCTATCTAGGGTATGGCTAAACGTCACGTTACATTAGTGTGTGTCGTTCTCTTTACTTCAACAGTTACTAAATTGTATCAGGATTCATCAAACAGGGCAATTAGGCATGAGATGTGCCGAGCTAGCCTTATAATGTGGCTAACCACGCTATGGGCCAAGCCGAAGGTATACACCAACCCCGGCTTGCAACTCCAGCCCAATAAAAATGGAGAAAAAAAAGGGAAAATAAAAAGAACTATTGGGCTAGCCCAAATTCCGTACAAACTGTAGAATAGGAATTTTTATTGAAATTTTCCAGAAGAGCCCCTGACCTCTTGGAAAGGCATTGTAATTTGTTTTAAAGTCATGCTCTCGGTTCTTTCCATTCAACAACAGCCGAATCAAATCATCAATATTTTGCAATTCGGTATGAAGGTACAATCCAGCAGCATGTTCTTATTTGGGTTTTCACAATATGTACTGCAAGGCTGCTATTGTTGCATACAATATATTTTTCCTGAGAATTTATTTATTGCAATTCAATTTTTCTTACAACATTAAAATAATTTCAGTCTTATTTTCCATTAAATAAAACACACAAATTGATGCAACATGTGTTCATCCACAATATGCTACATACAGATGCGATATTCTCCTGTATAGGTATCTATTGTATTTACTACTGCATGACAACACATTTTTCCCATAGCATTTAATTCTGTTTTTACAATTCCTAATGAAATTGTAACCTACACCATCATTTGATTCTACGATTCATGAAAAACCAAAATTGCTCGCGTTCTCGAGCAGGAAGATGGGCCATCTCAGTAAAAAAAAAGCGTTGAACTTGATGCTACAACTTCTACCCTGAAGAGACTGCACGACGGACACGACCAAAGACATAAATTAAACATGCAAACAATACTTTCATCTAGCACAACATAAGGTTAGGTAGCAAGATTTTTCTGTTATAGCTCAGGCTAATTCAAGAGACAAAGCAATACATATATACTTCTTCACCTTCTATGTTACAAAACATGTTTACTGGACAAAATATAAAATTACAAATTTTATAAAATCAAATATTTAACATTATCTAAAGACTAGCACACTGTGTCGATAACGGGTCATATGACGCGCCAACGACGCACTATTTTTCTAGTTTTCTTTCTATTATGCCACTCCACTCCATTATTACGGCTCTTCTTAGTTTTGGTTTCGGACAGACTACCTGACAGCAGCTCCTTTAACATCGGCTGCCATGCGAGAGCGAACTAAACACGCGATAGCCAAAACCGGGCCAAGCTAAAAGATGTAGGCCCTGTTTGGTTCATCATGACCACATATGTCTAACGTGTGCTACAAATTTTTACCAAACCTGCCTAAGGTTAAGTGAACAATTTCTCCACCACACATTTGACTTAGCTTGAAAGAACTTGCTGTGCTTTTTTGAGTCATTGAAGAGTGAGACCAATGTGTCAGGAAAAGAATCTTGTCACATGTGTGGGTAAAAACCAAACATTTGTCTGACCTAATCAAACCTGACTGACTTGTGGCGTAGCATAATGTAGCAACATACGACTGTCAACCAAACACGCCCGTAGTGGGCTGGCTTGCGCAAGGCCCATATACAACTCCGGCCATGGCCTAATATCATTCACCTAAAAGCATCATTTGCCACCAGACTTGGTAGAACTTACAACAAAATTCCAGTTCTTCCATCTAGTGAAGCCATTTTGCATTGGTGGAGTTGTAAAGTTTTTTTTAAGAGTAAAAGTTAGTCACACACTCAACACACACACCACACACCACACTCACACCATCACCCACACGCACGTCCCTATACATGTTAGGAATATGCACTACTACAAAATCAGGTTTATATGCTGATCCATCACTGCTGGTTTCTAATGGGCTGGTAATAATGTGGCATCACTACCGGTTCGTAAGCCGCGCGAGAAAAATCAACCATTATAGCTTATGAACCGGCAGTGATAAGTGTCATCACTACTGGCCGATGGATTGAGCCAGTAGTAAAGCCCTGCCCCCTCATCACTGCCAGCTTAATCCACCAACCGGCAGTGATAGCATAATATCACTGCCAGCCGGTCAAATGAGCCGGCAGTGATGCCCCTCTTCCCCATCTTCTCCAAGCTTGAGCTAACAGACAGTTCGATCAAAACTTTCTCTCCCCTCACAAACTCTCGCATGGCAGCACCCACTTCATTCCTTCTCCCCCTTTGATTCCCCCACCACTCAAGCTTATTTTTGGTCAAGAAGAATGTCTAGATGAGCTTTCTCTAACTATCCAAACAAAATCCCTTTTTTCCTCTCCATTTGCTCATTTGCCTTTTCTTCATTTTTTGGGCAAGTGAATTCTAGATTTTTCCCAAACAGCAAGCAAGCTTCTAAGAGCCTCTTGAGCTCAAGTAAGTAGAAATCCCCAAGTTAAATCCTATATTTAGCATTTTAAGTCAAAATATTACCTTAAAAACCAAAGTTGATCTTATCCCATATTTTGATTTTTAATGAATTAGAAAATTTCTCCATGATATTTATGTAGGTAGGAAGATCCAATTGTATTTTTTATATTTTATTTAATTAGCAAGCTCTAATATAGAAACTTTATGTATGAGCATATTTATTTTTCATATTTCCTTAATGAGTCATAGATAAAGGGTTCAATAATAAAAAAATTTCTAGGGATGGCACCAACAAATACTCATCAGAAGCGGATGCGAAAGCATGCAAAAAAGGGCTCCTCCAACCCGGGCCAATTGATGGTAGGAGATGATGAGGTAATTTATTTGTTGGTGATCGCAAAATCTTCTAGATGTTATGAATTTGGATTTACAATAATGATATAATTGTAGATGGACAGCACATGAATATACGATGTGAGCCGTGTGAGCGCAGAGTACAAGAACAGCATGGATTGTTTCCTGATACAAGCCACGGTGCATTAGTCAATTACATAGTCTCAATACATGTGTTGTCCATGCGTTGATTGCGAGAACAAGAAGTAGTTTTCCACTACCCAGCAGATACATTCCCACTTGATGTCAAGGGGCTTTATGCCTGGCTATACTCGTTGAACCGAGCACGGTGAAGCTGAGATCGTACAGGAAGGGCAACATATTGGCAGAAAGACGAAGACTTGTGCACTGATATGCCAGCTGACGATTATACCGATATACCGCCTGCCGGAGATACGTTGGTCAATGATAATCTAGAGGAGATGTTGTTTGACGTCGATGATCTGGAGTAGATGTTGCACGATTGGGATGGGAAATTCACCAATGAAAGAGAGTTTCAAAAGTTCCAGAGTATAAAAGAGGACTCTAAAACACCGTTGTTCCCAGGCTGTGAAAAGGAGCACACAAAGTTGCTTTTACTGTGCTTTCACTGCTACAATTGAAGGCAAACAATAGGTGGTCTGGTACAAGCTTCACAGAGTTATTACTATTCTTATAGAAATTGCTTCAAAAGGGAAATGTGATGCTAGAAAACATGTACCAGGCAACACAGGTGGTGTGCTCATTGGGGTTGGAAGTGCAGAAAATACATACATGTCCAAACGATTGCATGTTGTATCGCGGAGATCATATAGACTTGGAAAGTGTGTCTCTTCTGTGGTGCCACGGTACAAGTGTGACCATGATGATATCGATAGTGAAGGAAAATATAAAAGGCCTCCTATCAAGGTGATGTGGTATTTTCTTATAGTCCCTCGTTTGGAGCATTTATTGGTGAACAAAACGAATACCGACATGATGCGGTGGCACGCCGAGAAGCACAAGGATGATGGAATGCTGAGACCCCGCTGATTCTACGCAGTGGAAAAACATCGATAGGAAATACAAGGAGCCAGTTGCAGAAGATATGAGGAATATAAGATTTGGGTTGAGTACGGATGGGATGAATCCATTCGGCACCAAAAGCACCTTTCACTGCAGGCCCAATAAGTCCATCGACAGTGAAAGTAGTTTCACTGCTGGCCCAATATGTCCACCAGCAGTGAAACCCCTTTCACTGCTGGTGTCGCGGGGTGCAAAAAAATTATTTTAGCTTCGTGCGCGCACTAAGATTCGAACCCACAACCTGCACGAAGTAAGACCGAATAAACCGCTACGCTACTCAAGTGATTTCGATTGAGTTTGTATTATCTATATTTATTAACATTATGTTTACCTAAAATCCTAATACATATTTATTTAAATTTGAACTTGTTATATACCAAAATTAAGTTTTGTATATACCTAAATTTCCTGGTTCAATTTTCTAATTCAATAAAAAGTTAAAATAAATATGTTCATACCTAAGTTCTATATTGGGGCTTGCTAATTAATTAAAAAATATAATTAGAGCTTCCTATATATCTTAATTTCATTGATAAATATTTTAAATCATGAAAAATTGAAAATAAATATGCTCATAACTATAGGTAATTCATTAAAAATAAAAAATAGTAATACATAGCAATAGTGCTAGCTTATGCTATTGCTAATTCATTATTAAAAATAAAAAATCAATATGCTCAATAATAAAGACATCTTCCACCATAAACTACAAATTGAAGCTTCCATAACAAAAGTGAGGTATAATTGCATCTAAAATAAATTCATACATAGTAATTAATACAATTTAGCTACTTTGTCTTAACGATTCGCCCTTCATTATGATCGTGGCGTAGATAGGGAGGTTCGTCGGTATCTTCCATGTGACCTAGGTCGACATCCTCTCCGAAAGGAGGTAGCGCGTCGAATTGATTGTAGTCTTCCTCGTTAACAACATTCTCCACTCCGACAATCCTTCTTTTTTCTTGAAGAACCATGTGGTGCTCCTCCTTGTTAGCTAGGTTCGGGTTCTTTACATAGAAGACTTGCATAACATCATTTGCAAGCACGACTGGTTGTTCTCTATATCCAACGAGTTTTTGGTCCACTGTAGTCGTACCGTACTTGTCGATCTTCACACTCCATAGGAGTTTGACCCATTGGCACCGGAAAAGAGGAACCTTTAACACTCCATAGTCGAGCTCCTAGATCTCCTCTATGAATCCGTAGTAGGTCTCCCTATTTCCATTGCAGTCGTAGGCATTTATACGGACACTGCTATTTTGGTTGGCGCTCTTATTATCCTGAGCTCTCGTATAAAATGTATAGCCATTTATGTCATATCCTTGGAATGTGAGGATTATAGTTGACGGTCCGTGAGCCAACATAGTCAATTGAGCACACTTTATCTGCTTATACATAACCTGTCTACGTAACCAGGTGCCAAAATTATCTCGGTGCTCTCACGCGATCCAAACATTGGACTTCCCTGGGTTTCTGGTGCGTACCATCTTCTGGTGTTCTTCGACATATGGGTCCACTACAACTGATTATTGTAGAACTGTGAAATGTGCTTGCGTGAATGAAATGAGGTCGTTAGTGTGGAATGAATTTGCACCTATCGTCCCTTTACCCTGTAGCCTCCCCTCATGGCGAGATAAAGACACACCAATCGATTTGAGATTCATGTAGTCGATGCGGAAATTAATGACCTCATCAATTCCCCAGCCCTCGACCATGTAGCCTTCCGACCGGTTTCGGTTACAAACATATTTCTTCGGAACTCCCATGAACCTCTCTAAAGGGTACATCTGATGCAGAAATACAGGGCCAAGAATCTGTATCTCTTTAACAATGTGAACAATTAGATGCACCATGATATCAAAAAAATGATGGAGGGAACAACGCCTCAAGCTAGGGTAGAGTCTCGACCATGTATTCCTCCAACTTATCTAATTTGGTCGGATCAATATCCTTCTGTGATATCACGTTGAAAAACAAACACAGCTTTATGATTGGGTTTCAGACCTTCGGCGGCAGAATACCTCTAATTGCAATTGGAAGCATCTGTGTCATCATCACATGACAATCATGAGACTTCATGCCAGTTAATTTCAAATCTTTCATGTTTACTAGTCTCTTTATGTTGGTGGAGTAACCGGATGGAACTTTGATTCCATGCAAGCACTTGCACATTGCAAGTTTCTCTGCCTTTCTCAAACTATAGCTAGCGGGACCAAGATATTTGCCGTCTTCTTCCATATTTTTGGGATGTAGATCATGTTCGAGTTTCAAATATTTTCGGTCCTTCCGTGCTTTGAGTGTATCCTTTGTTTTGCTAGGTATGTCTAGTAACGTACCAATCAAGCTATCACACATATTCTTCTCAATGTGCATAACATCAATTACGTGTTGAACCATCAAAAATCCGACCAATAAGCTAAGTCATAGAAAAAAATATTTCTTTTTGAACATAAGAGTTCTAAGATTAGATTTCGGAACTGGTGTACCCCACATAATTTTTCAAAGATAACCCTAAGTCCTTTTACCATCTCATATACATGTCTCCCAATGCGATGCTTAGGAGGTGATCGAGTCTCAACTTTCCCATCAAAAGCTCTCCTGTTGCTACGATATGGGTGATCCTTGCGAAGAAATTTATGCTAACCTAGGTACATCATTTTTTAGTTATTTTTCAGCTACAAGCTCTCCATTTCATCCAAGCAATGCACGCATGCATAGTAGCCTTTAACAGTCTGGCCCAGTAGGTTGCCAAGGGCTGACCAATTCTGGATTGTTACGAATAGCATTGCGCGTAGGGTGAAGTTCTCTAGTTTGTATGCATCCCATACCTGCACACCATCGTTCCACAGTATTACAAGATCTTTTATTAATAGTTTCAGGTAGACATCGATATCGTTGTTAGATTGCCTTATCCCTGGTATCAGCACCAATATCATAATGTACTTCCGCTTCATACACAATCAATGAGGAATGTTGTAGATACATAGAGTCACATGCCAAGTGCTATGAGTAGTTTCACTGCCAGTAGTCCTCTTGAGCCAGCAGTGAAGGTACCATTTCACTAATTAGCAAGCCCCAATATAGAAACTTAGGTATGAACATATTTATTTTAATTTTTTATTGAATTAGAAAATTGAACCAGGAAATTTAGGTATATACAAAACTTAATTTTGGTATATAGCAAGTTCAAATTTAAATAAATATATATTAGGATTTTAGGTCAACATAATGTTAATAAATAAAAATAGTACAAACTCAATTGAAATCACTTGAGTAGCGTAGCGGTTTATTCGGTCTTACTTGGTGCAGGTCGTGTGTTCGAGTCTCTGTGCGCGGGCGAAGCTAAAACAATTTTTTTTTGCACCTCGCAGCAACAACAGTGAAAGGGGTTTCACTGTCGGTGGACATATTGGGCCGGCAGTGAAACTACTTTCACTGCCGGTGGACTTATTAGGCTGGCAGTAAAAGTAGTTTCAATACCAGTAGTCCAATGTGAGCCACCAGTGAAGGTACCATTTCACTGCTGGTGGTCATATTAAGCCGGCAGTGAAAGTCCTCCACTATAAAATGGCTCGATGCCCAACGTCCTTTGACACTTAGAAAAAAATTTCCCTTCCCTGTGCCCTCCGTCGAAACACTTCCCGACGCCAACGAGCCCACGCCACCGGAGGACCATGAGCCCGCACCGAAGAGCCCGTGCCCGCTATCCCTGTCCTCCTCGAAGCTGTCGTCCTCCTCCCTAGCGCCGTCACCGTCCTCCTCCCCGACGCTATTCCCATCCTCCTCGACGCTAGCACGCACACCCCGCCGCCGAGACCCTTACCGTCTTACAGATACCGGCCATTCTGAACCTCATACTGACCTTCTTACCTCACCTCCCTATCACACCTTGATTTTCAGATTTCTCAAACTTCTAAAATTTTTGAAGATTATTGAATAGCGTCACCAGTAGAATAGGTTTAAAACCTATTTTCATAAACAATCAATCAAAATAGGTTATTATTTTATGTGCATTGCATGCTGAGTTTTGTTAGGAGCCAGGTAAATGCATTATAGTTCCTTTTCTTTTTCTTTCTCTTTGGTGTTTTGAGTGAAAAGATTTTGAAAAGGTTTTTACAAAACTCTATAGTAAATTAGTTAAGGATCTTAATGGTTGGAATTCAAAATCTTTGAATTCATCATCTATTCAAACCTTGATCATACCTGATCCTTCTCTAGTTGATTTTAAATCTTATCCAAGTCCTTCTTTAAAGCCAATCTCTGCTCTTTCTCAAATTCTACGCAAATCCAAATTCAAATTCCTTATCTACTCCTATTCTTGTTCAACCTCATTTTTCGTTTATCTTAAATTCACTCCAAGCTCAATTCAAATTCAAACCCTATTAAAATTTCTCTGCAAAAGTTTCCTTTCTAAAACCCTAGATATTCCTAAGTTGCCATTAGACTCAATCCTACCCGAGCCTAAGCCCTTGGCCAGCACACAAGTCATCTAGAAGGCCCAACACAAAGGATCTACGAAATCTGCAAATATTCACGGAGTCCTGGACAGCCTCATCTTCCCATGAAGTTTTGGAGTCCAAAATGGCCTCAAATGCAAATCTTGACAATACCAAAGTTGTAGGTCTCATCGAGAGCTTTGATTTGAACCTAATGGAAGTTCCCTTTTGGATAATGGAGCTAGGAGTTATGACTCTCGAAATCAGTGCTGTGCAGATAAGTCTGAGTTTAAATAGTTTATCTTGTGGTGCATTTTCAAAAATCAGGATGGCGTTTTCAGAAGTTCCAATGAATACCAAAGTTGTAGATCTTTTCGAGTACTACAATTTAAAGTCTAGAAACATCCAATTTGGAGTCAGGATGCTAGAGATATCATCCTTGGAATAGAGAGCTGCAAAAGAGAAAATCTTAACCGACTCGAACTGAAACCCGATTCGTGTTCGGCTTGGACTCCACCTCAACCAGCCGCCTATAGACCTATAAATAGGAGTTGCACGCCCTCTCATATCCCTATTCCACGCCCCAAGACCTAAACTGCTGCGCTGTCCGTGCGCCGCCGTTCGCCAGGGACGCCGCCGCTGCCTGTGATGCGCTACCTCATCGTCTTCTCCGCAAATCCCCCTTCCTCGACTATTGAAGCAAGGTGAGGACCCCTTCTTCTCCTCCCTTAGTACTATTTTGTCATCATACTAAGTTCCTAGCCAAGCCCTAGCCCTAGCCCTAGCCAAAGCCCGATCTACGCAGTCATGGTCGTCGTCGTCGCGGACAGCCGCGCCATCACCGATTGACATCGACGTTCCCATCTGACTAGAGGTCAAATGGCCATAACCTTTCACCAATGCATGACCCATAATGTTACCCACATCCTCACAAACTAGGTCATCCATTAGATCAGCCAAATCGCCGGGATCAAGGTCGACATGCCTATTGTCCGGTTTCTGGACGCGTTCAGCGCATGCACCGAGTTTGTTGCCGCTTTCCTTGTCAATCCAGAAGCCGTATGGATGTGCCATTTGCGTCACGGCATGTCCCATAAAGTCTTCTACATGACCCTAGGAGCTCATCCCCGTTTGTGTAGTGACACGACCGAAACACGATTGCCAACCACAGCATGTCGTAACCGTCACTCATCTCATCTCCGCTGATCGTTACTCCTCTCAGGAGGTGATCTACCAAAAACCATACCGTAGCATTGTGTTTCCAGGAAATATGAATGTCTCTGTTCAAATGGTTTCTCAAATTTCATAGCTAATCTCCTGGAACACGAGCGTCTTCATTGATGCGTCTGTTCGCAGTCACCACCAAACCTAGCAGCAGTCATCGCTGTGTTGCTGCTACCTCGGATGGCCCCTTCCAAAACTAACCATACCGTTGAGTTAGTCTTTCCGTATTCTACGTCATGCTTCCCTCGTTTCTTTGAAACGCCATCGAAGCCTGACATCAATGTCAGTGGCTATGCATCTGATTGCCATCTCCGACGAAACCCAAACCACCGCCACTACATAGAGTCACCGGTAGTATCCTTAACCTAGAAGCGCAACCTCCAGCCTTTTTGATCCATCATGGGTGGTCGAGACTAGATCTCAGCGTATCCCTTTTTTAATCCAAGACAGTACTTGCATAGCATGCCAAGTCAGCACCATATCATTCTCCTTAGCCTAGTCATCAAAGTCTGGTCTGCCCTACACTTTTTGAATCCTGTGCAATGATGTCTTTAAGCCTGATGCAGTGACTATGTAATAAAGCCTTTTCTTATAGGAAGACAGTTCTGGTAAATCAGCATTTCCGTTTCAGTCTAATTCATCTCCCGAAAGCTGTTCTCTTTTCATCTTAACTCCGATTTAGGTGATTCTTGTGTCTAAATGTTTCTAAAATCATACCTATCCAACTATAGTTTTTTTAAAGTGTTTTGATGATGTTTGGTATGTTGTTCTTTGTGTTTTCTTTTGTATTGTTTGTCGGTAGTTCTCGCGATTAGTCGATAACGTTCTAAAGCAGTTCGAGGGACTTCAAGACCAAGATTTCGACAACACTGAGCAGCATTGGGTAAAAGGCAAGTGTCCTTGATCATCTTGAACCTATGATTTAAATTGTTTTGTTTTACAAAATTACATGCAGTGTCTGTCAATATGAACGGTAGTCAACTATGTTAGGGTTTTTCCTAGATTTTTTCTTATCATCCCTTGGAACCTAGATGATTTATCGTTTGTTATCTTCGGTGGGTAGATTTCTTAGCCATGCTTTTAGAATGTTGGGAAGTGTCATATACTTGATTAATGAAATTATGCAATAATGGTCGTTAATGTGTTAATGGTCTAGCAACATAAAACCTTAGGACTTGAGCAAAGTGGTTTTAGTGGTTGTCATGGTTATGTTGTTAGTTTAGTGTTTACTCAAGTAACCTAAGTAAGGATCGATTCGTGGAGCAACAACCCAAGAAGTAACGTACCAACCACGAGGCTGGTATGGGTAAAGTGTGACGTACTAGTTAGAGTCTATATAGTGTATGTTGTTTTAGCAGAAAAGGGGGCTTCTGGGTAGGAGTTATACTCGCGTAAACCCTAGCGGTGAAATCTAGTGGGCATATGCATATTGGATTAGGCTCTGGTTAGTGGAAAATATCATTTAGTGATTTCTTGGTGACACACCACTGGAATGTGTTAAGTGTTTCGCGAACACGGTAACAAAGAATTCACTGAGTCGTGGGGAAAGCTGGACAACCTCTACAGAGTGTAAAAACTGTTATAACAGCTGTTCCCGCGGTTATGGGAGACTTGGATCCTCACATGATTAGTGGGTTGTGGTTATGAGTTTAGTTGTGATTTTGGTTATAGTACAGGGAGTACTAGACAGTCATGATATGCAAGGTGAAGAGCCTTGTATGCTGGGTGTTGGACTATATGGGTTACATTCACTTAATAATTGTTTAATACTTTTTTGGAGTCCAAATATCTTTTCATTACTTGCATTTATACAAATATACCATGTGTTAGCCTATTCTTGTTGAAAGCCTACATATTATTATCTTTCCCACACTTGCTGAGCGCGTCATGTGCTCACACTTGCTATTTTTCCTATGCCATACGACATGTGTGCTGATGCTCAGTGAGTGAAGATATTGAATATTATCAAGACGAGGTTCTTACGTTCTAGGCGCATGTCTCCCGATCGGTTGCCTGCAGTGTTGTTGGGCACCAGTGCTTCTATTCCGCTGCGGATATCTTCATAGAAGACAATATATGCCAATTGTTGTAAGAGTTAATGTTTATTTAATAAAAGTATTTCTTTTGTTACTTCACCTGTGATGTCCTTATGTGTGTTGAACATACTAGGCACACATAAACCGCATCTGGTTTTATCCATTAAAACCGGGTGTGACACTCCCTGTCTCCTAGCTATTGTAATGGAGGCAAGTGGCATATAATCCTTAGTTGAAATTAAGGTATTTATTTTTTATTAGTTCTTTTAAAAAAATTGTATTTGTGCTATGTAGTAGTAGTATGGAGTTTTTTTTTGCTAGCCTTGTTATCAAGGTCAAATTGGTGCTTGCCTTTGGATTGTACACTTGCAGTGGGATAAATATAGGTGCATAGTTCACTGCTGCTGAGCTTGTAAATGTGTTCTTCTCATTACATAACCGTTCACCATCTTACAATCTTTTGAATATGGGAAGCATGTTGCGGCAAAGGGTTGCAGGTGTTTTCTAGGGTTGGCCAAGGGGTAGTAAGAAACTAGTTGAATAAAAGGTCGTCTCACTAAACAGATATGATGATTATATCTCGCATAGTTATGTAGGGATCTCATTGTCAATACTCTTTAGAAAAGTAGCGGATGACACTAGATAGGTAATTTAACTTGAGGTTGTTCCTTTACTGTAGTGGGAGATGTGAATGAAGTTGCAAAGTTCAATTTGATGATCTGTATAACATGTACAAATCATGATCCTTTTAGTGAAAGGTAGATGAAGAAATGAGTGATAGAAGTAGCAAATATTGTCTTATAATTAGCATGTCCTTTGGCACTAGTGTGAACTCTGTTTCAAAATATACACAATAATCTGCAAAATTTTGTGATGGTAAAGAAAGCAAAAGTGAAAAAGTTGCATGCTTATATGACAAGCTATATGTATCAAGATGAATTTATGTGTTGATGAATCATTAATTGTGCTAGGCAGATCTTAGATATATCTAATGACAGTATTCATTAATACTTAATAACTTGATAATAATATAACTAGAATTCTAATCGCACAAGATGCATAGAATAATCTGTAGCAAATATGATCCAACATAGTGATAAAGTCAGGCTCATTAATTGGGAGTTTGTATTTCTGTTCGTTTAGCAAGTTAAACACCTGGATATATTCTTATCACAGTGGTTACTTTGTAATAGCACTTTGATGCCAATTCGAGCTGAGAACATTGGGCTATATATAAGGGCGATTATGATCCTACAGCTGGAACCTATTCTATAGATTTTTGTTACCTTCTGTTGTTCGTTGTTAGATGACCAAATGATGAAAGGAGATAATTATCTCCATGATCTGATGCAAATGCTGCTAGGTTTCTAGATTTTACATTAATATTGAATTGTTATACACCATTTTCAGGTAAATACTCTCTACAGAGAAGCGGAAATTTCTTTTGAAATACAATAAAATAGTGACAATGATGATATGGCTCGAGGCCATATTTCTTTATTACTTATAGGACTTCAATACTTATTACCTCTTCGGAGAGGAAGGGTATCCAGCTCGTCTTTAGAGAAGCTGCTCTCTGAACTAGTAGGACTAGCACATAAATACTGACTTGAGAAGAATGCTTTCTCTCTGAACAGGTAATCAGTACTGAAGTCCTAATAAGGTCATTTGCTAGAGCCACCGTGCCTAATAGTTATTTGCAAGAACATTCTTTGGTGTTAGTGTGGTTTGTAGTATATCATTTTAACATAGTCTCTGAAATTTAGGACTGTTATGACATGGTATGTTGCTCATCGTGGTCGGTAAAGTGGAGTGTTCTCTAGTTGGGAGGAACATCACGCACAAGTTAATGAATTCAAAGGAGCATGTTACAAAGGATACAAGTCCAAACATGAAGCTATTGCGGTATACAACAGTCAAGTTATCCAAGCCAAGCTAAAATTAGCTAACTTCAAAAATAAGAAGAAGTGTGATTTCACATGTAAAGATGTCATAATCCTAGTTCTAGTTGTAATCATCATTATTTTGTTACGTAAGATGATGTGACTTGTAAGATCAATGTGTCAATTGACAGTACCTTTATGCCTATTTTGCTATGTAAGATGTGACTTTTTTATTAAATGTGGTCATAACGTACTAATTTATAATATTATATGTGTATGCATTCTATCTATCGACTCATGGTTATCTCACTCTTTCGACAACCTCCCTCCCTCCTTCATCGGTTTTCTCTCTATCTCCCTCATTCCTCTGTCTTTATATGTAGAATACTCAACCGCTCGTCGTCATCATATACAGAACTCCCAGGAAGGGATGGCATCACCAACCACTGATCCAGCCCAGGTGCTAGAAGGAGATGTAGTGCCTCCGTCAAATATTGAAGAAGGTAGCCTGAACCACTACTTCAACCTGAACCAATGCCCATGGAGGCAATGAGGTAATTCATAAGTAGATGAATGTATCTGTTCTATATATTATCATATAGGTTCCCAATAGTTTTTTCACTTATGCGTAGATGCTTGATGCTCCGGAGGGTCACGACAATGAGCAATCCCAGGAGCAGCATCGTGTCCGAGGTCCCTCGAAGATGCTTACAGGACAATTTGTGATCACGGAGGTCTCACCAGCAGGAGAGCCAATTGCACCAAAGAGAGTTTTAGGGTCATACAAGTTAGTCTATGGGATTGCTGTTAAGGATCACGTGCTCATCAACTACAGATTGTGGACTGACGAACGAGGTGATTCGCAAGTGGTTCCTGATTCGATCAAGAACGAGATCTTGCGACCCAAGATATTAGAGAAGTTTGACTTCCCTGAAGAGACAGATATGAAAGTAGTTAAGTGTAAGACGCTAATGATCATGGGCCTTTCATTTAATAACTAGAAGGGGACACTGAATAGAACATATGTATAGAAAGGTACAATGCCAGATTTCCATAAATGGTTGCAACTGGAAGATCATTGACAAGCCTTTGCGGAGTACAAGTTGTCGGAAGAAGCATAGAGGTTAAGTGAGGTGAACAAAGCCAACTCGAAGAAGAACTTGTACCCCACAAAGTTAGTAGTCGTGGGTACGTGAGGAAAGAAAGGCGGTGGCAACAACAGCTAGATGAACTGCAAGAGAGAGGTGTCACGTCTGAGATGGAGGGTTGGAGCGAACGATCGACACACTACATTCTTGGGAAGGGTCCTTCTTACTTGTCTAATGGAACCTTATCCTTTATGACCTCCAAAGATCCGGAAGTGACACAAGATCTTGCAAAAAAAGCTGGCACAAGCCCACGAGCAGTCTACACAAGGTTCTTTCAAGCCAAACAAGTATAGGAACGAACTCACCTTGGCCCTGGGAAATAAGGAGCACGGTGTTCGCACACAAGGTGTTGGGGTGATGGGTTGGAAATATGGATTCTCGGACGACGTTGACAGTTACAAGAGTCAAAAGAGATCCCAAGCAGAGCAAGATGCAGAATGAGAGGTAGAACAAGCTAGGATGATGGAAATGCTTGAGCAAGTGCTAAAAAAGGAGAGGAGACATACAAAAGAAAAACTAGCATAAGCAGTATGACAAGCCCTCATGCGTGAATGGGGTGCCACTTTGAGCGAACAAGAACAGCCGGTAGCGTCTCCTAATGTTGCGCGCTCCAACCCCAATGGTCGTCGAAGTAGCTATGCGTCCACGGGAGTTCTGGGAGCTGACTTCATCACTTATGTTGTGGACCTCGTCACAGCATGGACACCGTGTGAACTACACATTGGTGCTAGAAACATTATCATCAAGGTAGCTTCCGGCGTGGCCTATTTCCTCAGCTCCCATAAACATTTGCATGGACGTCCGATACCGGAGAGCTACACCGTGGTCGAAGTAGACGAGACAGTTGACCAGTACCGTCATGTTGAGGTGGACTACCCCGTGGAGGAGGGGGCAAATACTATAGGAGAGAACGAGCACACATTCATTGCATGGGAGAAGGTCTACATAGTGTTTCCACCAAAGACAGCTTCCGAGAATCTCTACTCCACTACACCCCAGGCCGCCATCGCCTCGAAGATCTCCCTCACCTTAGCCATATCACAAAAGAAGTCCACCTCCTCAGCCATCTTCTCGAAGAAGTCCATTGCTCAAGAAGCTAGCGCTATCAAGAAGCCAGCCATCAGCTCAGAAAACAAGATCAGGTTTTGCAACATCCAAGCAGACAACATCATCTAAGAAATTGGCGGAATCCAAGGATGTCTATTCACTCACTGATGAGGAAACCAAAAAGATTGTGGACGCCAGTGTCACGTCTCATTTCCATCCTCCACCACCTTCACCGAAGCATGTTGTGCCTGAAGATGCCTTAAAAAAATTCATAAAAATAGCCAAAGCTAAACAGACGGGGACAGCTTCAAGTAAGCCGCCGACTGACTATGAACGTATCAGCAAGAAGCAGGCCAAGAGCAAACTAGACCCAATCATTAAGGATGTTCCTAACATTGTGGACTTCCTGGCTGATTCAAGAATAACAGCAGAGGAACTATCTGAAAATTATAGCCTTCGACGAGATCTACAACCTTATAGTTGATATTTTTTTATTTGAAGTCATTTAGAGGTCTAAATAATCGTTTTAAGTTTCAAACGATCATTTGGACATCTAAATGACTTCAAATGAAAAAAAATTTAACTACAAAGTTGTAGATCTTATCGAGGGCTATAATTTTTCTATAGAGTCTGTCCTCATCCGACTTTGTATGAAAAAATTATAAATTTTTTAAGATAAGATGTTACCTATTTTGATTGGCGGTTTCTTATGTGAACCGTCTATAATAATTGATGGTTATTTTTACAGGCAGTTAATTAGGTGAACCGTCTGTGAAAATAGGTGATAGCTTATTTTAAAAAATTCATAACTTTTTCATCCGAAGTTGGATGAGGACAAACTTTATATAAAATTGTAGCCCTCGACGAGATCTACAACTTTATAGTTGAATTTTTTTTTCATTTAAAGTCATTTAGATGCCCAAATAATTTATTTGAAGTTTCAGATAGAGGATATCAAAATAATTACATATGCTAATATGTTTAGTAGTAGTTATGTGGTGGGATGGTGAGGAGTGTTCGCGCGAGTTGAGAGGTTTCGAGTTCGAGTGCCAAAAATCGCGTAACATGCGTATTTCGCACGAAAAAACGTGTGACTTGTGACCGATTATCGGGGTGCTTGGTCGGTCAAAAAAAAATTCATTTTTTCAGTCAAAAAATATCGATTCGGGGGCCGATTATCACAAGCAATTCGCTTAAGGAACCACCTGTAGAAATAAATTTTCTACAGGCGGTCCACTTAAGAAACCGCCTGTGAAAATAGGTTTCCACAGGCGGTTTCTTAAGTGAACCGCATGTGGTAATACATTTCCATATGCGGTCTCTTTTACGCCTGTAAAAATCGTTCATTTCTACAGGCCTTCGATCACAGGCGGGTACGCTAAACGCCTGTGAAAATGAGTTACCACCCGCCTCTAAAAATAGTTTTTTATAATGACATGTAAGTGTCACAACCGGTCGAGGTCAGCTTCAAGTATCTGAACAATATAAAATGTTGAACACAGGTTGTTTGTGTTGATTAATTTGAGTTAACACAGACCAGGAAAGAACACGGAACTCCATCGCGAAAAGTGTGACAACCGGTTTGGACGAAATTTGCTCAATTGGGGACATAAGTGTTGTAGCGTCTCAGTGTAGATCGGGTTGCATCATGATAGCTAGATCACGGTTACTTGTGCCACACAGTAGATCGGGTTGTGTCATGACAGCTGGATCATGATCCCTAGCACCTCGTTGTCCACTACATGATAGTCAGATCACGTTCACTAGTATCTCTGTGTAGACAGGGTTGCGTCACGACAGCTAGATCACGATCATTGGTGCCTCACGGTAGACCGGGTTGCGTCATGACATCTTAATCATGATCATTGGTGCCTCACGGTAGACCGGGTTGCGTCATGACATCTTAATCATGATCATTGGTGCCTCACGGTAGACCGCATTGTGTCATGATAGCTGGATCACGATCGCCGGGTTGCGTCAACATATGCCAAGGAGCATTATGGTAACTTTAGAAGACCAAAATTACAAAAATAAAAAATAGAGTGTACATTTGGTAAATAGTCATTGACATGTCGACCTACATAGTTCAGGGTCCCACTTGCCAGTCAGTTGGCGATGGTAAGATACTTTTTTTAAAACATCTTTGATTCACCTTGCCAGGTAATCCTGTAGGAGGTTATAAAACGAGGCGGGGGATAGGCGAACACAGACAACAGAGAGAGAGAGGAAGAGCAGAGAGCAACAGCAGGGACACCTGGGTTAGTTTTGGCATGTATGTGTACCACACCTTACTAAAAGTGTGAGAACCATTCAGGGTCAAACATATAGGTGTCCACTGGGCTGCTTTCCAATAATGCGATAGCAATATCAAATATAGGGAGTTGATTTTTTTTTTAGTTAATCTTTTAACATAGAACCTGTAAAAAATGGAACCACATACCTCCCATTAAGAAGTGGAACTACATACCTTCCAAAATTAGCCTCCAGCGTGCTGTCTAATCCCACAAGTGGAACTGCCACATACAAAATTTCCAAAAACAAAAAATAAGATAAACAAATAAAATTCCTCTGTTTTCCTCACCATTACGCTTCCCCTGGCTCATCACTTCTTACAGTGTGGCCATCCTCGACGCCACTGTGGTCCTTCTTGATCCATCACATCGCACAGCACCACCGCCATCCTCGCTGCCACTGTGACCTCACCATCTCTTGCATCACTACCGTCCTCACTGCTGTTGTGGCCTCTTCACGCCATCGTCATTCCCAACCACTCCCTGCCTTGTTGCTTCGCACGTGGCATGCACGTCCTGCGATTTGCGATGGCGCAATACCCGACGCCATGCCGTCACCGTCCTCTCTGCTCAACGGCCACCTATAATGGCACAGAGCCACCCCTCCTCTCTTCACACTGCTACACAGATAAACCTCATTCACCTCAAGAACACCACCACCGGTGAGCAATCGCCTCCCCTCTCTCTTTCTCCTCCCTTTCCTTCTCCACCTGAGAGCCTAACCCTAGCCCTAGCACCACATACCTTAGCCACCTCGTTCAGCTGCCCCCACCTTGTTGTAGATCCAGCCACCATCGTCTCATTTTTGCTTGTCGTTGGAGCCCTCTGCCGACCAAGTCGCCGCCCTACCTTTTCTCCTACTCTCTCTCTATCTCACCCTCTCTCTTTCTCGATCTATTATGAATCCACCAAGCAGAAACTACTGCCACCCCTTATTCTCTCAAGCTCCCTGACGTGTGGGCTCGAGCCACCCCTTTCTATAACCGACTGACAAGTGGGCCCCACCGCATACTGAGCCATGAGCCTTGCCAAAAATGAGAACCGAGCCAGTCCATCTCAGTCAAGCCGAGCCGAGAATATTATGATAATATTCTTCCTTTTTTATTTACCTGAATTAATCTCCCAGAAAAATCTTTCAAAGCTCGTTTCTCCTCTGTTCTAACTTCGATTTTAACAATTCTTCCACAGATATTCATCTAAATTTGAGATCTATCCAACCATGTTAATTTCATAGTTTTTGTAATTTAATTAGATTTTTGTCCAATTTATTTATTTAGTTTATGTGTTGTCGATAATCTAGAAATAAGGTGTTTAGCTAGTTTAGATTTAGATAGACATGCTTTAGGCTAAAAGAAATCTTAGCACCTAGATTATACCAATTCAATTAGTGTAGATGATGATTGTTGGAACACGAAATCGTGCTCCAAACAAAACACAACGAAAGTCCTGCTCACTAAGGAGGACTCAAGCCAAAAGATTAAGTAAGAGCTTTTTTTTTGGAGAGGATTAAGAAAGAGCGGGGAAGAGAGCCTATATAATGAGAGGGAAAAATCTACATCCACTTGCCTACCCCTGTGGGGCTTGTTTTATAGAGGGAAGGGGCAGGAGAATTTACTAGCCTGCCCCAAACATATTATGTTACATTTATATATATGCAAGGCTATTGCTAGTCTTTCACCCCTTTACATACCACATGGTAACCGAGATATTATGATTGCTATAGTGGCCCATCGTACATCACCTAAATATCTAAGGGCTGGGGCATTTTCTCCAACAACACCCCCTCATCTGCTGGTTCCGAGTCTCTGAGGGGACGAGCAGATGCTCGGAGATTTAGCTCCATCCCCCTTTGATAGCAGAATACCCTGGGCGGCCCCCGATCATTGTAACACAAATGTCTTGGGTCAGGAGCGAGTGTCGCACGGTTCGTGGGTGGCACGAACAAGGCTCAACACAAGTGATGACATCGGGGTTACAGAGATCGCGTAGCCCGGGAACCCGCGGCAACAGCCGGAGGCATAGTTGACTGCGAGGCTGAGAGAGACAGCCAACCAACCTCTCAGTGGGTAACCACGACGAGGCTCGACGAAGGCGTGGCCGTTCGGAGCCCGCGACGGTGGCCAGAGGCAAAGTCAACAACGAGGTGGAGGGAGGAAGTCTGTGACTCCCTTAGCAGTAGACACAGTGAGGCTCGATGGAGGCAGGGCCGTTCAAAGCCCCGCAACGAAGGCTGGAGGTGTTGTTGATGGCGAGGCTAAGGGAGGCAGTCTGCAACCCCCTCAGCGGTGGACGTGATGAAGCTCGATGGTGGCAAGGCCCGTCGGAGCCCTGTGATAGAGGCCGAAGGCAGAGTTGACAGTGAGGCCAAGGGGGCAGTCTGCGACCCCCTCAGCGATGGATGCAGTGAAGCTAGATGGAGGCAGGGTCGTCCAGAGCCCCACGGCGAAGGCCAGACGAGGAGTCGATGACGAGGCTGAGGGAGGAAATCTGTGACTCCCTTTGCGATATACGCGGCGAGGCTCGACAGAGACAGGGATGTTTGGAGCCTCGCGACAGATGCCGGAGGTGTTGTCAACGGCAAGGCTGAGCGAGGCAGTCTGCGACCCCCTCAGCGGTAGACGTGCGAGGCTCGATGGAGGTAGTGCCATCCGTAGCCCCATGGCGGAGGCTGGAGGCGGAGTCGATAACGAGGCTATGGGACAGTCCATGACCCCCTCAGTTGTAGACGCGGTGAGACTCGACGGAGGTGGGGCTTTCTAGAGCTCTACAGCGGAGGCCGAAGGTGGAGTCGACAGCGAAGCTGAGGGGGACGGTTCGCAACCACCTCAGTGATAGACGCGGTGATGCTGACGACAAAGTTGTGGAGCCAACATATTCTGAGTCACGCTCACACTTCTCAGGATCTCAACCTCTGCATTGCTCCTATAATTGTTTTGAAAATAATGTGTTTTGACAGAGTTAGTGAAATCCTACAACCTGTGCGAGATCAGCCAAGCCTTTTGACCCATAACTCCCTGCCCTCCCTCGTGCCTTTCGGCCACGAGCGAACAGAGGGTGCACCTTGCACCTTACATGCAGTGTGTATCAAAGTTGGATGTTACATGATTGTTTGAGTTGAGCAAACCTTTGGTCAAACCAGATATAGAAAGAAACCTTACAACTCAAATACGTCGATTACATTAGTGGTACTTGGAGCAGTCTAGGTAGGATTTTCAAGCGTTCCCCATAAGATACAGGGATGAATATTTCCTCAACGGGGACGACTTCTTTTAGTTGGAATTCTTGCACTTGTATGAACTGTACAAGGAAGATGCCCTCGATGTGGCTATAGTCAGAGCATGGACTCCATAAATACCTTATGCATATAATTCACGTTATATGATCTTGTACCTTGAAATTGCATAGCTAACTTCTTTCTTTCGTAGATTGGAGATTCAAGCATACGAACAAGACTTAGATAATAAAGTAGGAATCACGATCTTGGGCTTGTGAACCAGAAGCTTGTAACGAAGAATCCAGACTTCACCGAGGACTACTTATTGAAGTGTCTGCTTCACCACTAATACAGAAAATTCATACTCTTACCCTACAACTATGAGTACAAGTTTGCGTGCCAGAGTGTCCTTATTTTATGGACAGCTCGATTCTAGTACTAATTTGTTATGGTGACATATTATGCGGTTTTCATTAGATCCTCTTTGTCATCCATCCAGACTTGAGCAAGATCATTGTCTTGGACTCACAAAAGAGAGATAAGATGACTTATCAATATCTCATCGACATGTTAAATAGGTTAACTCGATCATTTAAATCTTCTCGACGATTATATCTAAGTTTACTTGATATTCATATTCACGCATAGGGCGTACACAAGATACCGCAAAAAGAGTGTTATCCACTTTCCATTCATGAAGCAGTACGATGTAAAAACCGACTTTTCGGAACATAATCCATATTCATGTCTTAGATTTCCTACTTAATAAAAAGGTTCAATTCATTTCACTGATGAATCATTTTCTCTTGAAGTGTATGAGGCAGCCAACTGACAACAATCTCTGTGCATTTTATGTTCTTACTTTCATGAATGTATTCAGCCCGGACGGAGACGCTGTTAGGTTCAATAATCTTGAGGTATGAAATAATATATCGTTGCCTTCTTTTCAATTTCTACACGTATTCAAGGACTAATTCTTTCGATTCTTCAAACGCAGTGTTCCAAACTACGAATAAGTGTCACAACCTGTAGAAATACATACCCTTCAAGAACCGATGGTCGGGTTCTTCTTGGAACATGTTATCAACCCAAACAGCAAGTTTCATGAGCCGATCATGCCGTCCACACGTGAGAGACCTTCAGATGGCATTGTACCTTCTAGTAGAGAGTATACGACAAGAAAGAAAGCTACCAAGGGGCTTAACAACGTATTATATTTCGCCAATTGACACAATATTAACGAATGACATTAATTTCTATTTATTAATGAATGATATGAATTACTATGTATGATGCGAAGTTGGTATCATCGGACGACTCTTCGACAAAATAGCCTTCCAACGATGATGCGAAGGAGGAGCAAGAAGCAGCATCCCGTAAGCGTACCCAGGAGAAGGAGGACGAGAGGGTGGCCCATTAGTGTGCTGCACAGGAGGCCAAAGGCTCAAACCATAGAGACGTTCAAGCATCAGACTTCGATGTCTTCGACACGCTGGCGAGCCTGGAGTATAGGCGACGCTACGATCGATCAGACGTGGCCGGGTCCTCCACTCCACCACCATCGGCCCCCCGACGTCCTCGGACGTACACACGCCATCAGTTGTCAGTGCGGAGATGCAGTCCTCATCGCGGGAGAGGTAGAGGGATACTGGACTGGCTCAACTCGATCTACTTTTCAGGGGTGACCTGTGAGAACTATTATGTGTGTATGTATGTTTGTCGATGCCTGACTTATAATATATGTTCATTACTATGTATTAATGAATGTGCTTTTATTATTGATTTATAGTAAATATATATATCATTTTATGCATATATTGAGAGAGACGGAGAGATTGAAGAGAGTGAGGGAGTACAGAGAGAGGGCGGGCCGAGGAGGGAGGAGAGGGAAAACACTGCCAGCTGAAACCTTCAGCCAGCAGTGATTCTAGCGAATCACTGTTGACCGAAGACTTTAACCGGTAGTGATGCCTTAGGTATCACTGCCGGCCAAATCCTTTAGCCGGCAGTGATAATCTCCTTCACTATCGGTCTATCGAGCCGGCAGTGACAGTTCTCAATTATTACTGGCTGTTACCCACTGTCGGTTCTAAAATTAGTAGCGAGGAGGATTTTTTAAGTAGTGATGGCAGATACAACCTCACGAGCATGGGTACGCATTTTCCCACGGAATGCGAACAGGTGATTTTTTTAAAATAACGATCAGAAAATGAATTATGTCAACATAGGCCAACCTATGTGGTTATTGCCTTTTTCATTTGCCGATCGGGTGGCCCAGTTTGGAATGCTACCCCACTACCATAATATTTTATATATGCTACAAAGTCCTAACCAGATCAAACATGATAACCATTCTGCTGCCTAAATTTTTTAATAAGTTTTTAAGGTACACGATCATGGCAGGCACGTAGTTATATAGTATGTCGCTTTGCTTACAAGCTTGAACTGATCGACCAGTATGGATTGCATGTCTGAGCAGAACCTTTCCCTTCCAAAACATGTTTTAGAAGACTGTTGGCCTGGCCTACAAGATAATACATTAAACTGGTCTATGAATATAGTTACATAATGATAGATAGAGCTGGTTACACAAAGATAGAAAAGATGGAAAAGCATAGTATATCTTTTTAAGAAAAGAAGATAATGCCAAGTGCTCTTTGCGTTAATTGCGTGTCTGAGCTGCACCTTTCCCTCCCAAAACATGTTAAGAAGACTCTTAGCCCGGGCCCACAAGATAATACATTCAAATGATGTAAGGATTAGTTACATAATGAAAGATAGAACTGGCTACAAAAAAGATAGGAGATACTATTTTTTGATTCCATGATGGTTAGTGAAATGAAGAAAGGGATAAACACACCATGGGTGGTTACTGAATGGCAGGCATGCAGAGTTGCTGATAGACACAACCTTTATGGGCTGGAAAGAGGAAAGAGGAGTGTCATTTATGCAAGGGGAAGACTAATATGATCACCTACAAAAATTAGTTAGGTACCAAGTAGGAATGAATGCAAACATGATGCAGTCCCTCTGGGTTGATTTAAACTCCCACGCGTACATTGGTCCACCATGAGATAGTAATTCCATGCAGTAACAGTTTCCATATTGTGCATTACATGCTTTTTCTCCAGCGACGACAGACTGTTCTTAAGAAATGGTGATTGGCATTTAAAAAAAGTGCTACCTCCATTTATTTTTACTTGCCGTTTACAACATCAACACGGTCATCAATGTATACTTTTGATGGTTGCTTTTTCTAAGAATTTATTATCGAAATTTATTAAAATATAATCATTTCAAAGTATTTTCGATGACAAATCTACTAATTTCATTATCATGTGACAAACCTTCACACTTTTGTGTATATTAGTACTCACAGACTGTAAAGTTTAATTGCATGTATCTCTAAATGATATGTATTTGATAACAGAGGTAGTATTTGACTACATTCATTGATTCAAAATTACCTGAGATCAATGCAGCGAGAAAGTATATCCTTCAATTGACGAAGCAACATATCGGTGAGTCATTATGCAAAGCTGCAATTAAAATTTGGAACGAAATGCAGAATAATTAGTGCCAGTTTACCACCAAGCCTTACCATTTTTATGTACCTTCCTGACAGTTGATGCAGCCATGAACTTGCACGACCTCACTCCAACCACCAACGCAATCAAAATGTCCTTATTGTGGGGGCAAATTGCTCACATGCCATATAATAAACACTTTGTCCAGGCAAGCAACACTAACCTTATCGTTGCTCTATAGAGCAAGGGTCATGTTTCAAATCACCAAAAGGACAATAACGCAAGACCACAGGAGACATATGCCTTCCATTCCAGGCCCTTCATCGCCATTCTTGTGCAATTCATCTCTCCTGCAGGTCTAAAGAAGGCGTGGATCGACAACAAGATCAAGAGCAACTATGAGCGACAGTTCAGGGTTCCCGGGCTTCCATAGCCACAGCTACGACCGCGACTACAAGCGCCCGCTGTTCCGCGTAGCCTCGTTCTCCGACAGCGGCGACGAACAGGAGCATTGCGCGTCGCCACTGGGGCGTGGTGGCCACAGCATGACCCGTACGTCGTCCAAGTTGGCAGCAGCAGCAGCAGCATCGCGCCTCTCACCGTCCGTGAGCAGGCTGAGCATGAAGAAACTGCAGCAGGTAGTCGACGAGAAGCAAATGGAGGATGAAGGTAATGGATGGCAACCTGTTTAGTTGATGGGCCTTGTGGTGTTTTTCTAGTGCTTGATGGCTTGTGTTCAGAGATGGAGCTGATGAAGGATAAGTACACCAAATTGCTGCTTGGGGAGGACATGTCGGGGAGCGGCAAAGGTGTCTGCACTGCTATGGCCATCTCCAATGCAATCACCAACCTCTATGGTATGTATCTATGAATTCCAGATGGATTACTTACTGTGGTATGCTAACTTGTAACTTCTCTGCTTGTTCTTGGCTGCAGCAACTGTGTTCGGGACCTGCCAAAGATTGGAGCCTCTGTCCCCTGAGAAGAGGTCAATGTGGAACTGTGAGATGGATTGCCTCCTCTCCATTTGCGAGTACATTGTCGAATTCTCACCGACTGTTCAGGCCATGCCTGATGGAAGCACACATGATGTAATGACATACCATCAACATCATGCACCTCAAACCTTCTTGATAGGTTTCAATCATCATGGCATGTCTGCTGAGGTATACGTTTGTGATTCTCACAGGTGATGGCAACCTCACCAAGATCAGACATTCTGATGAACCTTCCAGCGCTGGAAAAGCTAGAAACCATGCTCCTGGTGAGTCACGATTCACATGATTCTGGAAGCTCCAAAAGATCGATTTTGGTAGCACAATGTATGACTGAATGTTTGTTTGCAGGGTATATTGGACAGCTTCGACAAGCCAGAGTTCTGGTATGCGGACCAGAGGAACCAGTCCTTCAATGAAAGCAAGAAGTCGTTCCAGCGCAGTGAGAACAAATGGTGGTTGCCTGAGCCATGTGTCCCAGACTCTGGCCTGTCTGATCGCATGCACCGTGACCTGCAGCAAAAGAGGGATCAAGCAAGCCAGATCCACAAGATGGCCATGGAGATCAACAGTAGTATCCTCTCTGAAATGCAGGTTCCATTGTCATACTTGGAGACACTACCAAAGGTATTACAAATGCTTGATCTGATCCGCCGAGACCAATTCTCCACAAAGCCTGTCAAAAAGTTTCATTCCCACTATATGATAGATGTATTCCTGTTACTCCACAGAGCGGGAGGGTGGGCGTAGGCGATGCCATCTACCGGTATATGTCTTCAGGGGATCAGTTCTCTCCGGAGCACCTCCTCAACTTCCTCAATCTGAGCTCAGAGCATGAGGCACTTGAGATTGCAGACCGTGTTGAAGCCGCTATGTATGTGTGGCGAAGAAAAGCAAGCACGACACATGTGGTGTCCAAATGGGAGAATGTTACCGAGCTGAATGCCGATGGGGACAAGAACCTGGTCCTTGCAAGTAGGGCTAGGAGCCTGCTTCTGTGCTTGAAGCAGAGGTTTCCAGGCCTGTCACAGACTACCCTAGATACAAGCAAGATTCAGTACAACAAGGTAAATGATTAATATATAAGAAACAGGCAGATTTCAGGCTATTCCAGTGATCATCTATATTTTTCCTATTACCAGAAAAGCTTGGTTCACTATGAAACATACAAGCATATTAATGGATGCTTATGCAAACAGAACAATCATGTGCTACCAAACTGTTCCAATAATCACATATGTCCCAGATTGCATTCAAAAACCATAATGCATCGTAACTAACCTTCTTGCATCTTCATTTTACCTTCTTACAGGATATTGGGCAGGCAATACTCGAGAGCTACTCAAGGGTGCTGGAAAGTTTGGCCCATAATATAGTCTCATGGATAGATAATGTTCTCATTGCAGATGCAAATGCGAAAAAAGGGCACAAGATCAGAATGCAGAAGCAGGTGTTCACCCAGATATCTCCTCAACGTTGAACATGAGGAACTGACATACAAATAAGTTCATTACTATGTTGCGTAGAATTCTTTGTGATTGGCCTCATTACTTTCCAGGAGTGGTGTGTGATTGAGTTCTTCTTTTTTTTTTTTGATAGGATGGTTTGGTAGATATAACAATATATGAGAGCTTTATTTTTTTTTCTCGAATGCGCAGAAGAACTGTGTATCATTTTATTAGGGTGTGTTTGGTTTCTCGGATTGAGTTTTGTAGAGCTACATTGTATAGTTTGGCTGAGCGGAAGCGGGCTGAGTGGAATCATATATTTTGAAAAAAAAAAGAGTGTTTTGTTAGTTGTATCTGCCTGTATAGGCTAAGCTAAGTTTCTATTTAGTTAACTAAATCTAAGACCACATTAGCAGATATAAGAGTTGAGATTGTAATTAGTTACTCGCATGAAGATAATTTTGTGATATTGACAAGTGGGTCTGGCTGTATAAGCAGATGCAGTAGCTTACATTCATCGGACCAGGCTGCAGAATGAAACTCCCGGACTAGTTTGAGGCCGTATATTTGAATTCATCGGGTCATGCTACAACAGTGGATGCACTAACCAAACGGACCTCTTTTCAAGATTATACATATCCACCAAACGGACCTCTTTTCAAGATTATACATATCCACCGGGTTAGACTGGGGCAAATTCAGGCAACCAAACACACCCTTAAACAACAACGATGATGACGACGACAACAACAACAAAATCTTTGTCCCAAGCAAGTTGGGATAGGCTAAAGAAGAAAACTACTAGATTCAACTAAAAAGATGAAACCCATAAGGAGGAGGGTTATGATAGACTAGGTGAGCTAATGTAAAAACCCAACCACTCTTATGAACATAAAAAACACCCTTAAAGAAGGAATAAAAAGTCCGTACAAATAGGAGAAAAAAAAAGGAAGAGAAAAATCAAGGAAAGGAGAAAACACATTGACAAAGGAAAAGGAAAAGGAGAACACACTCATGGCCTGTTAGGCAATAAAGGATAATGACAAAACCAAAGAAAGAGACGACTCAAGAACAGAAAGGTAATCATGGCCATAAGGCGTTCGACCCTTTTGCCCCTATCATGCACCAAAACCTGGCTTCATCCTTGATGATGTCCACGACTGTTTAGACGTTAGGAGATGCAACATCGAAGACGCACCGATTGCAATGTTTTCAAATCCACCACACAACCAAAATCACCAAGGAGTTTAACCCTTTGCAAAACTTCCCAGGCACCTGTCCTTGCACGCGACACATCCAATATTTCAAAATGAAGTCATCATGCTGCTGCGACATGTTATGTAGACCAACGATAGATAGCACCATGAACCACACCTTATGAGCAAAAACGCAAGAAGCCAGAAGGTGTTGGACATTCTCGTCATTGTTCACCTAAACGCTAGACGTAGACAGACAGTCACCTCGTGACTAGCGACTAGGCTGTCTAGATGGTGACTAGATGGTCTAGACGATTTTGTACTGTAGTAGCGAAAATGCAAACAAATATATTTTCAAGCGAACCTTCCAAACACATAAATGCAACTTCAATCATCCATTCTCCTCTAGTTCATCAATCAACAATCATCATAACATAAAAGAAGTAGAGCATAACACACACCACACACAAGTTGACGACACCCAGGCTACGGGTGCTGGACTAGTGCCTGAGCCAACTGTGGCGACCACTGCGCGGGCTGCCAGAGCACGCCTTTTGAGGGGAGTAGAGCTATAGTATAGATCCGGTGGAGGAGGAGCATACATAGATCCAAATATTAGTGCTAGTACTTGTCCATGACAGGGGATTTGCGGAGTGGAGGGGTGACGGTGCGGACGTGGGTGATGGTATAGGCGTGGGAAATGGTGTGGGTGTGTCATCAAGCAACGGCTCGAATGAGGCTGCAGGAGCAAGCGGCCGGCGACAACGGGTGACAGCCATAGGCAATGGCTCAGGCGAGGCTACTGGCCACAGAAGAGAGGAGAGAGTCGAGAGACGAATGGGGAATGGAAGTATTCGTTTAGGTTTTGTGTGGTGCAAGGAATAGTTTCGAGGTCAAAATTTGGTCCTGCACACGGCTAAAACAAATCCTCCAGTGTGGACCCGCTAGTCGCCAAACTCTGCATTGCTAAGACGAACGCCTAGTCATGCGTGTAGCTGACTAGTCACGTCCAACCAACATCTAGATTCCCTGACTAGTCCATCTTTGATCAAAGTTGACCGTCTAAAGTTGCGTCTAGACCCTCGACTAGACGTTGATGCTTCGACTAGTGACTAGTCATTGTCTAACGTGCTAGACGATCGTCTACGTGAATATTGGTTGCACAATGGACAATGCTTCGGATGAGGGAGTCCATGACACGCCAAACAGTATGAGGTCCAACACCAGCTAAGATTATCCAGTCAAACAAAGATTTACAGTGCAGAGGTGCCCACATCTTCTAGAGCAACTTCCAAGGTTCGAACCCAATGCTGCCAATGAAGAAACGATGATACACTGACTTAGTGGAGAACCAAAAATGGTCTGAAATTGGAAGAAGCACCACCTCAGCCAAGACATCCCAGAAATGTAGATATTCCACTAGCGCTCCTGTAGAGAGACAACTTCTTATATCGTGCACCTAACTATGATCTTGAAATGCTATTGTGCACCGGAGAGACAAGAGCCAGAGCAAGATCTCCAAAAACCTTGCCATGCAGCCAACAATCGGTGCAAAATAGCATGCTCTCCCCATAGCCAACCAAAAACACAATAGAGATAGAGAACATTGCCAAGATATTGGTATGCATCGGTAAATTACACATGTGGATCCTAGTCAATGAGCGAAAGGGTTGCGACCATAAGCGTACAGTTTTTTTTATTGTTGTTTCATGAAACAACCTATTCACATAATCCACACAATAAGCATTTTGCTGATCATGGCCTTGGAGAGTTAAGAACAATAAGAAATGATTCTCAAATGGACAGAGAACACTGGCCATTATCTTTCTGAGTTGAAGTTGGTTCTTGCAATCCATGTCCACCAGATTGATGATACCAACAACTAAATATTTGTGCAACTCCACCAAAAGAAATACATATGCAACATCTTTCAATTGTATAACTATATATTCAATCATTAGTTGATGAGTGTATCTTAAAATTGCACATTAGTTGATGAGGGTAACTAGCCATCCAAATGTTCCTCATGATTTATGTATCCCATCTTCTTGAATCCCAAGTCTTGGTATACTTTAAATTCAAATCACCACCCGATCATGTCTCAAAATTAAAAAAAAATCCCATCTTTTCATAATTGCAATGTCCTCCTTGCATAATTCTCAACCCACTTTGGATGACTTGGATAGTGGGTGTACCTGCCCAAACAAGTAGTTTCGCATTTATCTTAAATACTAAAAACAGTGTGGGGGCAATTTCATCCATGGAAAATTTATTAAATTCATGGTATCCTTGTCTACTTTGAAAAGTTACATTACCACTCATTACGTGAAAAACGGACAAAAGAGACATAATTTAGTGACGGGTCATTACACTACCTGTCACTTATGTCGCCTCTAATCGGGACCGGGTATATACCCGTCACTTATAACATGTAATAGGTGACAGGTCATAATATTACCCGTCACCTATGACATAAGTGACGAGTAATGAATAAACTCGTCACCTATAACCTGGTCATAAGTGACGGGTCTCCCCACACCAGTCATAGGTGACGGGTCATGGTACAATCCGTCACTTATGACTTGGCATAGATGACGAGCCTCCCTGGGCCAGTAATAAGCGATGGGTCGTAATATGACCCGTCACTTATGAGAAGTAATAAGTGACGGGTAATATTATCACTTAAAGAGAATTATACATGTTGGAACAAACATGACGAAGAAGGCCTTAACGAGGGAGAGATGGATCGAGCCCTCCATGCTGACAGTGTGGATCAAGGACTTACACCCGATGAAATGGATCATGAACTCAGGGATGAGGACATATTAGGTTTGAATGATAATGATCTCGAGGATTTTGTGGAGAATGTGGACCAGATGATGCGGGATGTTGAGCGGCACGATGAGTATAACAATGGTGAGTTTGCTAAATTACAGAAATTTGTGCGGGATTCCAAAATGCCCATTTATCCCAATTGTAAGGAGAAGTACACGCGGATCTTTGGGAACCTAAAGCTTCTACAGCTGAAGGCAACCCATGGTTGGACTGACAAGAGTTTCAAAGTATTGTTGGATCTGCTAAGGGACATGCTTAGGAGGGGAACTTGGTGCCCGAGGGCGTCTATGACGCGAAGAAGATAATTTATCCTTTAGGACTGGAAATAGAAAAAATACATGCATATAAGCAGGATTGTATCTTATTTCGTGAAGAGTATGCAGAGCTGGATCAATGCCCCATGTGTGGAACCTATCGATATAAGCGTAGAAATGACGGTGGTGACGGGGACAAAGGCAAGAAAAGTAAATGTGGTCCTAGGAAGGTGGTGTGGTATTTTTCTATAATTCCCCGTCTAAAACGTCTGTTTGCCAACAGAAAGGAGGCCCAATTGGTGCGTTGGCATAAGGAGGGTCGCAAGAACGACACAATAATACGGCACCCGATAGATTCCGCTTAGTGGCGAATCGTTGATTCCACATTTGGTTGGTTCGCCGAAGAATTGAGAAATATTGGGTTTGCTATGAGCACAGATGGCATGAATCCATTCGGTAACATGAGTACCTCACATAGCACCTTGCCTGTTGTATTGTCGATCTACAACTTTCCACCCTGGCTTTGTAACAAGCGAAAATACATTTTGTCCAACTTGGCAACGATATAGATGTGTACCTCAGGCCTTTAGTCGATGATCTTAAGAAACTCTAGTCGGAAGGCGTCGAGGTTTGGGATCAGTACAAGCAGAAATACTTTACCTTGCACGCCATGTTGTTCGTCACCATCAATGATCTGCCAGCACTTCGTAACTTGTCAGGTCAGAGTAAAAGAAAAGGTGAAGCATACCCCCATTGCTTAGATGACACATGCAGTTTGAGGTTGAACAACTCAAAGAAAACAGTAAAAGAAAAGGTGAAGCATGCCCCCATTGCTTAGATGACACATGCAGTTTGAGGTTGAACAACTCAAAGAAAATAGTATACATGCGGCATCGACGTTTCCTTCCCAGGAAACACCCGTACCAAAACATGGACAAGCAGTTCGATGACACAAGGGAGAAAGCGTTACCTCCGAGACATTCAGCAGAGAAAATGTCCACAATCAGGTTAAAAATATCAATGTTGTCCTTAGCAAGCGAAATCAATCCTCTAAAGATGATGAACAGTTAGGAATGTGAAACAAGAAATCAATACTATTCGAGCTAGAGTATTGGGAAAAATTAGATGTTCATCACTCTATCGACAACATGCATGTAAAGAAGAATATCTGCGAGAGTCTGATCGGTACATTGCTCCAAATGAAAGGAAAAGGAAAGGATCATGAGAATGCACAAGCTGACCTTGAAAAAATGAGCTTAAGACTGGAGCTCCATGTAGTCTTCTTGGAACTATATACTCCAATTCCTCTCACATCCGGAGGCCGAGGTACAAAGACTAACGATGCGCTTTGCTAAAGATTGGAGCTCATAAGTAAGGCCACCATATGCAACCCACCAAAGAACTATATAAGAAAAAACTGAAGAAGTTATCTTGCTATCAACACTCAACATTAAATGATTAAATGCAAGAAAGTTACAAGGATTCTTTGCTGATCGGTCCTTGATTGCTAATTTCATTGCGAAGCAACCTTCTGTCCTCTCATGGTCATCAGCCAAAGCACTTATCTTGCTTTGCCTCTCTTCATCGAGTTCCATCTTCCACAACACCTCATTGAATATATGCCTTAGCCTACCACACTTTTTCCTATTTATAGGGTCTTTTTGAATGTCAAAGAATCTGTTTGGGTTCAAGAACAATGCAGCCCCATATAACTGTTGGTCCATTTTTGTGTCCCAACGGGTGTCAACATATTTTAGGACCTCGTCTCGCAACCTTGGTTTGTGCTGCAAACCCTCCTCAATCTTGTGCCTTGCAAGCTCCATGCTTGCAGCAATCTCGGGCATCGCCAGCTTCTCATCACCATCTGCAATCCTCAAGACAATGAGAAGTGGTTGTGCTGCTATAATGCAATCTTCAACTGAACCCCAAAATGCCATGGAAAGAACAGTTTCTGCTATTGTTTTCCCTATCTCCGTGTTTGACAATTGAGACCTAGTCCAAGCCTCATCCACAAAGAGACCTTTCAAAGCTTGCCTATGCTTGTACAAGCACGGCAGTATGAGAAAAGATGTAGCAAACCGTGTAGTTGCAGGCCTCACAAGATCCATGCCATTTGTCTTCTCCCTCATTGCATCAAGTAACCTTCCATGCCTATAGATGAATGTGGTCACCTTCTTAGCCTTTGCAATGCATGAGCTGAATTGTGAGATCTTACCCCCAATATCCTCCAACATAAGGTCCAAACAGTGGGCTGCACAAGGGGTCCAATATAAGGTAGGGAACCTCTCCATTAGAATTTTCCTGGCTGTTTGTAATTTGCACCATTATCTGTCACCACCTGCACCATATATTGACTGCCAACCTCATTAATTTTGTCCACCAACAATTTTGCTAAGAAGCGTGCATCAATTATCTTGCTTGATACATCATGGGAGTCCAAAAAGAATGTCCCTGCTGGACTATTGACAAGGAAGTTCACCAAGTTGCGACTCCTTTTATCAGTCCATCCATCTGACATGAGTGTGCAACCATATTCTTGCCAAGCCAACTCATGCTTATCCCTCAATGCATCGGTCTTCTTCTTTGCCCTCTCAAGCAGTGGCTCCCGGATGTCATGATAAGAAGGAGATACGTAACCAGGACCATATTGCCCTACAGATTCCAACAAAATCTCCTGACTTCTTCTATTGATAGCATTGAATGGCAACCCAGCCTCATACCAAAAATCAGCCACATGATCGTCAACCCTTGCCTTGTCTTCCTTGCTCTTTTTTATGCAATGATCAATGGTAGTTTGAGCAGAACCCTTGGCATGCCTTTCCTCAATCACCTTTTCAGGAGACTTCCTAAGCATAGAAGCAACTGACTTAGAAACCTTCTGGGGTGGTGCTAACACTTTGAAGATAGCACGCTTTCTTTTTTGTGCTATACCCTATCCAACCTCTTCTTCTTCCACCTCAATGACCTCATTGTCATCAACAGCACCTTATCCAGCTTCAGCTTCATCCTCAGAATCAACCTCAACAACATTGCGCCTTGCAATACTACTTAAGTAGGCATTCATCTCCCTCATGATAGCTATGGTTGTCTTGGCACATTTCTCAACATCTGTGAAGCCCCTTGCAAGATGACGCTTCAATCTCCCTATCCCAGCATGCACTTGCTTGTCACAAAGCATGCATTGCACAACATCCTTTCGATGAATGTCAGGCCAAAACCTGTATTTCCATCCTGGGTCTTTTGACTTGGCCTTTCGTTTCGGGTCCTTTGGATTATATGCCGCCTCATTGCCACGCTTGAGAGCCTTGAGCTTCTTCTGGTTGTACCATGGTAGCTCTAGCTACTGCTGTGAATAGCACAAGGGGTGAGGCGGGATGAGAATAGAGAGTCAGAGACGGAGGCACAGAGCAAATGGGGACAGGGGGATGAGAACAGAGGGGGGTGAGACCATGAGGGGGTGAGGGAGTGAGAGGGATGATAACAGAGAGTTAGAGAAGAGAGAACAGAGCATAAGTCACAGGGGGATGAGAAGTTGAGAACCTGAGAATGGAAGGGGGCGGCGGCGGCTACAGGAAGGGGCTGGCGGAGCTATGGCTTTGAAGGAGATGGCGGGTGGCAGCTGTGAAGGAGCTGCGGCTGTGACGGTTTAGCTGCTTAGGGTTATAATTTCTGAATTGGACTGGTGGGCTGGTGACAACAAATGTGGGCTGAAAAATGGGCCAAGGATAGCCCAATCGATCTCCAGTCGAACGCCCAGTCGCCGCAAGTCGACCGGTCGCTCGACTAGCCCTCCAAGTCGAGTCGAGGCCCTCTAGTCGAGCACGGGTACCGACTTGTCAATTAATCGACGATTAGTCGCGACTAATCGTTCAACTTAATAACAATGGCATACATTGATATCATACATAATAACCAAGGGCGGATTCAACGGTGCGACCGGGGGGGGGGGGGCTCGAGCCCCCCTACTACCCGCTGCACCATGGAGCCCCCTCCCCCCCCCCCCCCCCTCCATTTTTTGCAAGAGAAGGAAAAGAGGAGGGAGATGATGTGGAGAAAGAAGAGGAAGAAGAAGAAGAGGGGGCTGGAGGAGGAAGGAGGAGATGACCCCCCTTGGGTTGCTTGCTGGCTCCGCCACTGATAATAACGTAATATCAAACATGGTGACCATGTGCCGAGCGCCTCCTCGCAAAAGGAAAAAAAACAAAGGAAAGGAAAGGGTAAAAAACAAAAGAAAGAAAAATGAAAAAAAAACAAAAGGTTTGAAGTGTCTCAAGTTGGTTGGCGTCATAGGATATGAGAGAAAAGGGAACCTTAAGTACTTAAAAGAGGCAACCTCTGGGCCACATACGCATTTTGATTTCCAGAGTCCTTTTCGGTGAAGTTCGATTAAAAATTGTAAAAAGAAGCACCTTGTACTTGGGAATGTATTGTTCTAAAGTAAGAAAAACTTGTCAGGGGACTAGAGATTCATTAAGCAAAGAAAGCAAGTCACTGAATTGTATCAGATAAATGGTTCGTATTGTATAAAATTAGCTGACAGTAATAAAAGATTAGAAAATTCATGCAGTGAGAAGTGCGGAATAGGATGCAAGTCAATGAATTTTACAGTAGGTGGCAACATGTCATCTCAGAAAGCTAATATAAAAGCAATGTTTGAACAAAAAGATCTTAGTTGGAAGATAAGAAACATAGTATGCATTACTTCATATGCAGAATAGGCACCTGGGCAGGAGGCTCCACGGAGAATGTGAATGGAAATTGGCTGAGCATATCGATGCGGCTCATTTGTTTTGCAAGCCTTTCACATTCTTCTTTGTGAGCTCTCCAATGTAAAATCTGAAAGGATTTCAATATTATAATGTAGTAAAGTGCATGAAAGACAAATGAACAACAATAAACCATAAATACTTAAGAAACAACACAGCATCAATCTGTCCCACAAGCACTTAGGATTTTCAATAAAGCAAGAAACAACATTCACTAATTAATTGGTGGCATCATACAATTTTTCGAATTTTCTTAGTTCTTTGGCCCCTTTTGAAATTTTGGTCAAGTTCCGTCACTGATCACAAGGACTTTTAGGTAGCGTAAAAGAGGACTGGAACTTCATTAGCAGGCCCCCAACCAATTAACTTGGATGAAGCTAAAAAGGTGAGCCCAGGTAATTTTTTTTTTTTGGGAAAACAGTAGGGGAATCCCCTAATGCGGTATATATTAATAATATAAAGAAAGAGAATACTGTAGAAAGGAAACCCTAAACTCTAAGCCTAGTAATTAATTCATGGTCATGAATCCATCTTATCCATTACCCAAAATATATTGTGATTCCATATTCCAAAATGTCTGTTGGATCCATTTGTAAATCGTAACCATCCAGAGTAACTGTAAAAGTGCCTGAACCTAAAGTGCCCTGTGATTAGAAAGCCTTTTTCTAAATGCAAAGGATCCAACATCCCACCCTCCATGAAACTCCAGCGACTTAGGAAAATACTCCTTGGTAACAGCAATGTAAACTCAAAACTTCACTTAGTCCATCTGTGGTGAATTCAAAACAAACGTCATCACAACGATGCCCGCGAGCGTCCAACAGTCAGGGGATACTCATCCAGTGTTTCTTTGCTGAAACATTACCAAAATGGACTGTCACACTAAACACAATCCATCCAACTCCCACTACCATCCCCAGAATTTCGTCCACCAAAGCCTGAAAGGTAAAAGGCTCCCGGGATTTCCAAGAATCCAGGGGCGCTCTCCATCCAGCGATCGTCCGTCGATTAGGTTTCTAATGATATGCCTACCACCATTATTGGAGCTCCAGGAGAGAAAAGAAAAGGGCAGCAGCCACCTAGTGGGCGCAGGAGCAGTAGGCGACGGCCCCGCAGCTTCCGCACCGCCGGTGGACGCCGCCGCCCGTGCACGGAGCCGCGTCCAGCCCCTTCGCCGTGCACTCCATGCCGCACCCGACAGCCCGGCGGACACCAACTCTCTTCTTTTCTGGACTGCGGAACGCCGAGTTTTTTTTATTTTTATATTTTTTATTAAAAATTTAAATAAATAGATTCCTGTGGGAAGAATCATAAATCTAGACGCTTGCAGCCCCTAAAAGGACTGTAGCCCTCTGAGAGGGCGGTTGGCTTAACCGCTCTTGGGAGGGCGGGAGTCCTAACCGCCTTCTCAAAGGTGGCTAGGGGCGCCCACCGTGCCGACGTCTTACCGCTTCCTGAGGGGATGGATAGGGGTCCTTACCACCCTCTTAGAGGGCAATTAGGGGGCTACCCGCCCGTACCGCCCGGCCTCCACCACCTCCGGCATCCTCTATAAAAGGGGCTAAAAATAGCCCAAAATCACATTTTAATCAGAAAAAAGAAAAAAGTGTGAAGAGGGAGGAGAAGAGAGGAGAGGAGAGAGGAGGAAGAAAGCTCAGCGAAACCCTGCTGCATTTGAGCCGCGGATTTGAAGATCACTTTTCGGTAAGTCTTTTTTTTATTGTTGTTAATTAGTACAGTAGTAGTATATGACATATGTTTTAGACATGTATGACATAGGGTTTAGAAAATTCTATGTTTAGTAGGAAATTGTCAAATTTACTTAGAACATTGTATGATAGCAGTGAAATATAGAATATTATTTTTACTATGTTACTTTTGGAGATGTAGATTTTATAGAATAATAATTGTAGGGTTGTACTGTACGACATTAGATATAGCGTTTAGAAAATGGTAGCGTTTAATTTGCACACGGTAGAATAGCTAGTAAATATAGATTATATAGAGTGATATTTATAGGTTAGTTTGGTTTGGACTATTATTGAAAACCTATTATTATGTATGAATTGGTGTTGGTAAATTATTTTATCCGATAATGAGAAATATAGTTCGTCGGTTTTAACATTGGTTATGTTTGCGGGTGTTTCCAGGGATGACAGATAAATTAATTTTTCAAATATATTATGGTGAGTGTGAAATTAGGTACGGTTTTAACGGTGTAGATCTGTCTGGATTTTGTTATGTCATGAAGGGTCTTAGTAAAGCTAATGAGAGGACTATTGTGGGTGTGTGCAAATGGCTCATGCGATTTTTTCAACTGGATTCGCAGCAATATGAGCTGAAGCTGAAAGCTGTCCTCAACCGTGCTAGTTATGGATACTTTGGTGAGCTTGTTCTCATCAAAGCCCCATCAATTTGGAGGCAGTATATAGATATATCTTGTGAACGTGACCTGCCTCTAGTTTTGTTAGCTGAGGCGTACCTGAAAGATCAAACTGAGGTGAACTCTGCGGAAGCAGTAGTAGGACCAAGTGAGGCAGTGAAAGATGAATCAGAGCAGGTTAATGTCGGGTCCAGGGAAGATGTTGGAGATATTCCAAAGCTGCAACCGATGGGTGTAGCCGATGAAGGGGAGCACATCCCTAACATCATTGAAGAGATGGAGTTGGAGGATGAATAGTTAGAGGAAGGCCTTGCCGATGGGGATTCATTTGACGAGGAGGGTAATGCTCTAGTGCGTGCAGAGTGGAGGGATCATGAATTTTTGAAGCTGGTGGTTAGCGAGGCTGATTGGACACCGTGACAGTACCATGAGAACGAGGTGTCCCAGAGTGCTATGTACCCTACAAAGGAGGTAGTTATTGATGCAGTTAAATTCTGATCGTTGTTTCTTCGGAGGCAGTTCAATGTTGTTAAATCCAGTAAAATGGAGTACGATGTGAAGTGTTTGGTGCCGTAGTGTCCTTGGCAGGTGCACACATTCAGAAGGAAATGGATAGACTACTGGTAGTGCTCAATAATTAAGGAACATAATTGTCACATTGAGAAAATAGAGTTCACCCACCGGAACCTGTCATCTGCCTTTATTGCAAATGTTATGTACGAGGAGATTGTGGACAACGATCAATAATCCGTGCTATTGAGCAAAGGTTCCAGTACACAATAAACTATGCGAAGGCATGGAGGGCGAAACAAAAGGCTATTGAGATGAGGTTTGGAACATACGAAGATTCATATCACAATCTACCTCGTCAATTAGCCACAATTTGTGGAAGGAACCTAGGCAGCTACTATGATATCAAGCATTACCCCTCGACTAATGTGGAGTACAACGGGAAAAGAGTGTTGCAGCGTACTTTCTTTGCATTCGCCGCAACTATCAAAGCATTTCGGTATTGTCGACCCATCATATGCCTAGATAGAACATTTCTGACTACGAAGTACAAATGGCAGATATTGTCTGCAATTGGGGTGGATGGTAACAACCAAGTCATACCACTAGGGTTTGCTTTCGTGGAGAGTGAGAACGGGGACAGCTGGTATTGGTTCCTAGAGCGGGTCAAACATGCTATTGTTCTTGACCGACTAGATGTGTATCTAATTCATGATAGATATGCAGGATTGTTGCAGGCTTTGCTGGATATGCAACATGGTAGTGTTCGATGGGGTGTAGCAGCACAGTAGCTCGACCTCAAAAGCAGGTGGTGCATGCACCATATGGGTGCGAACTTCTACAGACAGTTTAAAAACAAAGAGTTGATGAAGCTTTTCAAAAAGTTGTGCAGTCAAAACCAGCAACGGAAGTTCAATACCCTATGGGCAAGACTTGATGAGCTAACTCTAAAACAAACAGCGGAGGCTACACCTAATGGTGACGAAGCAATAGCTCTTGGATCTCTTCCAACAGATACTCTGCAGATAGTAAGGAGATCAGGTTCAGCTATTAGGAGCTTCTCACAGTGGATATATAATGAGCCAAATGAAAAATGGGCTCTGTTGTACGACAGTGGCGGTGCAAGGTATGGAGTAATGACTACAAATCTTGCAGAGGTTTATAACTGGATCATGCGAGGAATGAGGTCCCTACCACTTGTTGGAATTGTAGAAGGCATTTTGCATGGGACTTGTAAGTATTTTATTGATCGGTATACAGCTGCTAAAACTATAATGGAGGACAATCGTATGCTTTACGGACGGATGCTATGTTAGTATATGGAGAAGGCCACTAAGAAGGCTCACATGCATCGCACAAATCAAGAGGGGACTGCGGAGCACGGGTTCAGTGTCCTGTGCCGGGATAAGGGTCGGAAGGGGGGAAGACATGAGCGGCATGTTCAAGAGTGTGTGCTAAGGAGTGAGACATGCATTTGTAGTTGCCAGAAGCCACAATTACTCCACAAACCTTGTACACACGTCATAGCTACGTGTGCGGAGCACCATATGCTTCCCAGGCAATATGTTTCAAAGTATTTTATGAAAGATAAAATACTGAACACCTGGAATCATGAGCTGTATGGTTACAGCATTGTTGACACTTTTACAAGTAATCCAGGGCCTGCAAGAACATATGTGCCTGATTTGGAAAAGATGAAGAACGCACCTAGCCGAAGACAAACTCGTCAGATTCGCAACGATATGGATGAATCCGAGGCGGGCCCTAGGGTCAAGTGATGCAGTCAGTGCAATGGAATAGGTCACACGTACAAGTATTGTCCCAAAAATACACTTGGTGATGCACCTGTTGTCTAGGTGAGTATTATGACGCGTTGTGCTTGATTTGTAGCGTTTGAACCTTCATTGTAGGTAAATGTCGCAATGTGTTCATGTTGAATATAGTGGTATTGTGAATTTGCATTCAATATATATTGTTCCTATCTACATCTAGCAATACATTAATGTACATGTCTTTCAAATGCAGATATGGCGGACCCTGCGACCCCCGAGCTTCTAGACCCTGTAGTGGAAAAGAGGCACCGCAGCTTCTTGTTCGCCGAGCACCAAACAGAGCTAGGAGTGTTTCGACCACGGGGCCCTGGAGAGCTGCTTATGATCGACGAGCGATGGAAGCATAGGTACTTCGATAATTTCATATGAAATTGCCATATCACTGATGTAATTCCATATTATTGATGTACTATAATACTTTTAGGTTGGCAGCGGTGGGACTCTTACCCCTTTGCCGTTTGGTTGAGGCCCGATCGACGGAGAACCCCGAGGCAGTGGCGCGTCGTTTCTACTTTGACCGGTCGTTGATAGCAGCCCTGGTCGACCGATGGAGGCCGGAGACACATACGCTCTATCTCCCGTGCGGCGAGATGACCCCGACCTTGCAAGACGTAGCCAATCTCTTAGGCCTACCTTGCGCGGGAGCTGTGGTTGGGGTCATCGATTATGGATGCTGACTGAATCAACGTCATGCATCAGCGCTTTGACCCGGTTGAGCGGAAGGCGGACGCACCCCATACGTGCCTGAGTTCTTGTCCGATGCACGAGGGCCAACGAAGAAGTGGATCTTACAGTTTCAGGTTCGGTACAATACAATCTATCATTTACTATTTGAGTAACTAGTTATGATCATTAGTGACACCTGTCATATTTGCAGCCGGCGTACATACACCCCCAGGCCAACGCATACTCGGTCTCCAGGCATTTGGAGGCCTATCTGCTTTGGTTGTTTGGGTGGGTTATGTTCACCAGCGGCCAAGGCCACTTCGTTGCGAGGACGCTTGTGTCGTACGCCAGGTTGATAGCGGATGCTGATGTCGAGGAGGTATCGTAGTTCAGTTGGGCATCTGATGTCCTTGCTGCGACGTATTGGGCGTTCTGTGACGTGTGCACAAAGAAAGAGCCACTAGCCACTTTTGCTGGGTGTCCACTTCTTCTGCAGCTGTGGTCCTACGAGCGTTTCGTTATAGGCAGGCCAGTGGTGGACCGCTCCCCGTACCTCGAGGAATGGAACGGAGAGCCGGACGAGGACGTGCCTACCATGTCCTCGATGTGGTGCCGTCGTCGGGTACGCATTTTATATTAACACTTTCGTTCGCACACTTGTTCCCTCTAATGATTTGTAACGATGTTTGTCACGCAGCCACACTTTGCGCATGAGCAGCCTCGCAGCGCTTACGAGCATTTTCGGGCTCAGTTCGACAGGCTACGAACGGACGACGTGGTATGGGAGCCTTACAACATCTTGGCCATGCAAGGCCGTGTAGGTTTGGGTTTCTCGCCATTGTGTACCCACGACGAGGATTACTGGCTTACGAAGGTACCGCTTGTCTTCGACATCTACGTCGAAGAATACTCACCGTACCGCGTCATGCGGCAGTTTGGCTGTCACCAGGCATTCCCTCTTGTCCACATTTGTACCGTCCCCGTGCACGTCCACAGGTACATATGTAGGTACACACGCAAAGGCCAGCCGGGTGGCAACCTTTGGGCAGATTGCTTGGCCCCTTACGTGGCAGCATGGGCCCACAAGCGCTACAGGATGTCGTGTAGGAGGCGCATCCCTTCAACGAGCGGAGCTTCAACGACTACCTATGGTGGTACATTCCACGTACACGCACACGGGTCACCTACACCCCTGAGGGTGTCTGGCCCCACATTGCGTCGACTACGGAGGCATACCCGGTGCATTGGGACGAGGACGTTGCATTAGCGGTACGTTTTCCTTTCAAGTCAGTAGTCCATACTCAAGGAACAAAATCGTATATTTTAATTATTTTTTCTTGTTCGTATCCGCAGGCTGATATCATTTATGATGTACATAAGGATGCAGCTGGTGCCATGGACCGCCTCCCGCAAGGTCGGAACCTCAGTGCGTCGGATGTTGCGGGCTTCATCAAGCGGGTTTCGACAAGGTCGCGCGCGCCTTGAAGCTTACCTCCTGCCGATCCACCACAGATGTAGCAAAAGCGCCTCCCAGGTCTAGTGGTGTCCACACCGAGTCGTCTCGGTGGTCAGATGTGCACCGCTGTTCATCGGTGTCAGCACCCACACGACCCCTTTTACCACGTCATGCAGGTTCGGAGCAAATAGGTACAAATTTTTAATTCGCATGCATTCAAAAATATTCGTTTCTTACTAGTGCATTGATTATTAAACTTTCATTAGGTTCACCTACACAAGCCTCGACGCAGCCGCGTAGACCGAGCCCTGTGCGTCCACCCTCAGGTACTAGGCGCCCCCTTCACCCCCGTTTTCAATACATTCAGCAAATTAAGGTAATATTGTGCACAGGTTACTTTGATGATGAGGTCGGTCCGTCTTCAGCGGCCCCACGCCTGACCCCACCAGCATCGTTCGAGCCATACTACGGCACGCCAACCTGGCATTCTTCTGCTGCACCAGCATACCACGCAGGTACAATTGTACATTTTTTACTACTACTTCCATTTCCACATTGTTCATATCTAACATAATTATGTGTTCGTAGGCCCCTCCAGCCAGTACACATGGACGCCAGGAGAGCCTTCATAGTCCTCCTACCCTAGTCAGGAGGATGAGGCTGGCCCGGACCCCGCATACGACCTCGTTTGTGACTTCTTAGGGGGCACACCTGACTACAACGTCCTCCAGCGGTCCCAGGTACCCAGTGCTCCCCTTCGGACATAGCCCACGCAGGACGAGGCCTCGACAATGGTGCTCCCTACTAGGCCTACCAGACAGGTCGGTCCACCCGACCCCCTCACCTACTCTAGGGGCCACGTGAGTGTTAATCAGCGGCATTGGGACCACGATGGGGGGCACAGGCGACGGCAACATGGGAGGCAGCAGTAGAATTTTAGATTTGTTGTAACTTACATATGCATATTCGATTCGCGATGTACTCATACGTATTCAGACTTACATTACTCTTTATGGTCCACTTAGCATGTCGTAACTGCATTTCATATTCCAAAATGTTGACATCCTAGTTGCATTTCTTAATCCGACACGACCACACGCTATATTGTATAGTGGTCATTATATCTTACAAAGCTACTTATGCAACGAGTGACACCTCGCTTACTCTGTTGGGAGTGTAACTTTAATCACGAAGTGACCACAACTGAACTGTAACCATGACATGACAACACATGCCTCCTTGCGTGGGCTTTAGACAAGAAGTGACAACACTGGACAACTTTTACCACACAATAAATGACAACACAGGTACCAATAAATGTGGAATCTCTGTCCATCATCAATGACACAACTTTCTCATTCTTCAAGACGGAATCCAATGCTCCTGCCACCATCTGAGCCCCTACACTCACTCCTTTCTTCAAGAGAGAATCCAATGCTCCTGCCTCCCCCAACCATAAATAGCCGAACCTCCATACATTGATGCACCACTCATTTCTCAGATCTCTTAAGTGCAATGTCTTCCTCAGCTCCATCAAGCCCACCAAAGAAACATTGGGGGACTACCTTACCTCAAGGTATCGAACCACCAATGTGCTTTTGTGGTGACCTTTGCAGGCTCCGTGAGTTGCAGAACATCTCATACACCTATGGGTTGCGCTTATTCATGTGTGCCAACTATGAATATGACAAGCCTCAACATGCAACATATGAGTATCGACCGGTATAACAACAGATATCAGTCACATCTCTACCGATTTCGCACCCTATTTTACTAACCGCTCATCTTGTTCTATTTGTCCAGTCCCCTCCACCGCTCTGTGATTTTATTCAATGGCTCGACAATGCGCAAAATGAGGAACAGAAGCAGTGGGTCGACATGAACATGAGGTGGAGAAGGGAAGCGCACGCACGTCGGGAGTACGAGCAACAGCAAGAGGAACTTCGCCTCAAGCGGGAGGAAGAATAGCGCATGAGGAAGGTGGCGCATGACCATATCGTGGCTCAGGCTCAGGAGGCTGAGAGGGCAAGGAAGCGGGAGAGAGCCCGCCGTGCTAAGGCCACAGGTCCAGATGCCCTCTGAAAGGGAAAATATCCTAGATGCACTCAGTAGAGAGTATCTAATGTAACCCGACATACGTGCGCACGTGCGAATCAGACTTTTTGGGACCATGCTATTTGGCGCACACGTGCCAACACAATAACTCACAACTTTCCATTTTTGGAAAGTTTTTTCCTCCGCAACTTTCTTTTTTCGAAAAGTTTTTCGAAAAAGTTATTGAAGCAAGTTATAAGATAAGTATTCTGAATAAGTTTTCAAATAAGTTTTTTAAAAAAGTTAATGAGAAAAATTTTAAGAAAAAATTTGCTTGAAAAAGTTATTCGGAAAAAGTTTAGAAAAAAAATCCAAAAATAGAAAATGGGTCTATCAAGGAGGCGACGTCAGCAACAAGCGCGCGTGAAAAAGGATTTCTGCTCCACCTCTCTCGGTATCCTTGGCTCTCGGTGCCTGATTTTTTATTTTTATTATTTTCAAATTTCAAATTTAGCAAAAACCCATTTCAAATCATTAAAACAATAACCTTCTATTGTCTATTGGAAGAGCGACACCTACATGTCATCGACAGGTGATGGGACCCACAGACAAACGGTTGGAAATTAAATATGCGTGTCGACATGGCTACCACGAAGACTTGCCGCCTGTTGGAAGGGCGACAACTCACATGTCTTCCTTCCAACAACTGATAGGAGCATCGGCGTGCGCCCAAGCCGTTTGAAAAATATGTTGTCTCTTGGAACGGTGACACCTTTTCCTATATAAACGGCTCTCCGGTCGGGTTGCCCTCACACGCTCCATTTGCTTCGGCGCCTAGTGTAGGGATCGGTGACGTCCTAAAAGGAGTGAAATTAGGACACTTAGAACTATTTCGGCTCCTAAAACAACACAAGATAAACATATATCAATACTATATAAATGTGCTCTAGATTTATCTAAAGATTGAATCACTTCTTGATTCAATCTCTAGGCAGCAATCACCTAGCAACACACTCTCTATACTTATAAGCACTAATCACTCTCTAATCTTATTATTAATTGCCTTAGATGATCACTTTAAGCACTTTAGTGGCTTGGATGTCTTCTTAGGTGTCTATGAACTTCTCTAGACTCCAGCTGCACGCCACACCGTTAAATGACTAAGTGGAGGGGTATTTATAGCCTCAAACCAGCGCACTAGCCATTAACCCAACGGCTCTGAAAAGCTGTTAACACCGGATGATCTGGTGAGAACAGTAGTACAAACACTAGATCATCCGGTGAGTATACTCTCACAAACTAGCCGTTGGAACCCCACTCAAACCACTGTGAACACCGGACACTCCAGTGTATACTGCAACATCATCATCAGACATTCCGGTGAGTATACCTTAGACATCGGAGCCAACATTTTCTTTGTGTAAATTGTTCTGGTGCTTATCAATTCATCACCGGACTATCTGGTGAGTAATCCTCAGCCATCCGAGCCAAATGCAACCCTCTCCAGAAAATATGCTCCGATGTACACATGACTTCATCACCGGACCATCCGATGGCTTGAGATTTGTCTGCCTCTTTGTACTGTTCATTGTCCGGTGTATTTGTCCGTTATACTCTTGCTTCATCACCAGACTATCCGATGCCTTCAGAATCTTCTACCCAGAACCAAATGCTCCGGTGTGCATTGCTTGTTGAACACTGGATCATCCGGTCAGTTGATCTTCAACTTCAACTCTTGAAACTGCCTCTGCTGGAATTGCTCCGATGCTTCTGCCCATTTAACACCGGACCATCCGGTGAGGCAAAACTGCCTCTATCTATATGCACTGCCCATTGTCTGGTGTGTGCAACACATTCAACACAGGACCATCTGGTGAGAACATAACTCCTGGGACTTCTCAAATTGAACCAAACTTTGTCCCTGCTTTGGTGGCTTCTTCATGTATTGCATCAATCAGACCTACTAACATATATTTTAACAAACATGTTAGTCCTATTGACTATATTATCATTAATCACCAAAATCATAAACATGGTCTAATATGGCCATTTTCCCTACACCCAGAGAGTGAGAGCGAGTAGAGAGTAGGAGGAGGAGAGGGCAACAGAGGGGAGAGAGGAGAAAGCGGTGAAGCCCTACCAAAATCTCTCTCTGATGAAGGTAATTTTTTCCTTTGTTTTTTTTACAAACTACTTAAGGTAGCCACCAGATCTAAGTTTAGTGACAGTTTAGCAATTAGATCTAGATTTAGATATACTTTTGCATTCAGATCTAGGATTAGACATAGGTTAGGAATTAGATGTAGGTTTAGACATAGTTTGCAATTTCGATCTAGTATTTAAATATAGTTTATCAATGAGACGTAAGTTTAAACATAACTTAAGAAATAGATGTAGGATTTAGTGTTATTAGATCTTTTTTTAAGCAATGTAGAGTAGATATTAGACCTAGTTTTTAGGTATTATTGCACTGTTAAATGTAGGTTTTGCATAGTAGCATTACATATGTATTTTTTATGTTTTGTTGTTGTAATGTAGCGAATATAGTTACTGGTTGCTAAAATAATAGTAGAGTTTTTTGTCGATCGTTGGCAGATATGTTGTATAAGTACAGTTTAGGATTTTTTATAGGGGCAGTGACATATTTTATGGTCCAAAATGGGTAGTTCTGTCGGTGTTTGAGTCAATGGAGAAGAATATATCAAGACATGTATATAAGTGTTAGGCATTTGTATGATTGGTTAATGTGGGGTTTTAAATAGATCCCGATCTTCAAGATATGACTATTAACATTGTGGGCAACCGTATGACTGATGGAGTCTACTGGCAGATGTACCAACTTAGAAAAAACTTGGTTTGGAGGAGGTACCTACAAGATGTAGTTGATAGAGGTTTGCTACCTATGTTGCTTGTGCAATAATGGAAGTACAAGGGGGGAGTTAGGGAGATACTAGGTGGAGGGGATGTGGAGAAGGAGGCAGGTAATGAGATAGTGGAAGAAGAGGTTGAAGAACCGGAGTCGAACAATCATCTATTGTTTTGAGGGAGAGTACCAGTGAGGTAGATGAGTGGGAACACATTCCTAGTTTAATTGAATAGATGGAGCGGGAAGATCGGAAGGGCGAGGAAGCTCCTGAATATGAAATGTCGGATAAGGACGATGCTCATATCCCTGCGGACTGGAACAATCCGAATTTTAAGAACCTAGTGATGAATGAAGAGAATCAGATGGCATGTGATGACGAGTAGTATAGAACTACAATATCTATATACTCTAGGGTTTTTTGTCATTCTCGGAGCGTATCTTTATCTCTAGGAAGGGAATTTTTGGATGTATAGAAACCACCGGTGGATACCTAGGATATCTCATAAACAAAATTTATCTCCAAGAATGGGAAGAAAAACTACAGAGGTCGTACTCCGCCCCCCCCCCCCAACACACACACATATATGCAGAGCCTGGGGACCCTACGGTGGACAATTCGATATAAGCCATCGCACGTCATTGGAGCATGTGGAAGTTCTACATCCACCAAGGCTTTTTTGCAGTTAGATCTGTATTAGCATCTCACTCCGACTACACTCAAGGAAGTCATCCGACTAGTTTAGATCCATCTAGGCTAGCCATACACCCCTCTTGTAATAGTCTCAGAGATCAATACAAGATAAATAGGATGTAGGACTATTATCCTAAAAGATGCATGAACCTGTATAAAAACTCTTCTGTGTATTCTTTGATTTGTCTACTTGAAGCATCTCATATCTCTTTTACAAGTTCGTAAGATCGGCAGTTCATCAATTGTCGATGGTGTGGGAGTATACTCAGAATGAGGTGACCCAAGGGGCTATGTACCCTACTAGCTAGGCCGTGAAAGATGATGTGATTCAATGAGTGATATCGCTTTAAAGGCAGTTTGTTGTTGAGAAGTTGAGAAGTCTAGCAAGAAAGAGTATGATGTAAAGTGCTTGAAAATTTATTGCTCGTGATGGGTTCGTGTCTTCAAGAACATGAGAAGTGTAGATTATGGTGGAGCACAATTTCATGCTTTATGAACTTGAGATGAGCCACAAGAACCTTAGATCAAGCTTTATTGCCAATGTCATGTATGTTTAGATTGGGAACAACCTAAACTATGAACCAGGATCCATAATCAGTGCAATTGAGGAGCAGTACCTGTACACTATTAGCTACAACATGGCTTGGAGGGGCGAAGAAGAAGGCAATTGAGATGAGGTTCATAACCTATGAAACATCATATGACAATCTTCCATGGTTCCTTTGGACCATTGCTTAGAGGAACCTTGAGACTTATTTTGGCATTGATCACTACCCATCGGTGGTTGAACTTGGCAAGAAGGTCTTGAAGTGCACTATCGCACTATCCTTTGCATCAACGGAACCCTCCTTACCAGCATGTATAAGGGTCATATACTAACTGCTATTGGGTTGATGGAAACAACAAAGTGTTATCATTGTCCTTTGCATTTGTGGAGAATGAGAACACCAGCAGTTGGTATTGGTTCCTATACCATGTGATGATGATAATTGTGGATACTCGACCGATGTGTGCATTATACATGATAGGCATGTAGGTATGCTCAAGGCAATTCAAGGACTGCAAAATGGTACGGAGGATGGCTCAATGTGTCTTGTGTGGCCAGATTTGAAGAATATGTGGCATATGAGGCATTTGGGTGCTAACTTCTTCTGGCAATTCAAGAATAGGAACTTCATGAACATGTTTAAGATGTTGTGTTGTCAGAACCAACATCAAAAGCTTGATGCTCTGTGGAAGACACTATATGAGTTGACCAAGAAGCAAATACAAGAGGGTGCATTCATGCTAGTGAGGGGACATGAGGACTTACTTGTTGCTCTTGAAGCCCTGCCAACAGACCTTGAAGAAATGATAAGGAGGATTAGGTCCTCTATCATGTCATTTAGCGAGTGCATTGAGAATGAGTCAAAGAAGAAGTAGCATCTTCTCTATGACATCAACAGGGCCAGGTATGGAATTATAACTACAAGTTTATCAGAAATGTACAATTCGGTTATGAAAGGTGTGAGAGGCATGCCTCTAGTCGGGATTATAGAGTCAATCTTCAAGGAACCTACAAATACTTCATGAACTATTATGCATAAGATTTTCCAACAATAAGTGATGCTCATGTGATGTATGTGACAAAGATCACTCAGTACATGGTACACAAGATGGAGAAGGCAAAGATGCACTGGGTGAAGCTCATGGGTATTGCACATCATAGACATGAAATTCTATGTAGGGACAAATGCAGGAGCGGGGCAAGCGTGAGAGAGTTATTTAGGAGTACACCCTATTCGAGGATAGGTGCATTTGTAGTTGCTACAAGCTAGTGCTATTGCACAAGCCATGCTCACATGTTAGTCCTGCTTGTTCTATGAAAAATATGAGGACTCGAAGGTATATCTCCGACTACTTCCAGAAGTAAGTTCTATTCAGTATATGAAACCATGAGTTCTGTGGTTTTGGGATAGCTAGTTTGTTCATATAAAAGCCTAGGCCAGACAAAATGTTTGTCCTTGACCATGACAAGATGAAGCAGAAGAAGGGACAGCGTAGAACAATGAGGATTCATAATGATTTTGACGAAACAGAAGCGGGGCATCATGTGGAATGGTGCAGCAAGTGTAACGGAATAGACCACACTAACAAAAAAATGCACCATTGGTGTGCAAGGTACCAACACCGCTAAAGTAGGTCCTTCAGGCTTAGCTGCAGATGGGAGATGTCCTCGTGCTTGTCGACCGTCTACTTCGTCCACTCATTGAGTTTGCTTTATGTTGTAATTCGTGGTGTGAGGATTATTCATGTATCAAACATTGTTGTTTTAATTCTTGTCATGGAATTATTATTATCAATTACGTTGTAATGTTTACGTTGTACGTGACTATGTTAAGTTGTGTTTGTATTTTTTCAAGTATGTTATGTAATGTGGTATGTTTGTATGGGACTATGTGAGCATACTTTTTTTATGTTTTCAAAACTTTTATGTAATGTCATATGCTACACTCTAATTTATTACTTTATATTTTTTTTTATTTAACAAAGTCTAATTAAGTTTTCTATTTGCAGGTATGACTCAAGTGCACCCAGAGCGGCTTGACCCTCAGCTAGATGTTAGGCACCGCTTGTACTTGACCATCGGTGTAGGCTCACGAGCTCCCGGTATTACGACCACATGTTCCGAATGAGCTCATGAGGCTTGAAGAGTGTTGGATCCCTAGGTTTACAACACTTCCCTCTATTGTCCTCTAGTTCTTCCTTAGGAAAGACTTCGCTCATTATAATTCATTTGCAGGTTGCATGGTGTTGGGCTTCTCAATCAGTGCAGGATGGTGGAGGTAGATGTGGTGCTGGGGGGTGTAGAGTCCACGATACGCTTCAGCTTTGACAGGGTATTATTGGCAGCCCTTGTTGACAGGTAGCGGCCCAAGACACACACCTTCCACCCTCTCATGCGGCGAGATGGTAGGAAGATGTCACCCTCTGATTAGACAACATCACTTGTCGCCCATCCAATGGGCGACAGATGATGTGGCTCAGCACCTATCGCCCATTGAATGGGTGACACCTTCCTACAAATAATGTCCACTTTGCTTTTGAAAGAACACAAGGTGAGACACATGGTATGGCCCTTAAAAGAACTCTGGTAATGGTGAGCAATGAATCGTCAATTTTGTATCCTACAAATAAGGTCCAGTTTGATTTGAAATTTTACATGTTAATATCACATCTCCTACAAATGAAAATTATCAAAAGAAAGAAAAATTCTTGATATTTCTACACATGCTTTTTAAAGGGGTTTCACGATTCCAGTAAAGTATTTGGAGGTTTTTGCATGATATTTTCCCAAACAAGCAGGCAGACCGAAGACTATAATTATCAAAAAAGGAAACAAAGTTTGACATACTTATTTTTCAATATAATTTCTATGACTATGCCCATACTTTGAGCGACAAATTCATGCGCAAAAAGAAAGTTAAAGTCTTTGGTTGATGCTTTAGTCATAACTTATCACCTTTATACATACATAAACTTCCTTGTACAAATTTATTTAGAAATGTGAAAATCATGCATATGCTTTTATGAAGTTCTTTAATAATATTATTATTTTATTATTTTTATATAAATAAAATATAAATTATTTGTTAAAGTTATTTTTGGTATCGTGGTCCATGAAGAGGAGAACAAATATGTATCAATTGTTAAATTGGATACAAACATGTAACTGTCAAAGGAGATAGTAGTTTTTTGCGGTAAAACAAAAAATGCCTTTAATCATGTTTAGTTTATGCCTTAAATAAGGCAAGCTAAGGAGCTGATACGGTCAAAAATTAAGCTAAGGCCAAAAGTCCTTTTTATTAGAGTCATGCCATTTTGGTGGTTTGATGATTTCGCTAGCAAATTCCCTATGTTATTACCAAGATGATTTTACTGAAATTATCACGGCCTAATGCTAAACCAAATGAGGCCAAATTTCGTTTGTTGTATCAGTATTAATATTAGGTTCGTTTATCAAATCAATTTAGGCCTAATGACACAAATCTTCTGATCCCTTCCTTGATTCATGACTTTCAGTCCACATGGGACGATCCATGCTCCACTCGAGTGTTTTTCCCACCTGTTACTCATTTTTTGTGCATCGTCATTACCCCTGTCATACCACTTTCCCCATCTCTAGCAGCTCCTCTCGCCAAATCTAGCAACTCCTTGTAGATCTCTCTCTATCTTGACTCCGCTATCACCCTTTGCCAGATCTAGTGATACTATCACTGCCTCACCACACCTCCGGTTGCAGCCCACCATGGATCTGCGCCCCCACTACCTCAAACTCAAATCTTGTTCCCGCCTCATCCAAGTCGGAGAAGACACCTTCAGCACGGATCACGTCACAAATTGGGCAGTAAAATCGAATTAGGAGTCCATAATAAAATTTCAACAATTCTATTCTAACATTTGAACCTTTAGGCCTTAGGTCACTCCTCACTTCCATCATCGTCGCGTCACCCATCCTGCAGTCGGGCTGCCCGCAAGGATCACAAATGCGTTTGGACCCCGAAAACCACCCGTCGGTGGTAACCACAGTAACTGCAAGTAATTCGGTGGAATTCGGTAGAAACCGATCAAATTTCATCAAATTTTCGAATTTTTTAATTTTGAATTTGAGTTTGGTCAGTAACCGCTCAGTTCATGAATGCGGTGCGGACCGAGTCGTCTAGTAACTGCAATAACCGAGTAGTTACCGAAGATAAATTGAACTCTGGCTGCCTGTCGTCTCTAGACGCCGCCTCCCCAACGCCGCCACCGGTAATGCCACCATCTTCATCGCTTAATCCGGTGCCCCTTCGACCGCCCCAGATCTTCCACCTTTGTGCGAAGCATACAGAAGATGGCTTCCAGGGGGGGTGCAGCTAGTGTCGCTAAAGCCAGTTGGCTTTGACATGCTTCCGCGTGGGGCATGTTCATCATAGCAACCGGATCCGGCACCACTATGATGGTGTGGACCACATCGACACCATGCCTGATGACCTGCTCCTCCAGGTCCTCACTGGCCTACGTTGCACCCGCCCAACAGCAGCACGAGCCTGCTCACTCGCTAGTGGCGTGGCCTCTGGACCCGCCTCCACAAGCTCAACTTCCATGACATCACGCCTGACCCGCTTGATGTAGCACTCTCTAGGGTCACCCGCCTCGCTAGGTCCCTCAACATCTGCCTCCCCAACCACCATAGGCTCTAGGTGCCTCGCATATGGTTGGAGTTGGCTGCCAATTCGGCTACCATCGAGCAGCCCTGCTTCGATCGCGCAACCTCGATCACCCTTGATTTTCCTCCACACGTCAGATTGCTGTCGATAGGAGACTCACGATGCTTCAGAACCTCTCCCTTAGATACTGCCACATTGACCTCGGTGACATGCTCCCTCATTGCCCCTACCTACGCAAGCTTCAAATTTCTAGTTGGCAGCTCGACTCGATAAGGGTCCACTCGCCCTCTCTCCAGGAGTTAGATGTGCATGTCATTGACGTGCTTCGAGTTATCGACATCACGATCCCTGCGCTTAAGAAGCTAAGGTTTCTTGCCTGCCATGGTACCAACAATGAGTTCAGCTTGTCATTCTCAGTGCCACTGGTGGACGATCTCTCATGGGGGTGTCAGTGTCGATCCATAATTGATAGGTTTGGTATTATATGGTTCATGAGGAGGCTAAAATGTTTGTGGCCGCTGCACCACCCTTGCTGCAACATCCTCTTCCTTAACGTTTATGCCCTGAGCAACTTGGGTGCTCTTGACCAAAGCTCTGGGCAAGATATATCTCGAATTCTAGTGAGCAACTTCTCTATTTTGGAGCTGGATATTGCAATAGGAGGGCATATGGAGCAATGTTGATGGATCTACTTGGGCTTTGTACCTCTATACAAAGCCTTAAGATGATGCTAAATCGATTTGGTAATTATTCCTTTTGTTTATTGATATATTCATTTTGAACAAATTGCTCTAGTCATATGCTTGAGATTGCGAGGTTAGTGTGAATTATCAATAATACATTGTACTTGAATTTTCTTTTAGGTGGAGGAAGCATGCTCCGTAAGTTGCCCTTGTGATCAGCCTAACAACTAGAGAAGTCAAAGCATCACTTTGGTTGATCTCAAAGAAGTAGAAATTGAAGGATTAAGGGAGAGGATCACGAAGTTGATTTGTTGAGAGCAATATTCAAAAGTGCGATTATGCTTGAAAGCATGGCCATTAACTTATCTAGAAATATCTCACCAATTAGTTGTAGTGCGTAGATGAAACTCCCTAGCATTATAAGGGCACATCCTTCAGTGAAGTTTAATATTTATCGCTGGTATCGTGACCCGGTTTTATTTTGATGGTAAGGATGCTCCTAGAGGTATCAGGATATGGTATGCTTTAGCATAGTCTGGTCGTTACTGGAAGAACAAGTATGGCTGAGATGGCGGTTCTCTGAAACAGGTGGAAGAATAAGAACAATCAAGTTTCCCAAAACGATGTGTGGGCTTATATTCCACAATGCCATATGAGCTCATGAAACTTTGTTTTGAGCCTTGTTCCTACTGGAAGAGGGGGTTGACTGTCTTCCTGAACCTTTATTTTTTGTCGTGTGTCGCTGCTCTAGGAAAATGATGCTTGTAACCTTTAAGCTAAGCTGGATAAAACTTTACCTCCATTGCTATCGATGTCTAATGCTACTTGAGATTGAAGCAAGTGCATGTTGTTGTGTTACTTATTAACGATGCATCTAATTCTAACATTTGTAATTTGTGGTCCTATACTCATATTAGATATGTTCACTCATGCTGGTTTATGGATGTGATAAGGGCACATCTCCCTCGGATACACACATGGTGAATTCGTCCTTTATTGTTTATATTTTCTCCGTAAAGAATAGAATACTACTAAGTTTTTGTATTATTTTAGGAATATGGAAGAAGCATCACAACCACTCGGAGTCAAAGTCCCAAAGTCTATTCGGAGTCCCAAGATATCACGTCACTAAAACGGGCATAACTCTCTCATACAAAGTCCATTTTAGGCGTTCTTTGACTTGTTGAAAAGCTTATGTCGAGCCCTTTCCAATGGATCTATGCTCGACCAAATATTCCTTATAATTTAGTTAGAGTCGAAGGAATAAGGTGCTGTGTCACCATTTTGGACCTGTCGGGTCTTGTAATTGTGTCAAGGTCAGAGTCCAGGTTATGCACGCCTCTTTCCACGGCTGCACAACCCTAAGTTGACCTCCTCATGTCCCCCTATAAATATACGGTAGATATCATAGTATAGGCTCAAATTTAGTTTAGATTATTCTTTTTTAGATAGTTTCGCCGTTTATCGGTCTGTTGAACCCCAAACTCAAGCACTTTATTGGTAATTAGCAATATTTAGATTGCATCTACCTGTTATTGCTTTTGTTCTCGATTCACTTGCAGGAAAAGCCTTCTTGGCGAGCTGAACCGTGTCTTGGCACGCTTGATAACCACGGAGTAGTGGTGTAGCGATTGCGAGGGTTCTCGATCTGTTCTATTCGGAGCCTTTAGATCATCAACGTCGAAGCTCCACCAATCGACTTATCATATTACCTTTTGGAAGATCAGGCAAATGCGCATCAAGTGGTATTAGAGCCTCAGTTGCCCGTTAGGTAATCTCAGTTATCTCCTTTGTTTAGTTTTGTTCCATTACCTAGAGCCCAAAAAAATTGCCCCACAAAAATATTTAGATCATAGTTTTTCCGCTGTCCAAACCACTTTGAGCTTTTCGCAATTTTGTTTTTAGTTTTCGCGTTGTTGAGTTTGAGTCCATCGTCGGTGTCTTTGTTGCTGGTCGAGTCATCGTGTTCTAGTTTCTAGTGTCGAGTCTTTGCTGTCTTAGTCGTCGTGTATCTCGATTTGCCCTTGTCTGCTTTAGTCCAGATTGTGTCACAGGCCGTGTCGACCACTAGTCAAGTTCGACCATCAACTCGGGCTCAACTACTAGTCGTGTTCGACCACCTACTCCGCTTTGACTTCTAGTCGGGTTCGACCATCAACTCAGGTTCGACCACTAGTTGTGTTCGATCACCTACTCGAATTCGACAATCTACTCGGGTTCAACCACTAGTCGTGTTCGACCACCTACTCCGCTTCGACCACTAGTCGGGTTTGACCATCTACTCGGGTTCAACCACTAGTCGTGTTCGACCATCTACTCGAGTTCGACCACTAGTCGAGTCGACCATCTACTCGGGTTCGACCACTAGTCGCTTTAACCATACTCGAGTTCGACCACTAGTTGAGTCGACCATCTACTCAAATCCGACCACTTAGTCAGAGTCGCCCACCTTCTCGGATCCGACCACCATAGCCGAAACATAGGTAGCCAAAGTTCAGAGAGAGAGAGAGAGAGTGACCCATATACCTTTATACCCCTGCTCTCTGGAAAACGTTTGTGACCCATATACCTCTTTCGACTTAGAAAAGTCAATAGCAGAGTTTTGAGTTTGTTTCACATTCGCAAAAAAAGCAAGCAAGAAGCAAATAGTACCAAAAAAAAGAGCAAGAAACAAAGAGTGCAAAAAAAGAGCAAGAAGCAAAGAGTGCAAAAAAAAGAAAAGAAAGCAAAGAGTGCCAAAAGAAAAAAAAAAGAGAGAGAATTAAAAAAAAAGGAGAATCAGTTTGCATTGTGAATTTTGTTTCATTGTGCTTGTGTCTGATATAGTCTTCGGCTTGCTTGAGCTAGTTCTAGGAACATGATCGGGCCAGCAACTGTGACGAGTACTGTGGACTTTTATTCAGCTTTGCTACTCTAATTTCATTAATTGCTATTCCTTGTTACTAAATATTGCCTATCCAAGCTACACCTTCTCTCGATCAGAACTGTATCTTCCCTTGCAACTACCTCACTCGCATCGGATAAGGTATCACGAACCAGCCACCGGTTGTGCCAACTACGGTGATTGGTAAGAACACTTGCAAGAGCGTGGTAAGACACTTGAGAGTGTGTGACTCCACCTCCACCACCTAGTAGTCGATAGGGATAATTTATCTTTCGTTATTTTGTATCTTCGACTAACCATGGCAGGAGAAGCATCGAATGCGCAGGAGTGTGTTTTGAGAGAAGAACTCACAATGGTTTGGATGATCATCGACAACCTATTAATGACGACATTGACAAGATGCTTGTGGGAACCGATACCTCATTGCAGCGACTCAATGAAAGCATTGTAATGCTCAATACACGCTTTGATCGATTGGTAAATCTGCCACCGAACAATGGTCGAGTGGATCCTCATGGCGCAGCCTATGAACAAGAGGAGTCCGTCGCGGATGATGAAATTTTGAGACAAGAATGTGACACCTTTGATGAAGGACAAAGGAACCGATTGAATTTCAACCGTCAAGGTATGAGAGGTAATAATTTTCAGCAACATAACCCACGTATTAATAATGACCTATTTGCTAAAGTCAAGTTTACCATACCATCTTTTGCGGGTGCTTATGATGCTGAAAAATATCTAAATTGGGAGATGACGGTGGAACAGAAATTTAATGATCATTTAGTTCCTCAAGTGCATAGAGTTAGGCATGCCACTAGTGAATTCAAAGGTTTTGCCATCATCTGGTGGAATAGAGTATGCATCGATGAATTAGAACCTACTACATGGAATGCTTTAAAGGTTGCTATGCATAAAAGATTTGTTCCACCCTCTTTTAAACATACCATGTATAAGAAATTGCAGCACTTAAACTAAGATAATAGATCTGTAGATGAAAATTATCAGGAGAAGAAGGATAACAAAACCATTGTTATGAACAGGAGGAAAGAAGTGTTTCATACTTGTTCAAAGCCGAGGACTGCTTTGCTTCAAGGGGGGAGAGAAGGGCATGACCATCAAGTCATCATTTAATTCTGTTTGCTCGACTGAAAATCAGCAAGGATGTGTTATGTTTACCACTAAATCTAATCTTGCTGAAATTTATGACAATGAGCTGCCATACGATGACTTGAAGTGTACATATGCATTAGTTTTAATTGAGGATATATCTAGCTTTTTGCCTTCTGCTGTCACTAACCTTTTGCAGAATAAGAAAATCAACCAAGCAATGGATAAACAGAAGAAGAAGTTGCTTGAGAGCCACACTACCACTGCTGCATCTCCTCCCACAGAAAATGCGAACAAACTAGAGAAGGAAAATAAGAAGAAGAGCAAGGAGAAAGAGGAGAAAGTTGCCGCACCATGCTTGTTACAACAAGGTACAAATACTAATGCACCTATATCAGCTGAGATAGAGAACAAAGGTAATAAAAAAGGTGTTACACTCACCTTATGTGAGGATTATTTTGATGTGCTGAAATTGCCCACTACCCATGCTATCGTAGAGCAATCATTAGTGGATCCTATTGCTGATTTACCTTTGTCACATGATGATTTGCTTGTTGTTTCTTGTAATAAAGAAGAGTTGTGTAGTAACGCTTTACTTATATCACAACCACAACTTATGCATGAACATGTTAATTCAATTTTACAAATGAGTACTTTTTTCTGAAATTAAACATGTTCAATTCATTGCTAGTGAGCAAGAAGAGATGAAATTGCAATCTTCTCTAAACACTTTAGGTTATATTGAATTTGATGTTCTTTGTGATCTGAATAATTTAGAGGAGCGATTAAAACTTAATTCTAACTTGCCATGTTTGTTACATAATACTTTTCATGTTATTGGCAAATACAATGATAAATTAGAATATATGTGGCATCGAGTTTATATTTGTTCAAATATGAGATCTCCTATTATTGCGCCACAAAGTGAACAATTAGAGGATTGCAATAGCACTAATAATATCATGTCGAGTTTTTCTAGTTCTATTTGTAAACTACAGAATAGTTCTCAAGAATCGGAGTCTTGTTGGCTGTTAGCATACAGCCATCAAGAGCTATCATACTCTACAACTATTGGTTCACCTTTCTTTGTACATAAGATACAAATCAATACTAGGTTACGATGCAATATCACTTCTTTTAAAGAAGGGGAGTATGATGAGTAATGTTGGCCTGATCTTCCGATAGGTAGCGATAAGTCGGTGGATGGAGAACTCGACGTTGATGATCCAAAGGCTTCGACCCGAACAGATCATCTCCCTTGCAATCACTACACCACAGTTCCGTTGGTTATCAACCGTGTCGCGCGGTTGACCTCACCAAGAAGGCTCAATCCCTGCAAGCGTACCGAGAACACAAGCAAGAACGTAGAAGATGCAATCTGAAATATTGCGAATAGAATTCAAGCACTCGAAGTTGGGGTTCCACAAACACTTGCGGCGGCCTAGTCGGTCCGGAACAAGAGCGAAAATCTCACAATCTGTGTGTAGATCAATATCTAAGAAAAACCCAACCCTAATTAGGGCGGCGGCTACTGTATATAAAAGACTAGGGTCGGCCAAGGACCCCTAGACGCGTCCCTAATGGACTCCAACACGTTACACGGCCCAACAGCCCAAAAGATGGTGACGCAGCACCCTGACAGATTCTGGACATCCACTTATTTCGACGATTCCTGTTGACTCAGAAAGAATTTGGACATGGGACCAGTCCCATTGGAAAGCTTATCTCCTTATCTTTCCAACTATGTATAGAACGTCGAAAACGGAGTCCGTATGCATCCTGGGCGACAATTTTAGTGCAAACTGGTCCTGGACTCCGAAACGGACTCGAACTTGATTGGACCTCCACCTTGGCTTGGGCACCCTTGCTGTTCTTCTCCCGTGTTCCTAAGTAAAAATACATCACAATTATTCAGTAGCATCCCATCCTTATCAAAATATAAAGGAACACTAAGGAACGAGCTCACCTCATGATTTAGTTGACGTGCACGAGCTCGTGTCAATAGACCTATTGTTGGAGGAATACTCAGTGTGTGTGTATCCGAAAGAGTGATGTCCTCATCATCCTCCCCCTCTTGAATTGGAGTCATCCTCGACGCAATGTCATCTTCTTCTCCCAAGTAAGGCTTTAAATCTGAAATGTTAAATGTGGGACTAACCCCATAATCTACAGGCAACTCAAGCTTATATGCATTATCATTGATCTTTTCCACAATTTTAAAAGGACCATCAGCTCGAGGTAGCAATTTAGACTTTCTCAAATCAGGAAACCTATCTTTGCACAAATGTAACCACACAAGATCACCAATTTCAAAAGTAATATGTTTCCGACCTTGGCTACCATAAGTTCTATACTTCTCATTCATCTTTTCAATATTCTCCTTAGTCAACTCATGCATTTTCAGAATCAAATCAGCACGTGTCTTAGCATCAAAATTCAATTTCTCGGATGTTGGTAAAGGAAGTAAATCAATAGGGGCACGGGGGTTAAAACCATACACTACTTGAAACAGACTTACCTTGGTGGTGGAGTGAACTGATCTGTTGTAAGCGAACTCAATATGGGGTAGACACTCTTCCCACATCCTCAAATTTTTCTTCAAAATAGCCCGCAACATGGTGGATAATGTACGGTTCACAACCTCCGTTTGTCCGTCGGTTTGAGGGTGACATGTCATCAAAAACAGCAGCTTTGTCCCAAGTTTATTCCAAAGTGTCCTCCAAAAGTGGCTCAAAAATTTTGCATCACGATCTGAAACAATGGTGTTAGTCACTCCATGCAAGCGAATGATTTCCCTAAAAAACAAATCAGCTATGTTTGTAGCATCATTGCTCTTGTGACAAGGTATAAAATGTGCCATTTTTGAAAAACGATCCACAACGATAAATATACTATCCCTCCCCCTCTTGGTCCTAGGCAATCCTAAAACAAAATCCATAGAAATATCCTCCCAAGGCATACTAGGAACAGGAAGAGGCATATAAAGTCCATGTGGGTTCAAGCGAGACTTAGCTTTATTGCAAGTAGTGCAGCGTGCCACGTAGCGCTCGACGTTGCGCCTCATCTTAGGCCAAAAGAAGTGAGCAGCCAGTACATCCTCGGTCTTCTTCACTCCAAAATGTCCCATCAAACCACCTCCATGCGCTTCCTGCAAGAACAATAGGCGAATAGAGCTAGCTGGGATGCATAGCCTGTTAGCACGGTATAGTAATCCATCATTCAGCACATATTTATTCCAAGTTCTTCCTTTTTTACAATGTTCAAAAGCATCTTTAAAGTCCAAATCAGTAGCATATAATCCTTTAATTGTTTCTAAACCAAAAATCTTATGATCGAGTTGGGACAGCATGGTATAACGTCTAGATAACGCATCTGTAATGACATTGTCTTTACCTTTCTTGTGTTTAATGATATAAGGAAATGACTCTATAAATTCAACTCATTTAGCATGACGTTTGTTCAGTTTGGCTTGGCTTCTAATATGTTTCAAAGCTTCATGATCAGAATGAATAATAAACTCCTTGGGCCAAAGATAATATTGCCATGTTTCTAAAACTCGCACTAAAGCATACAACTCCTTATCATAAGTCGAATAATTAAGAGATGGCCCATTCAATTTCTCACTAAAATAAGCAACGGGTTTACCTCCTTGTAGTAGCACTCCTCCAATTCCAATGCCGCTAGCATCACATTCTAACTCAAAAGTCTTACCAAAGTCCGGAAGTTGGAGTAGAGGTGCATGCGTAAGCTTATCTTTCATCGTATTAAAAGCTTGTTCTTGTGCTGGCCCCCATTGGAACGGAACGCCCTTCTTTGTCAACTCATTGAGTGGGGCAGCAATGGTGCTGAAATCTCTCACAAAACGCTAATAGAACCCTGCAAGGCCATGAAAGCTTCTCACCTGTGTGATAGTCCCACGGGTCGGCCAGCTCTTGATGGCTTCAATTTTAGCTTCATCCACTTCAATTCCCTGTGGAGTAACAACATAGCCAAGAAAAGCAACTCTATTCGTGCAAAAGGTGCACTTGTCAACGTTAGCAAATAAACGTGCCTCTCTCAAAGCAGTAAAAACAGCACGTAGATGATCAATGTGTTCTTCATGTGACTTGATATAGATCAAAATATCATCAAAGTACACCACCACAAATCTTCCTATGAAAGCACGTAAAATCTCATTCATCAATCTCATGAAAGTGCTAGGTGCATTAGTTAAACCAAAAGGCATCACTAACCACTCATATAGACCGAACTTAGTTTTGAAAGCAGTTTTCCATTCATCTCCCAATTTCATTTATTTGGTGGTAACCACTACGCAAGTCAATCTTCGTGAAAATAATAGAACCACTCAACTCATCAAGCATGTCGTCTAGCCTAGGAATAGGGTGACGATACCTTATTGTGATATTATTAATGGCTCTACAATCAACACATATGCGTCATGTGCCATCTTTCTTAGGAACCAAAAGAACAGGAACAACACAAGGACTAAGGCTCTCTCGTACGTACCCACGGTCCAAAAGGTCTTGGACTTGTCGCTGAATTTCCTTAGTCTCCTCCAGATTGGTACTATATGCAGCGCGGTTTGGCAAAGTCGCTCCCGGGATCAAATCTATTTGGTGCTCTATCCCTCTCAATGGTGGCAGCCCCGGGGGTATCTCAGCTGGAAAGACATCCGTATACTCCTGCAAAAGGTTAGTGACAGCAGCAGGCAAAGAGCTAGGTATATCATCAATTGAAAATAAAACCTCTTTGCATACCAAAGCATAGCACAAAGTATCATTATCTTGAATTTCAGCAAGGTCAGATTTAGTAGCAAGCATAACACCACCCTTTAACTTAATGCCTTCGGACCTAGGTGTGTTCTTCTCTTTCTTAGGTGGAAAAACAGATTGAGCTACTTGCTGATTTTCAGATTCCAAAACACATTCTTTCTTTTCTTTTTCAGCTAGCGCTTTATCACATTGCACAATTTCAGCAGGTGTCAAAAGAAGCAGAGAGATTTTCTTTCCCTTGTGCATTAGAGAGTATTTATTACTTCTACCATGGTGTGTAGCATCGGTATCAAATTCCCAAGGATGGCCTAACAAAAGTGAACATGCTTGCATAGGCACTACATTAAAATCAGCATAGTCATGATAGGAACCAATAAAAAAATATACTCTCACAGATTGTGTTACCTTAACCTTACCGCTGTGGGTACTTGATTTTTACATGTCATCGTCTCTTCTTATGCTACATGAGTCAAACAAGGGGAAGTCTTCTTCTGCAGTACTTGCTAGTTCTGCATCTGTACGGACGCGGGTGTCTTGTGGCTTCTCGAGGACTACACCTACCGATTTCCTCAGCTTGTTTTCAACTAACCTAGTAAAAGTCTTCTCCAGTTTGTTCTTGTAGGATTGATTACATACAAAATACCCAATCAAAGAGCTGAATAATTGCAGAAGCTAAATTCAAATTTAATTCACCTTATTAAAATATTCAATTTATTCTCAAAATCAGTTTAGGACAGACTGCTATTACATCACTAAAAATGATGTCTAGAAAGATCAAATTGTTGGATTGCACTCAAATTTTTACTGAAGAAATTCGACCATCATGCGAAACTATTCAAATAAGAATCGTGTCAATCGGATCTATGAATTTAGAGTTATAAATTTTGCAAACAAACTATGACAGATGGTGATGAAAATAGATTAAACATTAAAATCGTGTCAATCTAATCTATTTATCTTCTCTATCTTTCTCTAGCGGCTACTGTTTCACATAGGCTTGATTGTCGCGGTCCTGTTCCTATTTAAGGGCCGACAACAAAACCGGTTCCAACGCCGAGCACATCGACCGACTGGGCCCCGCCTGGGCTCTCATCGGTGTGGCCAGCCGAACACACTGCTTGGACTATGGAGCGCGACGCCAACCTAGGCTCGCTGCTCGCCCATGTCTAGGCTGGCTGCTCGGCACCTCAACCCATGAGCTAGCCTGGCCCTCGGCTCTGCCTCATGCTGCTTGCTCGGGCCGACTGGGTTGCCGTCCTGCCGAGCCGCCGAGCTTTTTTTATTTTTATATTTTCTAACATAAATAATTAAATAAATATATTTCGGATGGAAAGATTTGCAAGAATAGACCCCTACTGCCCTTTTCTGGGGCGGTAAGCAATCCGCCACACGGTAGAGGGGCGGTTACGGCATGGGTGAACAGTACAACACCAAAAGTACTATTCATAGGGCTATTTTACCCTTCCATTTTCTCTGTATAAAACAATGGCCTTCTGTTGTTTTCAAAAATCCTAGAACTTTTTTTTTACGTGTTTTATAATCCATGTGCAACCTATTTTAATTAGATTCACCCAAAAAGCATGTGTAGACTTTAAAATAAAATTCTCCAAAAATGTTACTTTTATAAGTTCTAACAATTGTTAGGATCTCAAGTAAATTTCCAAAAATCTGGAAAAATTCACTAATATTCTTCTTATGTGATGGACTAATTCCAAAATTATTTGTAGCCATAGGTTATATGGTGAAAAAAATGAGTTCCTTTGTAATGTTCTATTTATATGCATTTTTATCATTTTATGTGATATTCTTCTTCTAATTCAATTTGATCCGGACTTGGACCCGGTTGCCATGGAAGGGATTGTGTTGGAATGTGTTGGACATGCATGTGTTGAGGTAGCTGTCGAAAGAAAGACGCAGCTGGTACTCTGAAGGCTGAGGAGAAGGAGAGGTTGAAGTCATCTTGCGGGAAGGGTGGTTCAACAAGTGCAGATCATTGAGTTTTATACAGAGAAGATGGAAGGAGAAAATAGCCTTGTGAACAGTACTTTTGGCACTATACTGTTCAGCCGGAAAGCCAGTTACCGCGTGGTGGACTGCTTACCACCCTCTGAGGGGGCGATAAGAGCCTAACTGCCCCACAAGAGGGCGGTAGGGGTCTATTCTTGCAAATCTTTTTGTCTGGAGTATATTTATTTAATTATTTATGTTAGAAATATAAAATAAAAAAAACTCTCGAGCTGCCCAATAGTGCACCATGCGCCAAACTGGTCCGATTGCCAAAGCCAGCCCACTCGTTGGTCTGACTGGTCGTGCCTCACTTGGCAGTTGGCTGTGGCCTTGCCAAGCCAGCCCACTCGTGCCCTCAGTAGCCCAAGGTCGCACCACACGACGAATTTTATAATATATGGTTGTTTGAAAAAATTACATGTGTAGGCTATCGTTGTCCGTTTAACGGATGAGAAAAAGATCTTTCTAGTTGAACAGACAAAAACTTATGGACCCCGATGTGCAGTGCATTAAATAACTGGAGAGAGGAAGTTCTTGCCTATTCTGCGGGTGAGAACTTGGTCTCGCCCGCTCCGTGGCTGTGGCACTGGGTGGACCACCTAAAAGGTCTTGGCCGTTGAATGGATGAGATATTTTGGATATTTAATCTGTTTGCACTGGCCCTGCCGACATCAGCCGGTCATTTCATTCCCACACAACCGAGAGGAGAGGAGGAGAGGGGATTGGAGAGGGGGGAATTATGCGGTGAAGCCCTATCGGACGAAAAATATATGTTTTTCTCTGATTTATTTATAAACCCGGTAGGATAGCCACTAGTACTAGGTTTTGACATAGGTTAGATATTAGATCTAGAATTTTATTTACAAATCTGTTAGGATAGCCACTAAACGTAAGTTAGAATGTAGATCTAGTTTTAGAATTAGGGTTAGATATAGTTTGACAATTAGATCATTTTTATATATATTTTTTAGTAATTAGATATAGTATTTCGATATATGTTAGGTATTAGATGTAGAATTTAGACATAGTGTAGACATAACTGAGGTATTAGATATAGGATTTAGAGATGTTTGATATAGCGATATGGGGATATTTTGTTGCAGTATAGATTACTTGTTGGGTTATGTTTGTAATTAATTTTTCATTGTAGATGTAGTTTTACATAGTTATTTCTGTTCAGATTACTAGTATTGGTGAGACCTTAATGTATACATACTCTCCAACTTGGAAGTCCAGATCCCTTCTTCTTTTATCTGAATAAATTTTCTGACGGTACTGAGCTGTCTTCAACTTTTCTCTTGATTTCCGCTACATGGTCTTCTGCTTCTTTGATGAGGGTTGGTCCAAGAAATGTCCGTTCTCCGACTTCTGACCACATTAAGGGGGTTCTGCATTTCCTGCCATAAAGGGCCTCAAAAGGGTAAATCTTCAAACTGGCCTGGTAGCTGTTGTTGTAGGAGAACTCTGCATACGCCAGGCTTGCTTCCCAGTCCTTTCCATAGGTTAGGGCACAAGCTCTCAGCAAATCTTTAAGGAACTGATTAACTCTTTCTGTTTGACCATCTGTCTGAGGATGATAAGCAGTACTGAAATCCAGTTTGGTTCCTAAAGCTGTGTGCAAACTCCTCCAGAATCTTGAGGTAAACTAGGTACCTCTATCGGACACAATTCTGCTAGGAACTCCATGCAGCTTTACTATGTTGTCGATATATAGCTGAGCTAACTTGTCTCCACCATAATTGGTTCGTACAGGTATAAAGTGGGCCACCTTGGTGAGACGGTCCACTATTACCCATACTGAGGTGTTTCTTTTCTTGGTTTTAGGGAGACCAACTATGAAATCCATACCTATCTCATCCCATTTCCATACTGGGATAGGTAGGGGTTGAAGTAGGCCAGCTGGTTTCTGGTGCTCCGCTTTGACTTTTTGGCAAGTGTCGCACTGAGCAACGAACTTGGTTATATCTGCTTTCATTCCATTCCACCAATACCTTTCCTTCAGGTCCAGGTACATTTTGGTGGCACCTGGGTGGATGGAATAGGCTGAGTTATGCGCCTCATCTAGTATTACTTCACGGAAATTTCCTTCTTGGGGAACACAAAGTCTATCTTTGTGCCATAAGATTCCTCTTTCATCAGCTCTAAAATTCAGAGCCTTGCCTTCACCAGTGTACTTACGTATCTTCATCAACTCTGGATCCTTGTGCTGGACTTGCTTAACTTGCTCTTCTAGGGTAGGCTGTATACTCAAGTTATGGAGATGAGCTTGAGGTACTATCTGTAAGTTTAGCTTTTGAATTTCTGACTGCAGTGGACCACTTTGGGCTTCTAGGTGATGGCAGTAGGCCTTTTGGCTTAGGGCATCTGCCACTACATTAGCTTTGCCTGGATGATAAAGGATTTCCAGATCATAGTCCTTAATCAACTCTAACCATCTTCTTTGCCTTAAGTTCAAGTCAGGTTGGGTAAAGATATACTTTAGACTCTTATGGTCTGTATAGATCTCACACTTGTTCCCAATTAGATAGTGCCTCCAGATCTTGAGAGCATGCACAACTGCTGCTAACTCCAGGTCATGGGTCGGGTAGTTCTGCTCATGGGGTTTGAGCTGCCGAGAGGCATAAGCCACTACTCTACCATTCTGCATTAGAACACATCCTAGACCTCGCCTTGATGCATCACAGTATACTACAAAGTCTTGATGGATGTTGGGCAAGACAAGCACTGGGGCAGATGTCAGCGTTTCTTTCAACTCTTGGAAACTTTTCTCACATGATATTGTCCATGCAAACTTCTTTTCTTTCTTGAGCAGTTCCGTCATTGGTCTTGCTATCTTTGAGAATCCTTCAATGAATTGACGGTAATAACCCGCCAATCCAAGAAAGCTTCTGATCTCGGATACATTGGTTGGTTGAGACCAGTTGGCAACTGCTTCAATCTTCTTGGGATCCATGGCAACTCCTTCTACTGTCAGGATATGGCCAAGGAAGACAACCTTCTCTAGCCAAAACTCACATTTACTGAACTTGGCATACAATTTATGAGCTCTGAGCTTTGACAGAACTACTCTCAGATGTTGCTCGTGCTCTTGGGCATTCTTAGAGTAGATTAATATATCGTCAATGAAGACTACGACAAACTGATCCAACTTCCCCATGAAACACCTTGTTCATGAGGTTCGTGAAATATGCGGGTGCATTGGTTAAACCAAAGGGCATAACTGTGAACTCATATTGCCCATAACAGGTCACAAATGCTATTTTTGGGATATCTTCAGCTCTTATCTTCATTTGGTAATAGCCCAACCTTAGGTCGATCTTGGAGAAGAACTTGGCTCCTTTCAACTAATTGAAGAGGTCATCAATCCTCGGCAACGGATACTTGTTCTTGATGGTTACTTCATTCAGAGACCTGTAGTCCACACACAACCTCATACTTCCATCTTTCTTCTTGACAAAGAGAACTGGTGATCCCCAAGGCGATGAACTGGGTTTGATGTATTCCTTCCGCTGCAGTTCCCTTAGTTGTTCCTTTAACTCGGCTAGTTCTCCCGCTGCCATGCGGTAGGGTCTCTTAGCTATGGGAGCTGTTCCAGGAATGAGGTCAATGATGAACTCAATGTCCCGGTCCGGTGACATACCTGGTAACTCTTCTGGGAAGATATCCGGATACTCATCCACTACTGGCACTTCTTCAGGGGTCTTAGCCTCCAAACTATACACTATGGAGTCTGGTTTACACCCAAGTGTATGACAAGTTACTTGTGTTCCTACGTGGTTGGTCAGGGTCACTGTCTTAGCTGCACAGGCTATGGTGCCATTATGCTGGGTTAGCCAGTCCATTCCAAGGATTACATTTATCCCTTTGGATTTAAGTACTACTAGGTCTGCTAAGAACACTACCCCACTTAGAGTGATCCTTACCCGGGAGCATCCTAGCTGACACCTAATGTCGGCTCCAGGTGATCTAGTCACTAAGTGGTTTTTAAGGGGGTTTTTAAGTAGTACTATAGGTAGGTCATGCTTTTTCACAAAACTTGATGATATGAAAGAGTGTGATGCTCCAAAATCAAACAATATTGTTGCAAGAATTGATTCAACAAGGAACTTACCAAGCACAACTCCTGGAGCATCCTGGGCTTCCTGAGCGTGAATGTGGTTGACACGTGCACACCCGAAGGACTGTTGCGACCTTGCTTGCTGGTTGGGAGCATGAGGGGCTCCACGGTTGGCCCCAGACATTGCAGTTCGGGGTCCATTCACTGTGTTGGACTGAACAGATACTGTTTGCTTGGCTTTGTGGGGGCAATTGGCGATCAAGTGTCTGGTATCACCATAGTTGAAAGAGGCTTTGTTGTTGTTGAATACTTGACTGCCACTGTTCTGCTGGGTTCTGGTGTTGCTCTGGCTATGGTATGAAAGGTTGGGCTGCTGTGAAGAAGATGTCTGAGTCCTGTACTTCATGGCGGACTGTGTCTTCTGGCCAGAGTAAACTGGGCGCTTGAACCTCTAGGACTTGTCCTGTTGCTGAGCTCTGAGGGCGGCAAACTTGCGCATCTTATCTTGGTTCGGTTCAGTGTTGGTTTCTTCTGTTAGGATGGTTATGTTCATAAGAGTGTTGAAGTCTAGATATATGTGAGGAGTCAGCTGGGCCTTCAAGTTGCTTTCCAGGCCCTTCTTGAATCTGTTTTGTTTCTTTTTGTCGGTGGAAACTTCTTCCGGTGCATAGCGAGACAGTTCAACAAACTTCCTGATATACTCATTAACAGATATACTTCCCTGCTTCAGATTCCGGAATTCATCTGCCTTTAGCTCCATGGTTCCTTCCGGTACATGGTACCGGCGGAACTCCTCAACAAACTCTTCCCAAGTGATGGCTGCTGCATCATCCGCGGCCTCACAATAGTTCTCCCACCATGCCAAGGTTGTACCGGACAGCTGATGAGAAGCTAGAAGAACTCTGTCTCTGCCCATACAGTTGATTGCATTAAGCTTCCTTTGTATGTCCCTTAACCAGTCATCTACATCCATAGGATTGCTTGAACCTGCAAAGGTTGGTAGCTTAATTCTCACAAATTCTGCCATCTTATTTGGGAGTCCTTGTGGTTGCTGACGGGGTTGATTTAACCCCTCAGCTAAGGCTGCTAGTAAGCGGGTTTGCTGGGCCATAACTGCCACTAAGTCATTGATTGGAGGATTTGGCAGACTTTGACTCTATTGATTGGCTCCCTGATTTTCTGATTCACTTTCCTCATGTTGTTCATCTTCGACTCTACGGTTGCCTTGCTGTTGGCTTCCGTTGGTCCTTCTGGGTGCCATCTATTTAAGGAAGGAGGAGGAAGCATAAGATGAGAGCAGATTCTAAGGCTTCTTTTTTTTTGGATGAGAAAGAATAAGGCGGCAAGCCTTGCTAGCACACAAAGGAAAACACACTCAAGGGCAACAACACACAACGAACTTTATTACTTTGAAGGGGGGGCTACAACATTTCGCAGGATTACACGCAATTACTTCTTGACACATAGGGGGGAATACATAGGCGTGACACAAACTACGATCGGACCGATGATGCTTCGTTCCCTTGCTGCTGGAGCCTCTAGTCTTCTGCGGGGCCAGTGACGTTTTCACTCTCTATGGGCATTGAGTCTTCTGGTGGGGTGAGGGGAGTATAATCTTCATCTTCCGCTGCGTTGGGGGACTTCTGAGTTAGTGGGAGGGGTTCTTCTTCTTCCTCCATGGCTTCACAAGGTGTAGGTGGTGGTGGTGTTGGGACGCTCTCCGAGAACTTCCTCTTGAGGCTTCCCATGGGGCAGACTACGATTCCTTCGAGTACTGGGCATCCTTCTTGTCCTAGAAGGTGGAGGACCTTGCTTCTAGCACGACCAGTGAGGTATGACTCACTGATGAGCTTGTTGTGGCAGTCCTCGGTGGCCTTTGCCACCTCTTCGGCTGCAATGATGCGGCTCTCGGCTTCTGCGGTCTAGGCTTTTGCTTCTGCGAGCTAAACATGCAGGGATCTTGCATGAGTTTCGCCTTCTTCGGCTCGGTGGAGGCACTTCCTTAACTTAGCTGCCTGCTGGTCATATAGTTCATCCAGGGCCAACAGGTAGCGAGTCATGGCACCACAGTCGGGTCATTCTCCCGCATACCCAAACCCTCCAAGGTCTTCATCCGGGACATCCAGGTGGGGCGATTCTTCTCCATTGGGGGAAAGAATCTCAGGGAGGTGCGTCCGATGGGCCTCTCGTACATCTGGCAGAGGTAACGCAGGGCCTTGTGGGCAACAACTTGATAGGTGTCCATGAATTGGAATCCCGTGGTGGACACGCTCCAAGGCTTCTTGTCGGGGTAGTACCCACTCGCTCCAATGTGGATGGTGACTTCACAGCGCTCGGTGCCACACTCCTCGTATTCATGGCCAACATACTTCGGGTGCAGCGTATAGGACCTTGGGAAAACCCGGAGTGTCCAAGCAGTACTTAGTTACCCAGCCTAGCTCTTCCATCTGCAGGGAGGAGAGAAGGATCAGCGTTGTTTGAAGGGCTGTTTCAAGGGAAGAGAAGGGTAAAGAGAACTTTTTGTAACTTAGTTTTTACAAAAATAATACGTCCATGCCTACGGTCTCGTCCTACAGCCAAGTATGGCTCAGATACCACCTGAAGCGATGCGGGTTATCCTCGGTGCTTAAAACCATTATTATACCAGTCCTGGATCAGTCGCTGGTAAATAAGAGTCTTACAACAGGTATTATCAATGCCATACAACACGAGGGACGGTGAGCATAATCCACCATCCTAATAACACATACAACACTAAGCCCAAGTGCATTATAAAAAGGGTCCACGACAACAGAGTACACAACAGAGGCAGCATGACGAACACGCCACTCCACAGGCAACTCGGGTGCAAACGCGACCAAGCCTACTCGCCAGCCTCACCGTTTGTCTCGGTGAAGTCCGGGTCGTCCTCTGAAAGTACAAGCAAGGGTGAGTACAAGAGTACTCAATAAGTCTCAACCCTTGCCCTACGGCAGGGGTACGAATACATGCATAAGAGGATGACAAGGATAAGCTGTAAGGTTGAATTTTGCAGAAAGCTAAGTTGTACACATGCATGGTTCAATTTATGTAAAGCAGATTATGTAAATGATATCGGTAATAAATATGGTTGTCCAAATTTTATTGTTGCTGGACACCCCATCCACGGCAACCCACGGCACACGGCCAGACCTATATTCCAAAATAGGGCACACCTAGCCCACTCACTCACAATGAGTTCACACGCAACCCATGCTAGTTGCTGTGACCGAACCATAGTTCATCCACGACCAAGGACACGGCTATTTGAATAGTTTTACCTCTGCAGAGTTGTACACATTACCCACAAGCTGAGTTCGACAATAGTCCACTGCCGTGGAGGCGCAACTCAACGAAGCCATTACCCACTACAGCATTATCTCACTAACCGTCTACGGGAGCTAACCAGGGGTTCATGACCTTTAGCTATGCCTCCAACCGGGTCACCAAGCCTGCACCGCCTGCACCTGCTCCATGGTTCCCGCTGCACAACTGCCTCTAGATGGTAATAGACTAGCTGGGGGATTTAGACTAAGACCTGCCCATACAGGGTCGAGTGGTTGTACTGTATAGACCAGGTAGGATGTCACATTAACTCAGTCCTTAAGCGAGCCAAAGCAAACACCTCCACATGGAGTCCACCACACGGACAACACTCCTCCCGAAGCCTGTCACACCGACAGCACTCCAACTCTTAGGCATTCCCGAAGGAACCCTGATTTGCCCCGATTCTAACCCCAACTCAGGTATTTATCATTATCATCTAACAAGGCTCTACCCATCCATAATCCACACAACACCAACACCAAGTTTTACACCTTTGAAAAGCTAGATGTGACTAAGCATGAAATAATGGTAAAGGTTATCGTTCCTAAGCATACTAGTACAAATTGATCGCGTAGGCAAAAGTAAAGTAGCCATGGAGAGATCCTAGGTTTGCCAAGATTAAGCACACAGGATAAACACGAATGGCTGGCTAAGCTATATTAGGTTATAGCTAGATCAACAGTTTAAAATATGCCAACTAGTAATACTGCATGCATTTTATCGAAGTAATACGGCTGCTACGGGTGGTGTTGATAAAATGGGGTTCAATATGGTCAAAGGGAAACGGATTGAGACTTGCCTTCGTTGAAGTCCTCGAGGGGGTCCTGCTCGAATTCCTGGGTTCTAGGCACCTGCTCCCCCTCCTCAACGAGATCTCCGGCTTCTAAACGCGACAAACAACCAAGCAAACACACAAATAAAATATAATTAAATTTTGAATAATTATGAAAATAGTATGAAAAGGTAGAGCTTGAATTTAGAAGAATATTGGTGGAAGCATCATCAAAATTGAAGTTGAAACGGAGGATTTATGGGCTTCGGAAGTTTGCCGGGAGAATAAAAGAAAAAAGGGGAATATACTCAAAATATTCTACTGAAATTCGGTTTTTCTTGAAAAAGAGAAGGGGTACTGTTCACGGTGGCCTTCCGTGCGGCAGGTTTCCTTGGCTAACGTGCCGGCCAGTAGGCCGAGGCCCAACTCCGGCCTGCGGGGGGTGAAGGAGACAGCAGGGGAGATGGCGTTAAAGCACCAGGCCCGCCTGGCAGTTTAGCACCAAGAGAGGGGGAAAGACGGGAGGGCGACGGCGGCCTGACGGCACTCTCGGCCGAACAACCTCGAGCGGTGCCATCGCTCAAACTCTGGCCCGCGGCGGCGAGCTCGCCGGAAGATGGCCGGAACGGCCTTCCCGGTCGCCGTTCTCGATGGTGAAGACAGTGGGAGAGAGAGAATGACAGGGTGAAACCATTTTGGGGCTTCTTGAGCTACGGCGATGGGTGAAACGTGCTGGCGACGAGCCACCATAGGTGCTACTTGCTGTGCTCGCCGTGGTGCATGGTGGAGGTCAGAAAAGATCCAGAAAGGCATGGGGGTGGAGGAGTGTGAGTGGGTGCTCGGGAATAGATACTTGGTGAGGGAGTCGACTTGGTGGGGGAGATCGAGAGGGAGACTCAGTGCATGGCCGGAGCAGAGAGGGAGCATCGAGGGAGAAGGAGAGGATCTGGTGGCTTGCCTTGGTAGCTTCGGCGAGCGGTGGTGAGGAGTGGCAAGGCTCGAGCGCGAGTATTTATAGGCGGGAAAAGGCGGGGGCTTGCCGGCAATGGCACGGCGGCAAGGACGGCGGCGAGGACGCACTCCTGAGCTCGGCGCAGGCAGAGTAAATGCTGCCATAGGCAAGTGGTTTGGCACGGGCAAGCTCGTACGTGCGCGTGTGGTCCTTTAGCGCAGCGGCAGGGGGCCAGGGGTGAGCGGGCGACACGGTTGTGTCCGGTGGCCGGCTTCCCCGGGCTCGGTTGCCGATCGTTCTGCGGGAGGTGACGGCTCGGGTAGGGAAAAGGGAAAAAGGACGGCACGGCGGGGAGGCGCGTGTAGAGAGGGGGTCACCTGCATACGTGGCCTGGGCGAGCGTCCAGCGCATGCACGTACGCGTACCGGCGTGCGGCCGGTGCTGATCAGGGAAGAAGAAGGGGGTGTGCGCTCGGGTTGGGCCGGCACAATGCTGAGAGAAGGAGAGAGAGAGCGAGGAGGAAGTCGAGTGGGCTGAAAGAAAAAGGTGCGGCCCAGGGGAGAAGAAATTGGTAGGCCGACCGGGGAGAAGGGATAGTGGGCTGGTCGGGTGGGGAAAGGGAAAAGAAAGGAAGGAAGGTGGGCCAGCTTGAGTGAAAAAGGGAAGTTGGGCCCAAGGGAAGGATAAGGAGTTTGGGATTTTGAGCTTTTGGAGGAGAATTTGAGATGGTTTTTAAATTATTTTGAAAAGATTTATTTGAAAAACTTTTGAAATACAGTTTGGCTGAAACTGGGATGTTACAGAAGCGCACCGCGGCTGAGGCACACGAAGGAAAGAGGAAAAAGAAGCAGGAGAAGGCCTGTCGCACTAAGGCGCAGGACCCTGATGCCCCGCGAAAGAGCAAATATCCTAGGTGCACTCAGTAGAGAGCATCTATTGTAACTTGGCTTATTTTTAGGTTTAGCAGCAATACGCTATTAGATTAGTCTTTAGTGTCTATATGTTGTATATGTTTGTTGTCACCATCTCTGTATGCTTAAGGTCCTTTCGTGCTACGAAGGAAAACCCTACGTCACATGTAATGTTCATCAGCATATGTAATCTCCATCTGGGTTTTACGATAATTATGCTTCACAACTATTATTATTTAAAAATTATATTTTACACCCTCCCATGGTCACTTCACTAAAAAAAATTAACTCACACACTTTTTACATCAACTAAATAAAAAAATATCGATAAAATTATATCGAACCAAAATTAAAGATAGAATGAACCACTCTGTAATGCTGTTTTGATAACTATTTGCATAACTAGCATTTTTTACCGAATGAATGTGCAATATTTTTTAAATTAATTTATATAAAAATTATATTAGAAAAAAATAATTATACCGAGCGACCGAAAAAACATTTGCCTTATTGACTATTCAAAATGCAAGACGAACACTCATCAAGTAAGATCTTATTCTCAACCATTGGACAGATGACGGTAGCCTACACATACAATTTTTTAAAATTAACATGTATTCTTCAAAATATAAAATCTTTTCTCTACTTAACACGTTTGTTAATTCTTTCTGTCCTGCGTGCTATGGCCCGCTCCTCCATCCACCTGCAATCCAACGCCCCTTCTACTTCCGCTTCGTCCCGCGTCCGTCCCCTAACTACTTCGTTTTTGTACCGCATCGGTTCCGCTCCTCTCGCTCCCTGGATCCCTCCCTTCCCTGAGCCCATCTCCCCTCCATTTCCATCGCTACCGCCCCAGCAATGCCTGCCTCCTCTGCAGCCCACAACACCTCCCCCCCTCCACGACTCCATTTCCGATCCACGCCCTCCACGATGCCTCCTCCTCGATCACAACCGATTCGGATCCTCGCTTCGAATCTTCCCCACCGCCGCTTCCCCCTAGCCCGGAGCTACGGAGATCTCCATATCTCGACCGTTGTCTCACTCGCGCCGTCGCACGCGGCCATGGCGTCCTCCTTCGACGAGCAGTCAAAGCCACCGGAGCCACCTGCAGAGCAGCCGTGGCCGTGGTCGCGGCGGTGATACCGCAGTCGCATGCGGAGTGTGTTGTGTCACTACAGGCGTACTACGCCACCGCGTGGCACCCCTACACTTGGCACGCGTAGGTAAAGTTTTGGATTTTGGGCGCGTTCGTGCGGGAGATGTATGGTGGCGGAGGCGGGTTCTGACTAGGGTTTGCTTTGCTTGCTTGTCCCTGGATGCAGCACCTGATGGCAGCGACGACAGCGGGGGCTCCGTACAGCGCGCCGGTGCTGTTCCCCGTCTACCACCCGGCCGCAACGGTAGTGTACTATGCGCACACGTCCATGGTCGCGGTGAGTGCACGAGCCTCCTCCTTTGGTGCTCTCCCGTGTCCAGTTGGGAGGAATTCGGCTTCGATTTGGTTTGAATTTGTGGTCTACAGTGTCCGGATTCCGCTCCCGACCTATCCAGGGGAACTCCAAATCCGAACAGGAGAAACACCCCTGAATACCACCCACATCTCGTCTCATCCTCACCACTCATCTAACCAATACCATCAACCCACCATTATGATCATTGTACAAGTAATTAAAGCCTATGCTCGCAAACGATGAAATATTTCACTGCTCGACTTCTACCGAGGACCTGAGCACTTGCTAAGCATCACGAATAATATTTTAAGTTAGACAACATCATATTAAACTTAGGTTATAAGGATACATATCAACTATTATTTATGAAAGAAGAATTAGTTCATCGACATAGGTTCTAACCATCATACACCCAACATCGACTCGAACGCATTTATAACGTACATAAAGCATATTTATCACATTAGACACATATGATCCAAATTAATGGGAGAAGTATGCTTAGATGCTTGTCTTGCTGCTCTGGAGTTTGCCTTAAGCTACCTGCGCAACACTCTCAAAACTCAGGTAGATTGGCGTCGCCTTCAACCACGGTTGCGACACGCTCCAGTTCATCATTCACTAAAGAAGAACGTGTGCAATGATGAGCATGAATGTAGTACACAATGTATGCTACAATATGCATAACAACAAGCTAAAGGTGTAAGACATACAGAGAAATAATAAAACTTGTGATTTAAACAACACCGGAAAAATAATAGGAGGCTGGAGACTCCGGGTTAAACTCGGAGTATCCGGATTCCGGAACATTCGGGTGAGGGTCCTTGGTTAGCCATTCTTAAAATAACTCGAAACCTCCAGGTCGAGTTTGGATACTCCGGGTTGGGCCGGACACTCCAGGCGAGGCTCCGAGTGGGGCACTTGGCTAAATCTAAATTGAATTTACCAAGACCCTCCAGGTTAATATGAACTATTCGGGTTCTGGCCGAGTTGAGTTCTAAAGTGTTTTCTCCGACCAATTCAACTCGCATGCTAAATCTATGCTACATCAATATGTATATGCCCTATCCAAAGGGTTTTAGACTTAAATTACACCCTAAACCCTAACGATTTCTAAAGACAATTCAATGGGGTTTCTCCAGATTTACCTGGACTATCCGGGTCAATCCAGATTATTCAGGTTGTCCATAAAGGCTACTTCATGGGGGAAATCTCGGCCGATTTGATTTGAGAGCCTCTCCACCAAAAAAAGAGGATATGTTTGAGATATTTTATAGAGTCTAGAACTCACTCACAACCTAGCAACATGATTCCTAACTCAAATATCACCCAAACCCTCATTTTAGCTCTAAAGCTTAAGAACTCAAGGACTACACTCCAACTCGAAATCGACCAACTAAATCATGCATTCACGCTGAGGGAAGCCTAAGGGACTTACCCACGGGGCTTGTGGAGGTGGGTGACTGTTGGGAGATGGAGGAAATGCTTGAGAAGAGGAAGAATAATGATGCTCCTCGTTCTTCAACCAAGAACTCCAAAAGACATCAAAACCAACTCGAGTCCTTCAGGAAAACAAAAATGAATTGGATGGATGGATAGCTTAGGAGCTAGTGAACGTGTGAGTAGCACATGCATACCTCGATTCCTTCTCTTGAGGTGGGATTTTGAGGGAGAAATAGAAAGGGAGCTTGAGAGGGAGGGAGAGCTCTTGCTCTCCTTGGCTTTGCCGGTTGAAGAGAGACAGAGTACGGGAGTGGAGTGAGGGAGAGAGATGGAGAAGGGGGTGCTGCCCAAGTGAAGGGAGATGTGGTGGGGCTGGCAAGGTGGGCCCACGTGCTAGAGAGAGAAGCTCGTTTTACTGCGAATTCTATTTCTATCTCTCTCGAATTTTCTTCTCTCGTCCGATTGACTCGAAATGAAGTGCTCTAGTGTGCCTAAATAAATTGCTCCAAAATTAATTATGACACTAATAATGCATGATTAGACTTAATTACGTGATTACGGATTTAAGACGTGACAGTCGGCTCGATTTCGAGCTAGAACATTTCCTTCTTTTTAGCTCCTAGAATCACTTTCACTATCGATGTACAACTGGCAGTGATTGGGGTGTGACTTTTACTGCTGGTTCCAAAACCGGTAGTGAAAGCTAGTTTGGAACTGGCATTCAATGTCTATTTTGTACAGTGTATATATTTGATACACCAATAACGTAGTCTACGTAGATGAAGTAGACAATGATGGTGGTGGTGCTGAGGGCATCAACGGTGAGCGACATGCTAATAATGTGTTATAGAACAACATTGTCAGCAGTTAGAAGCACATCCCTTTATGTCTCTCCCAATGAACACATCGCAATTACAGATCCAATCAAGAACACATGGACCTCTCCCTCCCCGTCTCTCTTCTTTATTCCTCTTTCTTTATCTATTATACAATGGGAAAACTCCTTTCATATATATAGGGATGGAGGATGCCCCCTACTTAGCATCTATTTGATTCGGCTGAAGCTTTTAGCTGAAAAGCTACTTTTCTAGCTTCTAGCTGTTGGTATTTTGCTATTGGCTTTTACAACAAATTTTTAGTTTTTAAGCACACCAAAAGTAAGAAAAACTCCTCTCAACCAGTTTTTAGTTTATTTTCTTATAAGCTAGTTTCTCAACTTTTCAAAAACCAGCTCATAACTAGACTATTTTGTTTGGCTTCTAACTTACAAGAAGAAAAACCCAGAAAAACCAAACAAAAGAGACCCTTAAAAGACAAATTTAGTAAAGAACCCACACCGAAACATAGAAGACGGGTGCTCGGTGGGCCTCACTCCTAGCCGCGCCCGGCTCCGCTTGACCTCTCCTTGGCCGAGCCTGCCTTCCCTGCGTGGGCCTGGCTTCACAACACGTTATTCACCGTTTTTTTCCCTGAAGCAGATTCCTTTTTGCAAGATGCACAGGCAGGGCCACTTCGATCGTGGTCAGATCTCCCAACAGAGCTTGCTGGTTTGGTCCTCTGCCACCTCCCTGCCTACTCGGAGTCTCGGACCGTGTCCGCTTAGGGGCTGTATGCCCCAATTGGAGCTTCTCCTTGACGCAGGGTCGCCTGCCCCTGCCTTTGCCATGTTTAGCGGTAGCGCTACAGGGATCCTCTCAGTTCCCTGGCATTGCAAGGTATCACAGCTCTTGTGCCGAATGCCTTGTCTTCTTAGGGTTTAACCAGGAATATAGAAACCCAAATTGCAAGCATTGTAGAAACAAAAATGTTACTCATAGAAAAATAACTGATTCAAGAACCAAGACATCCATACTCGCAAGGATTTCTTCCGATGGATGCATTTGTTCATTTTTATGTGTTTGATGAGTCTATTATATATGGTTTGAAATCCGTGGGCAATACCTTGTGTTCTGAACCCAAAAAAAAGTCCAGAAACCGACATCTCCATACAAATAGTGATGCATATTCTTTCATCCTCATCACGTAAGAAACAATGACTTCCATTTTCAATCAAAAGATTTCGTTTATTGGATAATATGAAAGATACATATAGCATTGCATGGATGCAAGGATCAGACTCTTTTGAAACAAACTTCAAGAGTTCTGCCCTCGATGTACCCACACATACAGAACAGCTTATAGGCTTAGGCTGGATGGTCCAAACCACATTTATTTCCCCTAATGACAAGCAACTAGATAAGTCAAACTTATTTAATCAACAATAGAACACTTAGAATTCTTGCATCGACTAGTACCCAAGGCGGCCATCACTAGAGCTTTCTCCACTAAAAGAGAAAACTCTAAGTCCATGTTGTCCCAATCATAAGCTTGTTAATGCATGCCAGAAGGACCAGGCATGTTGCTACACCTCGGGCCATCTTCCTCGTCTCCCCATCTCCACTTGGAGCCTATCGCCGACCTCGCATCCGCGCCACCCCGTCTCCCCATCTCCCCTCGGAGTCCGTCACCAACCTCATGACCGCTCCGACTGTAGTCATGCCGCCCCGTCTCCACATCTCCCCTCAAAGCCCCTCACCAACCTTGCAGCCATGCCGACTATGGCTGCGCCGCCTCGTCTCCCCATCTCCCCTCAGAGCCCGTCACTGACCTCGTGGCCGCACCGACCCTTCTCCCCATCTCCCCTCGGACAAGAAAATAAGTGGCAATAAGTTGAGTGCTCAAGATTATGGCAATAATATGATCTAAACGAGTTGCAGAAAACATATTTGCTTCAAGATAATACTATTGTCACTCGAGTTCGATAACTTCGGATAGTACAACATGTAAAACGGATGGTGAAAAATTGCTCTACTAGGAGCACTTCGACGAGGATTTGAGACTAGGTCCCCAAGCTGAAGAGCTCCTAGTAGAGCAGTTTTGCAATAACTGTGTCTATTTGTCACCGTGGTTTCAATTTTTTTTTTTTTTTTTTGCCATTTAGATTTAAAATACTTTACCATGAATATTTTGGCATGGGATCTGATGTTGAAGGGTGTGGAAAAGCTTGTATTGACTTGCCTTGGACATACCCCTCCCCTCTTTTTATAGTTGGGGCAAGACAGTTGTAACCTACTAGACTCCTCCAAGCGCATCTTTCCTAAATTGCAGATCCCTCTCGAATATCTAGGAGAGTGTTACCAATTAATGGGGTAGTTTCCTTGTCACATACGATTACCTACCCAATATTTGTCCACGTGCCTTGATTACTTCATAGAGGTTACGAGTCATACCAGAATGAGTAAAAGACATGTGCGACATGTATACTCCTTGTAGATATACCATATTTATAGAATATATAACAAATAATTATAAATCATCATTAGAACTCTTTATGATTGATTTCACACCTCAGTAACCCGGTCTACAAAACCCTTAGGAGTCAGCCATCCCAACTCAAACTTGAAAGGTTTGCACCCAACTTGAGGAATCATGTCTTCGGTATCATGGAGAATGGGAGTATCATCCGACACCATCCTTTCGAAGGCATAGTTACCGGAGGACATTTCATTTCCCATTCTATTGTCATAAATGCTCCATCAAGGTTCTCAAATCATGGGGATTTTATGATTGTTAGCCTAGCTGTATTGGCAACCCAATAAGTAAATCTCTCTTAGTTCCAAGCTGTCAATGACTGCATTAAATATGAAAGGCCATCAGTTGTGGAACATGTCATTATTTTTCTCTTGTCAATGTCTCAATATGTTGAAATCCCAACCAATTAACATGGGATGAGGATTATTTCGATAGCCATTGACAAGTTCTTCGAGGAATCTGGACTCGACGTCAGGGCTTAAGCAGGTCCATACACTGCCATTAGGCTCCATTTGAGCAAGTCCTCCTTATTTCGAAGATGGAATTTGACAAAAAAAATTCGCCATCAGAAATATGGTTGATGTTAAATGTAGCCAAGTTGACTCAAGAAAAATACCACCACACCTGCCACTTGGAGGTTAACAATGCCGCATGAAGTCCAAACCACCAGAGAGGTGGTTAAGGAACCCTACGTCAACATTGTGTTTCCCCATCCCTAAAAGGGCAAGAAAACCCAATATGTATTCATGAACACATTTGACAATATATCGGAGTTTAGCCAAGTCTCCAAAAACACCTTTCATTGAACACTATTTGTTTTTTTTTCATGCCCTTTAGTAAGGAATGACCAACACAACCTTTTTTCTTCTAGTATGCAACATGGATTTACGAGGGGTAGTCATAAGGTCTCATAGAATGCTTTCAAGGTCCACCTTATCCATGTCCACTTGAAAATCATGTTCCACGCGTGACTGCTAGTGCCCAAGTAGCGGACGGATGTTGCGTGGACCCACGTAAATTTTTCCTGAAAACTTTTCTCAAACTTTTGAGCAAAAACTTTCTCGTAAATTTTTCTCAAAACTTTTGAGCAAAACTTTTCTTAAGACTTTTTTGAGTCAAATTTTTTCGTGCAAACTTTTCCAAAAACGAAAACACACCAGAGGGAATTTTTTTCCAAAATCGCAAAGAACGGAGCCTGTCAGGGTGGTAAATAGCAGGACTCATGTCCACCTCAGTGGCCTCGTTCACTAAGTGGCTAGAAGAGAACCACCGGGTTAATCATCTGGTTCATCCCCACTGATTTTGGCTGAGTCGTTCTCATTACCATGTCTTTTGCATTGCTTTGAAACTTTAGACAACACCTTTATTCTATCCATTTCATGTTCTTGATCACATTAATAGAAAGCTCTAAATCGCTTGGTATTGGCAGTAGCCAGTGTGACCTGAGATGGAGAATCCAAGTTTCTTGCCATGGTGCATGGCATTGCCAATGCCATAGAGTCCTCATCTGCCGTCACAGCCCCTGCCGAATTGATAGGGCATTAGCACGCCGAAAACTTTGGCGCGACCCGACCATGGTTGAAGCAACCAAGCCTGGTACGGACCGGGATCTTGACGTCAAAGGTACGGTGACTTTGTTACTAACATGTGAGTCATTAAAAAAACTATTATTAGAAGTGGGTGATAACTTGTTTTCACAGGCGTTTAGCGCACCCGCCTGTGATCGAAGGCTTGTAGAAATGAACGATTTCTACAGGTGCAAAAGAGACCGTCTGTGAAAATCTATTACCACAGGTGATTCACTTAACAAACCGCCTGTAAAAATAGGTTTCCACAGGCGATTCCTTAAGCGGACCGCATGTAGAAAATTTATTTCTATAGGCGGTTCCTTAAGCGAACCGTCTGTGATAATCGGTCCCCGAATCGATATTTTTTAATTCGAAAAAAAGCAATTTTTTTTGACCGATCAGGCACCTCCCGCGGTCGCGACGTCATAAATCACACGTTTTTTTACGCGAAATACAGGCGCTACGCGGTTTTTGACACTCGAACTTGAAACCTCTCAGCTCGTACGAACCCTACTCACCATCCCACCACAAAACTACTGCTGACCATATTTGCATATGTAATTATTTTGATATCTTCTATTTGAAACTTTAAATGATTATTTGGGCATCTAAATGACTTCAGATGAAAAACTTTTTAACTACAAAGTTGTATATCTCGTCGAGGGCTACAATTTTCATATAAAATTTGTTCTCATCCGACTTCATATGAAAAAGTTATGAATTTTTTAAGATAAACTGTCATCTATTTCTACAGCCGGTTCACCTAATTAACCACCTATAAAAATGAACATCAATTATTACATATGATTCACATAAGAAACCGTCTGTAGAAATAGGAGACAGTTTATCTTAAAAAATTCATAATTTTTTCATACAAAGTCAGATGAGGATAAAATCTATATGAAAATTATAGCCCTCGATGAGATGTGAACCGTCTGTGATAATCATTTATTATCATAGGTGGTTCATATAAGAATTTTTACAGACGGTCTGTAATCGTAGGAGGCTCTCGTCAACTGTTTAAACGTTTTTTCAAATGAATCGTCTTTAAAAAGGTATTTTAGATGTTAAAAAATAGTTTTTGTAGTAGTAAATTTTTTATAGTGAAGTCAGGAGATCCCGGTCGGTCTGGTATCAGGGCGAGCGGGGACTTCTCAGTCTAGGCACGGGAGGGGCGATTGTGCGGAGACCAAAGTGCGCCCGGCGCGCTCAAGCGCTTTGCAGCCACACCGACCAGGAAGGAAGCGCCAACCAAGCTTGTGGGGGTGGGGGGTGGTGGCAGCTGGCATGGGCCTTCCTGCTGAGGCCCCGGCTGTGACGCGCCTGCTGAAGGAGGGGCACCGGCAACCTGACGTGGGCGCACGCTGTGTTCTGAGAGAGTCCGCAGGCGAAATCTGCACCGGTCTGAACTGCGCCGGCCGGAGCAGTGGCCGTGCGAGATAGAGGTGAGGACCCGCCGGCCAAGGGTCAGGCCATGTTGGTCTGAGCAGCGGGCACGTCGGCCGGAGGCGGGAGCGTCACGGCCTTAGTTGAGACCACAGCAACCTGTGTAACGGACGTGCCGGGTCGAGGTGAAGTCGTGACTGCCTTGAGGCCATGGCAATGGGCGTGGCTTGCCAGTTTGAGGAGGAGACGCGTCGTTCCGCCTGGTCACCCCAACCCAATGGCCATGCATGCAATGCAAGCCGTGGTGAGCACGCCGGCCTGTGTGGGTGCATCAGCCTGAGTAGCCGCGGCCACCTGCACTGGTAGGTCGACGCTGCACGCCCAGAGTTGAATGGAGTCACAGCACTACATCGCTGTCTCCAATCTGACCCGCCAAAAACAGGGTAGGCATGCCTCGCCGTGGACACCGCATTCACCTGCATAGACATAGAACACGCATCCACCTACATAGACTCACAGGATTTTTTATTTTGTTCGTTAGTTTTAGATGAGAATTTTTAATATTATTTTTTACGGCAATTTCAGAAATAATATGGAAATCCATAAACTTTCAAAAATATTAACCTGATGCGGAACGAAATGCGAAAACATATGTTCGCACTATCAAACAGCGAAAAACTTATTTTTGCAGGTTGGTTCAGCGAAAATAAAAATTTCACAACTTGATATAGCGGAAATATTTTAAAATTCCCATTCCGCGAAAACAGGATATTTTTAAAATTAGTTTTCGCTGAACCGAAACGCGAAAATAGAATTTTTGCACAATCGTCTAACGAAAATATCACTGTTTGCCTGTGCCGCGCCTCTTCCTCTCTCTGTCGACTGATTCCTTATACATTCGGCCAGGGGGGCAGAGACGTGTTCGGCAGAGGAGGCCGGTTAGAGAAGAGAAAGAAGAGGGAGGAAGAGAAGGTAAAAAAATTCCTTTGTAATTTTGTTTTTAGATCTATATATTTTCTTTATATGTATGTATGTAAGATTTAATTAGGGATTAGAAAGAATGATTGTAGGTTATATTTTATGTTATGAAGATTTAATTATGGTAGAGAAATTAGGGTTCAAAGAATTTTATTTTGAATATTAGGTTAAGAAAATGAAATATATGTGTAGAAATATTAGATCTAATTTACTAAGTTAGTAAAATTAAATACATGGAATTTCTTTACAATTAAATATATGCAATTTATTGTTATTACTAGTGAGTAGGGAAAATAAATGTATATTTAATTATGTTATCTCATATTTTGGACTGTAATGTTGGTTATATTTTAGGTAACAAAGATTATAGTAGGTCACATTTTAGGGAAAATAATTGAGCATTACATTAGGCAATTTTAAGTTAGTCACATTAGATGAATGTAATTTCTTTTTATTCGTAATTAACAGGGAAAATAAGTAGATAATTTTTTGATATATTTTTTGTTGGTCGTAGTTATGTCAAACCATATAATTCTTAGAGTTTTCTATATAAATGGTCAAATCCGTAACGATCCATCTAGTGTTGATTTGAGCAATTTTTTGTTTACCATCCTTGAGCACCCAAACCCTAAGGGTACAAGGATTAAGAGATGAAAATGTAGTTTATCCAATATTTTAAGTTGGATCCTGAGATTTATTCCGTTATGGTGCAATGCATGTGGAGTTGTATGTTAGGTCCAATTTTTGGGGAGTTAAAGCTGGTGTATCAAATGGACAAGTGGTTGAAATGGTTGGAGTGGTGCAGGAGGTGTCGGGCTGAGTTCAATATCCTGGTTTAGGCATGTCCAAGAGAAGTGTATAACAATAGCAGTACAACGACACCAGTAGAAGAAGATGATAGGCGGGGACATGCACTGTTGAGGGAGGAAGTTTAGCAAAGGCAGATGATTGAACTAGAGGTTGTTGTGCATAGGCATGCGGCAGAGGTTGAGAGTCTGGTTGACGCAAGGGAGAAAATTGACAAAAAAAAATGTTGTTGAGCTTGAGAACGTGGACCGTAACACAATCCGTGAGGAAGAAGCTTTATTGCAATCTGTAAATATGGGAGATGATGATGGTGATGACGAGAATGATGAAGACAATGAATCCTCTAATACTGCCATCCCAGATGAATGGAACATACCTCACAAAGCGAGGATGCAAGTTATAAGAGAATTGTGATTTCCCTTGTGAGTATGGTTCACCTCAATCAGATCTTCCTCAATCAGTCTAAAATAAAGGATGCAGTGGCACGGTGCACGATGACATCACACAAAGAGGTGTGGGTTGCTATCTCAAGCCTAGAAAAGTACAGTGTTAAGTGCAAACTCCTGGATGTAGCTTTTATATTCATGCATATAAGGCCAAGCATTCAATCCATTGGATAGCCTCTAGAGTGGTTCAACACAGTTGTAAGTTGCAAAACTTTAGTTGAAGGCACTGCAACGTCACTGCTGCACTAGTTGCAAATGAATCGTTTATTGAGATTATTCAGAAGTGGGACATAGAATGCTCGTTCATCCGACGAGAAATATTACAATATTTCAAATATGAGATTATTTATCAAAAGGATTAGCGTGAGAAGTAGAAAGCGTTAAAGAAGTGATGAGGTACCTATGAGGCTTCTTATTGTAACCTACTTCGTGTACTTGATATTATGAAGGAAAGAAACCATAGCACATACATCGCTTTCAAGGAGACTGAAATTGATGAAAATCAGCCTAGGATTTTCTGACGTGCTTTCTTTTCTTTGAGTTAGTATATTCAGTCCTTCCAGTATTGCCATACTTTGCTTTGTGTTGATTGCATATTCTTAACTAGGAAGTACAAAGGTCAGATCCTCACTGCAATTGGAGTTGATGTGAATAACTAGATACTTCTTTTGGCATTTGTGTTTGTGGAGAGTAAGAGCAAGTTGAGATAGCTCTGGTTTTTAGGCATCTTAAGATTGAGGTTGTTCATGATCGACCTAACGTTTGCATCATATATGACTGGCATGCTGGGATCTTATTTGCTATAAAGACACTACAAGATTATTCAAGTGAGCCATTTCCATGGCCTGACCTGTAGAATAAGTGGTGCATGTGTCACATAGGAGCAAATTTCTACAAGTAATTCAAGAGCAAGGCACTGATGGACAGGTTTAAGAGGTTGTGCAGTCAGAACCAAAGTCGCAATTTTGATGTTTTGTGGAAGGAATTGGATAGAACACAAGGACACACGTGCAGGAGAGAAATAAGAAGCCACCTACTGAAGATGACACTATACTGGAGGCTTTGCTGCCTCTTGGGAAAGGCATTGACCTCTATTCACTATATGGCAATGACTCTTTATTCCATAATGTCTGGCTTATTACATATTATATGGCAATACTCACTTATTTCTAGACGATGTAATGAAGGTACGTTCTTCATCGAGACCACCGCACAGGTTTTCAGGAGCTCACCACACTCCAGTGGGAACACATTCTTTGACTTCAGAGGGGCCTCCAAAGTGATAGCCCCTTCCTAGTTGTACAGTACACCTCCACCCACTCAGGTTACGTAGCAAAAGGCGGAAGGCACCTATGGTCTCTAGTTGCCCAGACATGAGCGCCATGAGCCTGATAGGTACACACGTTCCGCATATGACCATCCTCAGGAGGAGGAGGAGGCAGACGTTCCATCATTAGCACGCAGGCCAAAACGTGCCAGAAGTAGGGCCCAAGGAAGGGGTTAAGGTAGGGGTCATAGTAGGGGTCAGGTGTAGTCTGTTTTACTTCTTTGCTTTGTTAATGTATTTTATTCAGGCTCCAGATGCTATAGCTTGTGATGCATCATAGCCATAGCACTGGCCTCTACAGCTCGTTTACACCTATATCTTGGACATATCCTCGCTCCACGTAGTAAAATGATGAGGAAACACTCGTCTATAACCTTATACCTTCTGCTATAGTACCACATGATGAAAAAGAACCAATCTATGTTGCCAATCATAGGTGTTTGAAAGGACAATGATGTCGCCTAGAGGGGGGTGAATAGGCATTTTTACAAAAATTCAACCATTTCTACCGTTGGCCTAAACTTGCAACGGAATATAAACTAACGAGTTTTTCACAAGAGAAAAACCTAAATATGCTAGGCTCAACTAGTGCACAATCACCCTATATAAGTGTGAAAATTACAATCCTAATGTGACAAAAATTACTCAATTCTAACAAGAGATATGCAATAAAACTTAAATTGAAAAAGGCTGAAAATACTGTTCATATGCCTGGAATTACTGTTCATCCGGAGTATCCGGTGTAGTCCGGATACTCCGGTGTGTACAGGTCCGGAAACTCCGGTAAAGGCCGGATTCTCTGGGTTCTGTACAGAACTGAGCCCGAAACTGAATATAAATGATGAGTAGAGAGTTCTAGCTCAAACCAGGTGATGTCGTGTATTCCCGGAGATGATTTCAAGTAGATTCACGAAGAACCTACACTCAAATACACACAAACAAGTATATCGAGCAATATGCACAAAGATTTGAGCAAGAACTTAAAAGTAAGGAAACAAGAGAGGAGACACAAAGATTTGTTTCCCGAAGTTCGAATTCACCACCGTGAATCCTACGTCTCCGTTGAGGAAGCTCCAACGAGCCGGGTCTCTTTCAACCGCTTTCCTCGATCCACTCTTGATTTCTTCCCTTGCGGAGGCGAAATCGAGCCTTTCACAAACTTCCGCGGCAACCCACAACCTTGGGTGCTCGTCGGCGACACCTAGCCGCCTAGGAGGCTTCACCTCCAAGAGTAACAAACACGACAACGAACTTCTTGCTGAGAACTCAAGTGCTCAAGAATGGATTTTAGCTCACTTGCACTCAATCTTCTAATCTCTCAACCCAACTCACTTTTCTTCTCAAATCACACACTAGAATGGAGTGGGAGAGGTTCTTTTGGCTCTAAAAATGTGTTCTTTCGTGCCCCTTCCAGCAGTCCCAAAGGATGGGGTGAGTGGGGTATAAATAGCCCACTCCAAACAACTAGCCGTTACTGCTTTTGACAGAACTGACCGGAGTATCCGGTGAACACCGGAGTATCCGGCCCTAAATCCAAATACGGCGTCAGAACGGTCACAGAATGTGTCAGAACTAGCCGTTACGCTCTTTTCTGGACTTTTACCGGAGTATCCGGCCTACACCGGAGTCTCCGATCGACACTTAACCCAGAAAACAGCCCCGGAGACTTCCCGGGAAGTCTCCGGCCACTCCAGGTACCGGAGTATCCGGACTTCACCGGAGTCTCCGGCCTTTCCAGGTACTGGAGTATCCGGCCTACACCGGAGTCTCCGGCCACAGCACAGCTGACCTCCGAAAAACGGCGATAACTTTTAATCCCAGAGTCCGATTTCGACGATTTTGGACTCTATGGAAAGCTTATTCAGAGGGCTACACATCCCAACTGAATTCATGACCTAAAACAAATAATATAAAATTAGGAACACTCTAAAACCTATTTTGGACACTTCCCCACTTTCCGCTCCGGACTCTTAACAACAAACTCTCACTTTGGGTTTGGTTGGGAACTCTTGAGCACTGAGACACGACAATTAGCTCACGTTGCATCCCTCTTAATAGTGCGGCATACCTATACTCAAATTCAAAGATAAAACTCGTTTGAACCACTTTGAGCTTTTGAAAAACTTTCAAGTACCGCTTCTTTCTTTCAAACCTTGAGGGTTGCCAACTTCCATATATTCTTCACTCCATCTTTTCTTGATTCTTCATGTGATTGATGCGAATCACCCATAGCTTCTCATGGCCTCGCACGGTCCATCGGCGCAAAGCCTTCACTCGCTCTTCACCACTGCCTTGGTCCTTCGGCGCCAAGCCATTTGCTTGCCCTTCATCACGGATGGTCTATCGCAGCCGAGTCTTGCTTGCCCTTCACCGTCTTGCCATAGAAAAACCACTTTGTATTCGACATCTTCTAAGAATTCACTTTTTCATATATGGAGTCCACTCTTGTTCTTCACTCTTGGCATATATGATTTTAATTCAACTTATGCCTTCTTGTGGATCCTAACCTCAACTCACTCTTAAGCACAAAGCACATGGGTTAGTCCATAAAACCTAAATGACAACATTTATACCTTAAGTTACTTGATCTTCACAAGTAACTTATTAGCCTTCACGCATATTGTCAATCTTCATATAGAACCTAACCCCACTCATTCTCAAACACATAGCACACGGGTTAGTCCATAAAACTCTATTAACAAGTCATACATTTAGTTACTTGATCTCCACAAGTAACTTAGCCTTCAAGCTTATTGCTAATCTTATTGAGCTTCTTTTTCTTCTTATGAGCATCACTAAAAGCTCATTTATCTAGATGCATATTTCTCCTCTATGCATCACATCCGAGCATCACCTAGAGCTCATTCATCTTGATGTACTTTCAATCTTCTTATTCACCTAGAGTTCATGCATGTCTCTTCTCCATGCATCACCTATTGAACAACCTACTAACAATCTCAACAACATTGTTAGTCCATATGTATTGTCATTAATTACCAAAACCACACATAGGGGCTAGATGCACTTTCAGTGTCCTTATCAAAGGAGATGCTCGAGCGCGCGAATCATGCTTTAATGGCATGCGCTCAGTTCATGCACCAGCCCCCAGCCTCCATAAATAACCCAACCCTAAACCATGGATAGACCACTCATTTCTCAGCTCTCTCAACTACAATGTATTCCTCAGCTTCACCAAGCCCACCTAAGAAATATTGGGGCTTCCATCCCTTAGGGGATCAAACCGCTGATGTGCCTCTGTGGCGACCTTTGTAGGCTTTGCAAGCCACAGGACATCTCCTACACCTATGGCAGACGCTTTTTCATATGTGCCAACTACCAGTACGATCCGCCTCGAATAGATCGTATGAGTACCTACTAGTATAACGATATAGATCACTCCTATGCCACTTTACATACGATTTTATGCACTGTCTTACTAATCTTCCCTCTTGTTTCATTTGTTCAATCTCCTTCACCTCTCTATGACTTCATGGTATGGATGAACATGGAGTAAAATGAGCACCAGAAGCGGTGAGTCGACATGAACATGTAGTGGAGGAGGGAAGCTTATGAATGCAGAAGCGGTGAGTCGACATGAACATGTAGTGGAGGAGGGAAGCTTATGAATGCCGCGAGTATGATCAACAACAGGAGGAACTACGGATGAAGCGACAAGAGAAACTCCTTCTCGGCTCAAACACATGAAGTAGAGAGGGAATGGAAGATGATCCGTCACGCTAAGGCAAGGGGCCTCGATGCCCTAAGGAAGGGCAAATATCCTATGTACATTCAGTAGCGAGTATCTATTGTAACCTGAGCTATTTTTATTCCCTAAGCCATATTAGATTTAGCATTGGTACGCTATTAGATTAGTCTTTAGGCATACCATACATACCAACGTTTATTGTCGCCATCTCTGTATGGTTAGGGTCCATTCGTACTGTGACAAAAAACCCTACGTCCTATGTAATGTTCATGAACGTATGTAACCTCCATGTTGAGTTTTATGATAATTATGCTTCACAACTACTATTATTTAAAAATTTATATTTTGCACCCTCTAAAGGTTAGTTCGCTCTAAAATTACTCACATAATTTTACATCAAATAAAAAAAATATCGGCAATCAGACAAGTACATGCAAAAAATTACATCCAACAAAAAATTAAGAAAAAATATTCTAGGCAATCACACAAGTACTTAGACAAGTTTACATCGAACATAAAAAGGAATTTGTTTGCATGCATAAAATAAAATTTAAATTAATTTTCACATTTATAAGATATTTTCGCTGAATGGAAAAGCGATGCAATATTTTTCCAGAACCAGATTGTAAATACCAATTAGCGCACTACCATTCAGAGAAAATTCTATTTTTCCATTTTCGAGATTGCGAAAATATTTTCATTGTTTTGTAACGCGAAAACTTCTGTTTTTGCAGAACGGTCCCACAACTTTATTATTTTCACTTCACCGTTGTGCGAAAAATTATTTTCCCTCAATAGTCACGTGACAGGGTAATATTTTTGAAATTTTGTGATTTCCCGTACTATTTTTGGAATTACCGTACAAAAAACTAGTATTGAAAAAACCTGTTAGATGAACCATTTTTTGGTGTCTTGTTTAATTGCCCATCGTGGCGCTCCTGGTTATCTTCATCATCAAGAGGCCGTCATCATCGTTATCTTGGTCCCTGTTTTTTGGCGTGTGAGTAGGTCCATCTTCCACCACGTAAAAATTTAAAAATAAATAATATATGATATCATATTTATTAAAATAGATAATATGTTGACGTATTTATAAGTTTAGTATGTGTATTTGTCACTTCAAATTTTAAAAATCCAATTTTGAAACCCGAGACACGAAAAAATATAGGCCCAACAGTATTTGGCATCTAAGATGTTGAATAAGGCCCTGTGCACCATATTCGGCTTCTTAAATGTGCCGAATATAGCCCATTTTTGTCATTGAGGTGTTGAGTGCTGAATACTATGAATATTACTGTATTCAGCACCTCAGTTGCCACCCAATATTGTGCCCTCGTAAAGAAAGAAGCTAGCAAGTTGTGTGTACGTGTGTATTTAAGTTTTTTATTTAACTCATAATTTTATTTAGGTATAAAAAATATTCTAAATATTCTAAATATTTACATGGGTGAACTATAAGTCACTAGCAACCCGTTTTAATTAGTTTGATCAAAAAAGACTGAGTCAATATTTAATTAAAATTCTCTAAATAACACTATTTTTATAAATTCTAGCAATTTTTAATACCTCAAGTGAATTCTTAAAAATCTAGAAAAAATTTACTAATATTCTTTTCATGCGATATACTAATTTATAAAAATATTTTCAACCTTAGGTTATTTGGTGAAAAAGTGAGTTCCTTTGTAGTGCTCCATTTATATGTATTTTTATAATTTCATGTGATATTATCTTTTTAATTCAATTTGAATAAAAAAAACTATACATTCATATTGATACATAGAACCCAAAAAATCAAAAATTCACTAATATTTTCTCATGTGATGCATGATAGGTTGACTATTATTACTCAGATGATAAAATCAGACACTTAAAAAGCATAGAACCCAGGAATTGCGAATATATATTTACATTCATCTTTTTTAAGTAGGTAGTGATACGATAAGTTTTAATATTTATAAATTAAATATGAAAAATGATATATCTAAAATTTAAACAGCCAGAAGGAGCTTGCAGATGGAGATGTCATCTTAAAAAAAAGAGAAAAAGAAAGAAATGAAGCACCGAGAATAGTAGGAAGATGCTTAATATTAATATGAGAGGTTGTCCATCATTTTAAGCTTGGTGCCGGTAACAGATTAAATGGAGCATGTTTGAATTACTTTAAGAACCAAGGTTTTGTGCATGTTTAAACTTTTTATTCAAATTAAATTAAAAAGAGAATATCCCATAAAATGATAAAAATACATATAAATGGAGCATTACAAAGGCTTAATATTAATATGAGAACCAAGGTTTTGTGCATGTTAATTTTTTTATTCAAATTGAATTAAAAAGAGAATATCACATGAAATAATAAAAATGTATATAAATGGAGCATTACAAAGTAACTCACTTTTTTACCAAATAACCTAGGGTTGGAAGTATTTTTACAAATTAGTACATCATATGAGAAGAATATTAGTGATTTTTTATAGATTTTTGGGAATTTATTTGAGGTATTAAAAATTACTAGAATTTATAAAAGTAGGTTTATTTGAATAATTTTAACTAAATATTGGCTCAGTCTTTTTGGATCAAACCAATTAAAAATCTGTTTGCTAGTGAGCTCTAATTTGCTCATAAAAATATTAAAAAATTTAGACTATTTTATACTCTTAAATAAAATCATGAGTTAAATAAAAAAACTTAAACGCACAAGTACACACAACTTTCTAGCTTCTTTCTTCGTGATAGCACAACAATGGGTGATAGTTAAGGTGTCGAATATAGTGCATAGTGCCATATTCAATATATCAGGTGTCAAATAATATCGGGCCTACGCTTTTTCGGTGTCTTAGTTGTTGAAATTGGGTTTTCGGAATTTGAGGTGTTGTATACAAATACTAAATTTGTAAATACGCTAATATATTATCTATTTTGATAAATACGTATCATATATTATCAATTTTGATTGTAGCCGAAGTATGAGCCCTCAAGAGCCTCGAGAGAAAGTGATGTCATAGGCCGCCAAACCGAAAAACGATGTCTATCATTTTTGCATCCATCATGACCTTTTGCATCCATCATGACCATCTGGATACCAACGATGCCTTTGCCGACAAAGGCCAAGCGCCCAAATGGTCAAATATTTGTGGAAAGCAGGCATGGGTGGATCAGCCAGTTTCCATTCACCGATTGACAGAGTTACTTCATAGGCTTTAAAGCTTCACTAGACATGTGGCAGCAAAAGGAGAAGGTAGCCTCGCTCGAGCCCGGTATAGTGGCGAAGTTAAATTTATAATTAAATGAATATATACAACTAATTATTTTTTAATAAAAATACCAGAATATGGTACGATTATATGAAAAAAAATTGCAGCCATGCTAATAATATTAAGATTCTGAAAAATCAATATTATTTCTAGGATCGAGTCGGTCTAGTAAATCTAGGGTTGTAGAATCATAAGACCAGAATCAAGATTCTGCAAACAAGTTTTAATATGATAGCCAAAGATTGTGAAATATCAATACCATGAGATTGTGAAAGTCAGTATCAAACTCAATTGTATTAATATTATACTCTGTTTCCCTTAATTAAATTTTATCGCAAGCCTTTAATTAGGCATGCATCGGGCAATCAAAGTCAAGTGTACTACTTTTTCTATACTTTTTCGCCCATCGAATTGTTTGTAGGCGTTTTTAATGAGCGTATGCATGGTGTTGTGGAATACATTCATTATACGTAGAAATTTTACCCCAAATGTACCCGTCCACGATTACTGTTAATACGTTTAAGTCACATTGCTTAGCTAATATAGTGGAGAGATTTGTTCACCTATAAATATAAGACCAAGGGCCATATTATTACACTCAAATCTCTGATCTCTCATATTGAAAAAGACTTAGAGCAACTTCAACCGGCTTTTTATGCGGCTCGCTATCATAAAAAATAAGGAGTTTGCAAAAAAAAAAAGTCTTCAACCGGCTCTTCAACTGCTTCTTTATTTTTACCGACTTGCTACCCACTCGGCTGTGCTCGCCAAATCTAGCGAGCATCTCCCGCTTGTTACTCTCAGTTGGCTAGACGATGACAAGTGGACCCCATGCTAACACTACTCATCCTATCTAATTTTTATTTCAATCTTCTTTATTTAAAACAGTGATTTTCTGTTGCTCTAAAATTTTAAAATTTATTGTACGTGTTTCATAATCTATGTATAACCTATTTTTTAATTCACGCAAAACTCCTGTGTAGAATGTAAATTAAAATTTTAAAAATACTTTTATAACTTCTAACAATTGTTAGTCTCATATAAATTCCCAAAAATCTGAAAAAAATCCATTAATATTCTTCTTATGTGATGAACTAATTTTTAAAATTATTTTCAGCTCTAGGTTATATGATAAAAAAGTGAGTTCCTTTGTAATACTCTATTTTATATGTATTTTTATAATTTTATTTGATATTCTTCTTTTAATTTAATTTGAATTCAAACAAAATTTAAACATATATAAAATTTAACCGTTGTAAATATAGCCATTGCAATCTTTTTTTATAAAATATTTTAAAATATAAAGGAGTGAAATTTAAAGAGCGAGATTTAAAGAGTCAGTTAGAGCGTTGATAAATAGGAAGTGAAATTTGAATTATATAAGAATATAGAGCCAAATTTAAAGTGTCAGGTGGAGATGCTCTTATGGCACTCTCTCCTTTTCAGTTTTAGTTTTGCCTCCACATTTTTCTATCGATCTCGCATAGTGGCATATGTGATTACTAATCTTTTTAACAGCTTTTCCCATCGATTTGTATTGAGTGTACCCCCGAGTACTCGAGAAGGGAATCGGCCAATCGAATAGCGAGCGCTTCTCTGGATAAAGAACTCGGCCACATCACCAGAGAAAAAGCAGCTTTGTGGCCCCTGCATGTGTTTCGAAGCATTTACTCCTACATCTTACTCTGGCACAGGATGGAAACACTTGCTCTGCTCCGTGCAGGTTCTTTTTTTCTTTTTGCTCTGTCTTTTATGGGCTAGTTTCGATTTAGCGTGCGTGTTGCTTCCCTATCATATGTTTTGAAACTAAGGGTCACTGTAAGTGCAACAGGAAAGTTTGTTGAGGCGTGCCATTCCATTATGAGAGCCTTTCTGAATACGAAGGGCATCACATCTTTTTTATACCACCGATCTAAACATAGGGAGAACATTTCAATACAACTGCAATGTTACAGTGTTCAGAAAAGGTAATAGTGCAGAGTGAAGAAAAATAACGTCATGAACTGGAAGGCCTGTCCCGGTGCTGGTTTCTTAAACATTAATTAAAGAGGATTTTTACAGTACAACTAAATAAGTGTATGTCGTTCATTTTCTTTATCCGGTGGTTTAGATTAACCCAATAATACTCTATCGTCCATCAGTATTATGGGTATCATTAAAGGGTATCATAGGTATCATAAGGGTAGGATTGGAAAAAAACAATGATAAACTTGTAAATTATATGTTTAATTAGGGAAGATCAAAATATTAGTTTATTCTTTGGATAAGCTTTCACTTATTCTATTCATTTCATTTATTAGTGCTAGTGTTTCTTAGTACACCATGATACTAGATGATAAAAAGTATCATTATTATGATCCAACCGTCCATTTTAGTAGGTATTATTGTAATTATCTTAGGAAATAATTACAATAATACACGAGAGACAATTAATTATCTTAGAAGATTATAAGAAACTAACAGCGCACATGCATGTTTCTAGAAACTTATATCTTAACAACAATGTCTTACTATATCTCCCCTCTTAAACGTCACATGAGAAATAAAGCGTGGTGAGTGGCCAAAGATTGTTCAAAAGTGTCATTTAAAAGCACGTCACATTGGTGAGGCAGAGCCGCAGAGCCGAGAAGAGTTGTTTTGAACTTTCGATAGACATCAGGTATGTGCGGATGGAAACGATTCCAAGAAACGAAGCATTTGCAAGAAACAAACTCCCCAAGAAAACCTTGTAAGCTATAGTCAAGAAAGAGTTCAAGACTGATCAGGAACAATATAGCGTAAAAGAAATTGCTGACTTATATCACTACTAAGAGTCTAAGACCAGGTTGCACACTCAAACCAGATGACAAGATCCTGTATTCCACCCATCCAGAATTCTACATAGTTAAAAAAAACCGCTGAATATTAGTGCTAGTGTTTCTTAGTTGGTAGCTATACCATCAAGCACCAAGCTAACAAGGCATGGCACATACTGAGCTGACCTCCGGTTAGAGAGCAAAGAAGAAAATGGCACAGCTCTACTAGCTAGCACTACTCCAGAGGCTATAGCTTGCTGGTGGTGTTGCTTCAGGCGACGCAGTTGACGCCTAAGCAACCCATCCACAAGCTCCTCGCCGCTCTCTTCTGCACGCAAAAACACCAAGAAAGTTTAGTATGTAAACACACATGTAACAAAGAAGATCATGACAAAAAAGACATGGGCTTTTGCTGTCGCTCTGCTCTGTGACGTACCCGTCTTGGCCGGCCGGAGACAGAGTCCGGCGGGGGCACCCGGTACAGGTCCTCATCCACGGGCCTCAACACCTTGCGGGCGCCCTTCGCCTGCGCGCGCCCCTCCACCACCCCGCCTGCATTGTCCGAGTCCGAAGCCCTCGCTCGCGCCGCCGGAACACGCCCCTTCCCGCCGCTGTAGCACAGCTTCTCTGCTGCTGCTACTTCGACGCCTCGGACCTCCCGCCTCCGCACCCTCTTGGGCGCAGGTTTGCGCGGGGGCGGCGAGTACCTGAACCAGACGTCGCTGCAGGCCTCCGGCTCCGGCGCGTACCACCAGTCGGCCGGCGCGGCACCGCCGGAGGGCGGCAGCTCCAGCTCGTTCGGGGAGGAGGAAGAGGAGTAGTAGTTCCATTCCCCAAACGCCGGCACGTGCCGCGGCCGCCTCGCCTTCTCCATGATCTTGTCTCACAGGCAGCAGGCAAAGAAAAGCTAGAAGCTGAGTATGGACTATGCTAGGAGCAGAGAAGGGCTATGTTGGTGGTGGGAGAAGGCCAGTGGCTGGATGCACGTATTTATATCAAGAATCCAAGCATTAGCGCAGGAGCAACACAGCTCGGGAGACGAAGAGCAGCTAATGAGCTTGGCGATGAAGTTATAGCGATGGTAGTGGGAAAAAGGAACGAGGGAGGCAGTGGTACCGTAGCTCGTGGTACAGGCAAGGAGCAGCGTCGCTCGCTCGCTCGCTACCAGCAAGGAGGGGAGTCAGGGGACAGCCTAGCTAGTGTCGCAGCAGAGACGGCTTTGACGCTCGTTTTTGAGATCTGTGCAAGGAGCGGACAGCGGCATGGGGCTCGGTTTCCTGCTTCGGGTACTTCATGGAAGCCTGTGGCCTGTGTTTGTGTGGCATGCCTCTGTCACTCCGTGCAACAGCACTGCGTCTGCAGGATTTTAAGCGTGTCTCCCCAGTCCCCTCCCTCGCCCCAGCTCTTGTGGCGGTGGTATTCGTATTATTTGAACATGAGTGGAGATTGATTAGCTAAAGTATTAGAGTATTGCGTCGTGGCGTTCATCTACGCTTGCACACTTTCTTGGCACTGAATTAAAAAGAAACTATCATTGATGGATGGCTACAGAGCTACTTACGGAAATGTAACTTCAAAACGTGGTGTGTACATATTTTATATCTTGATAGTGTATCTCTATTATTTATCTGTTAATTCTATCCTATATTTTTTCATCTAACACTCTAATATAAATTTTAAAATAAATATATGACGTGCGTGCGCACTAGTTATGGAATTTTTCCTTTGGAGCTACTCAGCCTACTACCAATGCAAGCCACAGCTTGGACCAGAATATGCATATTACACGTTTCATTTGATTTTTGCTTTAGTACAAGTTTCGACAAATTTTATTAACAAAGAGGAAAAGCAGCAGCAGCAAAATAGCAGGATTTATTTCTGTCCTCTATATAGAACGCTTACACACAGAACTTCGATTCTAACTACCAGCGAGAATCGAAGATGAGAACATTACTATAAAAATCATTTAGTGTAACGTCTCTGTACAGACGATTTTATATAAGAACCGTTTGTATAAAGATTATTATAAACAACTCTAAATAAGAACTGTCTATGATAATGACGAGATCCCTCCAAGAGTGGTGGGACGCTTTTATATAGACGATTCTTATTGTGAACCGTCTATATTAATATTATAGATAGCTCATATTTAGAACTGTCTGTAATAAAACTAATATCACGTACGACTCTAAACACGAGCCGTCTTAAAAAAATAGGCGAGAGGACATGGGACAGTTTAGTATAGACGACTCCAAACATAAAGTCATATGTACTATTAGAACAATACATCATCTCCTACCTCCAGACCGAAGTAGAACAGTGGCGCCCGAACAATGAAAAATAGTGCGCAACTTTTGGAGGGAGAGGACGATTTTGAAAAAAAAAATTGTTAGATTTCGGTGAAAACTTGAATATTTATTGGCATTTGTTACTCTAAGGTAAGCATTATGTTCTATTTTTATTTAGATGGTTTAGATTTTGGTTTTGAGAGCTAGCAAGATCTAAATCTAGATCTAGATTTTTTTCCATAATGATATAGTTTTGTTCTATTTATTAGATGATGTAGATTTGTATTTTAATTTAGTCTTGAGAGATCAACTATATCTACATATAGGCTTAGATTTTTTTTCATACTGATCTAGAATATATTAGTTGTTCTAGGTATATATGAAGCTAAAAGTATAGATGAAGATTTAATTATATGTTACTATAAATAGCTAGCTTTAATCTAGTGTTGTAGACAAATTTTAAATTTTTATATATAAATATAAAATTATCAATAAGTGTAGTATTTAACGATAAGTTTTGAATTAATGTTTGTCCTTATTTTTAGGTATTCATGTATATAATTAATATAATGATAATTATTAATTATTTTTGAATTAATTGTCATGTGTATGGTTTATTCACGCATTTATGTATGGTAGCTTCATTTTTTTGACGAAAAGCTTGGTTGTTCTATTTTATTAGGTTGATTTGATATTAATTTACTTCGTACAATGTAAATGGATCGTGGCTGGATGTATGGTTCTCGTACAAACCAAGGGTAACTTGATCGTATGATGGCTTTTTTGTTAGCTGCCGAGGAGGATTGATTGGAGAAGAGTGTTGAATTTATATATTATCCTTGTTGCGATTGTAAAAATGAAAGATCATTTCTTAGACAGAACGCAGCCATACAAATACATGGGCACTTAATTATCAGGGGCTTTAAACCGGACTACACGTGTTGGACCAAACATGGTGAAGAGCAGAATGTGTTACACGAAGAAGTTGGTATCGTTGAAGAACCCGAAGTCAACATAAGAAAAGAAGATGACGAGGAATTTGGTGCAGATGATGATGACTGTGGTGCTAGAGGCGATGATGATAGGTTAGATCTGATGCTGTGCGATACAGACGTGAACTTGAGTACTCAGAGAGACTTTAACAAATTCATGTGCTTGATTAAGGACTTGGAGAAGCCGTTGCTCCCTGGATACAAACCGAAATATACAAAGTTGACATCCGTGCTTGAACTTCTTAAATTGAAAGCAAGCGATAGTTGGTCAGATAAGAGTTTCACAGCACTATTAGAACGCTTATCGGATATGCTTCCTGATGGAAACGAGTCGCCTAAAAGCACATACGAAGCAAATCAGGTTCTTTATCCATTGAGAATGGATGTACAAAGGATACATGCATGTCTGAATGACTGTATCCTCTACTGTAAAGATCTATCAGACTTGTATTCATATCCAGTGTGCAAAGCATCTCGATACAAGCGTAAGAGTCAATCAGACAATGGCTATGTGAAGAAAGGAATTCCTGCTAAGGTGGTGTGGTATCTGCCTATAATTCTATGTCTTAAACGTTTGTTTATGAATTAAAAAGAGGCTAAATTGTTGTACTGGCACTCAGAGGGCTACAAGCAAGATGGAAAGCTAAGGCACCCTGCTGATTCTCCCTAGTTGAGAAACATCAACATGATTTTTGATGACTTTGGTGCAGAACTGAGGAATACAAGGTTTGCTTTGAGCATGAACGGGATGAATCCTTTTGGGAACATGAGCAGTAGGCACGGCACTTAGCCAGTTATTCTCAGTATTTACAACCTACCTCCTTGGTTGTGAATGAAGCGGAAGTACTGGGTGATGTCACTGCTTATCCAAGGTCCGAAACAACCTAGGAACGATATTGATGTATACCTAAGACTATTGGTGGAAGATCTAAAAATATTGTGGAACGAAGGAGCGCAAATATGGGATGCGTACAAAAGGGAGAATTTCACGCTACGCGTCTTATTATTATGCACGATCAATAATTTGCTTACACTACATAACCTTTCAGACCAGAGTAAATAAGTAGACTCGGCATGTCCCCATTGCTTCGATGGTATAACGAGTATGTGGCTGCCCCACTCGCATAAAACAGTATTCATGCGCCACCGTAGGTTCCTTAACATGTATCACCCGTACCACAACATGAAGGAACAATTCGACGGAATGAGTAACAGAGATTTATGTCTAAGATACTACAGTGGTCAAGAGGTGCACAATATAATTAAAGATATCGATATTGTGTTTGGAAAGGGGAGTAAAAAATCTAAGGATATTGGTGGCATGTGAAAGAAGAGATCGATATTATGGGAGCTACCGTATTGGAAGCACCTTGAAGTTCACCATTACATCGACATCATGCATGTAGAGAAGAATGCGTGCGAAAGTTTGGTTGGTCTTTTACTTAATATTCCAAGCAAGATGAAAGACGGCCTCAACGCAAGGCTTGACCTGGTTGATTTGAAGATCAGGCTCGAGTGGCACCTGAGCCCTCTGAAAAAGGTAAAATGAGGCTTCCTCCTGCTTGCTATAATCTAAAAAAAGCCGAGAGAACTGAATTGTGTCGGTGCTTTCATAGTGTGAAAGTTCCGTCCGGTTACTCCGCTAACATCTCGAAACTTGTTTCAATGCAAGATTTAAAATTAGTTGGCATGAAGTCCTATGATTTCCATGTGTTAATGACACAGATGCTTCCTGTTGCAATCCGAAATATCCAGCCAACCTATCTCCGAGATACAATCACCAAGCTGTGTTACTTCTTCAACATAATTTCTCAGAATGTCATTGATCCTGATGTACTTGATGTTTTATAGGCCGATGTGGTGAAGACACTATGTCATCTGGAGATGTACTTTTCTCTATCATTTTTTGATATCATGGTACATGTTATCGTTCACCTCGTGAGAGAGATAAAGATATGCGACACAGTATTCATACGTTAGATGTACCCGTTTGAGAGGTACATGGGAATTCTCAAGAAGTATATTTGGAATCGATCTCGTCTGAAGGGCAGCATCGTCCAAGGTTACACAACCAAAGAGATAGTCAAGTTCTATATTGATTACATAGAGCAGCTCAAACAAATAGGTGTGCCTATGTCTCGCCATGAGAGGAGGTTGGATGGGAAGGGGACCATGTTGTTCAATATGTTGTTGTTTGAATGCAAATGATTTGTGAATGATTTGTTATTGATATGTGAGTTTATATTTAGTAATATATGAATGTAGTACTGTATAAATGCACAATATAGATGGTTCTATGTCTACAACAGTATGTATAAATGTACAGTTCAGACGGCTCGAAACTGGAGCCGTCTGTACTGAACTGTGTTCACAGACGGCTCGAAAATTAGAGCCGTCTGCAATAATCTCTAGTACAGACGGTTTGTTATTAAAGCAGTATGTAATATTCCTATATGACATATGGCTCAAAATTTGGAGCCATATGTGATAATCTATAGTACATACGGTTTCAGTAACGAACTGTCTGTATAAATCTTTATATAGACTTTTTTCTATAAATTTAATTTGTATAGATTTTTTTATATAAACAGTTCAAAAAGCGTCCAGTAAAGATATTGTAAATCGTCTATACAAATAAATGCTGGTAGTGGAAGCTAGTTTTATGACATAGGCACAAGATTCGATGTGCATGCTTACTGACAATATCTTCAAGTGCAATGAGAAAAAAGTACCCTAGTAAATAACAGGATTGAACTAGTAACTAGTAAGGTACGGCTTGTCCTCTATATAACACCTCTCAAAGCAACATGAAAAAGCCTAGCTAGTCGTTGTCACAGTCCATTGGCTACGGAATGGCACTGGAAAATTTGAGGCTGGTTTCATTGCTGTGTAAAATGCTAATGGGTTAAGGCGGCATATATACATGTATGGATCGAGTATTACGTACTCCTATGCATTAAGTATGAATTCAAAATGTGCAAAAGGTTGCGTTGACATTTCTTCACCCGAGCTAGACTACGGAGTCGAAGGTGACTACTCACTAGGCTAGGCCCCTCAAAGTACATTGGGACGCTACCCTACATTCGGACGCGTGAAAGGTCCGAGGAGCAAAACGGTTGGCCAAATTCATGCATGTGTCAGAAACGGCAAGCAGGAAAGGTGGTCCAGTTGATCTACTTCCAGAGATTTCGCTTCGAAATAATTAATCGTCTTCATTTCAACTTACTGTTTAATTCCGTTACGACTAATCAACATGGCTACTTTCAGATGCTCATAATGTATTCGGCACAATACCTTCCTGCTAAATAATATTGTTTTCATATTGGTGACGATTTTAGTTATTCACCAATAGAAAATTTTGCTTGAAACGGATTTATGCTTTAGAGTTTCTGCAAGGATCAATGTCTGACAGAAGAATTTTGCGTCGAAAAACATTATTTAAGTGTAGGAAGTATTCTAGATAAGTAGAGCTCGATATGCTTCATATATAACTCGGTCAAGATAAACATATACAGTAATGAGCAGAATCTAAAAATTAAGCTACCTAGTTTAACACTTCAAAACAAAGGTGAAAACACAGATTGGCCCCCCTTCGGAAATGAAGAAAACGGAAACTCAAATTATAAATTACTTCTTTCCAGCAAATGCACCTACTACTAATTGCCTACTGCTAATGTTGTTAGAGAAATGGGTAGATCAGCCCATTCATTATTGCACGTGCAAGAAGGCAGAACACTAATTGAGACTAGATGGAGCACTAGTAGGGTATTTAGTGCAATAAAGCAACACCGTGCTTGCTCATTCATTCGTCTTTTGCAAGGAAATGCACTTGTTCACCATCAATTAATGACCCAACATTCCAACAGTCCTGACGTGATGGGCACCTCCAGCAGTGCGCAAAACGGCTGCGGAGCACGGGTGCAGGCCTCGCCATGCCGCACAGAAGCATGCACCGGTCATCAACGACGCCCGCCAACGAAAGATCGTGCGGGTCAAAGCAGCTCTCACTGTGCACTGCCAATCTGCTGCCAATCTGCCTCGCGTGCAGTTCCATGCAAAAGCATCCATGGCCGAACGCATTCACTGCTCCTGCTCCGCAGCAGCGTTGACGAATGTGGCTGGCGCCTGGCTGTGCTGGCCTGTCAGGCTCAGGCCTCGGGCTTGGAGAGGCTAAGCAATAGGACCTCCCAGTGCTAGAAGCCCATTTACTTCTGATGAGAACACAAAGATTTTAATGGCGTCTGCATCTCTTGTCGTCTAGTTGTAATGGCGTGTGCGGTGGGCGTACGTCCTTGCGCTGACGAGCAAAAAGAAGATGCAGCAGCTCGAGCCCATAAAGCACGACTGTGGCAAACGGGAGAGTGAGACGCGCATTGCTACATGCAGGATGTAGCTCTGTTTTTGTTTGGCGGATCAGATGCCTGCGTTCGAGGTGCAACGAAACATCTTGGCCAATCATCTCACAAGATTCTTATGATCTTTGTGAAGACTTTCATGGACGAACCATATGTCTAAAAAGACAGCCCATGGGAGTTTCAGACTACAAACCAATATTAGTGCTAAACTCATCCGTCAAGTTAGATTACTAAGCTACTAGCCAACAGGTTGCAGTGAGTCATTCTATCTGTCATTAACCCGAATCAGTATGGATTTATTAAGTGAGGACTATTCAAGGTTGCTTACCATGGTCATTTGAATATCTCCACTTATGTCACAAATCAAAGCGGGAAATTGTGATCCTCAAATTGGATTTTGAAAAAGCATTTGACATGATGGAGCATGCACCAGGTTATTTTGGATGTTTTGAGGCATAAGGGCTTCCGGAACAAATGACTTTAATGGATCTCTAGTACCATGAGCTCATGCATATCCTCAGTGTTACTAAATGGAGTACGTGGGTGTCAGACAAGGAGATCCACTCTCACTTCTATTTGTATTGGCATTAGACTTGCTGCAATCTATCATCAACAAAGCAAAAGATCAAGGCCTGCTCAAACTCCCCATCCCCTAGCAGCAGGAACAAACTTCCCAATTGTGCAGTATGTAGATGACATGCTGCTAATTATGGAAGCATGTCCCAAGCAACCATACTGTTTGAAAGCTCTCCTAAACACATTTGCAGACTCCACATGACCGAAGTAAACTACAATAAGTCTGGCATGGCAACAATCAATGTCAGTCCAGCAAAAATGGAAATTTTGGCAAAGACAAACTGCCAACAAGGAGTGCTCCCCTTCATATAATTAAGGGCTTCCATTACGCCTAATCAAACCTAGAGTGGAAGACTTCGTCCCCTTGGTTCAAAGAGTGGAAATAAGGCTGGTGAGTTCTTCAATCTTTCTAACACAGATACGCAAGCTAGAAATCGTTAACCCAGTGCTCTCATCATTGCCAACATTCTATATGTGCACACTCAAATTTCCAGGCATAATAATCAAGCAAATATACAAATACAGAAAGTATTGCCTGTGGAGAGGTTCCGGTATAAATGCAAAGAAGCCACCTTTAGCAGCATAGAAGGTGGTTTGTAAGCCTAGAAAGAAGGTGTCGTTGTTGTAATCAATCTTAGAATCCAAAATGATTCCTTGCTGCTGAAGAACCTACACAAATTTTTCAATAAAGCTGACTTGCCATAGGTGCACCTTCTTTGGGATAATTATTATGCACAAAATTAGTTGCCAAGTAGAGTGAAGAAACGATCCTTCCGGTGGAGGGATATCATAAAGCTCCTTTTGGGAATGGTAAAACAGTTCTATTCTGGCAGGATATGTGGAATGCAATGCTAGCACAAGTGCATTACCCAGAGCTTTACTCATATGCCAAATGCAAACACACCACTCTACATCAAGCACTAGCAACGTAACAGACTCCCTGCAACAACTTTTTCAGCTGCCTCTATCAATACAAGCTTACAATCAATTTCTGCAGCTCAATGAGCAAGTACTGACCTAACCTATCTCTGACCAACAGGATACTTTGGCATACATATATAGGGAAATCACATATATTCATCTGCCAAAGCTTACAAGAGGATCATGGGGCATCAAGAAATACATCAAGCCTTCCACTGGTTATGAAATTCTGCATGTCAACCCAAGCAAAGGGTGTTCTTCTGGCTACTTCTAAAGGACAGATTGAACACCGGAGAACTACTACGTCTTGTGTTTTGATCAGGCTGAAGAAATGGCAACAATGCTGGTGTAGTGTTGGACTGTAAGTGCCACCTCAAGCAGAACCCCGTTCCATTCTTCATGGAGATTATCATTTTACTCTGTTGGAGCATATGAACAGTGATGATTGATCAGGTCTTCAATGAAATCTCTCCGACAGTAGCTGCCTGCAGAGCCAAGTTCAAGTATGAGTTCGCACTGGTTATCCATCATGCGAAGCTAAGCTACTTACCAACAATGTGTGTTTTTCTAGAGTAGACTTGTCTTTTTCCTTGCTGTTTTTTCGTCTTCTTTTCTCTTTTGGGTAAAAATCTTCTTTTTTTTTCACAAAGAGGCCCACACACCTCAGCTACAAAGAGGCTGAGAGATGCCCCGGGGGTGAGAGCTGGGGATCGAACCCAGGTCTCCCACTGAGAGCAGCCATCTTCTTTTTTATTAAATATATGATAATTAGTAGGGGCTTGCCCCTCGAGTTCTCTCTCTCTAAAAAAAGGAAAATCTCGGGACCACATATGCAGACACAGTTCGGTACAAGCTAATACGTATTTGAATCGAAAATGCAACTGTGTGCTTAATGACACGCACTTAATGATCAAAATTGGTTGAAAAGTTCGCAACCGCTGAAATGCAACACACGTACATATAATTAAATTGTCTGAAATCTAATTCATATCCATTTTTTCTGTTTGGATGTACATATAATTATTTTCTTGGAATCAAATGACAATTGTTGTTTGGATATTCAAACATGGAATCATCATCAATACAACAGATACATGTGCTCTCAGAGCTAAATACAAATCTCTCTCTCAGATATCTCTCTTTCTCTCTCACACACACAGTTGAATGCATCTCTCGCTCTTATCTCTCTTTCACACACACGGCTAAATATATCTCTCTTACCGAATACATCTCTCCAACACAGAGCTACATCTCTCTCTCACACACAATTCAACACATCCCTCTCTCACACACACAAACACACACAGCTTAGCACATCCCTCTCTCTCACTCACACACACATACAAACAGGGGTGTCATACACGAATACACCAATAACAGTGCTTGCTGGTGGATGATGAGACACTAATGTCTCAGCTACGGTCGCTACGTGGATACCGAATATTTTGATGTGTCTTTAAATTCATCGTTAAATCTTTTGGTGAGTTATCTTAAGTTAGATCGTGCCACTTCTTCTCTATATAAAATGCTTCAGTATATTGATCTTCAGAATACCAGACTTTTCGGTAGATTGTTCTTCATTCTTCAATACTTGCAGTAGCATCTAAAAAAAAAACTCCGATGCTATAATTCGGTGTACATAAACCAAGCATTGCACTTTCCGGTAGGTTGTTCTTCATTCTTGAACATTTGCAATTGCCTTTGCAAGAAATGCTCTGGTGCAATAATCCGGTAAGCATAAACCAAGCACCGGACTTTCCGGTGGGTTGATATTTAATCTTCTGCACTTACATTATTCTCTGCAAGAAATACTCTAGTGTTACCCTGTGTAGATCACCAAACTATCTAGTGAGGTTCTCAGTCTTCTTCACTTTATTAGAAATGCTTCAGTGAGTTCAACACACAGAGCACCGGACTATCCGGTGAGACTATCAGTCTCTATGCATAATACTCTGGTGAGTGCAAACTCTACTGTACTGGACTATCCGGTGAGGTCAATTCTCTTTAGACTTCTCCAATTCAATCAAACTTTATCCCGGCTACAATAACTTCTTGATGTATTGCATCTATAAGACTTACTAACATATATTCTTAACAAACATGTTAATCTCAATAAATATATTATTATTAATTATAAAAAATCACAATTATAATCTAATAAGATATTTTTTTTCATTACAACAGACATTACCTCTAAGCGGCACAGGCGAGAGGCGCGGTGGCCTCCGAGCAGCGTGGGCGAGGTCGACAGCGGGAGCCGAGGCGATCGGCAGCGAACGGGCCAAGTGGGGGAGGAGGCGACCTCACGATGGGTTTATTTCGATTTGGGACAAATATTTGGGTTCAGTACAGCTTGCATTGCAGCCAACGGAGAGGTTAACGTCAAACTAACGGAGGTGGAATGGATTGTAACGGAGGGGGCAATATGTAACGGAGGGGGAACGGGATTTTCAGAAATCCGACTAAACCGTCCGGAATTAGTCTCAACCTTCGGCCACACCAAAGATTTCCGAGCATGATTAAGTAAACACACCTCTTATTTATCATACACTGGAAACAAGCTTGATCTTAGACGACCGTGTGAACATGTGTAAACATGTGATGGTTACCTTGGTTAGGGGTTCGAGGTTAACGGCGGTAGCTTCCTGTCGAGAATTTGTCTATTGCCAGGTTTGAAGGGAGGTTGGCGGGCGACAGACTAACCCGAAGGAGGAGGTGAGCATGGGAGCGGAGTGGCGAGGTAGGGGGGTCGCCAGTCGTGGATAGCGTAGGACGACTGAATGGATGGTGCTAGGGCGAGGGTAAGCAGAGACGGTCCGATGGAACTGGGTTAGTAAGGTGGCGAGCAGCGCCGCTGGAGACGGATGGAGGAGGCAGGGAGGCAAATGCGAGCACATGAGCCGCCGAAGACACAAGGGAGAACGTTGATTGCACGGTGAGAGAAACTAGGCCGGAGATTGAAGATGATTGTGCAGTCGTCGCTGAAAAAAAAACGGGTGTCTATTTTTTAGCAACACCCTTAAGTAAATGGTCGGTGATTTGTGAAACCGCCAGCCACTCTAACCGAGGGTTGTATATGAACACTCGGCCACTATATTTCCCTATGTCAAAAAAAAAAAATGGATATCTAGTAGTGCATGGATGCTAAATCATCGAAATCTATAAAAGTGTAAAATTGTTCAAACATGCATCTCATAGATAAGGTCCGAAAGTTCGATTGTGCGTCGTGTGAATGCAGCAATTTTCTTTCAGGTATTAGACCCAAATTGTTTTTTATTTACTTTTCTTTTTGAGAGGAACTGAACCCAAATTGCTTGAGCTGGAGAAGTAAAGTTTCACTTCGGGCCCAATCAAACAACACATCCGTTGTACAGGTTGGGCTTTTCTACGGGTTAAGAAAAGGTGTTTGCTTGGAACTGTAAGTTCTCCTTTCCGCGTAGGACATAACTTTTTTTTCCCTTTTTTAGATATATACTCCCCCTTCGAGAATAAAAGGCATATTTTATTTTTAAAAAGTCAAACTTTATATACTATGATCAACATTTAGTTTAATTATACCTATGTCTAGTGTATAAAGTTATACACTAGATTTACATTTCAAAATGTTTTCACACTATACTAGCTTTCTATTTATAAATGATATATCTTGCGAGAAAACCATGACCAAAGTCTAATTTTGAAGACCGGTTCATATTAAAACAAGAATAAGGCTTCTTTTGGATCTCAGAATCGCCATGGATGAATTGAATTGGATCTCAAATCCAAATCTAGAAGGACATGGAAATAGGACCCCAATTCAAAGTTCTTGTTTGGTTAGCAAGGGAATGGTTGAAAAGAAAACTAGATTAAATCATTTCTAGTGGTTGTTTGGTTGTAAACTTTGAGAAACCCGAATCCAAATGGCTTGAACATACCGTCTCCCATAGGATCTCCAGCATATTCATCGAGCTCTTCCAGCCCCCACGTCGGCCTTCATCGCGACACCAGCTCATCCATGGAGCTCACGGTGGCGGCCATGGTGAAGGAGGCAGCAACAACTGATCGGACTTGGGGAAGAAAAAGGAGGCGGCCATGGTGAAGGAGGCAACAACATCATGGCAGGGGGCAACCAATCGACCAACCTTGGGGAAGAAGGAGGTGGCGCTAGGAAATCTTGACATTGTTACTAGACTTAGGGAAGACAGAGGTGATGCCAAAGGATCTCGACGACATAAAGGGGAGCCGCACTGACGGATCTCCACGACGTTGCTGGACTTCAGAGGTAGCACCGACGGATCACCACGACATCACTGGACTTGGGGAAGGAGGCAGTGCCAGTGGACTTGGGCAAGTATGCGGAGCTGGCGGACTTGGGAAAGAAGATGGCAGAGTCCAGCGATGGATCCCGGTGAAGGTAGGTGGTGAAGTACGATGAGAGGAGGCTATCGAAGGATGGGAGGGGTTGCCGGTATCAAGGCTGCTGGAGCCTGAGTTGGAAGAGGTGAGAAGTCCGGAAGACAAGTAACTCAGAGCAATATAGAGGGGTAGGGCTCGGTATTGATGGACTTCCATTCTAGTTGGTCTCAAATCCAAACAGAATTGGTCTTCAATTCCATTTATGATTCACAATCCATCCAAACAGCTGAATTCGGAGCCCAATTCAAATTTAGAGATTTTAGGCCTAATTATCAGAACCAAACAGACACTAATAGATTAGGGGTTCTATAGATTACTATCAATAACTTGTCTTGTTACATCATGGAAGCATCATGCATGCCCTACTATAGGGAAACAAATCCTATAGGACTGGATTTTATGAAAGATCTTTTTCTCTGTGATGACATATCTCTTCTTCTCTCCTCTTAGCAACCTTTCAGTAGGCGTAGCGCCCCGTTACAACTTGCAAGTAGTGGAACTGGGGGTACGGTAGCAGTACTAATTTACACGCCGACTTAAATTGGGCTTACGCCAAAAAGAAATGTTGTACATGACAAATTACAACATATGTCAGCACTACTATAAAAAGATAATCACTGCATATTAAAAATGGTAGTAATAAAGTTATTTTAAACTGGTAGTGATATTCGATTCTAGATCTAATATTTTTAACGCCGAAAAAAATTGCATTTGATGAACGAATCCTCACAACTTTTTCTGACTTGAGATGACCCTCACGGCTTCTGTAGAAGTCAAATCCACAAATATAACAATTTACGCACATGTGTAATTTGTAGGAGTTAAATCCATAACCTCACCCCTCACGTGAAGCTTTCTTACTATCTCATTTCAAATCTTACCTACTGGCTACAGTGTATGGCTACAGTGTAATTTTAGGTTGTGCAGAATCCTACCGAACCGAACAAACCAAACAACTCGGTTTTTTTCGTTTTTGTTCGGTTAATAGGAACTTTTATTTTAAAGCCTTCGGTTTTTTCAGTTTTAACCGGCTGAAAACCGAAAACCCCGAAATAACCATTTGTGTTGGGCTGCCCCTGCCGTGGTGGGCTGCTGCCTGCTTGGGCCGTCGTGCCGGTGCGCTGCTGCTGCTGCACACACAACGCGAGAAGGCGCGAGAGAATCGAGCAGCTGGCCGGCTGGGGTGCTTCGTTAAGCAACGGACTCAAACAAAACAAGGCACAGCAGCAAACAAGGCACACAGCAGCCACATCTAAGGAGAATGAAGATACAAAAGGAGGTGCAGGTGTGAAATGAAGAAGGTGACCAGTGTACACAAAAAAATTAGGAAAAGTATTTTTAGCAAGTGTGTAGTGCAGTGTTCTAGTCGCATTGGCACGTTACGTCTTCTTAATTTGCCTCAAATTTAATAGGAATGATATTTACCCATATCGAACCAAAATAAATTGGTATCGGCCTATCCCGAATCATCTTTTTATAAAATACCATATTAACCAGAGTAACAATATCGTATTAACTGAAATAACAAATACACTGAACCGAAATAACCAAAATAACCGAACAAACAACCCTAGGTAATTTATTATTTTGACATTTCCTGCTCAAATCTTTGGACGATTATTTAGGCACCTAGATTGCTTCAAATGAAAATATTATCAACTACAAAGTTATACATCTCGTCGAGATCTACAATTTTTATATAAAATTTGTCTCCATCCGGCTCAATATGAAAATATTTATCTCAAATTTGTTCATCGTTTGATAAAACAGCTATAACTTTTTCGTACAAAGTCCGATTTCAATGTTCGACCTCTACATTCAAAGCTAACAAGGAGGTGCATCTAAAAAAATACATGTGTTTATATATGTATCTTTCCCGACCTAAAAAAGGCTCAAAAGATTCTTGATAGGAACTCCAAAGTTTTTGATCGAAAATTGATCTTCTCTAATTTACTTGAAAAATTTTAGAGACATAGTGCTACATCTAAAAGTTAGTGTTGTGCAGATATTTCATCAATTTGAGTTACCAACATCGCGATTAAAATATTTGAAGTTGCAGTTTTCAACTTTGTGGTCCTACGTGTGGCTTTTTTAATTATTCCTACTAGCTTACACTAGATCCGGCAATTTATTTTGTGGTATAGTGTATGATTTCCTTTGACAGTCTTTAGATGCTTATTTAGGCATCTATATTGCTTGAAATAAAAAATTTATCAACTATAAAGTTGTAGATCTCGTCAAGAGCTCTAATTTTCATATAAAGTTTGTCTTCATCTAACCCCGTATGAAAACATTATAAATTTTCAAAATGAGCTACGTTTTATTATCGCTGTCGATTAATATAACAAATTGACAGTAATAATGTCTCTATTATTACTGCTGGTTCATGGCTAGAATTGGCAGTGATAAGCAAGTATCACTACCGATTCATTATGCCGGTTCATATAATAAACTGGAAGTGATAATAGTTTTTGTCAGATGGGTTATTACTATCGGCTTTTTTAAAAACCGACAGTAAAAAAGGATATGGATGATCTTTTCTGTAGTAGTAAAGAAGTCTGAAATCATATAACTATAATAGTACTATTAACTGCACATGTGTTACACACGTAAAATCAATTCAGTATATAACAATCCGAAAAATATGAAAGGTAATGAAAGATTAAATGTATTTTTAGAATGTATATAAGAAAATATTAGACGTCTAGATATGTACGATAAATAATGTAAGATTAAATATATTTTTAAGTGAGAAATATGATCCAATTTTGTATGATAATTATTTAATTAACTCGAATGAATGGTGAAATCGTCATGATTTATCATAACTGAATTATATAACTGTATATATTATTATATATATCATCACCGACAGGAAACATATATTTTAAAATGAGGTCTCCGTATTACAGTGGGCATGCAAGACGCCATGAATCATGCAGCATTGCCCCTTTGGGGGCACGCACGCATGTGGCACGAACGGGAAAGCAACAAGCAGCAAATGGTAGCTCGACACTACAGGACGACACCCCTTTTTGGCAATATGCCAACGACCAGCCAACGCCTCAACCACCGGCCTCACAAGCAGCAGCGGCGGCGGTAGGGCAGCCACACCATACCTTCACTAGCTTTTCACGGGGGAATGAAAAAAAAACCCAAAGGAACAAACACAAAGAAGCAGCAACTTTCCGAATCGCACGGCCGCAGACAATCCACCCTGGCCCCGCTTCGATCGAGCAACCGGCCAAGATCGTCCCACTCACGCGGCCACGACGCCGGTGAGGGACCGGCTCCGGTAGGGTCGGCTAGCACGATCAGCACTCGGGCGTGAGCGAGTGGTCCCTGCGGAAGTCGTTGCAGTAGTAGTACACCATGTGCCCACGCTGCGCCCACCGCATGGCCGCGTACTGCTGCGCCGTGAGCCCGGCGCCCGCGGGCGAGGCCGGCACGGGGCGGCAGGCGGCGGGCGCTGTGGTCGCGCACCCGGCGATGACGAACCGGTCCAGGCGCGCCACGAAGGGTTGGTAGCGGTAGTCGGCGCGGTGGCGGCCGTCGTCGGTGGCCCAGTCGGAGGCGTCCCAGATGGAGCCGTACACCCACATGGGCCGGTCCGGGAACGTGAGCTCGGTGCGGCGCTCGTACCGCCGGACGGGGACGTCGTCGACGAAGAAGGTGATGGCGTCGGGATTCCAGAGGATGGCGTAGGTGTGGAAGTCGGCGGTGGGGTCGAACCAGAGGTGGAACCGCATCTCGCGGCCGATGATTCGGCCGTCGCCGCTGCCCCGGACGTACACGTTGGTCTGCAGCGTGTAGGGCTCCCCCGGGATGGTGCCCAGGAACTCCATGTCGATCTCGTCGTGGAAACCAGGGTGCGCCTCGTTGTTCGACAGCTGCGTTTGCATGGATGATCAAAGCCATTTCAGGGTTTGTTTTTCGTAATTTGACACACAATGATTGTATGTATCCAGTCAAGTGTGTGCTTACGTAGAAGGCGGTGTTGGTGCCGGCGGTGTAACCGGCGGGGAGCTTGATGCGGGTGGAGAAGTAGCCATTTCTGTACGCGTGCTTCGACTTGAACCCGCTCCCTGCGCGTGCGCCAACAATCAAATTAATTACTCAATTTGCATTGAAGATTAACAACGTACTACTAAGGAACATATGTAAATCCAATGATTATCATTACAAAAATTATGATTTCTATATTGTTTACTACTACTAAGGTTTTGTTGCTCGAGCTAGGGAAATGTAATTTCACATCCACTTATGTAGAAATGTCGGTAGAAATATCGCTAGTCTCGATGTTCATTCTTTATATTCATCCATCCGTTTGTTCCCTCATTTATTCTATAACTTATTTTACCTATCATTTCAATATGAATCTCAATGTAAATGAATAATTATAGTAAACCATGTGTGGACATCATGCTTAGACATCAAATGAAAATTTTCCTTTCAGTGCGTACACTTGAAAAGCCAAATAATACATATGTGCGCTCTTATCACATTGGCAGTAGCTATGTCCTTGTTAGCAGGGAGACACACAGGTCTGAACACATCAATGACCCACCTAGCATGACCACAATGGTGACAAGACATAGTAATCCATGTAGTTTTAAGAAAAATACTTCTTATATTTTAGCGTCCATGAACATGCGAAGGAATTTATTCATTAACGGGTGTCGTCGGTTGAAGATTGACGGGGTTTCCTTAGTTATCGGATTTAAAGGTGGCTTTAAGGGAGATAGGACGGTCCAGCGTAGGAGCTGGGCGCAGGACGGTGCTGCCGGTCACAGGCGGCGAAGGACAGTCGGTGAGCTAAGGTGGAGTAGGAGAGTGCGAATTGACCGACGATAGGAATATCGTCAAAAATAGCTAGGGGCTGGGGCGCAACGAGCGAAGCAAAACAGGTACTAGCGGAGATTGAAGACGTTGTAAGCCATTTACAACGATTGTCTGATTTTTTTTTAAAAAATAGACATCCGAAAAATAGCCTTTGCCTTAAAAAATGTACTGGACGTAGCTAGAGACACAGTAACATACCGCAGGTCTTGTCGAGCCAGATGGTGAGCGAGGACTGGTCGCCGGAGACCGTCTGGTGCTGCGGGCCCCACTTGTTGACGTAGCCGCGGTTGAACCCCACCGGCCGGAACCTCGCGCTCGGGTAGTACCCGGGCGAAGGCTGCGCGTCGCCGGAGGTGGCGGCCATCGCCAGGAGCAGCAGCAATGCCGGCACGGAGGCGGCGCACAGTGACATGCTGCTTGGAGAAGTATTAACCATTGGTAGCTAGCATCAGCCTTCGGGCTTTGCTGGCTACTAGCTGCTGTGCTGCGAGGAGAGGTCACTTTGGTAGCTACACTGAGCTCCTGCCTGGGACAGTGTAGTCAATGCGAGTATATATATAGGAAAGAGTAGAGAGAGAGAGAGTAGTGAGGTGGGGCCCGCTCGCAAGGGGGAGTTGCCAAGAGCGGTAGGAGTAAATGAGAAACGTCATTGCGCAGGGGGGGTGTGGGCGGTTGATGGAAGATAGGTAGGGAAGGGAACAAGCCGGTGATGCAGGCGTGGCGCACAGCCCCTTGGACCATTTCTGAGCTCTCTTGTACAGTTGTACTGTACTACCACTAGGCTACTCTAGACTTCTAGCTGCTTGCTTGCTTCAGCCTCCAACCAACTGCCTCTATTTGGACAGCGAGATGCGAGCGATCTTTACTAAAAGAATGCACATGTAACTTCCAGATTGGTTGTGCAGTTTGCGGTTAGAGTCCATCGATCCTTTCTTTTCGTACAGTTGTGGTGAGTAGTTCAAGTTACCCATCTGGGTTGAGCAATAACGATAGGGGTATTCCGCATGCATGGTATGTGAAACAGATGCAGCAGCAGCAGCTACTCGATCTCCGATGATTGCGAACAGATCTGGTTCGTCTTAAAAAAACAACAGATCTGGTTCCGGCCGCCAGTAATTCTCTGTTCTCATCGATCATGATTGACAGTGTCGGTCGGTATCACTGAAAATGTCGGCGCAAAGCACATGCGCGCCATGTTACTGTAGTGCATGCTATCATCTCCTTTTGGAGCGGGTGTTAGCGTCTCTAATTCGCCATCACGGTACGGGTCCGGTACAGTTACTGCTAATCAGTGAGCGATCGACTCCTCTCGATCGATCTTTCCTCCCACGGCCGTGCTTCTTGCCATTAGCATCTTCCATTTGGACATGCATGCTTCACACTTGGCCGTGCGCGTACGTAATTTACACAGTCGCGCTGCAGGATAGATCGTCGATACGATACCCGCATGGCCACCATGCATCATGTATCTATCCTGCTCTTACTTGCTTGCTCATGGTCGACGCTTTCAAGCTACAACAACCACTTTGGGACTGTACGGCAGGCAACAGTACGAGCCCACAGTATACACACTACCAGGTCCACGTTACAATTGAGTACCCAATATTGTAGGCGCACTTGAGGATACTCCAACTACACCGACATCCCACATGCATGCGCACGCGATGCCTAACCAAATAAGACGGAGCAGTCATATATACAAGGTTCCAATGCGTGACAACAAGCCTTGCGTTGTATAGATGGTTATACCTATATTAAGGAGAGATCAAATTCTAAATTTATTTTTTGTGTGTCTTAATAATATAAATTTTCTTTTAGTGATAGATAATATCGTTGACAGCGAAGTGTTTATATTGATTTTATAAATATTCAAGTTCTATATCTTTAGTGCTTAGTAGATGTTACGTGAGTATGTACGTATGGTGGTATAAGTGTGTATATGTGTCTAAGTTATACTAGTGTTTTAAAAAAATATTCCAAGTGCGCAACTGTACAATCAGTTGATCCCAAATCCCGCCAAATAATGCTTCTGTTCGCGGGCATTTATACGTCGATATACTGTATGTTGTTTATACACATGCGGCCAAAACGGGTTCGGCTTATAGTAGCATTCAACTAAGAACAATATATATAGTACTATGCAAGTAGTAGCATGTATGACTGGTTAACAGTGTAGCTGTAGCTGCATGGACTCGAAGCGGCCAAGTCCACAATTCCCGCCAGCAACTCAATCAACAATCCCAGGGCCTCGTGGTCGGTACATGCAAAAAGCGTTCAGCTCAAATTAATGGCCGGGCCTAGACTGAGAGAGAGAGCCATGCATATGGAATCTGAAACAGATTTTCTTTCCGCTTGAAAATTCAAAGAAAAGATCGAGTTCTGGCTGCAGAGAAGAAGAGAAAGAAATGCGTGCCCTGATCAAACACGAAATTTTATGTGTAAACCGGTTTTACGGGGCAATCGTGCAAACTCTAGTCGTCAGCCGTTAGATCCACATTCAACACTCAGAAATCATCACACCTTTTCACCATGCACTTTTCGCGGATAACCCTTGCGTGAATACAATACATTACGACTTCGTCCGTCTACTTTCGCCTGCAGCCATGCTCCGACTGCCTAGGATCCGATGATGGTCTCGGCCACGGCGATCCAGCTACAGCCTCAACCAAGACGGCTTGCACGACGATGCCCTGGACAACGACGGGCTCAGCGGCAATGACATGGACGGTGACGGGATTGACGGCGTCCAGCGTGTGCTATCAGGTACAATGCTGAGAAGAAGTAACCTTGGCCTTTAGCCGTTGGCACAAACAACACAAGATCAATCTGCACAATTTGATTCCCCATTTCATCTCATGCAATAGGAGTGGGAGGAAGGGGCCTACAGATTAGTAGAATATGTTGAATATTGATCTCGGCTTTCTTCCTAGTGTACCCTAATTGAAGACCGAGAGAAGAGGGACAGTCATGTCCCCACGCTCGCGCTCTGATGAGAAGCACATCTAACTTATGGTTATGGTCCCACCTCGTGTAGTGCCGTATAAACAGAGGGGGGAGTCTGGCACCTGTGTAATCTTCTATTCATGTAAGATCTAATCTCCCCCCCACCACACCTCCTAACCCTAATCGATCTTAAGGAGGCGCTGACAACGAGGTGAAGGCTACCGTCGCTACATCGCCAGGCCAGCATGATCTTCACCGGCATCACGTCGGCCACGTCTACGCCAAGAAGTACCTTATCAACAAACGCATCTGCATCGACTACATCAACCAACTGTACCCTGACACCTACAAGCTCATCACCAAGACGACGACACCTTCAACCCCAACGCCGACGATCTCTTCATCGACGTTCTGCACCAACTCATCTACCTATTGATGACGGCATCATCTGGCTCGGGTTAGTGCACGATTCAGCTCTCATGTGTATGTTCAACGTGTGAAATTAGCTTAATGTGAATTAGAATCAAATAAGTCTAACGATTGGCACCAGAGCTGCCCTAATTTCGCATTGAACCCAATTTAACCCATAAATGAGCTTGGTTTAGCCCCTGTTAGCACAAGTCAATCGTGTTTAGGCTTTTGTTAATGTTAATATTTAGTGTTTAGGCTCGGATAACTAAAGTTAGGTTACACTTATGTGCAATTGTTCATGTATTGGAGTTTTTTGGTCCGGGGTTACATGTATTTTTTTTTTCATGTCTAGTGAATTTTGGCTTCAGTTCGGGGGCTACTAGTCTCTGATTAGTGTCTTTAATTCATGTTTAAGATTGAATTGGCTAAGTTTGGCTCGGTTAGCACTAAGAAGGAGGAGAATTAGCCAAATATAAACACCCTAATGAAAATTCCCCCAAAACCCTCCCCAAATCCGAGACACCAAGAAAAAAATCCTCAAAATTATGACGTGAATAGAAGATCACACGGGTTGCTTATGTTTTGACGATTTTGTCGTTGCTATCGTGGGGCCATCGAAGCTGCATAGAACACCTTAGCCTACTAGCACCACCATGAAGCCGCCCGCACGCGAATCATCTTCTCGTCGGTGTGTGCTTCCTTTCACCATTGTGCACCCCCCTATCGCATGACACTGTGGGGCTGCTTGACGGTGCCACAAGTGACCGTCGGTCACAGGTGCACATCGATGAGCAGGCCTATGGCGCCGCTACTTTGATCTTTGCCCGTGGCACCACAATTTCAGCCGCCACTTAGTATCTCTCTCTCATGGCACCACTGCCCAGTCTCTCTCATGGTGCCACCGCACACACAGGATCTCTGGGTCGAGCCACTCTACCGGGCCACATGTTATTTGGGAGGGTGAAGGAGCGAATGGGGATTAGGGTTAGGTTTGAGAGGCTGAGGGGGATCGACGGTTTTATCCCGAGCGAATTTTGCTTCGAGTCGTCGATCTTGATCCAATGGTGATGATAGGCTATGGGAGAACGGGCTGACACCAGCGTGCAAGGGGGAATCGACCTTGAGACGTTGCACGCATGGTGGGCTGCTTTTGTCCTTTTGGGTTGTCACGTGTGAGGGTGGTTGGCCAGGCTGCACTCATGTTTTCGCTCGGGCCAAGCCAAGCTGTGTCGAGCCACGACAAGCACGAGTTAATGGGTCAAACTGCACATTACAAGGAACTTCAGGCCGTTTCTATTTATATGTAAGCATCAATAATTTCTTTTAGTGCCATGATTAAGCCCGCTTCTATTTAATTCATTGGTTTAATGTTCTTGCCCACATAATGTCATATAATGCACTGAGAAAGTTATGATTATGTCTCTGATTGAAATGTAACCAACATAAAGTTTTAATTAGAGAATTTTATGTAGGCCCATAATTGCATTTCTGACCAACGTTGATTCCAATTGTGTGCCGGTTTATTTATTTAGTAAAGTTCTTTTTCGTTTTCTGCCCAACAGTGATACAGACTGGAACTGTATTTTTTGCAAGATTTAATCAGAACAACATTTAATTTCGTGCAAATATTATTTTATGATATTTTTCTAATTAGGCCCAATTTTTCTTCAATTCTTAACACTTTAAACATTACTGCCACCATTGACAGCATCGAACAACTCACTGGAAACAATTTTCCCTCTTGGAAAGAAAAGTTATTGTTGTCCTTGGCATTCTGGACCTGGTCTATGCACTCAGGCTTGACACTCCCATTACTCCCACCGTTGATGTGCAGAATTACGATGTACTTAATAAAACTTATGATGCAATAGCTAAAAAGTAGGAGAAGTCAAACCGCATGTCCTTACTGATTATGAATACCTCTATCTCAGTTGGGATAAGAGGAGCAATCACTAATTTCAATACTTCTAAGAAGTACTTGACATTCGTGGAGGAGCAATTCAAAGGGACCTCTATGGTTTATACCAGTACGCTCATTCAAAGGCTCTTAAGTATTAACTATGATGGGTCCGGCAGAACCAGAGAGCACATAATGATGATGACTGATATGGATGGCAAGCTCAAGGGCATGGACATGGAGATCTCTGAGAGTTTTCTTGTCTATTTCATTATGATCTCTTTAACTCTTGAGTTTATTCCATTTAAGATCAACTATAACACTCAGAAGGAGAAATAGATCATGAGTGACTTGATTGTGTTGTGTGTCCAAGAGGAGGAGAGACTGAGGGCCGAAAAGAAAGATTTTGTGCATCATGTTAGCGGCCCCAACAAGAGAAAATTCCAAAGGGATTTTAAGTCTAAGAAAAAGCCTCATGTCTCCTCTAAGCCTGACAAGGCAAAGCACAAGGCCCCCAAGGCACCTGCTCCTTATGCTCCTTCTACTCAAGAACCCTCAATGAGAGATGATTTATGTCACTTCTATCACAAGAAATGACACTGTTAGAGAGATTGTGCTGATTTTTTTTAGTGGCTTGCAAGAAAGGGTAATGATTTAATGGCATTCATTGACGAATCTCCTTATACTGGTTTTTCCCTTAATTCTAGGTTGATTGATTCAGGTGCCACTGTGCATGTTACCAACTCATTACAGGGATTCTTTATCGCAAGAACACTAAGAAGGGGGAGCGAAGTATTAGAGTGGCCAATGGGAATGAAGCTGAAGCTGTCATATCACTTTCCTTAGTTTTATATAGTGGATTCACTCTTGGATTTAATAATGTAGTTTATGTTCCTACCATGAGGAGGAACCTTATTTCAGTGTCGATGTTAGATGATGATAGATTTCATTGCAATTCTGAAAACAATAAGTGCATTCTTAAGTTTAATTCAGATATTATTGGCCTTGTCGTCGGACAAGAAAAATTTTATATGCTTCCTCTGAATGAATCTTATGTATCTTTGAATGTTTGTGATATAAGTAATAAGAGAAAGAGAAGTGCAAATGATGAGACTTCTTCGAAACTGTGGCATTGTCATTTAGGCTATATTTTGAGTGAGAGAATGGAGCGTCTTATTAAGCAAGAGATTCTCTAACCGTTAGACTTCTCTGACTCTGACCACTGCATATATTGCATTAAAGGAAAATATGTCAAGTAAATAAAGAAGGGGTCACTCGGAGCACATAACTCTTAGAATTAATTCATACGGACATATGTGGTCCTTTTCCTGTGACATTGGTGGATGGTTTTGATTCTTTCATTACCTTTACTAATGATTACTCCCGTTATGGCTATATCTACCCCATTAAAGATCGATCTGAGTCTCTTGATAAATTCAAGATATTTAAGACTGAGGTAGAAAATCAGCATAGCCTAAAGATTAAAGTAGTGAGGTTGGATCATGGAGGAGAGTATTATGGGTCTCTTTACCAGATTCCTTCAGAAAAATGGTATAGTAGCCCAATATATTACACATAGTGAACCTCATGAAAATGGGGTAGCTGAGCGATGCAACTGCACACTTACGGACATGGTACGAAATATGCTAAGATATTCTAGTTTACTAGTTGGAATGTTGATGGAGACACTAAAAACGGTTGCGCACATTCTAAATCTGGTTCCCAGTAAATCAGTTCTCAAAACTTCTTATGAATTATGGGCTGGGAGGAAACTAACTTTGAAGTACTTACACATGTGGAGCTACCTTGCTAAAGCTAAAGTATTTAATCCATATATTAGAAAATTAGATCCTAAAACAATTAGTTGTCACTTATGTATTCTGAAAGATCGAAGGGGTATCATTTTTATTGTCCAGATATGATCACTAAGTTAATAGAAATAAGACACATTGTGTTCCTTGAGAACGTGGATCTGGAGCCTAGGGAAGTTGATTTCGAGGAGAAGTGGATTTATGTTCCTGCACCGTTGATCCAAGAGATCTATGTTCATGTGCCCTAGGTGGTTGCACCTTCAGTAGAAACTAACGTTAGTGCACCCCGTGTTGAAGTCTCTAAAAGTCCTAATGATGCACCTAATGATGAGCCTCAGTAGTCCCCTGCAGTACCTATTCCTCGTCCTATAATACATAATGAACCGATCAGGAGGTCATAGCGTGACATGAGACCTGCCATCTCGAATGATTATATTGTCTACGTGAATGAGGATGTTAATGATATATGGAAGGTAGAAGATCCTAACTCGTATAAAAAGGACATGATAAGTGAGCATTCTTTTGAGTGGCTTAATACCATTAAGGATGAATTAAAGTTTATGAGTAATAATTATGTATGAGACATAGTAGAAATTCCCAACAGAGCCAAAACATAGGTTGTAAATGGGTATATAAGACAAAGCATGACTCTAAAGAAAACATCAAAATTTTCAAAGCAAGGCTTGTAGCAAAAGTCTTCTCGCAAAGAGAGGGGATTGATTACAATGGAATCTTGTCTCCTGTATCAACTAAAGATTCTTTTAGAATTATTATTGTGCTTGTGGCTCATTACGATTTAGAGCAGTATCAGATGGATGTGAAGATGAAATTCCTTAATGGTGACTTAGAAGAAAATAATTACATAGTTCAACCAGAAGGTTTTGTCGTGGAAGGCAAGGAACATATGGGATGTCAGCTTAAAAAATCAATTTATGGTCTAAAACAAGCATCTAGGCAGTGGTATCTCAAGTTTGATAAAATCATTAGAAATTTTGGTTTTAAGGAAAATAAAGTTGACAATTTCATTTATGTAAAGTTGAAAGGGGAAAATTCACTATTTTAGTTCTTTACATGAATGATATCTTATTGGCTAGTAGCGATAAGGATATGTTGTTTGAGACTAGGAGTTTTCTTTCCACTAATTTTGACATGAAAGATCTTGGTGAACCTTCTTACTTCATAGGCATTGAGATTCACTGAGATAGTTGCAAAGGGGTATTAGGTTTGTCTCAAAAGACATATATTGACATAGTACTGAAGAAATATAATTTGCATACGTGCTCTGCCTCACCTGCTCCTATTGTTAAGAACGATAAGTTTGGAACATTTCAATGTTTGAGAAACCAATATGAAGCCGATCAAATTAAGTTGATTCTTTATGCTTCAGCTGTCAGAAGCATTATGAATGCTCAAGTATGTGTGTGCCTTTATTTAGCTTTCGTAATCGCGAAGCCTGGTAGATAACAGTCAAATCAAGGACCGAACCACTAAAAAGCTATTAAGAAAGTCGTTCGCTATTTGCAAGGCACTAAGCACTACATACTCATATTTTTAAAAAAAATCTGATTACTTTGAAGTTGTTGGTTATTCGAATGTAGACTTTGTGGGATGTGTGGATACTAAGAAATCCATGTCAAGTTATATCTTCACCCTCGTTGGAGAAGCTATGTCATGAAAAAGCTCCAAATAAACACTTACGGCATCGTTAACGATGTAGACTGAGTTTGTAGCATGTTGTGAGATTACCAACAGGCTATATGGCTAAAGAATTTTATCCTGAGATTAAGAATGATAGACAATATTTCAAAAGCAGTTACGTTATACTGCGATAATCAACCCACAGTTTTCTATATGAGTAACAACAAGTTGAGTGGTCCTGCCAAATACATTGACATTAAGTATCATATTGTGAAAGATAGACTCCATGATCAAACAATCAATATCAAGCATATAAGCACTAAGTCAATGCTTGCTCATCCGCTTACAAAAGGCTTAACTCCCAATATTTTTCGTGATCATGTTGCCAGCATAGGGTTATTAGAAAGCCTATGATTCTGGTTAAGATGACTATAAAGTAAACTATTATTCATTAAGCATAATAAATATCCATTTCGATATGGAATAGTGTGCTATAGGTATTTAGGTTTTAGTGGCATTTCAGTAGCCGCTTTAACGCTTTGCCTTAGTGTGATGTTTCATTGAGAGTGTGCTTATGATACCAGTCTTACGATTAAGGGGGAGAATGTTGGATATTGATCTCGGCTCTCTTTCTAATGTATCCTAATTGAAGACCGAGAGAAGAGAGGGAGCCCTGTCCCCATTCTTGTGCTCTGATCGGAAGCATAATCAACTCGTGGTTGCGATCTCACCTCGTGTAGCGCCATATAAACAGAGGCAGGGGGGGGGGGGGGAGTTCGACACCTGTGTGATCTTCTATTCATGTCAGGTCTAATCTCCCCCCATACCTCCTAACCCTAACCGATCCTATGTAAGTGTTGCAATGAGGTGAAGGTCGCTGCCGCCGCTACATTGCTAGCGTGATCTCCACCAGCATCATGACGACCATGTATACGTCGAGTAGTACCTCGTCAGCAAATGCATCTACATCGACTATATCAACCAACTGCACCCTGACACCGACAACCTCATCACCAAGCCGGCGACACCTTCAACCCCGACACCAGTGATATCTTCATCAACGGTCTGCACGAACTCATCTATACCTATTGACAATGTGAAATTAGATTTAATGAGGAGGGGGTGATGGGGGAGCCAAGCCACTGTGGAGGCCGAGGCCCATGACGGAGCCAGGCCGCCGCGAAGGAGGATTTGGGGAATGGAGATGGATTTGGGCGGAGTGTGGCTGTGAGCTGAATGCATGTGCTCCGCATGCGTGTGAGGCGCCTGCGTCTACGACCGTCGCTTTCTTGCTGTTGAGCGCTGATGTGATCGATTATCCATATGCATGCAAACCACTTTGTTCTTCAGAATAATGCAATGATGGTTGGGTTGATTGCCGTACAGAGCCCACCATGTTATCTGAATCGCGATGTATAGTGCATGTTACCAAACGTCTTCCTACAATCGTTGCTGCTTTCAGCATTGATTAGGGTAGATCTACACTGGTTCACATCGCATTGTTCCATGATCTGAATATCTGGTGCTCTGTTTTTTAAAATTAGCTACTTGTCATAATTGTTTCGAACGCTCTAATTTTGTGGAAAAATAGTTCGATTTCAGTTGAAACCGTAGAATGAAATTCTACTTGCTGCTAAACGAGACCGTATGTAGGTTCAGGGAACACCTAAGACGGCCAACAGCGCTACCGCTACTCGTTCCGTAGGTGGAGGTTGACCCTAGGATCCGCACCTATGCAAAAGGTGATCCCCGAATCCACGCGGAGGCACAGCCATGTTCCGTTGTCCTGTTGGTTTTTGGCTCCATAACATGCGGCCCTCGTCATCACACGCACTATCTCCCCTTCTTCAATGTAAGAAGTTGCCAGGGGTTAATACCTTTTCCCCTGAACACCGCATAATCACAAATGTAATTAAGAACATAAGGACATATGATATATATAGAGCTCTCTTTTTTATTATCTTTTTGGATCTATTATACAATGATAGAACTTATAGCTATGTAAAGTAAAGAGTGTTAAGCACCTACATAAAAATTATAATTTCTAATACTAACAAATACTACATATGCTTAAACATGGTTAACTATCTTGTTAACATTAATATAAACAACGATGTTTAAGTAAACACATTGTCCTCTGTCTAAGCACATATGCTACTATGGTTTGTAAAAAATCTATTTTTTTTTATAAAACACTTCCTCTAAATACTCTATTATACCATGCTCTTAAGGACAAGTTTGATAAAGAGCCAACACAGAATACCACACTAAAGAGGAGGCACCCGATGGGCCCCACCCCTTGTCAAGCCCGGCTCGTCTCGGTCTCTCTGGCTGAGGGCCTGTTTATTTTTTATTTTTATTCTATCAATCCAGATTTTGATTCTTATAATCTAGAATCTAGATGGTTAGAATCTGCATTGTGCAATCTAAAAACAATTAGCTATTGATTATTATAATCTCCCTTCTCCCTCCCCCTCCTCTCTAGACTCACTTTCTTCAATAGGTCCTGATTTTCAGCCGCAATGCGTTGCACATCCATCACCTTCGCCTCCAGCTCCTTCTCCAAGTCTAGCAGCGCATCCCCTTTCTTGTCCATCTTAGCACTTCGGTTCTTCACCATTGCCTCAAACTTGTGAATGTCCTCAGTGAAGGTCTCCTTCTCCGCCTCCAGTGCCTCCCACCACGAGGGGCCCAAGGTGAGCTTAATCGTCTTCGCCTCCGATTCATGGGCCTCCTTCTCTAGAGTATGGAAGGCTTTCGGGGGCCTTGAGAGTGGAGAGGGTGAGCTTGTAGGGGTAGCCAAGCATGCAGAGGACATGAAGGAGGTCGTCCTTGAACCCGGCCTTCTTCTCCGAGACGGGAAAGTGGAGGCGCTCGAGGAGGTGGCGGAGAGTGGTCAGGATGTCACGGCTGGTGGTGAGGGGCAATCGTGCCCACGCCGATAGAGGAGGGGGGCCGGCTGTTGCAAAGGCTAATGATGTTGGAGTCGCGATGGGAGAAGGCGAGGTCGAGGTGCCCTTGACCATGGTGTAGGATGGCGATAGCGCGATGAAGAAAGAACCGAAGGGAGAGAAAAAAGCCAAACATTATGTTTGTAATGGCAATGATGAATAAATATGTGCCATAATTCACAATCCACAATCTAGAATTATTTTTTCTAAATTATGAATTATGACATAATCTACCTCCAGATTATAGAATCTAGATTATAAAATCGACCTATTTTTTTATTGATTTTAAAATCAAAACCCTAAAATCATAGTAAAAAAACAAATAGACTCTGAGTCGACCTCCCCTAGCAGGGGCCTGCTTCACAACAACCCCAACTCTAAGGACAGTACGTGCAACGAGGGTTAAACGGAACCGTCCATCGACGCGCGCAACAGCCGGCCGAGACAGCCATCGGTCAGCGACCGGTACCCGTGCGTACGGAGCCCAATCAGGACCGGTGGGAGCATTTTGTGTTGGTCCGCCGCGCGAGCACCAGCTCCATGTTCCGCTAGCCGCTCCGGGCCCGCGGCCCTCGGCCTCGACTGGGCGCCACGGCGCGGTGCGGGCTTGGTTGGCAGTTTGGCAACGCGATACATGCTCGCTCGGGATCACAGCGTCTGCCTCCGGTTTCACGCGGAATCGATCGAGCCGTGCGTGCGCCGACAGCCGGCGGGTTGCGTGCGTGAGGAAACATATATCCTCCCTGTCCCTGCCGCGAACCGGGTCGTTGAACCCCATAATGATGCGCGCGCACATGCCACCGACACCGACGGTGCCAAGGCGGGCCGTGTCGTGCGTGATCGATCATGCGCGCGCACGTACGCAGACCCCCCCCCCCCCCCAACCGGGCACCGACTCTGCGGTGGTCTCGTTGCCTGGTGGAAGAGTAACGCCGAGGCGCAGCTCCTGCCATCACGCCGTTCTGTCTAGTTAGCTATAGATTGTGTGAGGCTTGCAAGCATGGGTGGGCGATTTTTCTTGTGCGGTTGGTGGAGTGGATCCATGGGACGTGAGGCATGCGTCGTGCCACGCGCATTTCCCCTCTGCAGCCTGCTGCGGTGAACTGCCAAACGCCGCGCATGCAAGTGTCGGTGGCAACCCATGTTAATTTGGCCGTATAATGAGTGTTTATAAAAAAAAACCTAGATTTTTTCTCAACTACACTCGCACATACCTAGATGGAGGTCAATGTGTTTACTTAAGTATCATTATTTATATTAGTGATAACATGATAGTTAACTATATTTAAGTATATATAGTCTTTGTTTGTATTAGCAATTACAATTTTATATAGATGCTTAATATTCTCGTTTCTTAAGCACTTAGCATTATTCATAATCTTAGGGCATGGACAATGCCAGATGCTTATAGCTATTTTAAACACCTATATAAAAATTATATTTTTAATGCATGCAAACAAAGACTACAGACGTTTAAATATGTTTAACTATTTTGTTAGCATTATATAAGAAGTGGGATTTAAATAAGTATATTATCCTCCACTTAAACACGTGTGCTAATACAGTTGAGAAAAAAACCTTTTGTCATAAACACCTCTTGTAAGAACCTTATTGTACATGCCTAAGGGCATGAACAATCCTAGGTGCTTATGACTAGGTATACTAAGCTCAAAAGTGACGGGTTATAATCGTAATAGGTGAAAGGTATCATATCCATCATCTCAAACGTGTCACTGATAACTAGTCATAAGTGATAGGTAAAGACCTGTCATCAATAAAATTATTGGTGACGGGTCAAAATTTGACTTGTCACTTATTAAGGTCATAAGTGACGGGTCATAATTATGACTCATCACTTATTATAAGTCATAAGTGACATGTCACAATTATAACTTGTCACTTATGGTAGACGAACGTTTTTTCTATTTTTTCACACAAATTTTTTTTATTAAGCCATCCCAACGCAGGGTCATTACCACTCGCTAGATGTCATAGACGATTTTTCATACTGTTTTAGTACTTTGTGTTCCAACGAAATCGAATCCGCGATCCAGCCTCGTGCACGTAACGCCCTTACCACCTCACCCTCGCATGCATTCTGAAGGAAGCAGGAGATGCTATCCTTTTAACTTTTTGCCGAAGGTTATTGGTAACTAGCTAGGATGACCTGTCACTGATGAGTTAGTTATTATTGACGGATTAAGTTGTGATTCGTCACCAATAACTGGCTAGGATGACCCATCACTTATTATTCGTAATAGGTGACGGATCACAACTATGATCCGTCACTTTTATCATCAGTGTCACTCATTTCGTATCTTATTTATCTTTTTTTCACGTAGTGGTACTTAAAGAAAGAGAGTATTAAACATCCTTATACAAATTGTTTTCCAATGCGAACACAAACTACATGTAATTAAATATAGTTAACTATTATGTTAGTACTAATATAAACAACAGTGTTTAACCACGTTACCCTTCACCTAAACACATATACCAGTGTAGTTAATTTAGAAAAAAAACTATTATACATGCTCTAATAGGAAACCAACGCCTAATTTTGACACATCCTAAGAGTCGAACAGTGGATGTCGGTGTGTAAAATAGCAGAACTTATTGTCATGTTTGACGAAAGACCAGATCGGCGAAAGCTGGATTTGTATGCGTGCGACTTCTATAGTTCGTTGACCGTATTTCCAATTAGCAATGCAAGCAAAGCATTTGCATGTCCGCAAAAAAGTATTGTGGTGCACAGCTTATTCTTTTGGAATCTCTAAAATGCGACTGGTCGCGTCTTCCACGATTGAGCGATCCAGCACCGAAGATGAAGCCACGCCGAAGACCTCCCCGCTAGGGGAGGTTAGGATTAGGGTTTTAGGGCTGCCTTCTTTATCCCCGGACATAGAAAACAAGTGGGGGCGACATGGATATACTACTACATAATCTGTCGTAGATAATGGTTCATCATTGTTGGTTTAGCAAAAATTGACACTAATCAATGTCGGTTTGTAAAAAAGTAACATCCCTGTCGGTTCTTAATAAAGACCGGCACTTATGTTTACGTATCATTGTTGGTTTATAATAAAAACTGGTATAGTATTATTGTCGGTTTTTAATACTAACCGATAGTGATAGGTTGTCCAGATTCGAAATTGCAATCTAATTGGATTTTGCCTTGACCTCTCGTCTGGCTCTCTCTCCCTTATCTCTTCGTGTCAACTCTCTCACTCCATTATCTCCTCGCCTCCGTCTCTCTCACTCTCTGCCTTCTCCCCCCCGGTATCATAGGCCTTGCTCCTCTCCCCTCCATCGTACCCCATCCTAGCAACGGCGGAGCGCGCCTGATCTCTTTCTCCCCATCAGCCTCATCCCCTTACGAGATCCACGGTGAGATCCAGCCATGGATCTCGCTAGGGCAGCAGGCATGAGGAGACAGAGGTGAGGGGTGGGGGCCGAGGACACCGTTGGTTGTTGCCGTGTGTGCTGTGGCGGTGGCTTTCATGCCGTCGCATGTGCTGAGGTAGCAGACCATCTGATCCGTCGGTTCCAGATCGACGTCCAAAATTGATTGAACTGCTCTCTAACGTAACGTCAGGGGATCCCATTCCCCCTCTGAGGCGTGTTGTTAGCCGGGATCTCACCGGACGCAGAGCTCGGTCACTGAGTCCGTTGACTATATTTCCAAATAATTCCGTGATTAGTTGCATGCACGTCGTGTGCTCGTGGCAGGTATGAACTCCCGGACTTCACGGTTGGTGGGTGGGTCACCGGGGAGGCCGGCCTCTCCCCACGGCTTCCTCTCTTTTCTGCTGCCATGCGGCATGGGTGATGGGGCAGAGTGACAGGTTCGACAAGTGGCTGGACACCACAGGGCAGCTGCAACTTGCATCCATGCTCTGTTGCTCAATTGAACGTGATAATCTTTTCATATCAAGTGGACGACCTAATCGATTTCTCACTCCGTATCACAGCACATTTTAACTAGTTACTACCACTACTATGCCAATTGAGATCGCTTCATTTTGGAAAACGGAAATGCTCCCCTTCACACGACGTGCATATTATCATTGAACCGGCTCAAAAATATTTTCTCATTTCTAATATTTCATACGTTCAAATTTAACGTTTAAGATATTATAAAAATTTGTTGCTGTAATTATTTCCGTATGTTGTATCTCGAAAATCTCTTGCGTATAGATTTGAACCCGAAAAAATTATCCATTCAAGTTAATTTCTATATATCTCCAATGTTTCAGATGTTTAAATTTAATGTTTCAGACGTTATAAAAATTTGTTGCAGAAGTTCTTCGAGAATGTTGCATCCCGAAATCTCTTGTGTACAGATCCGGACCCGAAAAATTATCCATTCAAGTTAATTCCTATATTTTCGCATCTCCAATGTTTTTAACGTTCAAATTGAATGTTTTAGACGTTATGGAATTTTACTGTAGATGTTATTTTCGTATGTTACATCTCGGAATATAGGAATTAACTCAAATAGATAATTTTTTCGGGTCCAGATCTGTGCTTTTTCGGTTCATTTTTTTTTATGTTGTGAACATTAAATTCAAATATTATAGACGTTAGTCTTTAATGTTGTGATGGGCAGTTGCAATATTCGATATATCGGACTTTGCCGTTTGGAAAAAAGTAGCCCCTCTCATCTCTTTTGGCTTGTGTGTAGGCATGCCTAATGATTTAATGTAGAGTGACATCAGGGGTAGTCGCTCTAGAAAAAGTCATCATTTTTATACGATGGGATCAATAATATAAATGATCAGTTAGAAATAATAATTTTTCTTAGGATTCACGGAATTTCGTCGAGATGGCGTGACAACGATAACAAATGCTAGCTTCGTCACTGAGTGACATGATTTCTACACTGATTGTAGCAGTAGCAGTAGTAAGCATGCGTCGATCCATGCGTCGGTACCGAATACGGTGATTGGACAACGGTAAACGCGCAAGCGCACGTCGGCGATCCACCAGGCCTGCGCAGCATGTGCCATGTGGTGGTGGTTGAAAATTTGTAGACTCCTGCGGGTGCATCGGAGGGGAAGAAAAGGCCGGCCGCGGCCCTAGTGGGCGGTGGCCGCGTGTGCGTGTGGCGCCAAGCGGAAAAGCATGTGGCCACCACACCTGCACAACGCACGCCGTACTGTGAGTGCACGGCTACGCGGTGGTCTCTCTCACGCCTCACCGGCTCACATGCATGGCCCCGGCATGTGCCGCCGCTTTTGGGAGGTACTCGCCGGGGCAGCCAGCTCTGATGTGGTGAGCTTTCCCAGCTGGCCTTCCTTGGGTTTCTAAGGACGTCACTAATTCGCGCGCGCCCGCGGGGAAGCCTCATCGTAACTTTTTCGGCAGCAAAACGACGCGGTGCTGAGACACGCTCGGGACGGCACCGGCGCCTGGGGAGCAGGCCGCAGGCGTGAAGGCCCACGGGCAAGCTTTTTGACTTTTAGAAAAAGTTTAACTCAAAACTTATCTATAAAATTTGTAACAAAAAATTTATCCACAAAATGTATTCATAAACTTGTAATAAAAATTTATCCACAAAACATGTAACGAAAAACTTATTCACAAACTTGTAATAAAAACTTGTCTACAAAACTTGTAAAAAAAACTTATCCATAAAATTTATCTATTAACAAAACTTATAATAAAAACTTGTTCACAAAACTTTACTGCAAATTTAGGACGCGTAGGCCTCGTTGGTGGGCCGTCACGTGCGCTCCTTCGGGATCATCTGAGCCGGCTCGTTCGTGAGCGTGCTAGCGTAACAAGCGGACGCACGGCTTGGGCCACTCCCACACGCGCCATCGACTCGGGGACAGACGCTCACGTGATGCTGTCCGAGCGCACCGTGACTTTTCAAGTCGTGCACGGTTGGAATAGCTTTTTCGGGTTTTTAATTCTTTTCATTTTTACTATTTTGAATCTAAGGTCAAAATTTTCTAACGTGTATACATGTTACATGTGCATGTTACTGATTTTTTAAAGGAACTTGGAGTGGGTGTAATATCTCTAGTACAAATCTGTATATTTGAAGAAAAAAAAACAATCTAAAAAAATAGGTGGGTGTATGTTTGGCGGGAGCCTGGTGACCGATGCTAAGGCAGTAAAGGCGTATGCTCCACGGCGAAAAAGAATATATATATATATATATATATATATATATATATATATATATTTCAACTATTTTAAGGTTATATGTTCGTTTAAAAAATAATGAGGTCTACCCCATCTGTTCAATAAACGGGAATAAAGTCTGGCCTGTTGAACGGATGATAGCGAATTTAATAACTGAAGAGAATAAGATCTTACCCGTTCAACAGGCAATAACTTGATCTTACCCGTTAAACGGGTGATACCTTTATATCACCCGTACAACAAACGATATATTTGTATCGTCCATCTATTGGATGATATATTCAATTTAATTCAATTACAAAAATATCTATATAATTAGTTTTTTAAAAGTATTTGGTAAATTGAAAATATTTCACATTCATTCGGCGAAAAATGGTAGATGTGCATACAAATATTTAAACGGTTCATTCTATCCTTAATTTTAGTTGGATGTTATTTTGTCGATATTTCTTTATTTATTTGGTGTAGAAGTGTATGGAATTGTTTTTATGAAGTGACTTCGTGGGAATATAAGATCTAATTTATAGAAAGCACAAATATCATATAACCCGGTATGGAGTTTACATATGCTGATAAACATTACATGGGATATGAAATTTTACGTCGCTGCGTGAATGAACTCTAACTATAAAGAGATGACAACAAACATTGGTATGTACGGTACGCCTAAAGACTAACCTAATAGTGTATCGCTGCAAAATCTAAAATACCTTAGGGAATAAAAATAGGTCAGGGTACAATAAATGCTCTCTACTGCACCTAGGATATTTGCCCTTTCTCAGAATATCGGGGCTCTCTGTCTTAGCGCGATGGGCTCTCTCTCGCTTCCTTTCCCTCTCTGCTTCGTGTGCTTCAGCTGCGGCGTGCTCCTCCACTGCTTGCCTCATACGCTCCTCCTTTTGACGCTTCAGGCTTAGTTCCTCATGCTGTTGCTCGCACTCCCGGCGTTTGTAAGCTTCCCTCCTTCACTGCATCTCCATATCAACCCACCGCTTCTGGTGCTCATTTTTCTCTATGTCCAGCCATTCCATGAATTCATAGAAAGGTGGAGGAGACTAGACAAATGAAACAAGAGTGGAGATTAGTACGATAGTGCATGAAAATGTATGTAAAGTGGCACATGAGTGATCTATGTTGCTATACCAGTGGGTACTCATACGATCCATATCGAGGCGGGTTATACTAGTAGTTAGCACACATGAAACATCTGCCATAGGTGTAGGAGATATCTTACGACTCGTGAAGCCTACAAGGGTCACCACAGAAGCATCGACAGTTTGATCCCCTAGGGGATGAAAATCCCCTAATATTTTTTGGGAAGGCTTGGTGGAGCTGAGAAAAACATTGTAGTTGAGAGAGCCGAGGAAGGAGTGGTCTGTCCATGGTTGAGGGTGGAGTTATTTATGGTGGCTGAGGGCTGGTGCATGGACTAAGTGCATGAGCATGGCTGGGGCTGGAGCATGGGATTCCCTATGAAAACTGAAAAAGTTGTGGCATTGATGTTTGGTAGAGATTCTCTGTGAAGGCTGTTGCTTGGTGTGGTTGTGTCATTCTGCAAAAGTTATGCAAGGAGTTATAGTTGCCTCTACATGGAAGGCAGAGGATCCTATGAAAGCATTGAGCTTAGAAAAAATGTATTGGTAAAATGATAAATCTCGGCCAATAATACGAAAATACATTAAAAACTGCAAATACTGAACACAATTATTACACATAAATTATCGTATAGTCCTTAGATCGGGAACATAAGTAATACACAACTAATACAACTTAGTTCTCACATCACGAACATCAAATTGTAACTTTTCGATATGTGTGCCGTATGGTAGTGTTACTGTGTTATGTAATCGTACTCGAATGAATTATCACCGGCCTTTATTGTACATACCTTTTTTCCCCACATATTCCTATCTCCCTCCGATAATCTGCCTTCATCAGCTACGTGATGAAGGGTATATATGACACGTCTAGTCTTACATATTCATTCATATCTACTTTCTATGTATTACATATTCAAACATTACTACTTACAATATCATTACTTCAATTCTTAATCTCATGTGACGTCACATTACCAGCTTCTCATATTGAAGTCACCTCTCGCTACCACCTTTTTAGGGAGATGCGACCCCTTGCTGTCAGCATTTCAGATTGAGGTAACCTCTCGCTGCCATCTTCTCAGAGCGATATGATTGCACGCTGCTGACTACTCAGAGTTTAGTGACCGCTCGCTACAGGAAGACATCCATGCACTATATCCAAATTATATACCTACACTTGGTCCATACACCATCGGTTCCTGCTTATATAATGCGAGGCCGAGGCAACGAGAAGGTCATGACATCGCAGTTTTCCAAAAAAACCACTAGAATCTGATACTTAATACCACACCACGGTTGCCTCCTCAAGTAGACATTTCTCGTGGACATCCAAATTCTCAATGATAGCCCTACAGACTATGAGGGAGACCCAGGCAAAAGGCGATGACGTGTTCAAGGTGGAGAACTTGAATAAAGTGCTATCAAAATGGCAGACCATGACCCGTTGCCCCTGTTTCACCACAGGGGAATGGCGGCGAATGGTAAGCTCTGTGACCTCCATGGACCTAAAGACGTACTTGTTAGAGTGCCATAAGAGATATATTGGGGTGTGTGAACTTACCGATGTAGCAAAATATTTTAGCAAGCGAGCACACACCATATTTATGCACCCTCAGCAATACGAGAAGCACATTATGGTACGTTCATCGTTATTACATGTCTATGTTATTTGTTTGGTTGCACTTCTAAGACATGTTTATATTTTTGTATGCTCTTTTTGTATACTAGGTATTCCCTCATGATGAAGAGTTGCTAAACCAACCCATCGAGAATTTTTTAGGATTGCATCTGCTCTTCGGTGATGGCTGCCTACCTGGACATAACAGGAGACAAAGAGGTGGTCATTCGAGACCTTCACGCCGTTGCGATAGAGGCGGTGGTTTGAGCCACAATGAAAGAGGTGCTCATTCGATAACCACCACAAGAGGACATATTTCTACCACTTCCGCCACAATCGAATGGGTTGGTTTTGATGATGATGACTTCATGCTTACTCCTCAGAGAACTCCACACCGTTGCAAATTCTCTGATGACGAGGCAAATGACTGGGATCCTAACTTTGACTATTTTCCATATACACCAGCACCATGTAGACCAAAATCCTTAGAATACGATTACCATTGGATAAATCAGGAGATAAGTCACAGACAACTTCAAGGGACATTTCATCCATAATGTTTATGCTAATAATGTTTACCTTAGCATTTTGTTATATTTTCTTGTACCGTGTTGTTCGTAATTGAATAAATTGTACCCCATCATGTAACATTTTATTGTAGTTGCAAGTTTTATAATAGTATGGTTTTTTTCATGTGAAGGCTTTTTATTTCAAAAGTTGCAAGTGAACGATTTGAAAGGGGATATGACTGCATGATGCTATGCTTTGGGATGGATCAAGAACACAGTTAATAAAAATATGGTTGATAACAAAGGTCCAACATAAACATCCAACATGATATGACAACCACATAATATAAATACTAGCACAAAGTACACGTAAAACAGTAACACGGAGCACTAGTACATAACATCATGAAACTAACAATGATATAGAATCCTACATGCTACGTATCCTCTTAGGGACGAGGCCCTGGTCACATCTGTCCTAGGGACCTTGCGCCTCCTTGCTTGCACCTGGTGAGCTGAGTACGTCAGGCGCTCAGGTGGAACGAGCAGGTGGTGGATTGGCGTACTTGTCCTAGGAGGGCTGGGTCCTCGAGAGTGGCGTGCCCGGTAGCTGCGACGCACCGAGCTCATCGATCTGTCTGAAGATGAAGTTGTACCTAGGGAATTGACTAACGTCCCTGCTAAGCAGCTCCATGTAGCTACCCTATGCCTCTACTTCCCGGAGGTCATCGATCTCTGCACATGGAACAACGAAGAAAACATGTTAGCACCAGTAAACCATGACATACGTAATAATATGGCATGCATGAAGTGAGTGTTGTAGCTACGCCGAGAGAGCGAGAGCTCGAAGGACCAGGGTCCACAAAGGAAGGGTGCGTCACACCGCTGTTGGCGTGGAAGTGGTCATCGACACCGGTGGATGGTGGCCTAGACTCTATAACGCTGTAGCAGGGGTCACCGGTGCTGAAGAACGAAAGCCGAGGCAACATTCCACTGTAGTGGGGGTGACCAGCCCCAGTGAAAGACTGCCTCGCCAACTCGACGGCAAAGGTCAAAAGTACCAGTCGATGCGACGGCATGGTGAAGGTGCGAGACGGTCATGCGGGATCTGAGTCGATGCTCGTGGTCTTGTCGTAATGTCTGAGGAAGAACTGTAGCTCATCGATCTGAAGGCCTTCGCCACGTTCTGGATAATCTAGCCAAACGTCGCGCTCATCTTGGCCCTGGGGACCTCACTGCCACTGTCGAGCTGCAGGTTTGACGCACGTGCCTTGGCATCAATCTGGTGCAGTATGTTCCTCTACAAAGAGAAACTTTATTTTGGTTCACAATTTTTTAACTAACAATTGAAGTAAATGAGGAATCGCGTCGGGTTATTCGTACTTCAAGCGAACGCACCTAGTCCCTATGCGTAGGGTATGTGTCACGCATGTCCGCCACGTGCCGTGGAAACTCAACCGATGTGTACGTCACCCGGATCCATGTCCAATGCACGAACCACGAGAGGTACTCCGCATACGCCTCCTTCGAGTGTGCCCACTCCTCGTCCGCGACGTGCTCGTGAAATGAGGCCCGCTCCGTGTCAACCTGGAGAAACATAAGTCCGTGAATAAGTTGTACACGTGGGTCATATAAAAATGTAATTACAAGGTTACGCACCTGTGTATGTTGATAGGCATCGACCTAGTCAACGGTATCAGGCACGCCTGGAACTTCTCAAACTGCCGCATCACGCGATGCGGTGAGTACTCCTTGACCCAGATGTCGAAGATGAGGGTGTGAGTCATGAGCTAGTATTCCCGGTCATGTACGCAAAGCATCGAAAGTCCATGCGAAGAGCGTCAAAGTACGTCGACCTCCATGTACGGCTACCAGCGCACATAGTACACCATCAGCTCATCGAACTAGAGAACAAAGTCTGGGTACACGTTGGACCAACTCGGTTGTGCAACCAAACTATGTTAGAGAACAAAATGAAGTAATCAACATAAACATACACAAATAGCATAGCACTTACCCTACGTCTGCACAACAAGGACCCCATGGCCGGACCGTCGACGCTGTTCGTAGCATATTGGTACGCGCTAAGGTTGACAATGGGCCTGCTGATGGTGATGCGCTTGTACATCTACATCTGAAGTAGCAGAGGACACCCGATGAGGATCGCGTTGTCGTTGGTCTTCGTGCACCCGTTGCACAGGCCGTGGTACGTCGCAGCTATCATAGCTGAAGGCCCGTTGTACTACGGGACCTCCATTGGATCGGCACCAGCAACCTCTCTGGCATAGGGGTTCATGCTCATTGAGACCGTGTTTCCATGGGTCTCGGTGAATATGACCCACCCGAAGAACCACAAGAGGTACGCCTCCAGGTGTCGGGAGACGTCCTCATCACCTTCCAGTGGGTGGATGGTTTCCGCCTATCAAACAAGGAAGAAGTACAAATATCTGCATCCGTTAATAACATAAAAGAGATGCCAAACTATTAAAAGACATACGTACCACAAACTGAACGAGAAAGGCCTTCGTTGGACCATGCTTCTCGGTCGCTGGAAAAGGCCTGAACGGGGCTACACCGTCCCTTCGATCAACGACGGAGAAGTGGCCTAGGATCTCGTCCCACCAGCCCATGCCCATGTCACTAGCCCCACAGTGGCACCCGTGCAGGAGTGAGACGTCCTCGAGCGTGGGTGCCATCTCGCTGCACGGGAGGTGGAACGTGTGCGTCTCGGGACGTCACCTATCGACAAGGGCTACGAAGAGGGCCCTGTCATAGCTGAACCACGTCGCCGCCTCCGGGGCCCCCGCAACACGTCCACCTCCACAAGCCAACACAGTGGAAATAGTCCAGCAACACGCAACCTACAAACATACTACAGTTAGAGACCAGTATCGTGTCTAAATCCGTATGAAACCGTAAATTCAAAATTAACAAACCTCGGGATCCAGCACTCGTCAATCCTCATGAGCTCATCCGGCACACGAGGTTGAAGTACCAGGAGGTCCTCAGCTTGCATCGTGATGCGGTACGAACTGTGCCTGACGTTGATCTGAGGGTCAAGCAGCTTCAACTGCGCCATACATGCATATTCACAAGTTATTTACATTTTTATATGCAAAACTGGTCTACACTAGTCTTTATTTGTTGGAATCTAACAAGTAAGTGTCCAACATATAACATGATATAATAGATTGTTCAAATCATACGTAAATATGTGAACAAATCATAACATAACATGTTACAACCTTGCACATTATGACCGTCTCGGTATGAACAGAGTAAAGGACAATAGTGTGCACATGAATATCCATCAGACCACAAATTACAACATGAATCGATATCAATAAGCCGATGAAGCCAACAATCGATAACTACAAGGACATCTCTTGGAATGACCTGCTTCCGTGGGGTTCACATTTGCGGCACCAACGGTGCATTTCTTGTAGGTGTGACATGTTCTATTGCACTTGCTGCACTATTTCATGCGACGTTCAGTTTTTGCTTCATCCATGTCATTTCGGAGCTTCTAGTCCTACACCATCCCTTCTTCTGCTTCATCTTGTTGGGATCAAGTATGAACACAACATCGGGCCCAGGTTCCTTCCTGAAAGAATCATAAATCCTGAAACCATAAACTACATGGTTCCAGGTGTCGAATAGAGCTTCCTTCTTAAAGTAGTCAGAGATGTACCTCCGAGTCCTCATTCCCGTCACAACACACGCGATAATCACATGGGGAACATGGCTTATGCAGTAGCATCGGCTTTTAGCAGGTGCAAACGCACCTATCATCGAAGATGGTGCACTCATGGATAACTCTCTCACGTTTTCCCCTCTCCTTCCTTTGTCCCTGCATAGAATTTCATATATGTGCTGTGCAGTTCCCATGATCTTCACCCAGTGCATCTTTGTCTTCTCTTCCTTATCTTCCATGTACTTAGTCATCTTCGTCCTATAAATTATACTAGCATTATTTAGCGTCATGTGTACTACTACATAAAGGTTCTTGAAATACTTGCATGTCCCTGGAAGTATGAACTCTACAATCCTTGCCAGTGACAACCCCCTTACACCTTTCATCACCCAGTTATAAACCTTTGCTAAATTTGTTGTCATAACACCATACCTAGTCCCATTTGTGTCGTAGAGAAGAGCCTACTTCTCCTTAGGCTCATTCTCAATCCACTCGTTAAATAACCGGGTAGATGATTGTTACACCCCGGTTTTAAGGGATAAAACCAGATGTGGCTTATGTATGCCCAGGATGTTCAACACACATAAGGACATCACAGGTGAAGTAGCAAAAGTAATACTTTTATAGAATAAATGTTAAGTAACTGACATATATTGTCTTATATGTAGATATTTGCAGCGGAATAGAAGCATAGGTGCCCAACAACACGCAGGCAACTGACCGGAGGACACACGCCTAGAACGTCACAACCTTGTCTTGATAGTCTTCAAGATCTTCACTCAGTGATCAGCACCACACATGTCGTATGGCATAGGAAAAATAGCAAGTGTGAGCACATGACGTGCTCAGCAAGTGTGGGAAAGATAATGATATATAGGCTTACAACAATAATAGGCTAACATATGGTATATTTGCGTAAATGCAAGTAAAGAAAACAGTATTGTAATTCAAAATCATTAAACAGTTGTTAAGTGAATACACCCCAACAACCTAGTAACAAACCATCCAAGGTTAAACATCCCATAAACCATAACCAACTAGTACCCCTGTATTATAGCATAACCATCTAATCAAGTGAGGATCCAAGTCTCCCATAACCGAGAGTACGACTGTTATAACAGTTTTACACTCTACAGAGGTTGTCCAACTTTTAACCACGAGTCGTCATATCCATGTTGCTGTGTTAGCTAAACACTTAACACACGCCAGTGGTGTGCCACCAGAAGAATCACTATGAAGCATGGTCCATCAATTAGGTCTTGGTACTCCAACGAATGCCAGCTAGGTGTCTAATTGATATGCTAAGCCTTACCCATATCGACCTCGTGTTTGAACAATATTTCTTGGGTTATTACTCCATGAACCGATCCTTATATGTGACACTTGGGCAAATACTATCCAACAGGGAAATAACCAACAAAACCTAACACCTTTTCTTGGAATGTATCCACAAGCCCACCACATGAACCACCATTATCAAACCAATTCCTTGCCCTAGTCCTAGGGTTCCATGTTACTAAAACAAGTTCATCATCACCATTGGATATATCCACTAAACATGTATATAACACTTCCCAACATCCCAAAAGCATGGCTAAGCAATTCTACCCAAGAGAATATAAAGGAATGTAAAGGAAGAACTAGGTAAACCCTAACATAGGTGACTACCCATCAAGTTGATAGACATTGCATGCAATTTTGTAAAACAAAATATTTAAAATATAGGTTCAAGATGATCAAGGACACTTGCCTTTTACCCAATGCTGCTCAGTGTTGTCGAAATCTTGGTCTTGAAGTCCCTCGAACTGCGTCAAAATGTTATTGACTAATTGCGAGAACTACCGACAAACAACACAAAGGAAAATACTAAGAACAACATACCAAACATCATTAAAACACTTTAAAAATACTATGGTTGGATAGGTATGATTTTAGAAACATTTAGATGCTAGAATCGCCTAAATCGGAGTTAAGATGAAAAGAAAACAGCTTTCAGGAGATAAATTATACTGAAAACGAAATGCTGATTTACCGGAACTATCTTCCTATGGGAAAAAGGCTTTATTGCACAATCACCGTGTCAGGCTTGACAACATAATTACACAAGATTCAAAAAGTGTAGGGCAGACCAGACTTCGCTAACTAGGCTAAGGAGAATGATGTGGTGCTAACTTGGTATGCTATGCAAGTATCGTCTTGAAGTAAAGAATGGATACACTGAGATCTAGTTTCGACCACCCATGATAGATCAAATGGTCAGAGGTTGCGCTTCTAGGTTAAGGATACTACCAGTGACTCTGTGTAGCGGTGGTGGTTCGAATTTCGTCGGAGATAGTGATCGGGCGCGTAGCCAATAACATCGATGTTGGGCTTCCATGTCATTTCAGTGAAATGAGGGAAGCATGGCATAGAACGCGGAAAGACTAACTCAGTGGTGTGGTTGGTTTTGGAAGGGACCATTTGAGGTAGCGGCAAAACAATGATGACTGCTGCTAGGTTTGGTGGTGATCGCGACCAGACACAGTAACAAAGATGCTCAGGAGATTGGCTATGAAATTTGAGAAACCGTTTGAACATAGATGTTCAGATATCCCGGGAACACAATGCTATAGCATGGGTTTGGGTAGATCATCCCCTGAGAGGAAGAACAATCAGCGGAGATGAGAAGGGTGATGGTTGCAACATGCTGTGGTTGGCAATTGCGTTTCGGTCTAGTCGCTGCACAACCAGTGATAGGCTCCTATGGTCACGTAGAAGACTTCATGAGGCATGTTGTGATACAGATAGAACATCCATATGACTTTTGGATTGACGGGGAACGCAAGTGCAAATCCGGTGCGCACGCAGAACATGTCCAGAAACCAGATAGCGGGCATGTCGACCTTGATCTCGGTAGTTTGGATGATCTACTGGACGATCCGGTTGGTGAGGGAGTGGGAAACATCATGGGTCATGCACTGGTGAAAGAGCTTGGTAATTTGATCTTTGGTCAGCCGGGAACGTCGATGCCAATCGGTGATGGCGCGGCTGTCCGCGATGGCCACGACCGTGGTAGCGTAGATTGGGATTTGGACGGGGCTAGGGATTGGCTAGGGACTTAGTATGATGGTAAAATAGTAGTAAGGAAAGATAACAAGGGGTCTTCACCTTGCTTCGATGGTCGAGGAAGGAGGATTCACGGAGAAGACGACGTAGCGCATCATGGAAAGCGGTGGCTCCGGCGAACGGTGTTGCACGGACAGGGTAGCAGCGGCATCTAGGGCTTGGGTCTGGAATAGGGGTAGGAGAGGGCTAGGGGTGGCTGGTTGAGGTGGAGTCCAAGCCGAACAGGAATCGGGCTCGAGTTCAAGCCGGTTAGGATTTTCTTTTTGCAGCTATCTATTCCGAGGATGATATCTCCACCGTCCGGACTCCAAATTAGATGTTTCTGGACTCGAAATTGTAGTACTCGAAAAGATCCACAGCTTTGGTATTAATTGGAACTTCTGAAAACGCCATTTTTATTTTCAAAAATGCACCACAAGACACATTGTTTGAACCCAGACTTATCTACGTAGCACTGATGCCAGTGGCCATAACTCCTACCTCCATTATCGAAAAGGGGACTTCCATAAGTTCAAATTGAAGCTCTCGACGAGACCTACAACTATGGTATTGTCAAGATTTGTATTTGAGACTGTCTTGAACTTTAAAACCGCGTGGGAAGAAGAGGATATTCAGGACTCCGTGAATATTTACAGATTTTGTGGATCCTTTTTGTTGGGCCTTCTAGAAGACTTGGCTAAGAGTTTGGACTTGAGCAAGATTGAGCCCAAAGACACTTTAGGTATATCTAGTATTTAGAAAAGAAATTTTTGCAGAGAAATTTGAATAGGGTTTGAATTTGAATCTAGATTTGGATAGGATTTGAGGAAAAGAAAATATTGACTTTAAACAAGGATTTGGATAAGATTTGAATTGAACTAGAGAATGATCATGTATGACCAATGATTGAATAGATGATGAATCCAAGAATTTAGAATTCCAACAATTAAGACCCTAACTTATTCACTATTGAGTTTTGTAAAAACCTTTTCAAAACCTATTTCACTCAAAACACAAAAGAGAAAAAAAAAGAACTCTAATCATTAACGTGGCTCCTAGCAAAACTCAACATGTAATGCACAAGAAATAGTAACCTATATTGATTTATTTTTTTAAGAAAATAGGTTTCAAACCTATTCGACTAGCGAAGCTATTCAATAATCTTGGAGAATTTTAAAAAGTTGTAAATTTTTAAATCAAGGTGTTACAATGACCCACTCCTCCGCGTGATGTCTGCTTCATTGTCATTTGGCAGGGACTCAAGAGGTACTGGTACGTCCTCTGGTCCTATCACGGGCCTCCCTATACGCTCTTGTGTTTGCTTCTTCATTAGCTCATCCAGTGTCTTCGTAATAGCATCGAACTTTTGTTGCCGGTTCTGACCGCATAGCCTCTTGAACATGTTCATGAGGTTTTTGTTCTTGAATTGGTGAAATTTTTTTGCATCCAAATACCTCATGCACCACCTACTCTGTAGATCTGGCTACACAGGTCCAATCAAGCCATCGTCTATTCCATTTTGCAACTCTACAATTGTCTTGAGCATCCCTACATGCCGATCATGTACAATGCACATGTTTGGTAAAGCATCAACAATTATCATCCTCACACGGTACAGAAACTAATACCAACTGCTACTATTCTCACTCTCCACAAATGCAATGGCCAGAAGTTTGACTAGAAATGTTATGTATATTCTTCATGGGAAAAATATTTTCAAAGAAAGTAGCATCTCTAGACTCTATAACTGTATCGATAAGCATGTCGGGTATCTCAGATTTAACTACTAAAAACCTATAAGCAATGTTGCGATAAGCATATCCTAGAAAGACACAATCTACTATTTTAGGTCGTAGCTTGCTCTTTTTAGTTATTGGTATATTGACTTTTGCCAAGCATCCCCAAGTGCGCAAATAAGAAAGATGGTTTTCTCCCCTCTTATTCTTCATATGAGGTTTTCTCTTTATTCTTAGTACTCACATTATTTAGAATATGACACGAAGTCAACAAGACCCCCCACCATGCCTTAGATAAACCCGCAGTGTCTAATATGGCATTAACCAAGTCAGTCAGTGTGCGGTTCTTCTTCTTGGCTACCCCTTTTGATTGGGGTGAATAGGGATGCATTTTCTTATGAATAATTTAATGTTCCTTACAGAATAAGTTGAAATCACTAGGGAAATACTCTCCACCATGATCCAACTTAAGTCTTTCGATTTTTCTTTCCAATAGATTTTCAACTTCTACATTATAAATTTTAAAGTAGTCTATAGCCTTATCTTTAGATTTGAACAAATACACATAACAAAATCTAGATACATCATTAATTAAAGTCATGAGATTTCTTTTTTCACAATTCGTCAACACACCATTCATTTCGTATAGGTCTGAATGTATGAGTTCTAATGGTGCCAAGTTTCTCTCCTCGACTGCTTTGTGAGGCTTATGAGGTTGCTTAGATTGCACACAACCATTTGAAATTAAATTTAAGTTGGAAAGCCAAGTTGTACAACTAAAGTTTATGTGACATAACCGTGAGTGACAAATGCTAGCCTAATCTTTATTAATATTGCCACAAATATGGTTCACAGATTTATTGCAGAAATCAGAAAGAGAAAAGAGGAACAAGCTCCGCAATCATAGCCTTTACCAATAAAATTCTATGCTTTGGCACAAATACTTTATTAGACTCTAATACCACCTTACACATGTCTCTACAAAGAAGGGAACAACTAACTAGATTCTTGTTTATTGAAGGGACATGATACATGTTCCTTAGCTGAACGATCTTTCCCGAAGTAAACTTCATATCTACCATGCCAACACTATGAATAGAAGCATGAGACCTATTCTCCATTAAGATGGAAGAATCTCGAGCGACCTAATAAGAAGAGAACATTGAAATGGCAACACACAAGTGTACATTAGCTCCAATATCAGTCCACCAATTGATAGATTGATTCACTGAAAGAACAATAGGTAAAATACCATACCCATTAGCTCCATCTCTATTGTTGCCAATGGTCACGTTGACAGATGTGGTGTTCTTTCCTTGATTAACCTTTTCCCCTTTGCGGTGTTGGCAATCTTTAGCCTAATGGCCAACCACGCCGCACACGAAACAAGGTTTATCATCTTTGTTCATCTTCTTCTTTTTGAAGTTGGTGGTTTATTTGGCCTTGTTATTTTTTCTTTGAACTTGCCGTTAGAGGACTGTTGCACTATATTTACGCTAGACTGTTTATCGTCTCCTTTGTTGTGCACATCGTTAGTCCGAGCTTTATCCTCAACATCAAGAGACGCTATCAGACTCTTAACAGAGATTTCTTATCTCTTATTTTTTCAGTGGTAACATTCCTCCATGAGGGAGGCAGTTTGGCAATGATTCCCCCAACCACAAACTTGTTGGGTAAGGCACACTTTAGGAGTTTAAGTTCCTTTATAATGCACTACATCTCAAGAGCCTGCTTGACTACCGATCGATTATCGACCATCTTGTAGTTATGATAGTGCTCCATGACATACAGTTCACTACCTACATCTGATGCACCAAATTTTACATTCACTGTGTCATATAACTCATTTGCATCCTTTATGTGCATGTACAGATCATAGAGACGATCGACAAGAGCGCTAAGAACACATCCTATAAAGAGTGTGTTGGCTTCCTCGAACTTTTTCTCATCATCAGAGAAAATAGTTTCTTTAAGTCTGCCAGATGCAACCTAGTAGCAGCTCATAGTTGTAAGCCACAGAGTGGCTTTGACTTGCCATCTCTTAAAGTGTACACTGGTAAACTTGTTCGACCTCAGTGTCGGCAAAACCATCTATCATTATATCAAAGTGCATACAATAAGGTTTTTTTATTGTTAGAAAAATAGCACTTTTATATTTAATTTAATTCAATTTCTGATATAACATGAACAAAAACAGATGCATAGAATCAATATTGACTAGGTTTCGACTAGCTCTGACGAGTCTCGACTAGATTCGACCATTACTCGAGTAGGATTCGACTAGCTCCGACGAAACTCGGCTAGATACTCGAGTAGGATTTTGACTAGCCATAAAGAGGCTCGAGTAGATACTCGAGCAGGATTTCGACTATGTATCTAATATATATTGCAATGTTCGTACCCGATGTCGATGTAAGATACAGAGACCCCCGTAATGTCGAAGCAGTAGATGATGATGAAGATGATGAAGTAGTTGAAGTAGATTGCGATGATGTAGAGAAAGCAGATCGTGATCAGTAGCAACGAGCGCTTCTCAAAAACCTTATTTGTCCTCTCCTGGTGCAGGATCCCAAGAGCAATGGGTTCTGGAGACCTACTCTCCCGTTCGCCGGTGCATGCCAACGCAATGGGATGGAACAGACTACGTGCGACGTCACAACAGAGAGAAATTGGCAAAACCCTAATTGCATATATGCTTTGTGATGGCGGTTGGTAGATAAATATAAAGGGAGAATCGCATGGTTGAGATATATCACGATCAGATTCTGTTACGCGTCTCGATTGAACTCTTAACCGATATGATTTTCATATATTTATCTGTTTGACCATGCAGCAAAAAGAATAAAACTGCAAAAAAATAAAATAAAACCTGCACAATCAACTGAATATGATTTTGGCGGACCATCACGCAGGCGCCACGCGCCCTCGCCCCGACCCACGGCTCGGCGAGGCAAGCGAGCGCTCGCATGTTCTTCTAGTCTTCTAATCCATACATGCTAATTAGTTGTATGAGAGAAATTCTTTTAAATTGGTCTCTATTCATCTCAACTAGTAAAGTGGGACTAAAAGATACTCACTCACCTATATATGGTTGAGACTTTAAGATTTATTTAAAATTACACAAATATAATAGACGAAGCTCATATATTCTAATAGTTAGTTTTTTTTAAAGTATAGTTTGCTGCAAGCATACTTACGGAATTAAGCATCGTTCCGAGTTCGTATACTAAAATCAAGCATCGTGTTTCTGCTTTGAATCGAATAAAATCATATAAAATTGTTTTGTGTTGATGGTTTGGATTCAGTCCAAGTGTTCATGTTCTTCAGAGAACCTCGCTGTTCTCCCCAAAAGTTGGAAATTACCTCTTCGGTAAAGAACGAACCATGCGCATGAATGCTAAGAAGACATCTTTAATTCCCCAAACTCACCTCGGCCATCGGTGGCGTCACGTTCACCATTGTAGGTGCCGGCATCGGCGCCGCCCCCACAAGTGGCTCCGGCAGCTGAAGCAGCGGGGCGTCGGTGAAGAAGGGGTACTGCTCATAAGTCATACCAATAGTTGCAGCACGATCCAAGAATCCTGCCGCTCTGCTTCCCGCTGAAACACATTGGCTCCACGGAGTGACTCAGCAAATCTCGTAAGGAGGATACGACTCATAAACCTCCCTTGGTATTTGGGTAGTGAGAAAGATAATTAATTAGACTGGGTGAGGAATGTATACAACTACTGCTCAAAAAAGTCCCACTCAAATTGTTGTTTTTAATAGACTTAGCGTATTTTTTTAAGCTGTAAAGACCCGATCACTAGTAAGCCTCTGCTCATTATTTTAGGCTGGGTCTGCTCCTAATTATACCCTGAGGCAGCTCCCGCAGTTGGGTGGCGCCATCTCCGTCGTGCACTGCGCCAGCTCGTAAATCTTCAGGCTCTGTCTGTCAAATGTCTCGAACCCCTCCACCTCGATGCTGAACCTCTTGGACTAGTTGGCGGCTACATAGTCGGCGGTGGCGTTGACGAGCATACCCACTACGACCTTGAACACCGTGGACATGTTCTGTTTGCTCATAAGTACGAGGATGGATCCGTTGTCGCCATTAGTGGAGGCGAGAGTTGACACCGGATACACGCATAGTTAAATTAACCGTAAGCATACGGATCAATGTAGCAAATTTTTTAGAGTATTCTAAAATTTATCAAATTTAGGGAACCGGTGAATCAAAGATTTAGCTAAAAAAATATATACTAACTAAAGAAAAGTTGATTGTAAGTATATTGGATACCAGAAAACACTGTGGATGGTTGAAAGCTTGTAAATAGATAGATAAAGTGGTCTTTCCTAGAATTTAGGTTCACAAGCATGCAAATATTAGATTAAAGTATCTACTATCAGTGGACAACGGTTACGCTGCAGATGAGAGGTTCATCTCGTCTAGGTTGTCACGTAGGAAGGGTATACCAAGATCATCTACAAACCCAATGTAACATGTGTTGGTACATAAGTATAAACACCGTGTTTATACTTATCTAACAGAGTATCCTCTTATAAGAATGAATTGATATAAGTAATAAACTGCACATTGCATAGATTGAATAGCTTAAACAAACACGGTTATCATCATAGAGTTACATACAAGATCTTGAATATCCTAGGGAAGAGTAGAGATTACCTCATAGTTGATTGAGGATACATAATGTAAGATGAAGTAAAACCTATATGAAGACTGTTTGTCTAAGAGGGCAAGCAACCGACCGCTATGGCTCGAGTGCCGTGCGACAGGGGGTTGCCAACGGCACCGTCAATCCTGTTCTACCGCTGATGGTGTTAAGAGGGCACCAAGATACAGCAGTCGCGATATGCTGGACAACGACCTTTAGATTTGGTCTCGATGGCCTAGAAATTAAACAAGTGTGCTGCAATGATGCAATTATCCTTAAAAAATGATGTAATTATCAGATAAAAAAACATTGTACCTTAATCTTACATGGAGTTCTTATGGACCTAACCAAACCTAGCAATCAGAAAGCATCCAAAGGCGCGAGTGATAATCACTGCATTACTTCAACAAGGTTACCTACGACGAGCTACGAAGGTCAACGTTAAACACCTTGAACTGATACATCCGCAATTGCTGTGCGATTTGCCTAGCCCTCTCTTTCTCCTTGTTCTTTATCTCACTGTACCAACACCTTGAGAGGTGGTGTTCTTGGGAGCCACAGCGTCGGAAATGTGATTAGGGATGGCGGATAATGTCATGGAGGATATGACAATACAGTCCAGTAGCTTGGCTTTGCGACAGGATCCGGTGCAGTCGCAACTGCAATTGCAAGTTACGACTGCACCATTCTCAACCGCCTGTTTCGCATCCGACGACTGCTAGTGTGACTGCAAAACCGGTTCCGTTGGCTTTAGGTGTTGAGAGGCGGCCGAGGTCCGGCCACGGGCGAGGTCGTCATTAGCTTGACGTCATGGGCCTTGAGCTCATCAATGCCAGACGTGGCGGCGCGAACGGTGATGGCAATGAGCTCACGATCCCGGCGAGAAACTCGGTGCAATGATTGGCGATTCAGGAGTTGCAAATGGAAAAGTAACGTCGTTTACATGGCAAAGGAGAGCAGTACAAGAAAAAACTGCAGCCAATTGTATGATGCCACATAGATGGGAGCAGGGATGGGAATAGGAGAGGGGAGCAGGGAAGCCCCGTCTGGGTAGATGATAGTGGCGCCGCGCGGCGACGTCACATAGGAGCATATAAACGAGTGGCTGCTCACTCCTCTGGTATCGATCAAGCTATGTGCTCAAGCTTCGAGGTTCCAATTAAGACTAGGCTCGTCCATGGGCATGTACGAGGTGGGCGGCTGCACGGGTAGGAACTCATGCTGCTTAACTAGTAGAACCACTAATAAGCTTTGGTCTATAGTCTGACTTGTCTAAAAGGGTATTGGGTTTAAAACTCTGCCCCATTTGGAATGTAGGAATATATTCCATAGTGTGACAAAGGTAGTTTCGGGGAGAATTTTCAGAGTGATTCTCATTGATGATCTCAGGTGTATCTGTACACCGATTCCAGAGTTTGTTGCAGAGTTGTTAGCTTATACAACAGAATGAAAACATATCTACTGCTAGTTCAGCTGGCTATTGTCGGATGAGTACAATGCCGGATTGGTCAGGATAGTGATTATCCAATACGTACTGCCACTTTGATGATCCAGAGATGAGGTTGTTGAGGAATACACAGTAGTCGGAGGTTGAATGGCGTGTGTCGGGGCAGCCAGCCCAATCCATGTTAGAATAGATTATGAGATCATGTGAAAGTGATCGGTGAAGCTGGAGGTCGTAACTTAGCATACCTTTGACATATTGGATTATATGCTTCGTCTACTGAAAATGTTGCTCACGAGGTTCGTACATATGCAAACATACTTGTTGAACTATGTGTGTGATATTCAGTCTGGTGAATGTCAAGTATTAAAGAGCTCCAACCAAACTACGGTATAGGGTGGGGCTGCTCATGGGGTGCCGGTGTCAGCAGGGAGTTTGGAGCTAGGCTGTAATGGAGTAGCGCACACTAGTATAGAAAATGTCATCACTGTCAATTCAAAAAAGCATCACTATCGGTTTTGGAACCGGGAATGATTAAGTGATAGTGATACTCAGTATATCACTGTCAGTTTTGGAACCGACAGTGATAGTCACTCCAAATCCTATGTTTTTAGGACCAATTTCTTTTTTGCACTTGAGGAACGAACCCTCGCGGTTTTTGTGACTTGTGACAAACCCCATGTGGCTTTTGTGGGAGTCAACTCATCAAATATAGTAAATTATGTGCCTTATCAATTTCTGGGAATCAAACTCGTAACCTCACCCCTCCCGTGAAGCCTCCTTGGCATCTCACCTCAAATTTTAGTTGATGGCTGTAGGATAATTTATTCTTTTAACATTTTCTACACAAATCCTTGTTCAATTATTTGGACATCTATATGGCTTCAAATAAAAAAGTTATTAATTTTCATATAAAGTTTGTCTTCATCTAACTCCATATGAATAAGTTATGAATTTTCAAAGACAAATCCATGCACTATTCGATAAAATAGCCATAATTTTTGCATATGGATTCCGATTTCAACGTTCTACCTCTTCTTTAGAAGCTAACAAGGAGTGCATCTTAAAACTACTATGTTTACACTGATACCTTTCTTGAACCCTAGAAAAGGCTTAGAAGACCGTCGACAGGACCTTGAAAGTTTTTAGTCAAAAATTAACCTACTCAAATTTGCCTAAAATTTTTTAGAGACATAATGCTACATTTAAAAGTCAGTGTTGCATAGTTGTTTTATCAATCTAAGTTACTAAACTTGTGATAAAAATCTTTCAAGTTGCATTTTTCAACTTTGTAGCCCTGTGTGTGGCTTTTTCAATCCTCTCTACTAGTGTTACACCATATCTGGCAGTTTACTTTATGGTCCAGTGCGTGATTTTTCCTTTGATGGTTTTGTAGAGTTAATTTCTAAAGTTGTAGGTCTCGTCGAGTGCTACAATTTTTATATAAAGTTTGTCTCCATCTGACTTTGTATGAAAATGTTATGAATTTTTTTAAGATGGACTACATTTTATTGTCACTGTCGGTCCATTATATGAACCGGCAGTGATAGTATCACCGTCAATTTTTTAATTGAACCAGTGATGATACTTGATTATCAGTGCCGATATTTGCTATATTGGCTATTACTACTAGTTTTTATTAATAATAGGTAGTGATACTTTATCACTACCGGTTATTTCTAAACCAGCAGTGAAAAGGGGACAGGAATGACCATTTCTGTAGTAGTGGTAAGGATTGGACTGATGCATGTTGGCACACTCTAGAATTTCAGTGGCATATTTTTCCTGGGAAAGAAAGATTCCTTGACTGGTGCTTTGCATAGAAATGCCAAGGAAATAATTGAGAGGGTCGAGATCAGTCATAGCAATTCACGATTAAGTGAGGAGATGGCTATCTTGAGGAAAAAGGAGGTAGATGTAGTAAGAACTATGTTATCTACACACAAAAGAAGATAGGCAACATCAGACCCATGGTGGTAAGTGAAGAGAGAAGGATCACTCTTACAACTTTGAAAACCAATAAAAAGAATGAAGGAGCCATTAAGTTGAGCTCCATCGGAGCCAGACATACGGCGGGGAGCAGCGAGGTGACTCTTACAGGGCAGATCCTGTTACGGTGGGGACACTGATGTCAAGGAGAGACAGCATCACGGCCCCCCTGCCCCTCCATGCGCGAGTTCAAACCGCAGACCAAACCTTGACGTTAGATGCTGGAACGTAAGAGGACTTAACAAAATGTCACATCATGATATGGTCTACTAAACAATCTCTACAACCATATGCCACATTGCCTATCTACATCGGGTGCCTATCTACATTCGGGGCAATAGGCTTAACAAACTCGCCCATCGCCTAGCCATGGGCATCCGTGGGGCTTTCTACTCCTATGGAATGACATTTTTGTTGATATTAGTGATGTTGTCCTAGGGAATCACTATGCCAGTGCTACGGTGACAATTAAGGGATGCTTAACTTCGTTCCTATTAACTTCAGCCTACGAGCCTTCATGTAATGTTCAAAAGGTAGACTTTTTGCAAGAAATTCGAGGTATCAGGCCGCCAGCAGGTCACAAATGGCTCATCCTCGACAATTTTAACCTTATTGTCACATCCGGTTTTAATAGACAAAACTAAGTACGACATATATGTGCTAGAAAGTTTAACACACATAAGGACATCACAGGTGAAATAACAAAAACAATACTTTAACCTACAGCCGTTTAACTCTTACAAAAATACTTGACATAATCAATTCTATTATATATACTATAGCAACTAAACGACGATAGCAGAATGAAAGCATCGGTGACCACACGACTCCACAGACACTGACCGCAAGACACACTCTTAGACACACTCCTGTTTGTTTAGGCTTATAAGGGTAACCATAAAATCACGACTTGCGATAGTGCGGAAAAGAGGCTTATGGAAGTTATATACATGGGCCAAATATGGGGAGGTGGGCTTAGGTCAGATGATAATACAGAGTTGCAGGTCTCTGATAAAGAGTTTTTTATATATTTTTTTATTAAAAAAATTAAATAAATAGATTCCTCGTCGCAATAATTGCACAAATAGGCGCCTACAGCCCCCTAAGAGGGCTGCAGTCCTATGAGAGAGCGGTTAGAAGTCTTGCAGCCCCCTGAGAGGGCAGGTGACCTAACCGCACCCTCAGAGGCCGGCAAGGCTGCTAACCACCCTGTGAGGGGGCGGGTAGAGCCTGCCACCCAGTGGAAGGGCGGTTAGCAGCCTTGCCACCCTCCCAGGAGGCGGTTATGATATTTTATTTTTTAAAAGTTGCAAAATTTAGTGTATAATGTTGCTCAAAATTTGAAATAGGTATTTTGCAAACTTTGGAATTAAAATAGCTGAAGAGTACTGAAAATGGTATATTGGGGAAGCGAGAATTTGGAGTAGTTTACGTATTATTCGGAGGATAAAACATCAATATTTGTGAACAAATTGTATATGTGAAACACTCGTAGCATATTACGCGGGAATGAGGTTGCGAATGACGACAAACATAAGATTAAACATATGGTGAAAAATATTACATGAGACTGTAACCACGACGACACGATGAGAAAAAAAGGTGGTATGTACAGTTCGCACAAAGACCTACTTATTAGTGCGCCGCTCCTAATCATAACATTCCTTAGGGAGTGGAAACATGTCGGGTTACATTAGATACTCTCTACTGAGTGCACCTAGAATATTTTTCCTTTCGCAGGGTATCGAGACCTACTGCCTTAGCGCGACGGGCCCTCTTCCGCTTCCTTGACCTCTGAGCCTAACAATAGGTTCTTCAATAATACCCCTAATCAAACTAACCTACAATTATTACTCTATACAATCTACATTTAATAGTTATCCTACCGTATCGGAATTAATATTGACAATATACTAGCATTTTCTAAACCCTAAACCATAGGTCATACCGTTAAACTCTAGGTCATACAGTGCTAATTTCTATGTCACACAATGCTACCCTACAATTATTACTCTGTACAATCTACATATTCAAAACCATACTACAAATAATATTCTGTATTTAATTGCTATCCTACCATGCCGTAATTAATATTAACAATATTCTACTAAATACAGCATTTTCTAAACCTTAGATCATACATGTCTAAACCCTATGTCATACAGTGCTACTATACTTATTAACAACAATAAAAATATACAAGAAATTACCAGAAAGTGCTCTTCAAATCCGCGGATCAAATACAGCAGGGCTTCGCCGCGCTCTCTTCCTCTCCTCTCCTCCCTTTTCGGAACTTTCTCTTTTTTCGGATTAAAATGAGAATCTCTCCTCAATTTTCAGCCTTTTATAGAGAAGGGAGGAGGTGGGGGTGCCACCCGCCCTCTCAAAGGGCAGTAAGGAGGCCTAACCGCCCTCCGAGAGGACTGCAACTCTTTCAGAGGGCTGCAGACGCTTATTTTTGTAATTTTTGCCATAAGAAATCTATTTATTTAATTTTTTAATGAAAAAATATAAAAATAAAAAACTCTCTGATAAACTATCCCCGCTCGATGCGGATGCTCACATGCCCTCGAACTAAATCTTAGGTGCATTTATTAGACCCTGAGCAGGTTATGGGTACATATACACGAGCGGTTTCAGTGGTACTTTACGTTTTCCGTGCACCGAGTGTCTAGAGCTCTTCAATCTATCTCTAGCATGTGTAAGGGATGCACATGTGTGTGCTGGTGTAGTGGGTCCTGTATGTACTTTAAAAAAAATAAACAGTCTCCAATGCTAAAGAAATTCATTGCATGGCAGCCGTTGCGAGAGGTAGGTGGGTGTTGTAGATGTTAGGTGCTTGCCGACACTTGAAAACAATTGTCAATAGGATTCGTCTGTAATTGGGTCAAGCAGTAGATGGTATACTATTAATGTACCTGTGGCTAAATGATGAATAACAACTAGTGTGCTAAGAACAACAAATTGGATGATAAGAATCACTGTGATGCAAGAATTATGCCCAGCCTGTGCATACTAATATGTAGTTAGTAACATGTTTATGGACCCTGTCCTTTCCGGGGCTCAACATCCTGTTATCAAGGAGTAACGTTCCAACACGATCACAGGTAGGGTTTCTTTTCAACAGGAATATCCTAATCGTATAACTGGGAAAAAGCAAGGTTATTTTAACAGGCATGCAAGTGCAAAACTGAATATTGCAACCATAGGTAAATTGCAGCAATGATATTTGGATGGACAGCAGAAAAAAACACAAGAATTTGAGAGGAGGCAAAGATATATCCTTCCAGTCACAAATATTTAACTTTTATGTTGACTATCAATAAAATATTTATTCTAGAAAAATTAAAATTATGTGTAGATTTATCTTGAAAAATATTTTTATAGTCTCATAATTTTATTGAATTTTATAAATATATTCTATTAGAAAAATTATGATCAAAGATACACATTGAAGACAATGTCTTGTCGAAACATAAGTACTCTTGACTAGAGGGAGTAGAAGAACTTTAATTTATGTCAAAAAATCCCTATGGAGTGAGGTATTCCATAAGAATTTAATAGGATTCTAAAATCATCAAAATTTATTCCAAAGTACTATATAAGAAAAACTCTCATTGGATTTAGATATCAAAAAATGCCTCCAAAAATTCTCCTGGTCAAAATGGGCGCTAAGCTTATTTATATTAGACATATGAATTTCAGAACTTTTGTTATACTTTAAAATATTATTGGGTTATGGATATATTAGAATATATAATAATTAGTGGTAAAATTTGTCTTATAAATATCAGGAACCATATCGATATATTTGAAACATTACTTCCTATTTTTACTATAGGAAGTGGTCAATCTGTCCCGAACAACTAAACTAATTCGCAACAGAGAACTCACTTTCCATACAAGGATGTTCTTATTTCACCTTTTTTTCTTTGATTCATAAGAGTTTTAAGAGTTTCATTTTCCTTTAAAATTCTTTAGTTCCGAATATACCTTGTTACATATGTGGTTATATGGGATGCGCTCTTGCCACATATCTATACAACTACTTTTGAGAATCCTTTCTCCTCTTCTTGAGAGATTTATCTTACAATATTCTTGACAAAAAGAAAACCCTAGGAGGCTAGGACACTGCAAAGGTAAAATTACACTGTACTTCTTACGTCCTTTTTATTCAATGATTTAAGATTTATATAGATAACTTTGTAGAATATTTCCTCAACATATCTAAAATTTCACAAGTGTGTGTGCTATCATTTGACAAGAAACACTGCAACACCTCTTCTTCATCTGCTGTTTTGTAAAAGGATATGTCAAAGGAGCCAAGACATTGAGTGTCCTATGGTACCTTGTTAGACATGAAGAACAAACGGCATGTTGCCTGCTTTAGGCTTTGTTTGGCAAGGCAGGAACAGCTGGGATTGGGGCCAGATTCCACCCATCACGTGGAAGATTTCCACACCGGGGCCAAAATCCACCTATGTCGCAATAGTGTATTTGGATGAAGCCGGGGTGGGGATTTTCACGCCCAAACCATATCAAACCACAGGGGTTTCTGGCATCCCCAGCCTAGTGTTGATGACATAATTTGGCATATATGATGGTCATTGTGGTGCTGATTGGCTTAGTAATAAGAACTTAATGTTGTTGCCGATTTAGTTACTATTTAGCTTTGAAGCGAAAGGCATAGTTCTCCGGTTAGAGAAGGTTGTGCAAGATCAGATGGTAACTGTGGAGGACGACAAGACACAATAATGAAGCTTGGGGCTTGTCCAATGGGTTCTGACCAGGTTTTCGATCAGGTGGCCCCTGTCCAGATAGCCTGTGACCAGGTCTCTGTCCAGGTGACCTCTAACCAGGTCTCCATTCAGATGGCCTCTGACCAAGTCTCCGACAAGGTGGTCTCCAGCTAAGGTGGTATCTAGCTAAGGTGGTCTCTGGTTAAGGTGGTCTCCGACTAAGGTGGTCTCTAGCTAAAGTGATATCTAGCTAAGGTGGTCTCTGGCTAAGGTGGTATTTGGTTAAGGTGATCTCTATCTTAGGTGGACTCTGGCTAAGGTGGACTCTGGTTAAGGTAGTCTTTGACTAAGGTGGTCCCTAACTAGTTGATCTCTAAGCGGTCTGCTCAAGCTTTGAGCATGTTGGTCTCCAAGCAGCCTGGTCAAGCTTCAAGCACATTGGTCTCCGAGCAGCCTAGTCGAGCTTTAAGCACGTTGGATCCCGAGCATGTTGGTCTTCGAGCAGGGACTGGTCGAGCACGAGGATTCTGAGCAGGAGGTCAGATCGAGCGGTGACTGGTCGAATTTGAAGCACATGGTTGGGCCAAGCGGTGACTAGTCGAATTCGAGCACATGGTCGGACTAAGCAGCTGGTCTCTATGTAGGTAGAAGGACTGGTCAGATTCGAACAATCAGTTTCTAAGCAGGTGGTCAATCCGAGCCGACGATACCCGAGCTGATGTTCAAATCGAGCAGGTAGTCGAATCCAAGAATGACAAACTACAATAAAAGGATCCTCATGTAGATAATGGGAACTTACGTAGTCGAATAGAAAATATATGTTAGTTATAGAAAGTTTGGAGATTAGATGGCATAGCCGAATAATATCTATAAATCTTATTCGGGTTGAATTAGGAGTCCTGACCATTTACGGCTAAGACTTATCATCCTTTAAATATGAGAGGGTCATGACCGATGAAAAACATCATCTGATTGAAAAACATCATCAAATCGATCAAATACAACTTACATTACCTTTTATTTTTATCTCTTTTGCCATAATTCTATTTCCCAACCTACATTGCTACTTGTTCTTGATCTCAACGATCAAGGACAAGCAACCGGCCATCTGCACTCTGACGAGGTCCCTCTCGAGCATGGGGGACAACGAAGATATGATGACACAACGCCACGACCAGGATACCCTGGGTGCTGCTAGCCGGATATTGCACATGAGGTGCTCAGTGTTTGGCGCAAAATATTTTTTTGCGTCAACACACTTTTTGGCGACTACGCTGGGGGGAAAGATTTTCAGCTATCCTCTAGCCGAATTCTAAACCCTAGACATGTCTACTTCAAAGATTGACAAAGATAATATCACCGTGGCATCCTACAACAAGTTGCTAGAAGAAGCGCATCTGGCGATCAAGGCCGACTTGGAGCAATATCGGCAACAACTGTTCTTGCACTACGTAAAGATTCGTCAAGGCATGTTCAAGAAGGAATATTCTCCATCGCTCGCCGGCCAGCACCCTAATGTATTAACCAATGTAAGTGCTTAATCGTCTCTCTCTCTCTCTCTCATGATGACGTTGCTAATATGATTGATCAATCTATCGATGCAACTATGGCTAATAGTGTTCAAAGGATGGTTGAGGACACATTAGTTAGTAAGATTCGGCCTTTAGTTTTACAAATACATGATGAACAAAGTTTGAAGAAACCTATTGGTAGTAATGATAATGCTTCAATTCTTTCTACTGTCAAAATATTACCTAGTGTTTCTTATGCTTACTTGAATAACACTCATGATGGACAAGATTATATGGGCAGTGTTGGACCTAATCATGTCACTTCTCATGCTGTTGAACTGATGTAACACAAAACCCGCATCAAACACCCTACATTAAGCATCATGCTTCAACTTCAGCTTAAGCTTATAAAGCCGAAGGTCATCCTAATGTGCAAACAACATATTACCAAACCATAGCATATAATGCTCCTCATATACCACCGCAAGGGTCAGGTATCCCTTATGGGCCAACACCTATAGAATGCTTCGCTACGCCACCTCCTATTACTTCCTATGTGCCAAATTTGTCTACATCACAGCTTGAGCCAATAGCTAAGCCTGCTCCGCCTATGACCGATTATAACAAAATCATGCGAAAGCAAGTAGCTTGTCGAGGATTTATTCCTAACAATGTGTCCGGAAAATAACGGGGGGTTACCTTTGTGGATCAGAGATTGAACACAAAGCAAGGCACATGCGATGTATACAGGTTCGGGCCTCCGGTTGGAGTAATACCCTATGATCTATGTGGATGATTATATATACATTCACTCGAGTACAGGAAATGTGGCTAATCTATTACAAGGAGTAGATCGGATATAATCTAACCTAAGGCTAAAGTCACTGAGTTACACCTGCGTCAAGGTCTGATGCTTGTCTCGAGTAGCCGGAAAAAAGAACCTCTCCTGGGGGATCTTGGTGCCCGCCTTATATACGGGTGATGTATCGTCTCCTATCTATCCGTAATCAATAGGGAGTCTTTTTATCATCCAAGTAGACAAATCTATTATGGATACTAGTCTTCTCGAGTTTGGTAAGCAATCGAGGCCTTCCTAGTATACGCCTTCTAGATTCTGGGAGTATCAGGTATCGTAGATTCGGTTCCATAACATCCGGAGTTATTAAGTATGCACACGGTATACCCCATCCGTATATGGTATACTCCTTATGCGTATATACACCATAGTTAGATATGCGCGAGTAGCCCCCTAACTCTACTCAGCAGGGAAGATTCTACAAGCGCCCACTCGAGTACCGCCAAGTCTAAGCCTGGTTGAGTAAGGTAGATTGAACTTACAGTCAAAAGAATCGAATAAGAAGAGGATCTCTTTCGGGTATTGAGTGGAAACACTTTTAGGTCGAGCACCTATTGTTATCTGCGCTCGAGACTCGATAAGGGCTAGTAATATCGACTTATCGACGTTCATATCTGAATATAGTTAAAAAGATCTCCGAAATTCAAAACAATGGGTATATGCGCATTAAATTTGATCAGACGTGCGAGCAAAGATTCACATGATGCTATCATCCTATCTTTCACACTAATCAAAGCGCAACAATTTTCGTCCGAAGAGGAAATGATTTTCGAGTCTCACCTTGAGGCAAGACCTATTTAATTATCTGAAGGGAGAGCTCCATTGTATTATCCCCATTTCCTCCTCTGCAGTTTCACCATTTGAACTCATCCACCATTGTTTGCATTCTACTCAAGAATTTCACCTTTCTCCTTGGGTCTTATGGCGGAAACCCCCAATTGGGCGACTTTGCCTTTGGTGCTGCTTGACACTATCTTCAACAAGCTACGACATCCAGAAGATTTGGCCTTCTTCTGTTGTGTCTACAGCTCATGGTGTGAAGTGTGTAGGACGGCGGAATTCGCTCCATGGATCCTAAAAGGATCGGTCGTGCACGAGGATGGCTGGGTGGAGGTCCATCGCCTGGAAATTAAGCAGTTTTTTATCTTCATTTCTGGAGTTTAGTCGATGACAACTGGGAGATGATCAGGGCCTTGAACGGGCTCTTGATCGTCATCGAGTGAGGGTGTCAGATCAAAGGTAGGGTAATTAACCCAGTGACCGTATGGCTTTGTGATCTCCCATCCCTTTCCTATGATGCATTCTAGGTGAATCTGGAGGGGTTTGCAATGCGCAAGGATGGGAAATTATTCATCATCATTGTGCCAAGGATGTCATGCTTTCATCTTCAGATGATAAAGGGAGTGCATGTTTATCTTATCAACGGACTATCATGGTGGTTTCATATATCTAGTGGCAGCTTTTGGTGGTGTATTTTGGATTTTCGGGATAGAGTGTCTTCAGAAGATCCATTTGGAGTTGTGGTGACATTGGAACTATCGATACCCGAGTTTGAGATCTAGCAACCTGGTCTGAATGGTTCTCGACTGCTCCTAGTCAAATCTTGCATGTTTTTCCTGAAGGTTGGCGAACAAATTGATGATCCAGCCTAGCACAACGCATTGATGCTAGTCTCTTTCTACGCGTTCAGCAATGATATATGGGAGCCACTAGAATGTGAGGGTGTTCCTTAGGCGAAAGAAATATCAATTCTACTAGGCATGACCTCCGAAGCTATCACAAGTACCCGGAGTTACCAACCCTGGTTGAATTCTCAACTTCAACCGAATGAACTTAGTTTACGACCGGGATGTTTATGATGGGCTCAAAGTTTCCTATCATGACGATGTTTCTAGGACCATAAAAACCCTTTAGCAGAATTTCAAATGGCGTTCTTGTAAATGGATATCACTGAAACTTTCTCATTGGTCGATCAGTAAGCTTTTTATTACGCCTTTGTCTGATGATTGCCATGGAACATTTCTGATATTTCGCTTATCTAACATGCTATTGTCACTATTTCCTTATCGATGACCTTTAAGACTTATTGATCGAATATCCATTGCTACCTGAAAACTCAAGTAAACAAATTGTTAGATGTATGGCTCTTGAGTTACTACTCGAGGGAGACCATTATAATAATGAAAAGGCTAGTGTAAAACTAGAAATAGAAAAACATGATGGTCTTTTACAAACTTTCACTGACTTGCATATTTAACTAGCGTTCGGACATAAACTCGATAGAGAACACACATGGGATCGACTAGAACTTTAAAACCTTTTTTTAGCCGTTAGGCGTGAGATGTCCTCGACTCTTGTAGAAGATTACTCAATCTAAGAGTAAAAAAAGGACATACATGTACCATTGAAGATATATGTTGTTATAACTCTCGACTATCTACTCGATGACGGGATTGAGTGAAGAATAAAGTCATAGCATCAAAAGTAGATGATGTAACCCCCGACTCTCTGCTTGATGTGATAATCAATGCAGAGAGTAAAGCCATAGCTTCAAAATATACTCGACGTGGACCCTATCTCTACGCTCAATGACTGAATTCGAGTATAAAATGAGGCATAAGTATTCACACAACATGACTTTTGGCTCTCTGAATGGTGCAATAACCAGAGACCAAGAGTGAAGCAAAAGCATTGAATCAAAATTATATGATGTAGCCCCCCGGCTCTCTACTCGATGAATGAATTGAGTGGAGAGTAGAGGATAAGCATCGAATCAAAATTATATGATGTATCCCCCAGCTCTCTACTCGATGAATGAATCGAGTGGAGAGTAGAGCATAAGCATTGAAAAATGCACGATGTAGCCCCCGGCTTGCTGCTTGATATGTAATCAAGACAGAGAAAAGGGCGTAAGCATCGACACATTACTCTCAACCATATGCTCAAGAGCTCTAGCCCTCGAGCACCATGATTGTGACTATTCCATTGTCATCGAGTGAAGTCAAATAGACGGGTAGGTGAGCATTGAAAACCCAGTCCCTCTTGTGCTTGTTTTCATCGCAACCCTTGATTTAGCACTTCATCATGACTATGCACTTTTCTTTACAGAGATTAGACATGTCATAATGCCTCAGCGATGCCTCGACTTCCACCAGACATGCTGCGCGACCGAGGCAGCCTCGCTATCATGCCCAACGATATTGGATCTTCATGGCTCCGTGTGTACAGTGCGACTCATTCCCGCCGCTATAAATAGAGGGAACTCGAGGTCATTGATTTTTCACTCTGTCTTCCTCCTTTTTCCCCACACGCCTAGTAGAACTCATAGAGCTTGAATCCATGGCCTCCACTCCACCATTGTCTCCCAAGCCCAGTCCAGAAAGTGAAGAGATAGGATCTCTCACCCCAAGGCCCCTCGCCATGGTTCCTCTGGGAGTCATCATAGTTTCTTCCGACGAGGAGGAATCGATCAATAGGCCTAATAGGAGAAAGAGCAGAGTGACCATCGAAGGTCGTCGACCCTTTACCCACCACCTCCAGTGCCTCCTTGACGTCGACGTCGCAGAATGATCGACACAAGAGCCGGCAATGCGAGTCATGTAGGAGGGAGATAAAGACGGTGGTGATCTTGATGAGATCATCAATAAGGTCACCAATGAGATCTTCAATGATAAAGCCCCTGAACCACCGGTTGTAGAGAGAATGCAGCCGCTTTCTCCGTCGACAACCGCTAGATCATCTTTGCGTCCTGCGAAGGACTAGTTGACATTGTCCACATCAGTTAGCAGCTCTAGCTAGGTCTTCACCTTAGCCACTCTCATTGTCCCTGGTGCAATTAGCTGCCGTCTGAGGGATGAGTATAGAAGAATCCTCGACTCGTTCAAGGGGAAGTAGAACCTATACTATTTGCAAGAGCTAGGCGGATCCTTTCCATCAACTTTGCACTAGCCATGTAGGATAGAAAAGTGTGTAGTCAAATCAATGTAATTGATCTACCTATATTTTACCTTTTCTATGAATGAAACTATCGGAGTTGGTCGATGTTCCACAAGTGCTTGAGTATCTTGCTATTTGGAGTAGATAATTGTATTGATCCTAGTCGAGTAACTTTGACTACTATGTAGGATCATTCCCACTTAGGTGATAACTTATGGTATGGGCCTATTTTTGCACCTTTCACAGGACAATATCCCTAGCAGCGAATTCCCTGGGCTAGATTTTTTGACTATGGTATCTACACAACACTTGTTGATACTTAGCTGGTCAAACAGATACTCGATTGTGACACTCCTCAAGTAAATTAATGTCATCCACTCGTAACTGCTCTTGCCCCTCCTATGAGTAACTTTCCACATGCGGTGATCTGATCTGCAAAGTCTAGAGCACTGCCTCTGCTCTATAAACTAAGAATGGAGTTTCACCGATGGACCTGTTAATCAAAGTAAAAATGGCCCACGGTACCGATGGAAGTTCTTTTACCCAATGTTTCGAGTAAGCCTTTATCCTATCAAAGACCCAGGTTTTGATACCCTACAAGACTATACTATTTGTTCGCTCAACCTGATCGTTACTTTGAGGGTGAGCTACTGAGGCGAAATAGGTTCGAATGCCAAATTCTTCACAGAACGCAGTGAAGGTCCTACTTCTGAACTGGCTACCATTATCCATAATTATCCCATGCGAAATAGCGAATCGAGTAATTATGCTCCTCATGAGCTTCTTAGCCACTTCTGCTGTTGTCTTTCCCACGGGTTCGGACTCGATCCACTTAGTGAACATGTCAATAGCCAGGAATAGGAATTTATAACCACCTTGGGCACTCGAGAATGGTTCTAGGATATTCAGGCCCTAGACAGAGAAAGGACAAGAAAGAGGAATTGTTTGCAGAGCTTGGGCTGGTCGAGTGGTCTGCCTTCCAAAAAATTGGCAACTCTCATACTTTTGACCAGCTCGGAAGCATCCTGGAGGGCAGTCGACCAATAAAATCCTTGGCGAAAAGCTTTTTAGACCAAGGCATTGTAAGCCGCATGATTACCACACATGCCTCCATGGATATCGAGCAATATTTTATTATCCTCTTCCTGCGTGATGCACTTCATCAAGATTCTGTTACTCCCCTTTCAGTAGAGCTTACTATTTAAAAGAGCGTAGAGCTTGGACTTACAAGCAATTTTCTCTTTTGATGCATCATCATCAAGGATGTCTCGGCCTTTGAAATAGGCTTGGTACGGAGTCATCCAAGTCAATTCTCGTTCGAGTAGTGTAGCATCCGTGTCTGCGAGTCCTGTCTCACTAACTCGACTAGACTACTGGTCAAGTTGGGAAGCATCCGTTCGCCGAACTATCAGGACAGTTGGTTTGAGGAGTTTCCCAACAAAGACTCCTATGGGTACCGGAGCTTGGGAAGAAGCGAATCTAGCAAGTTCATCTACCCCAGAGTTGTCACTCCTCCTAATGTGCCTTACTTTTAGCCCTTCGAACTTTTCCTCGAGCTTTTGCACCTCACTCAAGTAAGTGTCATGTTGTCATTCGAGAACTGCTACTATTTTTGAACTTGGTTTATGACTAGTTGTGAGTCCTCTTTCATGAGAAGTCACCTGATCCAAGTGATGCAGCTATGTGGACCTCATTTACGAGTCCTTCATATTCTACAACATTGTTGGAAGCTTTAAAATATAATTGAACAATGTACCTGAGTTCATCGCTCGTTGGAGATTTGATCTCCAAATTGGCATGGAAGCCATCCGGCTGGCGAACATCATCACAAAGTGTGGCATTCCTGGGCTCGACTCTAAGGCAATGACAATGAGCCTTCTGGCTTAGTGCATCGGTGACCACATTCACTTTGCCTGGATGATAATGAACCTCTAGTTTGTAATCTTTGATCAACTCGAGCCATCTTCGCTGCCTCATGTTCAGATCGGTTTGAGTGAAAATGTACTTCAAACTCTTGTGATCTGTATAGATATGGCACAAGTTCCCCAACAGATAATGACATCAGATCTTCAGAGCGTGCACGACTGCAACCAACTCTAAGTCACGTGTCAGATAATTCTCCTCGTGGCGCTTCAACTGTCGTAAGGCATAAGCGACAACCTTGCCTTCTTGCATAAGGACACTTCCGAGGCGCATGCGAGAAGTGTCGCAATAGACATCGAAACCCTTTCTCATATCTGGCTGAGTGAGAACTAGAGCTGTCGTGAGCAACTTCTTCAAAGTCTGGAAAGCGGACTCACACTCACTTGACCACTTGAACTTGTTGCCTTGCTTTAGTAACTCGGTCATTTGCTTGGCAACCTTGGAGAAATTCTCGATGAACCGGCGGTAATAGCCCGCAAGTCCGAGAAAACTCCAGATGTCCACGACATTCTTGGGTTGTACCCATTTAAGCACATCTTGCACCTTGCTTGGGTCAACTACAACACCATTTTCTGACAGAACATGACCGAGAAAAGCTACTTCCCTGAGAACTCATACTTCCTAAACTTGGCATAAAGCTGATGATCTTTGAGCTGGCCAAGAACAATACGGAGGTGCTCAACATGCTCTTCATCAGTCTTGGAGTATATGAGAATGTCATCGATGAAAACCACGACAAACATATCCAATTCCTCCATGAATACCGTGTTCATCAAATACATGAAAAATGCCGGCGCATTCGTCAATCCGAAGGACATGACAGTGAATTCATATAGCCTGTAGCAGGTCGAGAAAGCCATCTTTGGAATATCCTCCGGCCGGACCTTAATCTGATGATAGCCGAGTCTCATGTCGATCTTCGAGAAGACCCAGGCTTTGGTTAGCTTATCGAACAAGATGTCAATCCTACGGAGATGATACTTGTTCTTCAGTGTAACTTCATTCAGCGGGCGGTAATTAACACACATCCACAAAGTGTCATCCTTCTTCACAAAGAGTGCTGAATATCCCCAGGGTGAGGAGCTCGGATGAATGAATCCCTTTACAAGCAACTCTTGTAATTGCTTCTTCAACTCAGCTAGCTCCACTGACGACATCTTATACGACTTCTTCGAAATTAGGGCTGCACCGGGCATGAGATCAATTGAGAACTCCACTGCACGGTCGGGCAGCATCCCTGGCAATTCATCCGGGAAGACATCCGGGAATTCCCACACCATAGAATACTCAACAGATCTATAGTGGGGACATCCTTCAAAGCAAAAAGACAAGAATCGACACCCTCAAGCTTCAATTGAATTCGGGTGCCGAACGGACCATTTAGATTAATTGTTCGCTGAGCACAATCCATCACAGCCTTATTCTTAGAGAGCCAGTTCATCCCCAATATGATGTCTATCCCCTTCGAGTCCATCACCAATAGATTTGCATCAAACAACATTTCGTTGATGATCAGTGATGCCTTGGTCACACACTGGTTAACTAGAACCTTTTCTCCGGGGGCGTCTATAACATATGGCGTAGGAGTGGTACTGACTTTCAGCCCATGTCGCCGAACATAACTCGTAGCTATGAAGGAGTGAAAAGCCCCAGAATCAAATAGAACAACTGCAGAAATGATGACAGAATTAAAAATCATATTCAACGTACCCATCAGTACATTGTGAACTCCTTCAGCGGTGGTGTGACGCGCTCAGCCATGCTTGGGGACGTGCGTAGCCTGAAAGGACTATGGTGCCGACAGAGCAGGTGGTGGCCTTGGAGCGGTCACCACAGCTCCTGGCTTCGGATATAGGCAATCCTGAGCATAGTGGCCGACACGGCCGCAGTTATAGCACGGGCCGCCGGGGCCACCTGTCACGCTCACTTGAGAGCCAACGGGTCTTGCAAGCTACCCTTGTGGAGTGGAGAAAGACGTGCACCGCACCATCCACATCGGTCGTGGAGCTGTCGAGGCTGACATGTGAGATGGTGGAGATGGATTCTCCGTGCGGGTGCATTGAGAGCCCCCGCCCATGAAAGGCGACGGACCCTTCTTGCACTTTTTCTCCTCTTGGTGGTTCTTGAGCTTGACTCCACCGTGAGGGACGTGCTCACCAACTTGTTGAAGTCGGTGAACTCATTTTGGACAACCGGTCCTCCATCTTCGAGTTGAGGTTGTTGATAAAGTGGTATTGCTTCCGCTCGTCGGTGTCGACCTCATTATGAGCATATTGCGTAAGGTGGTTGAACACCTGCACGTACTCCATCACTGATTTACCTCCATTCTTGAGGTCCATGAATTCCCTTCTTTTGATCTCCATAAGACCCTTAGGAATGTGGAAGTCACAGAATGCCGGTGGAACTCCGCTCAAGACACCCGATGATTGGCGGGGTGCATGGCCAAATAGTTGGACCACCATGCGCCTGCTGCACCCTGAAGTTGATGGGCAGCGAAAAGCGCCTTCCCGTGGTCCTCGTACCGAAGGAGAGCGAGCTTCTGCTCGATGGTGCGAAGCCAATGGTCGGCGTGGAGTGGATCCTCAGCACGCTTGAAGGTAGGCGGCTGAGTCCGCAGGAAATCTGAGAAATCATCTCGGCGCCTGGCCCCACCTCCTCCTTGAGGGGCTGTGTTGCGCATGAGAGCCTCGAGGAGTGCCGTCTGAGCTTGGCAGTTTCGCTTTATTTGCATTAGGACTTCCGCCATGCTCCGCGGTGGAGGTGGCAGAGGGTTGTTCTCATTGGAACCCTTAGGAAGATCTCCCAAACTGCCACGGGTTCTCATCCTGTTATGGCGATGAGAAGAAAGAGAGGTGAAAGGTTAAATTTTGACATAGTTGAAAGATCAAACTCCAACTAATGCTACCTTACTATGTCGGATCTCGCTTATTTGGATCTGTATACCATAAACTGATGAAGATGCATGTTCAAAGGCATGATGCAAAATGAGCAATGAAACATGAAAGCATGCTCGCTTCTAAACTTCACTTGAGTACAGACAATGTGGCTAACCTATTATAAGGAATAGATTAGGCCATCTCTAGCAGCCATCGCAAATTTTCATCCTCAAAAACACTATTACAGCATCCCCTATCACTATTATAGCATCCCTTATTTTTTTATCTCCAGCAGCTACCTTATTTTCTACCTTCTACTCCTCTTTTTCTCTCTCCGGGTACAGTACTGCTACACTGCCAGTCTCTATGAGCATACATTGTTTTCTTCCTCCGGGCCCACTGCCAGTCTCTATGAGCAGTGCTGCTACAGTCGGTTTCTCCCTCCGCGGCACTGTAGCGATACTGTAGCACACTGTAGTGATATTCTCTTTTTAATTCAATTTGAACTCAAATAAATTAAAACATGCATAAATTCATCCAAATGTTGCACAATCATCGTAACAAACTCAGCTCATCCAATGCATCCAACCAAGATGAAAACTGACTCGTTCTATCCACTCTAATCCCACCAACCAAAGAAAAAACTGACTCATCCCATTCAACTAACCAAACAAAAAATTGAATCATCTCACCAAGAAAAATATAGATGGCCATACTTCGGTTGAAAAATGAGACCGAATATCCTCCAACCAAACGCACCCTTAGTGCTTTCACGCCCATACTTCGGTTAAATAATGAGACCGAATTTTCTTGGGGGGCAGAACATCAAGTTGCATTTGATTAGATCAAGAAATATTTGTCTACTCCTTCGATTCTTGTGCACCTTTTTGGCTATACAGTGCTATGGGAGAGAACATGGTCGGTGTTGTTTTGGCACAAGAAATTGATGACAAGGAATATGCAGTCACCTACTTGAGTTGACATCTTTTGTAACTGGAGACAAGTGAGAGAAAAGGTTGAAGTGGTTGAATTTAAAGATTGGATAAGGTCTTTAATTTATTACTTGAAGCATCCAAGCAAAAGTGTTGATAGAAAGATTCGGCGACAAGCCTTCAAGTATACATTGTTGAATGATGATCTGTATCACCGAGTTATATATGGTTTGCTTCTCAAGTGCTTGGATTCAGATCAAACAAGAATTTCTATGGGAGATGTAAGATGAAGTGGTTATTAAAAAGAGCTGGATTCTATTGGCCTACTATCCTTAATGATTGCTTCAGGAATTATAAGAGATGCAAGGCATGTCAAAAGTTTAGTGATATTTAATTAGTTCATGTTTCTATGATGCATCCTATTATTAAATCATAGATGTTTCGAGGATGAGGCTTAGATTTCATTTGTCAAATACATCCTCCATCATCTAAAGTTCATCGCTTATTTTGGTGGCTACTGATTACTTCAGCAAGTATGTTGAAGTTGTTCCTCTCAAGAACATGACACGCAAAAAGGAAATTGATTTTACTTTGGAGCACATTGTTCATAGATTCGGCATTCTGCAAACTTTGACTATGGATCAAGGTACTTCATTCATATCACATTAGGTACGTGAATTTGCCGAGACATTGAAAATTAAGCTTCTCAATTCATCTCCATATTATCAAGCCAATGGTCAAGCCGAGTCTAGTTATAAAATTTTGATTAAGCTTATCAAGAAAAAAATAGAGGAACACCCCAAAAGATAGAATGAAGTTCTATTATAGGCTTTATGGACACACCATATTTTTAGATATGGTGCCACTAAAGTAACACCGTATGAACTTATGTATGGACAAGAAGTTGTACTACCTGTTGAAGTAAACATTGATGCTTTGAGTTTGGCCGAGCAGGATAACTTGTCGGATGCAAATTATTATGATCTAATAATAGACATGATTGATGAAGTGACGGATGAAAGATTATAGGCTTTAAGGGAAATTAAGAAGGACAAATTAAGAGTAGTCAAAGCCTACAACAAGAAGGTAAGAGTAAAGTCATTTCAAATTAGAGATCTTGTATGGAAGACTATCCTGCCGATTGGGTCAAAGGACAATAAGTTTAGCAAGTGATCTCCGAGCTGAGAAGGTCCATACATAGTTGTAAGTATCATCCCTGGATATTCTTTTTTGTTAGAAACCTTACAAGGGGAGAAATTGTATTGAGCTATTAACGGACGATACTTAAAGAAATGCTATCCAAGTGTATGGAAAAATGCTTAGAGCAAGTGTGATGTAAAGTTCTATGGCCGATGTTTTGCTTGTTATTGCCCTAAGGAGCATCTAAGGCAGGCAAGAGGAGAGGTAACACATTGCCTATATTGGTTGTATTATGCATTTATTTTATGGTATGCAAGCTTTACCAAAAAAACAAGGGGCATGTGTTGATGGCAAAATTTAGCATATATGATGGTCATTGCAGTGCTAATTGGCTTGGTAATAAGAACTTAATGATGTTGCTGATTCAGTTACTATTTGGCTTTGAAGTGGAAGGCAGAGTGCTCCAGTTAGATAAGGTTGTACGAGATTAGATGGTAACTACAGTGAACGACAAGATACAATAATGAAGCTCGGGGCTTGTCGGAAGTGTTCAGATGGGTTCCGGCCAGGTTTACGACCAGGTGGCCTCCGACTTGGTTTCCGTCCAGGTGACCTCCGACCAAGTCTCCGTTTAGATAGCCTCCGACTAGGTCTTCGATAAGGTGATCTCCAGCTAAGGTGGTCTATGGTTAAGGTGGTCTTTGACTAAGGTGATCTCTAGCTAAGGTGGTCTCTAACTAGTTGATATCTTAGCAGTCTCGTTGAGCTTCGAGCATGTTGGTCTCCGAGCAGACTGGTCGAGCTTCGAGCATGTTGGAACCCAAACACGTTGGTCTCTGAGCAGGGATTGGTCGAACACAAGGATTCTGAGCAGGAGGTTACATCGAGCGGTGATAGTCGAATTTGGAGCACATAGTTGGGCCGAGTAGTGACTGGTCAAATTCGAGCACATGGTCGTACTGAGCAGCTGGTCTTTGAGCAGGTAAAAGGACTAGTTAGACTCGAACAATTAGTTTCTAAGTAGGTCCCTTTAAATATGAGAATGTCATTGCCGATTGAGAAACATCATCCAATCGATCAAACATAATTTACATTACTTTTTGTTTTTATCTCTTTTACCCTAATTCTCTGTTTCAACCATCATTTCTATTCGCTCTTGATATCGATGATCAATGAGAAGCCGTTGGTCATCTATGCTCTGACTGGGTCCCTCCCGAATGTGGGTATCGACGAAGGTCCAATGACACAGAGCCACGACCAAGATACCCTAGGTGTTGCACACCGAATATTACACGCAAGGTGCTCAATGTTTGGCACACGACATATTTTCATGTCAACAGGGCCAAGAACTTCTCCACATTTTTTCATGTCTATTTCACGCTCCTCTCCTGGACACATCTGCATCAATGGCCAACCACCCAGCTGCTATACTCTGGTGAGCAGCGTGTCCGGCATCTTGTTGACCATCACGACGAGGGACCCCTCTCACCCAAAAAGACCCCCCCTCGCGTGAGCACACAATCCTGTCATCCAGGAGGCTTGCCCCTCGTGGCTAAAGCGTCCTCCCGTGACCCCACCTCGCTGGAGAAGCAAAACATGAGCGCGCTCCACTAGGTTGAGATCGAGGTCTCCATCATGTTGCCAAGCGCCACAATAGCACCCGGGCCAATTCCAAGGGAGTCGTGTACATGAGTTTTTCTATTGTGGGGTGAGTGCACTAGAGATCCCGAACTAAGAGTAGGTGGTCGTGACATTGCATAAGGTATACAAGAGCTTCCACACTCTTCGCCTGCTTGCCATCTAGACCATCCTCATGGCGCAAAGCTGGTGAGTGGTCACCGAACCGCACCCACCTACACCGCTACACAAATTTGTTCTTCCCAAATCCGCATCCACGTTGTATTCGTGCTTGCTAGTCATTAACTGTGTATCTCGATTGAGAAACCAGGTTGAAATGTGCCTTGGTTTGCATGTGATGAGTCATTGACAATGTTGGATTTGAAATAATTTTGGTTGGCATGAGCTTGTTTGTGTGTGATCTTGTTCATGGCTAACCAAAGTTTGAATTGGAGCAGACTATTTCAGAGTCCAGGAAATTATACCACATCGAAACATCCGGTGTGTGGGTTTTTGGCCACACCAGATAGTCCGGTGTTACGGTGAAGTGAGCACTGGAGAATTTTTAGTGCTGAAGCAGAAATGGAAGCAAGCACCAGGTGGTCCGGTGATGGACTTAGAGAGCATCAGAGTATTTTTTGCACAGAGGAGATTTTTGGCGCAATTTGATTATTTACACTGGATAGTCTTGTGCTGAGTTTGTGAACACCATAGATTGCGTTAGGCCTTTTGTTGTAGAGAGGTTGTAGAAGGGTGGTTCGGTGGATTGGCACACGCCAGATTATCCGGTAATGGTCATGAGATTGTCGAAAGCTTTCACCATACTTTTTCTTGCAAAGAGCAAAAATTTCCTAGAACAGATAGTGCTACACTCATCGGATGGTTCGGTGTTTAGGAGCAAAACACATTGGAACATCCGGTATTCGCGTTTTCTGCAAAATGTGCTCTGAGTTGATGTTTTTGATTATTGCTAACCTGGAGATATTTTGGAGTGTAAAGAAATGTGTTTTCTTGTTTCATGGTGTGCAGGTGATGGATGCAACTTGGTGGTTGACGGTGGGTGATCGGGGCTAAGTGGGTGCTTGATGCCAGATGATCATGGAGGGTCGGACGAAGTCAAGGGTGATCCTAGCTGTACACATGAAGGTCAAGCAAAGCATGGAAAGGAGGATGAAGACGGCGTACTGACAAAGTCAAGCAAAGTGGATGCTGGTGCAAGTGACAATATGGCCCGAGGGATCATGAGCGGGAGAGACTTGCCAGCGGTTAAGATCGTAAGATGGAGGACATGTGTCATCATCGAAACGCTTGCTTCAGGTGGAAGCAAGTGCAAACTAGTCACGCTTTGAGAAGTATACTAGGGTTTTGCGGTTTGGCCTCAAAACCGTGAGAGGACTGGAGGAGTACATAGCACCATCGTAAAGCTTGCATCGAGGTGAAGCCAAGTCATGAAGGCACCGAGGCTGTCTAATGAATGGAGAAAAAAATTAACCAAAATTCCCTCGGTGTTAGGTAGGAGTGTACTATAAGAGAAGGATATTTTGGGAAAACCTAGGAAACTTGGGGTGAACTTTCCTAGGCCTATGAATAGAGTTTTAGGGCTATGGAAGAGGTGGAACCAGCCATTTGAGCCCCTTGTGTCACCCATATGAGAACATTATGCTAAGGTTTTAGAGGAGAGGAGGATGAGTGCTTAGCCTATATAATAGGTAAGAGTTTTGAGAGGAAAATCTTTATAATCCACCTAAAATAGGACTGACCTCTATGAGTAATGAAGTTTATTTTTTTTATATATGCTTGAATTCCCCTTCTTCTAGTTTTCCTCTCTTGGTTCCCTTGCTTTGTGTACAAGTTTTTCAGTTTCGGTGTTGATTTTCGTTTTTCTTTTTGAGCTGAAATTTTTTACACCTTGGGAGGTTGTTCTTCTTGATGCTAAAGGTATAAAATTCACATACACATGCATATGTGATAGGGTCTTGAATCCCCTTGCCTTTAGACCATCATCTTGAAGATTTTCTTCACCCGGTGTTCATCTCTTGATCCTAGGGTGATCTTTTCTCAAGATTCAACCTATATTAGGGATAAGTCATGGATTGATTTGACGTGGAACATAGCGTTCGATTCCAACCATGAGACCCACCTTTTGTTGAATGTTCAAGTTTGGTTTTTTATCTTTCTCGGAATCTCTGGACTCTCCGGAGTCTTTGCACTTTTTGGGTTGGTGTAGTTTTTCCGCTACGTAGTTGTGTTACATTCTGTTGTGATTCTCTTTTAAAAGTGTGTTGGGTGATCGAATAGGAGAAGGCCATCAATTTCGTAAGAAATTTGTTGAGGCGCCTATTCACCCCCTCTAGTCATCACTCTCGACCCTACAATGGATATCAGAGCCAATTTGATCACTTGTTGACCTTAACCGGCGTTGTGATCTGTAGGCGACATGGATAGAAGTGAGAAGATTTTGTTGTTTGATGGCCATGATTTTTCATACTGGAAGGTGCACATGGAGGCTTATCTTCTTAACTAAGGAAGTGCAATATGGGAAGTAGTTTATTCCAACTACGTGATCACTTCTGCTTGCACGACATAGATTCAAATCAAACAATATGAGGCCAACAATAAGGCCAGAAATATTTTGTTCACTAGCCTGAGTCGGAATAAGTTTGACAAGGTCCAGCACCTCTGTACTGCCCGGGAGATCTTAAATACTCTGAGTGTATTTCATGAAGGCACTAATCAAATTAAGGTTAGACGCCAAAGCACATACAACCAAGAATGACAAATGTTTGTGCAAGACCCGAAGAATCTTTGGATGTGATGTTTGCTCGCTTTGATGGGATTCTTAGAAATCTTTGATCAACTGATGTTTTGCCCTATTCTGACCACGAGAGAGCGATCAAGCTTCTCTATGCTCTTCACCGTAGCATAAGGGAAGTAAAGATCATGAGCATTGAAGGGTCACCAAGTTACCACACGTTGACTTGTGATGAGCTCTTCAACAAGCTCAAGTCCATCGAGATAGCCAAGGCGGCTCGGATCGGTCTCGGAAATCCCCTGTCTCAGAACATGGCGTTAGTTTCTGAACCTGGCGGTGGCAATCAGTTTGTAGTGGCTTTTCTTGTGATAACACTTCATTGAGTTGATTTCCTTTGTCTTACATGGTTTCTGTCATAGCGGCGCAGGTGGATGCGCTGAATGATGAGGACCTTACGCTGATTATGAAGCAGTTCACCCGCTTCTACAACAATCGTTGAGACTGGAGGAGGGGTGGTTCTCGTGCCTACTTTGAGTGTGGTGACACTACCCACTTCAAGGCAGACTAGCCAAGCTCAAGAAGAGGGAGGACGGTGACCACAATTATAACAAGCACAAGAAGAAGAACAAGAAGCCCTTCTTTAAGAAGAACTGTAACAAGATGGCCAAGAAGACAGCTAAGGCATAGGGTGTTTGTTGTGGCTTTTAGTGACATCGACACCTGTTCCAGCTCGGAGGAGAGCTCGGAGGAGAAAGAACCACAAGCAAAGAACAAGAAGAATGCTAAGGACTTCACCGGCCTCTGCTTCATGGAGGACGACAACAACGACGATAGCGACCATGAGCTGGATCCTTTTGAGGTATTGCTTCCTACGACTAGCTTTCCATCCAAGTTGATATCTTGAATGATGCTCTCGTTACCCAGGATAGGTTACTTAAGAAAGTTGTGCATGAGTTGAAGGATCTTAGGCTTAATATGAATATGTCTCTACTGAACTTTCATTGCTTAGGTCTAGGTCCGATGTTGAGGAGTGTGAGAGTTATCTGAATGTCATGACTAAACTTGCCAAGCTTCGTAATATGCATGCTCAAGTCGCCAGTCGGCTTGAGAGTGCCTAGAAGAAGCTCCTTAAGGAGGAGTCTAGGTCTACTCTCTTAGGTGCTTGTAAGAATTTTCTTTTGCTTGCAAAGGATGTTGAACTAAAAGATAAGCGTTTGAAGGAGCTAGAGTCTATATTAGAGAGTGCTGGGAGTTCTAAAGATGTGCAGCCAAATTGTTCCACATACAACATCTTTCAGGACAAACTCAGCTGGGTTAGAGGGCAAGTTCAAAAGCTTTTGACTGAGAATGAGTACCTCCTTTCTCTGGTGGAGAAGTGCTTAGAGGGCAAAGGAAAAATGAATTTAATCTTGGCTAAGACCAAGATGTGTGCAGACAAGGCAGGTTTGGCTCTTGGATTGGGTTTTGAAAGGGTGGCTTACAGTGGGGAGAGTAAGACTGTGTTCACCACACCTACTACCCTAGAAGCTGAGAAGTCCAAAATCAATGCCACACCACAACCCATCAAGAAACTCATTCCTCAACCCACAACGAAGAAATCCGCACCACAACCCAAGAGAGCTCCATACCTAAGATGAGAGAGCCTATGTGAGAACCTCAAGTGATCGGCAGACGAGTTCCTGAGAGACGCTACCACTGCACCTATTGCCAGAGAGAGGGTCACTTGATTGGGTTTTGTTTCACCGTAGGAGAGATGAGCGGTGTGAGTTGGAGTGGAGCACTCAGACATGTACCGCCCCTCTGTTGGTGTACATGAGCCTTTTCCTCACTTCCAATCACGAGTCCCTAGCGCTTTTTAGTCTCTTCCAAGAGGTGTTGCCCAGCGTGGATTTTGCCATGACTCATATTGTTTTGGTCCACGTGTAAGAGGTTTTGAGTCCTAGCGCTTTGGCGGACCATGTTTTCCTCAACATGTTACTCTCCCTCAGTGTACTAGACCTGTTTTACCTGCACCTACTTTTACCACTTCAGGGCAGATTACCCAGTACTAGATTTCCAAGAGGTTTTTGACTAACCCTAGTACTGAACCATCCACCTATTATTCTTATCATATGTAGGTGGCAGGTGGAGGTCTGAAGAACAAGTGGCTCATTGAATCCAATTATTTATGCCACATGACTGGAGATTCATCATGGTTCTCCAGCCTCACACCCGTAAAGCGACACAAATACATCACATTCATGGATGTAAGGAAGGATGAAAGCCAAAGGTATGGTAAGGGCGAATGAGAGTTTTACTCTCAAGGATGTAGCTTTGCTGGAACATCTAGGTTACAACCTTCTCTCTGTATCTCAGCTGTTGGATGAGGACTTGAGAGTGCGTTTCAAATGCGATACTTCTCGAGTTCTCGATTCTTCTAGCGCTTTGATTTGCAAGATTTCTCGAGTTGTGAGAGTTTTTGGAGTTGATTTTCCTGAGTCTCCTGATTCTTCTAGTTGTTTGATTGCCAACTTTCTTTGAGATTTGGATGTGGCATAGGAGACTAGAGCACATGAGCTTTGAGTTGCTTACTCGTTTGAGTGCCCTAGGCTTGATCCGAGGATTGCCCAAGCTCAAGTTTGAGAAGAATCTTGTTTGTGCTTCTTGTCAGCATGGCAAGATGGTTCCAGCCTCCCACTCACCAGTCAATCTAGTGATGACTGAATGACTAGAAGAACTTCTCCACATGGACACTATTGGTCCTTCTTAGGTTCGTTCGGTGGGTGAAAAGTGCTATGTTCTTGTCATTGTTGATGATTTCTCTCACTACTCTTGGGTCTTCTTTCTTATGAGCCAAGATGAAGTGTTCTCACACTTTTGGAGTTTAGCTTTGAGATTGTTTAAGGAACTCCCTGGTGCATTGAAAGCAATTCACAGTGATAATGGCACTGAGTTCAAGAACTACATCTTTGATACTTTTTGTCTTGAGCATAGCATTGAGCATTAGTTTTCTGCCCCACGCATTACACATCAGAATGGTGTGGTTGAGAGAAAGAATGGGACTTTGGTTGAGATTTTCTTGCGCTCAATCTTGAATTTGACTTCTTATTAGTTGCACTTTGGGAGGAAGCTGAAGGTTTCACATTTGAGAGTTTTTGGGTCTCGGTGCTTAATCCTAAAGCGTTGCAATCTTGACAAGTTCGAGTCACATTCTTCCAATGACATTTTCTTGGGGTATTCTTTTCATAGTCGTTCTTACAGGGTTTACAATCTTGACACTAACACCATCATAGAATCCTGTGATGTGACTTTTGCTGAGTCAACCCCCTGTGCTAGTTCTGTCCTTGAGTGTGCAGGTGATCAAGAGATGAGCCAGAGCATCTTTGTAGATGGTGACATTACAGCTCTTTGTGATGATGAGGATGATCCACTACTTCCCTCGACCACACCTGCTCCAGAGCTGGCTCATGCTTCTGCTACTCCAGCAGAGGGTCCTGCGACCTCTACATCCACTTCAGGTGCTTTTGACTCTGCACCAGCAGTGTTTGAGGGTGAGGTACACTCACAGCATGAGGCCCCTCAACACATTCAGCGATGACACCCTCCACAGACGATCGATGGCATCAATGAGAGGGTAACGACATCCAAATCTGCTTCTCATGCTCATTTTACTGATTCTACATTCGTTGCATCATTTGAGCTCCATGATGTTGGACATGTTTTATCTGATTCGAGTTGGGTCAATGCCATGCATGAAGAGCTTAAAAACTTTGAGAGAAACCAAGTTTTGGTTCTTGTACAGCCACCCCCTAATGTTCACGCCATAGAAACTAAATAGGTTTTCAAAAACAAACAGGGAGAAGATGGATCTGTAATAAGAAACAAGGCAAGACTAGTGGCTCAAGGTTTCACTCAGGTTGAGGGGATAGACTTTGGAGAGACCTTTGCACCCGTAGCTAGGCTAGAAGCCATTAGGATCCTTCTTGCATTCGTGGCATCCAAGGGTTTCAAGTTGTATCACATGGATCAGAGTGCTTTCCTAAATAGTTTCATTTAGGAAGAGGTCTATGTTAGGCAACCTCCAGGCTTTGAGCACCCTAAATACCTACATAGAGTTTACAAGCCTAGAAAGATTTTGTATGGGTTTAAGCAGGTACCTAGAGTTTGGTATGATAGGATTAGGTCTTTCTTGTTAGAGCATGGGTATGTGATGGGGTCAGCTGATAAAACTTTGTTCACTCTCAGGCATGGTAATGATTTCTTACTTGTTCAGATATATGTGGATGATATCATTTTTTGTGGCTCTTCTCATGCACTTGTGGCCAAGTTTGCAAAAACTATGAGCAGAGAGTTCGAGATGTCGATGATGGGCGAGCACAACTTCTTCCTTGGACTGCAAATCAAGCAATGCAAGCAAGGTACATTCGTCCACCAGATGAAGTACACCAAGGATTTACTGAAAAAGTTTGACATGAGCAATGCAAAGCCCTTAGCGACACTGATGGCTACCTCGATCGTGCTTGATCCAGATGAAGATGGCGAGGAGGTGGACCAACGGGAGTACAGGAGCATGATTGGCTCTTTCCTATACTTGACAGCAACATGACCCGACATCCACTTCATTGTTGGCTTGTGTGTTCGCTTCCAGGCTTCACCAAGAATATCTCACTACCAAGCGGTGAAATGTATTCTAAGGTACCTCAAGAACACTCTCATGTATGGGCTTTTCTTTTCTACTTCCTCTTCACTTTCGGATGCAGATTTTGCTGTATGTAGAATTGACAGAAAAAGTACCTCTGGTACTTGTCACTTCTTTTGTACTTCTCTTGTGTGTTGTTCTTCTCGCAAACAGTCTAGTGTTATGCAGTCTACTGCTGAAGCTAAATATGTAGCTACTGCTAGTTGTTGATCACATATTTTGTGGATGGTTGCTACTTTGAGGGATTTTGGGTTGAATTTTAGGAGTGTTCCACTTTTGTGTGACAACAACAGTGCCATAAGCTTAGCCAACAACCCAGTTCAACACTCCAAAACCAAACATACAGATGTGAGATTCCACTTTCTAAGGGACCACAATGAGAAAGGAGACATTGAGTTGAGCTACATAGATACCCAACACCAGCTAGCCGATATATTCACAAAGCCTATAAATGCTACAAGATTTTCTTATTTGAGAGGAGAGCTTGGTGTATGCCATCCCTATGGCATTGTGTGAGGGAGAGTTGTCCTTTGTACATACTCTATCTTACTTTTGTTGCATTTGCATTACATTTCATAATGTAAGATAATCATGATAGTTGAGCTTTAACTTGTATGTCTTTAGTATTTTCGATTGCTAGACTTGAATTTGGACTTAGTTGAGTAGTTGTGGAGTAATATTTTAATATTAGGTTATTCTTGATGCTTTGACATGATACATTTCAAGCAAGCTAGCTCTACTTAAGATGAAATTTGGCAATTTTATGAATCATGTAGGCTATGAAATGCTATATTCTTGATCACCATGTTCGTAATTGTTTAGGCTTAGTCAATGCTTGTGTTAAGGCTAGTTTGATGAATATCTTGCTCTAGGTATTCTTGGTTCGAGACAGTGGATTGGGGAACATTGCACTATATTTTCTGTCTTTGTTAAATGTTTAGCTCATGATAGAACCTTGGGAGAATATGTGTTCCTTGTGTCACAAAGGCACTACTTAATTTGATGTTGTGACCATCTTGATGTTTTGATTTGCCAAAGGGGGAGAGCATATGCACAAAGATGAGAATATGCATAAATATGCTTCAAAAGAAGAGAAATGAGAATATTTGCAACAAACCTCAAAGAAAAATGAAAATGTGCATTCATCAAGGGGAGCATTTGTTTCCGAGTCCTTGAGTTTTTCTTGTTCTTTTGAGGTTTGTGGTTTGTCTTTGCCTCTCTTCAGCCTTTTGCAATCTTTCTTATGACAAGTGATATGGTTCTTGCTCTTTCTCGAGTTTTGGTCACTTGAAAGTGCTTCAATTCTTCAAACCCAAATTTTTGTGATTTGAGGGTTGTCAATGCAATCATCAAGGGGGAGATTGTGAAACCAAGTTGAAACGTGCCTTGATTTGCATGTGATTAGTCATTGACAACATTGGATTTGAAATTATTTTTGTTGGCATGAGCTTGTTTGTGTGTGATCATTTTTATGGCTAACTGAAGTTTGAATTGAAGCAGACTGTTTCAGAATCCACAAAATTATGACTCACCGGAACATCTGGTGCGTGAGTTTTTGACCACACCGGATAGTCTGGTGTTACTGTGAAGTGAGCACCAGAGCATTTTCAGTGCTGAAGCAGAATGGAAGCAAACATCGGATCGTCCGGTGATGCACTTAGAGAGCGTCGGAGTATTTTCTACAGAGAGGAGATTTTTGGCGCCAAGTTTGATTATATACGTCGAATAGTCTAGCGTTGAGTTTTGAACACCGAAGAATGCGTCAGACCTTTTGCTACAGAGATGTTTTAGAAGGGTGGTTTGGTGGATTGGCACACACCGGATTATCCGGTGATGATCATGAGATCACCGGACCTTTTCTTGCAGAGAGCAAAAATTTCCTAGAACAGGTAGTGCTACACTCACCGGATGATCCAGTGTTCAAGAGCTGAACACACCGGAACATCCGGTGTTCATATTTTCTGCGAAATATGCTCTAAGTTGAAGTTTTTTATTTTTGTGCTAATTTGGAGATGTTTTGGAGTGTGAAGAATTGTGTTTGCTTGTTTCATGGTGTGCAGGTGACAGATGCAACTTGGCGGTCGACGGCGGATGATTGGGGCTAATGGGTGTTTGGTGCCAGACGATCAAGGAGGGTCAGAAAGAATCAAGGGTGATCCTAGATGTACACATGAAGGTCAAGCAAAGCATGAAAAGGAGGATGAAGACGGCGTGTTAACAAAGTCAAGCGAAGGGGATGCCGGTGCAAGTGAAAAGGCGGCCCAAGCAGCGGTCAAGATCACAAGACGGAGGACACACGTCATCATCAGAGCGCTTGAAAGCAAGTGGCGGCTAGTCACGCTTTGAGAAGCGTGCAAGGGTTTTGCGGTTTGGCCTCAAAATCATAGGAGGACTGGAGGAGTACGTGGCACAATTGTAAAGCTTGTGTCGAGGCGAAGCCAAGTCGTGAAGACGCCGAGGCCGTCCGATGAATGGAGAAGAAAATGGATAAATGCCCACGATGGTAGGTAGAAGTGTACTATAAGAGATGGTTGTTTTGGGAAAAAACTAGAAAACTTGGGGTCAAGTTTTCTATGCCTATAAATAGAGATGTAGGGCTATAGGAGAGGTGGAACCAACCATTTGAGCCCTTTGCCACCCATATGAGAGCATTATGCTAAGGTTTTAGAGGAAAGGAGGATGGGTGTTTAGCATATGTAATAGGTAAGAGTTTTGAGAGGAAAATATTTGTAATCCATCTAAAATAGGATTGATATCTTTGAGTAATGAAGTTTATTTTGTAACATATGCTTGAATTTCCCTGGTTCTAGTTTCCTTCTCTTGGTTCTCTTGCCTTGTGTGCAAGTTTTTTCTTTTCGGTGTTGATTTTTATTTTTCTTTTTGAGCTAAATTTTTTTTAACACCTTGGGAGGTTGTTCTTCTTGATGCTAAAAGTATAAAATTCACATACACATACATATGTGATAGGGTCTTAAATCACCTTGCTTTTAGACCATCATCTTGGAGATCTTCTTCACCCGGTGTTCATCTCTTGATCCAAGAGTGATCTTTTCTCAAGATTCAACCTATATGTGGAGATGGGCCATGGATTGGTTTGTTATGGAACCTAGTGCTCAATTCCAACCATGAGACCCACCTTTTGTTGAATCTTCAAATTTGCTTTTTGATCTTTCTCGGAATCTCCAGACTCTCCGGTCCCATCTCCGGACTCTCCGCACTTTCTGGGTATGTGTAGTTTTTTCGCTATGTATTTGTGTTGTGTTCTGTTGCGATTCTGTTTTAGAAGTGCGTTGGGTGATCAAATAGGAGAAGGTCATCAATTTCGTAAGAAATTTGTTGAGGTGCATATTCACCCTCTTTAGTCGCCACTCCCGATCCTACATCGATTTGATTCTCGCTGGTGGAGGCTGCTGGATTTCGTGGTTCTCAAGCGCAATTCCACCTCCTTCTTTGACATCAAGAAGCTAGAGTCTGCAGTATTGATAGTCCGCGGTGTTGATCGAGCACAAGAACGAGAGCCTTTGGAATTTCTGAATTATTTTCCCTCAGAGTTTTCTGAGTTTTCCAAAGTTTTCGTGTGCGAGTTTCCAGACTATTGCGAATTTTCAGCTTCTTTTTCCCGTGTCTTTGGAAAGGATGGCACGTAAGAGCGGAGTCTGGCTAGATTTGGGAGTCCTCATTTCGGTGGGTAGCAGCCGCTTTTCTCGTTTCGACGGGTGGTCGCCGCCATCTAGTGAACCAGCCGAGCATGCATTCAACCACGTCGTCACTCCGTGCGTGGTGGGGTGTCTAATTGGCGCACGTGTTAGTAGGATGCTCATGTGCGATTTCGGACAACAAAACAATAATCACGGGCATTACCAGGCCTCCTTCGTTCTCACCTCCAGGGGCTCGCCCCCGCCCCAGCTTCCCCGACGGCTCGCCTCGCTCTCCTTGGCTTGCTCTTGCTCCTCCTCCTCCTCCTCCTCCTTCTCCGGTGTGCTCGCCCCCACCCCACCCTCCTCCATCATCTCTAGTGGCTCCCCGCTGCCGAATCCACCACCATCACCCGCCACCATGCTAACCCGACATTGCTGTGTAGTTGCTTTACTGCCAACACCGTGCGTCGATGGTCCTCCACCGTTCGACCGGTGGCGCCTAGCATAAGCGCCCCCCCGCCCGCCTCCTCCACCTCACCAGCCATTGCCCCAGACCTCCCACTAGGCCCTCCAGGACCCCAACCCTGAACCCTAATCCGAACCTTCCTCATCGGCCGCTATCCGCCGTCCGCAACTGACTCAAACACAGAAGAGTGCACCATGACTTCCCAAGTCGCACATGCTCATATAGGTCTTTTCGGTGCGTGGCCATAGTCGACCTAGCCAACCAAGCCATGACCTCCTAGAGGCTCGACTCAGCAAGCTTCATTATTGTATCTTGTCATTCTCTGCAGTTACCATCTAATCTCATACAACCTTACCTAACCGGAGCACTCTGCCTTTCACTTCAAAGCCAAATAGTAACTAAATCGGCAACATCATTAAGTTCTTATTACTAAGCCAATTAGCATTGCAATGACCATCATATATGCTAAATTTTGCCATCAACACATGCCCCTTGTTTTTTTGGTAAAGCTTGCATTCCAAAAAATAAATGCATAATACAACCAACATAGACAATGTGTTAACTCTCCTCTTGCCTACCTTAGATGCTCCTTAGGGCAATAACAAGCAAAACATTGGCCATATAACTTTACATCACACCTGCTCTAAGCATCTTGCCATACACTAGGATAGCATTTCTTTAAGTATTGTCCGTTAATAGCTCTATACAATTTCTCCCCTTGAAAGGTTTCTAACAAAAAAGAATTTCCAGGGATGATACTTAAAACTATGTATAGACCTTCTCAGCTCGGAGATCACTTGCTAAACTTATTGTCCTTTGACCCAATCGGTAGGATAGTCTTCCATACAAGACCTCTAATTTGAAATGACTTTACTCTTACCTTCTTGTTTTAGACCTTGACTACTCTTAATTTGTCCTTAATTTCCCTTAAAGTCTGTAATCTTCCCTCCACCACTTCATCAATCATGTCTATTATTAGATCATAATAATTCACATCCGACATGTTATTCTGCTCGGCCAAACTCAAAGCACCAATGTTTACTTCAACAGGTAGTACAACTTCTTGTCCATAAATAAGTTCATACGATGTTACTTTAGTGGCACCATGTCTAGAAATATGGTGTGTCCATAAAGCCTCTGATAGAACTTCATTCTATCTTATGGGGTGTTCCTATATTTTCTTCTTGATAAGCATAATCAAAATTTTATAACTAGACTCGGCCTGACCATTGGCCTGATAATATGGAGATGAATTGAGAAGCTTAATTTTCAATGTCTCGGCAAATTTACGTACTTGATGTAACATGAATGAAGTACCTTGATCCATAGTCAAAGTTTGCGGAATGCCGAATCTATAAAAAATATGCTCCAAAGTAAAATCAATCAACTTTTTGTGTGCCATGTCCTTGAGAGGAACAACTTCAACATACTTGCTAAAATAATCAGTAGCCATTAAAATAAAGCGATGAACTTTAGATGATGAAGGATGTATTTGACCAATGAAATATATGCCTCATCCTCGAAACGGCCATGATTTAATAATAGGATGCATCATATAAGCATTAACTAATTAAATATCACCAAACTTTTGACATGCCTTGCATCCTTATAATTCCTAAAGCAATCATTAACCATAGTAGGCTAATAGAATCTAGCTCTTTTCAATAACCACTTCATTTTGCATGCTAATTGATATGTACAGCATATGCATTCATGTACCTCTCCCATAGCGATTCTTGTTTGTTTGAATCCAGGCACTTGAGAAGCAAACCATTTATAACTCGGTGATACTGATCATCCTTCAACAATGTATACTTGAAGGCATATTCCTCACTTTCTCTCACTCGTCTCCATTTCCAAAAGATATCAGCTCAAGTAGGTGACTGCATATTCCTTGCCATCAATTTCTTATATCAAAACATCACCATCCACGTTCTCTCCCATAGCAATGTATAGCCGAAAAGATGCTAGAAGAACCGAAGGAGTAGACAAATATTTCTTGATCTAATTAAATGCAACTTGTTGTTATGCCCCCAGCAAAACCCGGTCTCATTTTTCAACCAAAGTATGGGCGTGAAAGCACTAAGGGTGTGTTTAGCTGGAGGATGAGGTTGGATGGGATATGACCATCCATATTTTTCTTGATGAGATGATTCAATTTTCTATTTAGTTAGTTGGATGAGATGAGTCAGTTTTTTGTTTGGTTGGTGGGATTACAGTGGATAGAACGAGATAGCTTTCTGTTTGGTTGCATGCATTAGATGAGCTGAGTTAGTTACGATGATTGTGCAATATTTGGATGAATTTATGCATATTTTAATTTATTTGAATTCAAATTAGATTAAAAAGAGAATATCACATGAAATGATAAAAATACATATAAATGGAGCATTACAAATGAACTCACTTTTTCAACAAATAACCTAGGTTGAAAATATTTTTATAAACTAGTACATCACATGAGAAGAATAGTAGTGAATTTTTCTATATTTCTAGGAATTTATTTGAGACATTTAAAATTACTAGAATTTATAAAAGTTGGCTTATTTGGAGAATTTTAATTAAATATTGGCTCTGGATTTTTAAATCAAACTAATTAAAATGGGTTGCTAGTAAGCTCTAATTTGCTCATGAAAATGTTTAGAATTTTTAAACCACTTTTGTACTTACAAATAAAATTAAGAGTTAAATAAAAAATATAAATACACACGTACAAGTTAGAATGGCTTCTAGCTAGCTTTCTTCTACGAGCGCGGTGCACTGTGATGGACGAGCGTGGATGTGGATAGCTTCATCCGGGTCTTTTTTTCCGGATCGGCTTGTCCAGCATCTCGACGATTATTAGGCTGGTGCTATCCGCCTGATCCACCAACCAAACAGCCGGCCACGCAAAAACCTGGGACGAGGTGATCCCATTCACTGATGTCCCTTTTTCGAAAAGATTTGATATAAATATCCTTAAATAATTTATCTTACCCAAAACTTTTGCATATCTCTTTTATATATAGGTGTCTAAACCTTTTGTATATGCTCTACTTTAGCAGAATCTATCTCTATCCCTCTTTCATGTATTATAAAGTCTAAAAACTTTTCAGCCGACACACCAAAAGTAAATTTGAGTGGATTCATTTTCAAACCATAATGACGCATTATTTAAAAGGCTAACCTGAAATTGGCTAAATGACAATCATCATCATCTGATTTAATGACTGTGTTATCGATGTATACTTCTAATATAACTCCAAGCAAATCATGAAAGATTAAATTCATAACCCTTTAATAAGTATCACCAGTATTTTTCAACCCAAATGTCATTACCATCCAGTCAATAATCCGACAAAACCAAAACAACAAAAAGTTGTTTTAGCCATATGTTCTTCTTCCATAAAAATTTGATTATAACCAGCATTACCATAAAAAAACCATTTATTCTATGTCCTAAAGCATAATTAATCAACATGCTGACACTAATCTTCTCTCAATCAGGATGATATTAGAGATCCAATCCGTATATTTGCATGGCCTAATAAACCTAGCTTTCAATAATCGGTCTATCTCTTCTTTAGTCCGATTATACATGTTAGGATTAAACATCCTAGGTGGTTGTTTATAAGGTCTAAATCCTGCTTTAATTGGTAACATCTCGTGATACTCCCAAGCAAAACAATCGACGTATTTTTTAAGTAGCTTGATTACTCTAGCCTTATAATTGGCTTTTGATGAGGACATCACTCATCCGGATACATGTAACACTACTCCTCAAGAGATAACCAATTACAAGAGCACGTGCACGACAATTAAACCATAAGGTGAACTTGTTCCGCATTGTTTGTACTTTCTTGGATAGGTTGCTACTAAATTCTTATGATGTTTTGTTGCTAAGGAATATAGGAGAAGCATTACGAGCTTGTCTAGACGTCATCATTCGAAGTCAAGTCCAAGTCAAGTCCCATTTGAACCCTAAAGTTTACTCGAAGTCTCAGGACAACACATCAATAAAGCGTGCATAACTTTCACATACGGAGTCCAATTGAGACTTTCTTAGACTTGATAGAAAGCTTATGACCAAACCTTTCCAATAGATCTAGTCTCACCCTAAAATTTGTTAGGAGTTAATTAGAGTCATTGAAATAATATGCTGCATCACCATTATGTGCCTTGTCGGGTCTTATATATAGTAGCGGTTATAGTTTAGACTCGAGTTTTACTTAGATTATTCTGTTTTTTAGACAATTTACCTGTATATTGGTTTGTGGAACCCCAAATTGAGCTTTTCATGGTAATTAGCAATATTCAGATTGCATCTACCTGTTCTTGCTTTTATTTTTGATTCGCTTGCAGGAAAAGCCTTCTTGGCGAGATCAACCACGTCTTGGTATAGTTGATAACTACGGAGTAGTGGTGTAGTGGTTGCGAGGATTCTCGATCTGTTTTGGTCAGAGCTTTTGGATCATCAATGTTGAAACTCTACCAATAGACTTATCATATTGCCTTTGGAAGATCAGGCATAATCCCATCAGCTTTTATATGCTTGTTTACAAATGTCAGTCTTGATACGGTACTGTCACCTATATCCACCTCCTCTAATGGATCAGCCAACGTAAAACCTTGACCTAACTTATCTAACTCATATAAGTCCTCAATGGCTACATGCTGTTGCTTGCTTCATGATATTAGTTTCTTGGATATTTTGGACAACAGTGCTTACATGCTTAGATTTGACCAAATTATTACTAATGACAATCGGTCCTTCGCTAAGCTCTTCGGCAACCACTTTTATTGAACCAATCTCAATAATGTCAACAGTTGTGGTCCTTGCTTCATCATCATTAATATGAAACTTTAGTAGAAACACCGATCTCCTTGGCCCGGTATATTTTCTTCACAACTTTAGCACTTTGAACATCACTAGATTGATTTATGCTTCCCGATCGGTCATGGACAGGACGTGATATTCTATCAAAAACTGGCCTCCGTGGTGTTGTCCATCCCAGATGAAAAGGAGGAAATTTCATGGGAGGAGGAGGTATCCATATATCGTCATAACCCCATGTCGGGAGCACCCATAGCATGGCGTCGACAGCCCAAGTGGTGGGTAAATGGTGGTAGCACGGTCTTCCCTTGGTTGATGATGATTACACACTCCTTACCTTGAAGGTGATCTTGGCCACTTGAACCTATTTGTCCGACTCATATTAGTTGGGACGGCCTTATCTTTCTCATATTTAGACAAGAGTTGCTTGAATGTGGAATTGAACTTCCCGACCTTGTTATGTCTCCTCGCTTCATTGACCTTCCACTTGCCAGCCTCTAGCCTTTTTGTTTTGATCAACCTTGGCTTAGCATTGTGATCATGAGCTCAGTAGCTGAAGTGTGCACCACAATCTTGATTGATTCTTTACCTTTGAGGCTTTTCTCAAGTAACACTTTTCTTAACAAGCTTTTATTTCCCTCAAAGGCTTAGATCTTTCTTCACCAATGATTACATTCTTTCCTTTAGTTGGTTCAGCTTGACTTGGCTGAATTAGGACGCTTTTGTCAAATCGACCACATTAATCAAGAATGACTGTTTGTCTATTTGCATCTTCGCAAGTTTCAATTGGCCTTCATTAATGGACGATTGAATCTATCAACGAAAAACATTGCAATCGTTGATTGCATGAGAATAAGTATTGTGCTATTTATAGTAAACTCATCTCTTTAATTTATCTATTGGTGGGATTAAATGACCATGAGAAAGCTTAATTTATTTTTCTTGTAGCGAGTAATAAAAAATTCTATCACACTTTGCTACACCAAAAGTAAATTTAACTTCTTCTTTCCAGTTCTTAGGAGGTATCGGCTTAAGAGCAGAGCAAACTAATGGTTTAGACTTAGAGGCCTAGGCCCATTCGGCCACACACACATCAGCATTATCATCGTCTGAAATTTCAGATTCATACTCAAGCATGTGAACATTAGGACGATCGACTCTTATTTTGTCATTTGACCTCTAAACATTTCTAGACTCTTTAGCCCTCTTGTGCTAGAGCTCTTTGCAAGACTTGACTAACATCTTAGAAATCATAACCCTCTAGCTTCTCCTTAAGATGTGACAATAAGCCCGAATAAGCCAATTCGGCCAAATCTTTTCCAGAAAGTGTCAAGTTAAAATATCGGTTCTTTGTATCCCTAAATCTTCTAATCTAATCAGCAACAAGTTCATTGTATTTTTATTTAACCGATGTCAAAAATATAATGCAGAAGTCTATATTCAGTGTCAGCACTATAAAAATATTAATGAAACTTCTCTTCCAGCTGAGACAACACATGTACAAAATTAGGAACAAGCGATGTAAACTATGTAAAAGTAGTTCCAGATAATGACAAAGGAAATAATCTAATTTTCAGGATATCATTGGAACTGGCTTCAACCAATTGTGCGAGAAACTGACCCACATGCTCCCTAGCGATGACGACTCCATCACCAACTAGAGCAGCCGAACAGATCAATTTGTGTTCATGGCTAGAGGAGCTGGTACCACACCTGCTGACGCAATGGCGGTAGATCCAAACACCATGGTAAACAATGGCACGGAAATTCCCAAGGATCCAGTAGCAGTAGCCGCCGCTCATGGTATCAGTGTTGCCAGCGATATGCCATCAGAAACATCTACAGCTAGCGCCTTACGTGTCCTTGACACAACTCTCTATCGATGAACCATGGGAGGTCAGATACCTCTTGGTCTTTAACGATGACTTCTGGTGGGCACACCTCCACCACCAGTATCAAGGGATGAGCTGCCCCAGAATAGCAACCGTGGAGCAGCATCATCTTGACCCCAGCCAAGTCTAGGCAGTGATGTTTTCAGCACTCTAGATGCTAATGTCCAGGGAGTCCATTTGATTTTGAGATCTCTTCCTGAGTTGGATCCAACGAATCCTTTAACCCCTATGGTTAACCAGGTCAGGACCTTACTCACTGTGGCCCAAATCCAAGCCGCTTGAGTAGACAATCTCAGCAACTCTGGGCACCCCAGTTGGCAATGCACTAGCTCGAGGAGCCACATATGCGAGTATCTCTGAGTCGAGCGATCTCAGGAGGGAAGCTTAAGTGATGAAGCCCAAGCACCACTTAACGGGCCAAACTGTGACTGCCCTATCTGTAGGCGCAGGAACCCAGAAGACCTGAGGAATTGTATTCCTCACAATTGGCATGATCTACATACAGTGATAGACAACCACCATGAGGAATGCCACAAGGACAACCACTATCATTACGATCACAGATCTCTAGGACAAGACTGTTGACGTGACTCCCCTGCTCGAAGGAACAAGCATGGTAGTCCTCCCCCACCTCTTGAAGAATTCAATGGATGCTGCAAAGTTTTCATACTCAAGCTTCGGTCAATACGGTGGCCCGAGAAGTTCAAGGCGGGCCCAATCCAGAAGATGATGGGAAGATCAACCCCAACGAGTGGTTACCAATCTATACCATGATTATTCAAGTTGTGGGCAATGACAACATGGTAATGGCCAATTATCTATTGACCGTGCTCGATGGACCTGCCAGGTCCTGATTATTGAACCTACCTCCTAACTTGATCTGGTTGTGGGCCGAGTTGAAAGCTTAGTTCATAGCCAACTTTCAAGGCTCATTCGAGCACCCAGGAACAGAGAACAATCTCCATCAACTGAACCAGGGTGAGGACAAGTCACTTTGAGATTTCATCCACCGGTTCAGTTACATGCGTAACATGATCCTAGACATCTCTGATGAGTCAGTCATCATCACCTTCAAGCAAGGCATCTGGGAAAAGGATCTTCTCGGGAAGATGGCTACTCAGAAGATCCACACGGTCAAAGAGCTCTTTGAGTTAGCCAACAAGTGTTAAAGTGAGCGGAAGCCCAGATACACACTAAAACTGGCAAGGACAAGTCTAAGTCCTCAAAGAACAAAGGGAAGGAGAACATACTCAGTGACAAGCGCAAGGGTCCATATACAATCATAGCTGTGGTTGACAGGAGCAAGTCGCACAATACTGGTGACAACAAAGGCCTGAGCAGAAGTGGTGGGAAGTGGTGTCCCATTCGTCAGATCAGCCAACACGACTTTGACAAATACCATGTCATCAAAAAGAAGGTTGATGAAAAGCTCAAGGCTGCTGTTGCTGAGTATAACAATAGAAAGGCGAAGCCGAACGTTAACGGCGATGAGCCCAACTTCCACAAGGTCAACCAAAGTCTAGCACATATCTTTGGAGGATCTAAAGCGTATGAATCTAAAAGGTGGTACAAGGCAGTTGAATGAGAGGTCAATTTGGCTCTAACTGGGCCTACTCGATGCCTCAAGTGGTTGGAGGTTCTAATCACCTTCAATCAAGTGGATCATCTAGCTACAGTTCCACACCCTAGTCGATACCCAGTTGTGGTCCAATCGACTATCCTTAACATCAAAGTCTCCTGAAGTTTGGTCGATGAGGGTAGTTTGCTTAACCTCATCTTTGCCAAGACCCTAGACAAGATGGGAGTTCAGAGGTCCGAGCTTAAGGTGGGAGTCAAGCCTTTCCATGACATAACCCCCAACTCATCTACCATTCCCTTAGGCTAGTTCTGTTATTGGTCTCACACTTGGTGGCATCGTTGGACTTGGAGGTGTTAGCAAAACTTATAAGCTTGGAGTCCTCGATCCCAACGGTGGCTGTATGCTTCCGACGCTTGGAAACCATGCCTTTGGAAGTAGTTGCCGCTTGACTGAGGTGTTCGACCATATCTAGGTTCGGCTTATCGTATTTGATCGCTGCATATTGATCTCCCCTGATAGTTATGACCCCTTTGGGACCCAGGATCTTGAACGTCTAGTATGCATAGTGCACCACTACTATAAACTTGCCATGCATTGGGCGGCCTAGGATCACATTGTATGCTGTCTCAAATAAGAATTCGAGCTCATCACTTTCCTCCGGGCAAACTAAGATGTGTCTGGAGTCCTAGGGAGGTGATTCAACATCAACTAGCTATTAAGTCTGACTCCAAACCTATGGTGCAAAAGCAGCGAAGTTTTGCAGAGGATAGGAATTAAGCCATCTAAGAGGAGGTCCACAAACTCCTTAAAGAGGACTTTATTCTAAAAGTTTGTCGCCCCACATGGCTCGCAAATCCGTCCTTGTCAAGAAAGCTAATGGTAGATAGAGAATGGGCGTCGACTTCACCGACCTCAACAAAGCCTGTCCAAAAGATCCTTTTCATCTTCCATGCATTGACCAAATCATTGACTCTACAGAGGTTTATACATTGCTATGTTTTCTAGATGCCTATTCAGGGTATCACCAAATTAGCATGGGAATAGTGGATAAGGAGAAAATTGCTTTTGCTACTCCTTTTGATGTATTTTGCTATGTAAAGATGTCATATGGTTAAAGAATGTTGGTACTACTTATAAACGGTGTATTCAAAACTGTATATAGCCCCAAATAGGACACAATGTGGAAGCTTATATTGATGATATTATAGTCTGCACCACTCCAACCATTTCAGCCACTTGTTTGTCCGATACACCGGCTTTAACTCTCAACAAACTGGATTTAACGTACGAGTCCATATGCATTGCATCGTAACATAATAAATCTGTGGGTCAAGCTAAAAGTATTGGGTGAACCTTATTTTCATCTCCTTCGTAATTGTACCCTCATGGTTTGAGTGCTCAAGAATGGTAAATAGAAAATTGCTAAAATCAACACCTGATGGACCTTTATGGATTTGACCATTTCTATAAAATACTCTAAGATTTATAGAGTTTGACATAACTATCACCTAAAAAATATATCAATTAGAAATGAAATTAAATTACATTCATACAATACGACTAACTTAAAATAGACTAACGCAATGGCCATGCCGACCCACCATTTCTGGTCCTACATTGAAAAGTACTATAGTCTTTGTTGCCTAAAATTTAATCAATGTTATTGTCCTAAATCTACATTGGGGATACCATTATTAAATAAACATATTACTAGCATCAACAAATTGAATATATTTAATTCTCAAAAACTTATTAATTAATACCATTTGATATTAAAATTATAATATAAATACTTCGGTGTTGCATTGCTTTTTGGATCCTCTATTTATTTTATTGTTTTATATTGCCCACTAGTCCTAAGTCCAAAATAACTAAAGTACTGAGATCTAATATTTGCACGCACATATATTTTATTTTCCTTACATAATATTAAAAATAATCTAATACAAAGATTTATACATAAAATCAACATTTACAAAGGAAAAATTATTTTTCTAATCCCTAATTTAATCTAAATACACATAGAGCGACAAACATCCATCTAAAACACAAATATAAAGGAAAATTTTACCTCAATATTTTTCTTCCTCCTCCCCTTCCCCTTCCCCTTCCCCTTCCTCCTCCCCTTCTCCTTCCTACTCCTCCTTCTCCCTCCTCCCTTCTTCCTCCTCCATTCCTCTTTTCTCTTTTCTCTTCTGCTAGCACGCTCCCTCTCTGCTCGCGACTTGTGGTAGCGAAATGCGACGAGCGCAGCCATGCAAGTGCAGGGGTGAGGGGATACGAGCCCCCCGGATTTCGGCCTTCCGTTTGGCAAAAATATAATTTTTGCCATACGGGTTGGCAACAACTAATTTTCGTCGAACCGTTTGGCAAAAATTGCCTCGAAATAGCCGCCGAGCACCCCAAACCTTCCGCTGGTGCCACGTCACCAGTATTCGCCATACAGTTTGGCGAAACTAATATTTTCGTCAAATGGTAAGGCGAAAACTTATTTTCGCCGAACCGTTAGACGAACAGGTATTAATTTTAGAATTTCCTCATTTTCGATATAGTTTCCACAATATCCGAAAAAATAATATTAAAAAATCCAAAGCCTTGCCCTGTTGATCATGGCAGTAGCTGATAGGTGATGCCAACAGCATTTATTGCTTGATATCTAAGCCTCAATCGATAAAACCGTTCAAACCGTGATTCCCATTCGTAATCCATCTAAACTATTGTATTCCTTACATTTAAATTAACAAATCAAGATTCATATTGATTATGTTTTAGTGTTAAAATATTTATTGGCATACAGGGCCTACATATCATAGTGACATGTGAAGCAATTTTGATAATTTTTCTAGTATTTGACACGAGCAATCCAAATATCTAAAATTTTACTAAAATTTGGCCATAACAAGGTTTTGGTCACGGCCAAATTTTAGCTTGGCACACCGGGATCACAAACAATACCCAGGTTTTGATCACCATGGCTGACCTTTGGATGACACCGTTCGTCTTTTAGCAACTGAGAGTATATATGATCTGTTCAACTTAGAATAGGAGGGGTGCAGTAGGGGCCGTGGACCCAGGCATCGGCGATCATCTTGTTCGCCGCCTCCGTCGGGTGGACGCCGTCCCAGCTCAGGCGAGCCGATGGGTCGTGGCAGGCTGTGGTCGCGCCCGGCATGCCGCATCTGGTGCCGACGTCGAAGTTGTACTTTCCTCCTCCTGCCCCGCAGCACGTCTCCAAAGGATTGCTGAATCCTGCTCGGCAACACAAATCAGCCAGTATACTTTCACATCATTTGCAACCGTTTGATATTTATTTTTTTTGTGGGGGGGAGGGAGGAAGAAAGAAAAACATAATTTGAAGCAATTTATCGCTTCGTGTCGCTCTATTTGATCTTTTGGATCATGGGGGGTAGAGTGAAAAAATTACCAAACTTTTGAGGCTGTTGGACCATTTGGTACACCTGGGAGTAGTAATCTGCGTACATGATCCTTGCTGATCTGTATTTCCCTTGGAGGATTTGTACTTGTTTTTGGAGCATTGAGTTGTGATTCTCTGTCAAACGGTTGTACCTTCTCAAGCAGCCGAACTGATCAAGGTCGGCTTGGCTGGAGGAACTAGCAAAAAATGTCAAAAAGAGTGGGAGACAACCCGTTGGGAGGATTCCCGGGGCTACAATGTGAACTGCACCAAGTGCAATCAATCTCTGGATGAAAAAACATATATATATATATATAGCTATTAATTTTCATATTCTGAATCTGCGAATATTTTTAAGGGAAAACTCGATGATATATATATATATACCTCAATACCATTAACGATGGCATTAACAATCATTGGGGTGTAATTCATTGCCTGCTCTGCCGTCAATCCAAGCACAAGAAACTGGATATTGTAATCGTTTCCTCCAAATCCACCGAACTGAAACAGTGATTTCTCTAGGAATCCTTTGCATTCTACCATGAGATGACAAGCAGCTTAATTGAATTAAATATATATTATATATACAGACAAATACATACGAATAGAAAAATCTAATGGGCAAGTTCATTAAGAAGAAAGAGTGCTCTCACTCTGTTTTGTTCCGCATATGGAAGGAAGCAACTCTTCAAACCACTGGATTTGCATGTCTAGCGAGCCATGGTTCCACACTGGATCTTCGATGCCGAGTGATTTGTAGAAGGTGAAGTTCATCGCGGTACCACCGGTGATGGCCATATTTGCACCGCGACGGAAATCTTTGCCTTTGGACTTTGATGGTGGTATTAGTGGGAGCCCAAGTGCTTGCGCTGCCATGTGGTAAAATTTAAAAGATAAAAACAAACTTTTACTTAAACTAATGTAAACGAGAGGTTTCTATGAAACGAGAGGTTGTGATTGCCCGTTTTGATTTTTTTTTTAAAGAAACGAGATGTTTTTGAGTTCCTTCTCTTTCTCTTTTCAGTAGCTATACTTCAATCTAAAATAATGGAACTTTTTCAAATCAGATATTAGTGGGAAAAATATAGTTGCATGGAAGCATTTTTTATGAAAAATATATTTAATCTATATAACTATGATTGATATAAATATATTTTTTGTTTATTGGCAGTAAAAGTCTTAAACATTCGAGACAAGGTCTTAAAAATTGCTGCTTGCATTCTAAAAAAAATTGTAATAATGTAGTAATGTGCATACTTGATCATTATTTTTCGTATAGTTGTATATTACTAAAAATTCCTACATCACTCATGTAACCAACACATATAAAGATGTTTCTTTTGTATGCGTTCCGACCGCCGACCAAACTTTGTTCTGGTTTCATAATTAAGATGTTGCCTTTTGGATGCCTGCCGATTAAACTTTGTTCAGTTTAGACCATGGATATGTTAGTTAACTAGATATCGTGGCTATGTATACCCCACAAAAAAAGATCATTTGTTCAGTCACAATTCTATTCTACAAACTCGCTAGTGTTATGAAATAAAGAAATATATCTACCGATGAAGTCAACGACCACGCGACCGTTGCACCACCGGCAGGACGGCCTGCCGAAGTAGGTCATGCCATATGGCGGATGGGTGCAGGTGAGCACGTCGAGCTCCGTCGCGTTGCTGCCGATGCAGATGTTGCCGGTTCGGCCACTGAATCTCCGAAGCTGAACATGGCATGGTATCTCGGCGCCGAGCTGGTGTTTGCAATGATACTGGTACTTGTACTACTACTGCTACCGATCACTACGATCAGGAAGAACGCAAGGGATGAGCAACAGGTGCTGCTTAAGAACCTCATGTTGGCTTATATGTGCACGCTCATCTACGGGCGGCGATAATGTATATAGGCAACACCTTGCCCTTGGATAATGGCAAGCTAATGATCAGCTTTTTAGTTGGCTGTTGGCCTTCACTAAATTTGCACAACTACCCAGTCAAGTTTCCAATTATGGATGCATTAATAGATTACTTGTCAAATGTCGGGCTCTTTATTGAAAGTCAGAATCATCCTATCAATTTGACCATTAAAACCAAGGTCTATACAAATTGATGTATCCATGACTTGGCTTAGTCAACTACGCTAGCTTTTCCTCTATGGATAACCAAAGCCAACACTTTTCTGAACGTTCTTTCCCATCCTTGCAGAGTTGGCTGTACTTGATCGAAAACAATGTTGTTCCTAGCGATCCAAATGCTCCAGGATCCAAGTATATGTAATTATTTCCATAAGGCTTCGTTTGGCACCAATAGAAATTCAACCAAGGGAGAGGAACCACGCTTGGATCGGGTGAAAACCCGTCCGTCCACCCAACCCAAGTGGGTTCAATCACAACTAATCTAAGATGTTAGTCTTATGTTTGGTGAAGGGGAAAAACAAAGGAACTCGAACATACACGCACACGCACACGCACACGCACATAAGAAACCAGACCAGAGAGAGCAGTTGCAGGTCTATGCTGAGGCGAGCCTCTGGTAGGTCGTGGCTAGGTTGGCTGGGTCGACTATGACCACGCACCGAAAAGACCGATATGAACGCGTGCGACTTGGGAAGTCACGGTGCGCTCTTTCGTGTTCGAGTCAGTTGCGGACGGCGGCTACCGGCTGACGAGGAAGGTCCGGGTTAAGGTTAGAGTTAGGGTTCAGGGTTCGGGGTCCCGGCGGGCCTAGAGGGAGGTCCGGGGCGATGGGCGGTGAGGCGGAGGAGGCGAGATGGGGGGCTGAGGCTGGGCATCGATGGCGCCGCCGGTTGAGCGGTGGAGGACCGTCAGCGTGTGGTGTTGGCGGTAAAGCAACTACCCGGCAATGCTGGGTTAGCATGGTGGCGGATGGCGGTGGCGGATTCGATGGTGGGGAGCCGCCGGAGATGATGGAGGACGGCGGGGTGGGGGCGAGCATGCTGGAGAAGGAGGAGGAGGAGGAGCACGACCAAGCCAAGGAGAGCAAGGCCAGCCGTCGGGGAAGGAGGGGCGGGGGTGAGCCGCTGGAGGTGAGAAAGAAAGAGGCATGTTAACACGCGCGATTATCGTTTTGCTGTTTGAAATCGCACGCGAGCATCCTACTAACGCGCGTGCCAATTAGACACCCCGCCATGCACAGAGCGACGACGTGGTTGAAGGCACGCTCGGCTGGTTCACCTGATAGCGGTGACTACCCGTCGAAACAAGCTAAGTGGCTACTGCCCACCGAAACGAGGACTCCCAAATCTAGCAAGACTCCGCTCTTACGTGCCATCCTTTCCACAAACACGGGAAAAAGAAGCTGAAAATTCCCAACAGTCTAGAAACTCACACACGAAAACATTGGAAAACTCAGAAAACTCTGAGGGAAAATAAATCAGAAATTCAAAAGGCTCTGGTTCTTGTGTTCGATCAACACCGCAGACTATCAATACCGTGGACTCTTGCTTCTTGATGTCAAAGAAGGAGGTGTAATTGCGTTTGAGCAACGTGAAATCCAGCAGCCTCCACCAGTGAGAATCAAATCGATGTAGGATCGAGAGTGACGATCAGAGAGGGTGAATAGGCGCCTCAACAAATTTCTTACGAAATTGATGACCTTCTCCTATTCGATCACCTAACGCACCTCTAAAAGAGAATCACAACATAACGCAACATAAATACATAGCGAAAAAATACACCTACCGAGAAAGTGCGAAGAGTCCAAAGATAGGACCGAAGAGTCCAAAGATTCTGAGAAAAATCAAAAACCAAACTTGAAGATTCAACAAAAGGTGGGTTTCATGGTTGGAATCGACCACTAAGTTCCATAACTAACCAATCCATGGCTCAACCTCACATATAGGTTGAATCTTGAGAAAAGATTACTCTAGGATCAAGAGATGAACCCCGGGTGAAGAAGATCTCAAAGATGATGGTCTAAAGGCAAAGGGATTTCAAACCCTATCACATATTTATGTGTATGTGAATTTTATACATTTATCATAAGAAGAACAACCTTCCAAGGTGTTGAAAATTTCAGCTCAAAAAGAAAAACGAAAATCAACACCGAAAAGAAAAAACTTGCACATAAGACAAGGGAACCAAGAGAGGGAAACTAGAAGGAGGGGAATTCAAGCAATGTAACAAAATAAACTTCATTACTCAAAGAGGCCAGCCCTATTTTAGATAAATTAAAAAGATTTTTCTTTCAAAACTCTCACCTATTATATAGGCTAAGCACTTATCCTTATCTCCTCTAAAACCTTAGCATAATGCTCTCATATGGGTATCACAAGGGGTTCAAATGGTTGGTTCCACCTCTCTCATAGCCCTACACCTCTATTTATAGACCTAGGAAACTTTACCCTAAGTTTTCAAGCTTTTCCCCAAAATATCCCTCTTGTAGTACACTCCTACCTACCACTGAGGGCGTTTTGGTCTATTTTTTTCTCATCCATCGGACGGCCTCAGCGTCTTCACGACTTGGCTTCGCCTTTACGATGGTGCCACGTACTTCTCAACTCTTCATGTGGTTTTGAGGCCAAACCGCAAAACCTTAGCATGCTTCTCAAAGCTGCCACTTGCTTCCACCAGAAGCAAGCGCTCTGATGATGACACGTGTCCTTCGTCTTACGATCTTGACTGCTGACAAGTCTCTCCCGCTCCCAATCCCTTGGGCCACCTTGTCACTTGCACTAGCATCCCCTTCGCTTGACTTTATAAACACACCATCTTCATCCTCATTTTCATACTTTTCTTGACCTTCATGTGTACAACTAGGATCAGCCTTGATTCCGTCCGCCCCTCCTTGATCGTCTGGGACCAAGCACCCGCTTAGCCCTGATCACCCGCCGTTGACCGCCAAGTTGTATTCGTAACCTGCACACCACGAAACAAGTAAACACATTTCTCCATACCCTAAAACATCTCCAAGTTAGCACAATAATAAAAAACTTCAACACGGAGCACATTTTGTAGAAAATGTGAACACCGGATGTTCCGGTGTGTTATGCTCTTGAACACCGAACCATCCAGTGAGTATAGCACTATCTGTTCTAGGAAAATTTTGCTCTCTGTAATAAAAGGTCTGGTGAAAGCTTCCAGTAATCTCATGACCATCACCGAATAATCCGGCATGTGCCAATCCATCAAACCACCCTTCTGCAACCTCTCTGCAACAAAAGGTCCGACACGATGAGGAATGCCTCTCACCCAAAAAGACCTCCCCCCCCCCCCCTCTCTTGAGTGCATGATCTTGTCATGCAGGAGGCTTGCCCCTCATGGCTAAGGCGTCCTCCTGCGACCTCACCTCGCTGGAGAAGCAAAACATGAGCGCGCTCCTCCAGGTTGAGATCGAGGACCACATCATGTTTCCAAGTGCCACAATAGCACCCGGGCCCATTCCAAGGGAGTCATGTTGATGAGTTTTTCCAATGTGGGGTGAGCGCACTAGAGATCCCAAACTATGAGTAGGTGGCGGTGAAATTGTAGAAGGTATACAAGAGCTTCCACACTCTCCGCCTACTCGCCATCTACACCATCCTCATGGCGCAAAGCAGGTGCGTGGTCACCGAACCGCACCCACCTACACTGATACACAAACTTGTTCTTCCCAAATCTGCATCCACATTGCATTTGTGCTTGCTAGTCATTAACTGTGTATCTCGATTGAGAAACCAGGTTGAAATGTGTCTTGGTTTGCATGTGATGAGTCATTGACAACATTGAATTTGAAATGATTTGGTTGGTATGAGCTTGTTTGTGTGTGATCTTGTTTATGGCTAACCAAAGTTTGAATTGGAGAAGACTATTTCAGAGTCCAGGAAATTATGCCTCATAGAAACATCTGGTGTATAGGTTTTTGACCACACCGGATAGTCTAGTGTTACGATGAAGTGAGCACTGGAGCATTTTCAGTGCTGAAGTAGAAATTGAAGCAAACACTGGATGGTCCAGTGATGAACTTAGAGAGCATCAGAGTATTTTTGGCAGAGAGGTGATTTTTAGCGCCAAGTTTGATTATGTACGCCAAATAATCTGGTGCTTAGTTCGTGAACATAGGAGAATGTGTCGGACCTTTTGTTGCAGAGAGGTTGCAGAAGGGTGGTTTGATAGATTGTCACACGCCGAATTATCCGGTGATGGTCATGAGATCACAAAAAGATTTCATCGGACCTTTTCTTGTAGAGAGCAAAATTTTCCTGGAACATATAGTGCTACACTCATCGGATGGTCCGGTGTTCAGGAGCAGAACACACCAGAACATTCGGTACTCACGTTTTCTCCAAAATGTGCTCTGAGTGGAAGTCTTTAATTATTGTGCTAACCTGGAGATGTTTTGGAGTGTGAAGAAATATGTTTGCTTATTTCATGGTGTGCAGGTGATAGATGCAATTTGGTGGTCGTTGGTGGGTGATCGGGGCTAAGCGGGTGCTTGGTGCTAGACAATCAAGAAGGGTAGAGTAAAGTCAAGGGTGATCCTAGTTGTACACATGAAGGTCAAGCAAAACATGAAAAAGATGATGAAGACGACATGTTGACGAAGTCAAGTGAAGCGGATGCCGGTGCACGTGACAAGGCAGCCCGAAGGATCAATAGTGGGAGAGACTTGCAAGCGGTCAAGATCTCAAGATGAAGGACACGTGTCATCATCAGAGCGCTTGCTTCTAGTGAAAGCAAGTGGTGGCAAGTCACGCTTTAGGAAGAATGCTAGGGCTTTGCGGTTCGGTCTCAAAACCATGGGAGGACTGGAGGAGTACGTGGCACCACCGTAAAGCTTACGTCGAGATGAAGCCAAGTTGTAAAGGCACCGAGGCTGTCCGATGAATAGAGAAGAAAATGGACCAAAATACCCTCGATGGTAGGTACGAGTGTACTACAAGATAGGGGTATTTTGGAAAAAGCTAAGAAACTTGGGGTAAATGTAACACCCAGTTTTAAAAGAACAAAACTAGGCACAACACATGTATGGCAGGATCAAGTTTCACACGTGTGCTTACTTCATTAGTGTATCATCACAGTGCCAAGATTACAACAATAATTAACTATTACAAAAGGACCCAAGGGTCTAAAAGAAAACACAGAAGAACTAAAAAGAGGTCTTCAGCGCCAGCGGGGCCTCCATCTTTCACAGGCATCGATTGGGGGCACACCAGTCTAGAATAGCAGCTCCGGGTCGAAGTCGTCCTCGTCGAAGGTAGCGGCTTCATTGATGGATTTTGAACAGCAGAAGAATGCAAGGAAGGGGACAACGAGTGTGAATACAAAAATGTACTCCGCAAGTGGAGGGAAACATGATTTTGGGTTTAAGTCAAGGAAAGATTTAGACACGGGTTAACTGCACTAAGCAACCTGAACCTATGATTCCAACAACAAGCGTCCCATTTACTAAGTGAAGACACAACTATGACAAAAGCATTGACTCATTGACTCATAGGATTTCATCCGACTACCAAGACTCACCAGGTAATTCCATTACCCGGCTACCCAACCAACCAGACTAAACCCTGATTCCAACTAATCCTGAAGAAGTCCAAGTTTGCTCTTGACCGTGAGCACGTCTGATCAATCAATTTATACTCTGCAGAGTTTGCACAGCGTTCCCCACAAGTCGTCAAAGGGGAAAATAGCTGGGGAGGGGGAGAGGAAGGGAGAGGATCACGGTGGTGTGCTTTGGTTGGAGAATAAATGTGCGGGGAGGCTCAGATTCGATCAGGCGCGGGCGGATTTGGGGGTGACTCGGGGCTCGACCGGAAGAGGATGAAGGTGAGCCGCAGCGAGAGGCTTGGCTGGCAGCTCAGCTTGGCAGCTCGGGCCAAGCCCGCTTGCCAGAGAGAGAGGGTGGGGATGGAGCGGCTCGGCTACAGCGTAGGCCAGCTCGATCTTGTGGGCCGGCGCGGGAGAAAGGGCGCGACCCAAGCGGGAGAAGGGTGAGGAGAGGGGGAGGAGGCGGATTGGTCTGAAGAAAAAGAATTTCAGCCCGAGAGCCGCTTTCCATTAATGAAAATCTTTTCTTTTTAAATTTCAAACAAATTTTCAAAAGGGATTTTAACGGGCGACTTCTAGCGAAATTTCGCAAATTTTTTCCACACATAAAAACCTTATTGCATCTATAACGGCATGAATGCAACAAACATTTAACCTAGGCCAATTTAAATTTAGAAATTAATTTTCCTATTGAACAAAATTGCAACCACCTATTTAAGTTCTAGCAAAATTTTAAATTATTGCAAAAGTTGAAATTTATGTTGTTACAGTAAAGTTTCCTAGACCTATAAATAGAGGTGTTGACCTATAAATAGAGGTGTAGGACTATGGGAGAGGTGGAACCAGCCATTTGAGCCCTTGTGCTACCCATATGAGAGCATTATGCTAAGTTTTTAGAGGAGAGAATAATGAGTGCTTATCCTATGTAATATGTGAGAGTTTTGAGAGAAATATCATTGTAATCCATCTAAAATACGGCTCACCTCTATGAGTAATGAAGTTTAACTTTTTACATATGTTTGAATTTCTCTTCTTCTAGTTTTCCCCTCTTGGTTCCCTTGCCTTGTGTGCAAGTTTTTCTATTTCGGTGTTTATTTTCGTTTTTCTTTTTGAGCTACTTTTTAACATCTTGGGAGATTGTTCTCCTTGATACTAAAGGTATAAAATTCACATACACTTGCATATATGATAGAGTTTTGAATCCTCTTGCCTTTAGACCATCATCTTGGAGATCTTCTTCATCTGGTGTTCATCTCTTGATCCTAGAGTGATCTTTTCTCAAGATTCAACCTATATGTGGTGATTAGTCATGGATTGGTTAGTTATAGAATCTAGTGCTCGATTGCAACCATGAAACCCACATTTTGCTGAATCTTCAAGCTTGGTTTTTGATCTTTCTCAGAATCTTCGGACTCTTCGGTCCCATCTCCGGATTCTTCGCACTTTCTGGGTAGGTGTATTTTTTTGCTATGTATTTATGTTGCATTATGTCGTGATTCTCCTTTAGAGGTGTGTTGGCTGATCGAATAGGAGGTCATCAATTTCGTAAGAAAATTATTGAGGCACCCATTCACCCTCTATGGTCGCCACTCTCGATCCTACATCGATTTGATTCTCACTGGTGGAGGCTGCTGGATTTCGCGTTGCTCAAACGTAATTCCACCTCCTTCTTTGACATCAAGAAGCAAGAGTCCATGGTATTGATAGTCCGCAGTGTTGATCGAGCCCAAGAACCAGAGCCTTTTGAATTTCTGATTTATTTTCTCTCAGAGTTTTCTGAGTCTTCCAATGTTTTCGTGTGCGAGTTTCTAGACTATTGGGAATTTTCAGCTTCTTTTTCCCGTGTTTGTGGAAAGGATGGCACGTAAGAGCAGAGTCTGGCTAGATTTGGGAGTCCTCATTTTGGTGGGCAGCAGCCACTTAGCTTGTTTCGACGGGTAGTCACCGCCATCGAGTGAACCAGCCGAGCGTGCCTTCAACCACGTCGTCGCTCTGTGCATGGCGGGGTGTCTAATTGGCGCATGAGTTAGTAGGATGCTCGCGTGCGATTTCAGATAGCAAAACGATAATCATGCGTGTTAGCAGGCCTCTTCCTTTCTCACCTCCAGCGGCTCGCTGCCGCCCCTCCTTCCCCGACAGCTCGCCTCGCTCTCCTTGGCTTGCTCGTGCTCCTCCTCCTCCTTCTTCAGCGTGCTCGCCCCCCACCCCGCTGTCCTTAATCATCTCCGGTGGCTCCCCACTGCCGAATCCGCCACCGCCACCCGCCACCATGCTAACCCAGCATTGTCGGGCAGCTGCTTTCCTGCCAACACCGCACGCTGACAGTCCTCCACCGCTACCCGGCAGCACCCTCTGTGCCCAGCCTCAGCCCGCCATCCCGCCTCCTCCGCCTCAGCGCCCACCGCCCCGAACCTCCCGCTAGGCCCGTCGGGACCCCAAACCCTGAACCCTATCCCTAACTTTAACCTGGACCTTCCTCGTCGGCCGGTAGCCGCCATCCACAAATTACTCGAACACGGAAGAGCGCATCGCGACTTCCCAAGTCGCACGCGTTCATATTTGTCTTTTCGGTGCATGGCCATAGTCGACCCAGCCAACCGAACCACAACCTCCCAGAGGCTCGCCTCATCATAGACCTGCAACTGCTCTCTCTAGTCTGGTTTCTTATGTGTGTGTGCATGTATGTTCGAGTTCCTTTGTGTAACACCCTAAATTTCAATTTTTGCAATAGTTTAAATTTTTTCTAGAAATTAAATAGGTGGTTACAATTTTGTTCAATAGGGAAATGAATTTCTAAATTTAAATTGGCATAGGTTATATGTTTGATGCACTCATGCTGTTGTAGGTGCAATAGGGTTTTTATGCATGGAAAAGTTTGCAAAAATTCTCTAGATGTCGCTCATTCAAACCCCCTTTTTGAAATTGTTTGAAATCTAAAATAGAAAAGGCTTTTGAAAATAAAAAATGGCTTTTGGGCCGTTTTCCTTCTCTCCCGGCCCATTTCCTCTCCTCCCCCGAGCCTAAGCCGAGCCGCTTCGCCTGAGCCACCCGCGCCCGAGCTGGCTCCATCTCTACCACCTCCCGCCGCCGACCAAAGCGCCCCCAAATCCGCCGGCCATTTCAAAATCGGAGCCTCTTCGCGCATTAATTCTTCAATTAAGTTGCATGTCCATGATCCCCTCCCTCCCCTCTCTTGATTTTGGCCGTTTGCCCCTTCATTCCCCTCTCTTAAGTATGAAAACGGTCACATTATTTCCAATTAGGGCACTAGCCAAATCCCATCGATTTCGAGCCCTCCTCTCCCCCTCTCGCGCATATAAACTCCCCATCACCTTCCTTGAGAGTTTCCCCACCCGTTCCACCCATTTCCCCTTTTGATTTGCACACAGAATCTGTTCTCCGCAAGTGGAGGAAAAACATGATTTTTGTACTCACACTCGTCGTCCCCTTCCTTGCATTCTACCGCTGTTCAGAAGCCGTCAATGAAGCTGCAACCTTCGACGAGGACGACTTCGACCCGGAGCTGCTATTCTAGGCTGGTGTGCCCCCGGTCGATACATGTGGAAGATGGAGGCCCCGCTTGTACTGAAGACCTCTTTCTTAGTTTCACTGTGTTTTCTTTTAGACCCTCGGGTCCCTTTGTATTAAGTTAAGTACGTTATTATAATAATGGCACTGTGATGATACACTAATGATGTAAGCACATGTATAAAACTTGATCCTAGTATACATGTGTTGTATCTGGTTTTGTTCGTTTAAAACTGGGTGTTACACTTTGTTTTTCCCCTTCACCAAACATAATACTAACACCTTGGATTAGTTGTGATTGAACCCACTTGGGTTGGGTGGATGGACGGGTTTTCACCCGATCGAAGCGTGGTTCCTCTCCTTTGGTTTAATTTCTATTGGTGCCAAATGAAGCCTTATGGAAATAATTATATATATACTTAAAAAAGTTGTAAGGCATGTTCTGTCCACTCCTTTGCCTCCGCGCAATTCCTCTGCCCGCCCCATCCACTCGCCAGCGTGCCCGTGACCATTCCTTCTCCATCCGCCCACCCGCATTCCCCGATCCCCTTCGCGCTCCTCCTCTCCTCTCCTCCTCGCTTCCTCCGCCTCCTCCATTCCCCGGCCCGTGTGCCCGAGCCACCGCCTCCTCCTCCACGCCCGAGCCACGTTGATGACACCACCCCTGCTCTCCCCCCGCTCCCCCTTCCCTGACTCCCTCGCACTCCTCGCCTCCTCCCCGCCACCTCGTGACTCTGCTGCCTCCCCACCGCCTCTCTCCTCTGCCTCATCTCCCGGCACCGCCGCCCGAATCCACACTGCCGCCACCGGATCTGAGCCACCATCGCCCGGATCCGCCTCCCCAACGCTTGCCGCCGCCCTTCACCGACACCGCTGCCATCATCTCGACCGCGCCGCTTCCGACCGAGGTGAGCCCGCCTTGCTGATGAGCTGCTGCACCAGGTGGACATGCACCACCCGATCCGAGCCGCCATGGCGACTGCGCAACAGAAGCCAGGCAAGCAGCTATGTGGCATGGCGGATGTGCTCGCCATCGCTACCGACCTCAGATTCCCCGCTCTGAACATACCTTTGAAGTGTTGTGAGTTCACCACTACCGCTTGTAAATTGATAGGTAAATGTGACATCAGATGTTAATTGAGCTGACACCTTGACAGGTAGGGTTCTCCGCAAGATGAGAGTGGGGTTCTCAAGGCTGTGGAAAATGTGCATGCCATGATAGACAGGGAAGTAGCAGATGGTATCCACCATGAGAATATATTTGTTTGTGGGTTTAGCCAAGGAGGTAAGAGTATCATTGATGCGTTTGGATGGATCGTTTTGTGGAGAAGGAATAATTTGTGCTATGAGCTAAGTAGTGGAACGTGATTCTGCAGGTCCTCTGACATTAGCAAGTGTTTTGCTCTATCTGAAGATGCTAGGTAGAGGTGCCATTTTCAACGGGTGGGTGCCTTTCAGTTCGTTAGTCGTTCAAAGGATTTCACCTGAAGCAAGGAAGGTAATCAATATTTTTCATCCTTATTTCCCTTTCCTTTAGTTTAATGCACAAACACAACCTTAAGGTGTGAGCAAGCATAAATGTTGAGGTTGATGGAAATTGCTGAACAACAAGAGATGTAGCTGATGATGTTTGCTCTGTTGGGTTCTTGTTGTTGTCTTTTGATTTGAAAGAACTTTTCGTATGCATCGAACAAACACTGCTGGAATCTCTACCTACGTTGGCATAGTCATACCTAGGAACCATCAGGTGATAAGTATTAAGTATTTCTCCTATTCGAGTTGGATTACATATACACCTAAAACAAAACAATTTAAATTGCACTGGCTATGGATTGATGTGTTTCAGTGAGCAATCTGGATAATTATGTAAAACATTGAATTATAGCGCTAAATTTTTTCAGCACTTGACTTATTTGGATGTTATCGTATGAAATTCACTGTCTGAACTTTACGTATTCCTAAGTATGTACTTCAGATTTAATATTCACAGTTCCCTCCTAAACATCAAATATTGCAATATGCCTATTATGGCGCAGCCTTACCTATCAATTTGGGTGCCAGTAGAGTTAAGTCAAGGAGGAAAAAAATGTGACCCTGCGGCCCCATCTTAGGACTTAGGATAGGAAAAATGTTATTTTACAAATTCAATAGAACATTGCACAATGGAAGTTAAATTACGCACGTAATCTCATATTTTAGCCAATCAAGTATTATGTTTATTTACACAATAATGATGATAGCATAAATCCTTGTGGGTGATTTACAATATTTGAATGAAATCAGGCAGACTGCAGTCACTTGTCAGACTTGCCGAAAAAACGAACCCAATAGATTAAGGAAAGTACTGGCCTCGCAGTTATTCAACCTTGAAGAATGTTAGATGGACCATCTGGTCTCTGCTGTAAGAATATAATTTTGAAAGAAATTTGGATTCTTAATATGGTCATTAGTTTATTTTGGTTTAAATTGTAATCACGATCTTTTAACTTTTCAGACACCATTTCTTTGGTCACATGGAGTAGCTGACAGAACGGTATTGTTTGAAGATGGTCAAGCTGGTCCACCATTTTTGCAAAGTGCAGGTGTTAATTGTGAACTTAAGGTAGATTTCTGCATGGTCCTTTTATCTCCCGCTTCAGAGAATCTTTGATTTCGACGTGAGCTCTGAGTATCCAACTTATCAAGCTATCATATGCATTTTACAGGCATATCCAGATCTTGGTCACTCAATTTCCCAGGATGAGCTGCAATATCTTGAGTCATGGATCAGAAGTCGTCTTAAGGCCTCGAGAAGGACGGTTAATTTAGTCCACCATCGCTTCCCCAGTATAGCAACTTGGCGGATGCCGCCATGTTTGTATTCAATCTCATATTTTAGCTAATGGTTTCTTGTGGTTAGATTTCGTTTCCTGTGGCTGATAGCTGATACATATCGAAAACATTATTGAGGCATAAAACTCTAGGTGTATGCAGTTGTCTTTAGCATCTTTACTTAATTTTGAGCATTGCCATTTTCTTCTTTTATGGACCTAACTGTTATTGATCTAATATTGGAGTTTTGTTTCCAACCTGAATATTGGAACTTTTTTTTTTACATTGGGGATGTTTTCACTAGCTCTCTTGCAGGATCACATTGAGGTGGTGAAATATAGCAGAATGCCTGCTTCTATAGGAGTCATACTGTTTTTTCTGTAACCTGAAAACAATTTCTTGCATCAGCTTTCCTATGCTTATTTTATTCTTGTCACAGTGAGAGGGCATTTAGTTCGGTATGTATCATATGGCATATGATGATACAGCCTCTCATTGGCTATTGGAGCTTTACGACAATATGAATATCGACAATTTCTTGCATTTGTGGAGCTGGGAGCTGACACAGTTTTGTACATCGAGCTTTATAATGATATCTTCATTTTCTTTTTGATATTTGCAACGTAACCAAGTTTGAATGTTGTGCATAAGGCTGAAATCAAATCTGGGAGTGTTGAGTGGGAGGGATTAGTTTAGTTAATGACTGCAGTAGAATCCTACAAGATGTTAGTGTCGATCCAATTTCTACACAGAAAGCAAGCTTTACTTTTCTGTTTTAGATGTTAGTTTTTTTCCTTTTATTATTTGTAGTTTCGGGATTGCATATCAGGATACTTCTTGGTAGATGTGATCATTTTGATATTGTCTGCTCTTTCATCCACCATGTATGTAGGTTAAGCAAATGATGATACCAGCACAAACAAATGAGAAACAGGCTTCTGCAGCTTGTTCTCATGCTGATATAATATGCTTTTGTTGCGACTATTTTTGGCAATCCTGCGGCAATAGCTTTCTTATCTCAGAATTGGAATTAATGATCATGATCTATAAAATTCTCTTTTTATTTGCAGTTATATATATGTACCTATCAATACATCTCATTATAAAGTATTAATAGCCATACCATATTCCTCTTGTCTTATGTTATTTTGGAATCTAAAGTATTTATAGCAGTAATACTATCATGTGTTATGTTATTTTCAATATGTTTCACCTGATCAAATATATTATCTCGTAAAAAATTTTAGCGCCTATTGCAAAGGAGCATTTGGATCGCTAGGAACAACATTGTTTTCGATCAAGTACAACCAACTCTGCAAGGATGGGAAAGAACGTTCAGAAAAGTGTTGGCTTTGGTTATCCATAGAGGAAAAGCTAGCGTAGTTGATTAAGCCACGTCATGGATACATCGATTTGTATAGACCTTGGTTTTAATGGTCAGATTGATAGGAATGATTCTGACTTTCAATAAAGAGCCCGACATTTGACTAAGTAATCTATTATTGCATCCATAATTGGAAACTTGACTGGGTAGTTGGGCAAATTTAGTGAAGGCCAACAGCCAACTAAAAAGCTGATCATTAGCTTGCCATTATCCAAGGGCAAGGTGTTGCCTATATACATTATCGCCGCCCGTAGATGAGCGTGCACATATAAGCCAACATGAGGTTCTTAAGCAGCACCTGTTGCTCATCCCTTGCGTTCTTCCTGATCGTAGTGATCGGTAGCAGTAGTAGTACAAGTACCAGTATCATTGCAAACACCAGCTCGGCGCCGAGATACCATGCCATGTTCAGCTTCGGAGATTCAGTGGCCGAACCGGCAACATCTGCATCGGCAGCAACGCGACGGAGCTCGACGTGCTCACCTGCACCCATCCGCCATATGGCATGACCTACTTCGGCAGGCCGTCCTGCCGGTGGTGCAACGGTCGCGTGGTCGTTGACTTCATCGGTAGATATATTTCTTTATTTCATAACACTAGCGAGTTTGTAGAATAGAATTGTGACTGAACAAATGATCTTTTTTTGTGTGGTATACATAGCCACGATATCTAGTTAACTAACATATCCATGGTCTAAACTGAACAAAGTTTAATCAGCATGCATCCAAAAGGCAACATCTTAATTATGAAACCAGAACAAAGTTTGGTCGGCGGTCGGAACGCATACAAAAGAAACATTTTTATATGTGTTGGTTACATGAGTGATGTAGGAATTTTTAGTAATATACAACTATACGAAAAATAATGATCAAGTATGCACATTACCACATTTTTACATTTTTTTTAGAATGCAAGCAGCAATTTTTAAGACCTTGTCTCGAATGTTTAAGACTTTTACTGCCAATAAACAAAAAGTACATTTATATCAATCATAGTTATATATATTAAATATATTTTTTAAATATATTTTTCATAAAAAATGCTTCCATGCAACTATATTTTTTCCACTAATATCTGATTTGAAATATAAAGTCCCATTATTTTAGATTGAAGTATAGCTACTGAAAAGAGAAAGAGAAGGAACTCAAAAACCTCTCGTTTCTTGAAAAAAAAAATCAAAACGGGCAATCACAACCAATTGGCAATCACAACCTCTCGTTTCATAGAAACCTGTCGTTTACATTAGTTAAGTAAAAGTTTGTTTTTATCTTTTAAATTTTACCACATGGCAGCGCAAGCACTTGGGCTCCCACTAATACCACCATCAAAGTCCAAAGGCAAAGATTTCCGTCGCGGTGCTAATATGGCCATCACCGGTGGTACCGCGATGAACTTCACCTTCTACAAATCACTCGGCATCGAAGATCCAGTGTGGAACCATGGCTCGCTAGACATGCAAATCCAGTGGTTTGAAGAGTTGCTTCCTTCCATATGCGGCACAAAACAGAGTGAGAGCACTCTCTCTTCTTAATGAACTTGCCCATTAGATTTTTCTATTTGTATGTACTTGTGTGTATATATAATATATATTTAATTCAATTAAGCTGCTTGTCATCTCATGGTAGAATGCAAAGGATTCCTAGAGAAATCACTGTTTCAGTTCGGTGGATTTGGAGGAAACGATTACAATATCCAGTTTCTTGAGCTTGGATTGACGGCAGAGCAGGCAATGAATTACACCCCAATGATTGTTAATGCCATCGTTAATGGTATTGAGGTATATATATATATATATCATCGAGTTTTCCCTTAAAATTATTTGCAGATTCAGAATATGAAAATTAATAGCTATATATATATGTTTTTTCATCCAGAGATTGATTGCACTTGGTGCAGTTCACATTGTAGCCCCGGGAATCCTCCCAACGGGCTGTCTCCCACTCTTTTTGACATTTTTTGCTAGTTCCTCTAGCCAAGCCGACCTTGATCAGTTCGGCTGCTTGAGAAGATACAACCGTTTGACAGAGAATCACAACTCAATGCTCCAAAAACAAGTACAAATCCTCCAAGGGAAATACAGATCAGCAAGGATCATGTACGCAGATTACTACTCCCAGGTGTACCAAATGGTCCAACAGCCTCAAAAGTTTGGTAATTTTTTCACTCTACTCCCCATGATCCAAAAGATCAAATAGAGCGACACGAAGCGATAAATTGCTTCAAATTATGTTTTTCTTCCCCCCCCCCCCCCCCCACAAAGAAAATAAATATCAAACGGTTGCATGATGTGAAAGTATACTGGCTGATTTGTGTTGCCGAGCAGGATTCAGCAATCCTTTGGAGACGTGCTGCGGGGCAGGAGGAGGAAAGTACAACTTCGACGTCGGCACCAGATGCGGCATGCCGGGCGCGACCACAGCCTGCCACGACCCATCGGCTCGCCTGAGCTGGGACGGCGTCCACCCGACGGAGGCGGCGAACAAGATGATCGCCGATGCCTGGGTCCACGGCCCCTACTGCACCCCTCCTATTCTAAGTTGAACAGATCATATATACTCTCAGTTGCTAAAAGACGAACGGTGTCATCCAAAGGTCATCCATGGTGATCAAAGCCTGGGTATTGTTTGTGATTCCGGTGTGCCAAGCTAAAATTTGGTCGTGACCAAAACCTTGGTATGACCAAATTTTAGTAAATTTTTAGATATTTGGATTGCTACCGTGTCAAATACTAGAAACACTATCAAAGTGGCTTCATATGTCACTATGATATGTAGGCTCTGTATGCCAATAAATATTTTAACACTAAAACATATTCAATATGAATCTTGATTTGTTAATTTAAATGTAAGCAATACAATAGTTCAGATGGATTACGAATCGGAATCACGATTTAAATTTTATTGATTGAGGCTTAGATATCAAGCAATAAATGCTTTGGCATCACCTATCAGCTACCGCCATGATCATCCAAAAAGCAATACAACACCAAAGTATTTATGTTAAAATTTTAATATCAAATGGTATTAATTAATAAATTTTGGGGAATTAAATATATTCAATTTGTTGGTGCTAGTAATATGTTTATTTAATAATGATATCCCCGATGTAGATTTAGGACAGTAATATTGATTAGATTTTAGACAACGACGACTATAGTATTTTTCATTGTAGGACCAGAAACGGTGGGACGGCATGGCCATTGCGTTAGTCAACTTTAAGTTAGTCGTATTGTATGAATGTAATTTAATTTTATTTGTACTTTATATATTTTTTAGGTAATAGTTATGTCAAACTCTATAAATCTTAGAGTATTCTATGAAAATGGTCAAATCCGTAACGGTCCATCATGTGTTGATTTGAGTAATTTTTCATTTATCATCCTTGAGCACCCAAACCCTGAGGGTATAAGGATAAAGGAGATGAAAATATGGTTCACCCAATACTTTTAGCTTGACTCTTAGATTTATTATGTTACGATAGAATGCATGTGGACTCGTACGTTAAATCCAGTTTGTTGGGAGTTAAAGCCGGTGTATCGGACGGAAAAGTGGTTGAAATGGTTGGAGTGGTGCAGATGGCGTCGGGCTGAGTTCAATATCCTAGTGCAACCATGTCCAAGAGAAGCGGATGATAGTAGCAGTGCAGCAATACCAGTAGAAGAAAAGGATACACGCAGGCATGCAGTGTCGATAGGGGAAGTTGAACAAACGTAGATGACCGAGGTAGAGATTGTTGTGCATAGGCGGGCGGCGGAGGTTGAGGAGGGTCAGGCTAATACATGGGAGGAAATTGAAGAAATCATTGTTGAGCTCGAAAACATGGACCGTAACGTAACTCATGAGGAAGGAGCTTTATTGGAATGTGTAAATGTAGATGAAGATGACGGTGATGATGAGGATGATGCAGACGATGACTGCTCTAATACTGTCATCCCAGAAGAATGGAACTTGCCTGACAAAGCGAGGATGCAAGTTATGGAGAACCATGACTCCCCTTGGGAATATGGTTCTAGTATGGTTCACCTAAATCGTGTCTTCCTCAATCGGTCTGAAATGAAGGATGTAGTGGCATAGTGGGCAGTGACATCACACAGAGAGGTATTTGTTGCTATCTCAAGCCTAGAAATGTATAGTGTCAAGTGCAGAACTCCTGGATGCAGATTTTATGTTCATGCATACAAGCCAAAGAATTTGACCCACTGGGTAGCCTCAAGAGTGGTTCAGCACAATTGTATGTTGGAAAATATTGGTCGAAAGCACTACAACCTCACTACTGCACTAGTTGCAAATGAATTGTTCATTGACATTATACAAAAGTGGGACATAGAATTCTCGTTTATCCAACGATTTATCTTACAATAGTTCAAATATGAGATTACTTATCAAAAGGCTTGGAGTGCAAAGCAAAAAGACCTGGAGAAGCGATGGGGTACATACGAGGCTTCTTATTGCAACCTAGCCCGCGTGCTTGAAATTCTGAAGGTCAGAAACCCTGGCACGTACACTGCTTTCAAGGAGACTGAACTTGATGAAAACCAGCCTAGGATTTTTTTGGCGTGCTTTTTTTCCTTTAGGTCAGTGTCTTCAGTCCTTCCAGCATTGCCGCCCTTTGTTTTGCATGGATGGTACATTCTTGACTGGGAAGTATAAAGGCCAAATTCTCACTGCAATTGGTATTGATGCAAATAACTAGATACTTCTTTTGGCATTTGCATTTGTGGAGGGTGAGAGCAGGTTGAGCTGGCTCTGAATTTTAGGCATCTTAAGGTTGGGGCTGTCCATGATCGACCTAACGTTTGCTTCATACATAGTCGGCATGCTGGGATCTTATCTGCTATAAAGACACTGCAAGAAGATTCAAGTGAGCCGTTCCCTTGGAATGACTGGCAGAATAGGTGGTGCATGCATCACGTGGGAGCAAATTTCCACAAGCAATTCAAGATTAAAGCACTGATGGACATGTTCAAGAGGCTGTGGAGCCAAAACCAAAGTCGCAAGTTTGATGCTTTGTGGAAGGAGTTGGATAAGGAAACAAGGACGCACGTGCAAGAGAGAAATAAGGAGTCGGCTACTAGTGATGAAACTGTACCGAAGGTGCTGCCACCTCTTGGAGAAGGTATTGATCCTCCTAATATGAGAAGAAAGTCGGCAAGAAACATCAAATGTTTCTCACGCTGGATTAAGGCAAATCCAAAGGAGAAGTGGTCCTTACTCTATGACACCAGAGGTGCTAGGTTCGTGTACTGGGCTATGTCTTTATCGAATATGTGTAATATGAGTTAGTATATTTGAAAGTTGATACCTATTTTTTTATGTTATTTGGTAGGTATGGCGTCATGCCTACCAAAATAGTAGAGGTTTACAATTGGGTCATCAGAGTGCTACGTGGACTCCCTATTGTTGCAGTCGTTGAGGGGATGTTGTACGGCATTATTGGTTACTACCAGAAGAGGCATTATGTTGTTGTGATACACTGTACAACAATGCATATACCGTATGCCCAATGGATGATGGAGTACTTGCAAAAGAAGAACACGAAGGCAGTGAAACATATGGTTCGTAGCATGGGCGTCAGTGAGCACCACTTCAAGATAACCTTGAGATCAAAAGGAGGAGTGGGGAGCGATACCAGAATTGTCACTCATGAGGTGAACATAGGGCAAGTTTTCAATGGATGGTGCAAATGCTCCTGCAACAAACCGAAGGTTTTACATGTCCCATGTTCTCATTTGCTGATTGCATTATCACAAGTGGGTGTGGGAAGCTCAATATATGTGTCACAATTTTACTTGAAGGAAAATGTGGTGCTGACTTGGACTAAAGAGTTTCGTGGATTCAGTGCACATGGTGACTTTACAGTTTACGATAGATATATGCCAATATGTCTGCCCCCTATGATGTTGCTTAGACATCCCCATAGAAAAGGTGGTCGGCCGTAGACTAGGCGTATATGTAACGATATGGATGAAGCTGAAGTTGGCGGCCCTGTGAGGAGGTGCAATGAGTGTGATAAGTATGACCACAAGGCAAAGGATTGCCCACACTCTAACCGCGGTGATGCTGGAGTGGGACCATCCACCGGTAGTCGACGTGGGAGAGTTGCACATGGAGGACAAGCAGTGCACGGGACTGAGGTAGACCTTGATGGATATGCTATCTAGGAACAATGTGTTTCTTCAGTTATTTGTGTAACTGTTATGTTTTTTATGTAAAAACTAAGTGGTATTATTTGTGTAATTTTTTTGTTCTTGATGTAAAAAATAAGTTTTTTTATTTATGTATTATTTATGTTCTCTATGTCATATGAAGTTGTTTGTGTATGGTTTATGTTGTTGACGTATGAATTATGTGGTCATGAATTTACAATAACTATGTGTTATATGTTGGTCTATTTTTGCAGAGATGGAGCCATCGTACGAGCTTCTCGACCGTTGTGTGGACAAGCGTCACCGTGGATTTTTACACACCACGTGTGACGCTTCGAGTATTCCTGTGTTACGGATTCGTGCACCAAAGACGGCTTGGCGACTACACCCAGACTAGTCCGGCAGGTTGTACAGATGGTTCAATTTGCATGCAGCAACATTTAATTTGTTGTAAATAATCAGCTCATGTATTTGCAGGTTGGGTCACGTAGGACTTCTTTCGCTTGTACGGATGCTTCAGGCCACAGCTGAGGACACGGGTCTGCATCAGGCAGCTAAGGGACAGGAGGACGAGGGCCAGCTGCAGCGGTCTCGTTGGTTCCCATTTGACCGTTCTCTTATTTCAGCTTTGGTGGACCGATGGAGGCTGGAGACACACACGCTCCACATGCCATTTGGGGAGATGGCAGTCACACTGCAGGATGTCTCCATGCTGATTGGGTTACTGATTTCTGGTGAACCGATCGGTCCCTTGGTCACTCTAGCTGGTTGGCAGCAAGACTTGTTTGAGTGGTTTCAGGAAGTTCTACCTGAGCCACTAAACGTCTGGCCCATTGAGGAGCATCAAAAGCAGAGGCCCAAGAAGCAATGGTTGGAGCAGTTCATAGTTAGTAATTGTTTACGTTACTTCTCTAATTTCATATTGCACGTGTTTTGTCCATTTATTATCGGTAATAACAATCAATCGAATTATGCAGGTGGATAGGATGGCCGAGGATCCGACGGAGTACCAGGTTGCTCGACACCTGGAGGCTTACCTGTTGTGGTTGTTTGGTTGGGTGATGTTCACCTCCAGGCACGGCAACACTATGAATGCACATTGGATAGCCTATGCCCCGGCTATTGCTGACGCAGCAGTCGGCGATGTGCCTTAGGTGTCTTGGGGTTCGCCGGTTCTTTACGCCACCAACCGCGCCCTACGTGACGCCTACATGAGGACATGCAACGCGTCCAACTTGACAAGTATGCCTCGTCTGCTTCAGCTGTGGTCCTTGAAGCACTTTCAGGTTGGATGACCCCTCGTGGTGCCTATGCATTACACCTCAGAGATGTACACTAGCGACGACATCAACAAGCCTATAATGGGATCACTTTGGACACGCTGATGGGTATTTCCATCATAGTACCATTCAAATTTTACTGTTGTAACATTGATAACCTAACTTAGATGAACTGTAATTTTACAACCACAATGGGCAGGAGTTCAGGTTCATTTAGCGTATGAGGCTTTCACTGAGTAGTTTGACCACCTAAGGGTTGATATGGTCGTTTAGGAGCCGTACACCACCGACTTCGTGTTGCGACGATCCACTGGTCGTGGGATCTCCGAATTGTGCTTTAAGGACTTAGCGTTTTGGATGACGAGGGAAAAAAACTGGTGTTTGACGTATTCATCAAAGACTATGCCATCCATCGTGTTATGTGCCAGTTTGGATGGTGCCAAGAGGTCCCGGTCCCGCTAGGAGACCGTGTTCCTGCTTCCGTACATACATGATTTCTAATGTCGCATACCTCATTTTAATATGTGTATTGCTTTTCTCTAATTAACACTCCATTGTAGGTTGTCGATGAAGGGGCCACCAAGGAGCATCATTGACATGACCATCAGGATGCAGCCCTGGGTCCAGTAGTAGGGTGATGCTCTTGCGGACGTGATCGAGTTTGGTGCGTCTTACGATGACTATAGTTACTAGTAGTACCTGCAGTGGTACAGTACATGGACTCGCACATGTCTCCTTCGTGTCGTGGACCCCCATGTCGTTCCTCTGCTAGCACTGCTGCCCTGTACCTAGGACACGCAGGAGTGGCGCTACACGTTGCCTTACGTAAAATGTTCAAATTTTTACGGCTTTCAACATTCACATTACTACTATTGCTAATGATTAGTCATGTACTGCAGTCTGACATCGCGAGAGAGATTCACAAGGAGGTGATGAATTCAGCTACGAGACTACGCGAGCAAGGTACATGTGGTACGGCAAACGATGATATCTTTGAAGCGTTCTCCTGCTTTTTCGCCAAGGCCTGACGTATCGTGAAGTGCACATCGTGCTGGTAGCCTGACGTTGTTGTACGCGAGTCTTCGGCCGCGCATTCCACTTAGAGGCCCCCACGACCTTCCTCCGCCTTCGGCCACCAGCAATATGCTAGTCCTCAGCCTTCGCTCCCTGATCAGGTAATTTTATCACTATAAGATTTTTTATTTAACCTAAGAACTTTTTATTTCGTTGAAAAATAAATATTTTGTATGTAATTATTTCTTTGTAATATTGTTGTACATTTACGTAATCTTAGCAATCTGTTTTTTTAGTTCCATGTAAGGTTAATAAACTTGTTATTTTGTTTTATACATTTATTTTCTGCCGCAATTATATCAAACGCTAGAAATCTTATAGTTTCTATGCAAATGATCAAATGCATAACGGTCCATATGGTGTCAATTTGACTAATTATGCAGGCAGGAGGCTCTGGATGGGCCGCCCCCTAGTTCATAGAAGGATCTAGATGGGCCGGCCCTCACTTCACAGGAGGCTCTGGATGGGCCGCCCCCTAGTTCACAGGAAGCCTCAGATGGACCGGGCATGGCTACGATACTGCTCAACCTCTGCATCATGTGCATGCAGGAGGCTCTAGTTTTGCCACACGTGTGTGTCTTCCTACGCCAAGTATGTCACGACTCTTTATTTGGTAATGTTTGAGTTATTACGCATTCTTCGCTAATACTCAGTTATTTGTGAGCGATATAAATGCAGGTTTGATCCGCATCGATACAACCACATAGGTTTCTGGAGGTACTTCACACTCTAGCGGGAATCCATTCTTTGACTATGTAGGGGCCTCAGAAGTGTTGGGGTCATCACAGTTGTACGGTGCACCACCACCCACTCAAACTACACAGCAGGAGGCAGAAGGCATCTAGACGTGAGTGCCACGTGCCTGATTGGTACACACCTTCCACCTACGAGCATCCTCGGGAGGAGGAGGAGGCAGACGTTCCAGCTTCAGCACGTAGGCGCAAGCGTGCCAGAGGCAGGGCGCATGGAAGGGGTCAGGAGTAGCCTGTGTTGCTTTTATGATTAATAAATATCATTTGTTCAACTTTCCATTTCATTAGTTCAGACTGCTAGTTTACGGAGTAGTTTAGTTACTCTGATGATACTATCTTATATGCTAGTACCTTATTCTGCTATCGTATTCTACTGTGTTAGTATGGTGGGAACAGCCGATGGCAGCGGAAGAGAATCACTAGGTGGATCCAATGCATCCAATGCATTCACGATACGCTTCACTGCATCCACACTGAGTACTTCATCTCCCTTCATATCCCCTTTCAAATATTCACTTCAAACTTTCAAAATAAAAAACCGTCGCATCAAAAAACCCTACAACTATAACCCTTTCAACTACAATAAAACATTACATGATGAGGATACAATTTATTCAATTATGAATAGCATGATACATGAAAATATAACAAAATACTAAGGTAACACGTCACCATAAAGCGTCAGTGGTCGTGGTGGTGGGGGAGCAAGCTTTTGGTGAGTCCTAGGTACATATTGGGATTCACATATTTAGGGAATGATAACATAGTACAGATCAAATACGAAATCAAATCCTTGGCCGACCGCTAGAACACATCCTTATTACTCCTAGTTGTTCTTCCAACCTACTATGCGAGGTGGGATATAGCGCCTTCTAACGTTGTTGTATCTCTCTCGGTGTAATTGTTCCTGTAGTTCCTTGATAATGACGTGCAGGTGACGGATGTATTCTTCAATGTGTGGATCTATTAGAGGGTCAATCCAATACTGGAACCCAGAATCATCTGTCTGGAAAAAATGATAGATGAGATAAGTAAATGGTTTTGAGAAAAAAGGAAATAAAGTGAGTATTATTTCTTTGTACTCTGAAATGTGGGCAATGGAAGAAGCGGCACCCATAACATGCCGGTTCTTAAACTCTCACTCGTGAACCACCATTGAGGTGCCAAGAATCGGCACTGATAGGCACTACCAGTGTCAGTTCTTGGCTAGAACCAGCACTAATACTTCAGTACCAATTCCAGCCACAATCCTGCACTGATAGTGCCTATTAGTGTCGGTTCTTGGCATCTCAATTATTGCTCATGCACGGGAGTTTAAGAACTGGTACTGATAGTCACTATCAATGCCGGTAGGAAGTAGAACCAGCACTGATAGTTACTATCAGTGCCGGTAGGAAGTAGAACCGACACTGATGATATATATCCAGCACTTAACCACTCTCCTCGTTATGCTCCATTCAGCATGCAGCCTCATCATCGCGTGTTGGCTCGTCGCCTCCTCGTCCTCGTCCTTGTCGTGCGTTAGCCCGCCACCTCATCCTCCTTGTCGCATGCTAACCACTGCCTCCTCGTCCTCGTCATGCGTCACCCCGCTGCCGCCTCCTCCTCCTCGCGCGTCGGCCCACTGCTGCCTCATCCTCCTCATCGCGCGCTGGCCCATCATTGCCTCCTCGTCACCTCCTCGACATCCCCATGGTGAGCAGCAGTAGCAGTGGAGGTGGAGGGCGTAGATCTAGGCAGCATGGAGGCGGCCACTCTATCCTATCCAGCCGCCCGGGTCCGGATGACCACTCTCGTACTTCCGGCCTCTAGATCCTCAACAGTGTATCCCCTTCCTACCCGGAATGGCCACGAAACACCTGGGTTAGTTTTCAAATTCAAGTTAGCAAATTGTAGTTAGCAAATTATAGTTAGCAAATTGTAGCTAGCAAATTGTAGTTGGCAATTTTAGTTAGCAAATTTAGATCCTAAAATTAGATATGTATTTTAGTTCAAAATATGTTGGCTTATTATTAGATGTGTATGTCATTATATTAGATGTGTATCGCTATATCGGTGTTTTAGATGTTATCATCACTTTCCGATGAGTAACTAGTTTGGTACTTCCTTGTTCTGCAATTGATGACTTGACATAATTGCGATATTATCCACATATGCGGATTGATATGGCATTGGCGTTTTTTTCTCTGGGCATGCAGACGTACCTATGACTTGTCTTAGGTACATCTGCATGCTCAGAGATGAAAATCTCTTTGCTATAAATTATAAGAAGGACAATTAATATTGTAGTTTGCTGTTAACAAATTCATAACATGTCAATTGATGTAGATGTTTCCTTATGTACAATGGCTACATGATATTATTGAGGACCTTAGTGGCACACCACCTTGGTGACAACGACATTGGCTGATAACAATAAAATGAAGATCACTATCTCTTTTAGTATTGCTTTTCCTAAAGAAGGATATATCATTTTAATAGCATCAAGCTCTGAAACAAACCAAAGACTTATGGCTGAAAGATCTACTATTTATGCGCTTCTACAATCGGTTAACCTGCAACTTGGATACATGTTTTCGGATTACAGCTATTTCAAATTGAAAGTGCTTGAACAGAATGAGGATGTAATTGCAATGACTCCTAGGCTTTCGCGGTTACATACAGCTGAAACGGTTGGTAACATAAACCTGTAGTTTGTAGCTAGGATTATTTCAATAATATTAAAAATTTTCTCTATATTGTTGCTCTTTGTCTGTAAGATTTTTACTAGAACACTCGGATGCTGATGGATCGTAGCTTGACTTCAATCTTACGCCTTGTTGCCCAGCAGTGGGGTACACATTACTTGGTCCTCAATGCAGAAAGGTCCGGGAAGGAAATTACGAGTCACACCTTAAGTTTCAGTGTGATAGTAACAGTTTTGTTATTTACAGAAGTCTAATGGAACTTCCGTTTGAAGCAACAACTAGTGCGCTCATTTATGCACTGAATCATTTTGATGTAATATTTGAAGTTGAAATTTTAGATATCAACTATGCATGTAATGGTATTTGATGTAATTTTAGAAATGCCTGTAGTTTGAATTAATGTATTAAGTGTTTAGCGTGACTTAAATATTACAAGGGCTCCGGAAAGGAGAGGATGGAGCTCACAATTGCACAGAGGCTCAAAAAGAGATAGTGACACAAGAACATGAAACTTAACAAGCTAAACTCGAAGAGTTGGTTGGCACATTTAATTTCATATAGCCAAATCATGTGCAAGGTGACCACCATATAAGCATCCACTCATACCGAGGTAATACAAGCATTAAGAACTAGCCAACTTCAATCTCAAACTAGCAAAATAAACATTCATGACAGTAGGCTTTGCAAACGCTCACATATGAAATCAAGACTTAGTTAGATCAAGTAATTAAAATAAAATTGATCATTTAGGCATATTTCGTTCATTTTTATCCTCAAGTTGACTCTTATCCAAGTAAAGTATCACACGACTAGGTATGACAAACACCTTAAGGCTTCAAGACAACTGTATTGGATCACATTTTAGCATAAGATACTTGAATTCGCCAGATTATTCACATGATCAAGTCAAATAGTGTCTTTACGACACAAGAAACACATATTCTCATAAGGTTCTATCATGAACTAGACATTTGATAAAGATAGAAAACATAATATAATGTTCCCCAATCCATTGTCTTGAACCAAGAAGACCTAGAGCAAGATATTCATCAAACTAGCCTTAACACAAGTGTTGACTAAGCCTAAGAAATTATGGACATGGTGATCAAGAATGTAGCATTTTATAGCCTACATGATTCATAAAATTGCCAAATTTCATCTTAAGTAGAGATAGCGTGCTTGAAATGTATCATGTCAAAGAATCAAGAAGAGCCTAAGATTAAAAGATTGCTCCACACAACTACTCAACTTAGTCCAAATTCAAGTCTAGCAATCGAAAATGCTAAAGATATATAAGTCAAAGCTCAGCTACTATGATTATCTTATATTGTGAAATGTAATGTAAATGCAATAAAAGTAACATAGAATATGTACAAATGATAACTCCCCCTCACACAATGTCATAGGTATGGCACACATCAAGCTCTCCTCTCAAATAGGTAAATCCTATAGCACTAGAGGCTTGGTGAATATATCGGCTAGCTGGTGTTGGGTATCTATGTAGCTCAACTCAATATCTTCCTTCTCATTATGGTCTCTTAGAAAGTGGAATCTCACATATATGTGTTTGGTTTTGGAGTGTTGAACTGGGTGGTTAGCTAAGCTTATGGCACTAGTGTTGTCACACAAAAATGGTACACTCCTGAAATTCAACCCAAAATCCCTCAAAGTAGCAACTATCCACAAAATATGTGACCAACAACTAGCAGCAGCTACATATTCAGCTTCAGCAATAGACTGTGCAATACTAGACTGTTTGCAAGAAGACAACACACAAGAAAAGTACCCAAGAAGTGACTTGTTCTTCAGGCCTCCGCCTACCACCTACATATGAGAAGAATAATAGGTGGATGACTCAATACTGGGGTTAGTCAAAAACCTCTTGGGAATCAAAGACTGGGTCATCCGTCCTGAAGTGGTAAAAGCAGGTGTAGGTAAAACTGGTCTAATACGCTGAGGGTGAGTACCACGATGAGGAAAACATGGTCCGTCAAAGCGCTGAGACTCAAAACCTCTTACACGTGGACCAAAACCATATGAATCATGGCAAAATCTACACTGGACAACACCTCTAGGAAGATAATGAAAAGCGCTAGGGACTCATGAGTAGAAGCGAGAAAAAGGCTCATGTACACCAACAGAGGAGCAGTACATGTCCCGGGTGCTCCACTCCCACTCACGCCGCTCATCTCTCCTACGGAAAAAGTAAAACCCAACCAAGTGACTCTCTCTCTCTCTGGCAGTAGGTACAGCGGTAGCGTCTCTCAGGAACTCGACCGCCGGTCACTCGGGGCTCTCTCATCTTAGGTTGTGGAGCTCTCTTGGGTTATGGTGCAGGTTTCTTCTTTGTGGGTTGAGAAATGGGTTTCTTGATGGGTTGTGTTGTGGCATTGATTTTAGAATTTTCAGCTTCTACGGTAGTGGGTGTAGTGAACACAGTCTTAATCTCTCCACTGTAAGCTATCCTCTCAAAACCCAACCCAAGAGCCAAACTCGCCTTATCAGCACACATCTTGGTCTTAGCTAGGATCAAATTCATTTTCCCTTTGCCCTCTGAGCACTTCTCCACCAGAGAAAGGAGGTACTCATTCTTAGTCAAAAGCTTTTGAACTTGCCCTCTACCCAGATGAGTTTATCCTAAAATATGGTGCAGGTGGAACAATTTGGATGCACATCCTTAGGACTTCCAGCACTCTCGAATCTAGACTCTAGCTCCTTCAGGTGATTTTCTTTTAGTTCAATATCCTTTGCGAGCAAAGGGTAATTCTTACAGGCACCTAAGAGGAGCTTCTTCACAGCACTCTCAAGCCGACTGGTGACTTGAGCATGCACATTACGAAGCTTGGCAAGTTTAGCCATGACAATCAAGCAACTCTCACATTCCTCAACATCGGGCCTAGACCTAAGCAATGCAAGTTCAGTAGAGATAGACTCATACTTAGGCCTAAGATCCTTCAACTCACGCACAGCTTTCTTTTGGCTAACAAGAGCATCATTCAAGATATCGACTTGAATGGAAAGCTGGTCGTAGAAAGGAAATACATTGGAAGGATCCAGCTCGAGGTCGCTATCGTCGTTGTTGTCGTCTGCCATGAAGCAGAGGTCAGTGAAGTCCTTGGCCTTCTCTTGTTCTTTGCTTGCGATTCATCCTCCTTCAAGCTCTCCTCATCGCTGAAAGAAGTGTCAATGTCGCTGAGAGCCACCACGAACTCCTTAGAAGCCATCTTGGCCGCCTTCTTAGACATCTTGTCATGGTTCTTTTTGAAGAAGGGATTCTTGTTCTTCTTCTGGTGCTTGTTGTAGTCGTGGTCGCCATCCTCCCTCTTCTTGACCTTGGGTTAGTCCACCTTGAAGTGGGTACTATCACTGCACTCAAAGCAGGCACGAGAACCACCCCTCCTCTGATCTCGATGATTGTTGTAGAAGCGGGTGAACATCTTCACGATAAATGCAAGGTCCTCATCATCCAGTGTGTTCACCTGCTCCTCTATGACAGAAACTAAGGAAGACAAAGGAAATCCACTTGATGAAATGTTAGCACAAGAAAAACCAGTTGTAGACTAATTGCCACCACCAAGTCCGAAAACCAACACCATGTTCTGAGACAGGGGATTTTCGAGACCGATCCGAGCCGCCTTAGCTATCTCAATGGATTTGAGCTTGCTGAAGAGCTCATCACAAGTTAATGTGTCATAAATTGGAGACTCTTCAATGCTCAAGATCTTCACTTCTCATATGCTATGGTCAAGAGCATAGAGAAGCCTGATTGCTCTTTCATGGTCAGAATAGGGCAAAACACCAATTTATCGAAGATTGCTAACAATCCCATTAAAGCGAGCAAACATCGCATCTAAAGACTCTCTAGGGCCTTACACAAACATTTGGTATTCTTGATTATATATGATTTGACCTTAATCTGATTAGTGCCTTCAAGAAAGACACTCAGAGTATCCCAGATCTCCCGGGTAGTACGGAGGTGTTGGACCCTGTCAAACTCATTTCAACTCAGGATAGTGAACAAATTATTTATGGCCTTGTTGTTGGCCTCATACTATTCGATTTGAACCTGAGTCGTGCAAACAGCAGGGATCTCGTAGTTGGAATCAACTACTTCCCATATTGCACTTCCTTGTCTTAGAAGATATGAAAAATCACAGTCATCAAACAGCGGAATCTTCCCACTTCTCTCCATATCGCCTACGGATCACAAAACTAGTTAAGGTCAACAAGTGACCAAACCAACTCTGATACCAATTGTAAGAACGAGATTGGTGACAAGAGGGGGGGTGAATATGCGCCTTAACAAATTTCTTGTGAAATCGATGGCCTTCTCCTATTTGGATAATCCAACGCACCTCAAATCTCAAGTGGAAGTAAAAATCGAGAGAAGTTTTAACAAGAGAAAATTGAGATAATATGACACTACATATGGTATATGAACCATAAGTTCCATTTAAGATCAATCCATGTGTCTTAACACTCGAAAGAACACAACTAGCAAAGAAACAAGAAAAGATGAATATCGAGCAATGAAACTCTTCAAATTGATTGTCTAGAGGCAAGGGAATTCAAGACCCCGTCACATAAGCGTGTGTATGCAAATTTTATGCCTCTATAAAATAGAAGAATGACCTCACAAGGTGCTAAAATTTCAGCCCAAAAACAAAAAAAAAATCAAAACCAAAAAGAAAAAACTTGCACACAAGGCAAGAGAACCAAGAGAGGGAAATTAGAAGGAGGGGAATTCAAGAATATGAAATAAATATAATTACTCAAAGATGCCAGCCCTATTTTGAGCGGATTACAAAGATTTTCCTCTCAAAACTCTCACTTATTACATAGGCTAAGCACTGATCCTCCTCTCCACTAAAACCCTATCATAATGCTCTCATATGGGTGGCACAAGGGGCTCAAATGGCTGGTTCATCCTCTCCAATAGCCCTACCCCTCTATTTATAGGCCTAGGAAACTTGACATCCAAGTTTTCTAGCTTTTTTCCAAAATACCCCTCTCTTGTAGTACACTTCTATCTACTATCAAGGGTATTTTAATCCATTTTCTTCTCTATTTATCAGACGGTCATGGAACCTTTACAACTTAGCTTCGCCTCGACACAAGCTTCGCGATGGTGCCACGTACTCCTCCAATCCTCCCACAGTTTTGAGGCCAAACTGAGAAACCCTAGCATGCTTCTCAAAGCGTGACTAGCCGCCACTTGCTTTCACCTGAAGCAAGTGCTTTGATGATTACGTGTGTCCTCCGTCTTGCGATCTTGACCGTCAGCAAGTCTCTCTCGCCTCCGATCCCTTGGGTCACCTTGTCACTTACACCGACATCCCCTTCGCTTGACTTTGTCAACACGCCATCTTTATCCTCTTTTAATGCTTTGGTTGACCTTCATGTGTATAGCAAGGATCACCCTTGACTCCATCCGACCCTCCTTGATCATCTGGCACCAAGCACCCGCTTAGCCTCGATCACCCGCCATCGACCGCCAAGTTGCATCCGTTACCTGCGCACCTTGGAACAAGCAAACACATTTCTCCACACTACAAAACATCTCCAGGTTAGTACAAAATCAAAAACTTCAACTCAGAGCACATCCTGCAGAAAATATGAACACCGGATGTTCCGATGTGTTCTACTCCTGAATACCGGACCATCTGATGAGTGTAACACTCTCTGTTCTAGGAAAATTTTGCTCTCTGTAAGAAAAATCTGGTGAAAACTTCCTGTGATCTCATGTCTATCACCGGATAATCCGGTGTGTGCTAATCTACTGAACCACCCTTTTCCAACCTCTTTGCAACAAAAGGTCTAGTGCATTCTCCGGTGTTCACAATCTCAACACCAAACTATCCGGCGTACATAATCAAATTTGGCGCCAAAAATCTCCTCTCTGCAGAAATACTCCATCGCTCTCAAAGTTCATCATCAGATCATCTGATGTTTGCTTTCATTTCTGCTTCAACACTGAAAATGCTCCGGTGATACCCTTTTGTGTAGCCACCACACTCACCAGACCTTCTGGTGCATTGATCTCCAATGTTGCCCAAAAATTGCTCTCTGCAAGAAATAGTCTGGCGAGTATACACTGCCCATACTGGAACTTTCGGTGTGTGTAACTTTTTGCGTACAAAGAAGAATTCGCCAATTCCAAACACCACCAACTTGAGTTAGACATGAACAAGAACATGCATCCACAAACATATGTTAACCAAGTTCAAGACTCATCACTATTGGCAATGTCTCATCACATGCAAACCAATGCACTTCTCCACTTGCTTTCTCATAAGCTCAACATGTAGAGATAAAATTCTAGGAAATAATTGAAAAATGATAAACAAGGTAATTAAGAAATGCCTAGAATTAGTCTACATGTAGATCATTGCAAATGCCCTAAGGTAGAGAACAAAATGTTAATGAGAAACTAAGTGAAAATGTGTCTTGGTTTATTTGTAATGAATAATTGACAAGATTGTAGTCTTGGTTTGATGAGTTTTGTGTTGCATGAGCATGTCTATATGTTGCAAATGTAATCATGTCTGACCAAATTTGAAAAGAAAATAGAGTTTATGTTTTTATCTCTGAGTCCAGGGAAATTGTACTCACAGGATGGTCTAATATGTAGGAAATTATACACATCAGATAGTCCGATGATTAGAAGCAGTACACACCGGAGCTTTTTCTATACAGAGGCGAAACTTAGATTGTGCACTAGATGGTCTGGTGTTCACGGGACGTGAACACCAAAGCATTTTCCAGAAAGGTATGTTTTGTGTGCCAGGTGGACTTTGGCCCACCGGATAGTCTGGCAATGGAGCTGAGTACACACCAGACAGTTTTCCAAAGAAGTCTGTTTTTCATACCAGAGAGAAGATGCACACCAGATAGTCCGGTGATGAGCACAGTGAACACTAGAGGGTACACCGGACTATTTATCAGAGAGGTTAAAACATGGGGTCTGATGCAGATGTATTGACCAGATAATCCGGTGATGGGCATGGTACACACCGGAGGTTTCACCGGAGGGTTTTTTCAAAAGGTTTTCAGCAGATAAATCAGTGCACACACCGAATGATCCGGTGTTCAGAGACGGGTACACACCGGAACATTCGATGTTTATAATTTTTCATGGATTTGGTCCTTTGACAGGGATTTTTTATGTTGGGCTAATTGGAGATATTTTTGGAGGTTTGGAGAAGCATGTTTGCTTGTCTAATGTTATGTAGGTGATGGATACAACATAGTAGTCGATGGTGGTATGATCAGGGCGAAGTAGGGAGTTTGTTGCCGGAGGATCAAGGAGGTCAGGCGGAGTCAAGGGTGATCCTAGTTGTGTACATGGTGGTCAAGCAAAGCATAGAATGAAGGATGAAGATGACATGGTGATAAAGTCAAACGAAGGAGATTCCGATGCAAGTTACAAGGCGACCTAAGGGATCGGGAGTGGGAGAGACTTGCCGGCGATCAAGATTGCAAGACTGAGTACATGTGTCGACATCAGGATGCTTACTTAGGGTCAAAGCAAGCAGCAGTGAGTCATGCTTTGAGAAGCGTGCAATGCGATTTCATGGTTTGGCCTCAAAACCGTGGAGGGATGGAGTGCACGTGGCATCATCGTGAAACAATCATCGAGGCAAAGCTAAGTCGTGAATGTGTCACAGCCGTTCAATGGACAAAGTAGAAAATGAACCAAAATATCCCGGTGGTAGATAGGAGATTATTGTAAGCGAGGGGTATTTTAGGAACAAGAAAATTTAAGGGCTAAGTCACCTCCCTAAACTTATAAATAGAGGGGTAAAGTTGTAGGGGAGTAGTGAGCCAGCTATTTAAGAGCCTAGTGATAGTTTTTGGAGGAGATGAGAGGATAGGCTTAGCCTTTGTAATAGGTTAGAGCTTTAGTGAAGAAAAAACTTAGTAGTCTGTCTAAAATAGGACTAATCTCTGTGTTTAATGAAGTTTATTTTCTCGCATGAGTTTATGTTCATCTCCTTCTTTTGGTTCCCTTATTTCTCTTGTAAGGTTTTTATTTTTGGTTGTGATTTTCGTTTTTCTTTTGAGCTGCAGATTTTTCACCCTTGTGAAGTTGATATCTTTGTTGCTAGAGACGTAAAATATGCATACAATAATACAAATTTGGGTCTCGCATCCTCTTGCCTCTAACTCATCGATTTAGAAAGTTTCTTCATTCGGTGACCATTTTCTTGAGTTTCTTTCAAAATTACAAGCTTTTTATGACTAGTCATGGAATGGTCTTAAATTGAATCTTGTGTTCATATCTCATCTATGGAGTCACATGTTATCAGTTCTTTTCTTTGTTTCTCTATTTCCTTCCACTTGAACTTTTAAGGTGTGTTGGATGAAACAAAGAAGAATGTCATCCGATTTGAAAGAATCTGATGAGACGCATATTCATCCCCTCCTCTAGTTGCTAATCTCGATCCTACAATTAACATGGGCATGAGGGCAACAAGAACACCTCGCTGCAGAGGAAATACTTGTTGTACAACTTATTTGCACAAATCATTTACATCCAAATGTTTGTATTCCCTTTGATTAGTAAGTAAGTCACTACCCAAGTGATTTGAGTCATTTAATCTCTTGATCGTAAAGGAGATGTATAAATGTCTTGTACATATAACAGCCCCCTTGAGAAAACCAAATTTACTGAATTTTAGACCTAAGTATATGCTGAGCAAACGAATTGAGATGTATTGCAAAGTTATATCATTACATCAAAGGTATCTGTTTGTAAATCACTGCTGAGTGAGTTTCAATTAACCTGCATTCGAAAACAACGTCGTTCCAGGTAAGTCAGCATGCTCTGCCACAGCACAGCCTGTATGTTAAGCATTGCATTCTTTTCCAAGAATCAGGTATTTACCTGACAGTAAAGAGCAGCACAAACATCATCTACAATGGGGAAAACATCATTCTTTGCAACATTTATTAGCCTGCAATGTCTAATGCAACCACACTTAATAAATCGTATCACCTTGCCAACCGGCAGCATTCATTTCATTTAACACAAACCAGTAGCATCCGGTTTATATTCAACCAAACCAACATACTGGTTTAGAACATCCTGCATAATCACCTAATTTGGCAGCACTGGTAAACAAGTAGTTCATGAAGGCTAGGTTAACAGCAATTCATTCCAGCAGCCAGGACGAGAAACATGTTATTGGAACTACCACAGATCATCAGGAAAACTTGAAGGCTAGGTTAACAGCGACAGAGCAGGACCTTGAGTTCTAAGATGACAAAACCCTGAGGATATCATCTGCTGTTACATCTAGAAGCATATGCAAATCATGCGTGAATAACCTGCGCATAACAACTGCGATAAACAGCATTTCACAAAAGGATATGCCTTGAAAAGGCTGTACATTTTCTTGTATTGTGAAATTTGAAAAAATCTTAGGGGACAGTTTCACTGTCACTCTTTTCATCAGGGGCGCACATCTGAACATAAGTTTCAAGAAATCGACTTCATGACCAGTTCCTTCAAAAATTTCAATTTCTACCTCTTCAAGAGCCATCAAGGAGAGATTCTGACTTCTCCAGTTTGGCGGTTGATCACAAGGACAATTTGGAAGGCATTGTTCCATATGGATTGCCGCTTGGAGCATTCATTGAACATTTTGGTAACCAAAAACTGCCAAAGCTTTAAAGAACTTTGAACAAAGTCTATCCAAAGTCAAAATGGTACATCGACACTCAAACCTTGGAGAAGTCATTCCAATATCAGCATGGAAAGCTGAGCTAGTTATAACGTTGATTCATCAAAGAGGGATATACCAATAGATAAAAGGGATGCCAATACTTGTATATAATAATAGGAGGGTAAACAAGGATGTGTTGCTACATGCTAATTTGAAGAGAAGCTATTTTGCTTTCGAACTGTTGGGGAAAGAGAGAGAGGGCAGGTAAAAAGTTTTCTTTCCCTTTGTGTGTGTTGGGACGGAGTGCTCTCATGCCAAACAGGAATCATCGTGGATATACTAGCCAGACTATATCATTAAGTTGTTTCTGCGTGAGTGATAAAAGGATTCCAGAACTCAAGGATGAACTTCTCACTTCTTCTCCAGCACCTGTCTGGGAAGAACGATGCGGCAGGACAATAGATGGTGTATTTCGGTCACCGGATAAGATTACGAGGTACAATAGAATGACATAAAAACTAACCTTTTAAATTTTGATATTGTCAGAACCTCCTTGTACACACTGACACATTTCTCTTTGTCATCGAGGCTGCCTCTCACAACCCAAGTGAGCAGCGTCGCATAATGACAATACACAAGCTGCGCATGATCGAGCATAGAGCAGAACCAAACCACGATTTAGCTTGAGCACAACAAAGGTAAGATCCAAGTGAGCGTAAAGCCAGTTGGGTTCTTGGTGAAGTCATGAACAAAAGCTTAACGTGTTGCGGGTGGTATGATATTTTCATCCGTGGGAGAGCACGGGCATTCAGCTAGTAATAACAAACTAAATGAGTAAACGCTAGGAAAATGTGAGAAGAGCGCAGAAGATCCTACTGAAATAGTTGCAGCTCCAATTCGTAACAAGAGCTCAAAAGAGCTGATGTACCGGTAAGAGCTGCTGCCACACCTGCAAGTCCGCCAGTGCCGGAACAGCACATATTTGCAGCATTCGGTACCCTGCGATGTCTAATGCAATCACAGTTACTGAATCTTATCATCTGGTTTATATTCAGCCAAAGAAACATACAGGTTCAGAAGGAATAATCCTGCATATTCAGACAAATTTGCAGCACTGGGGTACAGGCATGAACCCGAATTCATTAGACATTTAGACTAGACCAACATCAATTCATTCCAGCAGGCTGGACAGGAAACAAGTTTATGGAACAAACGCGAATCATCAGCAAAACATGCAGGCTAGTTAACAGCGACAGAGCACTAGCTTGAGTTATAACAAGAGAAAAGCCTGAGGATATGCTGTTAAAGATATAAGTATATGCCGTCACATATAGATGCGTACTGAACCTTCTCCCCACTGCTGTCATAAACATGGCATTTCAAAGAAGGATTCTCGAAAATGTTGCAGATTTTCTCCCATTCTATCTCACGTAGTAAAACATCAGGAGACAGTTTCACAGTCACTCTTTTCATCCAGGTGCGCATCTCAACACAAGTTTCAAGAAATCAACTTCATGGTCGCTTCCCTCGAAATTTTTTATTTCTACTTCTTTAAGAGCTGTCAAGGAGATACTCTGACTTCCCTAGATTTGCGGCTGATTGCAATGACAGTTTGGTGTGCATGCTTCGTTTGTCACCTGAAAGAGACGTGAAGTACTGCTGATTCTCCATATCCTAAAAACATCATTGCAAACAACTATTCCAACATCCAAGAATGCAGCGAAAAATAGTTCTTGAAAATCTATATATAAGGCAGATGAAGTAAAGAATTACTGCATATCGTCCAATGACCAGCTTAAGGCTTTGCATCGCTGTCCAAATCTCAAGTAGATTCAATACCATTGCTTCAAAAACATGTCCAATTGTGTGGAGACATAGCTCCAAGATTGAAAAGTTTGGAAGTTGGGCTATTTCTTGCAAGTTCCGCGCATGTGGTGCATGATACTGTAATAAATGTATAAATCATATCTCAGAGGAAGTACAAGACAGTAAAATAATTTGCTGAAATTTTCCCAACAAAAGCGTTAAATGGAGCATGAATGATTTGTAATGCGCGGCGAAAGCACAGCAGAGGACACACTTGGAAAACATGAATAACACAGATCCAAGCATGAGCAACGCAAAGCTATATCGTTATGTTTCCCTCACTATCTCAACACCAAAGTAAGCAGATTCCAGATGGATTCTCAATTGGAGTTTTTTGTTGCAAATGCTCATCTCGTCTAGTCTACTGTAGATTCAATCTTATATGAGCCAGATTACAGCTTGTCTAAGATGAGCACCTCCTTGATTTGTTGCTGATATGATTTCATCAAATTTATAGCAAATCACTCTGCGCAATGTAATAGCCACTTTGCTCAGTCAAGTATCAGTAAGACGGTAACAACAATTCTGGACCACGAGTACAGTCTACATATGAAGGTTGAGCGAATTGTCAAACTGTCAAGGAAACAAAGGAGTGATTACGCACCGGGATAAATATGTTCAAACGTAGGATGTAGCCACTCTTCCTCATCCATAACTTCAGGCCGCTAAGGCACCACATCCCGTCAATCCCTACATGCTCACCGGAAAACATGCAATGCCACGAGAGATTCTCCACCAAAGGTGCCGAGAATGACATGCTGAAATCTGTCAATGAGGGTATTCAAGGTGAACTTCTTCAGCACAGGGGCAACAATGTCAATCCACCCATCTCGGTCCACGACGAGCTCCTCAATCGTCATTGAGTGGACCCTGAAAATGTCGCGATGCCTAGATCGGCGCAGTTCTAGCACACGCAGTCGCGGGCACTGCAAGATCAGGCCGGCGGTGCTCAAGTCGCAGCCTGCAACGGACAGCCTCTCGAGCACAGGGAACTCACTGCCGGCCGCTGGCGGTGTTAATTTGACATCACCTAGTTCCAGTTTGATTGATGTTGCGCGATCGAAGCAAGGCAACTCGACGGCAATGCCGCTGTCCTTTATGTTTATCCAGACGATTATGGTGAGCTCCACCGGAGCCAGCCGCGCGGCGGTGCGGAGCAGCGAGGCGACGCCAGCGGCGGAGAACTTGAGGCGCTTGGGGACATTGATGTCGAGGACGGACAGTTTAGGGAGGGCGAACTGGGCGAGGGCGGCGACAAGGGCGTCGGGCGCAATGCCGTGGATGTGGAGCTCGGGGAGGCGCCTCCATAGGCCGCGCCACCGGCGGGAGAGGCCGCCAGCGTGGGCGGCAGTGCGGGCGCAGCAGACGCGGGCGAGGACCCTCAGAGCACGGTGTCGGGGAGGCCGCTGATGCGGTCCCCTCCGTCAGTGTCGCAGCACGGGCAGCTCCGCGGCCGGCATCGGCGGCCAGCTCCGCGGGGCAGCTCCGAGGGGAGGGAGCGGCACGAGCGCAGCTCCATAATGCAAAGATGGCGTTGTTTGGGGAGGAGAGAGCGGTGGGATGAAGGAGTTGGAGTAGCGGCGGTGTACTGCAGATGGGAGATGGCGGATAGGAAAGGGGGCGGCGGTGCCCCGACCGCGACTCCATGACGCAAAGACTCGAACCCTAGGCAAATGTTACCTCAGGATATTGTTGTCCGGGGAGGGGTGAGCGGGATAAAAAGTTGGAGCAGTGAGCAGGGACGGCGGCCTGGTGCGTATGGGAAGGGAGCGGCGGCGGCGAGGTTCGGCTGGGCTGGGCTGCTTAGCATCTGGTGTACTGCAATGCGGGGCAGCACCGACAGTGGCTACTTCGGGAGGTGCCGGCAGGAGGGCCGTCGGCTTTTATGTCGGCGGCGGTGCTGCTTTGGGCAGCGATTCGGCAGCGCGACAGCTTCAAGGCACGGTGATGGCGGTCGGAGTTACAAGGTCGTCAGCTTCAAGCCGGCGGTGTGCTTTTCCGTTTTTTTTTTTTTTTTTTCTTCTTTCTTTCAATCTTGTGGTGGTGAACTTCGAGCCACCATGTATAGGGACAGTTTCTGGTTTTTGGTTGACGGCGAGGCTACCGACTTCATGCCGACGATGTGTCGTGCATTCCCTTTCCCTTTTTTTTTGTCTATGCAGGGGTAGTCGTCGGTTTCCAGGCTAGCGACGAGGTGGAGGGGGTGGTCGTCGGTTCCGGGCCGACGGTAAGGTGGCAGCTCCAGGCCTCACCATATCTGCTACTCGATGTTATATAGATCTGTTTTCTACTGTTTATTACTATAGGCTACTGTTCATGTATATGCGTGCTATACGATTCACAGATCTATTTAGTTACGAAAAATAGTAGCATCGAGAAAACGTACCGGACGATCTCATACCTTTTAATCCTTGCGAGCGATTTATGCCGCGTAGGACATATAGGCTAGGTCATGACATGCCCGCTTGATGCAGTGCAGATCTGTTCCGCTAGCTTGGTCTCCTATGGAGCTTCGTGCTGATAACGTATTAAGGAACCACTACTACCGAGTGTAGTCTAGCGATTCCTCGAGAGAACAATTGCAAAGGAGACATAATGTAGGGTAAAAACTGCTTATTCTTTATTCATTTGTGTTTACAATGAGAGGTGCTAGCCCGTATATATAGTGTCAAAAACTCTTAAGAGATAAATCAATCTTCAAGAGATAGAGACTTATTCAAAAAGGTCAAATCTTTAGATGTCGAGATAGGCCTAAATTCTGTTGTAAAACTTCAGGTTTCCTAACATTAGCCTCCTCCCTTACTTGATTTTTGGCCACCCAATTTGCATCCCGATTAGAGCTCCAGTGAATCAGGTGAGAGTCTTCTCCGACTTTAGGGAGGGCACCAACAAGCTCCCTTCAATCCTCGAACTCACAGGGATGCTGCAGTAGTAGGCTGGGCCTGATGGTAGCGGTGGACACAATGGTGGCTCAACGGGGATGTTGCCCATCGTAGGAGGAAGAGGACCTCCAGTGCACACGGTATTGGGGCGGGGGCGTCACAATGTCGTTGGGTTACACGGAAGTGGCAAGCGGTGGTGGATCCGAGAGTAAGAGGGCGGCCCACGGGCATCACATGGTGGAAGCTCGCCGGCGTCGATTTGAGATCAGAAGAGGAAGAAGGTTGGGAGGCAGAAGAAGATCATGCGGCTTTGGATGAAGATTGGACAGTCCAAAAATCGAGTACTAAGAGAGTCAGAAATGTGCATCGGTGTACTATCCTTGATGTCAACATGTACATCAACAGATTTGATGCATAATATAAGAAATATTACGTAAAAAATAGACAAAGGAGACACAAAATTAATGACGAGTATCACAATACCTGTCACTTATGATAATAGTAATGAGTCGTAGTTGCGACCTGTCACTAATGACAACTCATCAGTGGCGGATCATCCTATACCGATCATTAGTGACGGATCAAGTTATGACTCATCACTAATGACCAACTTAAACAGGGCTTCTGACATGAATAGGAACAATAAGCATTATGCTATATATTTTTTTTTCTCACATCGGTAATATTAGAATAGGAACTATTGTACATTTCTATACAAGTTTGATATAAGGTGTGGCAGCTATGGACACAAACGAGCATTTTAAAAATGGTGCAGAAACTTTAGCAGAAAAACTCAATCTTCTAGGATATTTTTGGGCTTGAAAAATTCCCTGAGCCTGACAAAGTCAGGGAGAAATGGATGTAACTTTTTCTGTAGATATCCGCAGAGTAAAAAAAAGTCAAAATCGGAGTCTGTATGTAAAAATTATGCCCATTTTACCAAATACATTTCGGATCACCTAATAAATTGTGATCGTTGACACGAGATATTCAAAAAATCATAAAAATTTTGTACAACTTTGGATGAAGAAAAATTTTATATGTAAATTAACAATTCACTGAATTCGGTATCAAACACAATTTAATAATAAATAATTTGGCAAAAATAGTCATAGGTGATACCATAACTATGACCCGTCACTTATAACAAGTTATAGGTGATAACTATGACCCGTCACATATGACCTTCGGCAACGAAGGTTAAAAGGATAAAATATCTAGTTTCTTTCACAACCATGTGATAGTTGAGGTGGTAAGTGAGTTTGCGCGTGAGGTCGCAAGTTCCATTCTCATGGAATGCAAAGACTAAAAATAGTTTGGAAAATGGTATGGTTTGTAGGGCATATGCGATGGGTTCTTTTTAGGTGTCTTGGATAAAAATATATATTTTTTTCACTTTTTTATTTAAAAATATGAAAAATATTCATCAGTTATGATTGACGAGTCACTATAACCCGTTACTTATGTTCAGTCATAGGTGACAGGTTATATCTTTATTAGTGACGGATAAGTTATGACCAAACCTATGATCTTATTAGTGATAGATCTTTACCTATCATCAATAACGATTTATCAATGACACGTTCGAGATAACAGGTACAAGACCCGTCACTAATAACGATTATCACCCATCACCTATAACTTTTTTCAAAAATAAAAGCTTATCTCAATGTCTAAGTGTTGCCCGTAGGGTTTTCATGAGCTCCTCATTCATCTCGTTTTCCTTGCAGATCTGGTGTTCTTGTTTTTCTGTTGGCTGAATCCTTTTTCCTCTCTTGAAGGTTTATCATATTATGTGGTTGAATCTGTGATGTAAACAATTTCGGTGGTGTGTTTGAAATTTATGATGTGTACGAAATTTGTGATGGTGAGATCAACTCGTGATAGGTAACTTCCGTGTTCATGTGTTCCGGTTCCAATTTTATTGTGATTTGTTCCCTTTCACGTCCATGGTGATGTTCATCGTATGCATGTACAGGAAATGAACACAGAAGTTTGTTAGTGTTCACACTAGCTGTACAGTGCAAAACAAAAACAAAAAAATGTGCATTTTTAATTTTTGTGGTGTAACCAGATTGTTTGATCATTATATCCTGCACCAAAGGCCATGACATGCGTACACAAGGTTTTTTTTTTTGGGGAAAAGGGTACTAGTGCACTGTACACTTTGTCAGCACATTTTCTGCCTGTGTTGGCACGATTCTGGAAGCAAAGATCATCTTTACCGCCAAAACAAGATCGCGTGCCCCTTTGCTTATCTATTCAGCGCAGAATGCACGACCATACCAAGGGGAGAAAGAAAAAAAGAACCCAAGAGGATAGATCGTAGGATACGAGCGCGCTGCTCCGCATCCTGAACGGCGGCATCAGCAACTCATCACCGACCACCTGCAGTCGTAGCAGACGTCTGGCAAGCCCGCTGTGCCGACACACAAAGAACAGCTACATCAACAACTCATTGATCATCTCCGATCCTAATTTCTTGCCACAAGCTTCAATGGAGAACCAGATTGGTTTAAACGAGGAAGAAGACCAAACCAATGCAGGTCCACACGAGTAAGTAACAAGCATTACGATTATGAATTCAATGTAATCTAAATTTATTATCTGATTATTATTACACACTGACGATAAAGAACTGGGTGAAGTGGCATATGATAGAATCTGGATAGGAATTATGAACTTGCCGCATGATACTATTTGACAAGATATATAATTAATATTATATATTTTATGTATTTCATATATCTATAAAAGATATATAGGGATTGACTACATCTTACAAGATAAGGGTTTGGTCATAGCCATCATAGAGTAAGGTATAGAGATAAGGTGTGGAGACCCGATCAAACTAGAGTCAGTTCAATTGAATGGCTGATTGTCCACTTAAATTGAGAACTAACATACACCCGTCAAAAGACCTAGCACATATTACACCTCAACTAATGTGGCCACTTAGTGCACCATTCAACTAAAACGTAAGTAATTCCGGTAGTCCTGATATGTGTATTTGGATAATTTCTATGACAGCTATTATCCAACACATATATCTAGCAGCAATGTACATCATAATTATACAAGGGTTCAAGTGATTACAAGTGATAAAATAAACAAGTAACAAGGTATTATTTAACATAGTTATATATAAATCGCAGTGGAATAATGGATAAAAGAAACTAAAATCGGTGGCGTCATTTGCCCACAAGGCCACTGACCGGAGTTAGTAGTATAGAAACTACTCGTCACCACACCGCTCTAGGTAGGGCACAAGTAGCCAACACCTCAACTTCACTTGCAAAACAACCAACAAAGCACATTGAGTACAAATGTACTCGCAAGACTTACTCATATGGGTATTATATATTCCCGACTCCAAAAATAATGCATTTGGATTATTTAGTAAGGAATCAGTCAGAAGGTAAACTTGAATTATGCGAAAAAGGCAATTTAACAACATAAACATGTGAGCACCTAACATAACTTGACATTTAAGCTATCCTAGCATGACCATAAGAACATAACCATAGACGACATATGAATATGATTATCTCAACCTAGAACATAACAGAAGCATCTCACCTTCTCCTGCATATAACCTCCATACTACAATTACCAAATGGGACTCTACAGTGACATCCAATGAACATTAAGCTTACTCATAACTGAGAGTGTGACAATTCAAATTGATTTTAGACAATTCAGAGGAGTACATCTTTAACCAGACTACCCTCCATTCAATCCGTCGGTTGCAAGTGATGATTCACGTGATAATCGTTCATGTTCCCACCTGAACCATTGTTCCCATGCCCTAGTCTATAGATGCCACCTAGGTCTCCTCCCGGAGTAACCTTAGATGCCTCTTAAAAGCCCTCTCGCTCACATCATGCGCATATGAGTAAAATAAACATGGTGACTTATAATAATTGGCTCATCCTTTCACTATTCGGATATGTGTTATTACGGAGAGGTGCTTAAGTCAACAGTGCCAATGATCGATGCTTAATCGATACAAGCAGTCTATAGCATCTAGGTCCCTTTTCCTGACCTGCTCTTAACACCGCCCACATCTTATCTTATTCTCACATATCATCATCCCAACCTTGTTTTCATTGTGAATATATATATATATATATATATGCCATATAGCTTACGAACAATGAAATGTCACATTGCTCGACTTCTACCGATGACCTATGTATTGCTAAGCATTTTGGATAAATTTTAAGTTAGACATTAATATAGTTATCCCCAGGTTATAAGGATGGAGATACATCAAGGTAGGAACACATGCAACAAAATAGGTGCAACTCAATTCCCGATATCAACTAACTAAACATGCATATATGACACATAGCAATATCTAGCAAATGACCAATAATTCACCAAAATATAGGAGAAATACGCATATATGCTTGCCTTGGTGCTCAACTTCACAATCTAGACCAACCACAAAATCTCCTAAAGAAAACTCGTCACTCTCTGGTTCATCGATCAGTAAAAGAGGGAAAATGCATCGCAATAAGTATGATGAAATATTATAAAGTATGTTTTATGATGTATGATCATGAACAAAATGCAACGTGACATGTCATGAAAACATTTGCAAAAAAATGCTTGATTGATTGGGCTAGAAGGGATCTAAACATCACATGAGATAAATTAAGTTCACTGGGTTCTGGTTGTCTGGCGTTAGACCGGATGAGGGTGGTAGTCAGACCGTGAGGGTCAGACAGAGAAGAAAATGATATTGAGTGGCTTTGGCGGTCAGATCATACCTATGGCGGTCAGATCACGAGGTCTAGCAGTCAGATCAATCATAGTGGCGATCTGAGTCATGAATGTGGAGTCTGAATCAATCTAACAAGCCAAGTTCTAACCCAGCAGTCAGACAGGCCTAGGTGGTGGTCAGATCATTGGGCTGGCTGACAGCACCTCAGCGAGGTCATCGATGAAGGCTCTGTTGATGCCTTCGACCAAAGGTGGTACCCAAACACTCTACAAGGCTAGAGAGATTTATTATAGATGGTTTGAGCGATATGCATGGGGCCAAAAGCTTGGGCCCATGGATCGACATCCATGGCTAGGTGGGGAGTGGGGGAAACTCAGGGGAAAAGAGAGGAAAGGGGTTAGGGAGCTTCACCTTGGTGTGGTGTAGGGTCACAAGGATGCCGACTAGAGGGGAGTGAATATGCGGTTCTAAAATTTCTAGCGAGATTTAACCAATTCTAATATGGAATTAAAATGATCAGTTACAACACATATAAAACCTCCAAAATCTATATCTATGTCAAGGTTCGCAACCTAGGGTGACATGTAAGCAATTATCAATCTAGGAATGTAAATTGCATAAAGTAAATAAAGTTAAGTAGACAAACTACAAAGGAAACACCAAATTTTTTAGCATGGTCTCGGAGATTTGCCGATCTCCCATAATCCACGTTGAGGTGGGTTTAAGCATTTAACTTCTCCTCTATCAAGTCATCGATTCTCACACCGAGATGGACTTGACTTTTGAGCCAGATTAATCCAATGAACCACTCACTACCTCGATTCCACTATAGTTGTACTTTACCACTCTGGTAAGGTGTGCACAAAGCCTCTCACAATTACACTGAGCCTTCTCACAAGCTTCTTTGAGAAGATCACCGGATGACAACACCACCGTGTCATCTAGGTAGTAACAAGCCAAGGCTAACTTGACTCTCACCAAGTGCCTAAAGCTCAATCTCGAATACAAATGCACTTGATTCTTGCCTCACAACTCTCTCTATGTGCAACACATGCAAAAATATGAGAAGGACTTTACTTAGCTCAAGTATGCTCAATGGGGGCAGGAGAGTTGCTCCAAGTCACTGGACAAGAGGTATATATAGGTCACACCACCAAAACTAGCTATTATACATGAGATGACCTAAACCTCTATTTTTGATGGTCAGACCATAGTACAATTGGCGATCAGACCGTCACTCAAGCCAATGGCTCTAAAACTAGCTATTATAGCCTTTCAGGCCTCCGATAGTCAGACCACCTACCTTGGCAATTAGACCGCCAACCATTCTAGAGAGATGAAAGTTCGTTGTTAGTTTTAGTGTCAGACCGCCAACCTCTCCAGGAAAAAGAAGTTTATTTTGTTAGCTCCAGCAGTCAGACTGGCATTCTTGGTGGTCAAACCGTCACTCCCATATCTGCACAACTGACACACAGAAACACGGCAAATAAATTTTGAACCTGATATCCAATTTTTGTGATCTTGGACTTTAAAAAGGATTATTCAAATGACTACACATCCCAACTGATTTCTTGATCATAAACAAATTGGATCAAACCTAGAAATATAATCCAAAGATCCACCACAAGGAAAACTGCATGAACCTTAGTCATCTATAAAATAAATTTGCAAACTAAAAGTTCCATACGACCAAGGATTAAAGCATTCACTATGACAAATTACAAAACACATTTGCAAACTTAGTGACATTCTATACGGAGTAGAAACATGAACAAGAGCTATTTGTAAAACACATTTTCAAACTATAGCATCCTATAAATGAGAGCATGCACATGCAAGATTGATCTTATCAACACATGGTAAAACTCAAGCAATCGTCTAGACCCCTCTTAATAGTACAGTATTTATCCTATTAATCTAGTCATTTCTCTTCTCTAATCACTATTGACCGAAAAAAAATACCCTACATTTAATACATTTGGCTTGAGCTAGTCATCCTGTTGTACTTGACAAAAACATCATCCGAGTCTCGATGCTTCTTCTAGACTTATCATCAACTCTTCACTTGAGCCTGAAGACGATGTTCATCCTCGCTTCCCATCTCGATCCTCTCTTAGTCTTTCGGAAGATTGATGAAGTTCAATTGATTGCTTTGTATACACCAAGCATGGAAGACTTTTCTTTTCATATCATTTTCATCTGGTTCACCACCAAGATATGAACCGCAAATATCAAACATACAAGTTATCCACTAAGCTTATCTTGATCTTACTCTTCCAATTCAGCATATTGAATATCTCAATTCAATATATGCTTTCATATGGAACCTAACCCCTACTTACTCTTAAGCACATAGCACATGTGTTAGTCTGTAAAACTCAATTGACAATTATATACATTTAGTCACTTAATCTCCACAAGTGACTTAGCCTTCACGCTTATCGTTAATCTTCTTTGAGTTTCTCTTTCATCTCATGAGTGTCACCTAGAGCTCAATGACTTTGATGCAGCTCTTTCATCTCATGGAATTCCTCAACGAATTCATGTTTTATTACTTATGCATCTCCTATGGAACAATATATTAATAATTTTTAACATAACTGTTAGTGCATAAGTATTGCTACCACTTACCCGAGCATCACCTAAAGCTCATTTATCTTGATTCATTTCTCTTAATTACATGATATTTTTCAATAAATTCATGCTCAATCCTCCATACATTACCTATGGAATAACCTACTAGCAATTTTCAACACAATTATTAGTCTATATGTATTTTCATTAATTACTAAAACCACACTTAGGGGCTAGATGCACCTTCATGTGGGGAAACTTTCTAGAGGGTTGACCGGCTCCGCAGAAGCTCCAATGTGCAGATCAATTCCAAGGTGCTCCAACCGGCCTAGAGGTGGAAGAATGGCTCGGGGCTTGCTCCGGCGAGGGGGTGCTTGAGGATGAGCTCGGGGATGACGTGGGGAAATCATGAGCGACCTTCTCCTTCAATTTTTGGCTTCTATTGTGCTCAAGATAGAGGGAATGGTGATGGAGCTCTACTTGCTCTCTCTCTCTCTCTCTCTCTCTCTCTCTCTCTCTCTCTCTCTCTCTCTCTCTCTCTCTCTGGTGGGGAAGAAAATGAATGAGTGAGGGAGAGAGAAGAGAGATGGTCGATTGGGTTTTAAGTGGGGGTTCTGAGCTCTAGCGGTCAGACCACAGGTAGTCACAGTCAGAACGTGGGTTGGGCCCACATGTAGAAAGTCCTCCCTCCTTTTTTCTTTTTCTACCAATTCTTTTCCCTTCATTCCTAAATGGTTTTGGGCTATCTAAACTACTTCAAAACAATTCTCACTCATAAGTATATGGTGGAAAAGCGAGTCTCTTATCAACGTACCATTTTAAAGAGTTTTTAACACTTAAAACAAAACCAAAATCATGAAACATGATGTCATGATGCATATGAGTGTTTGATGTCTAGGTTGGGGTTTTTGGGGTGTGACATAAGATACGGGGAAACTAATATTACCAAAATAGGAAAGTTATCCCCTTGTTCGAGGAGGGTTCCTGGATATTCAGGAGTCTAACAATCTAGAACAGATATGCCTAGAGGAGTCTGCGTAGGTGACGCCCTAATTCCCCCGATTATATAAGGTGGGGAGGGGGTACGTCCAAGACATCTCATCTCAATCGAATTAAAAGCAAGTCGCGCCTTTAGATCTCTGAAGTCACGAAACCCTCAAGGCTAGTTGAGTAGAAGACCAACACCCAGTGAAGATCCACGACAAAAGCAATCCCCTAATCGATTAGATCTTACGCCTTAGACACATCAAAATCTGCCTAGTTCTTAGGGTTAGATCCATCAACACATCAACATTGTACTATGTGATCCAAGAATAATCAAGGTAAGAGAGGACGTAGAGCTATTACTCATCTCGGGGACTTGAACCTATATAACTTTGTGTCTTTGTTCATAGTATTTTTCATCGACTATGTAGGTATCCCTGTTTCCCGTATCATAAACAATAGGCCATCTCAAAGAAAGGTCTCTGAAGTACAATCACATGATTCAGGCATTGGACCAAAAGCTGCACATGAGTTGGCTAGTCATCGAGGTGGTGGATCATCTAATCTTGGCTACACTCGTGGGATCACAAAAGGTATTTGCATACTAGGCGGCAGAGGAAGTTAATGTATGGTGAAGCAGGTAGTACTTTGAAATATTTTGAAGATAGAATCAGCGAGAATCCATCGTTCCATTATGCATTACAATTGGACTACGAAGAACAAATCATAAATTATCGACAAATTGTGATCCGTTGATCTTACGATTTTGTGAATGAAGTAAGTGATACTTCCAGTAGCTAAATCACACGTCACACACAAAGATTTATACAGGTTCAGGTCTCCCTTAGGATAGCTTTATATCATGTTTGTCTTGTATTGATCTTTGAGACTATGTACAAGGGGGGCCTTGGCTAGTCTAGATGAGATCTATACCTAGTTGAGAGATTCTTGTGTGTAATCTCAGTGAGATGTTGATACAGATCGTGATTGTATAAGGCTTGAGGCTCATGGAGCACCGGTGGCTTCTATTTGGCTTGTTGTGTCTCTATTTGGCTAGAATTATCCTCCATAGGGTCCTCAGGATCCGCATATATATGAGGCGTCGTACAGCCTTTGGAGTCTTCCTTCCTGCTTTTTGAGATAAACTTCAATATTTACGATATAAACTGGGTATCTGCAGGCGGTTTCCATGCGTCCAGGGATTCCCTTCTCAGAGATAAATATATGCCTCAAGAATAACAGAAAACCCCAGGGTATCTGGATATGGTAGTTCTATACTGCTCATCTTTAAGCCCCCCACCAGTACGTGAAATGAGGTTGTGACGGATCAAGAAACTTAGCCCAGCCGAGGAAGACTTCTCGATAGGTTGCCTCTTCGAATAATATCTCGGGCTTTCGAGTAGGATGTATGTCTATTCGAATTTTTGGTTGTCATCGGGTCATCTAGTCGGGATATTAGGCCATCTACGAGTAGCTCCATGAGCCTCCGGGTAAGGACCTTGTTCGAGTAGGAAATCCAGGTCAACCGAAATCCGAGTCAACCGATAAGCATCATTCCAACTCCTCAGGATTCCAAGAAGGTTGGGGAAAATCTGGCTCTCCGTCCGGTGGGTTTTTCGAAAGTTGAACTATCGCGATGGAGATTTTGCGTGGTGGTGAAAGAATATTTCCTCCTTTTCTGGCAAAAAATCACGATGACATTTGGAAACTGAGCACACTTGTCGGTGTTGTGCGCCAGCTCTCATGGTATTTCATACCAACAACCCCTGCATGCGCCAAAAGAGATCCTGAACATAAAATACGATGCGACCCTAGCACAGATTATCATAGTTCTGAATAGTATTCAGAACCTCCGTGGTGGCTAGTCAGAGAATCGCTGAGTCCACTTAGGCTTGTGTTGTATCATGTGCTTGGGAATAGAAAGTTATTCTTTTGTTAGTAAAAACAAAAAAGAATCTAAAGGAAAATGGTAGGACATCTTGGGAACCCGATACCGAGGAGATAACGACAATCTAACATGCCTAGTGCTACTTGCTTCCTCCTTTGGTTAGAGTAGGATAACTTCATTACTAACGAGGAGCTTAATCGGGTCAGCCCTAGGTTCGGCGTGAGTGAGAGGCGTCATAGCCCTCGAGCACTTGAGGACGCGATAGGGAACCTATGTCATATCCTGCGAGGTCGTAACTTAGAACATCATTTTCACGTGATGTAAGTAGCTTTGGCACACACACAATATGTTGTCGTTAGCTCTTGATATATATTATTCATCCAGCCCCGACTGGTTATCTGGGAAGAAAAATCGGATAGGCAATTAAAGATAATAAGATAAAAACTATAGATCGGCCATTACGAATTAGCCATCGGGGTAAGAGAAAATAATTGAATGCTCATACTTCTCCTTTGGTCGTAGAAACTCTTGTTTCCTGAAGCCGATTCTCGTGTGACCTTGTCCGAGCTTATCTGGGTGCGTGCTATAGGTAGAGGTATCCGGATTGCGGCTTACCATTAGTGTGCCTGTCTTACGGTGCCAGACATTGAGTTTAGGGAAGACAAAAAAGAACACAACAAGAATCAAGCAACCTTACAAGAAATATGAACATTTACTAATGTAAACTTACTCTTAGTACTTACACATAAAACTTTTCAAGTTGGTCGATATTCCAAGAATTATTGAAGACTCATCCATCCTCCATTGCTAACAGACCCAGGACGAGCAGACTCGAACACCGTGTAGAGACCCTCCCACTTTAGGGATAGCTTATTGCTATTACGTTGGCTCTGAACAGGTCATAGAACCAGTTTCCCTGTATGGAGGGCTCGTTGTCGAATGTCTTGGTCATAGTAGCTCCGGAGGGGTTTGATATTCAGCTATCATATCAACACTTAGTCATTTCTTGGTAGAGATACCGATAGAGACGAAAAAGAACTTGAAGCTCCCAAGCGCCGCCCCTTGTCCGAGAAACTGGCTTGGTCTAGACTTGGGTGGAGTCGGTGACATATTGTGTGACGAAGATTTGGTGTCGTTGGTCATGATCCTCACGGACGGCACCAACCGTCGACCATTTGTGAACCGCCAATCTTACGATTTTGTGAATGAAGTAGGGGGTACTCCCTGTAGCCAAATCTCATGTTACACACAGATATTTATATAAGTTCAGGCCTCCCTTAGGATAATATCTCTATATCATATTTGTCTTGTATTAATCTTTGAGATCGTATATAAGTGGGTCTTGGCTAGCCTAGATGATATCTAAAGCTAGTCGAGGGCTCCTTATATGTAATCTTGGTGAGATGTTGATATAGATCACGATTGTAGAAGGCTTGAGTCTCGTGGAGCGCTAGTGGCTTCTGTTTGGCTTGCTGTGTATCTACTTAGCTTAAATTCTCCTTCGCAAGGTAATATGAACAAGGGTTCCCGATCTTTCGAAAGGTTCTGGTAACTCTCGATTTGGTGGAAACGAGACACAAGTCGATCCGGCTTCCGAACAACACGATCCGAAACCCCGCAATCGCAGCACCACGTCTCCTCTGGTTATCAACCGGCGTTGCACGGTTGACCTCGCCAAGAAGGCTAAAATCCTTGCCTGCGAATCGAAGAACACAAGCAAGAACAAGGAAGAATGCAACCAAATTGCAGATGAATGATTAATCTCACGAGTTGGGGTCTCACAAACCGACGAAACGGCGAAACTGTTCTTGACAGAATAATCTAAGCAAAACCCAACCCTAATTAGGGCGGCGGCTACTGTATATAAAGGATTAGGGTCGGCTAAGGACCCCTAGACGCGTCCCTAATGGACTCCAACACGATACATGGCCCAACGGACCAAAAACGGTGACGCAGCACCGGGACAGATTCTGGACGCTGACTTGTTTCGACGTTTCCCGTTGACTCAGAAGGAATTTGGACCTCAAACCAACGCCATTGGTTTCCTTATGAAATTATCTTTCCAACCATATGTGAATCGTCGAAAACGGAGTCCGGATGCGTCCTGGGCGTCCGTTTTATTGCTCGCTGGTCCTGGAGGCTGAGGCTGATTCGGACTCGAGTTGGACTGGACCTCCTGCTGTTGTTGGACGTCCTAGCTGCTCCTCCACGCCTCCAAGCCTTCCTCTATGTGTTTCCTTGTCCTCTCCATGATTCCTAAACAACACATAATCATTAGGTAGTAATCTATTCTCAAAATTATATAAAGAGTTGCTTAGGAACAAGCTCACCTCTAAATTTAATTGTCGTGCGCGAGCTCTTGTGATTGGACCTTGAAAGTTCAATGGAGGATCATTGTATGTATCCGAGGGAGTGATGTCCTCATCATCCTCCCCCTCTTGAATTGGAGTCGTCCTCGACTCAAGCTCATCATCGGCTCCCAAGTAAGGTTTCAAATCTGCAATGTTAAAAGAAGGACTAACCCCGAACTCGGGTGGCAACTCAAGTTTATATGCATTATCATTTATTTTCTCAATTATCTTATAAGGACCAGCAGCTCTTGGCATTAATTTAGACTTACGCAGCTCTGGAAACCTATCTTTTCTTAAATGTAACCACACTAAATCACCCGGTTCAAGTTTGACTTCTTTCCTACCTTCACTACCAGCAATTCTATACTTTTCATTCATCTTTTCGATATTTATTTTAGTTGTTTCATGCAACTTACGAATAAAATCAGCACGTGCACTAGCATCACTATGTGTTCTTTCAGTGGTAGGTAAAGGCAAAAGATCAATAGGAGCGCGAGGGGTAAAACCATACACTACCTGAAAAGGACTTACCTTGGTGGTAGAATGTGTTACCCGATTATAAGCAAACTCCACGTGGGGCAAACATTCTTCCCACATCTTCAAATTTTTCTTCAAAATAGCTCTCAACATGGTACCCAAAGTGCGGTTCACTACCTCCGTTTGGCCATCAGTTTGTGGGTGGCAAGTAGTAGAAAACAATAGTTTTGTACCCAACTTATTCCATAGAGTGCGCCAAAAGTGACTCAAAAATTTAGCGTCGCGATCTGAAACAATAGTAGAAGGCATACCATGCAAGCGAACAATCTCTTTGAAAAAGAGGTCAGCAATATAAACGGCATCATCACTTTTATGACAAGGTATAAAATGTGCCATCTTAGAAAAACGATCCACAACAACAAAAATAATATCCCTCCCCCTCTTAGTCCTAGGCAATCCCAAAACAAAGTCCATCGAAATATCTGCCCAAGGAATAGAAGGAACAGGAAGAGGCATATACAAACCATGTGGATTCAAGCGAGACTTAGCCTTTTGACATGTGGTACAGCGTGCCACGAACCGCTCAACATCTCTCCTCATCTTTGGCCAAAAGAAATGTGTGGCCAACATATCCTCCGTCTTCTTAGCACCAAAATGTCCCATCAATCCTCCTCCATGTGCTTCCTGCAACAACAAAAGACGAACGGAACCAACTGGAATGCATAGACGGTTAGCTCTAAACACAAATCCATCATTGATCACAAACTTGTTCCATGTACGTCCCTCTTTACAGTTCAGCAATACATCTTTAAAATCAGGATCAAGCACATATTGTTCTTTTATTGAGTCAAGTCCAAAATTTCTATAATCAAGTTGGGACAACAAAGCATATCGTCTAGACAAAGCATCAGCAATTATATTATCCTTCCCTTTCTTGTGTTTGATAACATAAGGAAAAGATTCAATAAATTCAACCAACTTAGCATGTCTACGATTCAGATTATTTTGAGAACGAAGATACTTAAGCGATTCATGATCTGAATGTATAACAAATTCTTTAGGCCACAAATAATGATGCCACGTCTCTAAAGAACGTACAAGTGCATACAATTCCTTATCATACGTAGAGTAATTAAGAACAGGGCCATGCAATTTTTCGCTAAAGTATGCAACGGGCTTACCTTCTTGCATCAAAACACCTCCAATGCCAACTCCACTAGCATCACATTCTAGCTCAAAGGTCTTACCAAAATTTGGAAGTTGCAGCAATGGTGCGTGCGTAAGCTTGTCCTTCAAAGTGTCAAAGGACTCCTCTTGTGCCTTACCCCAATGGAACACCACACCTTTCTTTGTCAACTCGTGTAAGGGGGCAGCAATGGCGCTGAAATCCTTCACGAAACGACGATAAAAACCTGCAAGTCCAAGAAAACTTCTCACCTGTTTGATGTTTTGGGGCACCGGCCAACTCTTTATGGCTTCAATTTTCATCTCATCCACCTCAATTCCCTGTGGAGTAATAACATAGCCAAGAAAAGAGACTCGATCCGTGCAAAAGATGCACTTCTCAAGGTTACCAAATAAATGTGCATCACGTAAAGCATTAAAAACAGCACGTAAGTGATCCATATATTCATCCAAAGACTTGCTATAAATCAATATGTCATCAAAGTAAACCACCACAAATCGTCCAATAAAAGCTCTTAAAACCTCATTCATCAAACGCATGAAAGTGCTAGGTGCATTAGTTAAACCAAAAGGCATTACTAACCACTCATATAATCCGAATTTAGTTTTGAAAGCTGTTTTCCATTCATCTCTAAGTTTCATTCTAATTTGGTGGTAACCACTACGCAAGTCGATCTTTGTAAAAATTATAGAGCCACACAACTCATCAAGCATATCATCAAGTCTAGGAATAGGATGGCGATATCGAATAGTAATATTATTAATGGCTCTACAATCAACACACATACGCCAAGTACCATCTTTCTTAGGAACCAAAATCACAGGAACAGCACAAGGACTAAGGCTCTCACGTACATACCCGCGGTCCAAAAGCTCTTGGACTTGCTGCTGAATTTCCTTAGTCTCCTCGGGATTGGTTCGATACGCAGCACGATTTGGCAATGTTGCTCCCGGGATCAAATCGATTTGATGCTCTATCCCTCTCATAGGTGGCAGTCCCGGGGGTATCTCAGCTGGGAAAACATCCTCATACTCCTGCAAAAGGTTAGTGGCAGCAGGAGGTATCGAACTAATAACATCATCAAGCGAATACAAAACTCGTTTGCAAACCAAGGTGTAGCAAATATCATTATTAGAAATTTCAGCAAGGTCACTTTTTAGTGCAAGCATAACACCACCCTTCAATTTTATGCCCTCTACCTTAGAACTAGGTGTAGACTTATCCTTTTTAGGTGGGTAAAGAGAATTAGCAACTTGCTGATTTTCAGATTTAGTATCACGCAAATTAGCAGCTCGTTCTTTATCAGCTTGTACAATTTCAGCAGGGGTCATAGGAACCAAAGTAATTTTCTTTCCTTTATGCATAAAAGTATATGTATTACTTCTACCATGGTGTATAGCATCATTATCAAATTCCCAAGGTCGACCCAATAAAAGTGAGCAAGCTTCCATAGGTACCACATCACAGTCAACATAATCAGCATAGGAACCAATGGAAAAAGAAACTCTGCAAGTTTGTGTTACCTTAGCTTTTCCAGCATCATTAAACCACTGAAGATTATATGGATGGGGGTGTTGGCGTGTGGTCAAGCCAAGCTTCTTGACCAAATCTGAACTCACCAAATTATTACAACTACCTCCATCGATGATGACACGTGCTCGCCGATTTTGGATGACGAAGAAAATCTGGAACAAGTTATGGCGTTGCAGCTTCTCTGGTTGTTGTACCTTTGTGCTGAGCGCCCGCTGCACAATGATGCTCCTATAGGTCGCTGTGTCATCACTGCCCAAGATTTCGTTGCTCTCCTCAACAACTGGTTCTTCTTCTTCTTCAATGTCAGAGGCGCTGATGTACCCATCTTCCGTTGCAATGTATGCCCGCTGACTTGGGCAATCCTTCTGCACATGACCGAATCCATGGCAGCGACGGCATTGAATGCCAGAGGTGCATCCCGTTGATGCAACAGAGGAAGCACTCTTGGAATGTCCCTGCAAAACAGAATTTTTACCTAAGCCTGAAGGTCGTGTAGTGACCGGATTTGGTGCCGTAGCTGCTTGTTGCTTGCTCGCTGGTGAGGGAGCCCTGTAAGTGGATGGTTTGGACAGCCCAAAGGATGGTCCTGTGCGCGGCGTGTATGTGGTGCTGGCCTTGTACTTGCCCTGCTGCTCACGCCCCTGCAACTCCTTCTCTGCAAGCATAGCAAACTGAAACAACTGGTTGACATTGTTAAATTCTTTATAATCAATAATATCCTGGATTTCACGTCTCAAACCCGAATAAAATCGACAAATAGAATCTTCGTTTCCCTCTACTATGCCACAACGCATCAAGCCCTTTTGAAGCTCACCATAATAATCCTGCACAGATTTATCTCCCTGTTCTAAGCGCATCAATTTCTTACGCAAGTCTCTATGATAAGATGGGGGAACAAATCTATCACGCATAGGAACCTTAAGCTCTTCCCATGTACGAGGTGTGGCACCATCTGCAGCTAAACCAGTCCACCAAATAATAGCAAAATCTTTAAACTCACTAGTGGCTTGTCTAACTCTATGTTGTTCAGGTACTTGATGGGCACTAAATTTTTGCTCTACTGTCATCTCCCAATCAAGATATCCCTCAGCATCATAATGTCCCGAAAAAGAAGGTATAGTAAATTTAACCTTAGCATAAGGATCTTCAGGAGCTCGATTATACATACCTCGATGGTGGTGGTGATGTGGAACGCCACCCATACCTGTGGTGTTAGTGCGAAGACGACGCCGTAATCTGTTTTGCAATGTCGCCGCTGGATCAACATTAACATCGTCATCATACAACTCATCACCGGTGTTGCTTCCATTCACATCTTCGTTGTGCACAGGACGGTTTTCCAAAGCATTTACCCTGTCGGTGAGCTCGGATAACCGTTTGTCCACCCGCTCAACCGCGTTTGCGAGTTTCATCTCAATTATCGCTTCAGTTACAGCCTTGATGACTGTCTCCCTCATCTCCTTCTGAGCATTGTCTACAACAGCTTGTAGCTGCTCTTGGCTGACACACTCCTTGAAGTCCTTTGGCGTTTTATCTCCTTCAACTGACATTGTGGAAACAAACACAACAACAAACAGTGAAGGTAATCCCTAATAATCGTACTACAAAGATGGAGTGGTGCCTCTCAATCAAGATCAGCAAAGGTAGACACCTTACCAAGCTCTTAACAGGGTTCTTACCAGCAAAGCAAAGGATACCTGGAAGGCGTGCGAGCGATTGCAGGGATGCAAACCAGTGCTGTTCAGAAGAATCTGTGGGGCTTGGAAGGCACACAAAGAGAACAAATATGTATATGTGGAACACAAATCAGAAACAGATAGTAATGCTGAATTATAGTCCCAAGTACTTGTTCTCGTTGCTGGCCTAAAGTGTTGCAAGTACCAAGTATGTGTGTTAAACAAGGTGGAGAAACAAGTGTGATGGATAGCAAGAGCAACAGAAACAAAGAACTAAACAGCACACGCTAACACAGCTCACTTTGCCCTTCTCTATGTGCTCCTCTAGATATTGTTTCTCTTTTGCCCCTCTCTTTTTTCTATTTTTTTGGGCTGTCGTTGTTTTTTTGGGAAAATTCGACTTTTTCTTTTTATTTTTTTGATATTTTTTTTTCACTTAGGAGCAAACAAGAGGGAACCACAGAAAATTTGAGCTTAAACAAGTGAAAGACGTGGCCTGTAGAATTTTCTGAAGTTCAGCCGTAAAATGAGAAAAATATTTGGAAATTGAAAACTCAAACTTCGGAGGCGAATTTGGGAATTCTGATTTCGCCGAACCCGATGAAGCAAGGGACTAACGGATCCGAAACGCTGTTTCGATGCGAAAAACTCTATGACTTTTCTGAAAACGGAGTTCGTATGCGAAAGTTATGCCCGATTTGAGAAACGACTCCGAATTAGAGGACAAAACGGGAAGAAATTGGGGAAAATATGCGACGGAGGCTAGGGTTTGATGGAAACGGTGGGGGAAAACACACGAACTGGACTCTAACACGACCTAACCAGCAACAAGACCTTGACCAGGACACAAACTCAACACGACGAACTCTGAAACTGAAATATGCAAAAGCTAAAGGCGCGGAAGGGTTGTAGGACAGGAAAAAAAAACGATATGGCAGTGGACTATGGAACGAAGGCGAAAACACTCGAAACTAAGGGTAGATATGAACCTGACGGTATACCTGAAGCTCTGAATACCACTTAATATGAACAAGGGTTCCCGATCTTCCGAAAGGTTCTGGTAACTCTCGATTTGGTGGAAACGAGACACAAGTCGATCCGGCTTCCGAACAACACGATCCGAAACCCCGCAATCGCAGCACCACGTCTCCTCTGGTTATCAACCGGCGTTGCACGGTTGACCTCGCCAAGAAGGCTAAAATCCTTGCCTGCGAATCGAAGAACACAAGCAAGAACAAGGAAGAATGCAACCAAATTGCAGATGAATGATTAATCTCACGAGTTGGGGTCTCACAAACCGACGAAACGGCGAAACTGTTCTTGACAGAATAATCTAAGCAAAACCCCAGACTCTACATACATATGGGCATCGTACAGCTTTTGGAGTCTTCTTTCCTATTCTTAAAGATAAATTTTCCTATTTATGAGATATCCTATGTATTTGCATATGGTTTTCATGCGTTCGGAAATTCCATTCCTAGAGATAAAGGTATATCCCGAGAATAATGAAAAATCTTGGGATATCCAGTTATGGTAGTTCTACACTACTCATCATCACAAATATATTTTTAGCTAATGCTAAAATGACTATTAACCATGCAAATTTGGGTGGTGTTGTGACTTTGGACACTACTTTTGAAAAAAAAAAAAAACAAGGAACATAGGCCATTTAGCGTATTCATAGGATTCAATCATTTCAGACAAACGGTTGTTCTCTCCTATATGATGGAACATATGACTCCTTCTAATGAATTTTTTATACTTTCCTGTCAGTGCATAATCATAAGCAACCTAGGATTAGGGAGAGATCAAGACATTGCAATGGGAAAGGCAATTGAACATGTATTTCTAGAAACATGGCATGTATTATGCACCTTCAATTTACTTTTGATGTGCAGAAACAAGACCACAAGGTTCGAACGACAGAAGCTCATTCAGTAGTAGGCAAAGCTTCTGGGAGTGATGAGAAAGATTCCAAGGCTATGAGTTCATCAGTAGTTATATTGAACTGTTGACGGTACTTTTCTTATTCAACTGCGATTTGTAGCATATTCGGTAGCGCTTAATTTTTCCATGCTAACAAAAGCTATTAACGATGCAGGGTACTGTTCCAGAAGATATATATATATATATATATATGCTGAAGATATCTTTTGATCATCTCATGACCTGGAGCTTGAAGTTTGAAAAATTCATGAGCTATATTCTCATCGTCTTATGTTATAAATTGTTTTGTCTTCAGAACACGTTAGAGTGGTGTCTATTTTTGCTTCTCCCTGGATTTAGTTTTAGACTATAATACACTGTCGTATGCAAGCACCCATGCTTGTACCAAATCGTTGGTCCCTGCTGAATTCTTTTTATTTGCGATAATCATGTGTTCTGTTCAGAACAGAGGACGAGAGTTTTAAAGTTATTACAAGATGGTTATTTCATGGAGTTATTCTGGCATTTTCTTGCTACATGCCATTGACGCTAGCTAGCGCTTGAAAGCAGGCGGCTTTCTCACTTTGGACGCCTGCTCGAACGCAAAAGCCATCTCGATCAGCCTCGGCTCGTAGCCCTTGAGCCCACCGAAGCAGATCCCAAAGGGGACCCCCCGCTTGTCGTAGCCAGCCGGCACGGCGATGCCGGGGTAGCCGCCGACGGCGAGGACAGAGGAGGCGTCGCTGTTGGGCGCCACGATTGCGTCCAATTGGTGCTGGTTCATCAGCTTCTCCAACCCGTCGGTGGACAGCTGGTCGAGCCGTCGGATCGCGGCTCTCTCCGCGACGCCGATGCCGTTTGTCTTCTCGGCCGCGATTAGGTCGGGCTGCCCAAAATCCTTGAGCCTCTCCTGCAACCAACATCATCGTCGTCGTCGTCATCTGATCAACTCGTGGTTTCGCTTCAGCTAACAGCGATCGATGTTTAACCACAAGCATCTTGAGAATTTATAGCAACTATTCTTGTTGATTCTGCAATTTTAAAGATATAAGAACCCGAGGTGAAGGATTCGGTGTACCTCTACAGGATGTGCGTTGTTGAATGCTATGACTTCTGCAAGGGAGCGGACGGGGGAGTACAATAGGTCTGACAAATACGCGTTGATGCTCAACTTGAACTCTGCATACATCGCAATCATCTCTTGTATACCCAGATCAGTCAAGTTTGTTGCGATGTCAAGATCGATCAAGGTGGCGCCGTGTCGCCTTCCATGAAGCGTAGGAACCAAACAATTTTGTGGAAAACCGAATAAACATTGAGCAGTGATTGTCAGTTTATCTATGATCGATATTCTGTCAGAAGAGGAGATACAGTATATGCTTAGGAAAAAGAGTAAGTTACTTTGTTGTAGCCCGAGCTGTTACCTCATTGTGTGGAGATGCTCCTCGTACACCGTCAGATGCACATCATCGTACCCTGCGAAAAACATACTAGCGACACCGATCCTCTTGCCCTTCAATCCATCAGTCTTTAGGAACTGCCTGTACCCACCAGGCGGGATGTACTCGGAGGCCGCTCCAGTTGCCTCAGCATCAAGCGCATCGTAGCCGACGATGGCATCCAGCACATGGACGGCATCGGATACGGTACGGCACATTGGTCTGCAAGGACAACCAAACGTTAATTACCCTTTAGTCAGAAATATATAAACATAGGTCTTTTTTTAATAAACGTGGTTACATGTGTCTTCTTATGTTTTTGGCAAATTTGGAAATTTAGACAACATACGTGACCGTATTTGCGAAAATAGATAACATGTCGACGTATTTGCAAATCTAGCACTCGTATTCGGTATCTCAAATACCGAAATTTGATTTTCGGAAACTGAAAATCCGAAAACACCGCGGGCCCACCGTATTCGGCAACTGAGGTACCGAATACGGCACTGTGGGCCGTATTCGGCACCTCAGTTGCCGAAATATGCCGGCCGACCGATTTTGCTGCGTCGCATCAATCTCTTTTACGTTCAATTACATTTTTTTAATTATATTAATTTGATAAATTAGAGTACTTTGATTATATAAATTAGATTATTTAATTACGTTATTAGAGTACTTAGAGTTTAATTAGAGTACTTAGTTTATTTAATTAGAGTACTTAGATTATACAAATTAGATTATTTAATTACGTTATTAGATTACTTAGATTAATTAATTAGAGTACTTAGTTTATTTAATTAGATTAAATGAATTAAATTTTTTGATAAATTAGAGTACTTAGATTAATTAATTACGATGCTTAGTTTGATTATATGAATTTGATTAGTCTATATAATTATATTATTTAATTAGTTTGATATCATGAATTTCTTTCAACATTTTAATTAGATTGTGTCCTTAGTATAATTATATGAATGTCCTTATCCGGTAAAATTAGAAAAAATTACGTGTACCTTTGTTTAGCAGATACAATATTATGAAGCTTGTAATATATTCTAATTTGTTGTTCACCTATTTGTTGAACCATGAAGCCTTAAATCATTATCATGGCTCATGGTGGTCTTCCCGAGCTTCTTCAGCAGCGGTACGACGAGAACCATATGGGAAGGATGATATTCACAGGACAACAGGTACCACGTTTATATGTGCTATTTCATTCGTACGAGAATTTTGAACTAACGTTGTACATGTATTGGATAACTCATGCAGTTGGGTCCGTTACGAGCCCGGAGTGTGCACAAGATTAAGGAGTTGGACCCTCGATTCCACGAGCCACTCGCACGGGCGGGACTACTACCTTTCGCTCTCATGATGGCCGGAGCTCCCATGGAGGTCGGTGGTAGGACACCTCTCCCGGCAATTGATGAGGCACTGCTCACAGGTATCGTCGACCGCTGGCGTCCTGAGACACACACTTTCCACTTTCCTTTTGGTGAGATGGCAGTAACACTGCGGGACGTGGCCATGCTGACCGGGCTGCCAATCAGGGGTGCCCCGTTAATAGTTTCGCGACCCGCAAGGGAGCAGTGGAAGGGTTATGTTGCAGATAGGTAATTATTTGTTATGTAATGCATTTAAAATATTACAGTGCTATTAAAGTGTCATTGACCATCTGCATCTTATAGGTTTGGTGTGCAATACGACGGGAAGGATGCTGGCCTCTCCATGTCCTGGGTTCATGGGCTGACACAATTCGGTCCATGCCCACTGGATGCGGACGAGAATACACTTATGTAACACTATGAGGTGTACTTATACGTCCTGCTCGGAGGCATCATGTTCTGCAACACGGCAGGCGATTATGTCGTCCCACATATTGTATGGTTAGCAGCCCACCTCGCGTCACATACTTATGAGCCTACATCTTACAGTTGGGGATCTGCAGTGTTGGCTGCAACCTACAGAGGATTGTGTGATGCAACCCAGCGAACAAAGAGGAAGGCAACCATTATAGGGTGCTTACATCTCTTACAGTTATGGAGTTGGGAGTACCTCCCGATTTCCAGACCTTAGGTGCTCAAGTGCTACTACCCAGTTCACATCTCTGATGGCATTGCAGATGACATAAGGCCAACGATGGGATATCGGTGGATTCATGCCAGGCTAAGATGGAGTCAGCAGCAAGACCATGGTAACTACTCCAGGGTGATAAGTGACCTGGACATCCTTAGCGCTGATCTAGTGGATTGGGATCCATGGCGTATGGCACGAGTAAAAGAAATTGCAGATGGTGGACTCCTGGCATCCTCTTGTAGCCGTGACGCAGACTTATGGTTGACCACATGCTTCTTGTTGTACATGAACTGCGTGGAAGTATATTCTCCAGAACGTGTACAGAGGCAGTTCGGGTACCGACAGGTGGTGCCTGTTCCAGCACCACGAGACGCCGGACGGGCGCACGAGTAAGTGTGTTATTGTATGTTGCCTTAGTACATTGGTTATCCATGTTAACAAATTATAACTGTTTATGTCACGTACAGGTGGAGCTCAAAGGGGGGCGGAGGCACGCAGGACTGGGCATCCAAGAATGCCGAGTACATACGGAGGTGGACAAAATCAGCTGCGGTGGATGTCATCATTACTGCTGGACAATACGACGAGGCCACGTACTGGGACTACCTTGCTTGGTACCGTCCGCGCACGCGTGCCACCTTACTCAGCGGACCTGTACAGCCGGGCCCCAGACCCTTCCCCGAGGATCGTGCCCGCCTACTTCATGTTGTGGTAAGTGATGCGTTACTTATATTGGTTTTCTTTGGAAAATCTGTGTATTACTGACATGTCCCTCATCTTATACAGACTGAAGAGGCGTATGAGATGCATACGCAAGCGGATCAACCTTTTGGGGAACTAAGCAGGTCATCATCGCAGAGGGATCGTAACCCTCTCCGGGAGTACATGAGGACAAGAGGATCTCGCTTCCTAAACGCTATACGTGGTCTAGGTGGGTGTGCCCCGCAATGGAGGGGGTACGACCAACATGCCATGGACCCGTCTCGTGCCTCCCACAGCAGGCGGTCCTCCCACAGCAGGCGGTCATCTAGTGCTCGTGAGGAACCCGTCCGGTCAGAATCACGACATACATCTTCAGCTTCGGCGCGTCATGTCTCATGTTCCGGTGCTGAGGCCGAGGAGTGCACGCAGCCTCCTGCGTCCGAGCAGGTTACGCTGGGTTCACTAGCACCTCCAGCTACGATGACACCTCCGGTTGCAGCATCTACTCATCAGGAGGACGTCGTTGACTACACGCAGCAGACCCCTTGCTGGAGCGACCCTAATGCTTTTGACTGGGGTGCTGCAATGCATGCGACCGCCACCTTCACTGATCTACTCGGCGGACAGTCCTCCCATGATCTCAATGAACCTGGAAGTTCACATTGGTACCAGCATGGCGAGCCTTCGGCACACTGGACTCCATCGGAGCACGTTCTAGGGCCGTCCACACTTCCGCACGAGGATCCTTCGGCATGGTACATGCAGAGCCGAGTAAGCGGGGCGGGATACACGTTCGGTGGGGTTCCCACAGGGCAGGCAGATGATGATGAAGACGACTAAGGGCACGCAAGGCAGGGGCCTGCGCAGGCTGCTGGGATGAGAGCCACACACCCGCCAGACGCTTACACGCCTGGAGATTGTGTGAGGCATCGTCGCCGTTGAGTAGCCAGGACAATTTGTCATGACACATGTATTATTGATTTTAATGTCGAGGTCATCCCTATTCTGTCTTATTCACTGTATTATTAATTTAAGAAATTCTCAGTACAGAGGAAACAATAGTAGTTGTAAAGCATAAGTAGCATGGAACCCGGTACAGAGGTTACACATAAAGAGCGAACAACAACAAACATTATCATGTACGATACGCCTAAAGAACATAATATCATGCCTTAAGGGAATAAAATATATAGGGTTACAATAGATGCTTAGGGCGAAGGAAAGTGGCGACGCAAATTAGCGTAAGAATTCCAGGTGCGATGGTCAAAGCTATCCGGGTAAGATGGTTGTCGTCTCCGAGGTGGTTCTGAGAAGTTGTAAAAATGAGTACGAGCAAATCCATCATCATTTTCAGGGTCATCGGTGTCCTCCGGAGATGGAAGCCTCGGAGGGCGGGGTCGTTGTGGCATGAAATCGTCGTCGTCGTCATCATCTTGAGGTTTCTCCGAGGTGGTACCACGTCCTATTTCCCTATTAGTTGTATGGCATCTCGATGTTGTGCGTGAACGTCCTCTTGCAGTGTTCCTAGAACTTTCTCCTGTATTTCTGTTCGAACGTCTAGGCATGGGGGGCATGAAATCGTCATCGTCTTCGTCCTCGTCATTATCTGGATGATTCGTAGAGGTCGCCTCTGTACCCCTTTGATTCGCTGATTGTCGTTGTCTTCTACGCGAACCTGGCATCACACCCCCGCCGAAAAGCATATACATCGTCAAGAAGTGTGAGATTTCTTTGTTGATCAACTGTTCGTCTTCCGGGAAAGCCTGACGCAGAAGAGGACCGTTCGAATCAATGGAAATAAGATAAGTAGGGTGACCAAATGTTTATATGACATACCTGAATATGGGATGCATACTGGTCTGGCGATATTACTATCGTTCTTTGCCTCCTAGAGAAACCTATCACAGAAGGATGGTCGGCCAGTTCGCGGACCCTCAGATACATTTGACGCCGGTGATACAAGAGGGCCCTAAGGTCCTCGGTGGTTACACATTGGAGTGGCGCGGTTAACCTAGAACATATGGGTCTTGCATGCAATTTCGCCACGGCTTGGATTATGTTGTTCTCCTTTAACGGATCATCGTTTCCTTCGCGCACAACCTGTAAGGAGGCATTAAGTGCTATAGCGATCGTTGCAGGTGTCCATGGAAAGCCTGTACTAGAGGATCCCGCCATAGATTTCTTGCTCACTGACTACCTACGCTCTGTCTCTGCATCAAAACACGGATCCATGAATATTTAAGAAACACGAAATAAATAAATAAAATTACATTTACAATACAATGGTCACTTCTTGTCTAAAGGGGTACAGTGCAAACCACATAATGCACAATAAGTAGTACAACTAACAGGTGAATAACATTTTACAATACAAAGTCTCTAAGACAGTTCAGTTTGACAGTGGGCTGATAGTTTACTGACGGGTCGGGCAAGTCCTCCTGTCATGTCCAGGTTGTTTGCAAAGTTTGCACCTGCGAAGGCCATCAACAGCATCTGCTTCATCCATGTCACCTTGCAGCCTCGTAGATCTAGGCCTTCCAGGATCTGTGCGTCGTGCTCGTGGATAAGGTACCCACTTAGGGCCCTCGATCGATTTGTAGTTGGTTCCGATGTTAAAGGACCGCATCTTTGGAAGCCATGTGCTCCTCAATGCATCGATCGTGAAGTACGGTGATACGTACTGTGATCCGTCATTGCCACCTATGTCCCTGCAAGCGGCTAAGACATGCGAGCACGGGATATGGTGCAGTTTTGGCTTATTGCATGTGCACTTCACCTCGTTAGGTCCAAGTTGACATTGCTGCACGGTGTCCCCGGCGCTATACCCTGGAGCATACCTACGGCGGCATATGACCTCAAAGTCATTGTTGGCCAAGTCGTAGATCCTCGACCGATGAAAGTGTGCTTTACTCCTCCTTCTTGATATGATTTGCTCCACCTTAGGTGAAAACCGTGTGCTGCACTTCATAGCAGCATTACCACGGTCTCGAAAGTAGTCCGCCGTTCTGTAGAATGTGAGCTCAATAATGGCACACAACGGGAGGCCCCGTACTCCCTTCAGGACATTGTTGAACGCCTCCGCTATGTTCGTTGTCATGATGGAGTACCTAACATGGGATACAATAATTTTAGAATGGCTATTTGCATAAGAATCGGTACAATATGATCATTACAATTCTATGCGCTAACCTGGCACCATGAGTGTCATGGATAAGGGCCCAACGCTCCGCCGGCTTCCTCGCTATCCACTGGCTAAATGTACCACGTGAACGACTAACGATAGTTTGGCCCCCAACCATTTGCGCCCGCAGTTGATCCTCCCCTGCTTGCTGGTCTGCCATCATCTTGTGAGTGGTCTCATTTAACTCTCTCCATATCTCGTTGAACTTCGCCTGCTGGTTCTGAAGACATAGCCCTTTGAATCTCTTTACAAGCGACTTGCTGCGGTACCTTGTGTACAGGTTCGCGCCCAAGTGTCGCATGCACCATCTTCTCTCCATATCAGGCCATGCAATGGAGCAGTTTGTGCTATCATGCAGCACGTCCAACGCATGCAGAAGACCCTTGTTGCGGTCTGAGATGACGCAAACTCGTTCCCTATTTCCCACGACACGTGTCCTTACCAAGGTGAGGAACCACAGCCAACTATCATTGTTTTCACTCTCAACCATTGCAAAGGCGAGAGGAATGATCTGATTATTTGCATCTGCCGCCATTGCTGTCATAAGGGTACCATGGAACTTGCCGCTTAGAAATGTGGCATCCACGCATACAACCGGCCTACAATGCCTGAATGCTTCGATGCATTGTCCAAAGGACCAGAATAACCTAATGAGGTATCGGTTAGTAGTGCTATATGACCCATCATCTAGCCTGATCGGCTCATCCGCCATGGCCCACTGAGTCCCTGGATTCGTCATGGCAATCTTCTGCAGCAGTCTCGGAGCATTGTTGTATGACTCTTCGAAGCTTCCAAACAGCATCTTCAACGCCTTCTGCTTCGCTCGCCACGCGGTGTGGTAATTGATAAGCATGCCAGTCTTAGTGTGCACCTCCCCCATAATCGATTTTGGCGACAAACAAATTTCTGTGCCAATAAGCGTGATGAGGAGTTGGGCTACGAACCTCGCATCAACGGCGTGGCTCACATTCCTAATAGCCTCTTCGCTGCATGTATGTGGGGTGTGTCTACTAATCACAAAATAGTTCTCATATTTCGGCTGATGTGCTCGTACGAAGTAAAGGCAATTCGGGTGCTTCGTACACCTGACCTCATACTCCGTAGGGTTAGACCGGGCGCACTTGTGGTCCCTTCTTGTTATTACAGCATAGTTGCTAATAAAGTGGATGACCTCCCCTCTGTTACGAAACTGTTGCCCGACCTGAATGTCGCTATTCTGGTATCCCCAGTTAGATAAGGTGTTATACTCAACGACGACACACTCCAGGAGCCCAGTACCACGAAAGTACTGGATCGCCGGGACCGGGTCATCATTGTCAGCAGCTTCTTCATCCCCGCTACCACCGTCTTCATTATCCATGCATCCTGCATCGACCTCACCAGGGTCCACTCTACCTCCCTCTCTACTGGAACTGCCCTCCCCGACATGCCCTCCATCCTCTTCATGCATCACCTCCTGGCTTGAGCCTTCCACAGTGGTCACTGCATCACCTTGCACCAGTCGTGACACTATGTTTACGTACACCGCCATATCAAAGTTCTCCTCCAATGCCTTGCGTGAGTATAAAGCCCATGCGTTGTTCCTACTCATCTCGAACAACGTATGGACAACAACCGAGCTATTTGGAACAAGCCGCGGCCGTACACCCTCTAAGACAACAGTATGGGACTGCTGGTTCACACGCAAAAGGCGCATAATATGTGATTTCAGGCCATCTAGATCAATAGGTACCTCAACCGAACTCTCTATGTGCTGGCAGTTCTGAATTGTTACAAGTCTCCCGTGCAAAATTGTGGGACGTTCTCCATAATAAATATGGAAAATCATACCGTATCTCCTAAATAAATATACATGTAATAAATAATAAGTACAAAAATAATACTAATTAAATAGTGCAATATACAACTAATATGCATCTTTGTTGCTACTGGACACTATCTTCTACGGTTCTACCAAACCTAAGTGATTAAACTAATTAATCAAGTTAATTGATTAATTATATTACTTCAATAAAACTAATTACCTAGATTAAATCACGTAAATTCATGTTACTATATTAAGTAAAGAATCTAATCACACTTACTAATAAAAATTATATAACCCAACTAAATCATTAATTTAAATACTCCAATTTACCAAAATAATATAATTAATCAAATGTACTTGAATGAATTTAACAATATACTGACAAAATAACTAATATACTTCTGAACGAACTAAGAAAAATCTAATTATAATTACTAATTAACTACGTAATCTAAAAACTTACCTTAAGGAAATTGAGCGCGGCTGCTGCTCGCGTTGATCCTCTCCGGCTGCCCCCACTGCTCGAGCTGCTTCTCCTAGCGTTGCTCCGCTGCTGCTCTCTTCTCTCCACTGCTGCTCTCTTTTCTTCTCCCTTCTCTCCTTTGCTGCTCTCTTCTCTTCTCCATTCTCTCCTTTGCTGCTCTCTTCTCTTCTCTTCTCCCTTCTCTCTTCTGCGAGCCAGGGCTTTTTATTAAGCGCAAAAGCAGCATCCCGCTGGCACGCACACACCGAAAGCATCGACAGGACGTGGAAGTGACATGATGCACTAAATTCGGCAACTGAGGTGCCGAATACGGCACTGTGGGCCGTATTCGGCACCTCAGTTGCCGAATACACCCTGTACTCTGCTGTATTCGGCAACTGAGGTGCCGAATACGGCCCACAGTGCCGTATTCGGCACCTCAGTTGCCGAATACGGTGGGCCCGCGGTGTTTTCGGATTTTCAGTTTCCGAAAATCAAATTTCGGTATTTGAGATACCGAATACGAGTGCTATATTTGCAAATACGTCGACATGTTGTCTAATTTCGCAAATACGGTCGCGTATGTTGTCTAAATTTCCAAATTTGCCATATATTTGGGTTTTACACATGGAAAAGTATGCACGGAGATTCATCTCGAAAAGTATTTGCATGATGTTGCTGTTTTATTGGGCTTCACAGATACGCTAAATTAGTGATTGAAGCTTAGTATTTAGAAATATGTTGATGTCACAACGAGTGTTCAACACACCGACCAACTTAACCTTGTCAAATCAGCCCGTAATAAAAAAAAAAATCATTTTACAAAACCAGAAATCATATATCATAAAATAAGAAAACTGACGGTAGTAAAATCCTTAATACAAAACAAGAAATCACATATTATAAAATTGGAGGAATTAACAACGGTAAGATTTCTATTACAAAATAAAAAAAACTAATTCTGAAACCAGAAAACCGACGAACCGAAAATCTCTAATACATGTATATGTATACATGTGTATATGTACACATATACATGTGTTAGATAGACATATACATATACATTTATATGTATATATATGTGTGTATATACACATATACATGTACATATATGTGTTAGATAGACATATGTATATATACATATGCATATATACATATATATATATATATATATATATGTTTATTTATTTATTTATAATAGACTGTCTACTTGGAGGTTGTGACCGGTTTTGCTTACCCAATAGTATCTTGCCTAGGCGTGATGGGGATGACCCCAGATCGGCTTGTCAGCCCAACAGTTGGCTTAATCCCAACCACGGAGTTCCAGGATGACGGGCAAAGTATGGAGCCATCGGTCTCCGACCCTAGCGTCACCGCTGCCATGTTCGTCGCCGCAGCAACACCTGGCCCAGCGCTGGATCCACACGGTGTGGCGGAGAGAACGTACGGATTCTATAATTTCACATGTATTAAATATACGATGCACAAATACCTCTCCGGTCACAAATACTTAGCATTTTTCTTATACAAAACATAGTTTCACAACGTAACTTGACCAATAAATTATTATTGTAATATGTCTATTAAACCTAAATAAATTTATAATATTATAAAAGTACAGTTTTCCGTTTCAAAAAAGATATTACAGAAGTATTTTTGGGAAAAACCTATACATATGACTTTTGTTCGCATTCTAAGTATTAAAAAATATATTGTTCTCAGAGTTTAAAATATATGTATATAGATAACAACGAGTATTTCTGACTGAAGTAGTATAACATCAATGATGTACCCTTAAAAAAGTTAAGTTGAGATTAATTAATAATTACCAGTGTCTGGCCGCCGCGAGCGCTCCACCCGGAAGCAACGGGGCGGAAGTTTGACCACTCAGAGGGGTTGGCCTTGCCGAGGATCACAGCGCCGGCGCGGCGGAGGCGGCTGGCCACACCGGCGTCGCGCTTGACCACCGAGCCGAGCAGCGCGAGCGAGCCGGCCGTCGTGTTGAGCCGGTCGCGCGTGGCGATGTTGTCCTTGAGCAGGACGGGGACGCCGTGCAGCCCCCCGGCGCCGCTGGGGCAACGGCCGGAGGAGCGCTCGGAGTCGGCGCGCGCCGCCTGCGCGAGCGCGTCTGGGTTGACCTCGATGACAGCGTGGAGCAGCGGGTTGAGGCGGCCGATCTGGTCCAGGTAGAACCGGACGAGCGCCGTGGAGGTCAGGCTGCCGTTCCTGAAGCCGAGCTGGATGGCGTCGACGGTGGCCTCCTGGAACTCGAAGCCGCCGCAGCTGACGGCAGCGATTGCGAGGGCCATGACGAAGGCGAGCACTTGGAGGCGCAGCTCAGCCATGCTGAGTAGCCGTGCCACCTCAGTCGGTGGCTTGCCGTCCTCTACTTTACTGTTGTCCCCCCTCTCTCTCTCTCTCCATGCAAATATGTGTCTTGAATTGTATTGTTGAAGTTTAGCACCTTCCGGGGGACAGCCGCAGCCTTGCACATGCACTGCGTCAGGGATAATATTATGCTTTGGAACATAAGGCACTGATTCGACATGGTCTTAATTAATTATATGCTTATGCGTTTTGCAAGCGTGTGAGCGTTAGGCACATATGCTGGATCCTAACACATACGCGGAGGGAGATTACAAAACTGTTTCGCTAGATGTCCGCCGCTAGCTGTTCCACATTTGTATGTGAAATTTTTTTGTTGTGTATATATAGTTCTTTTGAGGTAGTTAAGTACATTAGTTACATATGCTCTTAGGCCAACTCCAGCGAGCAAATTCTAGTGCTACAGTAATTTACGGCCACTGAAGCACTTGCGTTCACCTCTAACGAAGCCGGAATCTAGTGCTACAGTAATGCGGTGGCGGTTAAGGGAGGAGAGAGGGGCGGCTTTTTTTCGAACGAAATGGAGGGGCTGCAACACTGTACGTGTAACTCGTCCTCAAGCCGCGCTATCTCCGCCTGCCTCCTCCACGACAACGCCGCCGCGCCGAACACAGGACACCTTCAGCTCAGGTGCTCTATCCAGCTAGATGTTCAGGGTCATCGGCAGGAGGGGGATTGCTACTTGTTCCTCACCTCGGCCAGGGCGGAGAGCAGGAGGATCTGGTTGGAGAGCGACTTGGAGCCGGGCAGCTTCACGGTGTCGGAGATCTCCCGGATGGGCTGCAGCATGACCTCCTCCGCGCCCGCCTTCGTCGGGGTCGCCGCTGCCGCTGCCGTTGCCGCGACCACGACCGCCACGGCCGATGGCAAGCTCAAGTCGGTGACGGGGCTAGGGCTCGTCGAGCCGTGCCGGCTTCCTCCCTCCTTCGCCTCCCGTCGCCCTCCCTGTCTCCTCCGCTCTCCCTACCTTCCTCACCGGTTTCCCCGCCGCGCCCGAGGAAACCGCGCTGGTGGCATCCCCTCTCCCTCTCCGCGAAGCCGCGCGCCTGTGCCTGCAGATGGAGAAGGGATGCAGCGGATGGAGGAGGGAAGGGGGCGCGGATGGAGGAGGGGGAGGCGGCGGATGGAGGAGAGCTGGGAGGGAGGAGCAGGGATGAGGGAGGAAGGCAGCGACGGATGGAGGAGAGGTAGAAGTGAACGGTTAAAGGGAAAAAATATAGGACAGAAGATATGGTTAGTTTATAAGTATCTGTTGAAGATGGTTGAAAAAAATAGTGTTATAATAGTGATAATGAATACTATAATAATATTATAGAGTATAAAATTTTAAAGTAACCGTTGGAGTTGATTTTAGTTTTTTTAGCTTCATTAACTTTAAGAGATGCTCTATAATGGCAACTCCAACAGTCGGACTCAGCTGTCAATAGGAGAATCCACATCATCTTTTCGCCCAGCTGGAGGATGGAGGGAGATGAAAAACACAAGCACTAATGCTTCTGCAAGTGCTAGTATCGCACGCGTCCCGACCCACCACGCCCCTCTGGCCCTCTGTCTCCTCTCCTCTCTATGCATCTTGCACCTGGAGATTGATCCCGCCGAGGCGCATGTTCGCCGAACGCCTGATGCTGATCTCGTTGAAGCTGCCGTCGCCACGCGGTCCTCCTCATCGAGCCAGATGGCTTCCCAGATGAGGGCGCGGAGGAAGGGGGCGGGGCCAGGCGAACAGTGTCCGCAGCGAGCTCGACGATCCGTTTGTTGGCGGCTCGGATCCTGCTGGATCCGTTTGACTGCGGAGCGGAGTCGATGGTGTCGGTCGTGGTGAGGTGGAGGAGAATAGAGGGCTGCAAGAGCGGGAGGGGACAGCCACCAGTCGGCGGCACGAGAGGGATTAGAGCACGACAGCCGACGTTAGAGGGGAAGAGGGCGCTGGCCGACCGGTGGACGGGTTGGGGGTGACTAGCTCGGGGAGGAGATAGCGGTGGCGGGGGACCGTCGCTGATAGGGACTGGATTCACATGTCTTTACTGTACCATGGAATACTGCAGGGATCCTGTCCGTGGCGGGGATGAAGAAGGGGACCGGGATGCTGGGACTTTACATAGCAAAATCATCGTGCTATAGTATCGGCTCAGATTTATTGTTACAGCAATGCTACAAAGATCTCGTGCTACAGTTTTATGTACAGTACCTGCACTACAGTAATTCACTGCAAAATACTGTAGCATGGTGCCTTTCTCTTTCTCTGTAAAGGCAGAGGATCCAATACTGAAGAAGTACGGGAGGAGAGAGATGTGGAACGGGTGGAGAAAGATAATAAAAAGAAAATGATTGACATGCCAGACCCAAATTATGTTGAGTTGGACTGATACTTTTGGTTTTTACTAAGAAGCTGGTTTCTGGTTGAGGGCTTATGGCTCTTTCTATTATCTTTTTAATAAATTTTTAGTTTCTTAATATTAAAAATCAGAAAAACTCATTTGAATCAGTTTCTTAACTTTTAATTTATTTTTTGGTAAGCTAGTTTTTCAGTTTTTTAAAACCCAACTTCTCAACGGTTTATTTCTGACTTCTGAAAAACAGAAGTCAGAAAATGTTCAACCAAACAACACGTAACTTGGGGCAGTGTGCTAAAGCGACACTATGCTATCTTTAGTTGAGGTGGAGATGACAGTAGGCATTATAGCTAGCGGGTTGCTTCAACAGCTGGAGCTGCTGTGAGTGGGAAGACCACCAAAGGTTGCACGTTAGAATATTTCTCAAAGATGCTACTCAAGTTTCTTTTTAACGGTGTCTACTCAAGTTTCTTTTTAACGGTGTCTACTCAAGTTTCTTTTTGAACGATGTCTACCCAAGGTTTGATCTAAGGAATCATCCTGTCCGTCTTGTATACTCTAGTGCTGTGTTTGAGCCTCTCTAGTTGTACAACTAGTGTATTATATAGTTCTTTTGAGGTTAAGTACAATGTACAAATTCCTCTGATTAATTTGGTTGATTTTTTTAAATAATATTATTTTATTGGAAAATTAAAAAAATAATAGCCAAATTTATAAAATTACAAGAATAGATACTAAGTCGACTAGCCTGCCAGTACTCGCTTCGCCGATAGGCCTGTCAACATTCTAAGTACCAATATATACTATTTTAGTTTTTTTTTGATTTTTTTAGTAATATTATTTATTAATTTAGGAATAATTAATTAATGAGTCACAAGCAGAGCAAGTTAGTGTACATATGTCGACGCTAGACCCCGTCTCAACTCAGTGACACGAATTGATGCCATTGCTTCGAACATATAAGCTCCTAGAGGTCCCTTTGCCACCCCGTTTCGCGATGTCTAGGAATCAGAACATTCACTGCCAGCTGTTGATGTGCCGAACTAACTTGCAGCAGAGTATACAAGCTAACCTAATACTTAGGCCCGCCGTATCTCTCCCGGACTACTTAAATTTGTATCCACATATTGGAAGTTACTTAAATCCACCATACTATCACAATGCATGATATATCCAATGCCGTAAAAAAAACCCCTTAAACCCCAATACGATCGACATCCCTGATTCAATAACTATACTATACTCTGTCAAGTTAATTAATTATAATCAGCATACAACGTCAGCAAATACAATATCTATTCTACCTAAACACTTGCATTCTACATAGCCATCTAATATCACCACTATTATACCCTTTCTGTTGACACTATACCAATCTAAATATAATGCTGCCAAAAATTATACTCTATTTCCATTCTAAGATCCTACAGGTACGGAATATTTGTACTGCATATTGATAACAATTCGACTTCAAATTATTCTAGATTGTCCAAACTATGTATGCTCTATGCTAACTTCTCTATTCCAAATTGAATAATATCAAATTCTTAAAGAACATTAAATAGCACATTTTAACTCTAAATTACCGACTATTCTCTACTATTTTACTAGTATCCTACGATTTTTCTAATATTTCAAACTATTCGTAATTTCTAACTATTTTATTCTATTTTTACTAAACTACCTAATATTTTTAAACTATTTCCTATTTTCATATCCTACTTTTTTTTTCCTGATTTCAAATTTCCTAACTATTCCTATTTTCTAACTACTCCTAAATTTATAACTATTTCTAAAAAAACTCACCGGTGTAGCCACCGCCACCCGCTAGCTCGCTCATGCGTCGCCGCCTTCGCTCGCTCACCTGCCGCACCTCTGAAAGGATTGAATGGCTCAAGAGGGGGAGTGAATTGGGCAGTTAAACATTTCTACCGAAATCTAGAACAAATAACAACCTTAGGCAAGATGAAAAGAAATACGACTACACGGACAAGCTAGGAGAAAGCAACAAAACAAGCAAGTAAAGACACTAAAAAAAATGTGAAGTTGAAAGCATGCAAGAATATAAATGCCCAAATTAAATTGCGGAATAGTAAAGATATGGACAAAAGAACACCGGATTTTTCCCGAGGTATCGAGGAGTTAGCACTCCCCCTTAGTCCTCGTTGGAGTATCCACTAAGGATATTGCTCTCCCTTGAGTCACCAAGACTCAAGTGCTCTCTCATAATTGCTACTTCACCATCTTCGGATTGGCGGGCATCAAATCAAGTACATAGCTCTTCTCGAGGCTTCCACAATAACTCCAAGAGCTCACCGAGACACCTCCAATCACCAAAGACCAGCTAGGTGTTGCCAACCACCAAGAGTAACAAGCCAATAGCTTCACTTGACCAGGATCAAGCCTAGACTACAGCTAGATACACACTTGCTACTCTCCAAGCACTAATGATACCCTTAATCTTCAATTAGGGACTTGGAAATCAACTCAAGTGTTCTCTCTTGCTACTTGATGACACACACAGTGTATGAACTCCTCTGGGTCGCACACAAGCCAAATGAAACCAAGTGGAGAGGCATTTATAGGCTAGAGATCCAAATTATAAACGTTGCCTAACCACCCACTTTTTCTGTTATCATCGAATGGTCCGGTGAGTATATCCTTACTCACACAGGACAATCCGGTGAGTACAATTTTCATACCTAAGTGCCAGCTATCATTAGCCGTTACTACTGAGAATTAGTCCAGTGATAAGATCCTGTGTTCAATACACTAACACCGGACCATCTGGTCAGTTGAACCAAGCCAAGACTTCACTTTACAAGCCTCTCTGCTGAAAATACTCTAATGCTCATACATATCCATCACCGGACAATCAGGTGAGAAGTCCACTTCATACTGCCCGAAGAAACCTCTCTGTAGAAATTAGTCCGGTGATATCAACTTTCAATCACCGGATAATCCGGTGAGTAAAAATCTCTTTGGTCACCAGAAAAGCTTCTTTGCAAGAATTAGTCCAGTGAGTACATCTTTCCATCACCGAATAATCCGGTGAGTTCAACTTCATTTTTTCCCGAAAAAATTCTCTTCTGCTGAAATTAGTCCGGTGCTTTAAACACACTGACACCGGACCATCCGGTGTAACACTTCTAGAAATTTTGTACACATGTCAACTAAAAAATTATCCGGTGACACCCTGGCCTTGATCATCGGAGCATCCAATGAACATAGAAGTATTTTTCTGACTTGTGCAAATAATGCTACGGTAAGACTAATAACACAACCACCGAATCATCCGGTGAGGCAAGTTTTTCTGAGCTCATCCAATTCAAACTTTCCCTGAGCTTTAACTTCTCAACATCTCAAACACGGACTTCTATGAGCTACATAGTGCTAGAATTTCACAAGTGTGTATCAAACCAAGTCTAGAATCAACTAGGTTAAACTACTACTCTTAGCCCCTCTTTATAGTACGGTCAAAAGACTAAGAAAGAAAACCTATACTACTTTAAGTGTTATTCATCTCCTTTGTGACACTTAGAACTAGAAGATCCTTAATCTTGATGCACATGTCCTTTAATCGACCATATTATCGCTTTAGAGACCAAGAGTACCCAAATATCGTTGTATATTAAATTTTTGATTCCATTCAAAACAAATTGTTAGTCACAATGATACGATTATTATTAATCACCAAAACACTTACTAGTTACCTAGGGGCCTAAATGCTGCTACAACCTCTCTGTTGCAACGGTCGCATGTGGGAGAGAAATTGGCTGCCAGGGAATATAAATAGGCATATTAGCACTCCGCGTATTGACAAGCCTAATGTGACACCTATCGGCATTCCACGTGCCGACAGGTAATGATGTATTACCTATCGGCATGCGGAGTACCGACAAGTCCCTTCACACCACAAATAGCCTACGTGGCACCCATTTTGGCAGGCCCACCACTTGTTGGCACTTCATATGCCAACAATACCTTGGGCCCACTGCCACATAAAAAGTTAGCATATGAAGTACCAACAAGTACCTAATCAGCACTCCGCGTACCGACAGATATCTATTCTTATAATTTTATGAGTTTAGTTATTATTTTTATAATTTTCTAATAAAATAATATTATTAAAAATCAATTTGGTTTGTGTACCATTAGTTCATTCTTGGTTCCTTACTATTTTCATATGTTCCATGTCACCAAGGCTGCTCTGTATCATTTTGATTTCTTTATTATTAACTAGTTAAATGTTCGTGTATTACAACTAGAGCCAAAAATTTCTATAAGGTATTGATTGGGTGCCACGAGATACAACAAATAAACAACAAGTTCACTCCATCGCGAATGACATATGATTAAAAAATATATTTGTATTAAGAACTAATGAGCTACAATTAAAAACCACCATATCTCTGCTCTTCTTTTGCAGGGAACGGTGTCTCTCTTCATCGTGGTAGCAATTGCTACAGATGCTGCCTCATTTCTTTGATTCTCTCCTTCCTAACCAGCAAGGAAACTAATTTGATTGAGACAAACTAATTAAAACCAGATAAGACACAGAAGCAATATGAAAAGGAGAGGAGAATGGAGCATACAGGAGAAAGATTGCTTACCAGACCTTCATCTCAGATAGGCCATTCAAGGAGTCCCATTCCAATTCACTGTCGCTGCCGGATACGATGGAGAGGTCAGGGGACAGCGGTTCGAAGAAACATGCTAATTCGTACACACAGAAAAACACCACACAAATGTCTCCAATCTTTGCAACACTACACAAAAATCCAAAAAATTTCAAGTACTAGTATGATAATCCGTACTTTGCAATGGAAAAAACGTGCAAACAAAAGAACATGTATGAAAGCACAGGAATCTGAACGCTTTAACATACCAAGATAGAAGAGAGCGCAAGGATTTGAAACAGCTCATAATTTTTTTGCAACGTCAGCAGCACAAGTAGTTTTAAATGGTAAATTCTTTTAGCTGAGGTGAATTAAGTTATGAACAGAATGGCTAATTACCTAAGCAAATTAAGATTATTCTTCGGAGCACCATTTCATTGATCTATATAGCACCATGGGCAGGCACACGTTGGTTCCTGGCAGGCACACGCTGGTAGGGCACGGCGGCGGTGTGGGCGTCAGCAAAGCGAAGGTGGGCCTAGCTGGACATGACACGGGCAAGGGCACTGCCAGTGTCGAGGTAATTACGAGTGATCTATAATTTTCTATTCTTGCTGCAATTGGGAGTTAAGGCATGGATCGAGGTTTTAATATTGTAGTTCAACAACCATTTTATATGCTATATTCTCTTACTAATAGAGTTTATTGAATATAGATGTAAGTGTTTTTGTTGCAACGAATGGATACTAGTGTCATGTTATGTATGTGTGTCTGGTGGTCGTGGTTCACAACGACTCTAGCTTATATCACCACGATCTAACCGACATTGACACAGCCACAGCTCATGACCTCTACTCACGTAGCCACGCATAGCGGCATAGGTGCCCTCGAGGCACAAGTGATGACTACGTGCGTGAGTACGTCGATTCCTGATAGTCTGAGACCATGTGTGTGACTGCGTGACTACTGCGTTCTTGAGATGGAGGGTGGCAGCGGTACAGGCGCGAACAAGGCAGGGGTCACGATGGCGAGGCGTGGCGTGGGTGCGAGCTCGAGCCTGCAAGGCAGTGGCGGTGGTAGCGCAGACTCGAGCTAGGCGGGGCGTGACGGCGGTATGGGCACGAGCAAGGCAAGATGCATGTGGCTACGTGTGCAGGCAGTGGCGGAGCCAGGTCTGAGTGGAAGGGGGGGCTGATCTCCTTCTTCCTCCTCCAGCCCTCCTCCTTCCTCCTCCAGCCCCCCTTCTTTCTTCCTCTCCTCCTCAGGGGCAGCACAGCGTAGGGGGGGCTTGAGCCCCCAGAGCCCCCCCGGTGGATCCGCCACTGTGTGCAGGCACCAACGCAATAGGTATATACACCCAAATTGAAAACCTTGGGCCTACCACTGTATAGCACAAGTACAATCATATAAGATACGAATAATCTGGAGATCAAAATTGGACAACACTGATTCGAAAGAAACTGCAAAATCATGTTTGAGGGCAAAAGGCCACACATATCTAAAACTGTTGGTATGGCGTTAAATCTTTCTCTGATCCTACAGGAGCACATGAAAGAAAGAATGAGCTTCATGTGCTATGATTTTGTACAACCTAAGCTCGAAATATGGCTGCATCCAAATTCTGATAACCAGACTAACTCTCATATATATCATATAAAGGGTTCATAGTCCAAATCACGTAGCACACAAGACCCTTATTCGGTCTGATGGAAGCAAATAGTTTGGACAAGATCAAAGAAACAAAGACGAAAAACACACACCTCATCTCTGCTCTTCCCTTGCAGGGAAATGGTGTCTGGTCATCCCAGCAGCTGCTGCAAATGCTACCTCATTTCTCTGATTCTGGCGTTCGAAACTGGCAGAGAAATTAATTTGATCAAGGGCAATTAACGAAATCATATAATAATCAGAGGAAAAATGGAAACATAACGAAATCATATGATTTTTCTCACTGGAAATGCTCCAGAACCACCATCACTAATCCCACTTGGGTGTGGGTTTTCCAGAAGGCAAACATAAGAGTGGGAAAATAATAAGAAGGCCAGCATCTAAATCGAAGTCATGAAAGATTTCTTCAGAAAATCCAAAAACTGTAGCAATTTGACCACAAATCTATCTTTAATCTGATAACCTGCAAACTTATATAGCATCCAAATCACTTTTTCATGATACGAAACTGAAACAGAAACTAAATTTTGTAGCAATTTAACAAAACAAAAAGGAAATAGAGATGCAGTTGAAGGTGCGCTGGATGAGGAGATGATGGACAAAACAACATGGAGGCTCAGTAGCTCTAATTCCCTACCTGCCTATTAGGGCCTCGTTTTGAAGGTAGGGAAAAATAAAGGAATAGTTTACTGTCACGGATGAAGAATTGAAAACAGAGATGTTTCGATACTTCAGAGGAAAAATATATGATTTTTTACTGTAGAAGTTTGTTACTAAGATAAAGATGATGTATGAAACTCTAAAAGATTTGTAACATGGCTGCACCTGATATTTCATTTTTTCGAAAAAAATTGTTAAAATTGCATGCCCTATGAACTATGATCCATAAACCTTTCCTAGGTAATCAAATTCCACCAAAATGTGTAAAGATGTTCATATCTTAGGAAATTCCTGTTAAACAAACTTACATCCAATCATCTCTCTAGAAAATCTTCCTTTTATTTCCATTTCCCTCTAAGGACGTGTTTGGATGGGTGGCTCAGCTCGTGCATGCATCCACTAATGCAGTACGCTCACGGAGACGTTCGTTTGGATGTCTGGATCAGCGCTCGAGGCCTGCACCCACCCATGCAGCTGCATCCGCCCAGCCAGGCTCGGGGAAACGCTGGAATCGGCCGTTTCAGTCAGGCCTGTTTGGGAAGATGAAAAACACTGTACATACAAATTTTTTTAATTTAACTTTCGATTTTATTTAAGGTTCAAAAATTCTAAATGTTTTTTTAGCAAATTAGAGGTCACTAACAACCCATTTTAATTAGTTTAATCTAAAAAGCCTAAGTCAATATTTAATTAAAATTCTCCAAAAATTATAAAAAATTCACTAATATTCTTATCCAGTGATGTACTAATTTATAAAAATATTTTCAACCTAGGTTATTTGGTAAAAAAATGAATTCATTTGTAATACAATATATACTCATGCAGACATCCAAATATAATCTCTTCTCAACTAGACTGAACACATGTAGCCAACTAAACAGACCCTACTGTATCTTCACTGCCTGTCTCAACTCAGCCTGTATAACTCATACAGTCAAGTTGAGGGCATGCAAGCAACGAAACAGACCCTAAAGTTCCTTTGAATGGATTAAGTTCTGTTCTATCCATCAGCTAAAATCCCACCATCTTTGTCCCTATGTTTTCTTCTTTGTTGATGATTTCTTTTATGTTCCTCGCTACACACATAATTTCATGTTCCAACCATCGAAAATCATGCATGCATAACCCAGATGTTAATTCCAGAATTGTTAGCAATACAGCCAATACTGCATTCCACCAATCATCATTCGAGAGATGCAGTTTACGGGATCGGCATCGATGGATCACCTTGAAAACTAGGGGAAAATGCAAAAAAAAACCCCTAAAAGTCACTTGGATTTTGATTTTACTCCTAAAAGTTATTTTGTTGAAAAAAAATCCTCAAAGATTTGATTTTGTTGCAAAAACATCTCAAAAATTCCAAAATAAATAAATAAATAAATCACAAAAAATTCTAAAAAAATTAGAGACAATTCTAAGACTTTTTGTGAAATTTGTTTTCAAAAATAATATCCTTTGCATCATATTTCATGGAGAGGAAGTTTAAAAAAATATAAAAACGTGTAGCTCATTTATTAATTTGAGTTAAATGCATAGGTAATTATTTACTAATCCAAAAATCATGAAACCAATTTTTTAGTCTTCTCACATGATCCTCTATCTTCTAAAAATACATGAAATATTGAAATAGTTATTGTAACATGCAGGATTGAGTAAATATGTTGCAGATAGATTAATTCATAACTAATCCAGAAATACCCCAAAATTAGTCAAACCACTTTTATTAGTTTAATTAAACAATTATTTGTGTAGAAAAAATAATGGTAGACACGACAAAGTTAAAATAACATGAGTTAATAAATGAGCTGCATATTTTTATTTTTTCCAAACTTCCTCTCCATGAAATATGATGCAAAGGATATTATTTTTGAAAAAAAAAATTCACAAAAGGTCTTATAATTGTCTCTAGTTTTGTTAGAATTTTTTTTTGATTTTTTTTGAATTTTTGGGGCATTTTTTGCAATAAAGTCAAACTTTTGGGGGGGGGGGGGGTTTGCAACAAAGCAACTTTTAGGGGGAAAGTCAAAATCCAAGTGACTTTTAGGGGTTTTTTTTTGCATTTTTCCATGAAAACTAACACATCGATGGATCACCCAAATTTATGGTATCAGATGAATGGTTCCAATCCAATCTTGATTCGACCGATCTGAATTCTGAACCAATCACTAACGGCGTTGTACGACGTAAGGCAGGCAAACGACAAACCACAGAGACAGAGACAGAGCAATAGCATGAGTGTGACCCAGACCTAGAGCTGGTCGCGGGAGACATCAAGTGTGAGGAGGTTGCAGATCTGTCCCAAGGGCTCTGGCAGAAGATGCAGCTATCGGTCGGCGAGGTCCACTCGCTGCACCACCCTCCCCTCCTCCGCGTCCTTGAGCACCCGCACCACCTCCTCGTCCACCGCTCCGGACCCCTTCTCACCCCCCTTATCATCACTGCCACCCGCCTCCTGGATTTCTTCCCTCCATGTATTGGCATCCGGTACACGTGCTCCAGCTTCTCCTCCGCGTTTCGAAGCAGGGCAACGCACGCCTCGTGCTCCTCCTCCAACTGCACCACCTCCCGACTTGTGGCCACCTTCTCCTCGTTGACCTCGTCCTCCTTCCCCTTCCCCTCCTCAGGTGACGCCAGATTATTCCAAGAGTCTACGACGAGGAGGAGCGCGCGAGAGGCGTCGACGAGCTCGTGGTCGGGTCAGAGCTCGAGGGGGCGGATCGCGTCTCACGCCAAGGTGCACGGAGAGGTGGCAAAGGTGGCCGTGCAGGTGACCCAGCTCTCGGCGCTGCCTCAGTTGGGCGAGGTTCGGCAAGGCGGTGGTGGAGGGCTCTCCATCGGGGGTAGATGCAATCGCGAATGGGTGGGGGAGGACGCAATCTCGATGATTTGTGGAGGCGAGGTGCGGGTGCGGCGGGTGGTTGGCGAGGAAGGAGGTGAGGGCAGTTGCGGCTGTGTGATTTGGGGAGCGAACTGCCGAGGGACAGAACGCGGAATGGGAGGCATCCCACGATCCACACATTGGCGTAGGACATGGGGGAGCAGAAAATCCAGGAGTACAACATGGGGGAGCAGAAAATCAGACGTAGACAGACCGGTTAGGCATGCGCAGGAGGAAAAAACCGAACATACGTCGTGGAACAAAAAAAATAGGCCATACATCGATCGGCTGAGCATGACCAGAGCGAAGCTGACGTTACAAGGGTTAGGAATTTTTTTAAGTATGAGAGAAAAGAAACGAGGTTGGAGGGAGAGATATGCTCTTCCAAAAATATTTTTTTTAGTTGGAGAAATCTTTATTTTTTGACCTCTGCATGAAGCAGTTACACGTAGTCATTATAAAAGAATAAAAGAAAAGGTAAAGGAGAAAAGATTGAAACTCAGTGTATACAAAACAAAATTAAGACCATCAGCTCATAACTACCCTACACTCCACAATGAAATACTTGCATGCTGCACTTTCCACTGTTCTTCCACCAAAGATCAAGAGGATCTCAAAGACATCCTAGAATATGATGTCCATCCACAAATAAGAGAAAAAGAACATAGGCAATTAAAGTTTTCCACAAGCACACATAGCACAAATCTTTTGTCGCCATCCGGTCCGATCATAATACCTTTGCAAAGCCACACTCGGCAAACTGCCATCACCGAACGAAGATAGACGACCGCTTAACATGACGACATAACATCCATGCCAACCACAATTGCGTCAAGGCCCCTTCGTAGAGCCGGTTGTCACCACCAAATGGTGTCCCCAACGCGTGCGCAAGTGTGGGCCTCGATGGCACAGTGATCCAACCGACCAACCCATGAGCAACAGTCAAGCATCTTCAGTCTAAAAGTGCCCCAATGATATGGAGGCCACAAGGGACTTCGCGACCGCACATTGTACATTAGGCGATATGGGTGCCCCTAGCATGCCTTTGTTATTGATGTGTCTAGAGGTAAAAAATTCGACACTTTCTCACTACTAAGCAATATATTTGTTGGCGCCTTGAAGTCATCCATATCTACATATGGGTTAATTTGTACAAAGGAATCTTGCATTCTTGTGTTCTTGTTATGTTTCAAGAATGACATAAGTTTGTTTTTCACCACCACATTGTCCATGGACAACTGACTCTAGGAATACTTCAAGCATTACTTAGGCCACTATATGGCCATATATTACCGCTGTGCTCACAAAAAAGTATCTCGTCCCAACGATCACGTCTTGGCTATGCGCCACCATTATGCCTATTATGGTGTGCCACCTAGGCCCCAGCCCTCCCGGTGCAAATTTGCTATAGAGCGTGCATGCGTAGCAATGCTCGACTTCCAACAACTGGAACGAGTTGGGTACTCGACTTCCAACAACTGGAACACCACGGATAGCACCCCTTGTTGTGACAGATGAAGACGAAATCCTTCCCACGCCTATAAATGGGGCTGGATGAAGCCAGCGAGCGATGAGTTTTTTTATTTTTATATTTTTTCGATTAAAAATTTAAATAAATAGATTTCTCGTCGAAATAATTGCACAAATAGGCACCTGCAGCCCCCCTGAGAGAGCGGTTAAGCCTCCTTATTGCCCCCTGAGAGGGCAGGTGGCCTAACCTCCCCCTCAGAGGGCGGCTAGAGCCTGCCCGCTCGCGCCGACCCCTTACCGCCTCCTGAGAGGGCGGTTAGGGCCCTTGTCACCCTCTCAGGGGGCGGTAAGGAGGCTGCCTGCCCACCTCCCCCTTCTCTATAAAAGGGCCAAAATTGAGGAAAAATCCTCATTTTAATCCGAAAAAAGAGAAAGCTCTGAAAAGGGAGGAGAGGAGAAGAGAGGAGAGGAGAGGAGAGGAGAGGAGAGGAGAGGAAGAGAGCGCGGCGAAGCCCTGCTGCATTTGATCCGTGGATTTGAAGATCACTTTCCGGTAAGTTCTTGTATACTTTTATTAGTACAATAGCACTGTATGACATAGGATTTAGACATGTATGACCTAGGGTTTAGGAAATGCTGTATTTAGTAGAAAATTGTCAATATTACTTACGACATAACATGATAGCAATTAAATACAAAATATTATTTGTAGTATAGTAGTTTTGAATATGTAGATTGTACATAGTAATAATTGTAGGGTAGTATTGTGTGACATAGGAATTAGCACTGTATGATAACGTTATGACCTAGGATTTAGGGTTTAGAAAATGCTAATATACTGTGAATATTAATTTCGACATGGTAGGATAGCTATTAAATATAGATTGTATAGAGTAATATTTGTAGGTAAGTTTGGTTTAGGGTATTATTGAAGAACCTATTGTTAGGCATGAATCGGTGTTGGTAAATTTTTTAGTTCCGATACTCAGAAATATAGTTTGTCGGTCTTAACATTGGTTATATTTGTGGATGTTTCCAGAGATGGCAGATAAATTAATTTTTCAGATATATTATGGTGAGGGTGAAATTAGGTACGGTCATAACGGTGTAGATCTGTCTGGATTTCGTCATGTCATGAAGGGTCTTAGTAAAGCTAATGAGAGGACCATTGCGGGTGTGTGCAAGTGGCTGATGCGGTTTTTCCAACTGGATCCGCAGCAACATGATCTTAAGCTGAAAGCTGTCCTCAGCTGTGCTAGTCAGGGATACTTTGGTGAGATTGTTCCGATCAAAACCACATCAACTTGGAGGCAGTATATAGATATATCTTGTGAACGTAGCCTACCTCTGATTTTGTTAGCTGAGGCGTACCTGAAAGATCAAACAGAGGTGAACTCTGCGGAAGCAGTAGCAGGATCAAGTGAGGCAGTGGAAGATGAATCAGATCTGGCAAATGTCGAGACCAGGGCAGATGTTGGGAATATTCCTGAGATGCAACCGATGGGTGTAGTCGATGAGGGGGAGCATATCCCTAGAATAATTGAGAGATGGAGTTAGAGGATCAAGAGCTGGAGCAAGTCGTTGCCGATGGGGATTCATCTGACAAGGAGGATAATGCTCCAGTGCCTGCAGAGTGGAGGGATCATGAATTTTCAAAGCTGGTGGTTAGCGAGGCTGATGGCACACCGTGGCAGTATCATGAGAACGAGGTGTCTCAGGATGCTATGTACCCTACAAAGGAGACTGTTATTGATGCAGTTAAATTCTGGTCGCTGTCTCTTCGGAGGTAGTTCAAGGTTGTTAAATCTAGTAAAAGGGAGTATGATATGAAGTGTTTGGTGTCTCAATGTCTGATCAACGTCATGCATCAGCGCTTTGGCCCGGTTGAGTGGACAGACGACGCACCCCTTTACGTGCCTGAGTTCTTGTCCGATCCACGAGGGCCAATGAAGAAGTGGATTCTACAGTTCCAAGTACCATACAATGCAACCTCTCATTTACTATTCGAGTATCTAGTTATGTTCCTTATTACCACATGTCATACTTGCAGCCAGCGTACATGCACCCGCAGGCCAACGCATACTCGGTGTCCAGGCATTTGGAGGCCTATTTGCTTTAGTTGTTTGGCTGGATTATGTTCACCAGCGGCTAAGGCTACCTGGTTGCGAGGACCCTTGTGCCATACGCCAGGTTGATAGCAGATGCTGTTGGTGAGGAGGCACCACAGTTCACTTGGGCATCTGCTGTCCTTGCTGCAATGTATCGGGCGCTGTGCGACGCGTGCACGAAGAAGGAGCCACTTGACACTTTTGCTGGGTGCTCACTTCTTCTGCAGCTGTGGTCCTACGAGCGGTTCGCCATAGGCCGACCAGTGGTGGACCGCTCCCCGTACCCTGAGGAATGGTATGGCAAGCCCGAGGAGGACGCGCCTACCATGACCTCGCTTTAGTGTCGACGCCGGGTATGTACTTTTTTTTAACACTTTAACTAGCACCTGTTATTTCTTATAAATTCTAACGATGTTTGTCACACAGCCACACTGGGCGCATGAGCAGCTTCGCAGCGCTTATGAGCATTTTTGGTGGCAGTTCGACCGGCTTCGTCCGGACGACGTGATATGGCAGCCATACAGCTTTTTGGCTGTCCAAGGCCATGCGGGTTTGGGTCTGTCGCCGTTGTGTACCCGAGACGAGTAGTACTGGCTTACGAAGACACCGCTTACCTTCGACACCTACGTCGAGGAGTACTCACCCCGCGTCATGTGGCAATTTCGTCCACATTCGCACTGTTTCAGTGCACGTCTACAAGTTAATATAAAGAATTCAATAATTCATAACATTCGTCTTACTATCAATTATATTTAACATGGTTCACTTGCAGATATACATGCAAGGGCCAGCCGGCTAGCAACCTCTGGGCAGATCGTTTGGCCCCGTACGTCTCACCATAGGCCCAAGGCCTTCAAGATGTCATGGAGGAGGCGCGTCCCTTCGATGCGCAGAGCTTTGAGGACTACCTACGGTGGTACGTGCCACGTACACGCATACGAGTCACCTACACCCCAGAGTGTGTCCGGCCCCACGTCGTGTCAACTACAGAGGTGTACCCGGTCCATTGGGACGAAGACGCTACATTGGTGGTATGTGTAATTTACATGTCATTTTAGTACTCCATACTGGCGTAACAATGACTGTAAATTGAAATTGTTATTTCTTGTTTGTTTCCAAAGGTTGGTATCATTTATGATATCCATAGAAGCGCAGCTGGTACCATGGACCGCCTTAGGCAAGGGGTGCACCTCAGTGTGTCGGATATCGCGGGGTTCGTCAAGCGGGTTTTTGACAAAGCTTACCTCATGACGGTCCACCACAGACATCGCAGGAGCGCCTCCCAGGTCTAGTGGGGTCCACACAGAGTTGTCCAGGAGGTCTGATGTGCACCGTTGTTCATCGCTATCGGCACCCACACAACCCCTTTTACCACGCCATGCAGGCTCGAACCAAATAGGTACGGATTTTTTATTTGCACAGCGTTTAAATATATTCGTTCCTTACTGGTGCATTGATTTTAAACAAATATTAGGTGCACCTACACACGTCTCGATGCAACCACGTAGACCGAGCCCTGTGACTCCACCCTCAAGTACTGGGCAACACCACATCCCCGTATTCAATATATTCAGCAATACATCTAATATTGTCCACAGGTTATTTCGGTGATGAGGCCGGCTCGTCTTCAGCTGCCCCGCGACCGATCTCACCACCACCGTTCGAGCCCTACTACGACACGCCCGCCTGACCATCTTCTGCTGCACCGGCATACCACACAGGTACAATAGTGCATTTTGTACAACTACTTTCATTTCCACATTTCCATATATAATACAATTATTTGTTCGTAGGCCCCTCCAGCAGGTACACATGGACGCCAACGGATCCTTCGCAGTCTTCGTACCCTAGTCAGAAGGATGAGGCTAGCCCGGACCCCGCATACGACCTCGTTCGGGACTTCTTCGGGGGCACACCAGACTACGACATCCTCCAGCGGTCCCAGGTACCCAGTACTCGACTTCGGACATAGGCCACACAGTACGAGGCCTCGACACCGGTGCTCCCTACTAGATCTACCAGGCAGGTCGGTCCACCCGACCCCCTCACCTACTCCATGGGCCACGTGAGGGTCAACTAGCGGCAGCGGCAGCGGGACCATGATAGGGGGAACGACCGACGGTAGCGGGGGAGACAACAGTAGGATTGTACATTTGTTTTTGTAACTTACATATGCATATTCGATTCGCGATGTATTCTTACGTATTCGGACACGTATAATCTTTATGGTCCACTTACCATATCGTAACTGCATTTCTTATTCCAATGTGATCGCACGCTAGTTGCATTTCTTAATCCAATATGACCATACGCTATTTTCTATCGTCCTCGCCCATGTATGAACCGTTCACGACAGACCTAGAAAAGTATATCTTATAAAGCTACTTATACACGAAGTAACCGCTTGATAATTCTGTCGGGAGTCTAACTTTACTCACGAAGTGACCACACTACTGAACTTCAACCATTAAACGACATCACCTCTTTCCTGGCGTAATCTGTAGAAATGATATGACCGCTCAACTTTAACTATGAAATGACAACACATGTCTCCTTGCGCAGGCTTTAGACAAGAAGTGACAACACGAGACAACTTTTACCAAAAATAAATGACAACACATATACCAATACACATGGAATCTCTGTCCAGCATCAATGCCATAACTTTCTCATTCTTCAAGATGGAATCCAATGCTCCTGCCACCCTTTAAGCTCTTCCACTCACTCCTTTCTTCAAGAGGGAATCCAATGCTCCTGCCTTCCCCCACCATAAATAGCCCAACCTCTATACATTGATGCGTCACTCATTTCTCAGATATCTCAAGTGCAATATCTTCCTCAGCTCTACCAAACCCACCAAAGAAACATTGGGGGATTTTCATCCCTCAAAGGATCAAACCACCGATGTGCTTCTGTGGTGACCGTTGCAGGCTTCGCGAGTCACAGGATATCTCATACACCTATGGGCTATGCTTCTTTATGTGTATCAACTACCAATATGACAAGCATCAGCATGAAACATATGAGTATCCACTGGTATAGCAACAAATATCAACCACATCTTTACCGATTTCACACCCTGTTTTACTATCCTCTCATCTTGTTCTATTTGTTTAGTCCCCTCCACCGATCTGTGATTTTATTTAATGGCTCGACATTGAGCAAAATGAGGAACAGAAGCAGTGGGTCGATATGACCATGAGGTGGAGAAGGAAAGCTTACGCACATCGAGAGTATGAGCAACAACAAGAGGATCTTCGCCTGAAGCGGCAAGAAGAAGAGCGCATGTGAAAGGAAATGCACGACCATACCATGGCTCAAGTTCGGGAGGCTGAGAGGGTAAGGAAGCGGGAGAGAGCCTGTTGCGCTAAGGCGGCAGGTCCCGATGCCCTACGAAGTGAAAAATATCCTAGATACACTTAGTAGAGAGTATCTAATGTAACCCGATATGTTTTCGCTCCTTAAGGCATGTTATGATTAGGAGCGGCGCACTAATAAGTAGATTTTTGTGCGAACTGTATATGTCGCCTTTTTTTTTCTCGTCGTATCGTCATGGTTACAGTCTCATGTAATATTTTTCACCATATGTTTAATCTTATGTTTGTCGCCGTTCGCAACCTCATACCCGTGTAATATACTGCGAGTACTTCACATATACAATTTGTTCACAAATGTTGATTTTTTATCCTCCGAATAATACATAATCTACTCTAAATTCTCGTTTCCTTAGTATACCATCTTTAGTACTCTTCAATCATTTTAATTACAAATTTTACAAAATCCCTATTTTAAATTTTGAGCAAAATAATATGTCATAACCGCCAGTTAAGAGGGTGGTAAGGTTGCTAACCGCCCTCCTACTGGGCGGCAAGGTTGCTACCCATCCCCTCTTGTTGCTCTCTGAGGAGGCGGTAAGGAGCCCTAACCGCCCTCTCAGGGTTCTTCAGACGCCTATTTGTACAATTATTTCGACGAAAAATCTATTTATTTAAATTTTTAATAATAAAATATATAAAAAAACTCGCGAGCGATTTCCACTCGGCGGAGACGTGAGCCCAACTACGAGCTGCGCCGCTCCTCGTGTCTCGCTCCTCCCGGTGTGCCCCACCGAGCCGGGTGGCATCAACGGCTGTCGTACCGTCGCACGGATCTCGAAGAGCCGCGAGCGCTGGTCAGCGGAGTTAGTTCCGAGGGGCCGGTCCACGCCCACGGACGACGACCCACGACCTAACACATTCCACCTTCCGTCTTTCCGGCCAGATGTCACAACAAATTCCTTCCACCTCTTCTCTCCTCTCCCGTTCTCGCGTCGTAATTCCTTTCTCCCTCTTTCCCTACAGAGGAGCGGCCGGGCGAGCGAGTAAAAGGCGATTTGGCTGCTTCTCCCCTTCCGGATCGCCAGGTTCGATGCCGAGCTCCTCTGTTTTCGTATGTATTCTGGTCTGATTTTTCCTTCGATTGTTGGGTTGAGTGGTTACTGGGTTGTTCCAACAAATGGGTCCGATCCGTTGGCGGGCGGACTATTGGAATCTTTGGCGCGATTCCGAGGCGAAGGGTGGTGCCCGTGGTTGCTCCTGCTCATCTTTGGTGTGGTGCAGCTTAGGCTAGTTCTAATCCTGCTACCTATTCTACTGTTTAACTTTTACTGAGTTGGTAGGTTCTCTGGCAAAGTTAGCCTTCACGGGATTCGTGAGTGGCAATCTTGACTGCTAGACAGTTTTGATAGATTCGGTGCAACCGGAGGTGGGGTGGACATGCTTACCGCGGTGGATTAGTTTTGGCTTTGGTGTCTGAGGGTTAGAGAAGGATGGATGGAACTGTCAAATTTATCATGTAGCTGCTCTTTGTTTCTTTTTCTCTTTTTTGGGTGGGTTGGGGGTGTTAAAATGACTGCTAGAACTCAGTGGGAGAAAAGGAATGTAGGATTTGAGCAATGAATGACGAATATGTTGTCGAAGTGAGAATGAATTTTGCTTAAGAGTGTAGTGGTCATTTTCTGGGAATGCAGATATTCGTCCTTGACGACCTGTTATTAAATTAGATTATGCAGCAGCGTCATACTAGCGCATAAGTCGGCACATACTTGATCTGCATTATGTGGTTCATAACTGTGGTTACTGCCTAAAACCTCATCCGAATCAGTGGATCAAGTTCGGCATTTCTTTTGTTGATTTTGTTTCTTTTAAGACCCTGCAGCTTCCTTTCATTCTTTAGCCTAACGAATTCACAGTTCCAATTGCTTCACAATTTATATCGCATGTTGCTTCTTATCGTCCTGTATTGATTTGGAATGTCGTGGCACTACAGGGGGAGTTGATTAGTCTTCGGAGCAATTGGGATACTTGTAGTTTTTCATATTCATCTAATTCTCGTCCTTATTGTTCTTATTGATCATATATTTGTTGAAATTGTGGGCTATAAGCTTTGCATGGTTGCATGGCATATACATTTAGAGTTTGATTTGATTTCTGTTTCGCATGGCCTTGGCTATCTTACTACTATGCGCTTGTATTTCATATGTAGTGTTATGTTATCTCTATTCTATCAACGCCTTCATATTATCAGGGTTAGGCAATTTCGCTATCTATTTGTCTACTATCCGCATCTTATTCTTACTTTACTATTATGAATTTGGAAGTGGAAAAGCCAATGCGACTTGGCATCATCGTCTAGTGAAATACTTTGATGCTGAAACAAGCATCCCAATAAGTGTATGATGTGGGTGTCTTGCGGATGGTGTCCATGAGAATGTTAAGTGGCTTTGATTCTCAATATAGATATTATCCATCTGATGAATTGTCCTGCATTGTCTACTCTTCGTGCTTTTCATATGAAAATGCAGAAAATGGTATCTCAAAACAGAACCCACTTTTTATTTCTTCAATATCAGTACCTTCTTTAAGGTAGGGTTCTGAAATATTCTCTTTTTTTTTTCAGAAACAAATGTGCTGTGCAATGGATATCTGAAGCATGAAAAGTTAAACCATCTCACTTTATTTAACGGTCTCATGGCACACTGAATGGCTGATCTGTTTGCATGACATCCTTTTTGAGCTTATATGGGGTAGGTGTCTCTTCATATATACCAAAAAAAGATTTAGTATGATTCCATCACATCATAAATCTTATTTTTGCAACACAAATTATAATTATAGAACATCCTCTTTTTGGTCTATGAAGCTTTTAAATGCCATCTTTTGAGCAAATCCCACCTCAAGCATATCTGATGTTTAATTTATGCAGAACAGTGGCTGTATTGGTAATTTAAGCAAATCTCAGTCACTTCCAGATTCTAAACTGAAAGGATCTTTAAGAAAGAAGTCTCAGTATTCATCTATTGGAAAAAGAAGGTGATGGCTAAAGGGCCTAGAAACAATGGAGAACAATGTTAGCATATCAGTTTCTCTTGAGGGGAATATCTCGTCAATTCCCAACTCAATTGTCAACGATTCTAAAATGTCAATGGAAAACGGGATAGATACAACACTCATTAACCATGGTATGATTTTATTCCGAATTCTTGGTATTTTTAGTTGCTCTGTGAATAAATTTTATCGATGTTTGAATGCTTACTGCATAAGTAGATTGAGAAAGGTGGCCTCATTATGTGGTAAATGTGTTTGCAGTCTTTTAATCCATTAGATTGTAAAGAATCTCCATTATGTAGTCTGGTGAAATCAAATGGCTAATTGTGCTTGTACCAAGGCCAAAGTAGTACACACATTATTTTACCCCTTCTCTTTGAACGGAAAGAACTGTACATATAAGGTTTTTTTTTTTCCTTGGATGTTAATGTAAAACACATGATGTAAAGGGATTTAATTTGCAGTGTTAAGTCAGTTTTACAGAATGTTAGAATAGGCTACTCTGACCAAACTTCTAAGGCGAGGATCTCCTTGAGTTCTACCTTCTCGTTTACTTTAATTTTTGTGAGGGAAAGCTTTTGTTATCTGTGAATTTCTGCAATTAGCTTTTCAGGTGATAACACAATCTTTTTAGCTAATACCCTTGCCATTTGCTGACCATCTATAAAATCTCTTTCTGAAGCTGCTGAAGCATGGGCTGAGATGAGAAGGCAATGGGTTGGACATCAGGCAGAAGTTCCCAAAAAGGCTTCTCGGGAGCCAGTAATAAGGTTTCTCATCTCTTTCATTTGCCTGAACCATAATTTTCTTTAGAACTTGATATCCAGAGTACAGGAATCTATAGATAGCTGGTCTCATTGGCTTGGGCAGGTATTTGGTAAATTGGCTAGTTTGAAGATAGATCTCAAGGTTTTTTAGTTCCAAGTTAATGCTAATAATTCTGCAAAATTTCGTAATAACCCCTGCAAATTAATGCATTGATTTACTATACTTTTCTACCAAAATTAGAAAAGAGGTATTGTACCTAATTTCCTAGCTAGTTTCAGACTGAATAGGAATTAACCTTGTATCCTCTTCATGTTCAGCACCTGATGTACTTGTTCTGGTGGATACTTTAACAAGCTGTCGGGCATCTAACACAATTAGCACTTTTAGTTTACACTGAAGGAAACATACCGCTAGCTAGATTCTTCTTGATCCATGGTAGGCAGCAAGCTATACTTCTAAGAATCGGTTAGATTTCCCCTTATTTTGCTGGGTTCAGAATTCTCAGCTCTATTGTGTCTTTTCAACATCGCAGTTGGTGCACAACATATGATGATCTCTTGTCGAGTAGCGAGCATTTTCCACAGCCAATACCTCTAGCTGTAAGACCCCTGAGCTAAAAGCTTCTTTTTTCTTGGATCATTTATGTTGTTAGCTTTTGACTTGCAGAATTCTTGTAGGAGATGGTTGATTTTCTGGTCGACATATGGCATGAAGAAGGGCTCTACGATTAGCTGAACTTCAGCTTTCTTTTCACCTTGCTGTTGGAAAATGTGGCCACCTCCCCCCCCCCCCCCACCCCCCAAACAGAAAAAAAGATGTAATCACCCGAACAAGCAAAGAAACTACAGATTAGCCCGGATTAGTCTCAACATTAGGAAGTGGAAAACCGTTAATTGTAGAAGGTAGTGGCCTGGTATTATCCCTGAAATTTTGTCATCAGCTGTCAGCTTTGTTTCTTCTTGCTGAAGGACTCGATGACCTGTCATACCGAAATGAATGGTTGTTTAAGAATCGAAAGGGGAAAGGGCGTTGTCATCTTCTGTAATATGATCATTGTGTTGTTATTGACAAGTTGATGTTTTGTCAATGTTGGTCATCTAACATTTCACAATATTAGTAACCAAAAAGGTATGCCTGCAATATATTGGAAAACGTTGATTCCCTATGTCGTGCACTTGTAAGGTGGCTTCATCACAGCATTTGGATGTCTAAAGATCAATGTGGTTAACTGAAAATTGAAATGCCTTAGAAAATTAATTCACTTGCAACTTTATTGGTTCTCTACCCTTAAAAACCAGTACCTTTTGATGTTCTTTTGGTAGTGTGCTTTTTGCTTTTGGCATTCGGATTTCCTGTTGTTAAGAAAAATTCGAAACATCTAAGTCACATACAGAAAAAAGGAAAACAGTAAGGAACTAGGAATCACTATTGAGCTGAAGTTGCAAAATTTCACAAAAGATTTTCATCGTGAAAAAATCTCGAGATTCTTACACAAGATATTGGAAATTGCGTAAAATATTCATGAGACTCCTGTAGGGTAATTTTATGCAATCAACTTTCAAATTATTATTTTTAATTTATGGCATTTTTTTTAGATGGCTTTGACTAGATGACAAAAGCATAAGAGAGATGCACACTACCAGAAGAGTGAAAAGAAAAAACAAACATATATTTTAAGAGAGAGACTAGTTTTCAAGCGTTAAAGCGTGCATATGTTAGATGGACATCACACACATTATGATTGTCGTCAGATTGCGATTGCTTCTTCGCCCGAACGCCTGTTCAAGCCATCCAGAAGATGGGTTGACCTTATCCCTTCCAATGCCGTATTCAGCATGGGAGATGAACACACCGACCTCGCCCTTGCGCTCCTCTTCTGGTCCCAGACCCACCATCATGACGCTCCAACCCTCTCACCCACTATGCGCTGCTCCGCCTTCTCACCCGCTCTCGTCACTTCGACGCCCCAGAGGCCACGCTCCAGTCCATGTCCCTCGGGGACGCGCTATCGCGTCCATGCGCACCTGCCTCAGTGTGCTCGCCGCTGCCTACGCCGATGCTAGAATGGACGGAAGGCTGCCGAGATGTGTGAGCTCTCCAGGGAGTGGTACGACAAGCTCCTTGAGGGCTGAGGCAGCCCACTGCAACCGCCTGCTCAGGCTTCTTCTGTAGCACCGCCGCTAGGAGGAGCGCCTACAAGTTGTATGATGAAATGCTTGCTGAGGAGCAGCATGGATAATTACAATATGTGTGGCTGGTCTGAGGGTTGTGCTTGGAAGGGTGGGTGGAGGAGGAGAGGAAGCTAATTGAGGCGAGGAGGGGAGGGCTGATTGAGCACTGTACGTGCTTTTTGGCATTTGTACCAATTTGCTTCTATTGCTTCAATTTTTACTAGCAAAGTACATTAAACTGTTTTTCGAATTTTGTTTGTAGATGTACCAATTTGCCTATATCCTGAACCAAATTTGCTTAGCAAAATACATTAAATTGCTTTTCAATTTTTATTTGCAGTAATCCTAATTTGGTTTCCGAATCAACTATTTGCATTCAAATGTTATGTTGATTTCTTTTCTTCAACTAATTTGTTCATCCTGTGATCTTGATTTGCTCAAATGTTTTGATATGATTTGCACCCAAATTTTAAACCAATTTGCTCCTCCTGATATCTTAATTTGCCTTTTCAAATCATCCTTATTTGCTCTTTTAGAACCCTTTATTTTTTTCTTAATATCCTGATTTTGCTCCTAAAAATTCAACTGATTTGCTCTTGGATTGTGAATTTGCACATCCAAAATATGTACACATTTTGCTCTTATTTTTGCAGCATTTTGTCCTTGCAATTTACACGATAACTTTTCCTCTGAATTTTGTGCTTGAATTTTCTCCTAATTTGCTTTTCGAAGTTGTATTGACTTGCCCTTAAACATGCATAAAATTGGTATCACAAATCACAGTCTTTTCCATTTTCTCATTACCCCGTCTATTCGAATGCTTGAGCAAGCGAGAGAGGGACCGAAATGGTTGCTTGGGGGCAGCGAGGCTGGAGATTGTTTTTTGCCTGTTTTGTTCGAGCAGGTGAAAACTTGCCAAAAAAATAAAAAGTTTGCGTGCCGAAAGAAAAGATAAACTTGGAAGAAGTAACCACGCCTTAGAGCATCGAAAAATTGTTCACTAAAAGATAATGTTTGGCTTGTCTGTTTGTTTTAATTGCATCAGAGATGTCCTATTTATGTAGATATTTTGTTTATTGCATTACATATACCTTTTTCTATTGGAACCTAAATGCGTTGTTCTTTAGGAACTTTTTGAGCTAGATATTTGCAAATGTGTTGCGCTGGAGCCTTTGTTTGGAAGTGTCAGAATATATAGAGTTAGCCCATGATATTCAAGGATAATTCTCAATAAATCTCAAATGATGTCATGTGAACGTAAGGTGCAGTTCTTTAGTTTAATGGAGGTGAAGAGAGGCCAACTTAATGATATGTCATCCCTCATTAGCTCATGTGTATGAGAGGATAAGAAGGACATATATGCGCTCGCTTTTGAGATTTTGCACCGAGAGATGACGAATAAGGTACTTAGGAAGTGCTTAGCTCGACTACTCGTGACCTGCCTGCTTTACGTCTTCATCGTCTTCTTCATCATTGTCTATTGCCTCATCATCACGACTTCCTCTGCATCTCTTGTTGTTGCTACCTCCTCTGAAGGAGATCCATCTCCTGCCGCCACTACCTCCTCGAAGGAAATTGGTATGTTCACTGCAATTAAATCTCTTAGGGCCTGATTGGTTGCTCATATGAGAGCAACATGGTCCAACAGATGCATATAATCTCAGGGAGAAGCATGTTTGGTTGCTTACATGTACTGTTCTTGCTTGACTTGGCGGATGCAAATGTAAGTCCGTAGCTTGGCCCGAAAGGGAAGCTCAATTCCCTCCGCAACCTAGCACGACGGATGCAGGCTACTGCATCCACTCATGTAGGCGGTCCACTTGTTAGTGTCATAAAATTATTTTCATGCGAGCAATCAATCACAGGCTCAACTCTTGCATCCGCTCATACGACCTTAGATTCGGTCAATCAAATACAAACTCAACTTAGCCTGTCTACACAGATACAACCTGTCAACGATTGGTGAACTGTTGTCACATCCCAAATCCTTAATTACGCAATTAAGCATAATCACACTTCTTAAGCATTATGTGTAATTTTGTGTAATTTTATTTCAGAACGCTAATGCAATTTGTCTAAAGTCAATTGAATGAGATAAATGAATTCGGGAGAGAAGATAATAAAATTCGCAGTTAAAACGGACCCATTCTTTAACATGTGGGCCCACCACCCTAACCACCTAGAGGGGTAGCAGCCACCTGCTCCCTCTCTCTCTCCCTCACTCCCCCACGCCTTCCTCTCCCTCTCCAGCTAGCCAAAGCAAGGGAGGAGCTTCCCCTCTCACTCTCTCTCAAGCATTCTCTCCCTCTCCCCAAAATCCGACCTCAAGAGAAGGATTTGAGGTATGCATGTGGTATCCACATGATCACAAGCTCATAAGCAACTCATCTATCCAATTCGTTTTCGTTTTCAAGGAGGAATCGAGTTGTTCTTGAGTTTTTGGAGTAAAATGTAGTTTTAGGTGAATTTGAGCTATGAAGTCATGTTGCTAGGTTGATGAGTGAGTTTCTGACTCCTTGAAATATCCCTAGCATGTTTCTCTTAGGCTTGGAGAGGCTCGCAAATCAAATCGACCCTAAAATCCCCTCGAAAACGGCTGTTTTGGACAGCCCGGATACTCCGGGTAAACCCGGATACTCCAGGTTCAACAGGAGAAAGCTCATTGCATTGTATTAGAAAATCGTTAGGGTTTAGGGTGCAAGTTGGGTCTAAAATCCTTTGGATAGGGTATATACATGTTTATATAACATAGATCTGTCATGCGAGTCGAACGCCTGAGGAAATTTTTTGAGAATGTCTAAGTCTACCCCACTTGGATAATCCAGGTAAGCCCGGAGGTTCTGGGTTAAACCGACGGATTTAACCGAGCACCCTCGCCCGGAGCCTCACCCGGAGTGTCCGGTATAACCTGGATAGTCCAGACCAACCTGGAGGTTCTGGGTTAAATCGAAAATGGCTAATAAAGAACCCTCCCCTGGAGGTTGGCCCGGAGGCTCCGGAACCCGGATACTCCGAGTCAACCCAGATACTCCGGCTCCTGATATTTTTTCGACTTCATTTAGATTGCTTAGTGTGAAATTAATCCGTGTGTCTTGCACATCTAACATGTTATGCATATTATGGCATGCATTGTTGCACTTCAATCATACTTATCATTGCATGCATTCTTCTCTATTGAGCGGAGAACTAGCGTGTGACCTGGTAGTGATTGAAGACGACGCCCATCTCCCCAAATTTTGCGAGTGTTGTGCGGGTAGCATAAGACAAACTCCAGAGCAGTAAGGCAAGCATCTAAGCATATTTACCCCAATACTTTGGATCTCGTATGGTATAAATTGATAAATATGCCTTATGTATGTATGCATGAGTTTGAGTCGATCTCGGAATACGATGGGTAGAACCTATGTAGATGCATGATCTTTTTCTTCAATTCTTGTTGATCCATATCCTTATAGCACGGGCATAATCGTGTTAATGCCTAACTTAAAATGTGATACGAGTTGCTTAGTATTGCATAGGTTTAACGTAGAAGTCGAGTGGTGAAATATTTCATCGTTCGTGAGCATAGGCTTAATAATTACTTACACAATGATATTGATGATGAGTTGATGAGTGGTGAGCATGATACGAGATGTGAGCAGTGTTAGGGGTATCATCTACCCTGGAGGAGGTTCCTGGGGTATTTCGGGGAAGGAGCCCGGATATCGTAGACCGCTTTGCATCGGTTAAGCACCGATCGTTGGCCGCTATTGGCTTAAGCACTTATTGTACTCACCACATGCCGATCCAATGGTAAGGCTAGCCGAATACCTTTGTAGCTGTGAATATTTGGGCCTAAACATCGACGGTGTGAGCGGGAGGGCTTAGAAGATATATCTAGTTTGCTCCGGTAGTAGTTCTAGATACCTCCACGCCGAGCGATGCATGTATCAAATGGTTGGGGCTTATTGGGAAAGGTTGTCATGAGTACCCCCTTGTGTGCACTTTAGCGGGTGACACAAGCCGAATGGTCCTCGTGTGATGTGGGTAAAGAAGTATCCCCTGTAGGGTGTAAAAATATTTTGAAATACCACGCCCTTGATCATGAGCATGTCTTCTGTCCTTGCGCACCATCGTAAAGTTCCTTTGTAGATTGTGGTTGGTTATGTTGGTTATGGTGGAGATGGTTCGTGTTACATATATGTTCGTGTACCCCCTTATGGTTCCAGTTACAATTATGTACAATTGGTCTTTGCAGGGTATAGTGTTTTGTTGTTAGTTAAGTTTAGGTGCTCACACATGTATGTGTCAAGTTGCTTTCGCATGTAAATTTTACTTAATCATATAGTCGTTTTCTTGCTAACATCCAAATGAATGATCCTTGGAGTTGGGCTAAATTATAAGTTTCCTATTATGGATTAAGTCTTACGAGTACCTTCGTACTCAGCTGCTCTACAGGTTTTGCAAGTGAGGAGGAGTTGGTCTTTGGCTACTTCACGTCTACCGAGGGTGGTGGTGGGCATGAGTAGTGCATCCTACTCTGTTGGTGTGCTTTTGTGATGGTACTTAAGGGCATGTGGCTCAATCCTGCTTTTGTTGTGTAGTTTTAGTCTTCCGTTGCATAGTTTCTTTTACAGGTTAGGAGTTGAGTAGGTTTTAGTCTCCTCCTAACTCTCTTTTGCTGTAAATTGTAATAACTTGGTAAATCCTTAAGAATTTGTAATGTAATTTAATTACTTACTTTTTCTTAAGCTGTGTTGTGATGTTATATGTTGTAAAGGCATGTGTTCTGATTCTGGAAGTAAACACGTGCTGGGACTACCAGAATGGTATTCTGGTTAATCATTGATATTGTGATTGTGAATAATGATTCTCCTAGTGATTAACTAGAATACTGTTTGGACGGTTCCCCTACAACTGGTATCAGAGCCTGGCTTAAGGAAGTAGCCTAAAGATGCATAGAACGTAGGTTAGCAAGTGTGTTTAACCCATTAAAGCAACCCACTAATTTTTCTTTTATGCCTCCTCATGATTATAAGAATGAACTTGCTATACTATGCCCCTAAGTATAACGAATGTTTGAGTGATGCACATTTGCTTGTTTGCTTATGCATTGTGTCTTTTCCTTTTATGCATTGTATAATTATGTTGCATTGACACATCCCGATAGCGGTCAGTATCGGGGGCTCAACTGGTGCGGGGTAGGGGCCCGGTGTGTCCCGTACGGCGATGGTATGGGAAGTGAATACGTGGGCAACCACGTATGAAACGTCTCTTATGCGGCGAGTGGCACAAGCACCATTCACGTGAACGCATTTTCTTTACGCGCGAAGGGTGATGATTGATGATTTTTATGTATGCATGCTTGTGATGATTATGGGGAGAGATGCATCCGGGAAAGAAACATGAAGATAAGAGTCGAGCATACTTGCATGTTCCTTGTTTTCTTGCACCATGTAGCAAAAATGGCCTTATTAGGTCATGATTGTGATTTTGGTGATTAATAACAACATAGTCAACGGGACTAACATGTTTGTCAAGAATATATGTTAGTAGGTCTCATGGATGCAATACATGAAGAAGCCACTACAGCCGGGACAAAGTTTGATTGAATTGGAAAAAGTCCTAGAGAAATTGTTCTCACCAGAAGGTCCGGCATTGGAAGAATTGCACTCATCGGAGCATTATGTCCAGAGGAAGTTTGCCTGGATGATCCGGTGATAAGGAATGTACATGTCAGAGCAATTCTGTCAAAAGAAGTTCTACACACTGGAAGATCCGATGATGAAGACAGTGCACACCGGAGGCTTTACCGGAGTATTTAACAGAGTGTGTGGAAAACCCAAAAAAGAAGAAGTTCTACACATCAGAAAGTCCGGTGATGAAGACAGTGTACACCAGAGTATTTTATGCAGAGAAGAAGTTTGGCACGGTCTGGCTCAGGATAACTTACCGGATAGTTCGGTGATGAAGATGATGTATACACCGGAGTATCCGGTGTTCAGAATAACTCTAAGTGGAGTTCCAACAGCTAGTTTCTGATAATGTACACACGGGATGGTCCGGTGTTTGTACCTCTGTTAACACCGGATCATCCGATGTTCATAGAATATTTGAGTCGTTGGGATAACGGCTAGTCCGCGGGGTTGAGGTTATAAATACCCCTCCACTCATTCATTTGGAGTAGCTGTAGTCCAGAGAAACCCTTGTACACCTAAAAAGACATTCAAGCCATCCAAGAGCATAAAGCGTTTATCCAAGGCAATTAAGCACACTATTAGCGAGTGATTAGTGCTTATAGGCTTAGAGAGAAGAGTTGCTAAGTGCTGCAACTTAGAGTGTGGATCAAGAAGTGATCCAAGTTTGTATCTCTTGGTATGCCGGCACCTTGGAGTCTTTGTGACTCACTGGTAACTTGTTGACCCTCCGACTTGGTGTGGAGCGGTGACAAGAGGATTGTGCGTGGATGCGGAGGCCCTTGTCCTTGTGACTAAAGCTCCAAAGTGAAGATAACGTACAAGTGACCGGAAGAGAGATTAGTGGTGAGACCTCGCCTTGCTAGCTTGGTGGCTCATCATGTTTGAGGCATTGTCTTGGTAACTTGGTATCTCAAGAGCTGTGACCGAAAGAGACTTGGAGATCGGGAGCATATCCTTTGTGGAGCTCTAACGTGGACTAGGGGTGGTTTGTGTGCCACTGATACCACGAGATAAAAATCCCTTGTGCCGAGTTTGTCTCTCTACCTCATTTATGTTTCCTCATTTACTTACTTGCAATTTACCTTGCAATTCTCTTAAGCGGTAGAGTAGACATACTAGATAAGCCTAGAGCACATTTAGATAGAAATTGAGATAGGCTTATCTTGTGAAAGTTCTCGAGCCAATAGTTTTAAGTATCCTAATTCACCCCTCTCTTAGGACGTCCTCGATCCCCTTCACACCATACCCTTGAGCATACATTTTTTCTTGTCAAGATCTAAGTCTAAGTTTTTGCTCAAATTCTTGCGAACTCTCCACACCTGATAGGGAAGTCTAAGTTTTTTCTCAAATTCTTGCGAACTCTCCGCACCTGATAGGGCCTAGAGTTAATGCATCACTTGCTATTGTTATCTGACTAATACTACTTCGATATGTTAGAATTTGACTTTTACCTTTGTGTCTTATCGTCACCATAGGATGAGAACCCACGGCACTTTGGGAGAACTTCCTGAGGCCTCGAATGAGAGCAACCCTCCGCCGCCTCCACCGTTGAGTATGGCGGATGTGCTGATGCAGATTGAGTAGAACTGCCAAGCCCAAACAACGATCCTCAAGGCCCTCGTGCACAACACAGCCCTTCATGGAGGAGGTGGGGCAGGGCGCCACGATGACTTCACGGATTTCCTTCGAACTCAGCATCCCACCTTCACGCGGGCTGAGGATCCCCTCGACGCCGATCACTGGCTAAGGACGATCGAGCAGAAGCTCACCCTTCTTTGATGCGAGGACCACGAGAAGGTGCTCTTCGGTGCCCATCAACTCCAAGGCGCGGTGGGTGCATGATGGTCCAACCTCTTGGCCATGCACCCCGCCAATCACCAGGTGTCTTGGGCGGAGTTTCGCTAGGCATTCCGCGACTTCCATATCCCTAAGGGCCTCATGGAGATCAAGAGGCATGAGTTCGTGGACCTCAAGCAAGGAGGTAGATCGGTGATGGAGTATGTGCAGGTGTTCAACTACCTTGCATAATATGCTCAAGATGAGGTTAACACCGACGAGTGAAAGCAATACCGCTTTGTGAACGACCTCAACTCTAAGATGCAAGACTGGCTGTCGGCGCATGAGTTCACCGACTTCAATAAGCTAGTGAGCACCTCCCTCACGGTGGAGTTCAAGTTGAAGAATCACCAAGAGGAGAAGAAGCGCAAGAGGGTTCTGCGCCTTCCGTGGCGGGAGTTCTCAATGCGCTTTCACGGAGAGTCAATCTCCACCATCTCACATGTCGGCCTTGATAGCTCCACAACCGATGTGGGTGGTGCGGTGCCCGTCTTTCTCCGCCCCTCAAGGGCAGCCCACAATCTGGCAGGGGAGTGTGACAGGTGGCCCTGGCGACCTGTGCTACAACTGTGGCCGTGTCGGCCACTATGCATGTGATTGCCCGTACCCGAAGCCTGGAGTCGGCTTTGCATGTCCCCAAGCGTGACTGAGCATGCCACACCACCACTGATGAAGTTCACGAGGGTGACAACGTGCTGATGGATACGTTGAGTATGTTTTTTAATTCTGTCATCATTTCTGCAGTTGTTCTTTTTGATTCTAGGGCTTCGCACTCTTTCATAACAACAAGTTATACTCGGCGATACAGATTGAAAGTTAGTGCCACCCCTACACCTTATCTCATAGATGCCCCCGAAGCTAAGGTTCTTGTTAATCACTGTGTGCCCAGAGCATCTGTTATTATCAACGAGATTCCCTTCGATGCAAATTTATTGGTAATGGAATCCAAAGGGATAGACATCATTTTGGGAATGCATTGGCTCACCAAGAATGAGGTAGTCCAGGATTGTGCTCATCGGACCATCACCCTTAATGGTCTGTCAGGCACAAGAGTTCAATTGGAGCTCAAGGGCACTGATCCTTGTGTTTATGCCCTGAAGTTTGTCACCACCATGGATCTCATGAATATCCTGACGGTGTGTGAATTTCCTGATATCTTCCTAGAAGAATTGCTAGGAATGCCGCCCGACCGAGCAGTGGAATTCTCGATTGATCTTTTGCCCGGAACGGCCTCGATTTTGAAGAGGTCCTACAAGATGCCACCTAATGAATTGGCAGAACTGAAGAAGTAGTTGAAGGAGTTGCTAGAGAAGGGGTTTATACATCCGAGCTCCTCAGCTTGGGGATGCTCGGCACTCTTCATGAAGAAGAAGGATGGTACCCTGCGGATGTGTGTGGATTACCACCCGCTTAATGAGGTCACGATCAAGAATAAGTATCCGCTTCCTAGGATTGATATTATGCTTGATCAGTTGACCGGTGCCTGAGTTTTCTTGAAAATTGACTTGAGGCTGGGTTACCATCAAATCAAGGTCCGACCGGAGGATCTTCCAAAGATGGCTTTCTTGACCTGTTATGGGTTGTATGAGTTCACCGTCATATCATTCGGCATGACTAATGCTCCGGCTTTCTTCATGTACTTAATGAACACTGTGTTCATGGAGGAACTTGACAAGTTTGTTGTGGTCTTCATCGACAACATTCTTGTATACTCCAGGACTGAGGAAGAACATGCATAGCACCTCCGTGTTGTTCTTGGCCACCTTCGAGATCACCAACTCTATGCCAAATTCAACAAATGTGAGTTTTGGCTCAAGGAAGTTACTTTTCCGGGATATGTATTGTCTGGATATGGTGTCGTAGTGGACCCAAGTAAGGTGCAGGATGTGCTCAATTGAGTTCTGTTGAAGATTAGTTCCTGACAATATGTCTGTAAATTGACTAGGTACCTTCGAGTGCAGAGATTAATCACGAGACAAGACAATCGATGTATACAGGTTCGGGCCTCCGATTGGAGTAATACCCTACGTCATGTGGGGATGTTGTTGCCGTATATTGATGATCTCGAGTACAAGCACTGCGGCTAAAACTATTACAGAGAGTAGATCGGATCTAATCTAACCTAAGGCTAAAGTCGCATTATCTTCTCTGCTAGGGTCTTGATTCTTTCCTCGAATTCTCTTGCGTGTTTCGTGTTGTTGTCTCTCTTGTTGTTCCTCCCCAACCTTTGCGCCTTATATAGAGGTGAGGTACCTACTCCTATCCAGTCGTAGTCGATAGGGAGTTGTCTTTCTTGACATCCAAGTAGATAAATCTATTTTGAATACTGATCGTATTGGGTTGGGTAACCAATCTAAACCTTCCTGATATGTACTTTCTTGATTCTGGATATATCAAGTATCGTTGATTTGGTTCCGTGATATCTGAATCTTCCTAATATGTGTTGCACATACCATGTCTGTGTGTGATGTACTCCTTATGCGTATATACCCCATAGTTAGATATTTGACAGTTCAACCCAAGAATGTCACCGACATCCAAAGTTTTCTCGGACTTGAGGGCTATTACCTCCAATTCATTGAGAATTTCTCCAAGATTGCCAAGCCAATGACTGAGCTGTTGAAGCAAGAAAGTGTATTTGAGTGATCAAATGACTGTGAGTCAGCTTTCCAGACCTTGAAGAAACTGCTCACGACTGCTCCCGTTCTTGCTCAGCCTAATGTGGGCAAGAGCTTCGATGTCTATTGCGAGCATAGATACAGGAAGAAGAGGCTGCAGCTAAGGTGGAGAAAGAGGAGGCTCCATTAAAGACGGCAAGATCACAACTTCTTCTTCACCTTCATCTTCGAGCGACACCGATAATGATAGCTGAGGAGGGAGTCCAAAGCTTCCACTTCATCCTCATCCTCCATGACGCGGATGATAGTGGCGGTGGCCGAGGAGGGGGAAGAGGAAGGAGACACTTCCTTGATTGTTTTCTTTCCTCCTCATACTTGGCTTCGAGTATATCTTAGGGCTTCTTTAAACCTTCTTCATTCTCTTTATCATATCTATAACAAGAGCTCAAAATCTCATTAAATGAAAAACTTCCTAGTTCAACTGCAATACCTGTATATAACTATGGGTCTTTTCAGATACATGGAACATAAAATGAGTTCTTGCCCTTTAAAATGTGTCTTCCAATTAGTTTGGGAAATATCGTAATCACTTGTCACGATATTTCTCGTGAATTGCCTTAGGTTAGACTTGAGAAAAAAGCATCGTAGATTTTGAGCACTCGTGGACTCAATAAGGTACTTCACGACCCCGAAGTGGTGTCAAATGGTCATCCCTTATCGTCACAAAATGTTCTTGCGATACGCACACGAATATTTGTGGTCCAAGTATGTATGAAGCCACCAGCTGGTTATCAGGGAGAATTTCTCGAATATATAATCCAGAATCCCGAGTGCGTGCATGGGCGTGAGTTCCTGAATAGTGGTTTACCTCAGTTTAAGACATTGGAGTGAGATAAAAAAAATGATATATATTGATCTATTTAGTAATATGACAACTAATATTACACAATATATCAGAAGTACTTACATATATAACTGATGAAGCTGGTCAATATTTCAAGAGTTTTTAAGAACTTGACCATCTTCCATAGCTAACCTATACGACCCTGGATGATTAGATTCAACCACTCTATAAAGACCCTTCCACTTCAGAGATAGCTTGTTGTTGTTTTTTTTTGGCCTTGGATGAGTTGTAGAATCAGATCTCTGGGTTTGAAGGATCTCTTTTGGATGTTCTGGTCATGGTAGCACCGGAGAGCTTGCTGGTATTGTGCTGATCTCATCAGCCCCTTGCATCCTTTTTCCTCCAGAACATTGAGGTCATTCTGCCCTCTCGAGATTTTATCCTTGTCAGCGTATAGTTCAGCTCAGGGGGATTTGACCTTTAGTTCACAGGGTAGCATTACTTCAGCCCCATAAACTAGGAAGAAAGGTGTTTCACCCATTGTTCGGCTGGATGTCGTCCGGAGTGCCCAAAGTACGTTAGGCAATTTGGAAGCCTAGGCTTTGGCATAGGCAGATAAGCGGGTCTTGATTCCTTGGGGCACTGGACCGTTGGTGCACTTGATCTATCCATTGCTTCATGGATGGACCACAGAGGCATAGAAGATCATGGTGCCTAGTCCTTCATAGTAATCGATGAATGTCGTGCTAGAGAATTGAGTGCCGTTGTCGGTGACGACGCTTTTCATGATGAACTTCTTAGCTACAACCGATGTGATCTTGCTGACTGGCTCAACTTCAATCCACTTGGTGAATGCGTCGATTGCGATGAATAGGAACTTGAAGCTACCGTGCGCTACCAGTAAGGGCCTTAGAATATACAGCCCCCACGTCGTAAATGGCCACGACTGGATCGACTGTAAGGCTTGAGCGGTTGATGTACACGTCTATTGCGGAATTGACAGCTGGTACATTTTTTTTTACCAACTTCCTAGCATCATAAATAGTTGTAGGCCAATATAAACCTTGTCTAAATGCTTTCCCAATCAGGGTTCAGAAGGAAGCATGGATTCTGCATATCCCTCCATGGATTTTTTTCAAGTAGTTTTCTACCTTGCTTCTGAGAGATGCACCTCATGAGTACTCCATGAGTCTCATCAATACAGGACACCATCCACCAGGGTATACATCCTAGATCGACGAAAAATCTGCTCGGATAGTGTCGGAGGGTGAACTCCTCAAGCGGGGATCCGGAGGGACCCCCTTTGAGATTCGACCGGGGGGATGATTCTGAATCCGTTTTGCGGGTGAAATAAATGGGCGTAAATGCGATGCAGGTGGAGTGGAATGGTCGGATGCAGGAGGCAGTAAATGCTCAGGGAATTTTTAGACAGGTTCGGATCGCACTGAGCGTAACACCCTACTCCTGTGTGTATACTATAAATGCTCTGAGAGTCTCTCTAAATGTTTGCTGGGTTACAAGAATATTTGTCTACCCTAGAGCTTCGTGCTCCTAGTTCTTCGGTGCTCGTCATCTGTTGTCTTGATCTCCAGTCGGTTCGAACATGTCTCTGGTTGAACTGAACTTGACTTCGTCCCTTTCTCCGGGGAGCCCGCCCCGTCTTTATACCCGCCGGGGCGATAGCGTGCCCAGAAAGGATGGCGCTAGTTCCGAGGTGCCATAAATGGAAAGCAACCATCATGGACTGCTGCGCGAGGTGACGGGGCGGGTTGAAAACGCGCCCCGTCCGATCTTGTTCGTCATCATACCGTTTTTCAACGGGCGCCGCGGGGAGGGCCCACTGGGCAGCGACCGAGCAGCCAGGCGTGCCCGTCCGATCAGAGTGGGCCTGACACAGCAGGGCGGCAGGCGGGGTGCTTTGGGCTTCGTGATGTTATCCCGAGGTGCACCGGAAGTCCCGTGATGGGACCCATGCATTAAATGTCCCCACGCCTCCCTGCTAGGCCGTGGCAGGGACTGACAGCACGCGTGGGGGGAGTAGTTGGAGGTGACAGGCCACACGCCCTCTTAAATGCAGCATCGGGCCTCTCACTAGTTGACACCTCACCGCTGGGCCTCTGTGGGGACCACCGGCGAAGGACTTCTCAGGCCCTCGGGGAACCGAGTGCTCGGGGGCCACTGTTCACAACCCCAAGCACTCTCTCTCGGAACTGGCTGTTCGGGTCCTCGGGGAACTGAGTGCTCGGGGGCCACTGTTCACGGCCCCGAGCACTCTCTCCCGGAACTGACTTCCCTTGGGTCCTAGGGGACTCGGGTGCTCGGGGGCCACTGTTCGCAGCCCCGAGCACCCTCTTCCCAGGACTTGGCTTTTCTTGTCGTCGGGGGACTTGAGTGCTCGGGGGCTACTATTCACAGCCATAAGCACTCTCTTCTCGGCACTTGGTCTTCTCGGGTCATCGGGGAACTCAGGTACTTGGGGACCACTGTTCATAGCCCCGAGCATCCTCTTTCGGAACTTGGTCTTCTCGGACCTCGGGGAGGTAAACCCTCGAGGGAGGGCGCCACGTGGCACTCTGCTGTCCTGGCCTCGGGACTCGGGGACCCCTGGTTCTTGTGTCATCGACAGATAGTTCATCGTCTTTAGGCACAAATCAATCTTGAAGGTACTTGTATATTGGGTCTATCCATGAAACTTTGCTTTTGAACTAAGCCATGAGTTCCCTCGCGACTCCTTTTGGGGCATCGATCCCTAGAGAACCCCCGAGCTAGTTATAGATCTTGTAGACTACCACTACTTTAGCTGTGGCATCTGATGATTTCACATACAACTTTGAGAGTTTCTTTATGGAAATCCCGATTTGACTTGGAGAATGTGAGGATGCTAGGTGGGCAAGACTATCGGTGATGCAATTATCCTTCCTTGGGATATACTTGACCTCAAATTCGACAAATTTCTTTTCCAGCTTCCTCGCATCCGAGGTAGTTTGTCATATTTTATCCAAGGTTTGATACTCCTTAATGATTTGCTTCACCACCAACTGTGAATCCCCTTTCATGAGAAGGCAAAGAATTCTAAGAGTAGATGCTACTCGGAGACCGGCGAGTAGGCCCTCATATTTGACCATGTTATTCATGGCTGGGAAGTCAAGCTGCAAAGTGTATTGCAGGCTTTCTCTTGTGAGACAGATAAGTATGATTCTAGCCCCACCGTCTTGAAGCGTAAGTGATCCGTCAAAGAAAAAAGTCCATACATCTGGTAAGTTCTTTCCATTCAGCAACAAAGTCAACGAGTACTTGTGACATGATCACTATCCAAGGTACGAAGCAAACGTCGAATTCCTCGAGCTCAACGACGCACTTGGTGAATCGGCTGATTGTGTCTCTGTTGTGGAGGATTTCCCCGAGTGGAAATATTGATGGTATGGTGATCTTGTGAGCTTTGAAATAGTATCACAACTTGTGAGATGTCATCAACATAGTGTATAGTAGCTTTTGCACCTGAGGGCAGCACTCTTTCAGACCATGGAGTACTTCACTGACATAGTACACCAGTCGCTGGCTTTTCTCTTGCTTGTCGGACACTTCCCTTTCCACCACCTACTTCGCTCATGGTATGTGGTCCGACCGCTTTGTATAACAGGAGATCATCATTTGGGTTGTAAAAGCGACTAGCACAAGGGGGGACGAAAGATACCTCCTTAGATTTTTGAATGCTTCGTTTTCTCCTTTTGACCATTCAAACTTGTCGTGTTGGCTCAGCAATTTGAAGAAAGGAAGTTCTCGATCTTCAAGTTAGGATATAAAACGACTGAGAGTTGTCATGCACCTAGTTAATCTCTAGACTTCTCGTACTAACCTAGGGGTTGCAGTTCTTCGATTGCTTTGATCTTCTAGGGATTAACTTCAATCCCCTATTACGACACCAGGTACCTGAGTAACTTTCCCGTGTCAACTCTGAACACGCATTTCTCTGGATCCAACATGACTCGATTCTTGCACAAGTTGTTGAAGGTTTCTTGCAGGTCGGAGTGGAGATCTTGCTTCTTTTTAGTTTTGATGACAAGATCTTCGACGTAGGCCTTGGCATTTCGACCAATCTGGTCATGGAGGGTTATCTGCAAGCCTTGTTGGTATGTAGCGCAAGCATTCTTCAATCTAAAGGCTATCTTGATATAATAGTAGATTTCGAAAAGAATAATAAAGGAGGTTTTCTCCTCATATTATCGATGCATGCTAATTTGGTGATAATTGGAATAAGCATCTAGAAGGCTTAGATAGTCGCATCCGAAGGTGGAATCGACTATTTGATCTTTACGTGGTAGAGGGAAGGCTTTCTTAGGGTAGGTTTTGTTGAGGTTGATGAATTTTACGCACATTCACCACTGACATTTGTTGTTTTGACCATGATGAAGTTGGCGAGCAACTCAGGATGGTCCACGTCTCGGATGAATCCTGCCTTAGTAAGCCTTTCGATCTCCTCTTTGATGGCCTCCTTCTGGTTGAACGTGAACTACCGGAGCTTCTACTTGATTAGTTTTGCATCAGGTCAGATAGCTAATTTGTACTCGATCACCTCCCTAAGGATCCCTGGCATGTCAGACGATTTCCATGCGAACACATCATCGTTTGCCTGGAGGAAGTTAACGAGCACAAGTTCCTATTTGGGATCAAGGTTGGAGCTCTGCTGGACGATCTTGGATGGCTCTGCTAGATCCAAAGGAACGGTTTTGACTTCGCCGTGGGACTTTATGACCGCTTTAGGTTCTGAGTTCTTCGTTTCCTTGTCGGGTTGGTGTTATATTGCCATATTGAGACTCCACTTGTCGCAGCGGAGGCCTACTTTCAGGTAGCCTCGGACAATGATGACTCTCCCAGGTCCCGAGATCTTCACACACTGGTAAGTGTAGTGCACAATAGCCATGAATTTGGCAAGGGTTTGTCGTCCCAAGATGGCATTATATACTGACTCAAAGTCGAACACATCAAACAACATCTTCTCTATAGGGAAGTTATCATGCTTTCCAAAGGTAACAAGGAGCAATATCTTGCCAATGGGAGTGGCTAAGGATCCGGGTACTACACCATGGAAGGCTTGCATAACTGGCTTGATGGCAAATCAGGAGATCTCCATTGCTTTGATTGCACTTGTGAAGAGAATGTTGAGGGAACTCCTTACGTCGATAAGCACTTGGGTGAACCTACAATTGTTGATCGTAGGCTCGACCACTATCGGAAAGCGGCTGGCCGTATGAAGTTTTCAGGACAGTCCTCCTGGCGGAAGGAGATCTCGACATTCGACTACTTGATGGCTTGACGACCCTTATGGATAGCAACCAAGATTTCTCGGACCACCGTCAAGTATTACAGCTTGGATTCATAGGACGCAGAACCATCATACATGTGGTTGATAATCCTTTCTTCATGATAGTAGGACATCGTGTCCGAGTCGTCCTCACTAGTGTTGGAGCTGGAGTCCCTACTTTGGGTTACAACCTGAGTCTTCTTTCCCTTGGTCGCTTTCTCGATCTCGGCTTTGACCATCTTCTTCCAGAGGCGATACTCGTGGAGGCTATGGTTGTCAGTCTAGTAGAGATCGCACCAAGGTTTCCCATCTTGTTCGCCAATGCTCAACGTGCAGCTCTTGCTCCGGGACGAGCCAGAGCGCTTGTCGGGATGAGTGTCGGATAGATCTTCAAAAACTTTGTTAGCTTTGACCTTCTTGCCCTTACCTCCCTTGGAGTTCTTCTTGCACTTACTCTTGGCCATGTTGTTGTATAACCCGAGCTCGAGGTGTTTGATGCCCCAGGCCTTGTCCTTGATAAACAGGAGTGCCTCTTCGACCTTGGCTGCCATATCGATGATCTTCATGAGCTCTTTGACTGTCTCGTGCTCCTTCCTGGTGATGTCTTCAATGCACCGTTGGCTCCTAAACCCTTGAGCAAATGCTTGGATGACATCATAGTCACTGATCTTGGGGATATTGTTCCAGGTGTTGCTGAAGCGGCATACAAACTCACGTAAGGTTTCTTTTTTCGTCTGCTCACAACGGTAGAGATTATTTTTTGTGCCAGGGCAAACGTATATATCCTGAAAGTTAGTTCGCAATACATCACAGAGCTACTCCTATGAGTAGATTGTTCCTAGCGATAGGTTGGTCAGCCAGGTTCTAGTTGCCCCTTCAAGGGTTGTGGGTAAGTAATTCTCCATTACCTTCTCATCCCCACCAGCTGCTTGGATTGCCATGGTATAGATCTAGAGAAACTCGGCGGGATTTATGCTCCTGTTGTACTTCTCAATCGACCTAGGATGGAGTTGTGGTGGCTAGTTCACATTTTGTAAACCTAGAGAGAATGCCTATCACTTGTTGATGGCACCTTACTTGGTCCAGGTGGCCTCAGGAGTTCTACCCACGAGGGTCGGAGATTGGCCCTAGCTCAAGCGATGTCGGGGTGCCTCCTAATTAGACCACTGAGGCATAGTTGATGCCTCCTCAAGGGTATTCGAGCACCTATGTTGGTTGATGACTTCGCGTAGATCATTGATCATATGATGTTTGACCGATGAGGTCCTTCAACGATTGTGCTCTTGGTTATCTACCCAAGTCGTCTTGTTCTAGGGATCGCATCTCTCAAAATCTGATCCATCACGAAAATGGATGGTGAGAGACTTCCCCCTATTAGAGCTGTTCCTAGTGATGGATAGATGGGAGTTCTCGGCCTGAATGAGAGCCTCCTTTGCCATGCCGGTCATCAAGGTGATCCAGACCCTAGCAGGGGTTATTAGATAGCCCCTCGTCCGAAAAGCTGGTCCTCGATGCAGGTTTGGGCGAAGCTGACAACATACCATGTGTAGATGTTTCAACACCTATTTCATGATCCCCATAAATGATGCTGGCTGTTGACGATTGGTGAATTGCCGATCTTACGAATTTGTAGAAGAGGTAGGAGATTCTTCATGTACATAAATCACAGAATACACAGAGGATTTTTTATACATGTTCAGGTCTCTCTTGTGATAATAGCCTTACACTTTGTTTGTCTTGTATTGATCTCCTGTATTGTTACAAGGTGGTGCGTGGCTAGTCCAGAGGGGTCTAAATCTAGTTGGACGGCTTCCTTGTACATAGTTGGACGAGAGGGGTCTAAATCTAGTTGGACGGCTTCCTTGTACATAGTTGGAGGGAAATGCTAATACAGATCTAACTGCAAAAGGCTTGGAAATGCAGAGCTTCCGCATGCTTGATGCCCCTTTTGGATAGGGTGTGACTTTAGAAATTTTGGGAAAGAAAGTTCTACCTAAGGAAATGACTATGGCTGTTGAAATTTTGGTTGTTGACTTTTACAACAAACTTTTATCTTCTCCGCACACGAAAAGTCAGAAAAGTTCATCTGAGACTGTTTCTCAAACTCAGTTCATTTCAGCCACAACTGCTTCCTCAGCTAGTCAAAAGCCACCATAAACCGGTGCCAAAAGCTAGCCCTTTGGATAACTTTTGGTTTTTTTTTTGGAAAAAGCCAAAAAAAACACATCCAAAAGGGGCCTGAATGACTTGTGGGAACTTGTACGGCTTGTTCTTCGATTGGGTCCCCTAGCTCTCTATATATAAGGGGTTATCGTACAGCCTTTGGAGACACTCCTTTCTAGTTTTAGTCATAAACTTTAGTGTTTACAAGATATCCCAAATATTTGTAGGTAGTTTTTATATATCTAGGGATTCCTTTTCTGAAAATAGAGATATACCTCGAGAATACATGTAGGTAGTTTTTTTATACGAGTAACTTTCCGGTTATGAACAGTAATCATGAGCTTAAAATGCGTAAAAAATATGTCCATTTTTGTACATGCTCTATAATTCATAAGCAACTCATTTTAACTATATTCACCTAAAAATCTTGTGTAGAATTCAAATTAAAATTCTTCAAAAGGTGCTGCTTTTACAACTTCTAGCATTTTTTAAATCCACACAATAATTTCAAACAATCTAGAAAAATTCACAAATATTCTTCTAGTGTGATGTAATAATTTATAAAATTATCTCGCACCCTAGGTTATAGGGTGCGAGATAATTTACATTATAGGAATATTAGCGATTTTTTTTCAGATTTTTTGGAATTTTTGTGAGGACTTGAAAATTGCTAGAAATTATAAAAGTAGCACTTTTTGAAGAACTTTAGTTTGAATTTTATACAAAATTTTTAAGCCTTTTTAGGCTGATGGTTACTGTTTACAATGAGAAAATTCTAACGGGAATCGGGAAAACCGGGTTTAAACAGTGTTTGAGTGGTAAATAAACGAAAAACTCATTTGACGTACGGCATGCGGTAGGATGGAAAAAAATCAAAATTGCCCCATGCAGGCAAACACCAAAGTCGAAACACGGATAGAAGCGGAGAAGCCTGCGCCATTTACGATTTACTCGCCCGCCGCCGACCGCAGCGACGCGGTGCTCGTCGCTTCCTCCGGATTCTTTCCCCCCTCCCGAGCCTCTCCTCACCGGGGAGGGAATCACCCGGCAAAGCATCCGCACCGAATCGAGAGGGGGCTTTGGATCCGTTCCCCGGACTGGCAGCGCCGATGGAGAAGGTGAAGGGCCTGCTGAAGCCGCGGCCAACGCCGCAGCAGCAGCTGCGCGAGTGGCAGCGCCGCCTCCGCAACGAGTGCCGCGTGCTCGACCGCCAGATCCGAGGTCCTCCTCCTCGCACCCGCCCACCTCTCCTTCTTTCTCGTCCCCCTACTTCTCTTTCCCCCACCCGGGCCCCGATGTGGTTCGCAATCAAGGCTTCTCGTTATGTTCGCCTGGGCGGGGTAGTAAGTGATTGAGGTGGCCTTGGATTGATGGTTGGTTGTTGTTGCCTTGGATTTGCCTCAGAAATCGGCAAGATTGTGACTTGATTAGCCTCGCGGTTTTTGCGATCGTTGGGGTTGGGCGCCAAACCCTTAACCCTTATCCGTAGCATTGTTGCAGTTCTTGTGATCGTTCTGGGTAATATGATTTTGAGTATCATTTATTCTTACTTCCCTTTGTCTTTGTTTTCGCAGACGTGCAGAGGGAGGAGAAGAACGTGGAGAAAGCCATCAGGGAGGCTGCTAAGCGCAATGACATGGGATCCGCAAAGGTGTGACTAGTTTGATCTTGTATTCTTGTTGTTTTGTTTAACATTCCTCTCTGCTTGCTCGCTTGTAGCATGATCTTTGGGCCTCTGAGAGTAGCACATATTTGCAGTGCGGATGTAGGAGCTGCAAACAAAAACCAAATTAATATCCTGCCACTTTGTTTTAGGAGTCGATATTCAGTCTCTTCTGTTCTGTGGGTTGAGTGCTATTCGTTGGAAGCAAGGTTACGTCTGTTCTATTTCTGTTCATCGAGCTACATGATGCGCCTTTGCTGAAATAACTTTGCTTTAGACCTTAGCGTAGGAAGATTCAACCTGGTAGGAGGGAACACTTTCACTGAAGGAAAGAATACCTTAACCTTTGCATATCTCAAGACGATCATATAGCAGTACATATATTATAGTTCTTGGTATAAAGCTTCAGACCTGACAATTTAACATGAACATTATTTTCCCACCCAAAAGAAAAAAAGGACCATAAATGAATCTGGGTTCGGTCCAAATTTAACAAGCTTAGAATGTTTGAAATTATCACTGTTTCTTACCTTGCTTAGGATGCCGTGTGGTTATCCCTCCTCTCAAATGTGTAATCTGAACCCACTCATGGAAATAATGGAAAACATCAATGTATGATTGATCCTTGATGTCAAAATTTTCTTCCAAAAATGATTTCTTGTTGATTCTTGATGGGTTCATCATAAGAAAGAAATGAAAACTACTGTACGAATAATTACTAATGTTAAAACACAAGTTTTGTTTATTTTCCTGTCCCTAAATAGTTGCCTGTCATGACTACTTAGAAAGGTAATTGGTGGTGGTGCTAGTAGGTTGTTGTCATCCTAGTTCTCAAGAACATCATCAAGAATCTGGTGGCTAGGGTGTTACAACAGCAGAGAATGACGAAAGCACACTCATGCCATTTAGAAACATGTCCTTGAGTACTGAGATTGTAAGTAGTTAGGGGTTAATGGAAAAAAGGGCAGATTACTTGTCCACCAAGCCATCATGGTGGTGTTGATTGCTACTATTATTGTAGAACTAGAAGAACAAACCATTTTAAATTATCAAAAGAGTTAGAAACTATTCCCACCAGCAATGCTGTCATCCCAGTTTTCAGGAATATTATGGTCATCAGCAGCAACGGCATTATGGGGGACATGGCCTAAAGCAGAACAATTATCCACGGAAGGGTCACTAGTATATGCAGTAATCTTGAACACCACAACGCTACAGAGAACTCATTAGCTCCTGAACACATGAACACATATCTCATTTACATGTACCAACTCTTCTGCTTGTTTTAGTCCTTCACATATCATGTTTCAAGTTTTAACAGACATAATACAATGTCAAATTTTCATCACTGACCTTATCTGTCAGAATAAGGCTAACAGTTTGATGTACTACTGATGTTATGATTTCCTTTGCATGTCAGGCGCTTGCTAAGGAACTTGTAAGATCAAGACGTGCTGTTAACCGTCTTTACGAAAACAAGGCTCAACTAAATTCAGTATCGATGCACCTTGGAGAAATTGTTGGTATGACCTTTTTTGTTGTTCTGAGTTTTTGTGTTGGTTTGGTGCATGATATTGTCCATTAAAACTATGTCCTTCAACTATGAAAGAGTGATTCTATTAGCTAATATTCAATGGCACACCCTCTACTATCTTGTGGACAATTACTGTAGTATTAAGTATCAATATCTACTAGCTGAAATTTCTTTTGGGCACAACTTGTCTTTTGGCACTAATACAGGAAAGCACTGCCATTTTTTTTTTGTTGACGAAAGCTTTGACATGTTTTGTACAGTGAAAAGTATCAACCCTTTGTATTTGGCACTAGGTACCTCATTCCAGAGTATTTTTTAACTGTTTTTTCTGTGACTGCAGCACTTCATGCTTATGTTATTTGAACTTGGGTGTGGGCTTCTTTTAAGATTTACTTGCTACATTTACCATTGAACTTATATTTTGAAGCAATGACCTATAAATTAGCAAAATGACAATTGACAACATAATGGTCCATGTTCCACACTTGCATTTAAATGTGCATTTTAGATAATTGAATTTCCTATTTCATTTCACCTTTCATTTTTGGCTTTAACATCATGCAACACTTCAACCATGACTAGAGAGTAATGCTCTCAGTTTATGTATTCTATTTCCTTGTTTTACAAACAAGTATTTTGGTGGATGCAATTTTCAGCAACTGCAAGAACAGTGGGTCATCTGTCCAAAAGTGCTGAAGTGATGAAAGTTATTAATAATCTAATGAAAGCTCCAGAATTGTCTGCCACAATGCAAGAATTTAGCAAAGAAATGACAAAGGTAATATGTTACTTGTATTTTATCAGTGGTTATACTAATCAATAGTGTCCATTTCTTATGCCTTGTTTTGATTTGAATCCTTCAGTGAAAGTGATATATCTTTAAACATTGACACGTGTGTCATAACTCAACTGACATTTTACTATTTGGATTCTAGGCGGGTGTGATGGAAGAGATGGTGAATGATGCAGTTGATTCAGCTTTAGACTCTGAGGACATGGAGGAGGAAATTGAAGAGGAGGTTGACAAGGTTCTTGCTTCAGTAGCAGGGGAGACTGCCTCCCAGCTACCAGATGCTGCCAGGACCCAGAGGATACATCAAACATCAACAAGCAGGGTTCCAGAAGAGGTAAATACTTTTGCCCTTCAGTTCTTTTTTGTATGTTAGTATCATGTATATGAACCATCGAACTGTGCCAGGGAGAATGCTATTACTTTCAAGAAGTTATTGTATGAAAAGTTGCTTTCAATGAATTAGGTTGTCCACTGCTGTATTGTTGAGTGTCGGATCAAAATGATTTCGTTCCTGATACTCTGGTAGTATATCTCACCTTTGTGCAACTGAAGTGTACCAAGTACTACCTGATGAGTTGGTTTTCATTGTGAATTTTATGAATTTGGTTGTGAGATCATTCTTTTAATTTTTTCCTGTACCTTTTGCAGCGACAAGCTGTTGCAGAGGGTGCTGATGACGACGAGGAAGACCTAGAAGAGATCAGGGCACGGCTTGCTAAAGTGAGGTCATAAATCCATGCACCCCTGGGCCACGTAACTCGGGAAGTCCATATCTTAAAAGATAGAACACCCAAACCCTTACGATGCACTGGGTTGATGGAAGTGTAGAGTTCTCCCTCACTTGACCCTGTTTAAATTGGCAATGTATTGTTTGTATAGTAAGCAATGCCATGAGAGCGATACGGATACTGACCTATCTCAGATTTGATCTGCGATGTAGGTTTAGCACACAAAAATATTTGATAATGGTATTTCCGACCGAACAATGGTGTATCTACTGTTTTACTTGCACTGAGACTATACGCACGCATGAGGTAAAGTACGTATGGTATAGACGCTGCTGGGCCCCGAGTGGTTGGTTTCTGAGCTGACAAGCTTCCATTTCCAGCCTTAGTGTTTGTGCAGATAAGTAGGCTGCAGCTGTCACATTTTTCCAATTTTTGATAGTGTCTTTGGTATGTTTACCTTCTTTAGAAGTAAAAAATGGTGGCTGGTTTAATTAGCGAGCTGATTAGCGGCATCATTTTTCTTCAAAGATCAATTTAGTTGCACTTGTCGCTTCCAACAAAATGAATCAGATTTTTCGATTTCCTTTTGCACTGATTGGACCATATAGGCAGTTGCACCATATGCAGCAATTTGTGTAGTAGGATATGAAGGTTAAGAGCATGTTCCAAATCCATGAGTTTCCTTGAAAACTTCCTATGAGCGTCTCTAACCATCCATACCAACTAGCTATAGGGATACCTAATCATATTTTTTTCAAAGGAGAGAAAAAACTAGTTACTAGCATTAGACTATAGTGCATTTCAAGATATATGTAGACTTCTACTATCCTATTAAATGTGGGCCCATATTAATTTAGGAGAAAATGATATTGAAAAGGATCGGTGACATTCTAAGAGAGGATGAATTAGGACACTTAAAAGCTTAAACCAAATCAGCTCCAAAAAACTTCACAAGATAAACCTATATCAATTTCTATCTAAATGTACTATAGATTTATCTAGTGTGTCTATTCTACCGCTCAAAAGATTTGCAACCTATAGCCAATCCTAACAAACTATTATAGGAAAGTAAATGAACAAATGTATATTGCAAGAATGTAAATGCGAAAGCGTAAAAACGGTAGAGAAAACAAACTCGGTACAAGAGATTTTATCCTGTAGTATAGATGACATGAATACCACCTCTAGTACACGTTGGAGCTCCATCAAGGATATGCTCCTGATCGCTAAGACTCTTCCGGTCACGGCTCTTGAGTCACCAAATCACAAAGACAAGGACTCCATTCGGATGAGCCACCAAGCCACAAAGATAAGGTCTCACCACTAGCCTCTCTTCGAGTCACCTGTCGTCATCTTCACTTCAGAGCTTGAGCCACCAAGGTAAGGGTCTCCGTGTTTCCATACACGTGTCTTGCCGTCGCTCCATACTAAGTCAGAGGGTCAACAAGCTTAAGCAACTCTGGCTCAAGATGCTAATGACTCACCAAGACTCTAAGGCGTCGACGTATCACTCGGTACAAGTTAGAATCACTCATTGATCCACTCTCTAGGCAACAATCACCTAGCAACACACTCTCTAGGCCTATAAGCGCTAATCACTCACTAAATGTGTGCTTAATTGCCTTAGATGATCACATTAAGCACTTTGGTGATTTGGATGTCTTCTCAAGTGTCTCTGTGTTTCTCTGGGCTCTAGCAGTATGCTACACATTCAAATGACTAAGTGGAGGGGTATTTATATCCTCAAATCCGTCAACTAGCTATTTTCCCAACGGCTCAAAAAAGCTGTTAATACCGGATGATCCGATGAGAATAGTAGTTCTAACACCGGATCATCCAGTGAGCATATCTTCAGAAACTAGCTGTTGGACTCCCACTCAAAGTCATCCTGAACACCGAATACTCTGGTGCATACTTTATCTCCATCACCGAACTATCCGATGAGTACATTTGAGCCATCCGAGCCTCTGCAGCCTCTCTGTATAAATTGCTCCGGTGTACACATCACATATCACCAGACCATCTATTGAGGTATTCTTCGATCTTCAACTCTTGGAAATACTTCTGCAGGAAATATTTCGGTGTGAAGCATCCAGTGTGTACAACACAGGCACCGGACCTTCCGGTGAGTTGATCTTTATTCTTCTGTGCTTGGATTCTTCTCTGCAAGAATTAGTCCAGTGTGATCCTTCGGTGATCACCAGACCATCCTGTAAAGCCATCTGCATTCTCCCATTTGTCAACAATGCTCCACTGCTTCTGTCCATTTGACACCGGAGCATCCGATGAGGTAAAGTTGCCTCTGGGCACAAAGCTCCGGTGCGTACAATTCTTCTAGCACCGGACCATCCGATGAGTATATTTTTCCTGGGACTTCTCCAATTCAACTAAATTTTGTCCCAGCTACGGTGGCTTCTTGATGTATTGCATCCATGAGACCTACTAACATATATTCTTGACAAATATGTTAGTCCTAATAACTATGCTGTCATTAATTACAAAAATCATAATCATAACCTAATAGTACTATTTTGCTACTGTTGATGTATTGAGTAAAGGGGTACCCCGGCTAACAGGCCCCACGAAGGGTGTAAACAGCCAGGGGAACATGCCTCCTAAAAAGCTGATCGGTCATGCGACCAGGGAAGGCTTACCACGACCAGTGCAAGGCCTCCCGCGACCCATCTCGCTACACCTTCACATAAACCCACGACCAACCCCACTAGTCGCGGGACCGGATTAGACGCAATCCATCCGAAGCGTCTTTATTTGGCACCCGCTCGAACGCTTCTCTTCACCAGGCACCGGCTCCGGCGGATAAAGTCGTGGGTGGTGCAGGGGGCGTTGTCCTTTCCCGTAGCATTAAAGGCTACTGAGTGATACTTTATAGGCCGGCGCAGTGTCGCACAACAGATGGGACGTTGTCAGCCACCCGACAGGGCAAGTGGACGAGAACGGTGCAGAGTGGCAAGTGGACGGGAACGACGCAGAGAGGCAAGTGGACGGGGACGGTGTGGAGAGGCAAGCGAACATGGATGGTGTAGAAGGGCACCGTCCCGTCTCATCACATTAAATGCGGTGAGGTAGGGCTCTATGGGCTAAACACGACAGTGCATGGCAGCTCGACATACAATACCGTCAGGTCAAGTTGGCATACTTGGTCCTCCGTAATGATGATTTGAGTTAGATATTAGAATGAGCAGAGGTCATCTGTGTAGGGCCCACATGTAAGTTCTCCCCCTCCATACTATATAAAGGGATGAGGACCCTATTTCTAAGGTAGAGAAATCAATTCTGGTAAACTGCTAGAACACCATCTGTAACTAAGTGAGATCTACGATAACACAAACACATGACGTAGGGTTGTTATCCTCCGGGAGACCCGAACCTGTATAATCTTTGGTGTCCCCGAATCTGCCATCTACACACAGACACACCCAGTCCCTAAAACACCGTTCACGCACCCACTGTCCAGCATACCCCGAAATCACTGTCAGTGATTTACCCTCGACATTTGGCGCACCATGTAGGGGGCGTGTTTTCGTCATTTTAGCAAGTTTGAAAAAACTTGATTAGGCTACCCATGGCTGAATCCACGGCAACCGGTGAGTCCCATTCCAAGGACCCTGGTCATTGCGACGTATTCGTCATGGGGTACCATCCGGACGAACCCGGTGTACTCCAGGCATGGGACACCGAGCCAGAATCAGAAAGCTCTGAGACCCAATGCAAGGTCTGCATGGCGGCCCACTCCGCAGGGGGCGCTGGAGGGCCCCACGCCTCAAACATCGGCGGTGAACCACCAGCTTTTCGCCAGAGGGAAACTAGCCTCGAGCCGGACAAGCATGTGCTCCAAGACAGTCCCAGCATTCCCAGCACCGTCCCGAGGAGCCATTGCACAGGGCATTTTCTATAGTGGCTTCTTCACCTAGGCCATCACGCCGCCCCAACACTGGGGGCTCCCCACCTCGCGACCTATTGTTGCTCCACTCCCAGCGTCTCGACTACGAGACCATGATGCCAGCGTAGAACCTCCAGACCCTATGGGTTCTCCTAAGCCACCCTCTGGTGCCCGTATCGGAGGGCTCGCCGGTGGCATCATGGCTATGTGATCTTGCCCTCCTGGTCGAGACCGCCCGATGCCAGACCACTTCGACATGCACCGCACTTGTCACAAGGTCTGGTGAGGGTCGCAGTCGCCATGGGTCACAGCCAGGCCCGTGACGGAATAGGTCCCACGCTCCTCCAACCACGGAGAGTACCCGTGGGCCACCACCAAGTCGGGTTGGCCAACCCTCCAACCTACGCGACTCCCTATGCCAACGTGACCTTAGAAGCATAATCCAGAGCCAGGTGGCCACTAGAGAGGAGGAGAACAGGGCTCGACGGTTGCTAGAAAAGGGCAAACGGCCCTACTGTACGCCTTCCCCCTGCAGGGAGGCATCAGACGACTCCACCCAGTCACTAGGACCCAGAGACCGCCGTCTCTCCCCCAGGACACGCGTTGCCACCCAGCAACGAGCGGCGCCCCATTACAGGACAGGGTGTAACGCCCTGTCCGCCAGGTTATGGGAGGTGCGTTGGCCAGACTCCTCCAACCACGGAGAGTACCCGTGGGCCACCACCAAGTCAGGGTGGCCAACCCTCCAACCTACGCGACTCCCTATGCCAACGTGACCTTAGAAGCGTAATCCAGAGCCAGGTGGCCACCAGAGAGGAGGAGAACAGGGCCCGACGGTTGCTAGAAAAGGGCAAATGGCCCTACCGTAAGCCTTCCCCCTGTAGGGAGGCATCGGACGGCTCCACCTAGTCGCCAGGACCCAGAGACCGCCGTCTCTCCCCCAAGACATGCGTCGCCGCCCAGTAATGAGCGGCGCCCCGTTACGGGACAGGGTGTAACGCCCTGTCCACCAGGTTACGGGAGGTGCGTTGGCCAGACAAATTGAGGCCGGTCCTAGCTGAAAAGTATGATGGCTCGACCAACCCGGAAGAGTTCCTACAGATCTACAACACCATGGTGCAGGCCGCCGGAGGACACGGGAAGGTCATGGCCAACTACTTCCCTACTGCCCTGACCGGTTCTGCCTGGTCTTGGTTGATGAATCTCCCTCGCGGGTCGGTTCACTCTTGGGAGGACCTATGCGACCAGTTCGTTGCCAACTTCCAGGGAACCTACACCCGATCATGGGTCGAGGACGACCTGTATCAGGTCCGACAGCAACAAGACGAGTCATTACGAGACTACATTCGATGCTTCACTGAGCGCCGGAACACCATTCCGAGGATCACAGGAGAATCCATGGTCATAGAGTTCAAGAGGGGGGTCAAGGACCAGAAAATGGTCGAGAAGCTGGCCACCCGGGTAATCCGAAACACCACCGAGCTCTTCGAGCTCGTGAACAAATGAGCACAGGCCACCGAGGCTCGGGAGCGGCAGATCAACTCCAGGTTGCGCCTGGCATCCGACAGGCCCGCCTCTTCCAAAGGAGCCGACCGAAAAGACAAGAAGAGCAAGCGGAAGGCCGGACCTCCCGAGGTCTTGGCAGTCAAACAAGCCGGCCTTACATGCCAACGCATCAAAAAGAAGGACGGGAAAAAGGGTCGGGGCTACTGTCCGATCCAACATACAGATGCCCACGATCTAATCGAATGCAAGGTCGTATGGGGCATCAACGACTAGGAGATCGGAGAGTGCAAGCACAGACGCGGCGACCACGATGAAGGCCAGGCTGCCCCCGACCAGTCGGCACTGGGGTACCAGCAGGTCGATCGCATGGTCCATCACATCTTTGGAGGGGCCACGACATATTCCTCTAATAGGGAATACAAGTCGATGGTCCAGTAAGTGTGGGAAACCGCACCAGACCCGAGCCCATGCCTCAAGTGATCGGAGGTCCCGCTCACCTTCAGCCAGGCCAACCATTCGGCCTGCGTTAGATGCCCTGGTAGCTAACCCATCGTAGTCGAACCCACGGTACAGAACATCCGTCTAGGCCGCATGCTCGTCGACAGTGGGAACCCGATCAACCTTCTCTTCACCGATGCACTGGAAGCCCTACAAATTCCGAGAAGCTCATTAAAGCCATCTCCACCTTTCTTCGGGATCACCCCGGGCTCCTTGGCCAAGCCGCTAGGACGAATCGAGCTACCGGTCACCTTCGGCTCGCCGGACAACTTCAGGACCGAAAGGGTCCTCTTCGATGTGGCCAACTTCGGGACTGTGTATATGGGAACCTCAGGCGACCGACAATGGCCTAGTTCATGGCCGTTACTCACTACATGTACCATGCAATCAAGATTCCTGGGCCAACAGGGACCATCACTGTTGCTGGCAATGCCAAGACGGCCCTGCACTATGACAAGAGGAGCCTTGACATGGTTGAGCTAACTCCCAGGTCGCAGCCCGAGATCGCTGAACCCAGCAGACGACCAGTAAAAGTCTAGGTCGTCGCCATCCTAGACGATCGACTCAAAGCAGTAAGCCTGAACGACACCAACCCGACTAAGACAGTCCAGATTAGGGCCTCACTGGACCCCAAATAGGAACTCGCGCTCATCACCTTCCTCCGGGCGAACATGGACGTCTTTTCATGGGGTCCGTCTGATATGCCCGAAGTCCCCAGGAATGTGATCGAGCACAAGCTGTCTATACGGTCGGACGCACGACCCGTCAGGAAGAAGGCCCATCGGTTCATGGCCGACCGGAAGGAAGCACTTCGACAAGAGATCGACAAGCTCCTGGAGGTAGGCTTCATTCGGGAGGTGCAGTACCCAGAATGGATGGGTAACCCAGTCATGGTCCAAAAGCACAATGGTAAGTGGAGGATGTGCGTCGACTTCACAGACCTGAACAAGGCATGCCCGAAAGATCTTTTCTCCCTTCCCTGAATCGACCAGCTGGTTAACTCAACTACCGGCAACGACCTGTTATGCTTCTTAGATAGATTAGCATGTGTAGGGGAGATGAAGCAAAAACGGCTTTTGTTACACCCTGTGGGGTCTTTTGTTATGTAAAAATGCCTTTTATCACGAAAAGCACTGACGCCACTTACCAACAGTGCATTCAACTCATTCTCCGACCACAGCTCGGGAGAAACATCGAGGCATACATGGACAATGTGGTTGTCAAAAGTCAGATCAAGACAGACTTGGTCACCGATCTCCAAGAAACATTTGATGATCTCCGGAAGTACCGCATGAAACTGAACCCAGAGAAGTGTACGTTCGGGGTTTCGCTTTTCTTGCTCGCTCCGCTCTCTCTCTTCTCTTTTCGCCCATGCTCGCGTCGCCCATGGCTCTGCGCCACGCAATTTCCATGCCCGCGCGCGCGTGGACGGTGCATGCGCCCATGCCACGGGAAATGCGGCGAGCTTATCCTGCCACCTCCCTGCCGACAACCCTTTGACACCCACGAACGCACCATCTCTCTCCAGCTCCCTCTTTTGTCTATAAATAGCGCGCTCGACTCCTTCTCCTCACCCCTTTTCCCCATTCACCACCGCTACTGCACTGCCTTGCGACCTCGCCATTGCCAATCCACCGTCGACATGCTGCCGAGGAGCACCAGGGAGCTCTCGCCGTCCCTGTGCCACCGTCCGTTTGCCTGAAGCCCGGTGGGAGCCCGCTTGCACCAGTATCTGATCAGCGCCACCACCGCCTCTTCAATGGATCACCGGTTGCTGCCCCGCTCGTCGTCATTCTTACGCTCGATGAGCCTCCCAGTCCCCTCGTGCATCTGTGTAGATAACGTGTAGTCGCCCCGAGTTGCTGATTAGCGTATAGCTGCGCACCGCTGCGTGTTTTTTTTTTCCGCCATGCTTTTGCTCGTCACCGCCGTGCTGGTGCTCCATGACTATAGCCGGCCTTCGTGCCGTGTTGCCTAGGGGCCTCAGGCCTCGTTTCTTTGCAGGATTGGCCCCTCCCCATGTAGCGAAGGTGCTGCCCAATCCTTCTCACGCCACTGTCTCCCCTCCGGCCGTCATCTAGTGCTCCCTCTAGAGATGGCCAAATGGGTCGTTTGGACTGGCTCGGCACGGGCCCGTCTAGGCAAGGCTCTGCTACGGCCCAGCCCGAGCGGCCTAGGTACTATTACGGGTGGTGTCGTGTCTGCCCGCGTGCCGCCCCCTCGGCCCATGGCACGGCCTGTCATTCACCGTGACGTGCCGGGTCAGGGAAAATTGAAAATATAGAAATAATAGAATTGATTTGTTGAAGTGGGCAAGTGGCTTTGGAGTTTGGATCAGTGGGAGTTTGGCATATACAGATAGTGGCTATTTATAGGCCAAGATGGGAGGTGAGCGGCGGGTTCCGGGCCGTTTTAAAAAAAATAAAGAATAATAATAAAAAATTCAAAAATAATAGGGAGACATAATTAATTTTAAAAATGAGCTTTATTGATAGGTTTCTTCATTAAAAACCTTTCTAGCAAGGGAAGAAAGAGTACAACCTAGCTGAAAAAATTGGAAATGACACGTTCTCAAGTGTCAACAACATCTAGATACAAATTTTCGAATGAAGCTTCAAGCTCAGTATTCTTTGCAGTGTGTTGCATTCACACTTCAGCTTGTTACCAGTCTTTTACTGTGGTGAGTATTTCCACCATCTCACTTGTGAGATTTATTCTTCTCTTCGATTATCCTTTCATTAAGACTGAAGGAAGCCTCAGAAGAAACTGTAGATACTGGAACTATTAACAAATCTCATGCTAACAGTGAAAGCATTGGATAATTCGTCTTGTGCTCATGCCACCATTGCAGTATGTTGAAATTTTCTTGTTCATGGCTGATAACGTTGATGTCGATGAAGGTAGTTAGCTCCCCTCCTAATGTTGGAATTCCAGTGCTCGTAGTCATAGACGATCGTGACGAAGAGTCTGAACTTCTTGATGAAAAACCTCCACCAACTATTTTTCCCCACGTTGTCATCTTCTTACTTGTTGTGGGTGCTAGTGGAGGTCGTTGCAAGCAAACTCCGGCATACTTTGTTTCATATTTACTATAAACATCGAATAACTTAGAACTAATATTAGTATAATAAGTAGAATAATCATGGCCAAGAGCATCACCTAGAATTGCGAGAACTCTACAAAAACCTGCGATTTTAGCTCTAGGATCGAAAATAAAGGCAAATGCATACAATAAAGGAATTTCATTCTAATATTTTAAAAATTTAGATTTCATTGGAACTACACAATCTCTTAGAAGATTGTCATTTTCATACATGTTTAAATGAGTAGAAATTTCAAAAATATTATGCACTACTAAACAAGATGTTGGTTAATAAACTTCTGATAAACTCACAATTGAATCATAAAAAAATTAAAGAAACTCTAGTATCCTTTCGGCAACATACCAATACGCTTCCATGAGTAAAGTTTGACTCCCATGCTGATGATAGTGTGTATGAATAAACACACCAAATATGCTCTTATATGGTACAATATTTTTGAGCATCAAGAAAGTAGAGTTCCATCTTACCGGCTTGTCCACAGCAAACTTACGTGAACGCACACCCATTGCAACACAATATTGCTTATATGCTGCAATTTATTGGTTAGAGAAGTTTACAAAAGATATTATAGTACGAAAATCATCTAGGTATTGCGACAACCTCTTCAAACCGAATTTTACTATAAGATTGATAATATGACAAGCACATCATTGATGTAACAAGAAAGATTCAGCATATGTACTAAACAACGGAGTAAGAATATCCATGGCTCTAGAGTTTGCAGCGGCATTATCTAAAGTGATAGAAAATATTTCATTTGTGAGACCAAAGTCTTCAATTACTTGAGATATTTTTTCAGCAATATTTTCACCGGTATGCGCGTTGTCAATCAACCTGAAACCTATTATTCTCTTTTCTAATTCCCAATCATTATTAACAAAATGAGCAACAACGCTAAGATAATCCTCTCTAGCCCTACCTACCCATATGTCTGAGGTCAAAGCAACTGAAAATGTATATGTTTGCAACATTTCTTTAAGCTTGCTACGACACGCATTGTAGTATTTTACTATATTCCTACTAGTTGTCTGTCTAGAAACATGCGTGAACCTAGGATTATGAGCTTGATTAATCTAATCTTCAAATGCAAGAGACTCACCGATGTTGAGTGGTAGATCGGCTCTTGCAATGAAGTGGCATAACTCTTTTTGAGCATTGGCAAAGTCATACTCCCAATGACGAACAGAGCCATCAGGGTTGCACTGCAGCATCATCTGCTTCATGGCTGCTCCACTCTTTTGCTTGCAAGTTGTGGCATGCCTCTTCAAATGTCTCGTTCCACCTGAGAGCTTTGCAGATAATTCATGTTTGCAAATATAACACATAGCATACCTGACACTTACCACATCTTCCTCTTTGTAGAACCTTTCAAAGTCTTGCCAAACTTCGGAAGTACCGGCTCTTGATCTTTTAGAGCCGGTGCTTGCTGATACGTGTGCAGTTGTAGAGCTTGACAATGGAGATGTTGCTGCATCACTTGCATGTTAACCAACCGGAGGTTCACCATCGGGTCCATCATCACCTGCAGCACTGGTATCAAAGGGGCCGTAATCCCCTGTGAGTCCTGGAGAAAAAAATCATGATCGATGGATGCATTATGATCATGATCACCGGCATCCATGATCAATGTCAAATGGCACTAAAAAAACAAATATTCAGAGTTAGAAATAATTAGATAATAAAACAAGAATGAACAATGATGCAAAAACAAACACCAAGATTTCTTCAACGTCAAGATAACAGGATGATAGTTTTCGAATTGCTCGGATTTTTGGCAATAATTCAAACTAATTTTGCCAAATTATCACTAATTCTCAAGAACTTTGAGACAAGAATGAGAGAAGGAAACAAGAGAGCAAATGGTGTTGCTGGTGTGCAATGGAATCACAGGGTGATCCTCTATTTTTAGGTGAAAAATAGTAATTTTTGCAAAATAATTTCGAATTTTTTGGAGCTCAAACGGTCACAATACGGCTATAAAATTAAAAAATACCGGGTTAATAGGTTAAATGGGCCATTTTAGGTAGGGGGGTTAAATCCCTGAATTCGCCTTGTTTTCTGCAGGAAAAATGGTAGGCGGACATCGTCTTCAGCGCACTGGCTCAAACTCGAGCGAGGAAGTGGAGCACGTGGCTCCTGTTGTTCCAAAGCAACAGCAGCAGCCGGACCGTACGGCGCCCCCCTCCCTTGGGGACAACGGCGCTGGGCCCAGCAGGGCCACCGCCGCTGCAGGCGGGCTACCCAACCCTCAGCAAGGTCAACGTCCGGACAACGCCGAGCGCCATTACGGCGTAAACTCGCCTCTGTGACGCCAGCCCTGGGAGTGCTTTGCTTGCGGCGCAAGCAATCCTTAGGCACTCGCCTGTCCAGGCAGCGGGGGAAACACCGGAGGGCCGTTGGCTGCAGGAGGTGGATGCCTTGGTGGGCACGGCTCACCGGCAAGTACTCACCGAAAGTTCCCGTTCCAGCTCCCACCACGGTGCAACAAAAGCCAGTCTATCTTCGGGTGGCGGCAGAACCGGTCGAGGGGGCTCCAGACGGAGTGCTGCCCCCTTGGCCACAATCGGAGCTCAGGACCTCTGCTTGCACCTCAATGAGAGGAGGGCCGTCGAGGATGCGCACGTCATTCTCGAGCGTCACCGGGAGTCCCAGCGCGAGGCCGAGGCAGAGGACCAGGTTTCCTCTATGCCGACCCGCGACCGCCGGGGTTCCCCGGCGCGCCGACGTTCGCCCCCTAAGGGCATTGCTGGCGCCATGGGATACGGCACAGGCTACCGCGTGTTCACCGATGAGCTCCGCCGGGTCAACTGGCCCACGAAGTTTTGGCCAGAGCTACCAGAGAAGTATGACGGGTCCATCGACCCCATTGAGTTCCTCCAAATCTACACCACTGCCGTCCAAGCGGCGGGCAGGAATGAAAAGGTTACGGCCAACTACTTCCACGTAGCCTTGAGGGGCTCTGCCCACTCTTGGCTGATGAACTAACCCCCAGGATCTATTAGCTCCTGGGATGATCTGTGCCACCAATTTGTGTCTAATTTTCAGGGCACTTTCACACGCCTCGGCTTGGAGTGTGACCTCCATGCCGTTAAGCAGCAAGAGGGGGAGACCCTGAGGCGCTTCATACAGTGTTTTAGCCAGGTCCGCAACACCATTCCGCGGATCACCCCCACGCCATCATAGTTGCCTTCCGGCAGGGCGTCCGTGACGAGCGGATGCTTGAAAAGCTAGGTACGCATGAGGTCGAAACCACCGCAAAGCTCTTCGCGTTGGCCGACAAGTGTGCCAAGGCGGCGGAAGCTCAGGCGTGGCATGTCCCGCGCCCTGAGCAACCCGCTGCCGACAAGGCAGGTCCTTCCCGCTCTGACAAGTGGGAAAAGAAAAGGAGAAAGATGCGCGATGTTGCCCCTGTCGTGCCGGCGGAGGGCGCTGCCTGCAGGCCGGCGCGCCAGGCGACTGTCGACAAGAAGCCTGCTCCCGCGAGGCCCAAGCCAGGAAAGTGGTGTGAAATCCACCAAACTGACTGGCACGACCTCACTAAGTGCTGATCGGTTAAGGGCCTGGTAGAGCGGCGCCAGAAGGAGCGCGAGGGGCGCCATAGGGGTGGAGATGACAAGGCCGCCCCCGAAAATATAGAGCTTGGGTTCCAAGAGCCCGAGCACACCTTCGCCTTCATCAACGGAGGTGCATACACACCCTCCTCTCGTCACTGCATCAAGACAATGCAGCGTGAGGTGTGCTTGACAACCCCGGGCGTTGCGGCCGTAATGCCTCTGAAGTGGTCGGAGACCCCGATCACCTTCAGTCAGGCGGATCACCCCACGAGTACTGCAGGGGTGGGGCGACTGCCTCTGGTAGTGTCCCCCACCATCTGCAATGTGAAGGTCAGTCGGGTGCTGATCGACGGGGGCGCAGGCCTGAACCTCCTGTCCCAGGAGGCATTCAAGAAGCTGCAAGTGCCTTTGAGGTGCCTAAAACCGTCCCTCCCCTTTTATGGGGTGACGCCGGGACACACACTACCCCTCGGGCAGGTCGAGCTGCCAGTGACCTTCGGGAGCTGGGACAACTTCCGGACGGAGAACATCGTCTTCGATGTCGCGGAAGTCCCTCTCCCCTACAACGCCATCCTCAGGCGCTTGACGCTCGCCCGGTTCATGGTGGTGGCACACTATGCTTACCTCACGGTCAAGATGCCAGGCCCTATTGGCCCCATCTCCGTGCCCGTCGAGACCGGCAGCGCCGTCTCCTGCGTTGAGTAGTTATACTCGGCCTTGATCTCTGCTTGAGCCAAGGTCGAAGGACACCCAGGGGCGCATGACCCTCTTCATCCAAACCCCGACTCGCCGCCGATGCCTCCATCCGCACGAAGGAGGTCATGGTGGGCGAAGACTCGTCCCAGGTCATCCAGATCGGAGGTGACCTGGGTGACAAATAGGAAAGCGCGCTCATCATCTTCCTTCAGGCTAACATTGACGTGTTTGCATGGCAACCATCAGATATGCCCGGGATCCCTAGGGAGGTGATCGAGCACCACCTTGCCGTGCGCCCAGACGCACGGCCAGTGAGGCAGAAGGTCCGCCGGCAGGCGCCCAAGCGCTAGGAGTAAATCCGGGAACAAGTCAGCAAGCTCCTCGATGTCGGCTTTATCCGAGAGGTCCTCCACCCGGAGTGGCTAGCGAATCCCGTCGTCGTCCCGAAGGCCAACGGCAAGCTGCGGATGTGTGTCGACTACACCAACCTAAACAAGGCTTGTCCAAAAGACCCTTTTCCTTTACCCCACATAGACCAGATAGTCGATTCCACCGCAGGGTGCAATCTTTTGTGTTTTCGAGATGCAAATTCGGGTTATCACCAAATTCGCTTGGCCAAATAGGACGAAGAAAAAACATCTTTTATTTCCCCGGTGGGACCTATTGCTATGTGTCAATGCCTTTTGATTTGCGCAATGCTGGATCTTCATTCTAGCGGGCCGTGCGCATTACCCTTAATACGTAGGTTGGTCGCAACGTTGAAGCTTACGTAGATGACCTCGTGGTCAAGTCCCGAGATTGGGCCACCCTGCTGGAAGATCTGGCCGAGACCTTCAATAGTCTTCGCACCACCCGCCTAAAGCTCAACCCCGAGAAGTGCGTCTTCGGGGGTACCCGCGGGCAAGCTCCTCGGTTTCTTCGTTTCCAGCCGAGGAATCGAGGCCAATCCGGAGAAAATCCGGGCCATCGAGCAGATGCGTCCCTCGGCTCGGCTGAAGGAGGTTCAGCGCCTCGCTGGGTGCATGGCGGCCCTGGGGCGCTCCATCTCCAAGCTCGGGGAGTGAGGGCTCCTGCTCTTCAAATTGCTGAAGAAGACTGGTTATTTCGATTGGACACCGGAGGCTGAGCAGGCCTTGCAAGACTTGAAGAAATATCTCACCTCACCGCCCGTACTGGTGACCCCCTCCAAGGATGAGCCTTTATTACTCTACGTCTCGGCCACTCCTCAAGTCGTGAGCATGGTATTGGTGGTGGAGCGTGATGAGTGCTCGATGCAAGGTGCTGAGTCTGAGCTCCCGGCCGCCCCCGAGCAACCTACAGGTCTCAGGGCTCCTCCCGACCAGGGAGTCGAGCCCGAGACCTCGGCTCCTCCTGACTAGGGAGTCGAGCCTGAGACCTCGGCCGGCCCGGGCCCGCTGTGACAAGTCCTCAGCTGAGGTCGCAGTCTGGGCCCGCTGGGTACAACGACCAGTGTACTTCATCAGTGAAGTCCTCCGAGATGCCAAGACAAGATACTTCCAAGCCCAGAAGATGCTTTATGCAGTGCTCATCGCTTGCAGGAAGCTACGTCACTACTTCCAGGCGCACAAGGTCTCGGTGGTAACCACATACCCACTGGGGCCAATCCTCCGGAACCAAGAAGGCACTGGGCGTATCGTCAAGTGGGCGGTTGAGCTCACAGAATTCGATATGCCCTTCATCAGCTGCCAGGCGATTAAAAGCCAGGCTCTATCCGACTTCGTGGTAGAGTGGACGCCGGTCCCCAAGATCGACAATGAAGAGTTGTCCGCATACCCTGGGCAAGACGGGCCCGGGTACTGGGTTATGCACTTTGACGGCTCCCTCACACTGAAAGGCGCGGGGGCTGGAGTGGTGCTCACCTCTCCAACGGGTGAAGTACTCCAGTATATCGTGCAGTTGCATTTCCGAGCAACAAACAACATGGCGGAATACGAAGGCCTCATCGCTGGACTCCGAGCAGCAATAGGTCTCGGGATCCGATGGCTGCTTGTCAAAGGTGACTCCCAACTGGTAGTCAACCAAGTATCCAAAGAACACTAGTGCACAGACCCGTAGATGGAGGCGTACGTGTAGGAAGTCAGGAGGCTGGAGCAGCACTTCGACGGCCTGGAGCTGCAGCATATACCTCATCGTGACAATGCTCTGGCCGATGACCTCTCCCACCTGGCCTCTGCCTGGGCGCTTGTCCTGGTCGGAACCTTTGAAGAAAGGCTCACACGCCCATCCGTCCTGCCTGCCGACCAGGATGAAGGGGAACCCTCGAGCCTAGTTGGGGGAACCCAGGCAACACCCTCAGTGGGAGGTCCCGTCAGGGTGCCGCCGCCTGGCGAGTGCGCTGCGCTTGCCGGTAGTTCTCAAGAGGCCTCGTGGATCGACGAGATCTGAGGGTACTTGAAAGAAAACATCCTTCCCGGGGATGATGCCTCTGCGGAGAGGATTGCACGGTAGTCCAAACGCTATGCCATTATAGATGGGGATCTCTACCAGCGCGACATGGATGGTGTCCTCCTGAAATACATCACCCGTGCAGAAGGCAGTGAGCTTCTCACTAAGATCCATGAGGGCGAGTGCGGTGGCCATGCATCATTCCACACGCTGGTCGAGAAGGCCTTTCAGCAAGGTTTCTACTGGCCTACAACACTCCAGGACGCTTCCGAGTTGGTTCAGCGCTACAGGGCGTGCCAGTTTCACGCAAAGCAGATTCACCAGCCAGCTCAGGCTCTTCATACCATCCCCCTATCTTGGCCCTTCGCGGTCTGGGGGCTGGACATCGTGGGTCCATTCCTCCGAGCAATCGGGGGCTATGACTACCTCTACGTCGCCATCGACAAATTCACCAAGTGGCTGGAGGCGGTCCCAGTTGTCAAGGTTACCAAGAACACGGCGATCCAATTCATACGCGGTATCACAAGTCGCTTCGGCGTCCCTAACAGAATCATCACCGATAATGGCACCCAGTTCACAAGTGCCATGTTCGGTGAATACTGCGAGGACCTCGGGATCAAGCTTTGCTTCGCCTCTGTCGCTCATCCTCGGAGCAATGGGTAGGTTGAGCGTGCAAATGCCAAGATACTGAAGGGGCTCAAAACCAGAACCTACGACGTGCTGGCAAAGCATGGGAAAGGGTGGACCGACGAGCTGCCTGCTGTGTTACGGGCTAACCGGACCACGCCAAGCCGCACCACTGGGGAGACACCTTTATTCCTCGTTTACAGCACCGAGGCGGTCCTCCCCTCGGAGCTCACACTCGGCTCCCCTCGGGTGAATGCTTACTCAGAAGGCGAACAGGAACAACGAAGACACGACGACGTCGAGTACTTGGAGGAGCATCGGCGATGAGCCGCCAGATATCAGCAGAGCCTGCGGCGCTATCATTAGTGCCACATCCGAGCCCAGTCACTCGAGGTTGGGGATCTTGTTCTCCGACGCGCCCAGACGCGCGAAGGAAAGAATAAACTCTCCCCCATGTGGGAAGGCACCTTCATCATGACCGGTGCTCCGCGGCAAGGCTCGTTTCGGCTGACCACATAGGATGGGCAGCCTCTCCCAAACGCATGGAACATCAAGCACCTGCGCAAGTTTTATCCCTAGGTGAGCATGTTTGTGCTCGGGCCAACCAGGACAGGGGCCTTACCCCTGCCCAAGTTGGCCGAGGGCTACCACCAACCATGTAAGTTAGCACTTCTGTACAAATTATCAATATACGCTCATATTACTCTTATTCCGAGTTTTTTCCTCTGGAATCCATATGTTTAATCTTCTTGGTCAGATGCTCGATTTGTGCGAGAAAAACACGCTCTCTCATTTTTCCCGTTGATAAAAATGAATCCCGGTCGGTATGCGCGCAGGCAGTGATTGCTGACTTAAGTTTGTTGTGGTAGGCTGTGGTGCCCGACTGCATGGCAGTACCCCGAGCACTACCGAGCCTCTGGGGTTCTCGGGTAATCCTACCACTCGAACATGAGTGGTCGGGACCACCTAGACCCCAGGGGCGGGCTGTCGGTGTTCAGCCTGGTCAGTCCTACCTCGGGCACCACCGAACCATTGGACCTCTTGGTTATGCCTCTGTCTATACACTTCGCCGGTCCGGGCATTCAAGAGGTCTCAGGCCAAAAACGAGAGCAGTCTATAATGAGTACCGCACGAACAGAGCGCACCAAGCAAAGAACTTTTTGCCTATTTTCCAAGCTTACAGATCAATGCTCAAGAACCAAGCAGCCCAACTACAAGGGCCTGAGTGCCCAAGGCACTGCTCGAGCCTCTGGGGTCCTCGGGCAATCCTACCGCTCGGACATGAGTGGTCGGGACCGCCTAGGCCCTGGTTCCATTACCGGATTTCCAGTGCTCGGGTGCTAAAAAGACGTCCTGGGAGCTTAGGCACTCTGCACTAGGGAACCCATGTTCCTGGGCGCCCCGAGCTCAGGGCATCTACCCTTTCCTGGACCGGTCGGCCGGAAGCCTGACAACTACCCGGTGAGTTACTAAAGTTATATGAATCTCCTTTCATATATACGCAATAAACTATTGTTCCCGAGTTATCCTCGGGAACCTCGCATGCTAATCTGTTCAGTGAGACAGTCTCCTCGCACGCAAAACCCCGCCCATGTGCTCGCTTTTCCAAAATGACAAAAACATACAGTAGTCGGTGTACCGTACAGGCGGCGATGGCTGACCCAGGTCTTTTATGGTGGCCGTGGTGCCCGGCCGGCTTGATAGTACCCTGAGCACTACCGAGCCTTTGGGGTTCTCGGGTAATCCTACCGCTCGAACATGAGTGGTCGGGACCGCCTAGACCCCAGGGGCGGGGTGTCGGTGCTCGGCCTTGTCAGTCCTACCCCGGACACCACCAAACCGTGGGGACTCTTGGTCGTGTTTCCGCCCGCACGCGTCTCCGGTCTATTTGTTTGAGAGGTCACAGGGTGAAAAGCATTCACTGGACGTGGTGTGTACCGTGCCAGATGGATTTTTCTCCCGAGCAAAGAAGTTCATGTCTGTGTCTCTTGACTCTGCAGCCGCGCGCTCGCGAGGGCTCGGGGGCTGGAAGCTCGGGCGGTCTCGCTACTTGAACAATGAGTGGCCGGGGCGACATAACTTCTCGGGGGAAGACTGCCAGGCCCAACCTAGCCAGTACCTCTCGGGACATCAAGGAAAAGCAAACAACATAAAGAACAAGTACAGAGCGGAGTTCGATTCCAAGAATGACTTCTATTATATTAAAAGGAACCGTTAAGAAGGGAATCACTCCCATATTTACCACATTTCAAAAAATGAAAACCCTAACTATTCATAGGCTAAGGAGGAGGGCACGCTTCGCAGCCGCTGTCACTGCTCGGGCCCGGCTCCCGAACAAAATATTCCACCACCTCGGTGGTGATGTCGCTGATGACTGCCCGAGCGGCGGCTTCCTCTGCCTCAACCACACCCTACCGAGCTGGCTCCAGCGGGAAGGCGGGGTCTCGGCCACACCTTGGGCCAGTGCACACCCCTCCCAGGTTGCCAGCTCCTGGACAGCGGCAGGAAGGGCCTCGAGGCGCCGGGCGATCTCTCCGAACCCGAGGGCGATGTGGCCTATCGTCTCCGTTTCCAACGACTGGTCACCCACAAACACACGACCAAGCCCGGCTACCTCCACGGTATCCCACGCCTGCTGAAGGATATCCCGCATCATCAGCTTCACGTTCGTCTGCTCTGTGAGGACGACATCGAGCTCATCCTCAGCGTTCTTCAGCCGGGCCTCGAGACTGCTACCGTCGGCGACACTGATAGGGATGCCCCTCATGGTCGGGACCTCCCGGCATTGGGCGGCCACTGAGGTCTGGGATCGCTCCAGTTGCTCGACCCGGGACTTGACGGCCTGCTCTCGGGCAGCCAGGTCGGCCTCCCGGTTGGCGACCAGCTCCTCCCGGGTGGCGAGTGCTGACGACGCCAAATCTGCATCCGCCTTGCGCCGCTCGATCTACACCTCCCGGGTGTCAAGCGCTAACGACGTTATGTCGGCGTCTGTCTCATGCAGCGCGACCTGCTCCTCCTGGCAGAGGACGTCGGTGCGGTCGCACTCGAGCTCGTCGTTCTGGCGGCAGAGGTCCGCCTGGGCAGACCGCAAGGCCTCCTCCCTCTTGCTGGCCGCCTCCTCCCATGAAGCAACCAGCCGCTTGCGAGTGAGCAGCTCTGCGGCGCACCTCCTCGATGCTTGGTCGCGCTCTGCCACGAGCCGCTCTAAGCGGTTGGCTTTCTCCTGCGCAGTGACGGCCTTGTCGCGGGCCTCCTCCAGTGCCTCCTGCTCCACGAGCACCTCCCGCATGGACTTCTCATAGGCCGCGCGAGCCGAGGCCACGTGGGTCTCCAGCAGCTTTCGGGCCTCTTCCAGCCGGCCCCTCTCGTCGACTAGGGTGGCGCGCTCTTTTTCGAGCTCGGCCCGCTCTGCCGCAACAACCGCTTCGAGCTGCCAATGACCTCCCGGGCGCTTCCCAGCACATCGGGGAGGGGTTCCGGGGCCTGGCCAGAAAATGGTTGGGGGCTGGGTCCCCTGCGGGTCCTCTCAGCAGAGGCGCTCGGGGACCTCGACGGCGGCCGCGCCAGCGTCACCCTTGTAGCGACCACCTCCCCGGCAGCTGTTTGCTCCTTCCTCAAAGGGCTTGGGGCAGGGCTGGCTGGGGCCCTCGTCTCGGGGTCCGTCGGTGCGCTCGGCTCAGGGGCAGGGGCTGGCCTCGGCTACTCCGGGGGCTTCTGGCCTCCTGCAGAGTCCTTGGGCGGCCTGAAACGAAAGTAGGTTAACAACTAGCCAAAAAACCAGGCAAAATGTGCTCGAGACAGAAAGGGGGCTTACTTGGTTTTGGGCCCGCGGTACCGCCATTGGGACTGCGGGATCCAGAACTCTGGGCCCTACAGCTTCGGCTCTGGCCCGGGCTCTGGCTTCCTCCTTTTCGGGTGAGGGCTCTGACCCTCGGGCAGTCGTGGGCTGGTCCCAGCGGCCGCCCCGGAGCCTGCTTCCGAAGGCTGGCCGGTCCGGCCACCAGCTGTCGCATCGCCAGCCGGACTCTGGCCCCCGGGTTGTCGTGCGCTAGATCCAGCCTCCGGCCCGAAGTCCACTCCTGAAGACTGGCTGCCTCAGCTACCCGCCGTCTCGCTGCCTGCCGTCGGCCGTTGTCGCGGAGGTGATGGCGACGAGGATGAAGATGGTTGAGGGACGTACGCCCAGGGATGCCTCCCCTTGTCACCTCGGGTCGGTGGCCTACTGTCATCGACGGCGGCACCCCACCCTCCATTGTCGTTCGCCCCGGGGATGTGCAGAGTCCCGGGGTCCCGGCACCCCGAACGGTCAACCAGCCCCTGGGCGTCGAAGGCCGGCATTGACTCCTGCAGAGCCGCCCGGGCAAGGTCGTCGACGCCAGTCACCACCTTCAGCAGTGTCACTAGGGGCCCCTCGTCGAGGTCCCCCTCCTCGCCTATGCACGTCCTCATCAAGTCGCTAGGCCCGGTGTACATCCAGGTGAAGCGGGCACGTTCCCGCAGAGGGGCTAGACGACGGCGCAGGTAATCGGCGACCACCATGAGCGAGGTAAGCCCCGCCCGGCGTAGGTCTTCAATATGATTCAGCACCGGGCGCAGGCGCGCATCCTCGCAGGGGTCGCTTCCCAGATCAACTTGTGGGGCTCCGCCGGTGATTGGGGCAGCGAGAGACGGTCATGAGGACTGATGTCGATGTAAACCCAGTCCTGGCACCAGTCGTCCCACTTGCCGTGCAACACCTGCGGGATGTAGACGTCGCCGAGTCCCTCCCGTAGGCGAAAGTTGCAGCAGCCGATAACCTCTACCTCGTCAGATCCTTTCTTCTTCCCGGCTGCTCGAAGGATGAAGAAGTGCCGAAAGATCGCAACCGACGGTGGAACCCCCACGAACATCTCGCAAAAGTGGGTGAAGATTGCCAAGATGACCACTGAGTTCAGACTTAGGTGGGCCAACTGGACGCTGAAGGTATCCAGCACTTGCAGAAGAAAAGTCGAGAACGGCGGCACCAGGCCGGCGGCGACGAAGGATACGAAGATCACGATCCGCCCGGGCCTGTGCGTGGAGGGCGAAAAGTTGGTTAGCGTCACAATCGACGCCTCCCGCTGGCCAGCAGGGAATATCAGCTTTCAGACCTTCTCTGCCCCCTCCTCGTTCATGAGGCGGGACCTCGGCAGGACGCTGCTGGCACTCAACGCGTCCTGGTTGCCGCTTCCTGCCCTTGGCACCTTTTGGGGTGGGGAGTGCGCTGGGGAGGCTAGAAGCAGGGCGTGCCGTGGGCTGGAGAGAAAGCTCCCGATGCGCAAGGAAGACGAAGGCAAAAGACGGCAACTGCAAGAATGACATGGGGGGTAACGGTTCGTTGCCCCTCTCCTTTTCTATCGTGGGAATTCAAACGCCACATTCCTCAGCGCAATTTGTGAGGCTCATCTCCCACGATCCACGCGGTTGCCAGGCGCGCCACCCTCGATCCGCGTAGTTGCCAAGCGCGCCTCCCGCCTCATTATCACTCCCCTCGAGAGTCGGAAGGGCACGCGCCCTTTCGGTTTCCCATTTGGGCTATACCAAGGGTCTGGGCCAAAAAGCTGCAAGGCCCGCAAGATTTTGGCACCTGACGATAAGCCACGTGGCGCCAGTGCTGTGATCGGCCTCGAAGAAATGGGGCCCCATCCGCAGTCTTTGCTGTCGGTGACATGGGAACCAAGGGTCCCCGAGTCCCGAGGCCAGGACAGCAGAATGCCACGTGGCACCTTCCCTCGGGGACCATCTCCCCGAGGGCCGAGAAGGGGCAGTTCCGGGATGGGGTGCTCGGGGCCATGAACAGTGGTCCCCGAGTACCCGTAGTTCCCCGAGGACCTAAGAAGAGTCAGTTTCGGAGAAGGTGCTTGAGGCCATGAACAGTGATCCCCGAGTACTCGTAGTTCCCCGAGGACCCGAGAAGAGCCAGTTCCGGGAGAGGGTGCTCGGGGCCATGAACAGTGGTCCCCAAGTACCCGTGGTTCCCCGAGGACCTGAGAAGAGTCAGTTCCGGGAGAAGGTGCTCAGGGCCATGAACAGTGGTCCCCAAGTACCAGAGTTCCCCGACGACCTGAGAAGAGCCAGTTCCGGGAGGGGTGCTCGGGGCCATGAACAGTGGTCCCCGAATACCCGTAGTTCCCTGAGGACCCGAGAAGAACCAGTTCTGGGAGAGGGCGCTAGGGGCCATGAACAGTGGTCCCCGAGTACCTAGAGTTCCCCGAGGACCTTAGAAGCCCCTTGCCGGTGAACCCCACAAGGGCTCATCGGTGAGAGGCCTGATGCGGCATTTAAGAGGGAGCGTGGCCTGTCACCTCCAACCACTCCCCCCACGCCTCTCGTACTGAGTACGTCAGTCCTTGCCACTGCTTGGTAGGGGCGTGGGGGCATTTAATGCGATGGGTCCCATCGCACGTCACCCTGCGGGGCCCATGAAGGAAACGGCTTGGAATATCATCACTGGGCTCGAGGCGCATTGCTTGCCCCCCCTGCTGTGTCAGGTCTGTTCTGACCGGGCAAGCATGCGGGGCAGTTCGGCGGCTGCCCGGTTGGCCCTCCCCCCTACACCTGCTAAAGTTGGGCGATGGGACCGGCCAGAGACGCATTTTCAACCCTGTAACGTCAAACTACAGCCCCATGACATTTGCTTTCCATTTATGGCTCATGGGAACTTGTGCCCCCGTTCTGGGCACGTCGAGCCTCCCCCGACAGGATAAAAGGGGGGTGCACTCCGAAGAAGGAGGAGCTAAGTGGACTCGGAAGAGAAGCCACGCTGAGCAGAGGTTTACCAAGCTCGAAGCAAGACCGAAGCTCTAGACTTAGATAAAAAAAACCTTGTAACATAAGAGATTCAAAGAAAGGCATTCCAAGAGCATTAATAGCATATCATACATACAGGAGTAGGGTATTATGCCCCGTGCGGCCTGAACCTGTCTAAAATCCCTTGAGCATTTACTCTCACTGGCCGACGATCATCCGTCCCACCTAAATCTCACATATTCGCATTAAATCCACGTACGAGGTAGATCCAGAATTAGCCCCCCGGCTGAATCTCAAAGGGGGTCCCTCAGGATCCCCACTTGCGGTGTTCATCCACCGACACCCCCTCCTCTCCCTTCACCTACAGCCCCACCCTCCCCCTCACTCTCCCCCATGCCCACTCTCTCTTTTCCAACCGGTCAAAGAGCAAGAGCTGCAGCACCCTCTTCCCTCTCCTTCAAAACTCTCCACTTCCTCACCCAAAATCCCACTCAAGAACAAGGATTCAAGATATGCATGTTATACCACTGCATTCCTCTCCTCTTTAGCTTCCTATCCATCTAACTCTTGTTCGCATGCATGAAGATTTGAAGGTTTGGCAATTCAAATTCATCACCCTTCCTCATTGAAATTTTAGCAGTAGGGTTTTCTCTTTGTCGAGCTTTTCTCTCTGATTTCTTCTCCAACTGACGATCCCCAACCTCCATAAGTACCTTGGGTAAGTCCCTTAGATTACCCTTAGTGCGAATGCACGCTTTGGTTCGGTTAAGTTAGAGTTTTTGAGCTATGAACAAGTGAGTTGCAAAGCATTGTTTGCTCGTTTTGGGATGAACCTAGTGTGAGATGTTTGAATGAGCAAGAGCTAGTGAGTCGTGTTGGTAGAGTGAGTAAATTAGGTCTAGAACCCTTACATTAGTGCATATACATGCCTATGTGGGTTAGATTTTGACATGCAAATCGAATCAACCTTGGTTTCTGCGAAATTAGGCAAATTGGAAGCATTGGAAGTTCCGAATTTTGGATTAGAACTTCTAGTTAACCTCAAGTTAACACAACCGAGAGCCTCATTTTCGTATAAGTCTAGAATATTCGACCTGATTGAAAGTTTTGACTTTTATACCGGAACTTCCGATTGAATAGAGCTACAACATGATAATCCTATTTTCGTAAAGCACCGGATGCTCCAACCTGAGAGCCTGTTTGTTTGAGCTTTTGCTTTTGAGCTTTTCTAAAAAGCTGTGCTTTTAGCTTGTCTGAAAAGCTACTTTTGGAAATAGGTTATTTGCTTCTACAACAAATTTTTGGTTTCTCAGCACATAGCTTCTTAGAAAAACGTCTCTCAGCGAGCTTCTCAGCTTCAGTTTATTTTCCTCAGAAGTAGGCTTCTGGTTTCTCCAAAAGCCACTTCTCCAGAATCTCGTTTATTCTGACTTCCTGGCTTCTAGCTTCTGGTAGCAGTAGAAGCAGAACCAGAAGCAGAAAACAAACAGGGCCTGAGGATCGGAACTTCCGAAGTTACTGTTCATTAGACAATTTTCCCTTTTTTTTTTACTTTTCTGATAGCTTGTATATTTTGTAATTAATTCATATGAACTACAAAAATCATGAAACTAGTTGTGTTAGCTTCGTATGAGTATGAACTACATGTTAAAAATGTTGGAACTCCTGAAATACTTTTTGATAAATAATTAAATGAATATTAGTTTAATTAAATCACAGTTAATTAATATCATGTCCTAAAATTATAGAACCACTTGGTCAATTCATATTATGATCAGTGCTATCGGGGTAAAATATACTTTGATATGAAAGTGCTATTTAAATTGTTAAAGCTCATTTAGTCTTGATAGCTAGATTAATTAAAATCCTTTTTGGACAAACCTTAAATAAATCATTTTTACCATGAGCTTATGTACTTAAATTCGAGTGTTTTTTGTTGTATTATGTTCATTACCTAGTACCATATCCCTATTAAAATTTTGTAGTATTTTCATTACATCTCTTTCATGCTCACCATAGCATGCGATCTTTGTTAGTGAACGAAGGACTGGAGGGTGACGCGGGCTTGATCGAGGGTGATCCGGAAGTTGTTGCTTGTGAAGCTTTTCAACAAGGCAATCATCTAAGCATTTTCATCCCATTACTTTGGATCATATATTGTGTCATTTAATAATTTATGCTTTATGCATGTTTGCATATCAATGAGTCTTATGTCGGGTTTTGGGTTAGATTCTATTAGTTGTATTACCCTCCTTTGACATTGTTTATTGCTTGATCCTTTGTAACTTGGGTTGTTCATGTCACATAATGGTCTAACTTAAAAAGAATGTGTTATGCTTAGCATGATATAGGTCTTCGGTAGAAGTCAAGCGGTGGTTCGGCTATCGTTCACGAGCTTAGTGCTTACTTTATATCACAAAGATAATGATGATTGAGGATGGTGTAAGTTAGTGAGGATGAGCCGGGATTCAGGCGGGTAATAGAGATGACTCTAGAAGGGAGTTTTGGATGCTATAGTTCTGCTTGAATCGATTAAGCATCGTCCGTTGTTGCAGTTGGCTTTAGTATTTGTTCGTACTTACCACGTATCCATATATGGGACGGATAAGCCAAATAACTTATGTAGATATGATCTTTTGGCGTGCTAGTCTCAGGTAGGGGTATCTAGTTTGCTGTGGGAGTAGTTCTAGATGACCCCCGCATGCTGAGACGCATGTTCAAACCATTGAGGCTTATTTGGGAAAGGTTGACATGAGTATCCCTTGTGTGGACCTATGTGGTCACGCAAGCCATATGGTTCTCAGGTCATGTGGGTAATGAAGTACCCCTGTAGAGTGTAAAATAATTCGAATTGCCATACTTTTTCGGTTATGAGCACACTTCTGTCCATTTGTATCAATCGTAAAATTCCAGTTATAGTCATGATGGTATGTTGAAAAATATATGGTGATGATGTTGAAGTTCTCATACGGTTCAAGTTATAATTATAATATGGTAATGATCTCAGGACAGAAAGTTGTTTATGGTTAGATGTAGATACTTACATTTGAGTCGAAATTGCTCTTGCATATGAAATTCACTTAATCTTGTGGTCGAGTCCTTGCTAATTATCCAAATTACATTCTTCTTGAAGTTAGGCTATTTATAAGTGTCCATTATAGATTAAATCTTGCGAGTCTATTCGTACTCAGGTGCTTTGTTTGCTTTTCAGGTGAGGAAGGTTTAGTTTTTGGTTACTTTACGCTTGCCGATGTTAGCGACAGGCATGAGTAGTGTCATTCTACTAGTGTGTTGTTATTTTGGGGTGGCGCCTTAGAGCAATGGTGCTACCCATCTTTTTTTTGTTGTGTAACTCTTTCCGCTGTGTAGTTATTCTAACAATGTTCGGTTTATACTTTTGTTGTAAAATTAATCTACTTAAAGACTTGTAACTTAATTTAATTACTCGCTTTTTATTATGTCTTATGATGATATGCTTGTTGTAAAATATATGTGTTCAGATCTTAGATACAAAACACAGGCCGAGACTATCAAGATGATATTCAGGTTAATTATTGTAGTTGTGATTACACAAATAATCGACTTAATGATTAATTAAAATATTATCAGGATGGTTCCACAAATCATACCTATTGTTCTTAAACTCATTTATGAGTTTCTCCTTTTTAAGGTTTTCTCGTATGAGTTTACAATGAGACAATAATCAATATATATTGTATCAATTTTTTTATTTTTCTAATAAATCTTAAAAAAAATTAACAGTATAAAATTTTCTCATAAGATTTTTAGATAACTTCTCAATATGATATATAGAAAGTATTAGAAAATTGGCGACCATCCGATAATCGCTCAACAACACCTGTGTGACGGTATCCGTTGTTCTGTACGGACCCGAACACACACGTATGCCACTTTCCACCGCTGCCCTTTCGTTCTCGTAGCCTCACTGATCGGAAAGATCTCGTACAATTACCTTCCTCACTGACCGATGGTCCCACCCCACCCCTGGAAAAAATCTAGGCACTCGCTCTTGACTCCCGCAAACCGCCGAAGTCGTCTTCTTACTCTTCCCACTCGCTTGCCCCACTTCCGATCCCGTCGATTCACCTCACCTCACCACCGGCATACCATGGGGCCCACGGGTCAGAGATCACCGCTCCCGATCCTCCTCCTCCTGGCCGTCGCCGCCGCCGCCGCCGCCGCCGCTTCGCCGGAGGACGGGAGCCTCCTGCGCCTCCCCTCCTCCTCCCTGCGGCACCTTGCCCCGAGGTCCCCTCGCTCCGCCGCCGCTGACCTCATCCGCGCCCTCAACCTCCACCCAGCCGACGACGCCTCCCCTCCCCGCCACCCGGCCGACGGCTCCCCCGAGCCCGCGGGTACCCTCGTCGAGAGGCCCATCCGCCTCGCGTCCCTCGCGGACGGCGGCGTGGGCGGGGCCTCGTCGGCGAAGGACCTCGGGCACCACGCCGGTTACTACCGCCTCCCCAAGACCCACGACGCCAGGTGAGCTTCTTCGTCTCCATCTCCTCCCCTTCCTCCTATGGCGTGCTACTTTCAAGCGTCCTTGCCTCGTTGACGTCAACCGTGCTGCTTGCTTGCGCGGTCGTGCTGTGCAGGTTGTTCTACTTCTTCTTCGAGTCTAGGGGGCACAAGGACGACCCAGTGGTGATCTGGCTGACAGGTGGGCCTGGATGCAGCAGCGAGCTCGCGCTCTTCTACGAGAACGGCCCCTTTCACATTGCGGGCAACTTGTCGCTCGTCTGGAATGATTTCGGTTGGGACAAGGTATATTGTACTTCTTCTGCGCTTACCGATCTAGCGTTGAAGTTTCTATTTTTTTTTTTTTGTCAGGGTCTGTTACTTTAGATGTGTTGCAGTATTATTGATTGGCAGCTCCGTGTAATCTTCTTCTGTTTGTGTGTTGGCTGTCTTTTGCAGGCATCGAATCTTATATATGTTGACCAGCCCACCGGAACCGGGTTTAGCTACAGCTCGGACTCAAGGGATACCCGCCACAACGAAGCAAGCATTAGCAATGATCTATATGATTTCCTGCAGGTAATGATTATCTTTGTTGGGACATGATGCATTCAGTTGTGAAGTTGAAATTTCGTGGTATTTGGTCTCGGTCAAGGTGAAAGTTCATTTCGCACGGAATAGCCATATTGGCTTAGTTATATAATGCAAAATGCAAACTTCTAGTAGGACATCAACGATATGTTGTATTTTATTGTTGCCATGATGTTGTTCTAGAGTGACAATCGTGAACTTTAGCAAGAATCTAGAAGCAAATGTGGCCTTTTGTATTTTTTTCCATGAATTCGGTTACTTGTATCTAACTGTTATATTATTAGGCTTTTTTCGCTGAGCACCCAAAGTATGCCAAAAATGATTTCTACATAACTGGGGAATCATATGCTGGGCACTACATTCCTGCCTTTGCAAGTCGAGTGCACCAGGGAAACAGGAACAATGAGGGCATTCACATTAATTTGAAGGTTTTGGTTTTCTCTTTCTAGAAGCATCTACTTCGTCCTTCGTTACAATACATGGTGTAATCCTCACTTTATATGATTTTCAGGGTTTTGCAATTGGCAATGGACTAACAGATCCAGCAATACAATACAAGGCCTACTCTGATTACGCCTTGGATATGGGGTTAATTACAAAATCGCAATTTAACAGGATTAATAAAATAGTTCCAACTTGTGAATTTGCTGTCAAGCTTTGTGGTAAGTCTTGCTTTTCTTGTTTGTAAACTGTAAACCTGTTCCATTATTAGTATATTTTGCCTCTTGGCCTTTCAGAACTATTAGCAGTCTTAAATGTTTCTTCAGCAATTATTTCATCGCATCTTTGCATCTTTGCTCTTTGATGCCAATTATTTTCTGTGTTATTGGTTGATGAAACTTAACTCCATTTTTTTTTTGCAGGTACCTCTGGCACTGTATCTTGTCTTGCCGCGTACTTCGTTTGCAATACAATATTCAGTTCTATCAGGACAATCATCGGCAGTAAAAACGTAGGGTGGAAAACACAGCTTCATTTTGTGTCACCATGTTTTGAAACATTTTAATCAGTGCTCATCTTGTCTTTGCAGTACTACGACATCAGGAAGCCATGTGTTGGAAGCCTGTGCTATGATTTCTCTAATTTGGAGAAATTTCTCAATCTGAAATCTGTCAGAGAGAGCTTAGGAGTTGGAGACATAGAGTTTGTTTCATGCAGCCCTACTGTCTATGAGGCCATGCTATTAGATTGGATGAGGAACCTTGAAGTTGGAATCCCTGAACTCCTTGAGAATGACATCAAAGTGTTGATTTATGCTGGAGAGTATGACCTCATATGCAACTGGCTTGGTGAGTGTCTTGCAACTTCCAGTTAGTAAACACTGAGAACCCTATGCTTGCCATTTCGTCAACAGCTAGTCTCACTTTACACTGATAATCATGAATTCACTATGTAACCTTTTTTCATCTGAGACCTGTGCTTTGCTCCTTCATGATTGGGTTTTGTGCGAGTTGTTCTTTAGTAAATTAGTGACTTAAGTATCTATTATAGACATTTAATCCTTATTTTGGTCTGTAGTATGAGCAGTTGTGGTGAAAGCTAAAATTTTGAACATGCTAGGATTAGACAAGTTTATTTGAACATGTAACTTTAATCTATGTCGTACATTGAACAGTTTTCATGTTTTGTTGTACACAATGGTGAAACTTGTGAATGGATAACAAAAGGTAGAGAATACTGTTCGAGATTATTTTTACCCATCATTGTGGTTTTGTTGATTCTACCATTGCTTTGCTTGATGTGTACATAATCTGTTCTTGATTTGGGCAGGGAACTCGAGATGGGTAAACTCCATGGAATGGTCTGGAAAGGAAGCTTTTGTCTCCTCGTCTGAGAAGCCCTTCACAGTTGATGGAAAAGAAGCTGGGGTTCTTAAAAGCCATGGTCCTTTGAGTTTCTTGAAGGTTAGTTCTATACTACCAAAAAACGGGCTCCCTATAGATCACCAATATTCTTTGTTCCTGAACAAAAATAGTTACACTGTAATTTGTAGACATACCTGCCTGTATTCACAAATCTTTGGTATGTAAAACCAAATCACATATGGAAACATAGAAATGCAGCAAACTGAAGATTTGTAACAATTGTGTAAAGGTATTCGCGATGCTTCATTCTATCCGCAATAAGTACTAAAGTTGGAGTCTCATTGCATTTCTAGTCTTATTACTTTAGCTATTTGCAGTCACTTGGAAAACTTACTAGAGGTGCTGTGCAACAGGTTCATGATGCTGGTCACATGGTACCGATGGATCAGCCTAAGGCTGCTTTGGAGATGCTGAAGAGATGGACTTCCGGAAACCTTTCGAACCCATCTTCAACCTTTCAGAAGCTTGATTTTACAATGTAACCGACACGCTGTTTCTCCTATGACAAAGTGGTGTGTAACTTAGTGCTGTTTCGGGGAACGAAGTCCTGCACTCATCTCCTCAGACTACTGAGTAATTTACCGTGTACTTCAGGGTGATCTTAGGTGATGAAAAGCTCGTCGCGACCGTACAAATGTTATTTGCCTTGTACGGTACTAGTGCTGGTGACATGTGGTGTTACGACCTCGATCAGCATGTAATAAAGCTTTCAAAGAATTGCTGTGCCGGACAAGTTTTAAGAACTAACGTTTCAAGTATCTTTTGTGATGCGAGGACCGTTGATGTCAATTTTTCATGACCTGCAGCTCTTGCATGAAAACTACCAGTCTTCTTGGGAGACAAATAAATCATCCAACTTGTTAAAAGTCACCTGGAAGAAACTGATGAATATAACACTCTAGTTTAAGTTCTCGATGGCTTGACGAGGAATTGGAGAATGAATTTTGAAGACTTCAAAACGAGGAAAATCTGACGACATGACGTTTTTTTTTTGGAACAAGTGACGCCATGACGGTTCAGTGGTTACTGTCTGAATTTTGCCTCTGCTGACATCTCTATATTTTTGAAGTCAGTCTCTGCGGCCATTGTTCAATGTTCCCGCCGCTAAGCAGCTGATGAAAACGTAGAATGAAACTCAAACATGGAACGGCATAATTAAAAGGAAAACTCATACATGCCAAACATCCATCAGCAGCAGCTTATACAGTTACACACAGATTGACAATTGTATGTAACTAGATCAGTCATGGTACTGAGCTGAAAGCAACAACACATAAATATCCATAGGAAGACTATTCTGCCTATCGTTTTCCTCATCAAACAAGTTGCCAAGAAGATGGTAAACCCTTCAACAAAATCCTAAACCACCAGGATGAACTTTGTGCAGTCTCTTGTGTGTTGCTTAATCCTCTTTCTTCTGTTTCTTCGGAGCAGGTTTTTGGTACAATACAATCTGACCCAAGATTGTACCATTCATCACGATACCAATTGCGGAGCCCATGATCACTTTCCAGGAGTTAAGGTCAAGAAGTATAATGACGATAAAGTGATGTAGAGAATAGGCTTCTAGGTGAATAGAGAGGGAAAATCACTTGTGGTCCATGTTTGATATTATCAAGGCAGCAAATAATGTCTCTATATTTCACTGATTACCAGTACTCTATTCTTTTGGAAGCATGTTGAGCCACACAGCTTTCAAACCAACTTTAACTACTGAGAATTTTAACGAACAGTTGCGCAGTTACGACAAGCAGAATTATTCAATGCACTGACAAAAAATTATTCCGTAAGCCGAAGCAATCACGAATCAAGTGAAAAATGCACATTGCAAAAGATCTATAAACTACCTACATAGAGGCGCAATAGAATGCCACATGATAACAGTAAACAAATACCATCAGTACGGAGTAAAAATTGTAATCAGAACCAAAGGATACCACTCAAGGGAGTCTTCTCCTGGATGCTGGTGAAAACTCTTACTGCAAGAGAAGGGTGTCAAAGATTAGTAAACACGCCATATGAACAGAAAAGTTTCACAAAGGACTACAATACAGTGTGGAAAGTTTATTGATCTCAAGGGAATGAGGTACTTGACCAAATATAAATGTGATGAACTCAAGTCAGGTTACCTATTCACTATTTAGTACATATGAACTCTACAAGTTCCAATATTGTTTATTTTCAAAAATATCGCTGTAAGTTAGTGATATCAGTATAAAACTGTCCACAAGTATTGAAATAATGGATTGATAACTAATTGGGCATCTACTTAAGCTTACCAATTGAACCAGCAAAGTTCATGAAACAGGTCAAGAAGCTCAGCTGGCCAGTGCCCTTATTCTGCACAGTATCAACAAGGTAACAACCATTTTGTAATTGAAAGTCTCTTTACATGAAAGCAGGCTCTGAAATAGTGCTAGAAGAAAGAAGGTTCTGATAAAGTGCCAGGAAACAATAAATTCAAGTGGCTCAAATCCAAAATATAGCAAAAAAACAATGAAAGCCTAGGCTTCTACTCAAACAAGGTGCTGTCCTAGATAGAGGCAGCACACAAGCAAAGTGTTTTACGAGCTTACTCTTAAAATTTGAATGTTCCATTAATGCACTAGTTAATTCTCAAAGTACTTGCTCTAGATTCCAAACTGCAGCCAAATGTTTGAAGCTCATATATATTCAATGCTACAGATTCAAATGTTTTTGTCACACTCACACCTAATTCAGCAAACTTCCATAAAAATGCATGAAATTATATAGCTTTATGTAGTATGATACAACAAAACAGGCAACAACAAACCATAAAATTCTTCCATATTTGTGGAACTCTAGCAAAAAAGAAGATAGCGTGCTGTGAAGCCTGCACAGTATTTTAAATCAAAAGGTTAGCACAATCGTTTATATCAAGTGTCAAACAAAACAAAATACCACTCACTACTTACATAAAGGATTTCAAAAAGAGCAGGGTCAATTTTTCCAGACAAAACAGTTGGAGCCAATCCACAATATCTAAACAACCACTGTTTAAGGAAGCAGGTCAAAGACTGAAATTAGACAGAATGCTTATAAAATTCAGTGACCTTTTCGGACTTTTCCATAAGTATTGGCACATCATAATTGTCAGAACACAAGAAGTATTGAAATAAATGCAGGGAAACTGAAGGATACAATAAAGCTTTCATCCATGTTTTGGTTCCCACTGGTGAGGAGTAATAATAAATGATGGCAACCAAGATGATTGCTGCATATCAGATATAAACATTGGTTAAGAAGATTGTGTAAGATACTAAGCAGCTTTAGAAATACAAAAGGAAAACTATCATATGCATATGCTGTACACTCAAGACATAAGGCCAAATACAAACCTTGGATCAACAGAAAAGCTAGCTCTCCATAAGCTGAAAAGGGCAATCCTTTATGAATACAATATGCCAAAGCAATCGTGTACCCTACAACCTCAAGCTCAAAGGATGCTACGCTAAGTCCTCTAACACTTCCATGCTTCAAAATTTTAAGTATCTGCAATAGGAAATGTTCATAGTTATGTTAGAACATAAAAAGATGTAATCAGTCCTACAGTACAAGTAAGATTTTAAGCACATGATCAATACCAAAAATCTTGGGATTGAATTATGTCCTTTTCTTGTTACGCATATTGACAAGAATTTCGCACATCCAAGTGCAAATTAATATAATAAAAAGCCAAGAATGGAATCCACGTGATCAACTTCTTCCTTATGTTAGATCATAAGCAACCTCCTTCCTGTAATATAGACAGCATCCTGTGTGTTTGGAATCTCTAATCTGATTGTCAGTCTATGCAGGAAATAGAGTATATGTTTCAATATTCCTTTCATAACTTATGCACCCATTAATACTGTGCTCAATTTACTCATAGTTTCCCTTATCTTGCATTAATTCATTCGTTCTATTGTAGTATTTGTACAACAGAGATGCTACAGCAGACATTGGGTTGTGGTTGCGTAGTTGCTACTGTAGCATCTTCGTGAAATTTTAGAGACATAGTTGTTCATTACAGTCCACTGTGGCACTGTGTAGTGCTTCTTCACAACAAAATACATATACATGGAGCCATATCTGCTCATTACATTCCACTATGTACTCATAAATAACAACACTATATTGCTGATTACCACTTATGGCATGGTTCATGTAATACACACAGACATGACAAAAAGAAATTCAAATGTGGCCTTGTTTCTAAATTCCTTCTGAAATTTGGCGACAATCAAGCTACCCAATACCAGGCAGACATTATTGCACGCATATTCATGAGAAGAAGCAAAGAAGCCAAACTAGTTCTTAATTCTTAATCATGAGTTCATGACACCAGATCAAGTCACCTGAGGGAGCTTGCCAACGGTGGATGCAGCGATGACGGTGTACCCAAGGACCTTAGACAAGAAAGGAAGTAGGATCTTAGCATCCAAAGGAACCGACAGGAAGCACCCTAAGTTCATGACCATGCTATCCAGCTTTTCCCCTGTGTCAGGCTTCTTCCTCTTTCTCATCTCCAAGGCATTCGAACCTTGATGACTTGGCAATGATGGGATTATTGTTGCAGAAATTAGTGTGCAGCAAGCCATCGAGGATGAGGGTTCCCTCGAGAGTTTTAAGAACCTAAAAGTGCGGGCTGTAGAGTATATTGTTTGGTGGACTGGCCATGGTTTCAATGCGCCAACGGCGATCTTAGAGCAGAGCAAGGGGATCACCGAAACCATGTTCACTGATCAATGTCTATATTTGGCCAGGGACTGGCAACTGAGAATTGCTGATGCTTCTGAGCAGGGGAAGCTTTTGGGCAAGAAAGTAATATGACAATTCATGCTCAACACAAGCATCAGAAAGGATCACACCAATCGACAACCATCCCACAAACCAACAAAGAATTCCATCGGCTTCCTCCTTGATTCCGCTGCTCCTTTACCGCGCCGCGCCGCGCCAAGATCACAGCCAGTCCACACAAAAAACGCAGCCTTCATGCAAAATTCCGCACGCCATGCTCACGCAAAGTGCATGAGATCCACTCTCAACCCACCAGGCGAGCTCACCACAGATCGAGACAACATACAAGCACGCATCTTCGCATTGGGAAAAACGAACAGGATCCGAGACGGAAGGAGAACCTGGGGGAGCTTGACGGTGGTGGATGCGGCGACGATGCCGTAGCCGAGGAGCTTGGACACGAGGGGGAGGAGGCAGCCCTTGTCGGGGATCTTTGCGTCCGCGAGCGCCGCGAGGACGCACCCGAAGTTCATGCCCAGGATCTCCAGCTCCATCGCCCCCATGGCCGTCTCCCTCCCGTGGTCGCGCGCTGGTTTGCCGCGGCGTCGGCGGTGGAGACGGCGAGCAGCGCAGCCCCACACGCCAGGCGCACCACCAAGCCTCTTCAGCGATATGGGCCGACGCAAGGAGGGCCGCGCAGCTATTCGTATTGGGCTTGTGAAGAATTCTGGGCTACGCTACCTGTTTGGAAATCGGAATGCCAAGAATTTCATCACACGAGTGACAACACAAATCTACAGCGCAATTGCTAAACATCGCTCAGCTAATAATTTTGGAATATAAAAAAGCTGATAATTTTGTTGATTTTAGTCGAACCCTGTCCCATCAGATATGCGCTGCCATTCGTGCGCGCTAGCATCGTGGGGTTTTGCTTTGTGGGATTCGAGGGCTGTTTTTCCTTTCCCGGTTTCGCTACTTTGCTTCTTTGTGGGCGTGGACTGTTTATTTATTCTTTTTTTTAAATACAGTATAACTTGTAGACGTATACACATTTATATTATAACAAGTGTTTTGTTGTCGGTGGGTACTTTGTCTACCATTAAATAAAATTTGATATATACTCAGCTTGTAGTTAACTTTAACATGTACCTTTTTTTAACTTTTTGAATCTTGGAAAAATGATTTAGAGCTGTATATAACCTAGTTTTTTGTGTTGATTAGTTTTTGTTAGTCATTTCTGCAGAACAATCAACTACAATAAAAAAAAAAGTCCAGCCAAATTTTTAGTCACCAAAAATGTGCTCGATTACGTCTCCTTTTACTATTGATCAGATAATTCATTTGAAATCCCTAATTCTTTTTGTCGATATGCAGGTAAACACTCCGACTTATGCCCTTCAACTGTGTATTACTAATCTAGTGATTTTTATATACTTAAACAAGTTGTCAGAATGAAACCCTCAAAGATAAAGAAAACAAAATCATTATACCACTATGCGAGACTTTGGGATCAATCAGTGACGCATATCCATCGACCATTCAAGAGCTTTGCTTCGACTTTTTGAGGTCAATAGAGGTTTGTTGGTTAGCCATTTTACAAAGGAGCAAGCATTGGGTATGGTTGTCTCAAAGCACGTGCTAATCTGCAGCTTGTGTGGACTAGACTAAAATCCAAAAATAGATAACATACGGTATCTTATTTACTAAATAGATAACATATTAATGTATTTACAAATTTAGCATGTGTATTCAGCACCTCGTTTACCAAAAGCTCGGTTTCAATACGCGAGGCATCGAAAAAGGGCAAGCTTGGCAGTTTTCGACACCCGAGGTACCAAATACACTGCACAATACTGTATTTACACACGGGGCAGCAGCGGGTGGTACGGAAGAAAGCTAGAAGCAAGTTAGTACGTGTGCGTTTATATTTTTATTTAATTCTTATTTTTATTGGAAAGTACAAAAGTAGTCTAAAATTCTAAACATTTTTATAAGCAAACTAGAGTTCACTAGCAACCCGTTTTAATTAGTTTGATCTAAAAAGCTTGAGCCAATATTTAATTAAAATTCTCTAAATAAGTCAACTTTTATAAATTCTAGCAATTTTTTATGCCTCAAATAAATTCTCAAAAATCTAGAAAAATTCACTAATATTTTTCTCATGTGATGTACTAATTTATACAAATATTTTTAACCCTAGGTTATTTTGTGAAAAAGTAAGTTCCTTTGTAATGCTCTATTTATATGTTTTTTTTATCATTTCTTCTCTCTTTCTGCTTTGAGAGTTGACAACCCCATATGTATGCTACTTATCTGGTTGTTTAAATTTTGGATATATCATTTGTCATATTTAATTGATAAATATTAAAACTTGTCGTACCACCACCTACTTTGAAAAGATGAACATAAATATATATTTGTAATTCTTGGGTTTTATGCTTCTTAAGTGTCTGGCTTTATCATCTTAGTAGTAGTTATCAACCTATCATGCATGCATGGCTCAGTTTGAACATAATATTTAAGAATTTACCTACAAAATAGCAATAATCCATAGTGATCAAGGAGAAGCATATATTATATTTACATATTTTAGGTCAGCATAGTTCCTAACTCTTCAAACAAAAGTACATAAGACTGGAAAAGTGCATAAGAGTGCGTTTGGTTGGAGGACAAAGTTGGTGGATAGAGTCATCCCTGTTTTTTTAATGGGATGAATCAGTTTTCTGTTTGATTGGATTGATGTGTTGTATTGATTATGATGATCTTTTAGTAAACTTACCCCTTGATTGTAGATTTTGTGCATGTTGAATTTATTTTTATTCAAATTGAATTAAAAAGAGAATATCACATGAAATGATAAAAATACATATAAATGAGCATTACAAAGAAACTTACTTTTTTGCCAAAAAACCTAGGGTTTGAAACATTTTTATAAATTAGTACATCACATGAGAAGAATATTAGTGAATTTTTCTAGATTTTTGGGAATTTATTTGAGTCTTTAAAAATTTCTAGAATTTATAAAAGTAGGCTTATTTAGAGAATTTAAATTAAATATTAGCTCAGGCTTTTTGATCAAACCAATTAAGATGGGTTACCAGTGAACTCTAGTTTGCTCATACAAACATTTAGAATTTTTTGACTACTTTTGTACTCCCAAATAAAATCGAGAATTAAATAAAAAAACATGAACACACGTACTAGCTTCCTTCCGCTTTCTTCCGTCCGCAGTTGCCGGTGCGTATTCGGAGGTGTCGAATACGACACTGTACAATGTATTTGGCATCTCGAATATAATCTGTTTTCAGCATCTAAGGTGCTGAATATGATGTACAGTATTGTATTCAGCATCTTAGTGCCAAAAACTGCTGGGCTCATCTTTTTTCGGTGCCTCGCATATCGAAATCGGGTTTTCGGTAAACAATGTGCCAAATACACATGCTAAATTTGTAAATACGTTAATATATTATCTATTTTAGTAAATACAGTGTCGTATATTATCTCTTTTTAGATTTTGGCCTTTGGGCTAATGTTGACCTCTTCAACAACACCCATAAATGTACTTATTAAACATTTAGTGATTTTAGCTATCTTGTATCCATCAGTTTTGGGATCATGTTGCATCTTCCATTCTTCTGTAAGAAGACACGTCCCTTTCTCTCGAAACAACCCGATGGAGAAAGCCTGTACATAGACTTTCGCCGAAAACAGATTTCACAATGGTTTCCAGTCAAGTCTACAGCATAAAGTCATAAACTATAGCCAACTCAAATAAAGAGAATACAAATCAATACAAATATTACTATAATCGCGAGACTCTTGACCAATTTAGGGCACAGAGAGTCCATGTGAGAGCTTTGCTTCTATACTTTGACTTCACATCTTTCCTTCTACCTTGAGTTTTTGACATTAGGTCTGGTTCTTAACCCTTTTACACCAAGCAAGAGTTCTGACGTTGTAGACTCAAAACCTGAGTCCTGCAGATCGGTGTGGTCTATTTACCTCTCTAACGACACCCATAGAAGTGCATATTAAAAGCTTAATGGTTGTGGCAATGTGTGTCCATCAATTCTGGGCTCATGTTGCATCTTCCATTCGTCTGTAAGAAGGCATGTCCCTTTCCCTACAAACAGCATGATGGAGAAAGTGTGGCACAAAGTTTCAGTAGGTCCTTGGCACTGGGTCACCATTTCTTCAACGTGTTACAACTCGCCATCCAACCTGACTGGACCAGCAGTTGCCTCAGATACTTCTCAAATACTTCAGGGAGAAGCCTTTGCCCTTGTGAGACCACAAGAGAGTTTCGCCATCTGAAAATTAATGATGTAGTAGTTGCTGATTTGAAATGTTTGCTCCCTGAACAAATAGAAAAATTTCAGCATTTCAATTTTCAACCAAGAACACCAACCTTCAGTTACAAGGTTAGAATATTGGTGCTCACAGCAGATGCCAAGTCGCAAACAATTGCCTTAGCACGTCGTTATCTTCAGCTAACAAGAGAAGAAACAACAGAGTTCTTGACACACAAGTACATGGCCATAATTCAGAAAGCTTGTTTTTTTTAAGGACTCCAGTAGGGGAATCCCCTACTGTAAGGTGGTTAATTTTATTATAGAAAACAAAAACAAGAAACATTTCAAACTGTACAAGGCGTACAAGGTTAGGCAAGCTCAGCGAAAACAGGGGGAAGAAGAATAACTATACAAAGGAGCTAATCCATAGAGAGAGAAGAGAGCTTGTTAGTCAGTCCATTTTCAGAATGTGCATATCGTGCTATTACTGTGACAAAAACGTGCAGCTGAAAGCATAGCACCACATAAGACCGAAAAAGTAAAAAAAAAAGGCCTATGTATACAAGACTATATTTATGATATCAAACAGGAGCACGGGTATTCACCATGAAAATACACCAGGTGCCATCCTGTGAGTTTATTTACATATGTATGTGGTCTATATGAACACCAGCCCGGCATAGGGGGCAGGACGCATGCCTGAGGAGCCAATTGTCGATGCATCGCACGTGGAATATGTGTTGGCACTGAGGCAAGGCCCTCACAAATTGTTGTGCTCCGAAATCCTGGTATCAATAATTTACCCCATCATCAGTACAAGACAAGTAGCTAATTTCTGATTAGTAATAACAGATACAAATTAGAATACAGCATGTCAAGATCATACTAACCTGAAGGCATACTGAACAGCAGCTGTTATCAGTTTCCTTATCACAAGTGCTTGCAACACTGAATCTGATCTTTGGGATCCTGCTGATCAAATCCCTTGACATGCCTCCTGTACTGCCAGTTTCGAAAAGGTCACTATTGTCGATGAATGGTGTAGTCAGTAGACTCATCTGCATTATACAAACCATTGGTTAGAGCTAGTATTACGAAAAAACTTGCGTTGCAATCACATAGAACCTTGCAATGAACATGAAATGCTATAACGGTTGTTGTGACTACTAGTTATTCGTTCTGGCACTATCTGATCCAATAAAAACAGATGGAGTATGTGTTCAAGGAAATATTATCTGGCTATATAGAATCTCATAAGAGTGTGCGCAAAAAGAAACACCATCCAGTCCTATAGTAACATACAGTTTATGTGCAACGGCCTTGCAAGTATAACATTATTTAATACATCTTTGTATCATTTTTTAAAAGAAACAATTTAACTTGCATTGTATTACCAATTTGGAATATATTGTCCTACAAGAATTCTTTTTAATGGATTAGAGTTCAATAATTTATTTTGTTATTGTTCCATTTCAATCTTGCAATTTTTGAAGGTTACTAATGCTATTTTGCAAGACTACCTCCAAGCCACAGTTACACATGTTGATTAAGTGTAGCTAAAAATCAACTGACTAATCAGAAAAAATCAGATGGTAATGCCAATTTTTTCCAAATACTACATACTAGTTCGCAGATCTGCCGCAAATCCAGATTTTAGATGCTGTAATTAACATATTTGAGGGGTAGATCTCTAGCACTAAAATGCAGATCTAGATATTTCTATGACTAGAAACTTCTTCCAGCAGGAGTATGGGGCGCATTATCCTTCACATAACCATTTAAATTCTGAGAATCCCATACATCATAAATCCCACGGTCCAAAAAAATTTCTTGCATTAATTGTTGTTCACTAGATTTTTTTTTACCCTACAAGAACAACAGCTAGTGGGTTATCCACAACCTGAGCTACACTGGAGAGCAATGGTGAATTGCAGTACCGAACATTCCAATCTACTACTGCTATTTCAGAGCACAACAGTTTGTAAGGTAAAAGAACAGCTCTGTACCTGGCTTTGCACTGCACGCTGCAGTGCTGGACTAACCTTTTCCCACACAATTCTTCCACTGAAGAGGCTAGAGATGATGTCCAGCTGAAATAATTGATACAGAAAATAAACTTAGTTATGCTTATTACGTGCTGCTTATCACTTATGAACAGAGACATCATGATGATTCAGTGTAGCAGCTAATATCGTCCAATACATCATTTCGTAGAGCAGAAAAAGTTCCAAAATAAACAACTCAATTGGAGCAATTCCCTAATTTTCTCACATGCTTAACTTGATTTTATGCCAACCGACACCATAAAAAGTATGCACTACAGAAGGTATATGAAAATGATGTTTCACCTCTCTCTAAAGTAAGAGAAAGGAAGTATTGGATGCTTCCAAACTCACCACAAAGAGAATACTGTATTTTCCTGAATTGCTGGACCTCCAAATTTCAATGCACGATTCAACAGCCTCAATGGAGAAGACAGCGCCAGAGATTGCTCCCACACCAGCACCCCGGAACATGCCGCTTTCCGTGGACATCCCTATGAACGCTCCAATGAAGATTCCAACCAGCGAGCCCACTGCACTCACCATAAAAGAAGCAAAATTACAACAATGATGCAATTTGGATGGAATTCAGACCTGTACAAAGGTATTATACACAAGGTCAACTAAACCTCATCGACCAATCCTGATACCTTACGAATTGAAGCTTACAAGCATGACAAAACTAAAATTCCCCAAGCAGAACACAGTGAAAACTAAAAGCAATTTAAAACTACAAACTTGCTTTACAAGATAAGCATAAGCATGCCCCCTGCATCACGAAAGTGGCAAAAAACCTCCAAAATGTTTGGCTGCAGGATTGAATTTGTTCCTAACTTGAGCAAACAGTAGCCACAAAGCAAAGGAACCCACGAAAGGAGAACAGAGCATGCATGGCAGGAGTGGGCAAGGAACAATCCGACGCTCCTCAAAAGGGTCAAATTAAGACTACTCGACCGACCCGATTACACAGGAATTAACAGGCTCCGCAACGATCAACCACCGAATTCAATCAAGCAGACAAGAACCATTCCGATACAGCCCCCGGAAACAGGAATCGAGGAAGACTCGCATGTGAGAGCCACCAAATCCTCGGCCGAGCAGCCCGAATGCCCAACCAATCGACGACGGCCACTAAACGCTAACCGCGGCCAAGCCAAGCGCTATCCAGAAAAGTAGGACCCGGCACGGCACGTACCGACAGCGAAGACGCAGGTGAGCAGCGCGGCGAGCGCCCACCCGGCCGCGCGCGCGGCGGCGGCGGCGCACCTGCCGCACGCCGTCCGCAGCGCGTCAATGCACACGCAAGAACCCGAGCCCGCGGCACCGGTGGAGGGCGCGGCCCAGGAGGAGTAGGAGGAGGAAGAAGAAGGCACCGAATCCATCGCGACCAAGCTCGATCAAACCCCGAGAGCCGGGGCGGGCATGCTATAGGGGGGAGAATGGGCCGGGATCGCGCGCGTATAAGAATGGGGTTAACGGGAGGAAAGGGGAGGAAGAGGGTTAAGCCGGAGGAGAGACGGAGGGGAGGAGGGGATAGGAAGATGGTGAGGCGGCGGCCATGGGGGACGCGGGCAGTTAATGCGCGGGGAAAAGAGAGGAACGGGGAGAGAGGAAGGTGTCACGGAAAAGGAGGCGGCCTCCGTTTCTTGACTCGACGGGGTCCGATTCGACGAGCCTGGGTCAGGGCTCGGCTCGGCTCGGGCGGTCTAGATTAGACTAGATCCGCTCCTGGGTTAGATTCGGCGGTGGGTCGTGCGGTCGCGGTTGGCCTGCAGGACCTAGCGGACTATTCCTCTCAATTTAAGTGGGAAAATTCAGGAAATACTACTCTACATAGTGTGATATCTGTAAAATACCATAATTTCTACTTTTTAATATTTTCCCTCACTTTTACAATTAAATGGACTGTTTTACCCCTACATCCATCTCATACAGAACATAGCTATATATATTTTGCTGCTCTCACCACCTGTTTAAACAGGATGCAATATAGTATATATGATCATATTGAGAGTGCACCATATAATAAAAATATAGTATTATAATTTTGTCACTCCATTCACCACATATATTTGCATAAAGCTTGCCATACATAAGTAAATAAAAGAGAGGTCTTTAAATTGTTTTAACCCACGGATGTACCACACCTATTAATAAGTATATCACAGATGTAAACAAAACAGGGTATCACATCACAATATACCCACGGATGCGCCAGCAACGAGGACCCGATCGCCGTAGCTACGGCTACCTGCGTCGCCGATGGGGACTCGACCACCACAACTATGATTGCCTATGCCGTTGGTAAGGATCCCACCGTCATACCTCCGGTAGGATTCATCAAGTAGATTTGGGAATTTTGACCCATGATCATGGGTTCTTTTTTGCCTACGAAGCTTTTTACTTTGGATCCAGAGGTAAAAACGTCCGTTCAAGTGGTAAAAATTGGGAAATTAAAAAAAAAAGAAAAACAATAAAATATAGAGATCATAATATTTTATAGACAACACACTGGATACAATGGTATTTTTCTAATTGTAATATTTGGAGTGGTGTTTCTCGAACTACCACACTCTTTAGAGTAGTATTTCCTAATTTTTCCCCTGGTTAAGCAGGCATGAGTGTGTCCTATTTATACTTAAAAAAAAGATATGTGAGTTCACTTTAACTGTTCAGATATACACACTGTATTTATCAAAGAGTCTAGTTTGTGTGTAAATTAACATGGTTTCATAGTGTCAAGTGGATAGCTTGCTACCAGATATTTTACTTGCTCGTTCCTACGTAAATTTGTCGCGTGCATAAATAAATCTATTTATTTTAGGCGTATTAAACAAGGTTCGGCACCTTATTTCAAAGATCCAGTACGTTCGGTGCTAGGTCATTTTCTTGGGTCACGAAATTTGGCCGTGAATGAAACTTGTAAAAACAACAGCTGAACAAGTCAAGTGACAAACAACGTACATGGTTTGGTACAAAGTCAGTCATCAGCATGGTTTCTTTGAATTGAATATCATCAATAAGTTTACGTATTTAAAGGTATAACTCGGACGCACATAACACACGCACTTCACATTTATACCACATGCACAAACACATGCACATCCATACACACATTATAAAAGGGATTGGGAGGCGAGTACTGCTGAACTACACGTGTATATGTTGTATCTTAGCCTAATTCGGACTAACTCTGAGTGCTACTGGAAAAATACTCCGATGCGACACCGAGTGTTGATCCTAGAGATCAAACTTGGATAGGTAGGCTGGGCACCCTCGCGCTACCTTGTTCGCACATACCTGTACTTTCTTTTAGGGAGTTTTCTCCCCCACAATTTAGATCTTTTCACAATCTATTTTTATTTAATATTTTGTAAATAAACGGAAGTCTCCCTACCATTCTGTCACGATGTGAAGTTAAAGATCACTTTCGAAACACAAACCATACTGGTATATAAATATTTGATTATGTGACAGAGAAGCATAATCTCTACTTACTTAAAAAATATAAAGAATTTTCCGCACCAGGCAGGACAGTCCTGTTTCCCACTTTCCATCCAACACATCCAAATCCCATCCAATGGCCCCTGATCTGTGTCCTGCCTCCTACCTCCACCTAATAAAAAACCGAAGAAAACCAGGCAAAACCCGTGTGTTGCCAAGCTTGAACCGGCTCCCCCTCACCCCGCTCCGTCCCTTACCTCCCCTGCTCGCCGCCGCCTCCCCCTCGCCTACACCACCGCCGCCCTCAGCTCCGCCTCCCTTCGCCGCTCTTGACCTCGCCACCTCCCACTCCATTTTCCACGGCTCTACCTCCCTCTGCCGCTTTCGACCTCGAATCCAATCCCACACCAGCTCTGACCTCGCCCGCTCCCTCGACCTCCTCATCGACATGTAGGCGACTGGGATGCGCCCCAGTGCTGCCACGTATGGGCATCTCATTCCCACACCACACCTGCTCCCCAAATCCTCAGATCTGCCTCCTCCTCTTCACCCTTGCACCGCGCCATGCCTCCACACCACACCACACCCCGGATCTAGATCCACTGCCACCACCACTACATCCTCCACCACCATGAAGACTAGTAGGGCGGTGGCGGTGGCATGGGGCGGGACGGCGGTGGGTTTGAGGCCACCTCGATAAGAAATCTGTAGGCAAGGTACCCACCAGCAAGGAACCTGCTACTGGCTAGGAACTCGCCATTGGCTCCCCTGCTCGATCCAGCGCTGCCACTCGTCCCCTACCCATAGTGGAGGGGTCCTCCACTTCCTCACCCTCTTCGCCATCTCCATCTCTGCAAGCGCATGGCCGCCCGCGACGGTTGGTCGGCGCTTTGTGGTCGTACAAGGGAGACCTCAACAAGGGGGGTGTGTGGTAGTGCTGGGAATTCGATGCGTGGAGCACACTTGGCCTTGCCTCCCCACAGCAAGATGTGCAGCTACCATAATGAAGTAGGTGTTCACAGTTGCTTCCTGCTGGCACCGTGCCATGTGATTCTAGCCTGAAATAGTTCCATCAGATCACAGGTTCTCATGTCTTTGGCTCTTCATAAACTTTAGTCTGTGTAAGATGTGTTTAGTTCTTGAGCTCTTAACGGATAAATGTTGCATCCTAGAAAATTGAATTTGCTATTGCATTTGGCATCATTGTTAAGGATTAAGATGGTAGATAGGGACTTAAGAGCTCTATCATTTGCTAGAATTGTGTGTAAATGTTCGGTCTATTCATGGAAAATTTTGTTTGGCATTCTCTGTAGCATGACCGGTGTATATTTTTAATTACCGAATTGCCATTTTCTCATCAATGTGATAACATTACAGGGATTCTATGCATATCCCCTTTTCTTGTGACATTGTGGTCCACTTCCAATGACGCTATCAATGTGATAACACTACAGGGATTCGATGCATATCCCCTTCTCTTGTGACATTGTGGTCCACTTCCAATGACGCTGCTTGTTATATCTCATTTCTTGATAACATTTTGCTTAATTATGTTACCCCTGCCTCATTACTTTGCCATCATATTGTAGCAAAACATTCTGGAAGCCATTAAGGACATCAAATTGGAATATCCCTTATCTATCAAAATTACAGGTATGAGATGCGATTATACATGATACAACCTACTAATAGAAGTATCTCTATCTCTACTACTTAAAAAATACGAAGTGTTTCCCACACCAGGCAGGACGTGCTGCCTCCCATCCAACACATCCAGAGAATAATTAATTGCTTACTGTTCCTTGAATCATCTTTTTTTTTCAGTTGGTTTTTATTTATGCACTGCAACTCAAGATTGTTGGCGACCATGGGAGAAATTATGCTTACAATAATAAAAAAACTGCCACATGGTGGATGCTTGAATTTTCTTTCATTCAGTATTTGCCACAGCATCAAGACGTATTAGGTCAATTCAGCAGTATGTTGACGATCATTTGAATTTGCAATGCCAAAAGGCTATGCTCTATTGAAGATTCATCAATAAATACATGGGGTTTTAACCAAATTATCTGAGTATTCATGGAACAAATAAACGGTACAACTTCCCATGGTGTATGCCTCACATTAATCATGTTTATATGCTTCTTACTTGCAACCCTTAGTATCTTTCATGTGTTATGTACATGTCAGATTATCTCAGCCCTGAGCTCCCATTGGTTATTTGATTATTACCACATCATGGTCAGACTACTTGAGTTGTTTCAATTTTGGTGCTAAACTTAACTAGATTGATTGATGTTCTCTTTGGTTGGCAGTGGATGCTTAACCTTCCGGAGCTGGAGGTGAAGTGCAGGTCCTCTAAATGGTGCCCTGACTGACTCTCCTAAATGTACATACACAATAACTTTTTGGTACTCAAGATTCATTGATGTCTTTAATCTTTAATCTTGAATTTTTCCTTCCTGAACGTGCTGAGTGCTCTTCATGTGTTGAACTGCTCTTCGTCATTTTGATATTTGATTCTGGTGTTATGAATTGCACACTTGTGCTGAAAGACTCTACATGAATAAGAGAAGGAATAACACTCCTACTGCTGGGATATACAAACAGACTGGTATGGGCAAAAGAAAGAACACTAATAGAGAAATTTTTATCAGGAATAAAAGACGATCGAATGTGATTCACAATATAAAGTGGGTCCACAGTAGTGCCCTTTACAACAGCGAAGAATACATATTCCACATGACCGAAATCGACGCTAAGCAACCGAACTGTGAAAGCAGCCATATGAACAATCCTATCCTCCCAGCGTTTGATAGCAGTGAACAAAACCATTCTATTGTAGATTTGGGACGTACAAACACAATATTACACTTAGTACACAGATCGAATCAAACCCTAACAAAACTGTGATGTAAACCCTACTCACCTCAGTGCAGGGAAGGGGGTTCGGAGCCCAGATCTCGAACCTCCCTCGCGAAAACAAACACTAAATTTTTTTTTGCGGAAGGGGATCAGATGGCAACAAGGAGAGCGATATAGATGAACTTCTCGTCACTTTAGTGAGAGAGATGAGCGGTTTGTGTCTATAGGGGTAGTGGGAAGCGGAAAGTGAGAGGTCAAATTTAAAATAATACCAGTGTCTTTAACTATAGATGGTTTTTTAGAAAATATATTTGTATCTGTCATACAGACACAAACAGATCTTACAAGAAACTGTTTGTGACGATATCAAGTACGGTTTTTTTAAACTCTGTCTCTGTCTGTATGATACGAATAAATAGATTTGTAATTCTATAAGTTATGGCACACTCTAACGGTGGTCAAGTTATAGATACGCCTATCTTAACAACCGTCTGTGAGTATTTTGTCAGTAACAGGCCCTAAGAAGCTGTGTCTGTAATATTTCGTCTGCTTTCATTGATTATATGGCTAATAGTCCTTGACAATAGTAATGGAGCCACACATGGGTCCTTAGCTTTGAAGCCTAATTACTGGTCACGTCAAATCCATCGCTTAATTGGAGGGTTAGAGCGCGGAAGGCCTCGTCATATGTATACATGTATGTCATGAGATCGATAATAAGGCTATGATCTCACCAATTGCGAACACAAAATTGAACTATATGTACACACACATTAATATACAGAACGTTGGTATCTAGCTAGATATTGGAGACCTAGTTAACCCAAGCACGTACCTAACAAGGAATCAAACACTGATATGTACAGTACGTACTGCAGCACGTACTGCAGCCATGCATGTACATATATTCTCGGCTTACATATGCCAGCCGTTGGAGTGTCCCATCCAGCTCTCCATCGTATCCATCCGTACATATGTCCGTTCCGGCAAACATCTTGTCATGACTCGTTTCCTGAGAACGTAACGTACGTACTTGTGCTGCAGATATTGCTACATGCAGAATTAGGGAGCCTATTTGGCCATCTCCTACCAAAGCTGCAAAATCTAGAAATTTAGTGCTACAGTAATCTGTGGACTACTATGAACTATCTGAAAAAGAAAAACTTATAAACTGGCAAATGAACCAATAGAAAGAGGCTAAAAGAAGAAGAATTCAAGCATATGTAAAAACATAAACTTCATTATTCAAAGAGATCAGTTTTATTTTAGTCGATTACAATGATTTTTTTTTCTCAAAAACTCTCACCTATTACATAGGCTAAGCACTCATCTTCCTCTTCTCTAAAATCCTAGCATTATGCTCTCAAATGGGTGGCACAAGGAGCTCAAGTAGTTGGTTCAAACTGTCCTATATCCCTACCCCTCTATTTATAGGCTTAGGAATTTTGACCCCTAAGTTTCCTAACTTGTTACCAAAGTACCTCTCTTTTATAATACGCTCTTACCTACCACCGAGGGTATTTTGGTCTATTCCTTACTTCGTCTATCGAACGGCCGTGGCGCCTTTACGGCTTAGCTTCGCCTTCACACAAGCTTCGCGATGATACCACATGCTCCTCCAATCCTCTCATGGTTTTTGAGATCCAATCGTGAAACCCTCTGCACGATTCTCAAAGTGTGACTCGCCACTTGCTTACACCTTACTCAAGCACCCTGATGTCGGCACGTGTACTCCGTCTTGCGATCCTGACTGTCGGTAAGTCTCTCCCACTCCCTATCCCTCGGGTTGCTTTGTCACTTGCACCGGCATCCCTTTCGCTTGACTTTATCAACGCGCTGTCTTCATCTTCCGTTTCATGTTTTGCTAGACCTCCACATGTACAGGTAGGATCACATTTGACTTCGTCCAGCCTCCTTGATCATCCAGCACCAAGCACCCCCTTAGCCCCGATGACCCATCATCGATCGCCAAGTTGCATCCATCACCTGCACACCATGAGATAAGCAAACATATTTCTCCAACTCGAACTCCAGTTAGTCCATAATCAAAATACTCAAACCAAGCTCAAGCAATCCAAAACTCGACAAACCAAATCGACAACCTTGTCAATCACTCATCACATATAAACTAAGGCACATTTTAACTTGGTTTCTCAATATCCCTCTTGATGAGTGTACTGACAACACCTTAAAGCACAAAGATTTTGATTTGAAGAAGATAGGCTTATCCAAATGACCAAAAACTAAAGAAAGAGCAAAAACTTGTCACTCGGCATAAAAAAGGTTGCATAAGACCTAAGAGAGGCAAAGACAATCTGAAAACCTCAAAAGAACAATAAAAACTAAAAAACACAAAATTAAATGCTCCCCTTTGATGAATGCATATTTTTCATTTATGCAAGATTCTTCTTTGATATTTTGTGCATATTTTTCATTTCTCCCATTTTTCATTCATTTCTCCCTCTTTGGCAATGCAAACATCAAGGATAAAATATTATACAATGCATGAACATGCAAACCTAATGAGCTTTCATAAGTATACCACAAAGCATTTGCAAATGCTAGAAATGTCAAAGGGATACATAAAGTAGAGGATGAAACTCACAATTGCACAAATGCTCAAAAAGAGATAGTGACAGAAGAGCATGAAGTTTCACAAGCTAAACCCGAAGAATTGGTTAACGTATTTAATTTCACATAGCTGAATCATGTTCAAAGTGACCACCACATAAGCATCCACTCGCGTCGAGGCAATACTAGCATTAAGAACTAACCAACTTCAATCTCGAACTAGGCAAACAAGCATTTATGACAGTAGGCTTTGCAAATGCTTACATATGAAACCAAGACTTAGTTAGATAAGTGATTTAAAACAAAATTGATTATTTAGGCATATTTCTTTCATTTTTATCCTCAAGTTACCTCTTATCCAGGCAAAGTATCGCGCAACTGGGTACGATAAACACCTTGAGACTTCAAGACAACCGTATTAGATCATATTTTAGCACAAGATACTTGATTTCATAAGATTATTCACATTTTCACAAAGAATCAAGTTTTCATATGATCAAGTCAAGTAGTGTCTTTGTGATATAAGGAACATATGTTCCCCTAAGGTTCTATCATGAGCTAAACATTTGATAAAGATATAAAATATAGTGCAATGTTCCCTAATGCACTGACTTGAACCAAGAAGCCTAGAGTAAGATATTCATCAAATTATCCTTAACACAAGTATTGACTAACCCAAAGGAATTATGAACATTATCATCAAGAATGTATCATTTTATAGTCTACATGATTCATAAAGTTGCCAAACTTTATTTTAAGAAAAGCTAACTTGCTTGAAATGTTTCATCTCAAAGCATCAAGAGGAGCCTAAGATTAAAAGCTTGCTCCACAAAACTACTCAACTTAGTCTAAATTCAAGTCTAACAATTGAAAATACTAAAGACATATAGGTCAAAACTCAGCTACTATGATTATCTTACATGATGCGATGCAATACAAATGCAACAAAAGTAAGATAGAGTATGTACAACAACAACCCCCCCTCACATAAAGCTATAAGAAAAACACATCAAGAATTCCAAAGAAATCGAGAAAATACATCAACATCTAACTCGAGAAGCACATACCATACCATCCCTGAAAGTGATGTACTCATGCCGCTTCGTCGGGGGTGAGGCTGGAGAACCAATTTGAATTTCTGGCCATGTGATGCAAACAGTTGGAATCTATGAGCCGCATGTTCTCTAGGCCTCCGTCTTCCACCTACATATGAGAAGGATAATAGGTGGATGACTCCATACTGGGGTTAGTCAGAAATCTCTTGGGAATTCAGTATTGAGTCATCCACCCTGAAGCAGTAAAAGCAGAATTATGCAAATCATTTCTCACATGAGGAAAGCGATCACCACGATGGAAGAATCGTGGTCTACTAAAGCGCTGTGACACAAAGCCTCCGTCACACGGACCAAAATCATATGAACCATAGTATGATCCACGCTAGGCAACGCCTCTAGAGGAGAACTGAAGAGTGTCAGAATCTCACGAGCGAGAGTGAGGAAAAGGCTCATGTACACAAAAAGAGGGGCGGTACATGTCCCAGGTTCTCCACTCCCACTCACGTCGCTCATCTCTCCTACGATGAAAGCAAAGTCCAACTGGGTGCTCATCTTTGACAGTAAGTGCACACATATAATCTCTCAGGGATCACTCTAGGTTCTCTCATGGGGGCTTTCTTCTTAGGCTGAGAAGCTTTCTTGGGCTGTGTCTTTGGAAGCTCTCTCTTCTTGATTTGTGGTATGGGCTTGTTCTTTTCTGGCATAGCCTGTGCAGCATTGATCTTGGCTTTCTAAGACTCTAGGGTAGTGGGTGTGGTGAAAATAGTCTTGCCAGGATTGTGTAAGCAACTTTCTCAAAGCCCGAACCCAAAGCTAACTCAGCCTTATCGGCACATTTCTTGGTCTTGGTCAAGATCAAATCTATTTTGCCCTGGCCTTCTAAGCACTTCTCCATAAGAAAAAGTATATACTCATTTTCAGTCAAAAGCTTTTGATCTTACCCTCTAACCCAACTGAGCTTGTCCTGAAAGATTATGCAGGCGAAATAGTTCGGTTGCACATCTTTCAAATACCCAGCACTCTTCAATCTAGATTCTAGCTCCTTAAGGCACTTGTCTTTCAGTTCAACATCCTTTGTAAGCAAAGGGCAATTCTTGCAAGCACCTAAGAGAGTAGACCTAGACTCCTCCTCAAGGAGATTCTTTTCGGCACTCTCAAGCCGACTGACGACTTGAGCATACACATTTCGAAGCTCAGCAAGTTCAACCATGACAATCAAACAACTCTCACACTCCTCAACATCAGGCCTAGACATAAGCAATGCAAGTTCAGTAGATACAAATTCATACTTAGACCTAAGGTCCTTCAACTCACACATAACTTTCTTAAGTAACCTATTCTGGCTAACAAGTGTATCATTCAACGTATCAACTTGGATGGAAAGCTTGTCGTAGGAAGGCAATACCTCGGAAGGATCAAGCTTGGGGTCGCTGTCGTTATTGTTATCATCTGCCATGAAGCAGAGGCCGGTGAAGTCCTTGGCCTTCTTCTTGCTCTTTACTTGCGGTTCCTCCTCCTTTGAGCTCTCCTCCTCACTTGAAGAGGTGTCGATATCGCTGAGTGCCACCATGAACGCCCTAGAAGCTTCCTCAGCCGCATTCTTGGCCATTTTATCGCAATTCTTCTTGAAGAAGAGCTTCTTATTCTTTTTCTTGTGCTTGTCATAGTCGTGGTCGCGGTCTTCCTTCCTCTTGAGCTTGGGGCAGTCCTCCTTGAAATTGATGGTATCACCACACTCAAAGCAGGCATGGGAACCGCCCCTCCTCCGGTATTGTCTATTGTTGTAGAAGTAGGTGAACTTCTTCACATTCAGCGAAAGGTCCTCATCATCAAGCGCGTCCACCTGCTCCTCTGTGACAGATAACAAGGAAGATAAAGCAAATCCACCAGATAAAATGTTAGCACAAGAAACACCAACTCCAGCCTGATTGCTACTATTTGGTCCTGAAACCAACGCCATGTTCTGAGATAGGGGATTTCTAAGACCTATTCTAGCCATCTTGGCTATCTCGATGGACTTGAGCTTGCTGAAGAGTTCATCACAAATCAATGTGTTATAACTGGATGACTCTTCAATGCTCGAGATCTTCACTTCCCATATACTACGGTCAAGAGCATATAGAAGCTTGATCGCTCTCTCATTGTCAGAATAGGGAAAAACTCCAGTTGATCTAAGATTGCTAACAATCTCATCAAAGCGAGCAAACATGGCATCCAAAGATTCACCGAGTCTTTGCACAAATATTTGATATTCTTGGTTGTATGTGCTTTGACATCTGGTCTTAATCTGATTAGCGACTTCATGAAAGACACTCAGAGTAGACCAGATCTCCCAAGCAGTACGGAGGTGTTGAATCCTGTTAAACTCATTCCAACTCAGGCTTATGAACAAAATATTTTTGGCCTTGCTGTCAGCCTCATACTGTTTGATTTGAACCTGAGTCGTGAGAGCAGCAGGGATCTCATAGTTGTAATCAACTATTTCCTATATTGCACTTCCTTGGCTTAGAAGATAAGCCTCCATGCGCACCTTCCAGTACCAAAAATCACAGCCATCAAACAGTAGAATCTTCTTACTTCTCTCTATATTGCTTACCGATAACAAAGCCGGTTAAAGTCAACAAATAATCAAACTGGCTTTGATACCAATTGTAGGACCAAGATAGGCGACTAGAGCGGGGAGGGTTGAATATACGCCTTACAAATTTCTTGCGAAATAGATAGCCTACTCGTTCACCCAATGCTTTAAAAAATGTACAAACGGAAGAATAAACTTTAGAGAGACAAAGCAAGAAAGGAATTTATAAGGCAACATGACTCTATGGATTGAATATGAACCATATGCTCTATTCAATACCATTCAATGTATCTTTGTATACAAAAGCTTGAAACTTGAATGAAGAACAAAGTAAAAAAACAGTCACCAAAAGAATCAACTCTCTATATTGATAGTATAGAGGCAAGAGGATTCAAGACCCTCTTAAATGCATGAGTATATGAATGTTTATGACTCTAGCAGCAAGAAGAATTACTTTACAAAGGTGAAAAAACTGTAGCTCAAAAAGAAAAAAAATCACAACTAAAAAAAGGAAAACATGCAAACTTGCAAGGGAACCAATAAAGAGAGACTATAAGGAGGGGAATTCAAGCATATGCAAAAATATAAACTTCATTACTCAAAAAAGTTAACCCTATTTTAGGCTAATTATAAGGATTTTTTCTCTAAAAAACTCTCACATATTACATAGGCTAAGTACTTATCTTCCTCTTCTCTAACACTCCCATAGCTCTCAAATAGGTGGCACAAGGGGCTCAACTGGCTGGTTCAAACACTCTCATATCCCTATCCCTTTATTTATAGGCCTAGAAAACTTACTACATATAAGTTTTCTAGCTTGTTACCAAAATATCATTCTTTTGTAGTACACTCCTACCTATCATCAAGGGTATTTTGGTCTATTTCTTGCTTCTTCCATCGAACGGCCGCGACGCCTTCACGACTTAGCCTCATCTCGACGCAAGCTTCGCGATAGTACCACATACTCCTCCAATCCTCCCACGATTTTGAAGTCCAACCGTGAAACTCTCTGTACGCTTCTCAAACCATGACTCGCAACTTGTTTATACCTTAAGCAAGCGCTCTGATGTCAACACGTGTACTCCGTCTTGCGATCCTGATCACTAGCAAGTCTCTCCCGCTCCCGATCCCTCGGGCCGACTTGTCACTTGCACCGATATCCCTTTCGTTTGACTTTGTCAACACACCATCTTCATCCTCGGTTTTATGCTTTGCTTGACCTCCACGTGTACAATTAGTATCACCCTTAACTCCGTCTGGCCTCCTTGATCGTCCGACATCAAGCACCTGCTTAGCTCTGATCACCCGTTATCAACCGTCAAGTTGCATCCGTCACTGCACACTATGATACAAGCAAACACATTTCTTCAACTCTAACTCTAATTAATCCATAATTAAAATACTCAAACCAAGCTCAAACAATCCAAAACTCGATAAATTAAATCGACAATTTTACTTAATCACTCATCACATATAAATTAATATATATTTTAACTTAGTTTCTCTTATATGATAGCAGTGAAGTGAACCAACACGAGAAGAGGAAGAAGATCGAGCAGCTGGGAAGGTTAATTAAGGATCTAAGGTCGTTGCGTGTCAGTAAAGAAGAGATCGACCTGCTCCGGGAAGGAATTGATCGATTCCTTTTGCCAACGAATTTCTATCAAATTAAACCTCGGTTAGTTCGTTAGAGTAAATCGGTCTTATTGGGATCGACGTAACACACGAGCAACTGACGAGTACATCTGTCATCTCGCCGGTTGGCTAGTGCTCTTTCCCCATCGACGTGATGGAAACACGTCCATCGTTCTCGAAGTTCGTATCGTACTATGATGGGAGCTAGGGTCCAATTTAAACCATTCACTTGGATTCACAGAGTCCAAGAGTTTCGTAACGCATGACATATTTATCCAAACTGCGAGATATATATATATATATATATATATATATATAAAATAAAATAATTTTGTATGAAAATATTGATCAGAGAATATCTCAGAGCTATCAGTATTGCTGGCCCGTCAGAGATAGCATAAAAAATCTTCATACATGCATGTGAAAGATACATGTGAAGCCAGAAGGAAACATATGAAGTTACAAGGATACATGTGAGGCTATACGTGGAAGGCAAAAATTCAAAATTAGATAACATACGTGACTATTTATTGAAATAGATATCATATCATTGTTACAATTTTAGCATCCATATCCAGCACCTCATTTACCGAAAATTGACTTTCGATACACTGTACGTCAAAAAAATACGGATCCAGCCATATTTGACACATGAGGTGCCGAACATGCTACTGTAGCCCATATTAAACACCTCATATGCCGAAAATCAGTTATATTCAGTACATGAGGTACCAAATATGGCCTGGCCTAGTTGTCACATCTGTTTTTATCGCGTTGCCGTCGCTTCGATATTTGTTTTCTGCTCAAATGGCCGATATGCATGCATGTTTCTTTCTTTTTTTTCTGTGTCGGTGCGTCGTTTTGTTGCTGTCAGTGATTTTGGTGTGTCGCGTTACTTGCAGCCCGCTACAAAATGAGGAGTGAGGAGGGGCAGCAGCAGAGGTGAGGAGCAGCGGAGGCGAGCATCGGAGCACGAGGTGAGGAGCAGCAGCACAGCGCGAGGCGCGGAGGAGTAGCAGCGCAGCGCGAGGCGAGGAATAGAATTGCAAGGAGAGGAGGAGGAGCAGTATCGCGAGGAGAGGAGGAGCAACAGCGCGAGATCAGTTATAGTAAGTACTTAGATTATGTAGGTAATTAATATATATTAGTAATAATAATAAGAGTAAGTAGATTGTTTAAGCCGATCAATTAGATTTGATAAATTATATTAAGTTGATAAATTAGAGTACTTAGATTATGTATGTAATTAATACTTAGATCAGTAATAGTAATTAGAGTAAGTAGATTGATTAATCTGTTAAATTATATTAAGTTGATAAATTAGAGTATTTAGATTATTTGAATAATTTGATTATATGAATTTAATTAGTCAGTGTAATGATATTATTGCCTTAGTTTAATCAGTGTAATTAGATTATTCCCTTAGTATAATTATATGCATGTCATTAACCAGTATAATTAGAGTATTTACGTAATTTAATCAGAGTTATTAGAGTTATATAATTAATCAGAGTAATTAGTTTAACAAAACTAATTTGATTAATTAGCTTAATCACTTTGGTTAATGTATTTGTTATTTATCGAGGGGCGTAATTAGTTGTGTATCGTATATACATCTAAGTAGTTATTTTATTACATGTGCGTTTGTTTAGCAGATACGCTGTGACTATACATATGTATTATGGAGAACGTTCTGCTATTTTGCACGGGAGGCTCGTATCAATTAAGAACTGTCAGTACATAGAGAGTATGGTTGAGGTACCTATAAATCTAGATGGCCTGAAATCACATGTTATGAGTCTTTTACGTATGAACCAATAGCCCTATAATGTTGTCCTAGAGGGGGTGCGGCTACGGCTTGTTCTAAACAGCTCGATCGTTGTCCATACGTTGTTTGAGATGAGAAGGAACAACGCATAGGCTTTGTACTCATGCAAGGTATTGAAGGAGAATTTTGAAATGGGGGTGTACGTAAACATAGTATTATGACTGGTGCAAGGTGATGCAGTGACTAGCATGGAAGGTTCATGCCAGCATGTGATGCATGAAGAGGAGGGAGGGCATGTCATGGAGGGCAGTTTTGGTACAGAGGGAGCTAGAGTGGACACTTCTGAGGTAGATGCAGGATGCATGGATGATGAAGCCGGTGGTAGTGGGGATGAAGAAGCTGTTGAAAACGATGACCCGATGCCGGGATCCAGTACTTTCGTGGTGCTGCGCTGCCAGATTGTGCCATCGTTGAGTATAATACCCTATCCAACTGGGGATACCAGAATAGCGACATCCAGGTTAGACAATGGTTTCCTAACAGAAAGAAGGTCATCCACTTTATTATCACTACGTTGTAATCACAAGAAGGGACCACATGTGCGACCAGTCTAACCCTACGGAGTATAAGGTCATGTGTATCAAGCACCCGAATTGTCCTTACTTCGTACGAGCACATAAGTCAAAATATGAGAACTATTTTGTGCTTAGCCCACATACATGCAGGGAAGAGACTATTAGAAATGTGAGCCACGCCGTTGATGTAAGGTTTATAGCCCAACTCCTCATCACCCTTGTTGGCATGAACATGTGTTTGTTGCCAAAATCTATTATGGAGGAGGTGCAGACTAAGACAGATATGATGATTAATTACCACACCACGTGGTGAGTGAAGCAGAAGGTGTTGAAGATGCTGTTTGGAAGCTTCGAAGAGTCTTACAACTATGCTCTGAGCCTGCTGCAGAAGATTGCCATGATGAATCTAAGGACTTAGTGAGCCATGGCGGATGAGCCGATCAAGCTGAAGGATGGGTCATACAGCACTACTAATCGATACCTCATTAGGTTTTTCTGATCCTTTGGACAGTGCATCGAAGCTTTTAGACATTGCAAGCTAGTTGCATGTGTGGATGTCACATTTCTTAGCAGCAAGTACCATGGTAACCTTATGAAAGTGATGGTAGTGGATGCAAACAATCAGATCATTCCTCTCGCATTTGCAATGGTTGAGGGTGAGAACAATGATAGCTGGCTATGGTTGCTCACCTTGGTGAGGACACGTGTCGTGGCCAATAGGGAATGAGTTTGCATCATCTCAGCCGCAACAAGGACCTTCTTCATGTGTTGGACGTGTTGCATGACAACACAAACTACTCCATTGCATAGCCTGATATGGAGAGAAGGTGGTGCATGCGACACTTGGGAGCAAACTTATACGCAAGGTACCACAACAAGGCTCTTGTAAAGAGGTTCAAAGGGTTGTGTCTTCAGAACCAACATGCGAAGTTCAACGAGATATAGAGAGAGTTAAATGAGACCACTCTCAAGATGATGTCAGAGTAGGAAGCACAGGAGGACCATCTGTGGACGCAAATGGTGGAGGGCCAAACTATCGTTAGTCGTTCACGTGCTACGTTTAGCCAGCGGAGCATTGGGCCCTAATCCATGACGCACATGGTGCCAAGTTAGCACATAACATTTTAATGATTGTATTCTACCCTTTGTTATGCAAATATCACTTCTAAAATTATTGTCTCCCATGTTAAGTACACCATCATGACAATGAACATAGCGGAGGCATTCAACAATGTCCTATATGGTGTATGGGGTCTCCTGTTGTGTGCCATCATTGAGCTCACATTCTATAGAACGACAGACTACTTTGAAGACCATGGCATAGTTGCTATGGAGTGCAGCACGCAGTTCGCACCTAAGGTGGAGGAAATCATATTCAGATGGAGGAACAAGGCACACTTTTATGGGACTAGGATCTATGACCTGGCCAACAATGAATTCGAGGTCATGTGCCGCCGCAGGTATGCTTCAGGGTATAGCGCGGGGAACACCATGCAACAATGTCAAATTGGGCCTCACGAGGTAAAGTGCACATGCAATAAGCCAAAACTACACCATACCCCGTGCTCCCATGTCTTCGCCGCTTGCAGGGACATGTGCGGCAATGACAGATCACAGTACGTATCACCGTATTTCACAATCAATGCATTGAGCAGCACATGACTTCCAAAGATACGTTCCTTCAATATCAGAAGCGACTACAAAGCGATCGGGGGACCTAAGTGGGTACCTTATCCCCGAGTACGATGCATGGATCCTGGAAGGCCTAGAGCTACGAGGTTGCAAGGTAACATGGATGCAACAGATGCTATTGATGGCCTACGCAAGTGCAAAATTTGCAAACAACCTGGCCATGATAGGAGGACTTGCCCGACCCGGTAGTAAACTATCAGGCCACAATCGAATTGTATTGTATTAGAGTTGTTGCAATTTAGTTTGTTTTATGAAGTTGATCACAGACATGGTTTGTATTCTAAATTGTTATTCACCTATTAGTTGTACTACCTATTTTGTAATATATTGTAATGGTACTAGCATCACATATATGTTCATGTAATATATTGTATGGTACTGGTATCATTGTTATTCACATAATAGTTGTTGTCTTACGTTGTGCTTTTATCGAATCATGAATCTTGAAATCGTTGTCATGGCTCACAATAGTCTTCCCGAGCTTCTTCAGCTGCGGTACGATGAGAACCATAGGGGGAGGATGATTTTCACAGGGCAGCTGGTACAATGATTATATGTGCTTTTGAATTTCCATGATAATTAGTTACATACTCAGTACATGTATTGGATAACTCTGCAGTTGGTTCCGTTGCGTACCAGGAGTGTGCACATGATTAAGGAGTTAGACCCTCGATTCCACGAGCCACTCGCATGGGTAGGACTACTACCAGTTGCTTTCTTGATGATCGGAGATGCCATGGTGGGTGGTGGAAGGACACCTCTCCTACCGATTGAGACATCACTGTTCATAGCTCTCATGAACCGGTGGCGTCCTGAGACACACATGTTCCACTTTTCTTTTGGCGAGATGGCCGTAACATTGAGGGATGTGGCCATGCTGATCGAGCTACCAATCAGGGATGCCCCGTTAGTAGTTTTGTAGCCAACAAAGGATCAGTGGAAGAGTTACGTTCAGGCAGGTAATTATTTGTTATGTAATTCACTTTATATGCTCTAGTGCTATTCATGCTTCACTGACCCTCTGTATTTTGTAGGTTTGGTGTTTAATATGACATGAAGGATGTTTTCCTCTCCATGTCCTGGATTCATAGCTTGCCACAGTTTGGTCCATGCCCACCGGATGCGGACAGGGCTACAGTTATGCAGCATCATGAGGTGTACTTGTACATCCTACTGGGAGGCATCATGTTCTGTAACACGATAGGTGATTATATCCTCCCTTATATTGTATGGTTAGCACGTCAGCTTGCGTTACGTCCTTTCGAGTCGACATCTTACAGTTGGGGATCGGATGTGCTGGCTGCTACGTACAGAGGATTGTGTGCTACAACCTAGCGGTCAAAGAAGAAGGGATCTATTTTAGGCTGCCTACACCTGTTATAGCTATGGAGCTTGGAGTACCTCTTGGTTTGTTGACCTTGTGTGAGCAAGAGCTACTATCCTATCCCCATCTCCGATGGCGTTGCAAATGACATGAGGCCTACGATGGGGTATCGGTGAATTCATGCCAGGCTGAGATGGAGTCAGCAATAGGACCATGGTAACTACTCCCGGGTAATCAGTGATTTAGACGTCCTCAACGCCAATATCGTGGAGTGGGATCCATGGCGTATGGCACGAGTGGCCGAAATTGCGACTGGAGGCCTCATCACATGCTCTTGTTTGCGTGACTCACATTTATGGATGACCAGATGCTTCTTGTTGCACATGAACAACGTGGAAGTTTATTCTCCTGAGCGTGTACAGAAGAAGTTTATGTATCGACAGTTGGTTCCAGTACCTCCCCCACGAGATGCTGGACGGGCGCATGAGTAATTATGTTATTGTACATACCATTATTACCTAAGTGATCCATGTTAAGAAATTATACCTGTTTATGTCACGTACAGGAGGAGCACAGAGGGGACCGTAGGCATGCAGGACTAGCCATCCATTAATGCCGAGCACATAAACGGTGGACGGAGTCAGCCGCGGTGGATGTTGTCGTTCCTACTGGACAATACAACGACGACACGTATTGGGAGTACCTTTCGTGGTACCGTTACGCATGCGTGGCACCTTAATCAGTGGACTTGTAGAGCTGGACCCCAGACCCTTCCCCGAGGATCGTGCCCGCCTTCTTCATGTTGTGGTATGTGATGCAGTACTTGTAATGATTTTCATTAGTTAAACCTATGTATTACTAACATGATCCTCATCTTATACAGACCGAAGTGGCGTACGAAATGCATATGCAAACGGAGCAAGCTTGTGGGGAAGCAAGCGGGTCATCAACGCGAAGGGATCGGAACCCTCTCTGGGACTACATGAGGATGAGAGGGTCTCACTTGCTGTCCGCGTTACGTGGTCTAGGTGATTGTTGTGAGGAATAGTCCAAATAATATTCTAATTAATCATCAGGAGGATCGTTATCCATGATCACAACCTCGATGATTAACCAGAATATCATTCGGTAGTCCCGGCACGTGTTTTGTGCCCAAGGATCGGAACATATGCCTTCTAACATGTACATCACAACATAGCTTAATAAAGAGCGAGTAATAAACATTTATATTATAAGTATTAAGCATGCAATTGAGTTCAACAATTTACAACAAAAGCGAGCTAGGAAGAGACAAAATCCTCAACTCCTAACCACAAAAGAACTACGCAGTAGAAAATTAAACTTAGGGTCAACAAAAGAAAACGGCGCCACATGCCCTTAGGCACCATCTCAAAAACACCACCTTTAGAGTAGGATGCACAACTCTTGTCCGCCACCCTGATCGGCAAGCACGAAGTAGCCAAAAACAGCCTCTTCTCTAGCAACAGGAGTACCTGAAAGCGCAGACATGAGTACGAAGGTACTCGCAAGACTTAAACCATATAGAGCACATATACATAGATCGACTCCAAGGATTATGCATTGATCATTAGTAAGGATGAACCACAAGTTAAGTAAAACATAAGCGCTAAGCATCCTTAGATATGTGTGAGCGTGGGAAACTGTACCCAAAACATATGAAAAACTACCCTGCAACTAACAACTGAACAAAAGTAACTGTAAACAACATGTATATCAATAAGTAACAAGTACCAACATCACCATCTCCCGCATACTGAACCACAAATCATACTCAAAACTCTACGACCGATGCAGATGGATAGAAGCATGCTCATGACCGAGAGCACGGTAGTTCGAACTGTTTAAACACCCTGCAGGGGGATACTCCTGGACCCATACGACACAAGGACCATTCGGCTTATGCCACTGGCCAAAGTGCACACAAGGGGGTACTCGTGACAACCTTTCCTAACCAGCCCCAACCGTTTGGATCATGCATCACTCAACGCGGCGGTACTAGAATTACTCCCAAAGTAAACTAGTACCGCTACAAGCCCGCCCGCTCACACCGTCGATATCCAAGCCCAAAAAGCCACAGCTGCGAAGGTATTCGGCTCTCCTTACCATTATATCGGCATGTGATGAGTAAGGTAAGTGCTAAAGCCAACAGCACCAATGACCCAGGGAAACTCCACATCCGGGCAGGACAAAACACCATCCTAGCACCACCCACACCTCGTCTCATACTCACCACTCATACAACCATCTCAACCTCAACAAGTGTATGCAATCATAAAAAGGTCCTATGCTCGCGAACAACGGGATACACCATCGTTCGACTTCTACCGAATGACCTAAGCATGGCTAAGAATATAAGTCGAACTCATAACTAGAAATTGACAACATCTCAAGGCTACAAGGAATGTAAATACACAAGTATTCAAGGTAGAAGGATGCAATCAGCATAGGTTCTACCCATTGGTACCCGACACTGACTCACTAAACATGCATACGTACATAAGCATATTTCATCAGTTTTAAACTTATCCAATTGCACAAGAGGGATCAATATGCTTAGTTGCTTGCCTGGATGCACTGGCTCAAACAAGTGGGGCGTCTCGGGATCGCCCTCAGCCTCCGAGATCGACGGATCAACGATCTCTAAAAAGGATTAATGCGTGCAATGCAAATGAGTATGAATGAAGTGCAAAAAGGTATGCCACAAAGCTCAACACGTGCTAGAAGTATAAGATATGCGAATCAATGCAATACTAAACAATCTAAACAAAATCCGGAAAATAACAGCCATCCAGAGTATCTGGAATTGTTCGAAGTATCCAGGCTTGAACCCTCCGGGTGACCATCCAGAAGGGGTGCTCGGTTGCTGCTTTTTATTTGACTGGCCCAGAGTATCCAGATAAATCCAGAATGTTCAAGTTCCGGAGTATCCGGGCCATCCTCCGGTGAAGACTCTCGGTTAGCACTATTATAACTTGACTCAGAACCTCCGGGTTGGTCCGGACTATCCGGGATGTGCCGGACACTCCGAATGACGTTCCGAACGAAGCTCTCGGCTACACGATCACGTAACTACCCGGAGTCTTCGGGTTTGTCCGGATAATCCGAGTGATACAGACTTGGGTTCTTCACGATTTTCCCCCGGGTGATTTGACTCATTTTATAAATTTGTGCTACACAAATATGCATATGCCCTATCCCAAAGGTTCTAAACTAATCTCGCACCCTAAACCCTAACCAATTTTGAACACAATTCAACAGACAAATTCTGCTGAACCCAGAGTATCCGAGTGAGTCCGGAGTATCCGAGTCAGCCCAGAAAAGTTGTTCTTAAGTGGATTTTTGGTTGATTCGAGTTGCGATCCTTTCCATGCCTAAAGGGGACATGTTAGGGATAGTCTAAGGGTACTGGAACTTACTCATCAACTAGCAATACGACTCTAGAGCTTAGATTCGACCAAAACTCCATTTTTGCTCAAAAAGCTAAAGAATGCCAAGAACTTCAAGAACTACTCGATTCTTCCACGAAAACGAAAATGGATGGATAGATGAGTAGCTCATGAACTAGAAAATGTAATGGTACCACATGCATACCTTAAATCCTCCACTTGAGCTTGGATTTTGGAAGAAAAGAGAGAGTGCTTGAGTGGGAGAGGGAGAGAGGGAGGGGAGCTGCTGCTGCAGCTTGGGGGAATGTGTGGAGTGAGGGAGGAGAGAGAGAAGGCAGGTGGGGTGCTGCCCACTTGAGAGAAGGAGTGGGTGAGGTGTGGGGTCACATGTGGGGCCCACATGTTAGGGAAAGTGGGTATTTCCAATGCAACTTTAATTATTTTCTTCTCTCATCCAAATGACTTTTAACGAAGTGCATTAGCGCTCCGAATTACCATTACGCAAAATTTAAGAATAATGCTTAAGAAGTATAATTTTGCTTAAATACGTGATTAAGAATTTGGGACGTGACAGTTGTGCCCCGCGTTCGAGGAGGTACGACCTACCAGCCATGGACCCGTCTCATGCCTCTCACAGTAGATGCTCATCCAGTGCCCGTGAGGAACCCGTTCGGGCACAGTCACGAGAGGCACCTTCGGCTGCAGAGCATCATGTGTCATGTTTTCAGTGCTAAAGCCGAGGAGTGCACGGAGGCTCCTGAGCCCGAGCAGTGTACATTGGGTTCGCAGCCCCCACAGTGGACACAACCTCCTCAGACTACGATGACACCTCCGCTAGTAGTATCGACTCATCACATGGATGTCATTGACTCCATGCAGTAGATGTAACTGGAGCGGCCCATATGATTTTGATTGGGCTGCTGTAATGTAGACCAGTAGCTTTGCCGAGCTTCTAAGTAGCCAGTATCCCCAATAACCCGATGCACCTGGTGGTTCGCAGTGGTACTAGCATGGTGAGACTTTAGCACACCGGACTCTATCGGAGCACGTAATACAGGCATCCACACTCCCGCATGAGGATCCTTCATCATGGTACATGCAGGGCCGAATTAGTAGGTCTGGATACACGTTCGGTGGGGGTCCAACAGGGCAGGATGATGACAATGACAAGTAAAGGAACATGTGGCAGGGGCCAGCGCATGCCACTGGGATGAGGGCCACACACCCACCAGCTGCTTACGCTCCTGGGGATTGCATGCGGTGTCGTCGTCATTGAGTAGGCAGTGCACTTATACATGTTCATGACACATGTATTATTCATTTTATTTTCGTAGTCATCTCTATTATGTCTTATTCATTATATTGTTAATGTAATTATTTTTAATTTATTTAATATTTGTCAAATAATTATGGCACATAACTTTATTTATTACTTATTTATTAAGCATTGTTACATATTAATTATGATATTTAATGTTTCTTAAATAATGAGGGATTCGTGCTTTGGTGCAAAGCCAGAATGTTGTAGTCAAGGAGCAATAAGTATATGGCAGGATCTTCTAGTACATGCTTTTTGTGGACACTTACAACGATCAATATAGCATTAAATACCTCATTACAGGTTGTGCGTAGAGGAAAGGATGATCCCTTTAAGAAGAACAACCTAATCCAAGCCATGTCCAAATTGCATGCAAGACCTTTCTATTCCGCATTAACCACTCCGCTCCAACATGTAACCACCGATGACCTTGGGCCCCCCTTGCATGAGCGACATCAAATGTATCTGAGGGTGTGCGAACTAGTTGACCATCCTTGTGTGCTACTTTTCTCTATGAGGCAAAGAAGGATGGCGATATTGCCCGAGCAGTATGCATCCCACATCCAGGTTCGTTATTTTCTATTTGGTCAACCTGCTTATCTTTTTTCCATTGATTCAAATACTCCTATTTTGCATTAGGTGTTCCCGAAAGACGCTGAGTTGATCAACAAAGAAATCCCAAACTTCTTGGTGATGTATATGCTCTTCGGCGGAGGTGTGATGCCTGGTTCACGTAGAAGACGACGAAGATTAGCGAACCTAAGGGGTACAAGGGTGCCCTCTACTATTCAATCAGAAAATGACGAGGCTGATGATGACAATAATTTCATACCACCAATGCCTTAACGTTCTAGCAACAATACATGAGAAGGTTCAAGGAACACTGCAAGATGACGTTCACGCACCACATCGATATGGCGTACGACCAACAAGAAAATAGGACGTGCTCTTACTGTGATAGCTCAAGATGACGACAAGGACAACAATTTCATACCACAACGACCCCTCCCTCCAAGGGGTCCATCTTCGTAGGACAGTGAGGACCCTGAAGATTATGGTAGATTTGCTTCTACCCAACATCACAACTTCCAATCATCACCTCAGCGACGACAATTATCTTACCCTGATAGCATGGACTAGCACAACTGGCATTCTTTCACTAGTTTACGTCGCCACTTTCCACCGCTATCTTGAGATGATCTAGATAATCAACAGCTATGCACTATGCATCTTGAGATCAATGATACAAGGGGGAATATTGCCACTACTACATTTTAAATTGTGCATCTTCAAACATGGCTACATGGTGAATTAACAATTTTTAAATTTACATTTAAATTAGCAAATGATTTCTAATTTTATCGATTCTTGGCAATTGCTAACATTAATGTGCTTAGGCTCAAACCATGACATATGTTCATCAGGGCCATCTCTAGGAATTTGAGGCCCCGCTGTGAAACGTAAAATAGGGCTCTAAAATTAGAAAATTCATATAACCAAAACATACTTTCACTTAATTATATTATTTCTTACAATACTTGGGAATATATCAAATATTAATGCTAAAAGAGTAAATGCAGTACTCAAGCAATAAACTGACCTCATGTTCTACTGAAAAGCATCATCGTTTTAGTATTTCTTGAAATGAAATCTTCAATTATATCTTCATACTTAATCTTCTCCAAGATATCATTTTCAAGTGCTATTGTCATCAATTCATTAAGTCTTTCTTGTGTCATAGTAGAACGCGATTAGGACTTCAACAACTTAACTTTAGAAAAGCCCCTTTCCGCAGATGCAACAGTCACGGGAATGTTAACAAAATTCTGTATGCAATAACGGCATTAGGGAAATAGCCTAGCCATTTCAAATACTTCAGAATATGAAGAGGGCTCATAGATTCCTTAATAAGATCCTGGATGAACTTCAACTCCACATACAAAGAAGATCGAACCTGCGTGGAACGTGCCGCCCAACACTAGTTCGTCTGCCGGCGCACCGAGGTGGTCACTGCCGTTCTCAACGGCGATGGACACCACCTGCACTGCACGATTGTCATTGCATGCGTATGTACGCTCACGTCACAGCCAAGATCGATTTTTTTAAACATGCACTGATGCATACTATGATAACATGCATTGATTTGTACGTAAGCTCGTGTACTCGCGTACTCACGTCGGCGTCGGTACTCAGGGTGCGGTGCCGCGACGGCAGGGTGCGTCGCGTCAGGGCCCTCCTCACTCAAAAAGTGATCGCTGATCGACTCGGCAGGTGCAACGGCACGTGCTTGACCTGGGAGACGATTAGACGAACAGGCCAGGCCACAGGCGGAAGCGAAATACAATCGAAATAATTGGTTGCTGGGCTTTTCTTTTCTCTACAATTAAATATGTACTTAAGTAAATACATTAGAATTTAGGGTCCCCAATTATTGGGGGGCCCTTGCGTCTGCCCACTTTGCCCCTGCTACTCAACGGGCCTGATGTTCATACCTATGTTTTGACTCAGCCTTTAGAGAAGAAGTGACCAGAGTTTTAAGAAAAAAATGACAACACCTCTATCCTGACTCTATCTTTAGACACTATCTTTAGACATGAGGTGACCACATAACAGAACTTCAAACATGAAATGGCAACACGCCTCTTTTTGTCTCTGTCGGCGGATGTTACGTGACGCAGCTGGTCCCGGCATAAAATAACAAACACGAAGTGTTACATGGCGCAACACTTCCCGGCATAAAATGACAGCATCAAAGTGGCGGCAGCCAGGCCAGGCCATATTCGGCACACAAGGTGTCGAATATGGCACTATAGCATATATTTGGCACCTTATATACTGAATACAACTGATTTTTGGTACATGAGGTGCTGAATATGGGCTATAGTGCCATATTCGGCACCTTGTGTACCGAATATGGCCGGATCCACATTTTTTCAGCGTACGGTGTACCGAAAGTCAGTTTTTGGTAACTGAGGTGCCGAATATGTATACTAAAATTGTAAATACGACGATATGTTATCTATTTCAGCAAATATGTTCGTATATATTGTCTAATTTTAGATTTTTACCTTGGTGGAAGAACTTTAAAAAAAGACATCAGACATAAGAGATTCCATGTAACTGAAGCCGTCCGTGAATGGCATACGAAAGAAGATAATTATATACCAAGGAGAAGGCATCCACTTCATAAAGGTGGTCATTTCGCGTCTCATCAGGAGACGAATATATTCCAAGCTATAAAGCCTATAAGATTCCTAGCTAATCTCAGGAGTAATAAAATAAAGAGACGAAGGCTCCTCGCGAAGATATAAAATGAGGACGCCAGTTAGAAGAGGGGCATCGAGCACCAAAGCATTAAGAGAGCAGAGTGTGAGCATTTAGCTAGAGCACTGGCACTTCCCTCTATAGTAGTAGTAGTCCACATTGTAAGAGCAACTCCAGCAGATTCCCTATCCCCTTCCCTATAGCTAAAAATAAGAAATATAGCAAAAAATATTACCTCCAGCAGATTCCCCATCCCCTTCCCTATCCTATCTCCTTCCCTATCCTCCTCCTCCCGTTCCCCAAAGATAGCATACCATCCTCGTTCCCTATCATGCGTCCTGGAGCTCGGCGGGCGTCCTCGAGCAAGCGGGCGGGCAGGAAGCTCGGCGTCCTCGATCTCCCGCGTATTGGCTGCCTCCCCCATCAGCAGCGCACGGTGGCAGGACACGGCGAGCGGCTTGGAGAAGGAACTGCTCGGTAGGCGGGGCGGCTCGGCGGGCAAGCAGGAAGCTCGGCGTGCAGGCAGCTGCTCGGCGGGCGGGGCAGGAAGCTCGGCGAGCAGGCGGGCAGCGGCTCAGCGGGTGAGCAGAGGTCGGCATGCAGGCAGTGGCTCGGCGGGCGGGCAGAGCTCGGCGTGCAGGCAGCGGCTCGGCGGGTGGGGTAGGAAGCTCGGCGAGCAGGCAGGCAGCAGCTCTGCGTGCAGGCAGTGGCTCGGCGGGCGAGCAGAGGTCGGCGTGCAGGCAGCGGCTCGGCGGGCGGGCAGAGCTTGGCGTGCAGGCAGCGGCTCGGTGGGCGGGCAGGAAGCTCGGCGAGCAGGCGGGCAGCAGCTTGGCGGGCGGGCAGGAAGCTCGGCGAGAGCCATTTTACAGGGACGGGGAGATCCAAAAGCTCCCTGCTGCTGGTTCTTGCTTTGTTGCAATTGGAGCAACAGGGAGGGGAGGAAGGTGGTAGCCATCAAGGTGGTGTCATTCGCTTTTAATTTCCTTCGATCTTTGAAGCAAGCTCTCTTGATCTAGATACTATCTGTTGCTCTGTAAGACTATGATTGAGCCCGTGCAGTTCGTCCCTAATTTGACACTAGAATTCTTCAATTGTTGAATGCAGTAAATTGGTAGTTTGTGAAGAATGGAAAATAGGGAGGACTATTTTGTGAACTTGATGAATGAGAGTAACAATGTTGATGACCTTGAACTGTGTAGTCCAATTGGGGAGCAAGAGTTCCCGATTGAACATGCATCTCCCCCTGTTAGAAAGAGTCAAAAAAGATCAGCCAATTACAGTGAGAAGGAAGATGAGGCGTTGGTGTTGGCATGGCAAAATATTAGTCTAGATGCAGTCCATGGCAACGAGCAATCTCGTGCAACTTATTGGAAGAGAATTCATGCTTACTTCAATGAGCACAAAGAGTGTGAGTCTGATCGTAATGTAAGTTCTCTCACCCATCGTTGGTCTACCATTCAAGAGTGTGTTAATAAATTCGTTGGATGCTATGAGCAAATTGACCGTAGGAGACAAAGCGGGGTGACATTGCAAGATAAGGTTAGTCAATACCTCTGTATTTTGCTTGTAAATGTTTATGTTCGGTAAATTTATATGTGGCAATATGTTTAACAAAATTTATTCACTTGTACAGATTATGCAGGCATGTGCTTTGTACAAAGAAAAAGACAAGCAACATAGGTCCTTCCAAATGTTGCATTGTTGGAATTTGTTGAAGCACAATGAAAAGTGGATTAGTAGGGCAGTTGAGATGAATGCAAAGAAACAAAAGACAACTGCCAAGTCATCTCCTAGTACATCTTCTCCTAGTACCAACTCAAATAGTTGCGAAGGCCATCATGATGCACTAGATCTTGAGAATGAGACTGTGACTATGAGAAGACCAACTGGCAGGAAAGCGGAGAAAGAAAAATTACGGCGAGGTGGTGATAACTTGTACAAGGAAGCTCTAGATAATTTGTGGGCAAAGAAGGAAGAGGCAGAGGCCGTGAAAGAGAAGAAAAAAGAAGAGCGCTATGAACGAGCATATGCGCTAGAACAAGAGAGGTTGGCAATTGAGGGGAGAGCCTATGAACTTGATAAAGAGAAGGTTGCAATTGAGGCAAAAAAACTTGAGGTAAAAAGCCAAGCGATAGAACTGAAGAGAATTAAGGAGGAAGAGAGAATTATGTTTATGGATCTTAGTGGCATGAGTGAGGCACAAAAACAATACTACATGAGCCTGCAGAATGAGATCCTGACTCGACGAGCCCGTACCTCTAGTTGAGTAGTTGTTGTAATGTAATATTTTGCAAACTATTATGTTTAGCACTTATCTACTAGCTTCTGTGAAAGTGGCAAGAACACTTGTTGTAATGTTTGTTATATTTTACGAACTATTATGTGTGGCACTCATATGTTAGCTTTTCTGAAATCAACAGAAACGATCATATTAGGGATAGTTCATGTTATTACATATGCGACATACAAGATCAATAAAATTACTAAAATAGTCCAACACAACTGCAATAAACTACATCCCACCATGACGTTGCCACAAGTGCTCGACTAAATCATCTTGTAGCTGACAGTGAGTCTGCTTGTTTCCAATACTATGATGAATTTGAATAAACTCTTCCAGTTCGGGAGTAGGAGCATGGGAGGGCCTGACAGTGTCTCCCATAGCTTCATACTGGAAGTCTTCAGCATCATCTCGTTCATCTTCAATTATCATATTGTGCATGATGACACAAGCGGTCATGATTTTCCACAGTGTGTCCTTATCCCAAAACCTAGCTGGTCCACGAACAATGGCGAAACGAGATTGGAGAACTCCAAAGGCTCGTTCAACATCCTTTCTAGCTGCCTCTTGAGCTTGTGCGAACAATTTTTGCTTGTTTCCTCGTGGAGATTGTACTATCTTCACTAATGTGGCCCATTGCGGATATATGCCATATGCAAGATAATACCCCATTGTATAATTATGGCCATTGATGGTATAATTTACTTGTGGAGCTTCCCCTTCAGCAAGTCTGGCAAAGACTGGGGAACGTTGAAGAACATTTATATCATTGTGAGACCCTGGTAAACCAAAGAAAGCATGCCAAATCCAAAGATCGTGTGAAGCAACTGCTTCCAGAATGATTGTGGGCTCATGCACATGGCCACTGTACTGACCGTGCCATGCCGCGGGACAATTTTTCCACTTCCAATGCATACAATCTATGGATCCTAGCATTCCTGGAAAACCATTTGCCTCTCCAATTGCAAGTAACCTAGCAGTATCATTCTCATTTGGTTGTCTCAAATATTCATCTCCAAAAACTTCAACAATAGCTTTCACAAACCTTCTGAGACTCTCTATGACAGTGCTTTCTCCAATGCGAAGATAATCATCAGTAGCATCCGCTGGTACTCCATAAGCTATCATTCTAAATGCTGCGGTAATCTTCTGTATAGAAGATAGTCCAAGATGTCCAGCAGCATTTCGTTTCTGAAAAAAATAGCCATCATGGGCTTCTACAACATTCACTATGCGCAAAAATAAAGAACGCGACATCCTAAACCTGCGCGGAAAAGAAAATTGATTTATAAACAACAGATCATCAACAAAGGTGAATAAAACATATGACATAATTGTAAACCTGCGCCTGAAGACAGTTGGACCATAGGTAGGAGCATCTGAAAAGTAGTCATTGTGTAGTCTCGAATGCCCTGCTTCCCTGTTGCGATGAACTTCTTGACGGCCAGGCACAGAACCGCCATGGCGTGGGGCATTCAAAAGCTTATATTGATTGTGTGCTATGTGTGCGGTAGCAATAATGAGCTCATCGTCATCATCATCAGACGACGACTCCAATGCCTGTTGCATGAGGAAACTACTACGACTCATTATGGTGTGGTGGAAGAGAGGCATCAAGAACAGGCAATATATAGAAGTTCAAAATATAGCTGTTGGAAAAGGAGCCGTTGGAAATGTAGCCGTTGGAAATGTAGCCGTTGGACAAATAGTCGTTTGAATTATAATCTTTTGAATTTTTGCCGTTTGATTTATAGCCGTTTGAATTTTGCCATTTGAATTTTTACGGTTTGAATTATAACTGTTGGATACAAATGAAATAGAGAATTCTGAGATATAGGGAATGAGTTTTAGGGAAGCTGCTGGAGACTGAAGAGATATAGGTCTGGAATCTTTTCGAGACATTCCCTATATAAGAGATATAGGGAATAAGATTCAGGAAAGCTGCTGGAGTTGCTCAAGATATCTATATTGAAGAAGCCTTGTACCATAATCACTCGAAGGTAATTCTCTGTTCTTGTGTTAAGCGCAGGGTTCCGAAAGAAAAAGCCATATGTAAGCTAGTTTGCAGAAATAAATTAGTTTTCCTTTGAAACCCCTAAGACTTCTTAGTCTATTTCCATGGAACGCGTATTTATGCTAGGAATCTTATAGGAGAAACCCCTTTGATGGCTCTCAGATTAGCTTTGCATCTGGCGTTCATAGGGCGAGAGAATCTTGTACCCAAAGATAAGTGTTCCATTACCCTATATAATTATGGCTAAGGGATTCTAGGGAAAGCTTAGCTACTTCTGAAATAAACTAGAGAGAAATATGGTGAGTATCGAGTAGGATTATTATAACTGTTGTGTAACCGACTAATCTGTTGTTTTCGCCAACCTACAAACATCTTAATAACAAAAGTGATTATTAATCATAAATAATAATAATAAATAGTACCCATGAATAGTAGTCATGATTGTGAATAGTAATCACAAAATTTTAATCTATTGGTTTGGTTTCGTTCAATACATTGGTATTAGAGCTAGAGTTGTCATCATCAAAAAAGCTAAAATATTTAAATTTAGAAGTTAGCTCGAAAAAATAGTAAATACAAAGGATAATATTAATATAAGGTGCAAAGTTAATTCCTCACAAGATCATAGTTGGCACACTTCACATAGTTAAAGAAATTTTGTTGTGGGCCTATTATATAATTTTTATATTACTTGCGGCAAAAGACAGGAAAAAATGGACTTAAAATTAGAAAGGTTGCATAAAGATCATAAGCAGCTTGAAGAGTAATATTCCCATATAAGCAGAAACATAAATATTATTTTACAATTATTAGAAGAAAGCAAGGTGTGGCAAAATAATATTTGTCAAAATAGTGATTAATATTAATAAATAAGTTATTTTGTTGTATAAAAAAAACTAGAAACTGATTTAAATCATCCTAGTAAAAGAGGAATTATAAGGTTATCCGAGGAATTAAAATACTAAGATCAAGAGATAAATAAGGTTATAAATTTGATAAGAGAAGTTCAGTCTTTAGTAGTCTCTTAATGTATATGTCAGAATATATTCAGGCTCTAAAAGAAACATAAATGTATTTAACTCATCCCGTTGGGTTTTCTAATTATGACTCACCTCAAGAAGACTCTAGGGTTATAATAAGGCAGAATAATACTATTCTTCAGTTGTTGGTCTATATTTTAAATAAAATTAATAGTGGGAAAATTAATAAAGAGATTATATTGGCCTCATCACAAATAAGTACCTCTACAAGGGTCGTAAATTCGGAAAGATGGATATATCTAAAAGCATCACCAGAAGAGACCAAACACTCCTATTAGTGAACAAATGTGTTAGACCTTTAACTTTGTTGGACAAGTTAAAGGGTTGGTATGATGACATTAATAATTTAGAGGAGGAAATAGATTTAGAAAGATATCAAAGGGACAACTTATGAAAATTAAAACCCCAACAAATATATCAATTGGGTATATTTAAAAGTAAGACTGGATTATATAGAATATCTAGAGAAGTAGAATTAAGTGTTCTAACACAACCAGTAGAATTAAGAGTGGTAACTAAGCAATTTGAAAATGAGTTGAGATTTGCAAGATACAAATACATTCACCAAGGCATGTATATTATGGGAATCAAATGTATGACTCAAAAGAAATTAGGAACAAAAGTATTAATAACATTATTAGAACAAAGACGGGACACAATAAATAAGGATGTATTAGGATTTCTGGAAGGTGATATGAATGAAAATAGATTAATAACCTATATAGCTCCAGATTTAATCATGCTGATAAAGGAGTTCATAGAAAAAATAAGTTTTGGTTTTCAGACTAAAGGATATGAAGAATTTAAAGGAACAAAATTGTTAGTAAGTACATAATTTATAAGTAGATTAGCTAATAAAAGTAGATCTAGATATAAGGTAAATGTGAATGATGTAATTGAAATTATGAAATCAAAAGAAATAAAATTTTTGAGTACTTTAAAAATAGAATCTGAACAAAGAGCAGGAGAAGAATGGAATATAAGTGATCTAATAAAATTTAAGTCCTTAAAACAACCTTTAGATTATATGTTACCAAAATATTAAAGGAAATACGAGTATCGGATTCATAAACTATAAATCAAGGGCTACAGATGATCTAGACTTAGTTACATCAGAATAAGATATTGGTGATAATAGAAGACACAATGTATATGAATTTATGGAAAAAATAGATTTAGAAAGTGAGATAGAATATTATGGAAATAAATTAAAAAACACAACAGAAGAATATTTTAAAACTACACAAGCAAATGGCCTAAGTTACGACAAAGAGAACTTTATTTTTATAGAGAGCTATTGAGACTATGAAAACAAAAAAGAGATAAAGAGTTAGCTATAGAAATTCAGAAATACAAAAAGGGTAAGATTAAAATGGATAATGTTGCAAAGGAAACAAATGAGGTAAACACTAAAGGAAAGCAAGTAATAAGTGAAGAAGAGCAGTGGGAAGAAAATGAAAGGTTATGGAAAGAAAGTTATGAAGAAGAAGAATTGATAAGAGAGATATACAATGAAGAAATGCTTGTAGACCCTTCGGAAGACTATAGTGATTTTATAGATTCTTTAGATGACATAGGTTTATATGATTTAGACAATGCAATGGAAGCAATAGAAATGGATGTAGCCATGTAGGAAGAATGAGAAGTAGATATGGTGAAACTTCAGTAAAAAATGAAGGTGAAATAGAGAGACGATCTAGAAGAGCGGGACAATGGCCTCCCGAGAAAGAATATGATTCAAACCACTATATTCATGGACAATATAGATATATGGGCTCTAAGAGAAGAGAATTTGAAAAGTCAGTAAAGTTCCAAAATCATAAAAGTGATGGAGCAATATTAAATCTAGCTGCTCATGATCCAATTGATTGGCCAAATATCATTGGTATATGGAAAGGCCTTATAGTGCAAAGATATATAAAAAAAATAGCACAATATAGGAAATAAGGTTGAAGATATGATAAAATATTTAAAAACATTTAGGAGACTATATGAAAGTCATATGGGAACACTGGGTAGAAACAAACCCTAACCTTTACGAAGAATTAAAGAGAGCACGAAGTAATCCAAATATTTTTGCAAATATCATACCAAACATTATTATAGCAAAAGATCCTGAGTTAAGATACACTACATCACAGAATGAAAGATTAAGAGCAATAGAAAAATTAACACTCACTAGTTGGAAAGGCATAAAGGAATTTTCACAATATTTTCTATATAATGCCACTACCGCGAAACAAGGTTATAATAAATGAGTAGTTGAAAGGTATTTTAATAAGTTACCTGATCCTTTAGGGATTATGATATTTGAAGAATATAAAAAACTGAAGGCAATATGGTAAATATGTCTCAAGCTATAACATTTGTATTTAAACAATTGAAAAAAAATATGTACAAACATACAAAGATCTATGAAGTATTCAGACTATAATTTTTGTAATAAAATAGTTCAAATACCATTAGCTTATGGAGAAGATAGACCTAGAACTAAGAGACATTATAAATCCCAAAACAAAGGCAAAAAAAATTTAAATACAATAAGAAGATATTTTCTAAGAAGATAAGATAATAAAGCACCTTTTTTTTCATAAAAGGAATGTAAGACGTTACAATCCAAAGAGAAATTATGATAGAATATGTAGATGCTTTATATGTAATTCACTAGATCATTTAAGCAAAACATGTCCGAATAAGGACCAAAAAAGATATTCAAGCAAATATGAAGAACAAGAAAGAATGCTGATAATAGATAGTGTAAATGAAATATATCAGTATATGACGATGAGATAAAGGATGATGAGTCAATATATTCAGTTATAGAAACATATGAGATTGAAAATAATGAAGAAGAATATGAGTCAAGTAATAATGAATTAGACTTAAATAGATGAATTAGCTTGTTTAAAGGTAGAGATGATGAACCAATTAGAATATGAACATGATTGGATCAGGAAAAAGAGATTATAACATAAAATGTACATTTGTATTTACTATATAAGCCAAGAAAACAAAGCAACTTGCAGTTTATGTTTAAAACATGCATGCTCTGAATGCTTAAAGCCAAAAAAGCAAAGGTGGAGTAAAGAGATAGAATTAGAATCAAATGAAAGAATATTAGCTAATAGAGTTAGAACTTTAGAAAATAGATTAAATAAATTAGAAGTAGAAATAGAAGATTTTAAATACAAGGGTGACAATAAAAGCCCGAAAGAAGATAAAGTTATAGAAAATATAGAATTTAAAGAGCAAAAAATAATAGCAAAAGATAATAAAGAAATTAGAATGATTATGTTAAAAAATGCTATAACTAATTTTGGAAATAAATATATAGTTAGATTGCATTTCAAAGAAATGTTACGAATAAGAATTCCAGTGAAGATAAAGTTAAGAACAAAAATCACCTACAAAATTCTAGCGTTAGTGGACATAGGATGTACAAAAACCATTATACATGACAAATATTTTATAAAATGCCCTGAAATAGTTCATACAATTGTACGAAAGTTAGAAGATATCCAAATAATAGGAGAAATACCATTGAAGCATTGGGATAAAACTTCAATTGTATGTAAAATAAATATAATAAACCCTGATTATATAATTAAGACATGCCCAACAGAAACTACTCCTAAAGATACAGAAGAATTTAAGATGCATATCGAAGAACTATTAAAACTAGTGGCATTAAGAGAAAGTAGAAGTCCACATAGGTCAGCAACATTCAAAGTTAGAAATCATGCTAAAATAGCCAGAGGTAAATCAAGAATGGTTATCAACTGTAAAGGCTTAATGATAATATAGTAGATGATGTTTATAATATACCCAACAAACAAGAATAGATTAATAAAATACAAGGGAGTAAATATTTTTCTAAATTTGATTTAAAAGCTATGTTTTGGCAAAGTCAAAATGGCAGATGAGTTAATACAATGGACAACTTTTACATGCTCTCAAGGACATTTTGAATGGCTTCTAATGCCACTAGGTTTGAAAAATGCACCTACCTTGTTTCAATGAAAAGTGCAGAATATATTCAATGAAAACCAAGAATTTATACTAGTATACATGGATGATTTATTAATATTTTTGAAAACTTATAAAGAACATTTTGCTCATCTATAAGTATTTTTGAGAAAGGTAGAGCAGAATGGCCTAATATTCTCAAAATAAAATGGAAATTTGCAAAGAAAAAAATCAATTTTGAGAAACTAAGTTGAAATCTGTTTTGATTTATATGTGATGAGTGATTGACAAGGTTGTGGATTTGTGTGATTGCATAAGCATGAATATATGTTGTAATTATGATCATGATTAACTAAAGTTGCAGAGAAAAATGGAGTTGGAGTGTTTTGTTTCTGTGCCAGAAAAATTGTATACATTGGATGATCCGACACTTGGGAAATTGAATAAGCCGGATGGTCTGGCGTTGAGAAGGATTTCACGCCGGAGCATTTAAACTCAGAAGAAAAGGTTGAAGTACACACCGGATGGTACAGCCTTGGGCAGCAATGCACGCTGGAGCATTTGTTCCAGAGAGATTGCAGATCAGCTCTGGTGGACTTGCACTCGCTGGATGGTCCGGTGATGGGGTAAAATGAACGCCAGACTAATATTTGCAGAGAGGATGCAAAATGGGCGGTCTAGTGAGTTGAACTCGCCGGATGGTCCGGCGATGGAAAGCAATGCACGCCGGACTAATTCTTGTAGATAGGTTGCAGAATGATGGTCTGGTTGAATTGAACTCACCGGATGGTCCGGTGATGAGGTTTTGGCAACACCGGAACATCCGGCGTTTGCGTTTTGTTGGTGATGTCTCTTTCAACAAAATTTTTGATTTCTTATAATTAGAGATAGAGTTGGAGATATGTGTTTTCTTGTCTTGTGTTGTGCAGGTGATGGATGCAACTTGGCAGTCAACAGCGGGATGATCGGGGCCAAATGGGGTGCTTGGTGCCGGATGATCAAGGAGGCCAGACGGAGTCAAGGGTCATCTAAACTGTGCACATGGAGGTCTAGCAAAGCATGAGAAGATGGATGGAGACGATGTATTGACAAAGTCAAGAAAAGGGGATGCTGGTGCAAGTGACAAGGTGGCCCAAGGGATCGGGAGCGGGAGAGATGACTTGCCGGCGGTCAAGATCGCAAAATGCAGTACACAAATTGACATAGGGATGCTTGCTTGAGGTGAAAGCAGGTGGTAGTGAGTCACGCTTTGAGAAGCGCATGAGGTAGTTTCGCGGTTTGGCCTCAAAATTGTAGGAGGATGGTGTGCACGTGGTATCATCGTGAAGCTTGCGTCGAGGCAAAGCAAAGTTGTGAAGGCGCCATGCTTGTCAGATGGATGGAGGAGAAAATTGACCAAAATATCATCAGTGGTAGGTAGAAGTATACTACAATAGAGGGGTATTTTGTGAACAAGGAAACTTGGGATCCAAGGAAGCTCCTAAGGCTTATAAATAGAGGGGTATGACTGTTGGGAGATGGTGAGCCAGTCATTTGAGTTTGAGTGCTAGAGTTTTAGAGAAGAGGGAGAGGGTAGCTTAGCCTATGTATTAGGTGAGAGCTTTTTCTGAGAAAAATATTTTGTAATCTGTCGAAAATAGGGCTGACCTATGCAAGTAATGAAGACTAAGTTTGCTCCCATGCTTGTCTTCATCTCCTTCTAGTCTCCTTCTATTGGCTTCGTTTCTTCGTTGCGAGTTTTTCGGTTTTCGTTGCAATTTTCATTTTTGCTTAAGGACTGAAATTTTGTCTCTTGTTGAAGTTGTTCTTCTTGTTGCTAGAGGCATAAATTCACATACAAATGTATACAAGTGGGTCTTGAATTATTTTGCCTATAAATCATCAACTTGGAGAGTTTTTTTTCACCCGGAGTCTATCTATTTGGATATAAGTGTTCGTTTTTCAAATTTCAAGCTTTTGTGTGCGATGACGTATGGATTGTGTTTCAATGGAACCTAGTATTCAATTACAACCATGAGAGCACTGCTTTCTTTGTGATTTCAATAGCAACTTGTTTCTCTCTAGTTTTGCTTCTGCTTTAGTTTTGAGTTGCATTGGGTGACCATAATAGGAGAAGGCCATCAGTTTCGAAAGAAATTTGTGAGGTGTCTATTCACCTCCCTCTAGTCACCATTTTCAGTCCTACAAATTTTTTAGGTCATGAGATAGGAGAAGGAAAAATTTACCTACAAGAGCATATTGCTAATAAGATTTTGCAATTTCCTGATGCTATGAATGATAAAAAGGCTTTACAACAGATTTTAGGAATTGTTAACTATGGTAGAAATTACATAGACAATTTGGCAAAACTTGCCGGTCCCAAATAAAAGGCTTCGTCCTTCAAGTTTGAGCCTAGCGCGAAAGCCGATTCCAAATTTGTATATGCAAAGTTGAGAAAGAATGGCCAAAGATATTTTAATTCTAAAGATATTAAATTGGTAAGGATAATAAAAGAAAAAGTTAAAGAATTAAACCTTTAGAATTGCCATTGGATAATTATTATTTTATCATTGAAATTGACACCTCTCAGATAGGATGGGGTGCTATATTAAAATAAAGGCCTTTTAAACATTCCCCAAAAACAAAAGAAAAAAAATGTAGGTATGATTAGGGTAGTTATAAGTTAAAACATGTAAACAATACCGATGGAGAAATTTTAGCTATAGTTCATGGAATAAATGCATTTATATTATATTTAGGGTTTAAAGAATTTACAGTAAGAACAAACTGTGAAGACATATATATATATATATTATAATCAAATTAATAGTAAGAAAAGTTCTACTAGAAGATGGTTTTTATTTGAAGACATTATTAGTGGGAATGGTTATAAGGTCATATTTGAGCATATAAAAGGAAATGATAATATATTGCCTGATTTATTTTCTCGATCGTCTTTTTGCAAGAATGAAGAGAATGATGAACTTTAATGGTGTAGAGACCTTCAGCTTTGGGGTTGAAAATAAGCTTTAAATATTTCCACCAAATTCATATAAATTCAAGCCAAAAGATCTTATAATCATAGATGAACTGTAGGAATACCTTTTGGATAATTTATGTACCAATACAATAATAAAAGAGAAGAAAAAGGTTACATGTTATCAATATTAAACAACCTTGTTGAATATTTCCTTATGATGAATGAATCATTGCGTATAACAAATAATCTTGAGGTACTTGAACAAAAACCATTATATGTGGTGTTTGGGAAAGTTACCAGGAATATATATATCATTCAAAGAAATAATAGCTCAAAAAGTAGATGCAAAATTAGAATGTGGAATATCATGGAAAAATATGCTAATATTGACGAAGCGTTGACTCACACCAGGAAAATATTGAGATTAAATTATTATATCCAACCAACCCCCCAAAAGACCTACATATAACGAATGTCTGATGAAAGGGGTTGATAGTTTAGATGGATCTTATATTGAGTAAAGGTAAATGAAAATTTTGAAGAAATATGTCCATAATGGAGAAAAAACATAAAAGAAGAAATTCTAAAAGAATTTGAAGATATATTTACAGATATTAAAAAAACACATGATGAAAATTTTGATATAACATTGTCTGATGAAGACATAATGGATATTGCTGGACACGATCAGTTGTCCAAATAAAAATTGATGAAGTGTTATCAATATTCAGGGCAGAAGACCTGATATAAGCCTAGAATACACACACAAATATGTATATACATATATATAGATGTATTTATATATACCTAGCTATAGAATAACATGTTCTATAGCCAGGCCTAACCAGCTCCATTAACCTCTCCATATACCTAGCTATATATGTATGTATAGATATATAGATATGTGTGTATATGTATGTGTGTGTGTGTGTGTGTGTGTGTGTGTGTGTGTGTGTGTGTGTGTGTGTGTGTGTGTGTGTGTGTATAAATCGCCAATCTTACGAATATGTGATGAAAGAAGGGGATACTCCTCTTGCCGAATCAAGCGCCAAAAGACATAGATTTATACAGGTGCGGGCCTCCTGGAGGATAATAACTCTACATCCTGTGTTGTTGTATTGATCTTTGAAACATATTACAAGGGGGTCGTGGCTAGTCTAGATGGGATCTATAGTTAGTCGAAGGCTCCTTGTACGTTGTCTGTTGATGTAGATTGCGATGCACTTCTGATTGCATCTAGATGGTTATGGTTATCGATGTTTTCTTCGCAGGGTCCTTCGGCTCCATATATATGGGGTTGTTGTGTAGCATCCGAACTCCTTTTGGAGTACGATTCTATTATCCTTAAACCTAGGGATAGACTTCCTTGTTCAAGGGGTACTTTGACACTTGCGGGAGGTTTCCATACGTCCAGGGATTTCCTTCCTAAATACAACCGTATGCTCCGGGTATCTAGGAGACTCACAGGGATTAGTATATGTGAAACAAGGATGAGATGGATCACGAAACTTAGCCTAGCCGAGGAAGGCATCCTGGCAGGCTGTCTCTCTGAGTGATAACTCCGATTTCCGGGTAGGATGTGCATCTAACTGGGTTTATGGTTGCCCTGGGATCATCTAGTTGGGATATTAGGCTTATTCCGCGTAGCTCCAGGAAATGGTACCCCATCAGAGTAGGAATTCTGGGTCAACCAAAAATACCATGCTCATTTCTCAGAATCTTGATAAGGATGGAAAAATCTGGTGCTCTGTACAATGTGTCTTTCAAAATTTGAACCGTTGCAGTGGAGATTTCGTGTGTTGGTGAAAAGAATCTTTCCTCTTTTTTTGGCAACATATCATGATGTTTGGAAACCAGAGCCCATTCATTGAAGACAAGTGCATGCTCTCCTTGTTTTTCATGCCAACTGCCCCCGCATGCGTCAAGAGAGATTCTTAGCATTAAATGTGATGGGACCTTGGCACAAAAAATTGTGGCTCTGAGTATACTCAGAACTGTCGTGGGGCTAGTCAGAGATGTGCCAAGCGCCTCTATAAAAGGGATTCAGGCAACTCAGGCAACATTTTGGCTTCCCTAGTCATATGTTTCCTTGAGCTCTTGCCTTTTTATCTTCCTCCTTGTGCCTGCAACTAGTGTTGAACCCTTCCAAGCTTTCTTTCTCCCTCACATTCCTTGGACCTCAATGGGCCGCAAGAAGATGAGAAATCAAACCACATCCTCTATCGATGACACCTCAATCCCAGCAATGGTGTTGTCGGAGGTCTCGAAGGAGATGCTGGCTTGGCTGGAGCATGATGAGGTCATCCTCTCACGCGCCTTGGTTGTTTGTGTGCTGGCGAAAGGCCAAGGGATCCCCAACCCAGACACGAACTGGGCTGTGGTTTTTGTTGACTTCTTTCACTTTGGCTTCCGGTTCCCCCTTCCAACTCAAATTCTATGGAATCAAGCTCATCCATCTCAACGCCAACTCCATCGTGATGCTCAGCATCTTTGTACAACTATGTCATGCATATTTGGGCACACGAACCCTCCTGGACCTATTTTGCTACTTCTACGTATTGAAGAGGTTGCTGAATAGGGTCGCTGGTGGCGCCGGCTTCCACCTTCATGAGGGAAAAGCCACATAATACATTGACTTCACCACTAAGAGGTCCTTTTCGGGGTTGCACAAGAAGTGGTTCTATTGCCATCCACCCCCACCCGAAGGCATCAGCTATCAAGGACTCAAGCTATTCCCAACATCGGTCTAGATGGACATGCCATACTGCTTTGCGACAATCTGGATTCTCATCTCCGAGAATGAAGAGTTGAAGGCGTGGGGCTTGACAGTGTGGGACGCCATAGAGGACTTCATCATGTTGTGGTTAAACTCCCTGTGCTTGAGGGTATCAACCGCCTGGCAATACACGGTCGTGGAAGACCCAACCCGAGAAGGCGAGACATGTACTTGCTCTCCCATGTAGTTTTGGTACTCGGGAGAGTAGGAAGTCCTTTGTTTTCTTACGATTACTTCTAATTGTAGATCTATCCACAACAGAGGTGGTTCAAAAGACAAGCTTCCTCTTTGAGATAGCTCCCGGGGAGTTCCGCACACACATCTCGATGCCCATCGTACAGATGGAGGCCGAGGCGAGGGTGGAGATCTTATCAATAAGTTTCATTAGAGTTTTTCTTTTATTTTTCCTGGGTTGCTCTAACTTAAAATAGAGGTCCGCACATATGATGCAGCACTGTCTCACCTTGATTTTAATTTTTCTCAAATTTCTAAAATTTTCCAAGATTAGGTTATAGATTAAATAATTAGAATAGGAAAAATCTGATTTTCTAAATTCAAATTTAAAATTGAATAAAGTTATAAATGTTTGTATGCATTCATGCTGGAAATAGGCATTTAGGTTTTATTTTGAGTTGTTGAGTTCCTCTAGTTTTTATTGGAATTTATTTGAGCTTATTTGGAGTTTATTTGGTGTTTATTCGATATTGCTTTTGTTTGTCAACAAAGTCCGTGATTAGTCAACAACGCTTCGGATCTGTTGAGGGATTTCAAGACCAAGATTTTGACAACATTGAGCAGCATAAGGTAAAAGGCAAGTGTACTTCTTGATCATATTGCTCCCATGTTTTAAACTGTTTTGTTTTATAAAATTGCATGCAGAGTTAATTTGATGAGTAGTCACCTATGGTAGGGTTTACCTAGATATTCCCTTATCATTCGTTAAAACCTAAGTGGTTTATGGTTATGTGTCTTTTATGGGTGGAAATGCTTAGCCGTTGATGAGTACTGTTGGCCTGATCTTCCGATAGGTAGCGATAAGTCGGTGGGTGGAGAACTCGACGTTGATGATCCAAAGGCTTCGACCCAAACAGATCGTCTCCCTTGCAATCACTACACCACAGCTCCGATGGTTATCAACCGTGTCGCGCGGTTGACCTCGCCAAGAAGGCTCAATCCCTGCAAGCGTACCGAGAACACAAGCAAGAATGTAGAAGATGCAATCTGAAATATTGCGAATTGAATTCAAACACTCAAAGTCGGGGTTCCACAAACACTTGCGGCGGCCTAGTCGGTCCGGAACAAGAGCGAAAATCTCACAACTGTGTGTAGATCAATGTCTAAGCAAAATCCAATCCTAATTAGGGCAGCGGCTACTGTATATAAAAGACTAGGGTCGGCCAAGGACCCTGGACGCGTCCCTAATGGACTCCAACACGTTACACGGCCCAACAGCCCAAAAGATGGTGGCGCAGCACCCTGACAGATTCTGGATGTCCACTTGTTTCGACGATTCCTGTTGACTCAGAAAGAATTTGGACATGGGACCAGTACCGTTGGAAAGATTATCTCCTTAGCTTTCCAACCATGTGTAGAACGTCAAAAACGGAGTCCGTATGTGTCCTGAGCGACGATTTTAGTGCGGACTGGTCCTGGACTCCGAAACGGACTTGAACTGGATTGGGCCTCCACCTTGGCTTGGGCGCCCTTGCTGTTCTTCTCCCGTGTTCCTAAGTAACAATACATCACAATTATTCAGTAGCATCCCATCCTCATCAAAATATAAAGGAACACTAAGGAACGAGCTCACCTCATGATTTAGTTGACGTGCACGAGCTCGTGTCAATGGACCTATTGTTGGAGGAATACTCGGTGTGTGTGTATCCGAAAGAGTGATGTCCTCATCATCCATGCTGTCGGAATATCGGGAAGTGTCTTATACTTGACTAATGAACATATGCAACAATCATGGATAATTTGTTAATGGTATAGCAACATGGAACCTTAGGTCTTGAGCATAGTGGTGTTGTGATAGTGATCGTAGTTGTGTTGTTGATTTAGTATTTGCTCAAGTAACGTAAGTAAGGACCGGTTCGTGGAGCGACAACACAAGAAGTATTGTACTAACCACGAGGCCGTTATGGGTAAGTCTTGACATACTAGTTAGAGTTCTTTCCCGTGTGTGTTGGATCAGGCACAAAAGGGGGGCTTCTGGGTTGGAAACGCTGCGCTCTTTCTGTAAACCCTGACGGTGAAACCTAGTGGGCAGATACATAGTGGAGTAGGCTCTAGTTAGTGGTAATGTCTCGTAGTGATCTCCTGGTGGCACACCACTGGCGTGTGTTAAGTGTCGTGCAAATACGACAATATGAAAATCACGACTCGTGGGGAAAGCTGGACAACTGCTGCAGAGTGTAAAAACTGTTATAACAGTTGTGCCCACAGTTATGAGAGACTTGGATCCTCATATGATTAGTTGGTTGTGGTTATGGTTTTGGTCATTGTACTGACGTTATTAGATGGATACATGTTGTAAGGTGGATAGCCTCAGATGTTAGTTGTTGGGTCGTTTGGGTTACATTTACGTAACAACTGCTTAATGCTTTTCAAATTCAATTATTTTCTTTACTCGTATTTACACAAATATATCATGTCTCAGCTTGTCCTTGTTATAAGCTTGCATATCATTAGTCTTCTGTACACTTGTTGAGCGCGTCATGTGCTCACACTTGCTATTTTTCCCTATACCATGAGACATGTGTGGTGCTGCTCAGTGAGTGAAGATGTTGAAGACTATCAAGACGGATTGCGACATTCTAGGCGTGTGTCTCCTAGTCAGTTGCCTACGGTGTGTTGGGCACCAATGCTTCTGTTCCGCTGCAGATATCTATATAGAAGATAATATATGTTAATAATTGTAAGAGTTAACGTTTATTTCTATAAAATTATTGCTTTTGTTACTTCACTTGTGATGTTCTTGTGTGTGTTGAACATCCTGGGCACACATAAGCTGCATCTTGTTTTGTCCATTAAAACCGGATGTGACAAGCGCTTAGGCTGAGGGAAATGCAACCCGGAGGCGGAGACCATGGGAGTACGGGAGGAAGATGTAGATCAAGTCAAGGTCATCGAGAAGTTAGGCCGAGTGAAGGTAGAGGCATGCCGAACGTGCCATAGGCCTTGGATCCCGCCTACGAGAACATGCCGGGGGATTTGATGGGTGTTGGCAGTGGTGACCAATCGGGGAGCAGCGTGGCCACCTCGCCTGTGCCTCCATCTCTAACTCCCACACCCTTGCCCCAAGGCCTTCTCCTTATGTATGCCTACCCTAACCCTTCTGGTTTCCTTCTCATAGGGATATGTCTAACATAGAGCCACGCATAGGTGCAGGGTCAAGACCGCAGGAAGGCAGTCATCAGCGAGGGGACCTCGGTTGGTGGAACCTTGGTCAATGCACAGTGCAACCCAAGTAGAGGAGGTACGTGCGTCTACTTTGGTCATCTCCCTGTATTTGAGACCTGTTACTTGCAAGCTGGTTAAGGGGAACTCATCGCCGCTCATGTCGGGACCTCTCCCCAAGAACTTGGGTACCCTCGGCCTAGAGGATGACATCTCCAGCCAGGGGAGGTCTTATTGACAGAGGGACAGGTGGATGAGACCGTCAAGCCTCTGACTCCTTCGGCCGGAGGTACCTGGGAGCCAGGATTCATTATGACGCCGGACCCTGAAGCCCCACTACTCAGGTTGTCACCCCAAGTGCCTTGGCAGGAGGTCATCCAAGGGGTGTGATACGAGGGAGGCTGTGACCCGATGGTCTTTCTGTAGCCCCTTCTTGAGGTACGTCACAACCTGCAAAGTAGTTATTAGCAACTTGTTCCTCTTGCATGAGCTAACCTGTAGGTATGCCACTTGCCATGTTAAGGATGGGAACCCTTCGCTCGGAAGATCCAGCAGCTGAAGGAGCGACTGGCCTAGGAGGAGGCTAAGAAAGTTTGGTGGTTGGCTAAGCTGAAGGATGAGAAGGTCCAGCTGCAATCCAGCTTGGACATGAAGTCCCAGGATAAGTGCTCTATCTCTTGCACTTGCCACTTTTGCATTGTGTATCTTTCTGACAAGCCATCTGACTTGGTTGCAGAGCTATTAGAGGCTTGGGATGCCCTAGCCCAGGTGGGGTTCAGAATGACCTTTGTTTGGCAGGCCCTAGGCTCTATCCTAGACTTGTTTCACACTACTTTGAGTGGGATGGGACTGTAGGCCATGCATTTGGTTAGCTTTTGTACTTCTCGCATTGACCCAGGGGATCGCATTTTTTGAATGGCATTGATCTTCTCGGTATTGACCTCGATTCCCTAGTGTGACACTAGGAACCCGAGTAGCTTTCCCGCATCGACTCCAAACGCGCATTTCTTTGGGCTTAGCATAACCCGATGTTTGTGTAGATTGTTGAAGGTTTATTGTGGATTAGACATAAGGTATTCCTTCCATTTCAATTTTATGACAAGGTCATTGACACAAGCCTCAATGTTTTGATCAATCTGGTCATGAAGAGTTATTTGCATTCCACAAAGATACGTAGCACTAGAGCTTTTTAATCCGAAAGGCATCTTTACATAGCAGAATACCCTGAAAGTGGTTATAAGGGAGGCCTTCTCCTCATCATCTGGACACATGCTAATTTGGTGATAAGCAGAGTAGGCATCAAGAAGGCTTAGATAATCGCACCCAGAGGTGGAGTCAACTATTTAACCTATTCTAGGTAGAGGGAAGGAATCTTTTGGGCAAGCTTTGTTGAGATCTATGAAGTCCATGCACATGCACCACTTGCCATTTGACTTTCTAACCATGATAGGGTTAGCTATCCACTCGGGGTCAGGGTGTTCCACCTTTCTAATAAACCCTGTCTTCAAGAGTCTCTTGATTTCTGCCTGGATTGCCTCTTTCCGGTTAGGAGCGAACTATCGGAGCTTTTTCTTGACAGGTTTGGTGTCAGGACGGACAACCAGCCTATGATCAATCACATCCTTGGGGATACCGGACATGTGATCAGCATTTTTCCGGAGGAAGGTAATGAGCTCAAGTTACTATTTCTGGTTCAGGCTGGAGCCGATCCGGACGGTCTTTGATGGCTCTGCTGGGTCCAACGGAACGGTCTTTACTTTGCTGTGAGATTTCACGGCTACTTTGGGCCTCGAGTTCTTGGTCTCCTTGTTGGATTGATGCTGTACCGCCATGTCTAAGCTTCACTTGTTGCAGCATAGGCCTGTCTTGGTACAACCTCGAGTAGTAATGACTCCCTCAGGCCCTGGAATCCTCACGCACTGGTAATAGCGCGCAATAGCCATGAACTTGGGTAGAGTTGGTCATCCTAAGATGGCATTGCACATTGTCTCGAAATTGACCACATCAAAAAAAAAAATTGGTTCGAAAGTTTTCTACCTTCCCGAAGGTGACAGGAAGCGAGATCTGGCCAATTGGTGTGGTCGAGGATCCGGGTAGTATACCGTGGAAGGCTTGAGTCACCAGCTTGATGGTAGATCGAGGGATTTGCATTGCATCAAGCATGGTGGTGAAGAGGATGTTCAGGGCACTCCCTCCATCCATGAGCACTCAAGAATTCTTGTTGTTGTTGATGCTTGGCTCACCACAATTGGAAAGTGGCCAGGCCGGATGAAGTTTTTAGGACAATCGTCTTGGTTGAAGGAGATCTCGATGTTAACCACTTGACCGCCTGGCGATTCTTAGGGATGGCAGGTAATACTTGCTGGGCCACCATCTTGTATTGCCTCTTGGACTCGTAGGAAGTTGAGACCCTGAACATGCGGTCGATAGTTCTCATTTCATTCTGGAAAGGCATACGGTCTAAGTCATCACTGGAACTGGAGTCCCTACTCTGTCTTGTGACCTGTGGAGCTTTCCCCTAATTCTTCTGAACCTTAGATTTAACCACCTTCAGGAACACATGGTATTGCTGATGCTGTGGCCATCAGATTAGTGGATATCACACCAGGTCTTGCCAGAATGCTCGACAGTGGCTGATTTATTGTCCTTGCCACGAGATGATCCATAACACTTGTAGGTCTACCATGACTTCCTCAGTCTTAGTCTTCTTCCTATTGCCTCCCTTGGAGGGCTTCTTCTTGTGCTTGTTCTTCAATGAGTCGCCATCAAGTTCGGGTTGAGGGTGTTTAATGCCCTGATCCCTTTCCTTGATGAACAAGATGGCCTTCTTGGCATTGGCTGCCTTGTTGTGATGTCCATCAGCTCTTGGACCATCTAGAGGTTTGCGATGGCAATGTCTTTGGCACACCTTCGGCTCTTGACCCCTCAGTAAATGCCTGGATAACATCATCATTGATTACCTTAGGGATAGTGTTATGGGCGTTTTTGAAGCACTGGATGAGCTTGCGCAGGGTCTCCTTTTCCATCTAAAAGAGTCAGAAAAGATTATTCTTCTAGCTGGGATGAATGTATGTGCCTTGGAAGTTCGCCTGGAATGGGTCACAGAGTTTCTCCCACGAGTAGATCATCCCTGGCTGAAGGAACGAGTCATAGAGTTGCTCCCACCTCAAGAGTGGTGGGGAGGTAGTTATCCATGACTTTCTTGTCCCCACCAGCCACTTGGATAGCAGTGCTGTATATCTAGAGGAATTCAAAGGGATTAGTTGCCCCATTGTACTTCTCTATTGACCCGGGTCTAAACCGGGCCAGCCAACGAACTCTCTTGAGCTCTAGAGAGAAAGCCTGGCACCCTTTGATGTCACCCTTAGTGGCCATGGGCACCCCACTTGGAAGGGTTGGAGACTGACCGTGACCTTGACTCGAACGACTATGGTGTCAAGATGTCCTCTGGTTAGGTCATCATGGAGAGGGTGACTAGCCTTGAGGGGTCCTTGAGTGTTTTCGCTCGTCAATTATATCGTGTAAATCCGAGATGGGGTGATTTTGGATCGGTGAGGTCCAGTGGCGATGCTAAGATCGGTTGGCTTCCCAAAGAGTCTAATTTCAGGGATTTCATCTTTTTTGATCTGATTCATCATGAGAAAGGTTAGTGCGAGCCTTCCATTTAGTGGAGTTATTGGCAACTGCTGCTAGATGGGAGGACTAGGCCTACACCTGTGCTTGTTGGATGACATCCTCAATGTCATTGAGCTACTTCTTTCCCTCGGGGATAGTAAGATCCAACGTGGGAGGTTGTTGGAGTAGGTATTTGGAACCCAAGAGCTTCTGAGTAGCTCCAGACCTATATTGTCTGGCACCTTGCTGGTGGTATGAGGTAATAGGATCTGGATACCCAGCTGGGTTTTGGACCTGATCATAAGGTGTTGTCATCGATGGGGGAAGAGTCTGATCACCCTGGCTGGATCAATGATTGTTTTCGGGTCCGCCGAGTCATCATCCTGGTTGGACAGGGTACCGCTTTTGTCCCTGATGGTGAACATTTTTTGGGGTACGCTCCGCTAGACGAGGAGTCTATGTCCATCATGGACCTATCATCGGAGGATAGCTCCAGGAAGTTTCTTTGATAATCCAAGTTATCGGAAGCTATGAGGGAAGATCCTAACTTGCGGCACACGCCACTCACATGAGTGTCTTGGTTATTAGGGGATTCGGGCTCGATACCATAAGTCCTAGCACACACGTCCATAGAATGATTTACGTCATTGCTGGACTCGTCATCAGGGATGGTGTCGCCTAGATTCAAACGATCGATCATCGGATCTTCTTCGGGCGAGAGGGCAAAGTTGTTGTAGAACCCTTCATTTGAGTATCCTGATTTCAATATGGTCTCAAGTGGAGTCATCGACAAGGCTAATGACGAAGATTCGGCATCCTTGGTAGTGATCCTCATGGATGGCACCAGCTATCAACGATTAGTAAATCACCGATCTTAAAAAAACATGATGAAAGAAGGGTATACTCCCTCTGGAAGAATCAATCGCCAAAAGTGTAGGACCGAACACGGCGACTAAAGGGGGGTGAATAGGTGACACACAAAATTTCTTGCGAAACTTGATGGCCTTCTCCTACTTGATCACCCAGCGCTCCTCAACGGAAAAAGAAACCGGAAGCAAAACGAGAGAAACTCTGATGAGGACATCCCAACCATGCAGACCTTGGCGACCTCCTCGCAGACCTCGGCGACCTCCTCGCAGACCTCACCGACCTCTACTCCGACATCGCCGACCTCCACACCGACCATGCCGAGCACAACTACACCAGCCCAAGTCTTTAAAGGACCAATTACACGTAGTCAGGCAAAGGAACTACAACAAGAGGTGAACGCGCTACTTTGTGAAGCGCATTTAAATATTAATGAGAATTATATACTGCCTAAGTCGAGTACATTGCTATTACTCAGGTTTACCAAGGAGGATGACAAGAACACACAAGGCGATGAATACAAAGAAGAACCACGTTCGAATTCGTCCAGTCCTGCAGAACAGTCTGAAAGAAATAATCATAACTTTTGATTCCCAAAAGCTATGAAGGCCAATGGGTACTTGTTGGAAAGCTCTTGAAGTCTAGTTTCCAATGACACCAACCCCGACCAGTTTTGAGAAACCGTTATGGCGCCCGACCAGTTTTAGTGCATACTGGTCAGAAGCTCAACAGTCTGCATGAAGCTAAAGTTGCCGTGTAAAACTGTATCATTCTACAAAGTTCCGAGATGCATACTATACATGGTGTGAAAGCTTATCAAGTTAGCTTTCCAACGCATCCAGCCGCACGTCATTTGAAGCTTCCAAGGTGGAGTTATTGCCTAAACACTGAAGACTGCGCCGAAGACCAACAGCTACGCGGAAACTCTCCAGAAGCTGATTTCGTAGAGACCCTTTCACATAGTCTATCTTTTCATTTCCATTTCGTGTTTTCACTTATCAAGGAGGGTTGTTCCTTGTATAAATACTCCATTGCTTCATAGCAATGATAGACTTTTGATAATCGAAATACAAACCCCTTTGTTCAGCTGTGTGCTAACAAATCCAGAGAGAAATCTCTACCCCTTAGCTCTTGTGTTTTCCTTCGCGGAGATTACAGAAGCGGCCGCATCATCGGCACCCAATCCGTGCTCCTGGTCCATCGATTCCAGGTTGCGTAGGTTGGTTTCTTTGAGAGTGTGGTTGGGCGAATCCTTGGTTCAGGCTGCCGTATAGAGACGGTGGTTGGCTCCTTGTGCACGTCGTCAGGTTGCACTAGTTATCGCTGCTTGCAGCAAGTTATCGGCCGTTCTTCGGCTAGTTATCAAGACCGGGATCCTACGTCGTGAAGATCGGAACCAAGACTCCATCAAACTCGCAACCTTGTGACTCTATGGATATAGTATGAACACAAGGTTCAATATAAATTCAATCCATGATCCTTGTCACAAAAAGCTTAAAACTTTACAAAGAAGACTAAAAGAAAGGCATCGGGCAAGAAAGATCTCAAAGTTAATGACTTAGAGGCAAGGGAATGCAATACCTAAATTTGTACTATTGTACGCGCATTTTATGCCCGTAGCAACAAGAAGATCACCTCACATGGTGATGAAAATTTCAGCTCAAAAGGAGAAATGAAAATCACAAGCCAAAAGATAAACTCGCAAGGAAACACGGAGCCAAAAGAAAGAGACTAGAAGAAGGTGAGCACGAGCGAATGGAGAAACTTGCACTTCATTAATCTCATAGGTTAGCCCTATTTTAGGCGGATTATAAGAAGTTTTACTCTCCAAAAGCTCTATCCTGTTACAAGGCTAAGCCTATCCTCTCCTCTCCCCTAAAGCCTATCTCTTGGATCTCAAATAGCTGGCTTAAGGGTTACCATCAGCCAACTCCTTCTATTTATAGGCCTAGAGGAGTAGCTTAACCCTTAAGCATCATTATCCCCAAATTACCCCTTGCTAACAATGGTCTCCCACCCACCACAGGGGCATTTTGGTCTGAATTTTGCTCCATCCATCGAACGGCCGTGACACTTTCACGACTTAGCTTCGCCTCGATGCTAGCTTCGCGATGGTTCCACGTGCACTCCATCCTTCCACAGTTTTGAGGCCAAACCTTGAAACCGCCTTGCACGCTTCTCAAAGTAGGACTTGTCGCTGCTTGACTTGCCCTCAAGCAAGCATCCTGATGTTGACGCGTGTCTTCCATCTTGCAATCTTGACTGTCGGCATGTCTCTCCCGCTACCGATCCCTCAGACCGCCTTATCACTTGCATCGGTATCCCTTTCGCTTGACTTTGTCAACACAACATCTTCATCAACCTTCATCACATGCCTTGCTTGATCTTCATGTCTGCAGCTAGGATAACCCTTGACTCCACTTGGCCTCCTTGGTCGTCTGGCACCAAGAACCCCACTTGGTCCCGATCACCCACTGTTGACCGTCAAGTTGCATCCAACACCTGCACATCAATAAACAAGCAAACATGTATCTCTAGAGCCAAGTAATATAATCACATGTTAGTCCAAATCAAATTGCAATTGAGAAGAACAGGCGTGACCCAAAATGTGAACACTGGATGTTCCGATGTGTTCATCCTCTGAACACCGGAGCATTCGGTGAAACATCTCCATTTTGCACCGAGAAAAATCCCTCTCTGGAAAACTCAGTCCGGTGTGCCTCCTTTCTCATCACCGGACAATCCGGTGAGTTTAACTCTTTCATGCTTTGCATTTGCACCCCTCTCTGGAAATATAGTCTGGTGATCACTTGAGCACACACCAGACCATCTGGTGGGTACATCCCCACTGGAACCAAATTTTGCAACCTCTCTGGATGTATTGGTTCGGTGATCACCTTTTGCCTACACTGGACAATCCGGCGCTCATATCAAATTTGGTGTCAAAAACCTTCTTTGCAAGAATTAGTCTGGTGTTGTCCTCCGATGGTCACATTCCACTCACCGGAGTATTTGGGGAGTTCTTCTGCTCTAGGCACACATTTCAACCTCTTTGGAAATATTAGTCCGGTGCTTACCTATGCACACACCCGACCATTCGACAGTTGATTCAAATTTTAGTGCCAGAAGACCTTCTCTGTAGAATCTAGTCCGGTGCTCATATCTGTCATACACCAGACTATACGGTGAGATAAAAAACCCACACACCGGATTGTCCGGTGAGTGAAAACATCGTGCACCGAACTAACTCCAATTTCTTGCAAATATGGTTAGACAATATTATCATTGCAGTACATACCTATGCATTGGCAATCAAACAAGCACTCAACCAAAGCTACACTTTATCAATCACTCATCACAAAGCATAAACCAAAGCACATCTCAACTTGATTTCTCAAAAAGATAGAGATTTATATAGGTTCGGACCTTCCAGAGGATATAACTGACGATGAATATTGGATAATTACCATATACGGGCACCCAACGGTTTCCAATAATTCTCGGAGCATATCTCTATCTCCAGGAAGGGAATCCTTAGATGAAAGGAAACTACCCGTAAGTACCCAAGATATCCCGTAAATAGGAAGGCTTATCTCCAAGAATGGGAAGGAAGACTCTAGAGGACGTACGACACCCTCATATATATACGGAGCCTGGGGCCCCAGCGGAGGAAGCTAAGACAAGTCAAACTAGAGCCAATAGAAGTAGAAGAAGTCACTTAAACCTTTCGACAAACCAGAAGACACCCAAAGCTGAGCAAGAAAGTCACCGACTAGGTTTAGATCCATCTAGGCTAGCCATGTACCCCTTGTAACTGGCTCAGATCAATATAGGATAAACAAGATGTAGAAGTTATTATCCTCAGGTAATCCCAAACTTGTATAACCCCCCGTGTGTTCTTCTGTGATTTATCTACTCAAAGCACCCCCTATTTTTTAACAAGTTTGTTAGATTGGTGGTTCACAAATCATCGATAACTGGCGCCATCCACAGGGATCATGACCATAGGCATTGAAGAATCTACACACAATATGCTGTTGGCATCACCCAAGCCTTCGTAGAGAATTAGTTTTTCGGATGAGGGGTTCTATGACAACTTTACCTCTTCCCGACGAGCCAGTGATCATTCGGGTGAAATTCGACGATGAACTTTTCAGCGACGATTCAAGCAATGAGGTAAGTTGATTTATGGATCAATGCACCAAATATTATGGCATCGAATTCGAACTACTCGACTGTCAAGACAACTGTTAATGTATGATTCATAGCAAGTCGGGATCAATCCCCGCAGCTTCTGACAATATGGATTTTCAAGACACCAACCCGGAGCAATCTTATGAAACATCCATGATGGATCTGGACACTTCCTCCAGCGGAGGTTTCCCCCAAGAAGTTTTTGCCATCGGAAATGGGGGTGACGATCTGGCTAATCATGACGACGATCCTACAAACAGACATGATCCTTCGGCTATGAGTGCAGGCAATGGTCAGCTCCAAATGAGCACACCTCCCTAGATCCTTAACAGAGCCCCAGTCTTACCATCTCCTAACCATCAACAGGGGGAAAAACACTTTAAATCTGTAACCGTTAAGAGGATCCTTCTTTTACAAGAGACCCTCATGCGCCCTCTGACCATAGACCTGGATACCCCAGTGGTAAGTATTGGATGAACTTGTCGATCGACTTGAGGGAGAAGGTTATTGTCCAGGCCGATAACTCTCATCTAGCTCTAGCTAGAAACAATACTAATCGGGGAATACCATGCAATCTCTCATCGTGAGACATGTCGGACTCACAGAGATGTAGCCCCCGGAAAAAAACTCCCCAGGATGACAATCGGGTGAATAACCGCTGTCGAGCCTCGCTAGACTTGCATGAGGACATTAACGACCGACGAAGGTGCCCAAGGGCTTATGAAGGGGCTTTGTCTACCCCTCAGTGATCTAATCGGGGAACGTCCGGACATCAGTCAAATCGGGACCGATCTTTGATTTCTGTGGGATAAACTCCCAAGGTAGCTGGAACCAAGCAAGGAGCCATGAATGGATGCCTGGCTTTCTTGCTAGATCTGCAGAACGTAAGCTGGCCAGAAAGGTTCCACCCCGGGATGATCAAGAAATACAATGGAAGTACAAGTTTCTATAGTTCTATACCACGGCCATCTAAGTGCCTTGTGGGGACATAAAGGTAATGGTGAATTACCTCCCTACCGCTCTTGAAGGCATAGCCAGGATATGATTGACCAACCTATCGCTGGGACAATCTACTCATGGGAATAGCTTTACTATGTATTTCAAGCCAACTTTCAGGGTACATATGTTTGCCCCAAGACGAAAAATGATCTCTACCATTGTGGGTAGATGGAGAACGAAACCTTGCGTGAGTTCATATGCAGCTTCAACAATATCCGGAACAACATCCCCAAGGTCAGCGACTACGATGTTGTTGGAGCAAGAGTTCGTCTTGCCCCAGCAAGTACGGAGAGAGTTTCTTCTAAGGGGGAGACTCAAGCTTGGAGACGAAGTTTAAGATGAAGGAACACCACGAATGTATTGATGATAGAAAAATGTATCACTCTGGGAGGAGTATCATAGCGTGACTTGGTGTGTTTTCACCTTTGTATCCTTTTTTTGCTGTCTTGCCCGTGCTTCCCCTAGAGGACCATGGCCTCTTATTTATAGGGCCATGCGTAGCTTGGCGTACAAGTTATCATAATATACAAATATCCAGGATCTGACCGAATTACTGGGCCTTATCCTAGATAACTACCTTATACCCTATCGTGGAGATAAATATCCACCATGGTAATTATTGCGGTGCCTACCCCCTGAAGGGGGCGAGCAGGTCACCAACTGCAGCCCGGCGCTGCACTGTCAGGGGTGTTAGGGTAGCCTCCATCATACCGGGGTGTCATAGCAATGTCCACTAGCCTAGGTATTTAATGCCGATCACCTCCTCACAGGTAAAGTACGACTGGTGCTTCCCTTTTGGCAGATCTTTCCTGAGGCATGATGACTCACTGAGTAGCCTCTAGAATGCTGGCCCGGGTAGCGGGAGGCCGAGGCCTCGGGAGACCGAGCCTTTGGGAGGCTGAGCCTTCAGGAGGCGGGACTTGGGAAGGCCTGGGCTTCATGAGGATGAGCCTTTGGGAGGATCGAGCCTTCGGGAGGATGAGCCTTTGGGAGGTAGGGCTTCGGAAGGCCGAGGCTTCGGGAGATTGAGCCTTTGGGGGGATGATCCTTCGGGAGGTAGGGCTCTGAAAGGCCGGGGCTTCGGAAGGCGGAGGCTTCAAGAGGCTAAGCCTTTGGGAGGCCAGGCTGATTAAGCCAAGGGGCCGTCGAGAGTCCTCGATAATGATCCCCAATAGTAGCCCCTCACGAGGGCGGCCAGCGGAGTAGTCGGGCCTACGGTTCCTTCGGAGCAGGGCCCCCAGCGCAGTGGTTTGCTGGGAGTGGCTTTTGCTGGCACGTCGGATGGTGACGAGGAGCTCGACCGGATGGTTAGGGAGATTGGCCTCCCCTGGCGAGGAGGTTCTGAAGCCCCTGGCCCATGAGGTCATGGTGTTTGAGGCCTTTTTCGAGGTGGGCCTGGGTTTTCCCTCAGTGCCATTGCTTGAGGAGGTGCTCCGCCACTTCTACGTGGAGCTTCCGTAGCTCCCCGCCAACACCATTGCCTGTCTGGCTACCTTTGGGTGGGCCATGAGGGTGGAGGGGTGCGAAGGGAGGGCGGATTTCTTCGTGGCCCTCCACTTTGCCAGCTGCCAGCCGAAGTTGATTAAGGTCCAGGGGACAAAGAGGCCCCTTAGCTTAGGGAGTGTCAACTTCCAGATACGGCCGTAGTATCGCGATGCCTTCCCAACGAAGGCCATTAACGGCCGGTGGTATACCGGCTGGTTGCAGTGGTGGTTCTACTACAATGTCAGCCCTGTATCGCCCCTTCGTTCCATGAACAGGGATATCGCGTATGTTCCGGAGTCGGAGATGGGGATTACGGATAAACAGTTCGCCTCACGGCTGGCCCTTCTCCGGAGGGTGGCCAAAAAGATGAGGATGCGTGACCTCATGGAGGAGTTCACCATGTTGCGCGTTTGGCCCCTTCAAATGGGCTGGAACTACGTCTTTGAGCAAGGTGCGGAAGAGTGGCCAAAGGTGTATTCTAGCCCGCCCGTCGGTGCTGGTGAGTTCCCTTTATAGTTTGGTTTTTGATCTGCCGATGTGAGCCATCTTTTTCTTCGAGAGAGCTGCCTCCCACTGGAGCACGTGGTGGAGATCGTGGAGGTGATCCTGGGCCCCCTACTCTCGCGGAGTGAGAGCGGCGGGTGGCCCTGGCATGGAGCTAGGAGCAGTACAATCGTGTCTGCTTTTACCTTGGCGTGGGGGCTCCGGCATGGCGGGATCCTCCAAAGCCTAGGGCTGGTGGAAAATGAGCGCGTGCAGCCCCCCCCCCCCCGTCCGTGCAAGGACGCTCCAGGCCCGGCGGCCTTTAGCCTCCGGAGGCTCGCATACCGATTCAACGGCTGAGTCGTCGGAGGTACCCCTGGTTCGCAAGAAGCACCTGAGGTAGGTTGGGAGCGTGAGCGACCAGTCCAAAGGCGAGGGCTAGGGTGGCGGCAATGGCTGGGGGAAGGGCCGGGCCTCCCCGGATATTGCGGGTCACGGCCAGAGCCAACGGAGAGGCGTGGCCTCCGTGGACTACGACTTCGCTATCATTGGCTCGGACGTTGAGGACGCTACGGGCCCTACTGTAAGAGGTTCGGAGGAACTATGTGTGATTTGCTTCATTAGTCATATCCTATTTTTTGGTCGTGCGCTGGGATCTTGATTTGTGTTTTTTTTTGTAGCGACCTTCGAGGTGGATGCGTCCTTGACTCCAGGCCCTGAGGCCCTGGAGGCCCCGCGGAGATCGGAGACTCCTTTGGAGGGGTCTCCGAGGGCCGTCCCGGGGGACGTGGGTTTGTTTCTGTGGGGCCCTGAGCCAGCTGGTGACCCACCCGTGGCGGCTGGTGCTAGAGGCACCATGCCCTCTATCGAGGATCCCTTTGGAGCGGTTGAGGGGAGCCCTGTCCTCGGGGTCTTGACCCTGAACAACTTTGTGCTACGCCCGGAGGCATCAAGGGCCTTCGCTACGGTCTCCTCTCTTCTTCGGAGTGGAGAGGTCGAGCGATCATTGGCCCAGCGTCCTTTGGAGGAGCTGGAGGCACGGTTGGTAGCGGAGGACCTTCAGGTCGGTAGTATTGGTTATGATTTGTGGTTCGGTTTGGTCCTGAGTAGCTCATTCTGTCTTTTTCCATCTTTCATGGTGCCTTGTAGCAAGTAATTTTGACGAGGGCGCTGGGAGGTGGAGGGCGCCAGGCTTTTGCTGTGGCTCGTGACGAGGTTGAGGGCCATCGCCAGGCCTTGGAAGAGGCCCGAAAGCGGGCAGAGTCCGCGGAGGGTCATCTTCGGGAGGAGATGGCGCTTCGTGAGCGTGCGGAGGCTGAGGCATGGAAGGTTGTCGAAGACCTCTGGGAGGTGAGGGAGGTTGCCGATGCGGCTAACGTAGCCCTCGTGTTCGCCAAGAGCAACGTTGACACCCTTCGGGCAGCGGTGGTAAATATGCGGTGAGAGCGGGAGAAGGCTCGGGCATCAGAGGGGGCACTACGTTCGGAGTGCTAGCAGTTAACGGTACTTGCATCCGAGGTGGCCCGGATTACCTCTAATGCCTTGAGTGGCCTAGGGGCTCGGTGCTCGCCACTGCCCTCCAACTCAGAGGCGTTAGTCATGCCGCTCTTCTGGCTTTGCCCCGCTGCAAAGGTCATGGTTGGGGCCACGGAGGTCTATGCGAGGTCCAGCGCTCGTGTGGCCGCTGCGCTTCAGCTGACCCTGCTGCACCAGGCAGGGGTTGGTCCCTTCAAAGCACTGGAGCAGCAGGTGCCAGACTCCCTGGTCGAGGCCTTCCAGTCAGAGGCACCTCTGGCGAAGATTTGCGCAGCCCTGGAGAGCTTCCATCGTGGTGTATGGGTGAAGCATGGTCGGAGCATGATGTTGCGCTTCATGGCCGGTCAGGGGACTCCGGGTGCCCCGTGGGGCCTTCGCCCGAGTTCTTTGTTGGGTGGTCTGGTCCTTCACTCGGAGTCCACGGGCGCTTCGCGGTCCTCCGGGGGAGCTTCGTCTGGCATTGTTGGCCCGCCGAAGCCGAGCATGGATGCCTCAGAGGTGTAGCTCTGCCCCGGGCTATCTTTGTTTTCTTTTCTTTCCCAGGGAGGGGGGTCGAGTTCTAGCATGTTGATTGCCTCCTTCTGCTTCATGTATATAGTCTTTCCTTTATTTGATGGAACCGCGCGCTATCTTCCTGTGGTTTACTTGTGTTGTTTCTAGAATGTTTGTGCCTTTGAATTTTAACCGGAGTCCGATCTGCGTGTATAGGTATGGCAGCCCGAGGCCGGAGGAGGCCTCGTCCGTACCTTGGATAGTGCCTCTGGGGAGTGCGTCCTAAGCATCGGGGGCTACCCCGTTCATTCGTCGGTGGAGTCATTTCGTTATGCCCTGCGATTCCAAGGGGCGTATTGATCCGCAGGTGGCCGTCGATGTCTTGGTTAAGGTCGAGCCAGAGGATCCCCCGGTGTTTGTTCCGGATGTATGTCTTGCTGCAAGAGATGACTGGTGTGCAGCCCGGATAGCTCGGAAGGTTGCCAGCTCATGCTTCTTACAACGCTTTGTCCTTCCCTGGGGTTCTAACGGAAGGGTGCCCTCGAAAATTTTCGAGTCTATCTTGGGCGAGGTGAAGGTGGAGGAGGTACAGGCCGCGAAGGCCTTGCCAGCGGCGTAGGAGGAGGAAGAGCTGGACTTCTCGGCCTTCGACTCGTATCCTTTCCCGGCGGATCCTTCATCTTCCCGAGGCCGAGTCTCCGTTTTGGGCAGTAGCTCTTCTTGCGGAGGGGGCTCGTGTCGGCCTCCTATGTGCAGTTGTCGGGGACGACTCTCCAGGTCCTGCGGTGTTTTTAGGAGGCGTGGCAGTCAGGTACCCTCGTCTTCCCACAGTGGTACATGGGGGTGTAGTAGGTTAGCCAGTTTGCTGGGCATAGATTTGACGTACAACGGTTAACTGTATAAAAAAGGCTCTTTGTATGTCATGTGTGTACAACTTGTGTTATGTTAGCTTGTTGTTTTTATTTCTTTTAATCTCTCTTTTTATGATTGATCGTAGCAACGCTTCGCCTGTGCTCCCTATCCCAACCCTTCGCATTCTGTGGCTACTCAGCGGCCACGGGGTACGAGACTTCGAGGGGCATCAGAAGGGTCGGATGATGGAGACTTTTAGTCATGCTGGTGCTGGGGTGTTTTATCCCTTCGCCATGTTAGGCCGACCTATTCTTAGAAATAACAGAGGGTGTTTTGCTTGTTCAGTATGAAGGCACTACCACTACCTTCAAGATGCTGGAGCGGTCTTTGCCTATCCTCCATTTTAGGTTTTCTGGGCCCAAACGATGACGGAAGGAATGCCTGTCCAGCACAGAGACTTACATCTTCAAGATGCTGGAGCGGTCTTTGCCTATCTGCCACGTAGGTTAGTTAGACCTTAAAGATGGCGGACGAAATGCTTGTCCAGCATGAAGGCTTATGCCTTCAAAATGCTGGAGCGGTCTTTGCCTATCCTCCACGTAGGTTAGCGAGACCTTAAAGATGGTGGATGGAATGCCTGTCCAGCACGGAGGCTTATGCCTTCAAGATGTTGGAGCAGTCTTTGCCTATCTGCCACGTAGGTTGGCGAGACCTTAAAGATGGCGGACGGAATGCCCGTCCAGCACGGAGGCTTATGCCTTCAAGATGCTGGGGGGTCTGTTTTTTTTGGTATCTTCGGAGAGGACTGAGCCTAGGGTTCTCTATACATAGTACTTGCGGAGCGTTCCCTCATTCCAACTGTGTTCGAGGGGGGTCCCCTCTGCATCGGCCAGGTGGTAGGAGCTGGGCCTATTAGACTTGAGGACCAGGTATGGGCCTTCCCATTTGTTGCGTAGCTTTCTTGGGGCTAGGGCACGTCGAAGCACTAGTTTGTTGGGTTTGAAGTTTCATGACACAACCCTTGGATCATACCAAGCCTTAGTTTTCTTAATGTAGTGATCAAGGTTCTGAATGGCATGGAGCCACATGCCTTCGGTAAGGTCGAGGGAGAGCTCCTTTTCTCTGTCAATTTGTGGAAGTTGTACCCTGAGTGAGCAGCCCTTAACCTCGGTGGGGGTCATGACTTCGTCTCCGTACAGGAGGCGGAAGGGTGTGAACCCGATGGCCCTCGTGATAGTGGTGCAGAGGGACCATAAAACCTTGGGAAGTTCGTTGACCCATAGGCCTCGAGTTAAGCCGACGAAGCGGTGATTTAAACCGGAGAGGATGTTGCTGTTGGCCATTTCGACAGCTCCATTGGACTGAGGGTGTCAAACTGCTACGAAGCATAATTCGATACCGAGGTCGTTGCAGAACTGTCTAAAAGACCCAGAATCGAATTGTGTGCCGTTGTCCACCATGAGCTGTCGTGGGACACCGAAGTGGCAGATTATGTTCTTCCAGAAGAATTTCTAGACATTTTTTTGACGTGATTGCAGTGAAGGGTTCGGCCTCGACCCATTTGGAGAAGTACTCAAATGCTACCATTGCGTACTGAAGGTTTCCTTTAACACGGGAAAATAGACCAATGAGGTCCATACCCCAACGAGCCAGGGGCCAAACGAGGGCGATTGTTTGCAAGGGAGTTGGAGGTCGGTGGCTTTGGCGTCCCATCCATTGGCATCCTTGGCAAGTGCGGACGAGTTCATCCGCATCGGACATGATCGTAGGCCAATGAAGCCCCTGGTGAAGTGCCTTACCGGCTAGGGCACGAGGCATCAGATGATCGCCGCAAAGGCCTTCGTGTATTTCCCGGAGGAGGTCGGCTCCTTCTAGTTTAGCAATGCATCGAAGGAGGGGAGCGTAGACACCTGTCTTATAAAGGGCGCCATTTATGAGATGGTAGCCCCTAGCACGATGCTGGATGCGGCGGAGTGCAATTGGGTTATCCGATTCTTCTGTTCCTCTCAGGAAGGATAGGAGGGGGGCCCTCCAGTCCGCAGCTTTGATGGGGAGGATGGCGACAGCCGTCTCATCAAGAGCTCTGGCGATCGGCTGGTGTAGGGTCTCGAGGAAGGTGCCTATCGGTGGGTCTTTACCCGTGGTTGCGGCCTTTGCTAAGGCGTCTGCCTGACTGTTGTCCGCCCGCGGTATGCTTCGTATTGATATGTCGCAGAAGTGTGCCTCGGCCTTGTGAATGGCCTCGAGGTATGTTGTCATGTCTGGGTGCCGGACTTGGAAGTCCTTGTTGATGTGACCAGTGACGATCTGAGAGTCGGTATGGATGATGACTCTGGCTGCTCCCAAGGATCGGGCCTTTCAGAGGCCTAAGAGGACGGTCTTGTATTCGGCTATATTGTTGGTCGTCTTGAAATCTAGGCGAGCAGCATATTGAACCTGCTGGCCTGTGGGAGAGATGAGGACCTTGCCAGCTCCAGCGTCCATGGAGCAGTATGCTCTGTCAGTGTAGATGGTCCAGATGTCTTGGATGGGTGTAGTGGTGGGTTCGGTGGGTGTCAAGGTCCATTCAGCGATGAAGTCCACCAAGATTTGGGATTTGACAATGGTGCGGGTCACAAACATTACCACGAAGGGGGCTAACTCTACCACACACTTGCCGATGCGTCCCATCGCCTCCGTTGCGAAACATGTCGCCAATCGGGTACGAGGTTGGGACAGTGATGTCATAGGCAAGGAAGTAGTGCCGGAGCTTGCGTGAGGCCATCAGTAGGGCGTAGGCTATTTTTTTGAGCTCAGTGTAGCGTGTCTTGGCCCTGGCTAAGGCCTCCGAGATGTAGTATACAGCCCTCTGAGTGGGGCGACTGTTACTTTTTCCTCCCGTACCAGGGCGGCACTGATGACGGACGCGGAGATGGATAGGTACAAGAGCAGTCCTTCGTCGGGGAGGGGCATCGCAAGTGTTTCGAGGTGGGAAAGGTGTGCCTTTAGGGCCTCGAATGCCGCCTGGCAGTTCGGCGTCTAGCTAAATGGCTCGGAGCCCCTTAGCGTTTTAAAGAAAGGGAGGCTGTGCTCAGCAGATTTTGCAAGGAAGCGGCTGAGGGCCGCGAGGCAGCCGGCTAGGCGTTGTACTTCTTTCGGATTGATGGGAGGCAATATTTCTGCGATGGCATGAATCTTGCCAGGATTGGCCTCGATGCCTCTTCGGGAGACAAGATATCCTAGTATCTTAGCACCCCTTGCGCCAAATATGCATTTTTCTGGGTTCAGCCGTATGCCAGCGGCTCGGAGGCTGTTGAATGTTTCTTGTAGGTCGGCAACATGGTTGGCTTCTAGCTGAATTTTTACCACGAGATCTTCCACATAGGCCTCGACGTTGTGGCCCAACTGCTACTGCAGCACCTTGTGTACTAGGTGAGAGAAGGTGGCCCCGACGTTTTGAAGACCGAAGGGCATCCGGACGTAGCAGTATACTCCGAAGGGGGAAATGAAGCTGGTCTTGTTCTCATCCTCCGTTGCCATCCACACCTGGTTGTACTCGGAGTAGGCATCGAGGAAGCTTAGCATTTCGCAGCCAGCTGTGGAATCCACCAGCTGGTCAATGCGGGGAAGGGGGTACGGATCCCGAGGGCATACTTTGTTTAATGATGTGAAATCGATGCACATACGCCATTTTTCGCTATGTTTCTCGACCAGGACGGTGTTGGAGAGCCAATTGGAGTGGATGACCTCTCGGATAACACCGGCTTTCAGCAACTTCTGGACTTCTTCCTTTACGGCTTCTACCCACTCCGGAGAAAGATTGCGAAGCCCCTAGCGTACGCGCCTTGCCTTCGGGTCGACCTGGAGCAACTGCTCGATGATGCTGCGGTCAACTCCTGGGAGGTCCAGCGGGAACGATGTGAAGATGTCGAGATTACTCTGTAAGACTGCCAGAAGTTGGGCTTCTTGCCCGAAGGTGAGGTCCGCCCCTATTCGAAAGGTCCAGTCAGGTTGGTCTTGGTGTATCGGGACCAACTTTATGTCCCCCTCCGGTTGTGGCCTCAGAGGGCAGTGGTGCCCGGGATGCACCGATGGAGGGTCCTTTGAGTCCTCCTGTGTCCTAGTGTGGATATGGCGACTAGGAAGTGGATCAGGGTGTCCATACTCAATGTGTCTAACCAGGTCTTGGTCGCCGTGGACGGTTATTAGCCCCTAGGTCCGGGCATCTTCAGGCAGAGGTATTTGTGATGGGGTACAACTTCAAATCTGTTCAGAGTTCCTCGTCCCAGATGGCATTGTAGGCGTACGGTACGTCCACGACGTCAAAGGTGATGACCTTGGATCATGATGCAGAGCCTTCACCGAAGATGACCGGGAGTTCTATCTGTCCTAGGGCGTTGAGGGGGGCCCCATTGAATCCCTGGAGGGGTCTGCTGCTTGGTGAGAGCCGGCTTCACGGGATTCAGAGCTGGTCGAAGGCATGCATGAATAGGAGGTCCACCGAGCTGCCTCCGTCGACCAATATTCTTCGGACTTCGACTTCCGCAATGTTGGCTGAGATGACCAGGGCATCAGAGTGGGGAAATTTTATCCCTTCGGAGTCATCGACGGTGAATGTTACAGGGGCGCCAGCCCAGTCGGGGGCCTATCGATGGATGCTAGTCGCTCCGATGTGGTGTACCCCACATGCGTAGTCTCGCTGCTGTCGTTTTGAAGTGCCACCGGAGCTCCCTCTACCGGTAATGGCAAGGACGATATGTTTGCCCCGCACCCCTTCGTCACTGTACCGCTCTAGGGATGACTAGGGTGGTGAAGGTAGGGCCAACTGCGGAGAATTCAGTAGGGCCAGATGGTCGACCCGTCGGTTGGCTGATGGCCTGCGATCTTCAGACTGCCCCTTGGGGGCCCCATCAGTTGAGGCGAAGGCCGCTTGCCTCCCAAGGTACTCCTCTCGGAAGGTGGTGAGGGTTCGACAGTTGTTGGTATTATGTCCTCATCTTGCGCCGTGTAGAGTGCACCAGGATTCTTACTCGGAATGCTGGTTTGGGGCGTTGCTTCGCTCCGGTAGGCCTCCGAAGCGTCCACGACCGCGTCCCCTGGGGTGGGTTTGGTTCGGAGCCCCATGGCTTGGGCTGATATTACTGACTTTTTGGTGTTGTCGTTGCCGCCCCCTTTGGGACCTGGTGGTAAGGGCCTCCTCGAAGCTCCTTTTTGCTGGGGGAGCAAGGGTGTGTAACGATCCGGCCTGCGAGTGTGGTCTCTTGGAATTGGCACGGGAAGCCTCGCTAGCTTGTGAGCTCCTCCGGCGGAGTTTTTCCTCCTCCGCCCATGCATATTCCTCGAACTTGGGCGTCGGTTCAGTCGATCATATAGGGGGCCTTCGGCCAGGCCCTGGGTTGCGGCGTCGATGACCAAAGAGTCTGATATGCCCTTAATCTGGGCTTTGGTCTGGGAGAACCTTCGAAAGTAGTCCTGGAGGGTTTTGTCTAGCCCCTGCCTGATAGTGAGCAGGCTGTCGGAGGTTACTGGTTCGATGAAGGTGCCCTGGAAGTTGCTACAGAAGAGGTCTCGGAGTTGGGACCAGGCATGAATAGTGCTGAGGTCCAGAGCCTAGAACCAACGTGTGGCCACCCCTTCTATGGCGAGGGTGAAGCATTTAGCCATGGTGGCCAGTCCGCCCCCGCTGGCCTCTATGGCTAGGGCGTAGCATCGGGCAAACTCATCGGGATCCGAATCGCCTTTAAACTTGGGCATCTTCAGGGTCCAAAAACCCTCTGGGAAGGGCATGGCCTGTAGGTCAGTCCGCAGGGGAGAGTCGTGGTCTTGCAGGGGGTCCTCACGTCGCCGGCCCCGAGGCTCCGGGGACCGAACGAGATGGGTCCTTGCGCCGAGGGGCTCCTCTGTTCATGGAGCTTAGGTCAGAAACACGCTGGCCATCCTGGGAGAGGTGGCGAAGGTGTGGGCAGCTTCCAGTTCGACCCGCAGGGCAGTCCGTAGCTCCTCCATCTGCGCCAGGAGCGCCTCCAAGCGTGATTACTACTCGGGCGGAACGGTGTTTTCGACGGCAGCACCGGCCACAGCCCCTAAGGGTGCAGCGGGGGCCTTGCCTTGCTGCTGTTGGGTCTCCGAGGTAGAGAACCCTTCATGTTGCCCGTAGCTTGAGTTATGGTTGGGTCGGTGGTGGTCGTGAGGTTCCCGTTCCCCCTGGCTAGGGGGCTATTATCGGTGCCAGCTGTGTATAGTTGGCTGGGCTGCCGCACAGGCGTGACTGGGGGGTCGGCCACTGCCGTTGCGGCCTTGGTAGTCTTCTTCTTGGGTGGCATCCTACCTCTCTTAGCACTTCTGTTTTCGAGTCCCCACGGACGGCGCGTTGTTGGAGCAAGAGTTCGTCTTGCCCCAGCAAGTACGGCGAGAGTTTCTTTTAAGGAGGAGACTCAAGCTTGGAGACGAAGTTTAAGAGGAATGAACACAACGAATGTATTGATGATAGAAAAATGTATCACTCTGGGAGGAGTATCACAGCGTGACTTGGTGTGTTTTCACCTTTGTATCTTTTTTTTTTGCTGTCTTTCCCGTGCTTCCCCCAGAGGACCATGGCCTCCTATTTATAGGGCCGTGCGTAGCATGGTGTACAAGTTATCATAATGTACAAATATTCAGGATCTGATCGAATTACTGGGCCTTATCCCAGATAACTACCTTCTACCCTATCGGGGAGATAAATATCCACTGTGGTAATTATCGTGGTGCCTGACCCCTGAAGGGGGTGAGCCGGTCGCCAACTGCGGCCCGGCGCCGCACTGTCATGGGTGTTAGGGTAGTCTCCATCATGCCGGGGTGTCAGAGCGGCATCCACTAGCCTAGGTATTTAATGCCGATCACTTCCTCGCAGGCAAAGTACAACTGGTGCTTCCCTTTTGGCAGATCTTTCCTGAGGCCTAATGAGTCACCCAGTAGCCTTCGAGAAGTTAGCCTGGGCAGCGGGAGGCTGAGGCCTTGGCAGACCGAGCCTTTGGGAGGCTGAGCCTCCGGGAGGCAAGACTCCAGAAGGTCGGGGCTTCGGGAGGCAAAGGCCTCGGAGATCATGCCTTTGGGAGGTTGAGCCTTTAGGAGGCAGGGCTCCGGAAGGTCAGGGCTCCGGAAGGCGGAGGCTTCGGGAGACCGAGCCTTTGGGGGGCTGAGTCTCCGGGAGGCAGGGCTCCGAAAGGCTGGGGCTTCGAAAAGCGGAGGCTTCGTGAGACCGAGCCTTTGGGAAGCCAGGCTGATTAAGCCAAGGGGCCGTCAGGGGTCCTTGATAATGACCCCCAACAGATGTCATACAAGCATTCACCCAGGGGAGTCAGGAGCTAGAGATGCATTGAAGATATAGCCATTCAGGATCCTGAGATGGTCAAGGAGCTCATGAAGATCATCGATGAGTCTACTAAGGCTGAAGACACGCTTCTCTTTGTCAAGGAGAAGACTCAGGGCATCAAGCGCCCTCAACCCAGGCTCGAGGGCAACAAGGCAAAGGCCAAGCACAAGAAGAACGAAAAGGGAGGTAAGGGCAAGAAAAATAATTCTGAGGAAGTTTTTGCAGATTTGCCTGATGTCCATCTCAACAAGTGCACCAATTCCTCCTGGGGCAAGAGCTCTACACCAGGCTCCAGTGAACACGACAGTAAGCCCGTGCAATCTCCACCAGACCGATAACCACAGCCTCCATGAGTACTACCTCTGGAAGAAGATGGTCAAAGCAGAGCTCAAGAAAGTGGCCAAAGGAAAGAAGAACTAGGTCGTAGCCTAGAGTAGGGATTCCAGCTCCAGCGACAATTAGGATGAAACGGATCCGATGTCTTTTTAGCCAGATGAGAAGACGATCGACCATGTGTTCGGTGGTTCTGCCTCCTACGAGTCCAAAATACAGTGCAAGATGGTGGGCTGAGAATGATGAAGACATCACTCCTTCAGATACATGAATACTACTCCTCAAGGGATACAAGGACCAATTATAAGAGCACATGCGTGATAATTAAACTACCAGGTGAACTCATTTCTTGTTGTTCATACTTTCTTGGATGGGTTTCTACTAAATCCTTGCAATGTTTTATTGCTTAGGAACATGGGAGAAGCACCACAACCTTATCTAGACGTCATCCCTCGAAATTCAAGTCTACTCAGACTCAGGCTAAACTCAGGTCGTGGTCGTGGTCGAGTTCTAAGACAACATGTCAATAAAACGGGCATAACTTTCGCATACAAAGTCCAATTGAGGCATTCTTGGATTTGCTGGAAAGCTTATGACGAAACCTTTCCAATGGATCTGCTTGCACCCTTAGTTTTGTTATAGATTAATTAGAGTCATTAAAATAAGGTGTTGCTCACCATTGTGTGCCTTGTCAGGTCTTGTAAGCGTGTTGGGGTCAGAGTCCAGGTTGTGTACGCCTCTATCGGTGGCTGCACAATCCTAGGTCGACCTCCTCATGCCCCTCCTATATATATACAATAGCTATCATAGTTTAGACTCAAGCTTTGCTTAGATTATTCTGTTTTAGACAGATTCGCTGTATATCAGTTTGTGGAACCTCAACTCGAGTACTTCATTGGTAATTAGTAATATTCAGATTGCATCTACCTATTCTTGCTTGTGTTCTTGATTCGCTTGCAGGAAAAGCCTCCTTAGCGAGGTCAACCATGTCTTGGCATGGTTGATAACCATGGAGTAGTGGTGTAGTTGTTGCGAGAGTTCTCGATCTGTTCTGATCGGAGTCTTTGGATCATCAACGTCGAAACTCCACCAATTGACTGATCATATTACCTACAGAACATCAAGTAAACTCACATCAGAGAACGCCTCAATTGGACCTGACAAGTGAGCCTGTTAAGTGGTCAAACACTGAAATCTCCTTCGGCCAAGAAGATTGCTCTGATAACTTTGTACGGCTAGGCTATTTCCCAATAGTGGTTGAGCCTACAATAAATAACTATAGGGTTACCCGATTTCTTATTGATGGAGGGAGTTCCTTGAACATCCTCTTCGCTAACGCACTCAAAGGGATGCACATCTCTCTGCCTGCTATCAAACCGGTTATTCAAGCCTTCCACGGTATAGTGCCCGGATCTTTGACCACCCCCATCGACCAGATATCGCTCCCTGTTATCTTCGGAAAGCATGACAACTTCCCAACAGAAAAAATTCTGTTCAATGTGGTTGACTTTGAGATGGCATACAATGCCATCTTAGGAAGACCTACTCTAGCCAAATTCCTGGCAGCCACGCATCACGCTTATCAGTGTGTGAAGATCCTGGGACTTGAAGGAGTCATCACCATCCTGGGTTCTCCCAAGACAAGTCTCTGTTACGACAAGCGAAGTCTCGACATGGCAGTTCAATACCAACAAAGTGAGGAACCCAAGAGTTCAAGAATCAAGGTGGATAAGAAGCCTCAGTCATGACCACGACCACAGTGTCCCAAGACGCAAACCCAAAAAACTAGAGGCTTGGCTCCACGTCTAGTCCAGAGCCCTCAAAACAGTGCCTATGCTACCCACGAAGTAATAAGGGTCACTACTTATCGGCTTACTCTAGTATGTGTCATTTAGGTTTAAGATAATAGGTCTACACAGCTCATTGCTCGTCAATAAACTCTGTAAGTCCCAAGTGTTAGTACTAAGAGTAACCTTTTGTAATAATTAAGATCATATTTCCTAGGAAGTTGATCGAATTCTTTTCCTGCCTTACTTGTCTTTCTACGCACCCTCATGCCTGACAAGCGGGGTAAGTCGCTGCTTGAGTTCTTCATCCCAAACGCGCACCCGGGGTGGCAAAAAGCTTTTCTCGACTCAAAGGCAATATGAGCTCTCTTTGTGTTATTACATTTTTACTATTTAAACCACCTATCCAAAATCCTTCTTTCTGAGTAAAGAGTTGGGGGCTTAATAAGTACTAGGTGCTGGAAATCAAAAACAACATATTGTGTAACCTCCGAAAGTAGATTCTAATGAGAAGACAATGATCGTTGCGTTGCGAACTAGGGGTTGTGAAAAGGCTCCTTATCGTGTTCCACAAGTGACTGGGGGTACGACGCCTCTCACTCAAGCGGACCTAAGGCAGGTCTAATAAGCGCAAAAGACAAATTGAAGGAAAAATTCATTAAGAAGTCCATAATATGCTGTTGAGAGAGTCCAACACAAAGTACTCCTATCAAACGTGAAAAGTGTTTAAATTCCTACCAAACTAAAAAATGCTACCAAGTGTTTATTACAGATCACAGGGTAAAGAAAAAAAAGAGCTATCGAGGACGAGACCCTGAATTCCATCTCATCAACAAAGGCTTTGGCTAACCTAGTCGTCTCCTCGACCTTCTACAACGATGACTCCTCCGACTCTTCCCCAAAGCCCTCCTGGAGACCGTCGACGTTAATCACCGGGTAGTGGGCCTTCAAGATGGCTAGTACGAAGGCAACTGCTTGCTCTGCACTCTGCCGAGGTTGGCTCAAGAGGTGCTTAGCCACCTTCCCGCAGAGTCCCCCAAATGCCTCGACAAGCTTGGTCGCCCGGGTAGCCAGTCTGGCAGCGTCATCATCACCATTAGCCTCCGCCTAGATCTTGACCCCAGCAAGCGCCACCTTGAAGACGTTCAAGGCCGCGATAAGGTTTTGGCGGGTGGCCGACATCTTGGCCTCCTCCTGGGCTACGACTTCTCGGGCCATGGAGAGTTCTGCAGAATGGCATTTTAGGGCAGTAGGGTGAAGAGATGGCAAGTCGGGAATACTAGAGATATACCCTTGGTCCAGCCCTCTTGTTCAGCGATCGCCCTTTCCTTCTCAACAGTCACCTAGGAGAGTTGCTGGCGTAGCATGGAAGAGTCTTCTTCTAGCGTGGCCACTCGAGTGGTTGCTCGCCAGGCCTCCTCGTGAACTCTCTTGAGTCACACCGTGTACACCTGTGAAACTTCAGGTTAGTACCCATTATTACATCAACTAAGTAATTATTTTGCAGAAAAGCTCTCAACGTGTAGAAGGATGAGAAGACGCTATCCGGATCGTGACTGGGATGACCTTCAACGATCTGCTTCCAAGTTAGATCCCCGGGCCCATGCACCTGGTTTGGGAGGCAAGCTTGGGAAGCTAGGGGATCATTTTCCTAGCTATCGGCAAACACCACCACATCTCCCTTGGAGGAGGTCACGACCAAGGCCTGGGGAGGCCGAGGCTTGAGGGCTACATTTGGTGCTCCAAGTAGCCTACAAAAAGAGGAAATTAATAATGTGCTCCTATCAACATAGGAAAGAGGTCTGTGGTACTTACACATACTTGGACTACTTCTTAGCCAGGGAGGGATTCACCAGGATCAAGAATGATGTCGACCTCTTGAGGGTCTTCTTGGGTGCGCCTCCCTCAGTTCCCAATCCTGTCGCAGTTAGGGGAGTATCGCTTGATGAACCCATGGGGATGATGGCCTTCCCACGGTCCTGGGATGAAGGCTAAATGTGCATAAAGTCAAGAGTATACCGGCTGCAAAGGCTTCGGGTACAAGCTCAACTTACTCCGAGTGCTCGCGTTGCGACTGGATCCCCGAAAGTCATCGAGAGGGTCAGTTTCCTTGCTAGCGGTGTTGGCATCGGGTCAGTGGAAACTAAGGGGGCTGGGGCTATTAGCGTCGGTGGCCCAGAATCACCCGTTGTTGAGTCGGCCTCCACATTGTCATCGCCCTCCTGTTCTGCTCCACCAGCAAAGGATGGGGCCTATGACGATGCGTCATAGCCTTTGCTCCCACTTGGGCCCACACTGCCCATGATAACAACATCATCTGAGTCTGTAGATGGACCCCCACGTTCTAGGCTTCCGGATTAGGCAGCCCGCTCCTGGGAAGCTAGTCAAGCCTGCGATGACCATTAGTATGGTTGCAACTACTCGAAAAGAAAACATTGTGAAAAATGAGAAGGCTTGTGAGACTTATCGACATGATCCTCCCTTGGGCATCAAGATCCATCTCCACGATGGGGACTGGGACTCTCGAGTGAGTGGATGAAGGGATTGCATCGAAGAGAATCCTGGTTTTCTTGTCGGCCCAGCGAGAGCATTGCAAAAAAAAAAAAGAACAATGTTGACAACATTTAAGTCATGCTTTGCAAAAGAGGGATCAAGATATTGTTAATGCAGTAGATCTCATTTTCTTGAAAAAGATTCAATTGCAACAATTGTGGGAGGATCTTGGATGGGATGATTTTCTTGAAGATGTCAATTGTTTTTGTGTTAAGCATGGAATCAAAATTGCTAATATGGTTGGTTTCTACAAACCGGTTGGAAGAGATAAGAGATTCTTTACAAAAGTCAAGAATTTACATCGTTTCCATGTTAGCATGTTCTTAAGTGTCATTGATAGACAACTTTAAGAGCTTAATAAGATATTTGATGAGGTAAACACAGATTTGCTTCTTTGCATGGCATCATTCAATCCCACTGATTCATTTGTTGCTTATGAGAAAACCAATTTGGTTAAGCTTGCTCAATTTTATCCTAATGATTTCTCAAGCTCAGGGTTGAACCATCTTCCTTATCAACTTCAACACTTTGTTACTGATATACGTAGAGATGAAAAGTTTAGAAAAATAAAGAATCTTGCTGACCTTTCTATTATGCTTGTTGAAACAAAGAAGCACATCAAACATGATGTTGTGTACAAACTTCTCAAATTGGTGCTAATACTTTCCGTAGCTATTGTTAGTGTTGAGAAAGTATTTTCCTCAATGAATTATGTGAAGAATAAGTTGAAAAATAGGATGGGGGATCAATACTTGAATGATTGTTTGGTCACATTTATTGAGCGTGAGTTCTTTTTGCAAGTTAAGGACAATGACATTATCAACCGCTTCCAAGCCATGAAGGAACGCAAAGTTAAAATTAAATTGTAATTTTCATTAAATATTTTGTAATTTCTCTTTTTTCATGGACATCTTTATTTTGAACAATATGTACTTTTAATTTATGCTATTTTGAGTGTTTCATATTTTTTGATTGGACACTTTCTTTTGGCTTGGGAATACCCAATTGCCAATTCCTGGCTCTGCCACTGTATATAAGACGTGCCTCACACATATATGTGCCTGCATTAGCCGCTTATTTGCACAAGGAGTAAGTAATTACACTCACACATATTAATTGTCAAGGGCCACAGGCCACTGGTTTCAAGTGCAATCAGCTGAAAGGAACGTCGAACGCCCCTGTTGCCCGCACAAGAAAAATCAGCCCTGGTCGGTGGTCCATCCACGCTGCTGATGGCTCTAGGACTATAGGAGCTAAGGCACTACACGCAGGGAAGCCTTGTTGCACTGAAAAACCCTACCATGCTAGCTAAATAGCACTTCGAAAATTTCAAAAATAATTTGATTTTGGTGTAAAATGCAGCCGAAGTTTTGAGTTTTGATCGCCGGATTGGCATCATGATCGACGGTCAGGATCCTCGACATGATAAAAGAAAGGAAACACATGTAACAACACCTGATAGTGTTGCATGGTTCCTCCCATGATGTTGAATTGGCACCACCAACCAAGAGCTACCTTCATTCATGAAGATATCAGGGTGCTGCATTGTGTTGGACGTATAGAATGTGTTAGCGACAACAATGAAGTCCTGCAGTTCTGCAGTTGGCATTCAAGTCTTTGCTTAGCACACCGTTGGCGTGCATTAATCTCTCGGAAGGACCTTAATCAAGAAGCGATATTTGCCAACCGTAACTTATCCAACATCTGCAGCATGCAACAACTTAGAGCGCTTACACCAATATAAGTGGACAATCAAGATTGAGCTGCGCGTGCGTAGTGTCAGTGAAGTCCTGCAGTTGGCATTCAAATCTATGGTTAGCACAACGACCGTCCTGTTCTCCTGGAGTTAACTTTTTTTTGCCAGGAACTTCTTAATAATAATAATAATAATAATAATAATAATAATAATAAATGATACGCAACTCTTCTTAGTATTCTAAGGAAAAAAGGGTTTTTAAAATTTATGCCATTATAAATATCACAGTTTCGAAATATGCCATTACAAATCTAATGAAATTAGATACATACCATTTCATAGGTCTGCACCTCTATTTTGTACCATTTCTCATTGCCGTATTTCCGTATGGATGCCCAAAGCCACTTTAATTGTTTCGAGTCTGACCTCAGAGACGGATCTGCCAACCATCGAGACAGCCTTCGCATATTCCCTGTGCAAGCCGGGACGGCCAGATTGTTGCGCCCCCAGCACAACAAGAAGAGGGGCACCGTGTCTCCTGTGCTGAAGCGGGCCAAGAAGCACTCTTTGCTATTGGAGGAGGAGCATCGCTCTGATGAGGAGGTGGAGGCGGAAGAGTTCGGCGACACTTGCCCGCAGCCCCTATTCTGGAGCTCGGCCTCGTCAGGGACTAGCTCCTTGAGGTCTTGGATTCTTACAATGAGACCGAATGTGGCCGTTGCCATGGCCACGCTGAGGTTCGTCTCACCGATGGAGGTGGGGCCGACATGGAGGTTACGGTATGGGGACGTAGCGGCAACGTCGGCCGTGATGGATGCGGCCCTAACGCCGATGAACATCGGGTTGCGGCAGTAGTTCTCCCCGGTGTCGGCACCAGTGAGGCTACCCATGGGCAAGGGGACATCGGCGGTGGCAAAGCTGTAGAGGAAGAGTGACGATGGGCAGGCGTGTGTGGGGAGGCGGCCGAGGAGCGACATGGGCAAAGTGAGGCGGAGGATGACGAGCTTGATGTTGCCACTGCAGAATCCGACGTCAGTGAAGACACTATTGACTAGGGGGTCATCGAGGATGGCGAGGATGAGGTGAGAGAGATTGACCTCGATGGTGTTGGGACCATTGAGTGAGGCAGTGGTATTATAGTGGCTTGGGGGGCAAAACCATCCGTACGGAAATGCGATAGTGTATACATCTATATATATATATATATAGTAAAACTAGTCTGTACACCTAAGAGTGTATACTCCCGGCTCGATCCATAGTTGATCCTATTATAACTGAAATATATACTACTTTTTAAGATGTATATACTACTTTTGATATGTATATACTATTTTCTTAGATGTATATACTTCTTTATAAGTGAAATATATATTTTTCTGAGATGTATATACTACTTTTTAAGATGTACATACTCCTTTCTAAACACCCATTAGAGGGAGAGTATTTACACCGGGAGTACCGAAAAGGCTTCCTATATATATATGTATGTATTTATATATACCTAGCTATAGAATAGCATATTCAATAGCCAGGCCTACCGGCTCAATTAACCCCTCCACCGAATTTTCCTAGCTCCACCTGACCCCTTCCCCTTGGATTTATCGCCATTAGATTCCTTTCCTGAGTGGTTCCATTCACGCCGCCTGCACCCAATCCCTCGGCAGCCGAGATTCGAGTCCTTTCCCAGAGAGAAGGTAGCCCCATAGGCAAGCACTCGTCCATCGATAGCAAATCCACAACCACACTGGCGAATGGTGGCTCCTCTAGCTTCCGCCCTTGCTTACCCTACTGACTGCTATGCTCCCTGGCATAGCGTGTCAGGAGTGGTGCCTAACACGGCAAACCGGAGGCGGGAATGACAGAGTAAACCAGAGCAAGAAGAAGAAGTTCGCGAGTGGCCCAGCTGGCATGCGTATCTTGGCGGGTGTTGGCATGACTGGGGCCCAGAGGGCGGTGTGTGTGGTCTGGAGTTTATAACCAAACATTGTAAACTGTTCACAGTATGAAAAAAGTAACAACGAGTTCTCCCCCAAACTTCCTTCTTCTTCTTCTTCACATTTTCTTCTTCTTCTTCTTCTTCTTCTTCAAGTCTACCTATCATTCTGATTGCTTGCTCACATCTCGGTGATCCTCACCGCCGTCCAAGGGTAAATGACAGATGGTATCAAATTCACCGGTCTTTAGCATGCGATTCATCCCGATTGATCGCAGCATCCCTTCGATTTGAGCAGTAATTCTGAGTTGGTGGTTGAGATTGAGTTCGCCTGATTTCAATCGTGCTGAATTAGACATCCCTTAAATCCAAATCTGGTTCCCACAGCTTGAGGTGTGATCAACACGGCTTTGCCAAAACCATCCCTGTAGACGGTGTTCATCCTGCAAGCGATGGAGGTGGTGGAGAAGAAAGCTGGTGACAGGTGGGATAAGGTTTTGGAGAGCCTAGACATGTTGGTGGCCCAGATCGAGAGTCTGGATGCCACACTATAATAGATGCAGACTCAATTGGACATCACAACCAAAGCAGTGGAGCAAGCCATTCGAGATCATCAGCTGCTAGCCAAACAAGTGGAAGCCAATGGACATGCGGTCACCAAATTGATGATGAGTTAGATGGCTTCATTGGTGGAAGAGATTGGTGGCATTTATCCTCATTCAGAGTTGTTGTAGATAGAGCCCCTACTTCCTTGTCTTGGTCCACACCCAACCTTCACAGTGCGACCAGCCATGGCTCTGGAGTCACACTTCAACTATTCAACATGGGGACCAAGTAAAGGTATGGGTGAGTTTACTACTTTACCTCGTAATTCTCTTCCAAATCTTTTGTTTCCCAAGTTTGATGGAGGGACAAGTGCTTGGATTATTTTCACATTTTTCATGTTCACGAGACTATGTGGGCGACAATAGCATCCTTGCACATGGATGGAAATGCAACATGATGGTTGCAGGTATACAATATGACACATGGCTTAGGCTCTTGGCATCAGTTCATACAGGCAGTAGAGGAGAAGTTTGGTGCTCATGATTACAGGCAGGCTGTGTGTTATCTCCTGGAACTGAAGCAAGCTGATTCAGTGGAGGATTACATCAAGGAGTTTGGGAACATCATTATCAGGTTTCTATGTTCAATACCGGATATGATGAATTGTTTTTTGTCTCTCAATTTGTGTGGGGTTTGAAAGATGAATTAAGGGGCACAATTCAAGCATAGATACTTGATACGGTTGATATAGTAGCCCTACTAGCTAAAGTCCAGCAGTAGGTCTTAGAACATTCTAGAGTAAAAAATACAACTAATATGCGGTCCATAAGCAGTCTACTTATACAGGGAAACCTGACCACAAGCAGGCTGCTCAAGGAGCTCATTATGGAAAGAAAGACAACTCATAGATTGTAGAAGGGCTAATGACTTATGTTATCAATGTGGGGATAAATCTGATGCTACTCATGCTGAGAAGTGCCCTAAGAAGGTGATGTCTCAAGTAAATGCATTAGCTCTGAATGAGTTGGATAAGGAGCTTTCTGAGGCAGTTCTGAATCAGTTGGCAATGGAAGACTCTTTGGCTAATGACCGTTGTTAGTTATACTTGAATGCCATACCAGGAACCACTGGCATGGATCAAATTAGGATCAGAGCTCTAGTGAAGAATCAAGTTATGCTAATTTTGGTGGATAGTGGCAGCTCACACAGTTTTGTCAATTTTGCTTTGATATCAAAGCTGGGGATTCAAACCAGAGTAGTCAAGCTTGCACAAGTAAAAATGGCAAATGGATAAGTTCTCATGTCTGATCAGGAAGTGCCATAGTTGGAATGGTACGCACAAGGACATACATTTCATATAGACATGAGAGTATTGGATTTAGGAGCTTATGATGCCATTTTAGGGTATGATTGGTTGAAACACCCTATAGTCTGCCATTGGGAGGAAAAAAATCATTGAATTTCACACAAAGGTCAGCAAATCAAGCTCCAAGGGGTGCTTCAACCTGAATTGGATATTTTTGAAATTTCAGCAGAACAAGTGATCAAGTGGTGTAAGAGAAATGATGTATGGGCTTTGGTTGTCCTGGAGTATTATATACAACTAACAGGAAATAGAACACCACCAGGTGTTCAAGAGGTTTTAGCTCAGTTTTAGGATGTCTTTGGAGAACCATCTCAATTGCCACCTGCCAGGAGCTATGATCACACTATACCTCTTCTACCAGGAGCAATTCTAGTAAATTCTAAACCTTATAGGTACTCTCCACTACACAAAGATGAGATTGAAAGATAAGTGAAGGAGTTACTAGCTGCTGGTCTTATTGCTCCTAGTACTAGCCCATTTTCTTTCCCATTGCTGTTAGTGCAAAAAAGGATGGATCATGGCATTTTTGTGATGATTACCGCAAATTGAATGCCATCACCATAAAGAATAGATTTCCTATGCCCATCATAGATGAAATATTGGATGAATTGGCAAGAACTAAGTATTTCACAAGTCTGGATATGAAGGCTAGGTATCATCAGGTGAGGATGGCTATTGAGGATGAACACAAAACAACTTTCAAGACCCATCATGGTCATTATCAATTTAGAGCTATGCTATTTGGATTAATAAATGCTCTAGCCACCTTTCATTGTGTGATGAATGAGGTACTTGAACCATTTTTAGGAAATTTGCACTGGTGTCCATAGATGATATATTAATATATAGCCCTACCTTGGATCTGCATTTGGATCATCTCAGAAAAGTGCTAGAAACTTTGAGAAAGCATCAGTTCTATATTAAGATGTCTAAGTGTTCTTTTGCACAACATCAGCTCATATATCTGGGGCACATCATTTCTGACCAAGGTGTGACTACAAATCCTACCAAAACTACTACCATGTTGCAGTGGCCTCCTCCTACTAATATTACTGAATTAAGAGGATTTCTAGGGCCATAGGATATTATGGAAGTTTGTGAATCATTATGAAATTCTAGCTAAACCTCTCATTAGTTTGTTAAAGAAGAAACAATTTCAATGGTCTGACACAGCTCAAGTTGCTTTTGATGCCCTTAAGCAATCTATGGTCAATACACCAGTGTTGGCTCTCCCAAATTGTAATGAATCTTTTGTAGTGGAAACATATGCATGTGATTCAGGTGTGAGTCAATTCATATGTAACTGATACTCAAGCACAAGAATTGTTGGCTAAATTGGTTGTCTGTAGTCCAGATGAACATGGCTATTCATTGCATCAAGATATTATCAGGTATGTGTTGATAGCAACAAATGGCACGGGCAGACTTTTTGTGCACACCTGATAGTCCGGTGTTTAAGGCCGTGTCATCGCCGGACTATCCAGTGAGTAGAAGGGGATTTTGTGTAGAAAACATGCTCTCTGTACAAATTGGTTCGGTGAGTGCTCCGGTGCAAACGCTAAACTATCCGATGCTTGTAAGTTGATATTTGCCAAAAAAAAAACATGTCCTCTGCAAAAAATAGTCCGGCGAGGGTTCTAGTGCAAACGCCGGACTATCTGGTGCTTATAGCTTGAATTGCGTAGAGAGAATTGCTCTCTGCAAAAAATAGTCCGGTGTGTTATCCTAGGTAGCGTTGGATCATCCGATGAGTTCAATGGCAAAACTTGTAGAGAAAATTGCTCTCTGTGAGAATTAGTCCGCTGAGGCTTCCGGCGTCAACGTCGGATCATCCGGTGCATGTATTTCAAATTTTTGCAGCCGGATTTGCTCTCTGCAAATATTAGTCCGGCGATAGCCTCCAGTGAGTGTATATCAAACACTGGACTATCCGGTGTATATTAGGAAAGAGCTCGGGGTCTAGCCGAGTTGAACTCACCGAATATTCCGGTGATCAAAGTTTGTTCTCACCGGACCATCTGGTGTTCAGTCCGAGTCCGACTCGAGTTGGATTCGTAGATCTGTTCAGATTCTTTTCACATTTTTGGCCGAACAGAGCATGTTTAGGGTTGGAATAGAGTCCTACTTTGATTCCTTAGGACCAAGAACACATCCCCCTTATAAATAGTTGAGGGTGGAGGCCGATTGCAACAACAAGCTCAGTCAATAGCAGCTATTGCATCTACCTTTTGTTTTTCTTTACTTTCCTGCACATTAGGGTAGTTTTAGAGCAGTTCTTCACTGCTACTTCGAGTCCCCACGATTTGGGTGGTATTTCTTTGTTGATTTTCTTATAAATCATCCGGGCGGCGATCCTCAAGATTACTGGTCAAAATTCTTTGCTTGTTTGCTCCTAAACAAGTCGCGTGTCACTGCAAAAAGTGATAGTTATCCAGGACGGATTTGTGTTGCATAGGATTGCCATATTCTGCGCCAACAGTATGCAGATATGGTATGGATTGGAGACAATTCTACTTTAAAATCAAAACTCATTGCCGCCCTACACTCTAGTGCTCTTGGGGGACATTCTAGTATTCAAGCTACTTATTAGCGTGTTAAAAGGGCTTTTTGCTGGAAATAATTGAAGCAAGATGTCACAAATTATGTCCAACAGTGTTTGATCTATCAAAAAGCTAAGCATGAACACATCCATTCTTCTAGCCTATTGCAACCTCTACCTCTTCCTACTGGCAGTTGGCAAGATATCTCTTTGGATTTCATTGAAGGCTTGCCAAAGTCTGAAGGTTTTGAGGTAATGTTGGTGGTAGTGGATCATTTATCTAAGTATGCTCATTTTATACCTTTGAAACATCCTTTCACAGCACTGCATGTAGCTTGGGCTTTCTTGGATAATGTGGTGAAATTACATGGCATTCCTCGGTCAATTGTGTCTAATAGAGATAAAGTTTTTATTAGTTCATTCTGGAAAGAGTTGTTCAAATTATGGGACACTAAGTTGTTGATGAGCACCTCATATCATCTCCAAACTGACACCGAAAGAGTGAAACAATGCCTCTAGATGTATCTCAGATGCGTTGTCCATGATTCACCCAAGCAATGGAAATCCTAGCTTCCTTTAGCAGAATTTTGGTATAACTCAACATATCAAATTTCTTTGGGTTGTTCTCCTTTCAAGGCATTATATGGCAGTGAACCACATCTTGGAGCTATGCTAGTTGTGTCACCGGATATGCCAATGGTAGTGACTGAAGTGATCAAGGAGAGGGTGGACCAACTAAAATTGCTAAAGGAACATTTGGCTGTAGCGCATAATCGTATGAAGCTTCATGTTGATAGCAAGAGGACCGACCGCGAGTTCCAAGTGAATGACCAAAGGGATCCAGTAATTTATGAACATATCAATTGATCTTTCCCTGTGCCTAGATGTTTCTAAAGCTTTATACTGGCATCATAAGGCATAGGGGAAATCTTGTTGCCTCAAAGTCAAAGCAGCTCAACGGTTTTCTTTTACCATAATGAGATTTATCTAAAGCAATCTCATCCTCAATTTTGATCTACTTAATATTTAGAATAACATATACCTCTCCTAGATCCTTCATATCAAAGCATCGAGATAAGAAAGATTTGACCTCATTAATAACGGCAGTGCTAGTCCCAAATATTAGTATATCATCGACATACAAGCACAAGATGACTCCTTGACCGCCACCATAACGATAGTATACACACGTGTATGCCTCGTTGACAACAAAATTAGTTGACGTTAATGTTTTATCAAATTTTTCATGTCATTGCTTAGGTGCTTGCTTCATGCCATACACAGATTTTTATAATTTGCAGACTTTCACAAAACCATATGGTTGCTCCACATAGATTTCTTCCTCCAACACTCCATTCAGGAAAGTTGTCTTTACCAACACCAATAATAGAAGCATGCGACCCATTCCCCATCAGTAGGGAGGAAGCCTCTGCAGCCTGCTAAGAAGTAAACAGGGAAACATCAGAACACATGTGAACATTAGCACTAGTATCAAACCACCAGTCAATGGACTAAAATGTAGAACAAACAACATGAGAATTACCGTATCCTCCTAAAGTTGTGGTCTTGCCTATGGTCACGTTAGCGAACTTCCTGCTAAGGTCGTTATTCATGTCCTTGCAGTCACGAGAGTCCTTGGCCATATGTCCAGGCTTACCACAAACGAAACAGGTGATGTTCTTCAAGTCACTTTTTTCTATTTTCTTCTTTTTAAAGCTAGTTATCTTGTTCACTTTGTGACCCTTGTTCTTGTTATTTGTCTTCTTTTGAATGAAAATTTGCACGCTCTCACTTTTCCCTCCATATCAATGGCAGCAATGAGATCTTCAACAAGAATCTCTTCCCTCTTTTGCTTCAGACTTTTTGCAAAATTTCGCCATGCCACAGGCAGTTTGGCAACAATTGCTGCAGCCACAAACTTAGGAGGCAGCACACAACTCAAGTGTGAGATCTCGCCAACCAGGAGTAGTAGGTCATGTGCTTGCACAACAATGGACCTTGCATCATCCATTTGAAAATCAAAAAACTTCTTGCACGTGTACAACCAGTGACCTATTTTGGCCTTTGCATACTTCTGCTCCAGGGCATCCCACAACTGTGTGGCCAACATGAAATTCATGTACACGTTGTATAGATGATCTACCAGTATGGTGAGAAGGCAATAGTGCGGTGTTATTTGCACTCTCAAACCATGCATCCTCTTCAACCTTAAGTGGGAATATAGGGTGGATCACCCACCACAATCCCAAAGACATGAGCCAAAATTTGGCCCGTGTCTGCCACCAATGAAATTTCTCACTAGAAAACCTCTCAGGCTTCATGGCATTAGACGACCAGCCATTGCTAATTCATAAAAATAAGTGCTATCAGATTTTAGGAATGATGGTAAATACCAAAAAAACATTATGTCTAGATTTTATTAGAAGGAAAACTACATAGGATAAACTAGATGCATATACTAGAAGTAGCAGGTCTATCATGTATTTTAGATCAAAAAAGCATATTCTCATGAGGAAACGTTGTGTGCATAACTTACTTATTGGGTTGATGAAGACGAGCTTCCTCGAGAGCAAAGGTGTTGATGGAATCGTAGAACATAGTCGACATCGATTACGTAGTTGAAGTTGAGGACGTCAATGACGAAGTAGTTGAGGCAGGTCACAGTCATCGAGTGGTTGCACCGATTGCTGCCGAAAAACCTGATTGTCATCCCATGCAGGTCTCTATGTGGCACTGGTTTTGGAGATCCCGCTCGCCTCCTCAGTGCATGCTGAGAGAAGAGGATGACAAGGCTTGGTAGTGAATGAAATGGTACAGTCAATGCGAGAGAGAAGAGGATTGGGGAAATGAGGAGAGGAAAATAAGAGAGAGCCAACCAGGACATCTCTAGGTTCTTAAATAGCCATAAAAGTGATAGTTTTAGTAACAAATGGCAATCAAATTAGGTGTTTCAATCTTATTAAGTCACCGGAAGAAGCTGCCATATTTATCCTTGATTTAAAATGTCTATTTTAATCCCATTAAAACAAAACCATCACATTAAAAAAAGATAATTGCACGATTGAGTGCATTTTTTATGCACATGCATTGCAACTCCAAAGTGTGCATGCTTTTGAATTTCATGAATGAGCCATATACGGGCCAATTCCAACACTTTGTGAGTGCAAGGATAGGCATGTTGATCTATAAATGATCTGAATGGAAACCCCCTACCACAATTGTTCATTTTGAGATTTTTTTCCGATTTAGGCCTCCACATGGGAAAAATTTATTTTCATGTTCCTTTCATTGTGACACTACTATAAAATCGGCTTTGTATACCAGCCCATCACTATCAGTTCCTAATGAGCCAGCAGTGATGGGGGCATCACTGCCGATTCATAAGCTGAATGAGAAGAATATGTCATCGTGGCTTACAAACCGGCAGTGATAAGGGGAATCACTGTTGTGGCTTGAGCTGACAATGATACTCGGCTCCATAATCACTGCCGGTTGAGTCCACCAGCCGACAGTGATAGTGGGACATCACTGCTGGCTAGTTGTATGAGCCGGCAGTGATGTCTCGGCTATATAAAAGTGGCCCTCTCCAAAGAGGAGCTCTATTCTTACTCGGTGGTGGCCATTTTTGTCACCTAGTTCTTGGGGGCTTCAAAAAATTTAGGAATCCTAATGCCCTAGGTGTTCTAAGGTATGTAAATTCATCTCCAATCCATTTCTAGTTGAATTTTATTTGCTAAATTTCTCTAGATTTTGAAATGATGGAGATGAACCTATGGCCATGATATTTTAAGACAATGTAGATGCAATTATACCTCATTTATGTTATGGAAGCTTCAATTAGTAGCTTATGGTGGAAAGTGTCTTTATTATTGATTTACATTAGCTATAGGTATGAGCATATTTATTTTTAATTTTTAATGAATTAGAAAAATTAGCCATAAAATTAAGGTATATAGCAAGCTCCAATTATATTTTTAATATTTTAATTAATTAGCAAGCTCCAATATAGAAACTTTAGGTATGAGCATATTTATTTTTTATTTTTAATGAATTAAAAAATTAGCCATGATATTTAGGTATGTACCAAGCTCCAATTATATTTTTATATTTTAATTAATTAGCATGATCCAATATGGAAACTTTAGGTATGAGCGTATTTATTTTGATTTTGAATGAATTAGAAAATTTAGCCATGATATTTAGGTATGTAGCAAGATCCAATTATATTTTTTATATTTTATTTAATTAGCAAGCTCCAATATAGAAAACTTATGTATCAGCGTTTTTATTTTTTATTTTTACTTAATAAGTCCTACATAAGAGTTGAATAATAATAAAAATTTCTGGGGATGGCTCTAACAAACACTCATAGGAAGCAGATGCAAAAGCATACAAAAGGCGGCTCCTCCATCTCTGGCCAATTGCTGGTAGTAGATGCCGATGTAATTTATTTGTTGGTGATTGCAACATCTTCTAGATATTTTGAATACAGATTTACAATAATCATATAATTGTAGATGAACAGAATATAGATGTACAGAATACAGAGTACAAGAACGGATGTGGAGTATTTCCTGGTAGCAGCCGTGGCACACAAGTCAAATACACAGCCTCAATACATGTGTTGTCCATGCGTCGATTGCGAGAACAAGAAGCGGTTTTCCACCACCCAACAAATACATTCTCACTTGATGCCAATGGACTTTATGCCTGGCTAAACCCATTGGACCAAGTACAGTGAAGCTGAGATCATACAGGAACAGCAACACTTTTGCAGAGAAGATGAAGACTTGTGCACTGATATGTCGGCTGACGAATACACCGATATGCCACCTATCACAGATGCGTTGGTCAATGATGATTTAGAGCAGATGTTGGCTGACGACGACAACGATGATCTAGAGCAGATGTTGGCTGGCGACAACGACGACGATCTAAAGCAAATTTTGTGTGATGGGGAGGCGAACTTCACCAGTGAAAGAGAGTTTCAAAAGTTTCAGCGTATGGTAGAGGACTCTAAACACCATTGTTCCTAGGCTACGAGAAGGAGCATACAAAGTTGCATATCGTGCTTTTAGTGCTGCAATTGAAGACAAGAAATTGGTGGTCTAATAGAAGCTTCGTAGAGTTATTACTTTTCTTGAAGAAATTGCTTCCAAAGGGAAATGTCCTGCCAGAAAACATGTACTAGACCAAGCAGGTTGTGTGCCTATTGGGGTTGAAAGTACAGAAAATACATGCATACCCAAACAATTGCATGTTGTATCATGAAGAGTGTGGATACTTGGAAGCGTGTATTGTCTGTGGTGTAACATGGTAGAAGCCTGACGATGATGATATCGATGGTGAAGGAAAGAAGAAAAGGCCTCCCATCAAGGTGGTATGATATTTTACTATAATCCCCCATTTGAAGCATTTATTCATGAACAAAAGGCATGCCAAATTGATGCGATGGCACATCGATGAGCACAAGGATGATGGAATGCTAAGACACCCCGTTGATTCTATGCAGTGCAGAAACATCGATAGGAAATATAAGAAGCCATTTGCAGAAGATGTGAGGAATATAAGTTTTGGGTTGAGTACAGATGGGATGAATCCATTCAGCAACATGAGCAGTAGTCATAGCACTTGGCTTGTGACTCTATGTATTTACAACATTCCTCCTTGGTTGTGTATGAAGTAAAAGTACCTTATGATATCGGTGCTGATACAAGGGCCGAGGCACCTGTTGGGGGGGGGGGGGAAATAAACCAGCCTGAGGATAATGGTTGAAGATTACCATCCAGGTCCCTCCGGAGCCTTGGTCTCCGGACCCTCAGTTAAAGGCTCGATCTCCGAAGTCATTAGATCCCTTCACGGTACCCCTTCGTACCTGTGAAGCCTTCCCTTGGCTCAGCTGGCTCGGTCTCCCGAGGCCTCCTAAAAACCCAACCTCCCGAAGCCTTGGTCCCCCGAAGCTTCGGCCTCCCGAAGCCTCGACCTTCTGGAGTCCTGCTTCCCAAAGCTTTTACCTCCCGGTTCCATGCCTCCCAAGGTCCCCGCCTCGAGCTACTCGGGCTGCCTTCCCGAAGACAACAAGGTGAGTCAGCAGGTCTTGGGAAAGATCTGCCAAAAGGGGAGCATCGGTCGTGCTTTGCCTGCAAGGAAGTGATCGGCATTAAAAGCCTTGGCCTATGGACGCCGCTCTGACACCTCGGCGTGATGGAGGCTATCCTGACACCCCTGACAGTGTGGTGTTGGGTCGCAATCGGCGATTGACTCGCCCCCTTCAGGGGGCAGGCACCACGATAATTACCACGGTGCATATTTATCTCCCCGATAGGGTAGAAGGTAGTTATCCGGGATAAGGCCCAGTTATTTGGTCATATCCCAGATATTTGTACATCATGATAACTTGTACGTCAAGCTACGCACGGCCCTATAAATAGGAGGACATGGTCCTCTGGACAGGGAATGACGGGCAAGATAGCAAAAGAGACACAAAAGGTGAGAACACACCAAGTCTCGCTGTGATACTCCCCCCAGAGCGATCCATTTTTTCTACCATAAATACATTCGTGGTGTTCCTTCCTCTTGAACTTCGTCTCCAAGCTTGAGTCTCCTCCTAAGAAGAAATTCTCGTCGTACTTGCTGGGGCAAGATGAACTCTTGCTCCAACAACACACCGTTCGTGGGGACTCAAACACAAAAGTGCTAAGAGAGATAGGAATCCACTAGGAAAACCACCAAAGGGTTAGCTAAAACCGTCATACCCACCATTGCAAGCATGCAACCATATGCATGTCTGTCTCAGCCATAAGCACCGTATGCATGCTCCAGCCCCGCTGCCGTGTGGGATGGCGTTCCTCCGACCTTGGCCAACTCAGAACCCTGGATCGATACAAGAACTCCAAACGGCACGGAGGCCTTCAAGCCTCTGCACGACGAAGACCTCACCGCCTCAGGAGAGGACGCGTCCGAAGCCACGGCCCCACAGGTCAGCTTCCAATGGTTCTGGGTGGTCCAACCCAGGAGTGCTCCCACCTGGACTTGGTCCCTAGGTATCCCCTTTGACCACACCTGGGATACCCCGAGCGAGCCAACATCTTCGAAAAGTCTGTCCACCCAGCGCCCTCCTTGGGCCCCTCAGGCGAAGGAGGGTTCCAAGGAGATGGAGGGCTCCGGGGTGCACGGACCTCGCCAGCACCTCCGACGCCACCCTCGCAACACCAACCGCGCACAGGGGACCCCAAGCCCACCTCGTCCGGGGAGGCATAGTCAGAACCACTTTGGCCTCAAAAGCCGGTGCACCGGGTAGCCTCGATGGTCTCCCAAGGGGGAAGAAGACCCGGGAGAAACCACAGGCTCCGCGACGCACCACCTTCGGCAGCAACCCCAACGACAACTCCAAGCTCCGGTGCCCCCGAAGGCACACGGGTGCATCCTGCATGGACCAGGGCACGACCATAACACCAATGACTGCCGCACCCTCATGACCTTCCGGGAGGAATACCTCGGAAGGCAAGAAGAATACCTAACCACAGAAGGAGCGAGCGAAGGATGCCGTAGGGTTTGGAGGCCTGGGGCCAACTCCCGGGCAAATCCCTGGCCCCTCAACCCTGCACCATCGCTACCGACCCTACCAACGGTACCACAACTAGCAACAAGAACTGAGTCGCAGACACGCCGTCGCCACGCTTCGGACGGAGCACCTCCGGAGTCGGGTAGCGGCTAAGGTCCAAGGCGGTCGAGGACCACCTCTCCCGACTAACCTTCGACTATGCCTCCAACATGTAGTCGCTAGGCTCCGGATGGATTACCTCCGGGGCTGGGCAACGGCTAAAGGCTGAGGGGGTCAAGCACCGCCTCTCCCAGCCTAGCCAAAGGCTTCAAGGCCACCAAGCCTCACAATAGAGGCCTCATTTCTACAAAGGTACTCCTGCTATTAACCACCGAGTAGTTTACCTAGAGATCCGTCTTTCATACGGCCAGGTTAGAGTCTGTTGAAGGCCTCTAACCTTACTGCTAGAAGTGTTTTTTCAATAGATAGCCACTAATAGAAGTAGTAGAACTTAAGTTACATTCTCATTTAGCATGAACAGTTATATAACCTAGCTATATTCTATGCTACTACTAGCTTATTATTGCCAACAGTAGACTGCAAAACTTAGCTAGTATAACCATGCAAAATCCGTACACTCTCGTAGACGCATCATGCCTAGGTCACCTGGGGGGCGGGTCTGTCCAGGTTTCCTGGAAGGCATTGTGCAGCCTCAGAAGTGTAGTTGCCACGTATCAAGGGATTTCCTTGATAGACCGTGTTGCAGCGCCACCCATAGGACATCTTCGGGTGGCGTGACAAGCCCACGTGTCGCGGACGTAGCATGCCTAGGTCACCTAGAAGGCAAGACTGCCTAGATTTCCTGGAAAGCATTGCGTAGTCTCGGTAGACAGTGAGGCCCATACTTTGCAGGCGCCGCTTATGCCTAGATCACCTGCAAGGCAGATTATGCCCAAGGTGCCCTGGAAGGCATTTGCATAGCCTCGGGTGTCGAAGCCATGCCCCGGGGGATGTCCTCGGTGGCGGAGTTGCGGTGCTCCGGGGAATGTTGTCACAAGGAATCCTTGTTGTACGACATGCCTACACACCGCGGGCGTAGCATGCCTAGGTCACCTGGAAGGCAAGACTGCCTAGGCTTCCTGGAAGGTATCGTGTAGCCAAGATAGTGTGTAGATGCCGGTTATCAAGGGACTTCCTTGGTAATGTAGTTGCAGCGCCCCCGAGGGATTTCTCCTGAGGCGTGACAAGCCCACGCACTAGTAAGCATTGCTTGCCTAAACCCAAGGTCACCTGAAAAGGTTTCCCGGAGGGTAGGCTTTGCCCTGGTAGGAAGTGGAGCCCACACACCGCGGGTGTAGTATGCCTAGGTCACCTGGAAGGCAAGACTGCCTAGGTTTCCTGGAAGGTATTGTGTAGCCTCGATAGTGTGTGGACGCCGCATATCAGGGGACTTCCCTTATGTGAGGATGTGGTGCTCTGAGGAATGCTATCGCAAGGAATCCTCTCTGCACGACATGCTTATATACCACGGGCGTCGCTTGTGCCTAGGTCACCTGCAAGGCAGATTATGCCCAGGATGCCCTGGAAGGCATTGCATAGCTTCGGTCATATAAATGTCACACGCCAGGGCACATCCTTGGTGGACAGTGTTGTGGTGCACCCCGGGCATTTTCTCGGGAGCACAACAAGCCTACACACCGCGGGTGTAGCATGCCTAGGTAACCTGGAAGGCAAGATTGCCTAGGTTTTTTTGGAAGGTATTGTGTAGCTCCAATAGTGTGTAGGACCTTCGGTAGTAATACATGCCAAGGAGTCTTACACAAACCTCCGGCAAAAACAGAGAGTCTTACACAAACCTCCGGCAAAAACGGAGAGTCTTACACAAACCTCCGGCAAAAATGGAGAGTGTTACAAAAACCTTCGGCAAAAACGGAGAGTCTTACAAAAACCTCCGGCAAAGGAACTAATGGGAAGAGTACCCTGGCATCTTGAAGGCTAATGCCTCCGTGCCGAAGGGATACGAAACCCACTGGCCTCCAAAGAGCACAGCACATGGAGCAAAGGGGGTATAAAAATCCCCCTCCCTACAGGGAAAGGTATGACCTGCATGACTCAAACATGTATGGTAAAAGGTAAAATCATTACCCTACCATTTCCTTTAAAGACATATCTCCTATGTCATTTTATGAGTGTTATACTAACATTTAATAAAAGCCCACGCTTCGTGGCATGGGAAACATAGTGGAACCCTTGACTGTCCATTGCAGAGACCGTAATTCATGGCAACGGCTGAGGGCCGAAGGGGTCGAGGACCACTTGTCCCGCCTAGCCTTCGGCTTCGCCTCCGACGCACCGTCGCCAGGCTCCGAACGGAGTACCTCTGGAGCCGGGCAGGGGCTAAGGGCTGAGGGCATCGTGGACCACCTCTCTTGCCTAGCCTTCAGCTTCGCCTCCAACACGTCGTTGCCAGTCTCCAGACGGGGTACCTCGAGAGCCTGGCAGCGGCAAGGGTCGAAGGGGTTATGGACCACCTCTCCTGCCTAGCCTTCGACTTCGCCTCCAACGCGCCATCGCCAGGCTCCGGACAGAGTACCTCTGGAATGGGGCAGTGGCTAAGGGCTGAGGGGGTTGAGGACCACCTCTTCCTCCTAGCCTTCGGCTTCGCCTCCGATGCGCCGTCGTCAGACTCCGGACGGAGTATCTCCGGAGCTGGGCAGTGGCTAAGGGCTGAGGGGTCATGAACCACCTCTCTTGCCTAGCCTTCAGCTTCACCTCTGACGCGCCGTCGCCAGGCTCCGGACGGAGTACCTCCAAAGCCGGTCAGCGGCTAAGGACCGAGGGGGTCGAGGACCACCTCTCCAGCCTAGCCTTTGGCTTCGCCTCCGACGCGCTGACGCCAGGCTCTGGACGGAGTACCTCTAGAGCCGGGTAGCGGCTAAGGGCTGATGGGGTCACGAACCACCTCTCTTGCCTAGCCTTCGGCTTCGCCTCCGACGCGTCGTCGCCAGGCTCCGGAAGGAGTACCTTCGGAGCTGGGCAGCGGCTAAGGGCCGAGGGGGTCGAGGACTATCTCTCCCGCCTAGCCTCTGGCTTCGTCTTCAATGCGCCGTCGCCAGGCTCTGGACAAAGTACCTCCAGAGCCAGGCAGCGGCTAAGGGCCGAGGGGGTCGCGGACCACCTCTCCCTCTTGGCCTTCGGCTGTGCCTCCGACACATCATCACCTTCAACCTGGGCAGTCGCTAAGGAACCCGATGGGTCAAGGACCACTTCCGAAGCCTGTCTCCAAAGGTTCCAGATGGACTTCACTGAGTTAGAAATCTGGAACAAATTGGGAAGGAGGCCCTACCAGTGCTAGGTCCGAGGAGTACGCAATAGCCGGGGACGATGAGGTCGCCACTGCTCCACCCGGTTCTCCTTAGTTACCCTATGTATCTATCACCACCAGATTCATGAGGCTGTCTCTCCCCCCGAAGGAATGAAATCAGCAATGATCTATGCGAAGGCTCAGTGCCCTGATCCTCAAAAAAACTAGCCATCACCTTCGAAGGGGACGAAGAAGCACGGTTTGGAGGTACGAAGGCACACATGCATGCGGTCACCCATTTGAAAGATCCCCTCGCACTCCGATACGGAAGGAGACACAACCGTTCCTGAAGGTCCATGTTATATTACTAAACAACTAGTACATCCAGGGGACACATACTGAAGCAACAGTACAGAAATTGCCATGAAGAAGATAGATCCCTACGGAGCAAAATAGGGTGAGAAAGAGTACAAGGTGACTAAGTTCAGCCATGAGACATGGATATATCACGGCGTCACCAAGTACGCCATCCCGATGACCGCCTTCACCTCCTACGGGTCCCAGCAGGGGCCACGCTTGGGACGGCGTATGCGCCTCATCTGTGGTCTGCCGCTGCAGAAGCTGATAGAGTAGCCGGCTCCTGAGCTGTTGGAGGATGCTGAGGAGTCCGAGGAGGTCGCCGGCGGGGCCTTCTCCCTCACCTTCCTGGCCTCCTCCTGCTTCGCCGTCGGCCCCACAGACGCCTGCTCGCTCTCCCCTCGCAGGACATCCCAGTCGATCTCCTCATCGTCATCGGAGATATCGATGATCTCGACAGGCATGGCCTCCCCGACCAAAGGTCAGGCTAGAGCAGCGGGCAACCGCCTCCCCTGTGGAGATGGAAGTGGCGTGGCCACCAGCACCTCTGCCGACGACTGAAATGATCCGACTCCCAAAGAAGCCGTCGAGATCATTGACATCTCCGAAGAGGATAAGGAGGAAGACGATGCCATACTCAAGTCAAGGTTAACTGCTCGCTCGTGGGGCTGTGGAGACTCCAGTCGGGTGCCCCAGCTTTATACCTGAGGGGCGTGGTCATATCTGGGTTTCCTCCAACACGTGGTAGCGCTCCACGATGAACGCCTCATTTTCTCGCACGGACACCCCATCACATTAATAACACAAAACCCTTTCGGCGCGTGACAGGGGTGTGGGCACAAGACCCTAAACGACCCCCCGCATTGTCCAGTCAGAACACGGCGGTGGCACGTCTTGTCCCGCCAAGCAAACGGGTGGGGTTCTCCAATCCCACACGTAACCTCTACTCTAGCAACCTCAAGGGGCAAGAAAAGCCATACCGAAGGAATCTGGATAACCCATATAGGTCCCAACATGGACCAAGAAGTACACCACATCCATTGACATCCCTCTAACCCGGGGTCCATACGCTGTGCATGATAGCTCCAACAAGCTTCGGGGCAGATCGCCACCACTAGTACACCATCAGCCTTGGGCTCGCCATCGACATCCAAGGTTTCTAAAACAAAAAAACTTCTTAAAGGACAGAGAATTTCCACCAGGCATCCTTGATGCTATACCAGGCTGGGGTTGATTTTTCCTCTGCATCCTCTCCCCCCTACGAACCATCGGGGCCCGAGAATGAGGGGGTACTGTTTGGGGGAAAATAAACTAGCCTGAGGATAATGGTTGAAGATTACCATCCAGGTCCTTCCGGAGCCTTGGTGTCCAGACCCTCAGTTAAAGGCTCGATCTTCGAAATCATCAGATCCCTTCACGATACCCCTTCAAACCTGCAAAGCCTTCCCTTGGCTCAGTCGGCTTGGTCTCCCGAGGCCTCCCAAAAACCCAACCTCCCAAAGCCTCGGTCCCCCGAAGCTTCGGCCTCCCAAAGCCCCAGCCATCCAGAGTCCTGCTTCCCGAAGCTTTTATCTCCCGGTTCCATGCCTCCCGAGGCCCCCGCCTTGGGCTGCTCGAGCTACCTTCCCGAAAGCAGCAAGGTGAGTCAACAGGCCTTGGGAAAGATCTGCCGGAAGGGGAGCACCGGTCGTGCTTTGCGTGCAAGGAAATGACTGACATTAAAAGCCTAGGCTTATGGACGCTGCTCGGACACCCTGGTGTGATGAAGGCTATCCTGACACCCCTGACAGTGCGGCGTCGGGCCGTAATTGGCGACCGTCTCACCCCCTTCAGAGGGCAAGCACCACGATAATTACCACGGTGGATATTTATTTCCCCAATAGGGTAGAAGGTAGTTATCCGAGATAAGGCCCAGTAATTCGGTCATATCCTAGATATTTGTACATCATGATAACTTGTACGCCAAGCTACGCACGGCCCAATAAATAGGAGGCTATGATCCTCTGGACAGGGAACGACGGGCAAGATAGCAAAAGAGACACAAAAGGTGAAAACACACCATGTCTCGCTATGATACTCCTCCTAGAGCGGTCCATTTTTTCTACCATCAATACATTCGTGGTGTTTCTTTCTCTTAAACTTCGTCTTCAAGCTTGAGTCTCCTCCTTAGAAGAAATTCTCATCGTACTTGCTGGGGCAAGATGAACTCTTACTCCAACAGCAACCTGGCAAAGATATCGATGTCTACCTGAAACCAATAATGAAAGATCTTGCAACACTATGGAACGAAGGTGTGCATGTATGGGATGAATACAAATGAGAGAACTTCACCCTAAAAGAAATGCTATTTGTAACAATCCAAGATTGGCCAGCCCTTGGTAACCTATCGAGCTTGATTGTCAAATACTACTTTGCATGCGTGCATTGCTTGGATGAAACAGAGTGCTTGTGGCTGAAGAACTGCCAAAAAATGGTGTACCTAGGTCTTCATAAATTTCTTCGCAAGGATCACCCGTAGCAGATCAATAGGAGAGCTTTTGAAGTGAAATTTGAGACTCGAGACCTTCTAAGCATCGCATTGGGAGACAGGTATATGAGATGGTACATGGACATAATGTTATCCTTAGAAAGGGACACGGGAGTACACCGGTTTCAAAATCTAATCTTAGAGATCATATGTTCAAAAAGAAATCCGGTTTTTATGACTTAGCTTATTGGCTGGATTTGGTGGTTTGACATGCAATCGAGGTCATGCAAATTGAGAAGAACGTGTGTGATAGCTTGATTGATACATTACTAGACATATCAGGCAAAACAAAGGATACACTCCAAGCACGGAAGGACCTAAAATGTTTCAAACTCAGACAGGATCTATATCCCGAAGATATGAAAGAAGGCGAAAAATATCTGGGTCCCGCTAGCTACAGTCTGAACAAGGTGGAGAAAATTGCAATGTGCGAGTGCTTGCATGGAATCAAAGTTCCATCTGGTTACTCTGCCAACATAAAGAGACTAGTAAACATGAAAGATTTGAAATTAATTGGCAGGAAGTCTCATAATTGTCATGTGTTCATGACACAGATGCTTCCAATTGCAATTAAAGATACTCTAGCATCGAAGATCTGAAACACAATCATAAAGCTGTGTTCATTCTTCAATGCGATACCACATAATGCCATCGATCTGACCAAGCTAGATAAGTTGTAGGAAGACATGGTCAAGACTCTATACCAGCTTGAGGCGTGTTTCCCTCCATTATTTTTTGATATCATGGTGCATCTCATTGTTCACAGTGTGAAAGAGATACAGATTCTTGGTCCGTGTTTCTGCATCAGATGTACCCTTTCGAGAGGTTAATAGGAGTTCTAAAGAATTATGTTCGTTTTTTTCTCAAAAAAAAAAACCTTCCCAAACTGTACAAGCTTCTTCCAAAGCATACAACCGAATCGGCTAGAAGGCTGCATGGCTGACAGCTCGGGAATGAGGAGGTCATTGATTTCTATGTCGACTACATGAATCTCAAATTGATTGGTGTGCCTATATCTCGCCATGAGGGGAGGCTACAGGGAAAAGGGACGATAGGTGCAAACTCATTCCGCACTAATGATCTCGTTTCATTCGTGCAAGCACATTTCCCAGTTTCGCAACAATTAGTTGTAGCGGCCCGTATGTCGAAGAACAGCAGAAGATGCTACACACCAAAAACCCTGAGAAGTCCAATGTTTGGATCGCGTGAGAGCACTAAGATTATTTTGGCGCCTGGTTATAAATAGGTGATGGATAAGTAGATAGAGTGTGCTCAATTGAATGTGTTAGCTCACAGACCATCAACTACAATCCTCACACTCCAAGGATATAAAATAAATGGCTATACATTTTATATGAGAGCACAAGATAATAAGAGTGACAACCAAAATAGTGGTGTCTGTATAGATGCCTATGACTGCAATGGCAATAGGGAGACATTATGGTGTGTTAAAGGTTCCTCTTTTCCAGTGCCAATGGATCAAACTCCCAGAGGTCATGAAGATCGATAAGTACAGTATGACTGTAGTTGACCAGAAACTCATCGGATATAGAGAAGAACTATTCGTACTTGCGAAAGATGTTATGCAAGTATTATATGTAAAGGACCTGGACCTGGCTAATAAGGAGGAGCCTCACATGGTTCTTCAAGGAAAAAAAAGGAATGTCGAAGTGAAGAATATCATCGACGAGGAAGACTACAATCAATTCGACGCGCTACCTCCTTTAAGAGAGGACGTTGACCTAGGTTTCATGGAAGACACTGAAGAACCTCCCTGTGGTACGCCGTGATCATAATGAAGGGAGAATCATTAAGCCAGATAAGTAGCTTTATTTGCATATTAATGAAGGACATGAATTACTATGTATTAATGAATGTATCTTTATTATTTATTTACATTAGCTATAGGTATTAGCATATTTATTTTTAATTTTTAACAAACTAAAAAATTTATCCATAAACATAAAGTATATAGGAATATCTAATTATTATTTTTAATTAATTAGCAAGCTCCAATGCAGAAATTTAGGTATGAACATATTTATTTTCCATTTTTAGTGAATTACAATTTTTTATGAAATTGAGGTATATTGCAAACTTTAGGTATGAAATTTAGGTGTATAGCAAGTTGAAATTAAAATAAATATAAATATTGGGGCTTGTAGATTAATTGGAGCTTAAATGAAGTTAATAAAGCTATTCAGTACCAACTTAATCGAATAGACTTGAGTAGCGTAGTGGTTTGTTGGTTCAGACATGGCGGAAGAGGTCATGGGTTCAAAGCTCAGCACGCATGGAGCGCAGACACCTTTTTTTCTCCCCCCCCCCCCCGCGGTAGTCAATGGGGTTTCACTGCCGGCTCAAGATTTGGGGCGGCAATGAAGGGTGTTTCACTACCGGTGTAATTCACATGCCGCTAGTGAAGGTCCGCTTTCAATGCGGGCCTAAATATTGAGCCTGTAAAAGCTATGTGCGGCCTATTGCAATGCCAACACTTGGAAAAATTTGCATCTCTCTGATTTGCCTTCTACTGCGCAGAGCCCTCCCAAACGTCGCAGTCCTCATCCCCGGTGCACGCGCCACCCGGCACCTCCTTGAAGTGTCACCCTCTCTCTAGAGCCCTTCCTGACCTCGGAGCGCCGCTTGTCCCCACCCCACAACATGGCCATCGATCTTCGCCGTGACACCACTGTCTCCTACTCTGTCCAGGCACCGCCTTCCTCCTCATCCATTGCCGCCCTCGAGTTGTGCAAAGCTGAGCCATGAGCTTCTTCACGACCTCCCCGACCGAAGCCGCATCATCCCCTTTGTCCCCCTCGCCAGCCACCTCAGCTTCTTTTTGACATCCACGACGACCCGCCACCACGAGCTGCCTCTACCCAAGCTGACCCCATGGTGACCTCCGCCGCGGTCCAGTGAAGCTCGCCACCCCTTCCTTTCCCCTCTTTCCCACTACAGTGCGCCTTCACCGAGCCTAAGCTACATCGCGCGCCATGGCTCGCTGCTGCCCGGTCATACTGTCGATCCCCTCCACCTGGGTCGATTTTGACCAAGGTCAAAATCTTAACCTAGTCAAGTGGGCCCAGGACCCACAGATCTAGTGATGGGTTGGGTAGATCTGAGTACAAACCGGTTTCTAGGGTATTTGATTTTTGGGAAAATCCAGAAAATGCTGAAGGGAATATTTTTTGTATTGATAAATCGACTGAAATGATGTAAATTCATAGAAAATATATAGAGCTCAGAAAATGTTAAACCAATTTTGTTGGATTTGTTAAATAGTTACCTCTTTAAATTCATATTGGACACTTGAATTTGTAATGTTAACTTTAAATATGCTCGATGATGTTACATATGTGCTGAACTGGTGATAGTTGGACTGCTATGTATAAATCGGTGATAGTTGGACAACCTTTGCTGGTTGATAGCTCATTGGTGCTTTGTACTCTTTTTTTGGGCAAATGTATTATATTATTTAATTATGTAGTACTAGTTGTAATTATGAAATCACAATATTGTACTATTTTTTGGCAAATGTGTTGTGTTATTTAATTATGTAGTATGAGTTGTGTAAAGCCACATGAGAATGTACTTGTTTTGTTAAATGTGGTCATAATGTACTCATTTACAATATTGTATGTGGATGCATTCTATCTATCGATTCTCTCCCGGTTTTCTCACTCTTTCGACAACCTCTCTCCCTCCCTCATCGGCTTTCTCTCTATCTCCCTCCTTCCTTAGCTCTCTGTCTCTAGAATGCTTAACAACTTGTCATCATCGTATACAGAACTCTTAGGAAGGGATGGCACCACCAAACGCTCATCGCCATCAAATGCAGAATGCTCAGGAAGGTGCCTCCTCCGATTCGGCCTAGGTGCAGGAAGGAGATGTGCCGCCGTCAAACATTGAAGAAGGTAGCCAGAGCAACTACCTCAACATGGACCAAACAAATGCCAGTGCAGGTGATGAGGTAATTCATAAGTAGATGAATGCATCTGTTGTATATATGATCGCATAGGTTCTCAATACTTTTTTTGTTTATGTGTGGATGACTGATGCTCCGGAGGGTCACGACAATGATCAATCCTAGGAGCGGCATCATGCCTGAGGTCCCTCTAAGATGTCTGGGGGATGATTTGTCATCACGGAGGACTCACCAGCTAGGGAGCCAACTGTATCAGAGAAAGTTCTGGGGCCATACAAGTCAGTTTGTAGGATAGTTGTTAAGGATCACGTGTCCATCAGCTACAAATTGTGGACTGGCAAATGAGGTGATCCACACGTGGTTCCTGATTCAATCAAGAATGACATCTTGTGGTCCATCATAGTACAGAAGTTCGAGTTCCCTAAAGAGACAAATATGAAAGTAGTTAAGCTAAGGTGCTAATGATCATGGACCTTTCATTTAAGAATTGGAAGGGCACACTGAACATAACCTATATACAGAAAGGTACAATGCTAGATTTAAGCAAATGGCTACAACTGCAATATCATTAGCAAGCCTTTGCAGAGTACAAGTTATCGGAAGAACTATAGAAGTTGAGTGAGGTGAACAAAGCAAACTCGAAGAAGAACCTCTACTCCCATAAAGTTGGCAATCGTGGGTACGTGTGAAAAGAATGGCAATGGCAACAAGAGCTAGATGAACTACGAGATAGAGGTGTCACACCTAATATGGAGGGCTGGAGCGAACGATTGACGCACTTCCTTCGTGGGAGGGGTGCTTCTTACTCGGCTAATAGAAGCTTATGCTTTACAACCTCATGGGACCAGGAAGTGACGAAAACTCCTACAAAAAGGCTCGTGGACGCCCACACACAGTCTGCACAAGGCTCTTTCAAGCAAGATAGGGATAGATTCGAACTCACCTTGGCCCTGGGAAATAAGGAGCACGGTGGTCGCACATAAGGCGTTGGTGTGATGGGTTGGAAATATGGATACCCAGGCGCTGTCGATAGTTACAAGAGACGAAAGACATCCCAAGCAGAACAAGATGCAGAATGAGAGGCAGAACAAGCTAGGATGATGAACATATTTGAACTTGCGCTATAATATGAGAGGGAACATACAGACATAAGAATAAGACAAGCAGTACAGGAAGCCATCAGGATTGAACGGGTCTCCATTGGGAGTGAACAAGGACAACCGATTGCGTCTCATAATGTAGCGCGCTCCAGCCCCGGTGGTCGTCGGAGTAGTTGTGCGTCCACGGGAGTTTTGGGAGCTGACTCCATCACTTATCCCATGGACCACATCACAGCACAGACACCGTATGAACTACACATTGGTGCTAAGAACATTATTGAGAGGAACGATCCAAACAGTATTCTAATTAATCATTAAGTCTACCATTTACTTAATCACGACTTCAACGATTAACCAGAATACTATCCCGATAGTCCCGGCATGTTTTTTGTGCCTAAGATCGGAACACATGCCTTTCCAACATAAGCAATCACAACCAAGCTTAATAAAAAGCGAGTAATTAAATTATATTGCAAGTTCTTAAGTATTTACAAGTTTAACAATTTACAGCAAAAGACATCTAGGAGGATACTCAAACTGATCAACTCCTAGCCAATAGAGAAACTACGCAGCGGAAACAAAGCTATAGAACATAAAAGGTGGGTGAAGCTATATGCCCTTCAGCTTCACCCCAAAAGCGCGACCACCGAGCAGTTGCCTACTCATGTCTGCCACCCCCGGCAGGAGTGAAGTAGCCAAACACCACCTCTTCCTCATCTGCAAAACCTGTAGAGCAGCTGAGTATGAAGGTACTTGCAAGACTTAATCCATATATGGTACATATAAATAACCCGACTCTAAGGATCATGCATGGAGCCATTAGTAAGAAAAAGGTCACAAGGTTAAGTACATTAATATGCTTAAGCAACCTAGAGCAGCTGAGTATGAAGGCACTTGCAAGACACTTATGCTTAACCAACATACCCTGTAACCAACAACTTACACATAAATATAAATGGAAACATAGTAATACAAGAATAGCCAACATCAACATTTCCTAACAGACTATCCATACCATCGTCCCACACTCGTAACTCTACGACCGATGCAGATGGACAGAAGCATACTCATGACCGAGAGCGTCGCAATTCGAGTTGCTTTTACACCCTGCAAGGGGGTACTCATTTACCTACACGACTTGAGGACCATACGGCTCACGTGTCCACACAGGTCCATGCAAGGGGGTACTCGAGTCAACCTTTTCCAATAAGCCCCAGCCATTTTCTCATGCATCGATAGGTGCGGGGGTCATCCAGAACTACTCCCGGAGCAAACTGGATACCCCTACAAGCCCGCCCGCTCACACCATCGACTCACACGCCAAAAGGCCACAACTACAAAGATATTCGGCTTGTCATTCCCATAATGTGACATGTAGTAAGTACGAAAAGTGCTAAAACCAACGGCACCGACAGACGGTGCTTAAACGATGCAAAGCAGTCTATGGTGCCCGGGCTCCTCTCCCAAACTACCCCGAGGAACTCCTTCGGAGCAGAAGACACCTCTAACACCGCCCACATCTCGTCTCATCCTCACCACTCATCCAACCAACATCATCAATGTTGTCATCGTGAACCATAATTAAACCTATAGCTCACGAGCAATGGAAAACTCCACCACTCGACTTCTACTGGTGACCTATACATTGCTAAGCATTTCGAATGACCTTGTAAATTATACATCAACAATATCACCAAGGCTACAAGATGTGGATATTCAACAACTCAAGGAAGAGGTAATGCAATCAATATAGGTTTTACCCACGTAAACCCGACATTGACTCGCTACACATGCAAACATACATAGAGCATATGTTATCAATTTTAGACTCCACACTTCAATTCAAAGGGTGCAATATGCTTAGATGCTTGCTTGGCTGCTCTGGCGGTTGTCTGATACTCCCCGCACAATACTCACAGAACTCTAGGAGGTTGGCATCGCCTTCAACCACGATCACGCCACACTCCAGTTCTTCGTTCAGTAAAGAAGAACGCATGCAATGATGAGCATGAATGAAGTGCAACAATACATGCTACAATATATATATGAAGAAATACCATAAAATATGCTTTATAATGCATGAAAATATTTTTCCTAGCTATAACAAGTCATAAGAAGACTAGAAAAATTAGTTTCACAATTTTTGAATTTGTAAAGAATTAACAGTGAATTAATGAAGCCTCAACCTAATTAATCTATCTCAGAAATTTAATTAATTATTTCATGGCTGGGGATATGTTTAATAGGTAAATTAGGGTATTGTGAAACAAAAAACATTGGTTTCATAATTTTTGGAGCTACGGAGAATTTATTATGAATTTTACAAATTTCAGTAAATAGTGAACTGTGCAGAAACGGTACTGTCTAAGTTGGCCGCAGTTAGACTACCAACATAGGCGGTCAGACCACCGGGAGTGACAGTTAGACCATGTGAAAATGAGGTCAAACCACTGGTGTGCAGAGAGATTTGGGGTCTGGCGGTCAGATCGGCCCGGGGGGCGGTCTGACTCTTGGAACGATGGTCAGACCGCTGTGCTCGACCGGGAGCACTTGGTGAGCTCACCGGCGATGATTCTAGTGGCTTTTGCGTGGGGATTTTGGACCTAGAGCATCATATTGATTTCCTCTACCGCGTAGAACAACACGCACATGTCAAAAACGACCGTGACTCAGCTATTGCCTCTAATGGCGGTGGAGGCCATTGTTGAGCTCGATGAGCTCAAATCCGGTCGATCTAGCCATGGGCAAGGAATGGGAGGGGGTTTAAGGGCTCACCACATCCTAGCAAGCCCGTGGTCCAGTCGTGGAGGTTGGAGAATGGCCAAAGCTCGAAATCACCGTCGGGGAGGTGGTGGACGGCTTGAGGAGGAAGAAGACGTTGCCGAGGAGCTCGGGCTCGACGGAGAAGACCACCTCCGGTGGGGGAGCTCACCAGAGACCTCCTCCTTGGCCTCCCCTTGCCTCTCCTCCTATCCTCCTTTCTCTTGTTCTGTTGGGAGAGCAAGAGAGAAAGAGAGAGCACGTGAGGGAGAGGGAGTGGGTGGGGGTGAGAGAGAAAGGGGAAGGGGGCTGCTGCCCCTGTGTGCTGCACGGTAGGGGAGGGAGGGAGAGAGTGAGCTGAGGGAGTGGGTCGCTGCATGTGGAGAGAGGGAGGGAGCAGGTGAAGGTGAGGTGTGGGGTCGGCTATGTGTGGGTCCCACGTGTTAGAGAGATAAGCAAATTTTTAGCTGCAATTTCTATTCTTTCTCTCCCGCATTTCTTTCTCACTTCCTATTGACCCCAAATGATGTGCTCTAATGCTCCAAACTAAAATTGCTCAAGATTTAAACATTATGCTAATGATGCATAATTATGCTTGATTATGTGATTATGGTTTTGGGACGTGAAAAACCTCCCCCTTAAAAGAATCTCATCCCGAGATTCAGTACGAGTCAGGGAAGAGTACGATGAGTTTAGGAATCATGTTGTGAGCAGATACCATGCTTGTTAGAAATAGAATCTAATGCAATACTCACAGGTCGGTGAAAAACTCGGGATAATCAGCACGAAGCTGATCTTCCCATTCCCACGTTGCTTCATCTTCGGAATGATTACTCCATTGAACCTTGTGAAATTTAGTTGAGCGATGTCGAGTCTTGCGTTCCGCTTCATCCAAAATTCGGATGGATTGCTTGCAATATGTCAGATCGGGTTGCAAGTCTTGATTTGCCATTTCAATGACCTCGGTGGGGACTCAAAGGCATTTCTTCAATTGTGAGACATGGAACACATTATGCACGACAAAGAGGGACGGAGGTAAATCCAATTGGTAGGCCACCTCTCCACGTCAGGCAACAATTTGGAATGGTCCCACATATCGAGGTGCTAACTTCCCTCTGACTTGAAAGTGTCGAACTCCTTTGAGAGGAGAAACATTGAGATACACAAAATCTCCAATCTCGAACACATGTTCTCTCTGGCGGCGATCCGCATAGCTTTTCTGTTATGATTAAGCTGTGAGAAGACACTTTTGAATAGTCAAAATATGCTCTTCTACCTCTTTCACCAAATCCAGACCCAGAAAAGCCCTTTCACCGAATTCGGAACAATTCAACGGTGTTCGGCATCTTCGGCCAGAGAGCTTCAAACGGCGACATTTCAATGCTCGACTGATAACTGTTGTTATAGGAGAACTCGGTGAATGGCAAGCAAATTTCCCACTTCTTCCCATATGTCTTCCAGGATTTGATTCACCCTCTCAGTTTGACCATCAGTCTGATGATGACTTGCGGTGCAATGGAAGAGTTTGATCCTCATAGCCTCATGAAGGATCTTTCAGAAATGAGAATTCAACTGAGTGCCTCAATCAGAGACGATCTTCTTCGGGATCCCATGAAGGCAAACAATTCTGGTGAGGTACAACTCTGCATAGTCCTTAGCATTATATCGAGTCTTCACATGGAGGAAATGTGCCAGTCAATGATGACCCAGATCGAGTCATATCCATGTGAGGTCTTTGGCAATCTGGTAATGAAATCAATGGCGATCTATTCCCACTTCTAGGAGGGAATGGGTAAAGCTTGAAGTGTTCCGGCTGGCTTGAGATGTTCATCCTTCACCCTTCGGTAGACATCACACTCAGCAACATATCGAGCGATCTCTCACTTCATGCGAGTCCACCAAAATTTGGGCTTGAGGTCTTGGTACATTTTTGTGCTCCCGGGATGGATGGATAGCAAAGAATCATGCGCTTCATCCAGAATTCTCTTCCTCAATGCCTCGACTTTCGAAACCACTTGCCAGGTCCCAAACCACAATACACCTTGATCATCCTCAGAAAAATAGATAGCCTTGCCTTCCTTCATTTTTCCTCGGATTCGGGCCATGCCCTTGTCATCCTTCTGAGCTACATTGATTTCATCCAGTAGGGTGGATTTGATCTCCAAGTTTGTAAGAAATCCCTCCGGAACCATCTTGAGTCCAAGCAGGCGAAAATCATCGCAAAGTGTGGTATTTCCGAGCTTGACCGAAAGGCAATTGCATCAAGCCTTTCAACTCAGTGCATCGGCAACCACATTTGCCTTATCGGGGTGATAATGCACTTCCAGTTCATAATCTTTGATTAGTTCGAGCCATCTTCTATGTCTCATGTTTAGATCCACCTAAGTAAAAATATACTTGAGGCTTTTGTGATCCATATAGATACGACACATATTTCCCAGCAGATAATAGCGCCAGATCTTTAAAGCGTGCACAACTGCCGTAAGGTCTAAGTCATGAGTTGGGTAGTTCTCTTCATGGCGCTTCAACTGACATGAGGCGTAAGCCACAACTCTGTCCTCTTTCCATAAGGACACATCCGAGGCCTATGCGGGAAGCATCGCAATAGACGTCGAAACTCTTGTCCACTTCAGGTTGAGCGAGAATGGGAGTGGTCGTGAGTAGTTTCTTCAAAGTCTGGAAAGCTGACTCACATTCACTCGACCACTCAAACACACTTCCTTGCTTCAACAGCTCAGTCATTGGCTTGGCAATCTTGGAGAAATTCTCGATGAACCGGAGGTAATAACCTGCAAGTCCGAGAAAACTCCGGATATCGGTGATATGCTTGGGCTGCACCCAATTTAGCACATCGTGTACCTTACTCGGGTCAACTGCGACACCATTTCCTGATAATACATGTCCCGAAAAAGCTACTTCCATGAGCCAAAACTCTCATTTATTGAACTTGGCATAGAGTTGGTGATATCGAAAGCGGCCAAGAACAACACCGAGGTGTTTTGCATGCTCTTCCTCAGTCTTGGAGTATATAAGAATGTCGTCGATAAAAACCACAACAAACTTCTCAAGTTCTTCCATGAACACGGTGTTCATCAAATACATAAAAAAAGCTGGTGCATTAGTCAAGCCAAAGGACATGATGGTAAACTCATAGAGCCCGTAACGAGTCGAGAAAGCCATCTTTAGAATATCATCTAGTCGAAACTTAATTTGATGATAGCCCAGTCTCAAGTCAATCTTCAAGAAAACTCGGGCACCAGTCAACTGATAAAACAGAATATCGATCCTAGAAAGCGGATACTTATTCTTGACAGTGACCTCATTCAGCGAATGGTAATCAACACACGTTCGCAGAGTACCATCCTTTTTCTTCACAAAGAGTGCCAGGCATCCCCAAGGTGAGGAGCTTGGACGAATGAAACCCTTTGATAGCAACTCCTGAATCTGCTTCTTCAACTCGGCTAACTCATTTGGCGGCATCTTATAGGACTTCTTCGAAATCAGGGCCATTCCGGGCAAAAGATCAATTGAGAATTCCACTGCTCGGTCGGGTGGCATTCCTAGAAATTCCTATCGGAAGACATCAGGAAATTCACACACCACAGGAATATCCCTGAGATCCGGGGTGGTGACGACCTTCAGGGCATAAAAGCAAGGATGAATCTCCTTAAACTTCAAATAGACTTGGGTGCCGGACATGTCATTAAGAGTGACAGTCCTACAAGCACAATCAATAACAGCCTTATTCTTGGCAAGCCAATTCATTCCAAATATGACATCCACTCCTCTAGTATCCAGTAGGTTCAAATTTGCAGAAAACTAAACTCTCATAATGAGAATCTCAACCAAAGGAACGACACGGTTGGTCCTCAACATAATACAATATGATAAGAGGAAGGAAGAACCTTGGTGATCATGTTGTGACTTGAGACATAACTCTCTTTGATAAAACAATGAGGTGCACCAGAATCGAAAAGCACAACTGCAGGGCAAGAATTCACAAATAACATACTCATCAACATGTTGTCTTCCTCATGAGCCTCCTCAGTGGCGGTGTAGCGCACTCGACCATGTTTGGGAACGTGCGCCATCTTGGATACTTGATGAATGGATGGAGCAGGTGGTGGTGGCCTTGGAGCATTCACCGTAGCTCCCGGCTTCGGATAAGGGCAATCACGTGCGAAATGCCCAACGCGCCCACAGTTGTAGCACCGGCCGCCAGGGCCACTAGTCACACTCACTTGAGAACCGGTAGGTCTTGGAGGTTGTCCTTGCGGAGGGGAGAAAGATAGGGGCCGCACCATCCACATTGGCCGTGGAACAGCCGAAGTCATCACATGCGATGGAGGAGGTTGACTCTCCGTTCGTGCATGTTGAGAGCTCCCGCCCATGGAAGGTGATAGAATGCTCTTGTGCCTCTTCTCCTCCTGGTGGTTCTTCAACTTGAACTCCACCGTGAGGGAGGTGCTCACTAGCTTGTTGAAATTAGCGAACTCATGCGCTAACAGCCGATCTTGCATCTTGAAACTGAGGCCGTTCACAAAGCGGTATTGCTTCTGCTCGTCGGTGTTGACCTAGTCCGATGTATACTGTGCAAGGTGGTTGAACACATGTACATACTCCATCACCGATCTGCCTCCTTGCTTGAGGTCCATAAACTCCCGCCTCTTGATCTCCATAAGGCCCTTAGGGACGTGAAAATCACGGAATGCCTGGCGTAACTCCGCCCAAGACACCCGGTGATTAGCGGAGTGCATGGCCAGAAAGTTGGACCACCACGCGCCCACCGCACCCTGAAGCTGATGGGCGGCGAAGAGTGCCTTCTCGTGGTCCTCGCATCGAAGGAGAGCGAGCTTTTGCTTTATAGTACAGAGCCAGTGGTCAGCATCCATAGGATCCTCAGCCCACGTGAAGGTGGGCAGCTGAGTCCGTAGAAAATCAGCAAAGTCATCATGGCGCCCGACCCCACCTCCTCCATGAGTGGCCGTGTTGCGCATGAGAGCCTCGAGGAGTGTCGTCTGGGCCTGACGGTTCTGCTCAATTTGCATGAGCACCTCCGCCATGCTTGGCGGTGGAGGCGACACTGGATTATTCTCATTCGAGGCCTCAGGAAGAGGTGGGGTTCTCATCCTGTTAATGATGACAAGATAGAAGAGGGAATATCAAATTCCGACTTAGTATAATAGTATTATCCGAATATCATTACTTGGATCTCATAATACCCTATACTTGGAAAAATACATGCATATGAGTTATAGAAAATGAAGGTATGCTCGATTCCTATCTACATGTTTCTTTCTCAAACGCGTCTCTCCGCAACAAACATCTGATCACAGGAATTAATATATACAATCATTACCAATCATCACCCTTCGCGCAAAGAAAAGAATAGGTAGCGCGAATGGTGCTTGTGTATCTTGCCGCACAAGCGACATTTGCATACGTTGTTGCCAACGTATTCACTTTCCGTACTGTCGCCTTATGGGACACCCCATGTAATCGTCACATGGGTAGACGACCATATCTACCATCGTATGGTGGATGTTCATACGTTATTACTAACATATTCACTTCCCGTATCATCGCCGTACGGGACACACTAGGCCCCTACCTCGCACTAATTGAGCCCCCAATATTTATCGCTATCAGGATGCGTTCCTTACCTTCTTACCTTTTTCGTCGATTGTGTCGATGCAAAATAAGTCACAAAGGCATCATGCTATGAAACAACATGATGCCGAAATAAGCAATATAAGTACAACAAACATCAACGCATTACACTTAGGGGCATAATATAACAGTTTCATACATATTAATCATGGAGAGGCATAAAAGAAACTTTAGTGGGTTACTTAGTGAATTTGACACTTTACTAACCCACATCCTAAGCATTGTTTAGGCTACTTCATTAAACCAAGCTCTGATACCATACTGACAGGAACCGTCCAAACAATATTCTAATTAATCATTAAGTCGATCATTTACTTAATCACGACTTCAACGATTAACCAGAAAACTATTCTAGTAGTCCCGGTATATATTTTGTGCCCAAAATCGGAACACATATCTTTCCAACATAAGCAATCACAACCAAGCTTAACAGAGAATGAGTAATTAAATTATATTACAAGTTTAATATTTTCACCAAAAGAGATTTAGGATGATACTAAAACTGATTAACTCCTAGCCAAAAGAGAAACTACGCAGCGGAAATAAAGCTATAGACCACAAAAGGTGAGTGAAGCCATATGCCCTTAGGCGTCACCCCAAAAGTGTGACCACCGAGCAGTTTCCTACTCATGCCCGCCACACTCGGTGGGCGTGAAGTAGCCAAACATCGTCTCTTCCTCACGTGCAAAACCTGTAGAGCAGCTGAGTACGAAGGTACTTGCAAGACTTAATCCATATAGGGTACATATAAATAACCCGACTCCAAGGATCATGCATTGAGGACCGATGAAGATGGATAGAAGTATGCTCATGATCGAGAGCGCGGTAATTTGAATTGCTTTTACACCCTGCAGTGGGTACTCCTTTATCTACACGACTTGAGGACCATATGGCTCACGTGTCCACATAGGTCCATGCAAGGGGTACTCGAGTCAACCTTTCCCAATAAGTCCCAACCATTTGATCATGCGCCGATAGATGCGGGGGTCATCCAAAACTACTCCCGGAGCAAAATAGATACCCCTACAAGTCCGTCCACTCACACCATGAACTCGCACGCCAAAAGGCCACGACTACAAAAGTATTCGGCTTGTTGTTCCCATAATGCGACATGTAGTAAGTATGGAAAGTGTTAAAGCCAACGGCGCTGATGGACGGTGCTTAAATGATGCAAAGCGGTCTATGATGCCCTGGCTCCTCTCCCGAACTACCCCAAGGAACTCCTCCGAGGCAGAAGACACCCCTAACACCGCCCACATCTTGTCTCATCCTCACCACTCATCCAACTAACATCATCAATATTATCATCATGAAACGTAATTAAACCTATAGCTCACCAGTGATGGAACACTCTGCCACTCGACTTCTACTGATGGCCTATGCATTGCTAAACATTTCGAATGACCTTGTAAATTAGACATCAACAATATCACCAAGGCTATAAGTATGTGGATATTCAACAACTCATGGTAGAGGTGATGCAATCAACATAGGTTCTACCCACATAAACATGATATTGACTCGCTAGATATGCAAACATACATAGAGCATATCTTATCAATTTTAGACTCCACACATCAATTCAAAGGGTGCAATATGCTTAGATGCTTGCCTGGCTGCTCTGGCGGTTGTCTGATATTCCCTGCACAACACTCACAGGACTTCAGGAGGTTGGTGTCGCCTTCAACCACGATCATTCCACGCTCCATTTCTTCGTTCACTAAAGAAGAACACATGCAATGATGAGCATGAATGAAGTACAACAATGCATGCTATAATATGCATATGATGAAAATGCTATAAAATATGCTTTATAAATCATGAAAATATTTTTCCTAGCTACAACAATTCATAAGAAGACTAGCAAAATTGGTGTCACAATTTTTGGACCTGTAAAGAATTAACCGTAAATTAATGAAGCCTCAACCTAATTAATTTATCTCAGAAATTTAATTACTTATTTCATATCTGGGGATATTTTTAATAGGTATATTAGGGTATTATGAAACCAAAAAAAAATTGGTTTCATAATTTTTGGAGCTACGAAAAATTTAGTATGAATTTTATAATTTTCAGCAAACAATGAACTGTGCTGAAACGGTAGTGTCTGAGTTGACCGCGGTCAAACCGTCAACATTGGCGGTCAGACCGCCAAGAGTGGCAGTTAGACCATGGGAAAACGCGGTCAGATCACTGGTGTGCAGAGAGATTTAGAGTCTGGCAGTCAAACCGAACCGGGGGGTGGTCCAACTCCTGGAACGGTGGTCAGACCGCTAGAAAACACGGTCAAACCGCTGTGCTCGGCCGGGAGCACTTGGTGAGCTCACTGATGATGACTCTAGTGGCTTTTGGGTGAGAATTTTGGACCTAGAGCATTATATTGACTTCCTCTACCGCGTAGGACAACACGCACATGTCAAAAATGACTGAGACTCGGCCATTGCCTCTAATGGCGGTGGAGGCCATTGTTGAGCTTGATGAGCTCAAATTCGGTAGATCTAGCCATGGGGAAGGAATGGGAAGGGATTTAGGGTGCTCACCACGTCCTAGAAAGCCTGTGGTCCGGTCGTGGAGGTTGGGGAATGGTCGAAGCTTGAAATCACCGTCGGGGAGGTGGTGGACGGCTTGAGGAGGAAGAAGACGTTGCCGAGGAGCTCAGGCTCGACGGGGAAGACCATCTTTGGTGGGTAAGCTCACCGAAGACCTCCTCCATGGCCTCCCCTTGCCTCTCCTCCTTTCTCTTGTTCGGTTGGGAGAGCTAGAGAGAAAGAGAGAGCACATGAGGGAGAGGGAGTGGGTGGGGGTGAGAGAGAGAGGGGAAGGGGGCTGCTGCCCCTGTGTGCTGCACAGTGGGGGAGAGAGGGAGAGAGTGAGCTGAGGGAGTGGGTGGCTGCACGTGGGGAGAGAGAGGGAGCTGGTGAAGGTGAGGTGTGGGGTCCGCTATGTGTGGGTCCCACATGTTAGAGAGAGAAACAATTTTTTAGCTGCAATTTCTATTATTTCTCTCCCGCATTTCTTTCCCACTTCCTATTGACCCAAAAAGATGTGCTCTAATACTCCAAACTACAATTGCTCAAGATTTAAACATTATGCTAATGACGTGTAATTATGCTATATTACGTAATTACGGTTTTGGGACGTAACAATTTTCATCAAGGTGGCTTCCAGTGTGGCTTATCCCATCACGCCCAGGAACTTTTGCATGGATGTCCGATACCAAAGGGCTACGCCGTGGTCGAAGTAGACAAGGCAGTTGACTATTACCATCATGTTGAGGTGGACTACCCTTGGCAGGAGGGAGTGAACACTATATGAGAGAACGAGCACTGTTTCATCATGTGGGAGAAGGCCTATATAATATTTCCACCAGGGACAGCTCCCGACAACCTCTACTCTCCACGATACCCTGGACCGCCGTCACCTCGTAGATCTCCATCTCCTTAGCCATCTCCTAGAAGAAGTCGACCTCCTCAGCCATCACCTTGAAGAAGTTCACCGCTCATGAAGCCAACACAATCAAGAAGCCAGCCATCATCTCAGAAAACACGATCAGGTTTCGCAGCATCCAAGAAGCCGACATCATCTCAGAAGTCGGTGCCATCCAAGATGTTGGCAGAACCCAATGATGTCTATTCACTTAATGCATAGCAAACAAAAAAGATTATTGAGGCCAGTGTAACTGCTTTTTTCCATCCTTCAATACCTCCACCAAAGCCTGTTATGCCTAAAGATAGTATAAATTTTTTTATGAATATAGCCAAAATTAAATAGACGGAGGCGGCTTCAAGTAAGCCACCAACTGATTACGAACACATCAATAAGAAGCAGGCCAAGAGCAAATTAGGTTCAACCGTTTTCATTAGATCTAGTACTAATTTGCTATGGTGATATATTCCTACAGTTTTTATTAGATTCTCCTTATCATTCACTCAGACTTAAGAAAGATTATTGTCTTGAACTTGTAAAAGAGATATAAAAAGACTTACTTAACGTTGTAATAGTTTCTTAATGTTAAGCAAGATTATTGTCTTGATTCAGATATTCGATTGACTTGATTTTTATTCGATAGTTTTTTAATGTTGCATAGTTTCTACTGTTAAAAGTTGTGGACATCATTATTAGTGACGTTATAGTAGACTGTCCCAAGTTAAATACGAGATTAAATTGAATTTTTGGTTAGGGTGAGTAAAAATTTAAATTTGATTTTAACAATCATTTACGCATGTGATTACATATTTTTACGTAATCGATCCTACACACTTGGACTGTGGAATCAATTGGTCCGAACCCCGCACTACTAGACACGGCTTATCTTTACAAAGAAGAAAAGTAGACACTGCTTTTGTAGTAAAGAAGGATTGGACACCTCAACCATGATCCATTTCGTTAGGCTGGACCAATACTAAAGCATATACAACCTCTTAGTATGGACAAAAAGTTCAAGTTTTTGGGTATTGCCTTGCAAACTTCAATTTGCAAAAGCTCCCAGCTTACCAGCCAGGCTAGAGCCCGCTTGCAAAAGCTCCCAACTTTCATGATCTTTTGGCTTGATTTCTATTGGAATAGGTTCTCCATACCTAGATCCACCTTCAGTTCAGATTTTGTTGGATTTGGTGTTCATTTGCCCTGATTTTGAACTTGTGAAGTTTTTGCCTCTCGGAGATCACTGTCGAATTCGGCCATTGCACGGACAAGTTTTGAAGATTTGTGGAGGAGCCCATACATGGTTCCGGGAAACTTGATTGTTCTTGTTCTTCCACATGTTTCAGAGAGCCGCCATCTCGGCTATTGCACGGACACGCCCAGGAGTTGATTACCAGAGCAACAGGCCGGTTCAAATGTCCGCGAGATCATTGATTTGGCAGACATCCACACAACAGCAGCCAACTCCCAGACCTGGCATACGTGTTGGCAGTGGAGGAGGACATCGATCAATATTTGCCCAGAGGAGAGGACGGCGCAGCGACTGGGCGCGTTGGCCCACAAGCGGGAGTGAGAGACGGCCAGGCGCGGCTCGGCATGCAGCCCAGTTGGGTGTCGGCCACGCGCGGAGAGCGGCGAGCGGCCCGGGCGCGTGAGTGCCTGCGCTGGTGAGGCCGTGGTCCAGTCAGGTGGCAGAGGGAGGCAAACCGAGGAGATTACTGTGCCGTTTGGCTAGGAAATAAAATTGAAGAGATTCGGTTGTCGGGTGTGTAACAGAACCGAGAGAGAATGAGAGAGTTTTAGAAGGTTTGGGGAGAACCATCTAGTGTTAGAATTTTGTAGAGACTCTGGTAGGGATGCTGCGGAGATACATCTTGTTAATCTATCCATAAAATGAAGATCAAATTTTATCAGATGATGAGTTGGTAATTTCATTATTCATCCGCGTTCTTTGTTTTGCTCTCAGTGCTTTTTTTTATCCTTTAGTCAACATAAATTTTTTTTATCTATCTAAAATTATCCTAGAGAATCTAGGTAAGGTTTTGAAAAGTTTGGTTGGTTGATTTTTATAATTCTTATATAATCGTAAAATTAGAGTTTAATCTATTTTCGTCACCATACGTCATAGTCTGCTTGTGAATGTCATAACTCTTGATCCAAAGATCCGATTGTTTTGATTCTTATTAGAATAATTTCTTAACGTTGTATAGTTTCTACTATTAAAAGTTGAGGACATCATTTATAGTGACGTTACTGTCTCAAACTGAATATGAGATTAAATTGAATTTTTTGTTAGCGTGAGTTAAATTTGAATTTGGTTTTAACAATCATTCACCCCTCTGATATCACATTTTTGCATAATCGATCCTACACACTTGGAGTGTGGAATTAATTGGTCCGAGCCCTGCACTACTAGACACGGTTTATCTTTACAAAGAAGACACTGCTTTTGTAGTAAAGAAGGATTGGACACAACCATGATCCATTTCGTTAGGCTAAACCGACACTAAAGCATATATAACCTCTTAGTATGGATAATCTAGCTGTTACACAATACAACCATCATATTGTGAGATCAGCATAAACAACACTCATGGAGCTAATAACTACGTAATCAACAACATACATGGGAAACATCAACAATGATAAATCACAAGTTTTAGTAACGACAAGACTAGGCTAAAGCATACCATATCCTGCTACCTCTAGGAGCATCCTTATCATCCAATCAAAATCTGCTCACGATACCAGCGATAAATATTGAACTTCACTGAAGGATGTGCCCTTATAATGCTAGGGAGCTCCTCGTACGCACTGCAACTAATCGGTGAGACATTTCTGGATATCACTTTCAAGCATTGTCGCACTTCTGAATATCACTTCAACAAATCAACTTCATGATCCTCTCCTCTAAACCCTTCAATTTCTACTTCGTTAAGATTAACCAAGGTGATTCTTTGTTGACTTCTCGAGTTGTTAGGTTGATCACAATGGCAACTTACGGAGCATGCTTCCCCCACCTAAAAGAAAATTGAAGTACGATGTATTATTGATATTTCACACTATCGTTCCAATCTCAGGCATATGACTAGAACAATTTTTCAAAACGAATATATCAATAAACAAAAAGAATAATTGCCAGATATACACTATGTGAAAAAGGGACGGAGTGACGGGTGATAACCCTCATGGGTGACAGGTCCTGTATCTGTTACTCTGAACGCGTCACTGATGAGTCATTATGGGTGACAGATACAGACCCATCATCAATGTGGTCATAGGTAACAGGTTACAACTTGACCAACACCAATGAATATCATAGGTGACGGATTGTAACGGTGACCCATCACTTATGTCTGATGAACGTGTTTCACGTTTTTTAGACATGAAAAAGTTAAAAAATTCATCCAAGAGTCACCTAATATAGAGCCCATCGCATATGTCCAAATCCACATCATTTTCAAACATATTTCGGTCTTTGCATTTCGTGGGACTTGAACCCGCGCCCAGGGCCTCACGCGCAACTCGCTTACCACCTCAGCTATCACGTGCTTGTGATAGAAACCGGTTATGTTATCCTTTTAACCTTTGTTATCGAAGGTCATAGGTGACGGGTCATAACTGTGACCCGTCACATATGCAAGTCATAGGTGATGGGTTACAGTTACGACCTGTCACCGATGATATTTTTTCCCTAATGTTGACCTGGAGTGTCTTTAGTAAAAAGGGTATAACTTTTGCATTTGTCGGGTTCGGAGAATTTTTCGAGGTCAAAAACGGCTAGGAAGATTGAGTTCTTGCCCTCGGAAGTTTCTGCACTATTTTCGGAACGCGCCTTTGTATCCATAGTCGTCACCCCTTACATCAAACTTGAGCAAAATTTTACAATAATTCTTATTCTAGTGCTACTGAGGTGAAAAAACTAAGAGAAAAATAAAAGAAAAATAATTTTTTTTAGCATCATATACATAATATATTCCCAAGACTGTATATTATATATATACACCCCTGATGAATAAAGAAAAATAACATAAAATACACATATATATGAGTATATGTTTGTACTACTATATATATATACACACACACATGACATAAACCAGGAGTACATGCACTTTTGCACCACATGAAATGATAGCTCTATATATCGATCATATACATCTATAAAAATAACCATAAATGTTGTGTATATATATCTACATAAACCTAAGTATATGAATACCTAGGGGTATATATACACACGATACATGAAATGATAGCTCTATGTATTGATCGAGTCATTGTTGAAGGGTCATAACTTGACCTGTCACTAATGACTAGTTAGGATGACCCGTCACTGATGAGTTAGTCATTGGTGACGGGTCAAGTTGTGACCCGTCACCAATGACTGGCTAGGATGACCCGTCACTTATGAGTCGTAATAGGCGACGGGTCACAACTACGACCCATCACCTATGACTGACCTAGGATGACCCGTCACTTATGATAAGTCATAAGTAATGGGTCACAATTATAACCCGTCATTTTTATCATTAGTGACGGGTCATGTTATGACCCGTCACTCATTTCGTGTCTCTTTTGTCTGTTTTTCACGTAGTGATAGATTTAGCATCATCTTAAGTCTTTGTATATAGGTACAAAGCCCAAGTACATCCAGCACCATTGCTCCATAAACATGCCCTCCTGTTGCAATATCCGTCTCCAAAAAGAGAAGATGCTCATTGGAAGTTGAGATATATCTTGGCCAAAGCTCTGGTTAAGACCACCCAAATTACTCTGCAACAATTTCACTACTACAGAAATGGTCATAAGTGCCGGCTCAAAAAATATCATCAGTTGTGTTTTTGAACCGGCATTGATTACTCGGCACTAATAGTCACGGATTATCAGTGACGGTTTTTGAACCAGCACTGATAATGAGTATTAGTGCTGGCTCTTTGTTATGAACCGGCACTGATACTGATTATCAGTGTTGGTTTCAGTTCCCATTCATCAAGGAAACAACATAGATAACAGGCATATATACATATATTTCACTCATAATTCAATCACAGATAACAAGCATATATACAGATATTTCACTCACAGATATTTCACTCATAAAAAGATATTTTAGTCACGATAAACACTAATACATTAATTCAAACTACAAGCATTTCTAAAATTACATCAAAGACCATTACGTGCATAGTTCCTAAAATTTCAACTCCAAATATTACATCATAATGGTTCAATGCATAAATGAGTGCACTAGCCGTTGCTTCAAATGGAAGTTCCATTGGACTTCAGTAGATAATGAAACCGTTGCTATCACATCGAAACTCATGGTGTGACTGCTACTTTCCTTCACAAACTTCCTGCATTGCGGGCCAAGCACTGTGTACCCCTATCGCTGGGCAAGAAGATGTAAGATTGAAGTCAAGCTACGATATGTCCGTATCTGGGTATTCTAGTAAAAATTCTACAGGCAAAGAGTAGCAATATAGAGGAAAAACTTAATATTATTGAAATAATCTTAGCTACAAGCTACAGGTTCATGTCACCAACTGTTTCAGCTGCATGTAACTGTGAGAGCCTAGGAGTCATTGCATGCACATTCTCATTCTGTTCAAGCGCTTTCAATTTGAAATAGCTGTAATCTGGAAACATGTATCCAAGTTACAGGTCAACCGATTGTAGAAGCACATGGATAGTAGATCATTCAGCCATAAGCCTTTGGTCTATTTCTGAGCTAGATCTATTAAAGTGATATATCCTTCTTTAGGTATTGCAACCTCAAAAGAGATAGTGATCTTCATTTTATTGTTATCAGTCAATGTGGTCATCACCACAGGTGGTGTGCCACCAATGTCCGTAATAATGTCATGTAGCCATTGTAGTTGAGGAAGCATCTACATCAATCGGCATACGAGTTTCTAAAATAATCATGTCAAAATTTGTTTACTGCCAACTGCAATATTAACTGACCTTCTTATAATTTCTAGCAAAGGAATTTTCATCACTGAGCATGCAGATATACCTGGGATAAGTCACAGTTACATCTACATGCCCAGAGAAAAAAACACCAATGCCATATCAATCGGCTCATTTGAAGTTTAAGTCAAAATTAACCTCAGATAATGACTACCATAGAGGTTTAGGGTTTAGTAACTCAAATTTGATAAAAATGGTGCAACAACATGTGGATAATGACTCAATGATGGTCTTAAGCATCTTTGTAGCAAACATGGCCCTCTTAGGGCATGTATGTGATTTTGGTGATTAATGAAAACATAATCAATGAGACTAACATATTTGTCAATTTTATGCTTAAGTAGGTCTCATGGATGAAATACATAAAGAAGCCACTGAAGCCGGGACAAAAATTGATTGAATTAGAGACGTCCCAAGAAAGTTGTACAAGCCGGATGGTCCGGCGATTAGCAAGGTGTACATGCCGAAGTGTTTTTGACAGAGAAGGAGAAAGTTGAAGAACACATCAGATGGTCCAACGCTCAGGAGTTTGTACATGCCAGAGCATTCCGGAGGAAGGAGTTGAAGAAGCTACACGCTAGATGGTCTAGCGCTCTGAAGTTCTACACGTCAGAGTGTTTTGTGCAGAGAAGAAATTGATGAGTTGGCGGAAGAAGATGCACCTTGGACGGTCTGGCGCTCTAAAGATGGTGCACACCGGAGCATTCCAAGTGAAAGGAGAAAATGCACAACACGTCGGATGGTCCGGTGACGAAGAGGTTGCTAACACCGGAGTGTTTTTTCCAGAGAAGGTCTCAACGGATAGTTTGGCGTGATTGTACACGCCAGATGGTCTAGGAATGAAGATTGGATACGCCGGAGTATTTTGCATAGTGAGAAGTAGTGCGGTTTGACTCAAGCGTACACATCAGATAGTCTGGCGATGGAGTTGAAGACAACATCAGTTTGAGGCTATAAATACCACTCCACTCGGTCATTTGAAGGTATGGCAGTAAGCTGGAGTCCAGAGAAACTCATAGACACTTGAGAAGACATCCAAGTCATCTAAGTGCTTAAAGTGATCATCTAAGGTAATTAGCACATAGATTATGGAGTGATTAGTGCTATTAGGCCTAGAGAGAAGTTTTGCTAGGTGATTGCTGCCTAGAGAGTGGATCTAGGAGTGATTCTACCGTATACCTAGAGGTATGCCGGCACCTTGCAGTCTTGGTGACTCATTGGCGCCTTGGGCCTTGATGGCTAAAGTTTGTTGACCCTCCGACTTGGTGTGGAGCGGCGGCAAGAAACTTGTATGAGGACATGGAGACCCTTGCCTTGGTGGCTTAACCTCCGAAGTGAAGACGGCGACAAGTGATCGAAATAGAGGCTAGTGGTGAGACCTCACCTTGGTGGCCTGGTGGCTCAAGAGCTGTGACCGGAAAAGTCTTGGCAACCGGGAGAATATCCTTGGTGGAGCTCCAACATGAACTAGAGGTGGGATTCATACCATCGATACCACGGGATAAAAATCCCTTGTGCCGAGTTTGCTCTTTCTACCTTATTTACGTTTCCACATTTACATACTTGCAATTTACCTTCCTAGATAGGTTGCAATATCTTTTAAACGGTAGAGTAGACACACTAGATAAATCTAGAGTACATTTAGATAGAAATTGATATAGGTTTATCTTGTTAAGTTTTTGGAGCCAAATAGTTTTAAGCTTCCTATTTCACCCCCCTTCTTAGGATGTCACCGATCCTTACAAGTGGTGTTAGAGCCTCGTGCTCTTGATTGGTTTAACCGCAGAGTTGTGACATCCGGGGTTGGGATGGATACTCATAGTGCTCCACATTTTGGCGGCACTAACTGTCCCTGTTGAAAAATTCTAATGTCTTGTTATTTGCAAACCCGAGGTTTAGATATTTGGAGAGTCATCGAGGAGGGGATGAGACAACGCATCACTAACAAGGAAAGACAATTCAATGCATTGGCAAAGAGTATCCTTTTATCATCCTTAAATGTTGATGTATTTAATCATATTTATTCTCTCACCAATACACATGATATTTGGACTAGTCTTATTGAAATACATGAAGGCACAAATGATGCGCACAATGAAAAATATCATGTGCTAGTTACTAAACTCAATAGCATCAAACAACTTTCCCATGAAAATGCTAATGACATGTACTCACGTTTGAATACTCTTGTCAATGTGATTAATGGGTTAGGTTTGACACCAATTGAAGATGATCAAGTGGTGAGAAAAATACTTCAAAATCTTCTTCCAAAATATGTCTCCATCATCTACGACAACCACGAGATCAAGAAGATGACTAAAAGTTAAGTGCTCGACAAGATCACCGCCCATGAGATGACTATGAATATAGGGGTTGAAGCTCCTTCCTCGTTAAACGCCAAGAACCTTACTCTCACAAGAAAGCAAGCTCCATATCCACATATGAAGGCAAAGATGAGGAGGCAAGAGCAAGAGTCAAAATCAAGCGAAGATGATGATGATCAAGATGAAGAGAGAAATGAAGAAGATGAGCAAAATACCTCAAGTGATGAAGAGATTGATCCCAAGGTCGCCAAGCTTATCTCACAAGTGGAGAAGAACATCAAGAGTATTAATACCAAGATTGATCATCGAATCTCCATGAAAGACTTGGTCAACAAAATTGATCATATTAAGAAGGAGAAGAAGACCAAGAACAAGAGGGAGACAAGAGGAAGAGGCAAAGCTTTCACAAGCATAGAAAGATAAGTGAGTGAAGATGATTCAAGCTCAAGTGATGAGAGTTTCACCATCCGTTCCTCCAATAGAAGCTCTCCTCAAGGTCGTCGTCACATAAGTCATCTCACAAGTGCCTTATGGTCAAAGGTATGAAAAATGATGTAAGTGATAATGAATCCGATGAGGATTCACCCTCTTAAGAAGAACTCCTTGATTTGATCAATGAGCAAAAAAGGGCCTTAAAGAAACAAAATTAAGAAATTCGATGCTCTCAATGACATTCGTGCTACCTTTTTTTCCAATTATGAGCAATTATTGAGTAAATTCGAATTGTTAAACAAGAAGCATGAAGAGCTTTGGGAAAAATTTGAGTGCAATAAATCTCAATCTAAGGTCCCTTTGAAGCAATCTACATCTATATTTCATTTTGATCTTAAGGTTAATTTATTTATATAGCTCACTCCTTAGCAATAAGACATGTATTGAGAATATGGTTGTAGAACCATCTATTGATCTCATTGCACAAGAAAATGATGAGCTTAAACAAGAAGTGGAGAGACTCAAGAAGGACTTGATAAGATTAAAGGGCAAAGAACATATCGAACCTTCTTAAGATAACCGTGCTACCATGGTGAACAAGCTTGCGGAGGGGTCCACCGTGATATGCTTCAAATGTCATCAGGAATGCTACAAGTCTTTCTAATGCAAGCAAGCCAAGAAAGAGATCAAGGAGAAGAAGAAGATGATGAATCTTTCCAACAAGACCTCTAACCTCTACACTAAGCCCAACTACAAGATCAAGATCGAAAGCAACCACTACAAGCTCAAGAAGAAGGACACTGGCAAAGTGGTTGCACTTATGGTTGGGAGAAAGGACCGGAGCTGGAACCAACCCATTTGGGTGCCCAAATAAGTCATCACCAACATAAAGGGGTCCCAAGTAAGTCATCACCAACATAAAGGGGTCCCAATCCGGCATTGGGGATTTGGAGAGTTAGCTCACAAGATGAAGAGAAGTTTCAAGCAAAGAAGCTAAGTGTACAAGATTGGATGTATTGATTAAGACTTTGATTATCATATACCTAAATCTCTATCCAAAGGTAAATAAGGTGGTACTAGATGCAAAATCCTTTCAATTGATACATCTTTACCTTGTCTAGGATTGCATTTGCATATTTTAATTCGTTAGAATGCCTAGTGTAGGATTATCATATGGTAGGTTGCTTATGCTTCCTTCTAACCTATGAGCAATCTACATAGTTTATTAGTTGTAGGCTTTTTATATGACACTAATTTTTCATTTGGTATCTTTTATGTGCCATAAATCAACCTATAGGGTAACTCTATTGTTATCAATGATAAGTGTATGTCTCTCACAAATATTCAACACTTGTATGCACATAGTTAGGGGGAGCATAGCCTATGGGTTGTGATTTTCAGACTAACCTGTGTTGCAAGTGATATTTTTTTTAGTCTTATGGAGTAATCTGCATGTCCCCGGATGTATGCAATGCTTAAATGCTTCAGTTGATATTATTGTTAATTCATTAGTACTTTTAAGCTACCTTCATGCATAATATGACTTAAACTTCCTATCTTGACATATTGTCTAGTTGTGCATATGTTACACCCTTACCATATGTATGCACACATATATGGGGAGTTTAGATCATGTTATGTGAGTTTCATAAATTGTGATCCATTGTTTTCCTCTTCAATTGGTATTCACATAACCCTTTCAATTGCATTCCTACGAGTGGTACCATTTGTTATCGGATCATGATTTATGAAGCACTCCCCCAAGTTCTCTATCGTTTTCCATTAAGTTCAACATGTGTTTATAGCCTTTTTGAGATTGTTAATAAAGAAGGAGAATTTTGATGACCAAAGAAAGTGTAATAAGCACAATAAGCAAATGCATGTCTAAGGGAGAACAAGCAAGGAAGCAAGATGACTAAGGATGCTAAAGTCAACAAAGAGGGAGAAGAAGGAAGCTCTTGCATGGATCGGTTAAATGAGATAGTGACGATGGAGAAAGAGAGAGCCACAATAGAAGAGGAATAAAGTGGTAGGAACATGCATCCAAGCATAGTGGTAAGGTATTGTGCAAGTATTTCTATTCATTATTTGTACCATTTTCATTTAATATTTTTATTTGCTTGTCCTCGACTCCTGTTAACAGCATTAGCAGAGGACACATGTGTTATGGTGTTGTGTTGCTCAAGCTTGAGTTCGTAGCTCAGCATATGGGTGTAGACATCACTGATGTTGATGGCGTCGGTGTGTGTGGTGATGCATGTCACGAATGGATCATATTCAGATCCGACACCATGTAGCATGTACATGATCAATTCGTCATTCTCCAGTGGTTTGCCAATAACTGCATGTGGATTAGCAAGGCTTTTTACCTTTCAAAAATATTCTTTGAAGCTGAGCTCGTTCTTTTGGGTTGTGGCCAGCGTAATGCAAATTTGCATTGCACGCACCTTGGAGCTCAATGCGTGCATTCTCTTTTTGGTGCTCCAGACTTCACGAGAAGTTGTGCATCCAACAACACTGGCAAGCACTTATTCGGAGAGGGAGGAGAGGATGGAGTTGAGTACCAGTTGATCTCATTGGTACTAGTTGTTGTACTCCGGATCGATAGCAATCAGAGGCACTTTGTCACCATCATTCTGCATGACAGTTGGGTTGGGATGAGTAATCGTCTCGTCGATGTAGCCGATGACACGTTGTAGATAGAGGAGCAGTTGCGCCGTCCATAGCATAAAAATTGTTGTGCGACAGTTTCACATTTATCATATGATTGAACGCATGCGTGGGTAGGAGTCCAATTTGAGTTGAGGTCGAGGAGGCAGATGTGTCAGAGAACTGCTCTTGCCGGACATAGCCTGTTGTCAGACGGCAAGGCAGAGCGACGAACTCACGTGACACAGGAACACAAGAGTTTTTGGTACTGCTGGAGCAGTAGCTTTTTCCATTGTATTGATGCACTTATATACACAAACCATGCAACAATTTGAAAGAGATAAAACCGGCCATGACCACCATCACGTAGGGCATGCACATGATCCGAAAGACCAGGTCACGCCCGACCCATTACCGGCATACCTAAGTTTATGCATCGTGCACATGCTGCTTTACACACGATCCTATAATGCAAGGAAAAGAATACAATGCAATCCAAAACTAAGTACTCCATACATAGGGTTTACTAACAAGATTAAGAAGGGGATGTGGCGAGTGTTTGATTACCATTGGTGCCGGCCATGGTGAATGGATCTAGGCTGTGCATACCATGTAAAGAATAAAGAAGCTGTAGGATTCACAATGCAGCGCACAATTATTTGTTGATAGTTCGTTTATAGTTTGTTGTGGTGTAAAGATAAATATGAGTAAAAAGAAATTATCTCAACAATTCAGTGGGAGAAAAACACTCCACGTACTAAAATAAAATGATTTGAAGGTCTTCTACCGCGAATTCCCATTTCTACACTGAAGAAAGGGTAATGAAAGGAGAACACAATTCTTGTCCAGCTCAAAAAAAAAAAAAAAAAAAAAGTCGTTGCAAGGCCAGAGGCTGTGGGAACTTCTGATCTGGACGGCTTGTCCGGTCACGCCATCCAGGCACCAGACCACCAAACGGTCGAAATGCACAGGTCATCATGTGGGCCCCACGCAACCAGGGTAAAGAGACACCGCCCACCGTCTCCAAGTGGAAAGAAACGCATGCAGCTTCCACTCCTGACACTCCAGCAGCCCTCGCCGCCTCCATTCCTGCACCCTGCCCAAATTCCCAGCACACCACCAAAGTGACCAAACCCTAGGCATCCAGATCTCATCTCTCCCGTGCCCTCCTCCATCCATTCCATTCCACCCATCTGACGCCGCGCGCGAGAGCCCTCCTAGCTGCCCCTTGCGAGCTCGACCTGCTCCTCTCTCTCTGCCGCCACCGCCTGGATTCGCTTGCTAGGGCTTCTGGCTGCTTCACCGCATCAATCCTCTTGTGCTGCGAGCCTGCCAGCGATGGCCTCCGAATCCCGTGGCCGTGGCTCTCGCGCCCACGCCCGCGCCGGTGCTCCAGCCGCTCTCCTCGACGCCCAGCTCGCGAGCCTGCCCGCCGGGGACCTCATCGCCCACCTCAACAAGAATCGCACCCGCGGCTCCGAGTTCGTGAGGGTGGCGCTCGTGCTCGACGCGCGCGAGCGCAGGCTCGCCGAGGCCGAGGCCCGGATATGCGCGAGCAACGAGGTCGCGTGCAGCCTCCGGGACGAGATCAGGGCGCGTGAGCGCAGCGCCGCGGAGGCCGAGGCCGAGATCCGCAGGGCCGCCGAGACCGAGGCACGACTCCAGGCTGAGATCCGCGCGTTGGAGCGCAGGGCCGCCGAGGCCGAGGCGCTCCTCCGGTCCGTGGTCAGCGGGCGCGATCGCACGGCGGCCAGGGAGGACCGGCCATGTTTCGAGCCCGAGATCAGAGCGCACGACCGTACGGCCAGCGAGATCGTGGGCGAGGCTGAGATTGGTGCAGAACACTGCACGGCCAGTGAGGTCGAGGGCCTCGAAGCCACGCTCGCCGAGGTCGGCAACGTGCCTAGGTCTAGACAGCTGAGGAGGATCGCCGCATCCCCGACTCCCGCGCTGCGAGCGGAGCTACTCGACGAAGGGGCAGAGGTGGGGGTCGTTAACGTCGCGGATCTCAGCAGCCATCATGAGGAGGAAGTGGAGGATACCATCATGGAGCTCGTTGCCGAGTTCGACGACATGCGGGGGAAGTTTGACGCGCTCCACTCCTGCCGTCTTCCGAGCCCGCCGTCGCCGTGTGGCCCGCTGACAAGCATGCTCAGCCTCCCGGCTCCAGCGCCGCCGGCCGAGCAGCACCATTTTGAGGAGGGCCGCCGTGAGGAAGCTTCAGAGGTTGTCTCCTGCAAGAGGAAGGAGCCTGCGGCTGCGTCTGAGGACAAAGCTACCGACGCCGACGAGGACACCATCACGCGGGGCAAGCGTTTGAAGAAGTTCAATCTGCGGAGAGGTGGGGGCCCGGCTGTGGAATCAGAGTCGGAATCCAATAAAGAATCACTTGCAGTTCTATTTCAGAGGAATGAACTGCGGCAAACATCACCGGAGATCGGGGATGCTTCGGAAGCAAGAACTGAGAAAAGAATGGGTGGGAACAAGCCCGAGGAAACTAGGACGTCAGCTTTAGCTCAGGAGAGGAGAACAAGCTCGAGGAAACTAGGGCATGGTGACATAGGCAGCATGTCTGGGGACGGGGAATCCGAATCTGACTATCATGTCACACCTCTTGGGAATGACATGCCGGAAACTTCACCGGAGACTGGGGATGGTCTGGAAACAAGAGCCCAGCAAGGAGAGGGTGAACACGACCCTGAGGATCCCAAGACGACACTTTTAGCACTGGAGTGGGGCACCGGCGGTAAGCTGGAGGGCATTGACGAAGACATGTCTATGGCCGAGAAATCTGGATCCGAGTACCCTGTTCCACTTGATATTGTACGTCCGGGCAATGACCTGGAAAGGAGAACCGACAGTGATGCCGAGCATGGTGACATAGGCAGCATGCCTAGTGATGGGGAATCCGAATCTGATTATCATGTAACACCTGCAAATAAACCTCTTGGGAATGACATGCCAGAAAGTTCACCGGAGATTGGGGATGGCCTGGAAACAAGAACCCAACAAGGAGAGGGTGAGCACGACCCTGAGGATCCCAATATGACACTTTTAGCACTGGAGTGGGGTACCGGCGGTAAGCTGAAGGGCAGAGACAAAGACATGTCTATGGCCAAGGAATCTGGATCCGAGTACCCTGTTCCTCTTGATATTGTACGTCCGGGCAATGACCGGCTGAATACCTCACCAGATAATGGCCTCGAGGCAAGAACCAACCAGAGAGTTGGCCGGCAGGAGCCTGTGGTACCTGCTAGAGCAACTAACACGCCGCACAAGAAGGGAATGTATTACAAGATGGTTTTCGGAGCTCTCAAGGAGAAAGAGATGGAGAGAACTTCTAAAAAGGCAGCCACTGCTGCTGCCTCGCATCGGAACTTCAGGTGCTGGCTGTATGCACCACTGCCCTCGGACTCGGTGGTCATGGAGGAGGGTCCTGATCCTGAAGCACCACAAAAGTAACACATAAAGGTATGCTATTATTGAGTGTTATGTAGTTGAATGACAAATTCTCCAGATTATTACGTATTTTATGCACGACATATTATTATTGTTTAATTCACAATACTGAGTAACTGCAAACCATTTGAATTTATGGTACTATGTACAAATTCTTTCTGGAGTTCCAATTTGAAATTCTGGAACTATGTTCATGGCCCAAAGTGATCCTATAAATATTCTAATCCTAAAATGTTTATTACCCTTAAATTATGTTTAGTACTTTTATGATTTTTTATTAGATAAACAAAGTTCTAAGGTTCCCATATGCAATATTGATTCAATCACATGTGCATGTATTTCAATTAAACACAGAGTAGCATCACTAGGATGTGGCAGCTTATGTACAGTTCTCATCTCTTTGGCCTGTGCAATTGCTTCCCTATTATAGGGAAGTTTTGCAATGTTATTTCTAATACAACATTATATGTGCACAACACTAACCATACTAAATCGTTTGATGTTGTTCACTTTAATTTAGGGAGGCTGAGTTGGTGGAAATTCTTTTGGATGGCAATCGTCCTGGACCGCTGAAAATGAGTGCTTAGGAACATAGGAAAGATGATGCTACAGGCCCTGCTTCACTAGGGCAAGTAGCATAAAATTGAGTAGTTTGGAAGTTGCAGGAGAAAATTAAGAGACTCCATACTTTTATTGATAGCAACAAAGGAAAATTTGCAATTCGGAAATGGACCAGCTGGACTTCTCGCTTGAAGTGTTAAAATTTTCTTTTGTGAATCCTTTGCATTATTGATTAGTCTAGGTCCTCTGGGAACCATGAATTTCATAAACTATGGTGAAGAACCAATGCATGTTGACTCCTTTCTTTACTTTATGCATGCATTTGAAAAGGACATATTGAAGAAACATCGGAAGTGTTGCTTTATTATGTATCTTCACGTGTTATAGCTTATCTTTGCCCTGTTATGTGGTTGATGGTGTTGCACAAATTAATCCTGCTGGATGACATATATGATATATGTCGTTCCCTGTGCACAAGGACTTTGCAGGATTTCTGAGTTCAATGATCATCATAGTAACATCAGTACTCCCCGGGCAGTAACCGCCAGAGACAAGGTTTCTTGGGGCAAGCCTTGCCTCATCTTGCAAGCTTTCCTTGTTTCTTGTGCTGGAAAGCTTTTTTCCTTCTACCCAACCCAGTAAATTTGGCTCACCCACGCTGGCAAGGCAAGGCTAGCCCACGCTAGCATTGCGAGGCAAGGCTCACTCGGGAACCAAACTGACCCTTAAGATCTTTAACCTAGATTGTGGTAAAAAAAAATGATCTTGATCCCATTTTGATTTGCCCTTGATTTCTTTCTCCAAATTTGACTTTTTTTACAACCTCAGTTCATTATTACAAAGTTTCATCATTCATCATTCATCATGAAGGAAACAAGATAAATAAAAGACATAACCACATAGCCTAAGGTTATACGGCTACCCATGCTTGGAGAAAATTTGCATTGCCACCACCTCCAAACAGTGGCATGCCTTCAGGATATCTTCCCTTTCTGTTTTCTTTTGTAGCAACCTCCAGAAGCGCAACCAATATGTTCCCTAAAAATTGTCTACATCAAATTCATATTAGTTTTTTTTGTTGAAAACAATGTCATTGAGGCAGAGCTAAATAAACCAAAAGATGGCAGCTACCCCAACTAGAACCCGTGATTTAGAAAAAGCTCTCCTTATCCTTAGCCAATTCCCCATTATGTGGATCATATTGCTAGGTTTCTGGATTCCCAAGACAATAGTAATTATGTGCTAAATGGATATAGCAAGATGAAACTCAAAGAATAAATGCTCTATGTTTTCATTGTGGTTACAGAAACTACATTTTAAGCTACCATTCTAATTTCTTTTGGCCAAATTATCCTTGATCAAAAGCACTCCTCTACATAAATACCACAAGAAAACCTTGATCTTGAGAGTGAGCTTAAGCTTCCATAGACCTTTTTTAGGGACGTATATGATTTGTATCATCATTTGTTTGTATATTGAATGAACCAAAAATTTAGCATTTGCATGCAAACCCCAATTAAAAGAAATCTCGGCCAGTGCATAAATGAACATGTACTAGTTTAGTCACCATATTTCAGGTGCACTTTTATCCGTCTTTCAAGTAATTTTGTAATCTAGTTCATCTCCCATAATTTAAAACTTATCAAAAGTTCAATTTTTTATGATTTTTTATGAACGGTTACAGGTCCAAAATTTTATCTGATCTTTCTTGGAATGCGGATGTGGTTTTGAGAAGTCTATACTATTTTAGATTGTTGTGTGCCATGTGATCAGTGCTGATTCCTCAATGATTACTTGCACGCCCAAGTAGCTTAACAAAGAAGATTGATCCATTAGTTTTTCAGGCAACAAATTGTCATGAGTAATGCTGAATGCAAATGTGGCAACCGGGATGACTCTTTTCCATTTATTTCAACGAAACATGTGCAACACAATGCACGACACACTTGGCAACCAGGTGTGCTTGTCCTATTTCAATTGTAGCATGGATGTGAAACATTTTGTGTTTCAAGTCCTTGACCTGAGTATTCTAACTTCTCAGGTATATGCAGCAATGAGTCTAACATGACAATAAAAATGCTTCAATCCACTCACACAACACACGAGATACCGACGGCATCAAATGAATCAGCTTGCGATAGGACAGCTCCCACAGAACCGGAGAAGAACTCTCAGACTTTAAAAAAAGAAGAAGTTAAAACAGGCTGTGGGACGCATGGAATACTTGGTCTGGCCAGTTCACTTGGTCATGCGAGCCGTCCAAGCAAACCCACAAACTATAACGGTTGATCCTGTGGGACCCGAACAGTCAGAGTAATGAGAGATCGCCACCTCAAAGTGGAAAGAAACGCACCTTCTACTCATGGGAGGATATTTCAGGTCATGGACTCCACTAGACAAGAAGTTTATGTACATGGTGTTTTAGTTTCGTTTGATTCCTGGTCATTAAGTAATATATATACACACAATATAATGTCATAGCAGTGACATGACATTGTATATATATAGGAGTCGATGTATATACCATGTGTTTGTAAGTTGTAAGTATTGATACAACATATTACGCTCTGCTATATCTTACATGATCTTCCAATCAATTTTCTAGTTAATTACATGCTTTACTGCACAATTATCTTCAAAAAAAAAAAATCTTAGTATCGTGGATGAATTTTTTATATGTAACTCATGTTTGCCTAATAGAAACTCTATAATCCTTTTAGCTAAATATTTTTACTAATTTTAGTATTATTTACATATTAAATATGAAGTTTAGAAATATGCTCAAACTATATCTTTCATTCTTGTGAGAGTGTAGCCAATTAACTATCTCTAAGAAGAAACACCTACATCACATGCATAGTAAATTGATCTTTCTGAAGATCACACAGCAGAAAAGTGGCAGCTAAAGATTGAAGAGGTCATTATGTCAAAGCAGACATCTTATTAATTTTTGTTTACAATCAAAATAGGTTTAATTTTTTTAGATTATATGAGTTGAACTAATGCTTCATGTCCATATACTTGTATTTCTTTATTGCAGTTTATACCAGCAAGTAGGATATTACAAAGCAGTACTTCAGTAACCTTTATTCTTATAATACACAAACAGACATACACACATTTCTATACTTTCGTATCGTAGAGTTTGCATCTAGACTTTTGAGATATGTTGACAATGGGATAACTACATCCAATGAAGCGTGATGCAGTTCATGTTGGGTGTGGCTATTGGTAGGGCTGGAAACGAGCCGAGCCAAAGCTCGGTGAAGTGTAGGCTCGGCTTGGCTTAGTTTGTGAACCGAGCTAAAATGACAGCTCGGCTCGACTCGGTTGCTGACTCGAGCCGGCTCGTGAGCCTATCAGACCATCAGGCATCAATGTATGCCAGAAGCTCGAAAACACCTCACACGCAAACAGGAAACACACGACAACAACTACTAGATTTATTTATATAAATTCATGCATGTGTCATAAAACATAGCTCAGGCTCACACCAGGTAGCCTTAGACTTGCTGCGACTTTGCAATCTTCATCACCACGCCCAGCTATATGCCTATATAGCTCTGCACTGCATCCATCATGAGGCCTAGCTATGAATAAGTAGGATAGCAAATCAATGGAGCAAAAATATGTACACACGCACTGTCTAAAAATAAACAGACTGATGCTGGAGTGCTGGACTACTGGGCCGGGCATGCCAAGGTTCCATGGCTCGGTTTGGCTCACGAGCGGCTCGCGAGCTAGCTCGGCTCGGCTCGGTTCACAAAGCGAGCCAACGGTGTGGCTCGAGCTCGGCTCATTTGGGTAACGAACCGAGCCGAGCTGAGCCAAGCCTCAACGAGCCCAAGCTAGCTTGTGAGTCGCGAGCTTTTTGCCCAACCCTAGCTATTGGATAGGCGTCCTTGAGAAACCGAACTAACGGACACCCGTCTTCATCACCATCCAATCACATGATCAAACATGGAAATACCAGGAGTTTTCAATCCATGATATTAATTGAATCCAGATCTAAACATTTGCCTGACAAATTTGCAATCTCTCATTAACGACATACTCCAAGGATCGCATATAACCACCCCGCAAACAAAAAGGATAACATATAACCAAAGAGATTTGACAAGTTACTCTCGGATGCAGGGGTAGCAGCAGCAGCTCTTCCTCTTGATATAGAACCTGCCCTAGGAATTGTGATGGCAATTGAGACACTTCATGGAATCTAGCAGATTGATGCTACCACTTAAAAGTAGCCTAGACACATTATAACTTGTGAACTGTTAAATGCTACAATCAAAGAACATCTGAAGCTGAAAGGGTGACAAGAAAAAGAAGCATATCCTACAAATGAAAAGAGGAAATTGCTACTCAGTTCCTATGTTTTGTCAGCTCAACTTCCAAAGTGCAGTTTAGGAGATTTTAGTATACAAAATTAACTTCAGTGGAACCAGATAAACTGCAAATAGCTGCATGATATAAGATCACCAGTGTAAAAGGATCTTGCATAATTAGATTGATATTCGCATGTCACAACCAAAGAAGCATCGTTTAGAAAACATGGTCTCAGGAAGAAATTAATTACCATATTTTCAAGTAGGAATTGTTACTGTAGCAGAGCTGCATCTGTATATTTCAGTTTCAAATTGCTACTGTGGTTGAAATTACACAATACCACAAACCACATCCTAATTTTGATTGACCACTGTAGTAATATATAGCCCAGGAATCCCTAGCACCATTTCAACAGATTGCAGGGTCGATAAGAGCCACCAGATCAACTCCCAGCACAAAGAAAACTAGGACAACAATGCAAAGACATTCTAGCAATTGCCGCGGCCAATCACAAATCAGAAAGACAGACTGCATACCGTATGCGCCCTCATTCGTGAACCATTGCCAACGTGAAGTTATGGAGAGCTGCAAAAGGTACGGAGCCATTCTACTTGCAAAGTATGGATGTTAGGTCAGATCATCTTAACATGTTATGCTGCATAAGGAAGCCATGCACCAGAAAATGAAGCTATGCCAGCTTTTATTATAGAAATTCTAGTCTCACTTAGGTCATGATGATAAAAATCTAACCACAAATCTACTGTTCAGACTTCACAATACAAGGCAACTGTTCAATATATGACAATAAAGAGAGTAGGAGCATTGACGAACAAGGGACCAAGCCAGCAAGAAGTACAAGGATTCAGCTATTCATCCAGAGAAGATCATTGACGAATAGATCGACGATGGCGTTTGCCTCGGCTCCCTTCTTCCCCATTGCTGCCTCCCCCAAGATCCAGTTCTCTGATATCATGGCCATGCTTCTTCTTAGTCTAGACGGCTATTCCCAGTCTATGCTTCCCATTCTCCTCCTGGTTCTTCCCCGTTTGTTTTTGTTGCTTTCCTTTATGTTTTTGAGGTGTCGTGAGAGCTTCCTAACATTCTCCTAGGGTTATCCATTGCGGAGTGTAATGTTGGTGGTTAGAAGAGAGTCACGTCGTGTGAAAATTAGGATATGCCATCCGAGAAATTGATAAGTCTCCTATTTAACCTCCTTTAGTCACCTTGTGGGTCCTTCAAAGATCTTCAAGCTCTGATGCTAAATTTTGGAGTTGATTTGCTCACACTACTGCAGAACTCCCTATCATTGTCGGCTCCAAAACCCTCTTCACTGCCGGTTTTGGAGCCAGCAGTGGGTAATGAGCAGTGATAGTCGGGGACTATCACTGCTGGTGCGGAGGGCCGGCATTGAAAGATGTTTTCACTACCGGCTGAAGGCTCCAGCCGACATTGATTCCTGGGAATCACTGCCAGTTGGAGCCTTCAGCCGGCAATGTTTTGCCTCTCCAGCCTCCCTCCCCTCTCCTCGATGTCCTCCCTCTCTCTATCCTCTCTATCCTCCCACTCTCTCCTCGATCTCTCCATCTCTCTCCCTCTCAATACATGCATACAATGAGACATATATTTAATGTGAATCAATAATAAAGGCACCTTCATTAATACATAGTAATTCATGTCATATAATGAAGGTGCTGGGCATCGACAAAGATACATATATACATAATAGTTCTCACAGGTCACCCCCAAAAAGTCGGTCGAGTTGAGCCAGTCTAGTATCCCTCTACCTCTCCTGCGATGATCACTGTGTCTCCGCACGGACGGCTGATGGCATGTGTACATCTGGCGATGCTGGGGGGCGATGGTGATGGAGAGAAGGACCCGGCCACGACTGATCGACCGCAGCATCGCCTATGCTCTAGGCTTGCTGGCGTGTCAAAGACGTCGAAGTCAAACGCCTGAATGCCACTATGATTTGAGCCTTCAGCCTCCTCCACAGTGCACTGACAGGGCACCCTCTCTTGCTCATCTACAACACACTGACGGGCTAGCCTCTCATCCTCCGCAGCGCACAACTGACGGGCCAACCTCTCATCCTCCTCCTCCAGGGAATGCTTACGGTCCGCTGCTTCTTGCTCCTCCTTCACATCAACGTTGGAAGGCCATTCTGTCGAAGAGTCGTCCAAGGGCACCAACTCTGAAAGATGGTCAAAGGCCACAATAGGATCCTTCGAACCAGGTGCACTTCTACCACAGCTTCTTCAAGGTGATGACTGGGGAGGTGGACTTCTTCTAGGAGATGGCTGAGGAGAGGGAGATCTTTGAGGCGACGACGACCCGGGGTGTCGTGGAGAGTAAAGGTTCTCGGTATATGTCCCTGGTGGAAACACTATGTAGGCCTTCTCCCACGCAATGAATGTGTGCTCGTTCTCTCCTACAGTGTTCGCCCCCTTCACTGCGGGGTAGTCCACCTCCACACGATAGTACTGGTCAACTGCCTCATCCACTTCAACCACGGCATAGCCCTCCGGTATCGGACATCCGTGAAAATGTTCATGGGAGCTGCGGGGATAAGCTACGCTGGAAGCCACCTTAATGGTAATGTTTCTAGTACTAATGTATAGTTCATATAGTGTTCATGCTGTGATGAGGTCCACAGGATAAGTGATGGGGTCAGCTCCCGGAACTCCTATGGACGCACAGCTACTTCGATGACCACCGGGGCTGGAGCGCGCAACATTAAGAGATGCTGCCGATCATTTCTGTTTGTTCACAATGGTGCCCCATTGACGTATGAGGGCTTGTTGTACTGCTTGTGCTATCTTTTCCTATGTATGCTCCCTCTCCTTTTGTAGCGCTTGTTCAAGCATTTTCATCATCCTAGCTTGTTGTGCCTATCATTTATAGTTTGTTGTGATGTAAAGATAAATATGAGTAAAAAGAAATTATCTCAACAATTCAGTGGAGGAAAAACACTCCACGTACTAAAATAAAATGATTTGAAGGTCTTCTACTGCGAATTCCCATTTCTAGACTGAAGAAAGGGTAATGAAAGGAGAACACAATTCTTGTCCAGCTCAAACAAAAAAAAAAGTTATTGCAAGACCAGAGGCTGTGGGAACTTCTCATCTGGACGGCTTGTCCGGTCATGCCATCCAGGCACCAGACCACCAAACAGTTGAAATGCTCATGTCATCAAGTGGGCCCCACGCAACCAGGGTAAAGAGACACCGCCCACCGTCTCCAAGTGGAAAGAAACGCATGCAGCTTCCACTCCTGACACTCCAGCAACCCTCGCCGCTTCCATTCCTGCACCCTGCCCAAATTCCCAGCACACCACCAAAGTGACCAACCCCTAGGCATCCAGATCTCATCTCTCCCGAGCCCTCTTCCATCCATTCCATTCCACCCATCTGACGCTGCGCGCGAGAGCCCTCCTAGCTGCCCCTTGCGATCTCGACCTGCTCCTCTCTCTCTGCCGCCAAACCTCCCAAAAATCATGTGAAACCACCAACTACTGGATAATTATCATATTCGGGCACCCCAAGATTAAAGGAAACTACCTGTAAGCACCTAGACTATCCCGTAAATAGGAAAGTTTATCTCCAAGAATGGGAAAGAAGACTCCAGAGGATGTATGACACCCTCATATATATACGGAGCCTAAGGCCCCTACAGAAGAAAAGAGCCATCATAAGTAAAAGAAGTTGCTCAAACCTTTCCACACCCAAAGCCGAGCAAAGAAGTCATCGACTAGGTTTAGATCCATCTAGGCTAGCCACATACTTTCTTGTAATAGGCTTAGATCAATACAAGATAAACATGACATAGGGTTATTATCCTCAAGTAGACTTGAACCTGTATAAAAACCCCATGTGTTCTCTTGTGATTCATCTACTCAAAGCATCCTCTACCTCTTCAACAAGTTTGTTAAATCGATGGTTCACAAATCATAGATAGTTGACGCCGTCCGTGGGGATCAAGACAATAGGTATTGAAAAGTCTACATAGAACAAGCCAACGGCGTCAACCAAGCCTTCGATGAGAACCCATTTTTTGGATGAGGGGTTCGACGACAACTTAACCCCTCTTCCTGGCGAGCTGGTGATCGATTGGGTGAACTTCGATGATGAACTTTTCGGCAATGATTCAAATGATGAGGTAAGTTGATTTATGGATAAATGCACTAAAGATTATGGCATTGAGTTAAAACCACTCGGCTTCCAAGACAACTATGACTGTCCGATTCACACCAAGTTAGGATCAATCCCTGTAGCTTCTGACAACATGTATTGTCAAGACACCAACCTGGAGCAATCCAATGGAAAATCCATGATGTATCTGGACACTTCCTCCAACGAAGGTTATCCCCAAGAAGTTTTCACTATCGGAGACTGCGGTGATGGTCAGGGTAATCTTGACGATGACCCTACAAATGGATAAGGCCCTCTGGCTCCAAGTGTGGGTGACGATCAGCACCAGATGAGCACACCTCCCCAAATCCTTAATGGAGCATCGGTCTTACCGTCTCCTGACCATTAGCAGGGGCTGAACGCTTTATATTTGCAAACTACTAAGAGGATCCTTCTTCTACAAGAGGCCCTCGTGCGTCCTTCGACCACAGATCTAGTGATCCCAGCGGGTAAGGATTGGATGAACTGGGCGATCGACTTAACGAAAGTGGTCATGATCCAGGCCAAAAACTCTCATCTAGCCCTAGCCGAAAAGAGTGCTAATTGGGGCAAAACATGCAATCCCCCATTGTGAGATGTATCAGACTCGGAGAGGCATAACCCCCGGAACAAAGCTTCCCAAAATGACAATCGGATGAATAACTGCCGCCGAGCCTCGCCTATCAAAGGTCATCCGATTAGTGACTTGTGTGAGGTCATTGACGACCGACAAAGGCAGCCGAGGGCCTCCGAAGGGGTTTTGTCCCAACATCGATCAAATCGGGACGGATCTCCGATTCGAGTGGGAAAAGTCTTGAGGCTGCTGGAACCAAGCAAGCTGCTATTAACGGATGCATGGCTTTCACGCCAAATTTACAGAACGTAAGCTGGCCAGAAAGGTTTTGCACTAGGACAATGAAAAAGTACAATGGAAGCACAAACCACATTGAGTTTTTCAGATCTATACCACGGTCATCCATGCAGCTGGTGGGGGCAAGAAGGTAATGGTGAATTAGCTCCCTACTGCCCTTGAAGGGGCAGCCAGGACATGGTTGACCAACCTATCGCCAGGAACAATCTCACTAACTAAGATGCAGTTGAACCCATATTAGCCTCCCTCAGTCTCAAGGCACACTGATTTTCTTCTTCAACATTGAAATCTATGCAAACAGTTTAGAATCTCTGTGTGGGATGCTTTTTCAAACCGTTTGTAGCAAAGAGTCTGTAAAAATCAGCTTTGTATAGACGATTTATGAACCATCTGTAAAAATTATTTGTACAGATGGGTCCATACTAGAGCTGTCTCCACTATTAGATTAGTACATATGGTTCCATACTGGAGCTGTCTGTGGTATGAGATTAATACATACGACTGCAATATGGAGGTGTCCTTAATAATCATTAAGCAATCAAGCATATATAGAAGTCATACACAAATCAAACATCTTTATTCAATAGTTCATACACAGATCAAACAACACATTCATGTTTCAATGTCACAACCAGTCCATAACATGTCCACAACTCAAATACATGGCTTACAGGTCCATAAGATGTCTAGCGTGCACAAGGATGACATAGAAGTCCAGTTACTGGTCCACTCAATTTACTGGGACCTGCAAGCATGGAAGCAAAACTAAGATAACCAAACTAACAACATGTAAGATAACCAAACTAAGAAAAAATGGAGAAATGATTTGGTGCAGTGACCTCTTCTTGTTCAGCAGTGACCTCCTCTTCTTATTCAGGAGAAGAGCCCTGAGGCTGTTCATGTTCATCTCCAGATGCCACTACAAAATAGGAAATTTTCATATGTTGAAGAGGACTAATGTAGATTCTAACCTATCAGAGACCTTTTAAAACATATTATATCAAGTAATCTTTAGTCGCAATTTTTGTGCATTGTAATACTACACCGCACGAAGGCAGATCTCATCACAGAGTAACAAGGGGGAAAATAAAGAGAGGGAACCTTACCTGTCCCGGAAGGGAGGTCACCGAGGAAGGAGAGGTGGTCTGGGAGGGAGGGGTTGCGGGGAGGGAGAAGTTGCCAGGGAAGGAGGAGTCACCTGGGAGGGATTAGTCGCGGGGAAGGATTAGTCAAGGGGAGGGAGAAGTCATTGGGGAGGGAGGAGTCGTCTGATCCTGGAGGCACGGCTGCGATAGAATATGGGCCTGAGGGTTAGTGACAGTCAAAGTGGCGACGGTGACCATCGCACCACTTCGACCGCCACTACATGTCAATATCGATATTCTAGAGGGGAGTGAGATGGGGAGCGCAGTCAAGGAGGGTCGAGATATTTATAGAAGTATTATCACTATCGGTTCGTAAACCGGCAGTTATAAGGATTATTACTGCCGATTTGGAATAAACGATAATGATCCTGACAGTCACTGTCGGTTTGGAATATGCACCAGCAATGATAAGGATCTATATTTTCAACCCATCACCCCAATACCTCGTGTGCGACCATTGTGCTCCTTATTTCCCAGTGCCAAGGTGAGCTCGTCCCTATCCCTATCTGGCTTGAAAGAGCCTTATGTAAATTGCTTGTGGGCTTCCGTGAGCTTTTTTGCAAGAGTTTGCGTCACTTCCTGATCTTTGGAGGTCGTAAAGCATAAGCTTCTATCAGATGAGTAAGAAGCACCCCTCCCAAGAAGGAAGCGCGTCGATCGTTTGCTCCAGCCCTCCATCTCAAGTGTGACACCACTCTCTCGTAGTTCATCTAGCTATTGTTGCCACTGCCGTTCTTTCCTCACGTACTCATGATTGCCGACTTTGTGGGGGTAGAGGTTCTTCTTCGAGTTTGTTTTGTTTACCTCACTCAACCTCTGTGCTTCTTCCAACAACTTGTAATTGAAAGTGCATCTAGCCCTTATGTGTGGTTTTAGTAATTAATGACAATACCTATGGACTAATTGTGTTGTTAAGAATTGTTAGTATGATGTTCTATAGGTGATGCATGGAGGAGAGATATGCATCAAGATCAATGAGCTCTAGGTGATGCTCAGGTAAGTGATGACAATACCTATGGATTAACAATGATGTTGAGAATTGTTATTAGGTTATTCTATAGGAGATGCATAAGAAATAAAGTATGGATTCATTGAGAAATGCCATGAGTTCAAAGAATTGCCTCAAAGTCATTGAGAACTTAGTGATGTTCATAAGAAGAAGAATGAAGGCTAAGTTACTTGTGGAGATCAAGTAACTAAAGGTATGCCATTGTTAATAGAGTTTTATGGGCTAACTCATGTGCTTTGTGCTTGAGAATGAGTTGGGGTTAGGATCCATAAGAAGGCATAAGTTGAATTGAAATCATATATGCCAAGAGTGAAGAACAAGATTGGACTCCATATATGATAAAGTGAATTTATTGAAGATGTCGGATACAAAATGGTTTTCCATGGCAAGGCGGTGAAGGGAAAGCAAGACTCGGCTGCGATGGACTATCCGGTGATGAAGGACAAGCAAATGGCTTGGCGCCGGAGGAACAAGGCGATAGTGAAGAGCGAGTGAAGTCTTTACACCAATGGACCGTGTGAGGTCATAGGAAGCTATGGATGACTCACATCAATCAAATGAAGAATCAAGAAGAGATGGAGTGAAGATTATATGAAAGTTAGCAACCCTCAAGGTTTGAAAGAAAGAAGCGGTACTTGAAAGTATTCAAAAGCTCAAATTGGTTCAAACAAGTTTTACATTTGAATTTGAGTATAGGTATGCAGCACTATTAAGAGGGATGCAACGTAGAGCTAATTATCGTGTCTCAGTGCTCAAGAGTTTTCTAAACAACTCAAAGTGAGAGTTAGCTTAAGGAGCTCAGTGCAAAAAGTGTGGAAGTGTCTGAATTAGGTTTTGGAGTGTTCCTAGTTTGATCCAATGTGTTTAAGGTCATGAATTTAGTGAGATGTCTAGCCCTCTGAATAAGCTTTCCATAGAGTCCAAAATCGTCGAAATTGGACTTCGAGATCAAAAGTTATCGCCATTTTTTTAGGGGTCAGTTATGTTGAACTCGAAGGTTCCGGGTGGAATCTGGATTATCTGGGTTCCGAACCTTCCGGATGAGGCTCTGGGTTGGGGTCTCAGTTTAGTCCTTCTTTAGTTCACCTGGAGTCTCCGAGTTGACCCAGATACTTCGGGTTCTGGTGTTCTATCCGAGGTCTCCGGGATGAGCTTCGATCAGAGTTCTCGGTTAAGCATTCTAGTACCAACCCAAAGTTTCCAGGTTAACCCAGATACTCCAGGTCAGTACAAAAAGCTGTGTAACAACTAGTTTTGGGGGGTTGGGTATATACCCTCTCACCCCCATTCTTTGTTGCTGCTACATGGGCACGAAAGAAAGTCCTTTTAGAGCCAAAAGAACTCCCTCCCACTCCGATCTAGTGTGTGATTTGAGAAGAAAAGTGAGTTGGGTTGAGAGATTGAGTGCAAGTGAGTTAAACTCTATTCTTGAGCACTTTACTTCATCGACGAGAAGTTCGTGAAGCGTTTGTTACTCTTGGAGCTTAGACCTCTTAGGCAGCTAGGCGTCGCCAAAGAGTACCCAAGGTTGTGGTGTGCCGTGGGAAGTTTGTGAAGGCTTCAATTTCACCTTCGGAAGGAAAGAAATCAATATTGGAAACCCAAGCTCAAGTGTGACCGAGATTAGAGAGGAAAAGGGTTGAGAGAGACCTGGCTCAAGTGTGACCGAGCCCCTCAACGGAGACGTAGGAACCTCTAGAGGAGGTATCCGAACTTCGAGAAATAAATCTTGTGTCTCCTCTCTTGTATCCTTGTTCATGAGTTTTTGCTCAATATTTATGCATATTGCTCGATCTACTTGCTCGTGTGAAATTGATTGTACGTTCTCCGTGGATCTACATGGAATCATCATTTGGAATACAGGACTTCATTCATTTTGAGCTAGAACTTCTTAGGCGTCTTTTAATTTCAGTTTTGAGTTCATTATCTGCAGAACCCGAAAGTTCCAGATTTAACCCGAAAGTTATAGATTCTGTATAATCAGATCTGAACCTAGAGTATTTGGGTCAACCTGGAGCCTCCGGTGAACAGTATTTTCAGGATTTTCAACTTGAGTTTTCTTCCATATCTTTTCTAATTTTGAATAATCTTTGTCACCCTAGTATTGTAACATCCACACTTATTTAGGGTGATTGTGCACTAGTTGAGCCTAGCATTTTTAGGATTTTCACTTGTGAAAAATCCGTTAGTTTATTTTCTGCTGCAAGTTTAGCCCAACGGTTAAAGAGGACAATTTTTTTTGTAAAAACGCATATTCACCCCCCTCTAGGTGACACCATTGTCCTTTCAGTTGGTATCAGACACAAGCTTCGCCCATCCTAGCTGCAAGAAACGCTCTCGCGGTGCCAAGCGACGGAAGGGTAGCTCCGAGTTTTTGAAGGATTCATGCAACATTATCGATCCACGACAACTCTAATTTCTGTCAATAAAGTGGCAGTAGAGGTATTCGACCCAGCATCCGAAGGGGGCCTGTGAGATAATTCCCCAACATTAGCCCCCCACAGGCAAGGCTCCTCTTCGATGGGCCGAATCCATGGCCTAGATGATAGTGCCAAATGTTGTCCCCTTCAGCCCATCGAAGGACATGCGCCCTATAGTTTACCTTCGGCTAATGAGCCCCCCTTCCACACCTAGAGGGTTTCACTTCCTGTTACTAACAGTTTTGTTTGGAAACGCTTTAAATTTTGAGGCGCCGGTTATGATTTTTTTCCTAGTTATGTTTTTTGTCTTAACCGTCACTAAAGACTAAAGAGACGGTCCAAATCCCAACAGATGTCTCTTCAACTGCCTTCAATACTGCTATATATATTTCACCCTGCGGTTCATTTTTACCATTCACTACCTTCAAGCTCGGACACACAGCTCTGTATTCTCTGCCCGAAGCTACCTGCAACCCTTCGTAAACTTTCAGACCTAGTTATAGTCTGCTCGGATCAATGGCTCTGAAAGGAAAATTCTCCAAGCCAAAAACCTACTGGATTGGGAGGTCGAAGGTCGATGAAAAAGTCCTGGCTGGCCTAAAGCAAGAAGGCCTGATAAGTGATGTATCAAAGGTCAGGCTTCCGAAGGACCAGGAGATTCCATCACCAGAAGACGACAAAGCTATTTTCTTCATGGATTACTTCAAAGCCAGACTTCACCTACGCTGTGATGAAATGGTGGTGAAGGTCATTAAAATCTTTGAGGTTTTTCTTCATCAATAGATGCCAAATGCCATTGTTCGGCTCAGGCACTTCGCCTAGGTGGCTAGGTCTGAATAAGCGAAGGCCTCGGCCAGGGCCTTCGCCACTGCCCACATACTTCAACCACCAGCCGAAGCTAGTATTCGTTGACAACATTTAGTCTGAAGCCCACTATGGTTGTGCGAACTTCACTTACCGAGGGGGTTTGGTCACACCTTCTGTGGCCTAAAAGAACAAATGGCGGAAGGACTAGATGCAATGGTGGTTCTACCATAAGGTAGACAACAAGGAATATCTTGTGTCAAAGTGCCAGGACTTCAAGGTTAACCACGCCCCAGACGTGTTTATAAGGGGTCCCAAACAGACGGCCTTCAAAACCTTCAAGCGGTGTGTGAAGCACATAAGCACTCGCGACCTTGTCGAGGAGTTTATTGCCGCAAGCGTATGGCTACTTAGCGAAGGATGGATCATCCCCTTCTTTGGGTCGAAGGGTCCAGAGGGACTATGATGTCCCCAAATTGACTTTACATCGAAGCCAGGTATAGGATTTTGTCTAAATTCCTCTGGTCTTCGTGTTTCTTTACTCTTTCTTACGTTTCTATGTTTTGAAATAGCAGTGAGAGTCACAGAGGTGGAGGCTAAAGCCTGTCTCCTTCTTGGTAAATTCACCATAGCCGAAGGCCAAGCTTGTGCCTAATAGGCCCTCGGCCGTCGGCTCAATTGAATCTTTGAGCTCTTTTGCCTCAGCCACGGAGATAGACCGAAGGTCACTAGTCTATCGGTCGGAGGTGCTGAAAAGGCGAGTGATGTCAGAGGCAAAGGAAAAAGGAAGGATTGGAACCCTTCGGCCCGCGGGGATAAGAGGCGGAAAATTGGAGTCTCAAAGAAGGTTACTTGCTGCAACGAGGATCTCATCGGCGATGCATGGGATGAAGAGGATCTCAGGGGTCCCAACATTCCGGTGACACCTCTCTGGTAGGCGCGTCTAGAGGACATGTCGGAGGTGGTTGTCACTTCCCCAAAACCCATCACATATACTGCACCGATTACCCTCGCGCCTCTGTTCGCTGAGAGCAACGAAGATGACGATATGCCGCCAGAATCATGGGTCGCCACTAAAGTAGCTGCAGATGAGATTATGCTTTGACATGACAATAGTGGCAAAGAGGTCGGCTCTGATGATGCCAGATCTGAGCTAGCTAGCTCATCTAGCTTAGGCTCTGACTCCACAAGTCAACAGACTACAGAAAGCGAAGACAGGGGGAGTGCTTCACCACATTCGTGCCTTGGCGGTGGCAAAAACTAATGTCAATAGGCACCTCACGCGATGCCAAAATCATTGAATCATCAATGTTGAAGCACTACGAGTGACTTCCTTTGAACCGAGCACCGGAGAGGTGAAGGACGCAAAGAATATATTTGACAGCTTCATCCTCCCCAAGCTCGAGATTCCACTGGTGCGAAAACCTACTACTGACCTTCTCGACGCCTTTGACGCTGTGACCGTAAAGGTAGTCTTGATTGTTAACAAGATTCCCTTCGCATTATCATTCCTATAGTGTTTTATGTTTGTTACAGAGTATGCTTCTCTCACGTGCTCTGTGCAACCACATGGAACAATCCGAAGCTTGCACAAAAGGGGTGGAGGAAATGAGGGTCCTACTGCTCAAAAGAGCCGAGAAGGTCGAGGCCAAGCAGAAAGAATATCTCTGATGGGCGAAGAATGCCGTTTTGAGGTCGTAAGAACTAGAGAAAAAAATGGATGCTCGGTTACCGTCGGTTTTTTAACCCTGGCTGAGAGAGGACGTGAGTGGATAAGGCCTTGTGCTATTCATGGAAAAAAAAGATACGACCGTGAGCTGAACCACCGTCGTGAGCCATGAGCTAAAGGTTGAGACAATAAAATTTTTGGGTCCGGCCCTGTAGGTACTGCCGGATAGTATAACAATCCGGTAGTAACACTTATCACTACCGATTCATGTTACAGATCAACGGTCATAACTATTTTTACTGTCGGTGCACGCTCATATGAACTATCATTGTCGGGTTTTACTATAAACCGACAATGATACTCTATCACTATCAGCTTATAAGGAATCAGCAGTGATAGGACAATAAATATGACTATTTCTATAGTAGTGAGGGAGAAGAAGAGCCTGATATGTGGGCCCTAATATGGGAGAAGCTAAGTTAGCATGGTCAGGCCACGCGGATGCAAGTCAGCAATGTCACGTGTGCAAAACCACTCTAAAACAAATCGAGGGATGAATTCTAGACGGTTTTAAATGTTGGAGGATAAAAGATTTTTTATTAGAGTTGAAGGATGAAAATTAAACCGTAGCGATAGTTGAGGGACGAAAAATAGATTTTTTAAAAAAAATTATTTACGACAACAAAAAATATGATCGTACATGGTCGTTAAACGCTCAGTTGTTAAAGAATTAATGGCCGCATATAAATTCCCGTCGTTAACTTCTTAACAACTCTATAGTTTGTCGTCGTTGATTACGAAGCATTAACGACTACTTTTTCAATAATAACGTGCACATTTTTCATCATTAATCAAACTATGCCGTCTACTACGGACCGTTAACCACCACTTTTATAGTATTAATGGCCATATTTTTATCATTAATAATTACATGGAAGCTAGTATGTGCATCAACGGCTACTCTCTCTTTTTTTACGCTGGCTGGAAGAAGTCACAATGCATTCTTTTATTCAAATTTGTAATCAGAAAGTACAACCGTAACTATTGCATTCACATCCATCGATCTGGACAAATATACTGAGGAAAGTTACGCACTATCTAACAGTAACAGTGGACAAATCGTCACACAAGGCCTAAAGAGGGAACTAGAAAAGTAGCAGGATAATAGTTCTCTTTCTAACTTCTAATCAGCCAGCTGACGTATTAATAAGTTGTGCAGTCTTTGGTGCTTCCTTCATTTGATTAGATTGCCTTCAAACCTGCTTCGCTCCTACGCTGTTCATTGGATAACACTATATAGAGTAATGAGGGGAAAAAGGATGAGCGCTCTGGTCCTCATGAAGATCTTACCACTTTAGTACAACAATATTGCTAAGCTACGTATGGACATCTCTTACCATGGCTGACAGTACGTAGAATATCATCATGCGCATTTGTAATAAATATTATTAACAAGAGGTAAAAAGAATGATTCAACTTGTCTAAAATGCAAGTTTTTAGTAATTTGCATTAAGAGAAAGCGTACCTCATTTGAGCAGTTTACACATGAGTGTTCAATATAAGATGATGAGCGAGTTGGTGAGGACATGTTACCATCACCTTAAAGCTGAAAGTTTCATTGTAGAAGTAGTGAGTTCGGCACTTAATATCTTTGTTCCACCGTGTATAATCCTCATCTGCAAAGTACACTTTCAAGTACCATCGCAAGTAAGTCTTAGATCACAATTTTCCGGCCACTGAACACTGAAAAGCATCTATATCTGCACTTATTTCACCAACATAAATGGTTGAGCTTGGCAGTACAAGCAAAACATAGCTAATTGTACGGAAGATACAAATATGTTTGGACAAACCTGATAGTGAATTAATAGTAATTGTGATGCCATTGCAACTGTCCAGGCCACACCATACACCAGTGCAAGTGATTTTCAAAACGTGAATCTAGTCAGGAAACTTATCAAATCTGTTGCAGGACATGTTTACACATGATTCTTTCAGTGAGAAAAATAGGGCAAGTTGGTGATTGACGTCTTACCCTGATTCATATGCATTCGACATGTTTAAAAGTTGCAAGAAACATGTATAATCCATCTCTTAATTCCACTCTGCATCATCCTCATCTGCCAAAATCATCGGAAATCGGGTACCATGCCTAGCAATTGGTGGGTCACAAATGTTCAGTTGATGAACCTGCTTGGAAAGCTTCTGTAAAACCACACTTATTGTACAAATATATGTGGTCACTGAAGATCAAATATATTCAAACAAACCTCGTAGCAGATCAACGCGAATAAATCTAGCCAGACAATTAAGAAAAGACTAGTTCCAAAAAGGAAACATAGTATTTGGTACTTGAAGGAATTACGTGTGCTATGCACAAGTTAATGACTATTAAATACTCACCTGACATTTGAGACACCTGAATAGCAATGTTTTGAAGATGACAGAGTATGCACTTTAATTTTTTTTATTGTCAAAATTTGTGTACTGCATCCAAATCTATACTAAAACAAATTTTAGATAGTGGTAGTTTACCTGAAAATAGAATAGTTTACCTGCAGTACATCCAAGGTACGTTCATATTGAGATGTGCTTCATATTATTACATATTTTATGTCCAACTATAAATATTGTAATTGCTTATTTCAATGTACTAGCTGATTAAGATTTGTATAAGCAGAAAATATAGAAATTAAATTGTTCTTCTTTTCTGGCTAATGTCAAAAAATCATAGTTTAATTTTTTTCCTCTGATTAATGAGATAATGTTATTATTTTTTTATCTTATCCAGTTATGTGGTGGCAAATTATTAGGCATATGCTTTCTCATGCAGTCATGCTCTCATCAAGTAGACTCATACAGATTTGCGACGATATATAATTATCCTATATATTCTGTATATCTCTAGAAGAGGTATACGAGGATCGTCTATATTTTACCCGATACGGGGCCGATCGTAGCCGCCACAGGGTAAAGTATGGAAATAGAATACAAGGAATCCTAGATATTCGGGTGTTCCACAATCCAACTCAAATACACATGAGGTATTCGAGTAGGATTACACCTAGGTTCCCCCGACCATATAAGGTGGTGAGAGGGGTGTGTTCCAAGCATCAAGCAATTAAATCATCGAAACACCAGTGAATCGCGTCTTCAGATCTTCGAAGTCGCAAAGCCCTTCAAGACTAATCGATTAGAAGACCAACACATATTGAAGATCTATGACAGAAGCAATCCCCTAGTCTATTAGGTCTTGAGTCCTACACATAGCCAAATTCACCTAGTTCTTAGGGTTAGACACCTTATATTTCATCAATGTACTATGTGATCCAAGAATAATCAAGGCAAGATAGGATGTAAGGCTATTACCCAACTCGAGGGCCTAAACCTATATAAACTATGTGTCTCTCTACGCGATATACTTCGACGACAAGTAGGTATCCCTATTTTCTATATCATAAAATAAATTACGATCAAGTATCAAATCCTCAATGGTTGGCATCATCCCAGGGGCATATGAGCAACATAGTAGACATTAGAAGATATCATGCTACCCGGCATGGCGAATTCGGATTCCGATTATCTCAGTGATTTTGGCCTTGACATCTACGCCTGGCTAGAAGAGTTATCGGAGATCAACCAGTCTCCAAAGACATTCTATGACCAGTTGACTTTTCAATCAGCTGGTCAAGGCAGTCTCCCAATAGATCGCATCGAGAGGTCAGGACATCTGATCTCACCATACATCCCTACTGCCAATAACATGGGTTACCAAGGAATCGAGGGCTCTGCCAAGAACATCCCACAGGACAAGCCTCGATTCACCGAGTTCAATGCATCCCCTCACAGCTATGGGCAACACCGATGGCCAAGGTGTCATGACCCTGTTGGCCCCTCGAAACCTTTTTTGTGCATTCACCAATACTCAATATATGTCTTGAACAACGCAGTTTTTGGAGCACACAAAGATCTTACTCAACTTCGCCCCTCCAGGAGGGTTTAATGACCCAACTAGTGCCATCTAGATGCAGGAGATGGCTGGATGCATCTACGGAGCTCAGCAGGTGACCGAGAGCTCTGCTCAAGAAAGAAGAGCACTCCTCAGGCCAATCAACCACCTAGAGCAACTCCAGAAGTCGTCCCAAGGTGTGCACCTGAGAGAACTCTTATATGAAAGGATCCTCCACGTCAAGCCCCTGCCAAAAACTCAAGGGACAACACACGTTATGAAGCTCACAGCAAGACAGGAGGACATGGAGAACCCTCGCCCAGGCCTCACCAAGCTCACGATGTCTGGACTCGCTTGGACTTCAGAGGGCGAGATGATTATTGTTGGAGAAATCATGTGGTTACCAGTTATCAAGCTTTCACATACCATCTCCGATCTGTGTGCTGACCATGTAGATTCTAACCCGGTTCAATAGAGAAATATAATGGAACTACTAACCCCTTGGAATTTATCTTGATATACTCCACAACCATCCTAGCTGCTGGAAGGAACGAACATGTCATGGCTAACTACCTCCCCACAACTCTAGAAGGGTCAGCCCGCTCATAGCTAACTAACTTGCCACCCGAATCGATTGACTAGTGGGAGCAACTCTATGACGTCTTCTGCGCCAATTTCCATGGAACTTACAAATGTCTAGGGAAGGAAGATGACCTTCATCTCCTCTACTGAGGCTTCTAAGAGACGCTTTAGGAGTTCATCAAGAGATTTAGTATGGTGAGGAACACCAAAGATTACCGATCCCTTGATCATCTGTGCCTTCAGACAAGGCATAAGAGATAGGAGGCTGATCTAGGACATGGCGATGAGACATCCCCAAGACATCTGAGAACTATTTGAACTGGATGACCGCTGCCCAATGGCTGAGGAGTCTATCTCATTCAACCAGTCGATAGACAGGGGAGATAAGCACCCTCAGCCAAGTCAAGAGGTCGAAGGCTCCAAGTCGGCCGAGAAGCGCAAGTTTGGCAAGAAGACGGACAAGGCTGGTAAGAAAAAGAAGACCGGGAAGCATAATATCATGACCACCTCCAAAAAGACCTCCGACAATGGAAAAAAGTAGGGATCAGGAAGGGGCTCAAAGAATAAGTGATGCACGTATCATGAGTCAAACACCCAAGACACTGAGTTATGTCGAACTCGTCTCAGGCAGCTCGAGGAGTAGAAGCAGAAGGGGCAGCACTCAAACAAGGCTTCTGGCTCCAAATGGGCATAGAGTGACAAAGACGACCTCCCGTTCCAAAGCGGATCCCACGAAGTCAATCACATATTTGGAGGGTCGGCCAGTTATGAGTCCAAATGACAAGCCAAGAGCGCAGAACGAGAAATCCTTTATCTCTACTGCACTACCCAAGGCCCTTCGATGGGCAAACATTGCGATCTCCTTTGATGTAGCCAATTGTCCTGGTGGTGTCAGCAATCCAGGCCACTATCCGATACTGATCGAGCCCACCATCAACAGATGGAGGGAGTTCCCTTAATATTTTGTTTCTTGGTGCTCTAGATAACATGCAGATACCAAGATCCAAGGTCGCACCTCTATGAAGTACTGTTCCATGGTGTGATTCCAAGTGCTTCATCCAAACCACTTGGGCATGTCTCGCTCCCAATAACATTCATAAATGCCGAGAAATTTTCGAATGGAGAAAATCCAGTTTGACATGGCCGACTTTGATACAGCATATAATGCAATCCTAGGCTATCAACCCTTACGACCTTCATGGTGGTGGTGCATTATGCCTACCAATCCGTGAAAATGCCAGGTCTGAAAGGAGTCATCCACAACCCAGGCAACAAGCACATGGTACTTAAATGCAACCGTAAGAGCCTTGAGCTAGCAGGGCAACTACCCCTTCACAAGTACCATTCCGTGGAGGAAGATTTGAGACCCTCTAAGTCTAAATACAAGGAGGTCAGGGACATTCCCAAAAGTTCAGCCTGACGCGCCAAGGTTACAAGGCGGATCCAAGCTCAGACACAGGATAGCCGCCCTATTCTAATACAAGCTACTAGCAAGTAGATCATTAGGAATAAATGTATTTTGTTTTCTATTAGGATAAATTAATAAAGTTAGAATATTTTATTCTAAAATCGATTATGTTCTTCCTCTTGAATACTCAATGGCCCAAATTCCAGCACTGTTAGATCTTCGCCAAGTTGATGAAACAACGGCATCTTGAGTGCTCTCGAATACGGTTGAACGTGAATTCTAATTCTTCTTTTTTTTCTCTCTAATTCTCAACTATCTGACTGAAAAGTTCTTCTTCAATAAGATAATCGGGTGCTAGGGAAGCAAAACTTTTACTTCTTAGTTAAGAACTTCTTGACTGCTAATTACTATGTTCACATATCAGTCGAACAATTGGGGGCTAGGGAAAGTATTATACTCTAAAAATAGTCTTTTTTAAAAAAAAAATATGAACTTCGCGATGCTACTTGGTCATGATTACCTCCAAGTAGTTGTTCAAAATATGCCTTACGGCAAAACTAAAGGAGGCTTGATGGTACGATAATATGTATGTGAGTACACATAGGCCAACGAGCTTGTAACACTCGGAGCTACAACATAGCCTACTCCAAGCTATTCGTGGTGGAAGTCATCAAGGGTGTTTCTTGGATAACTACTCGGAGGTACACCCTCGACCAAAAGGCACCAAGTGGCCATGTAAAACCTACAAGATAATAAATATAAAAGTTCTCATGGTAGAGTAAATAAAAACTAGTTATGCATGCCGGGACCTACTCGATGGTAAGTACTAGGAAGAGTACAAAGCTTATTACTTAACCAGTTCAAAGTCTTTCAGGGATTTGCAGGAGGATATGGCAAAGCCAAAGTGGTGGTGATTGTAGTGGCTACCAGGAGGCCCTCTTGCTCAAAGGCGGCTCTCTCCGAAGGGTCGCATGCATAGCCCCATCCACATTGAAGTCAATCTACGGGAAGTCGCTCTTGAGACACCCCAGCATCGTCTCTAGGCTCTCATGAACCACCTCCCTGTGCTCCTCCAGGCTTGGATGTCACGCTACTCGCAGCCACGCACTAAAAGCCTCCCCCAAGCGAACAAGGTATTGAAGATAGCCTGAGGAAGACATGTCTTCTAGAGAAGGGATCGATTTGCCAACCTTCCAAAGGACGTGGTTGAAGCTTGAGAAGGCCTTCATTGCAAAAGGAGCCATAGCCTCCAGCAGGATCTGCAAGACCTCTGAGTTCACTTCAGCTGACATCTCTAACTCCTTCAACCGCTCCACCTCAGCCTTAATCCCTGATGAACATAAAGAGATTTCGCCTAAGATCTTATCTAGGTACGAAATAGTACAGAAAATATAATTTTGCTTACTCAATATTTCCTCCTGTAATGCAATAGTTTCCACCCAATGCTCGGATGAGATCTGCTTGATCTCTTGCTTGGACTCTGAGGAAGGTGCACTAGCCGGCACTCTTGCCGGCGCTCAACACTAGAAAAAATATCCATGAGGTAGAACAAATGAGCATTGGTACACATAATAAACAATGAAGGAAGGACCTATGCTCAAGATGTACCTTGGGGTCATTACAAGTCAAAATATGTTCATTAAGTAAATGAATATAATGCAGGTACCTAAGACCGTTGAGGGTCAATCGGGGCTGAATCCTTGAGAGCAGAGGCGAGCCCTCTGAGACACTTTCGGATCCGCTGCCCTCCTCGACGGGACTGACCCCCGGGTCCTCCTCTTGTATGAAGGGAGAATAACCCGAGGATTCGTTACCTGACCCACCTCCAGTAGAGGACACCTATCCCTCTGGCTTAGACGCCCACGTTCCTAAGTTCTCCTCACTCGAGAAGCGAGTGCAGGCATGGTCGAAGCTAGGGTTGTCAAGGCCAGTGCCTGGTTCATGGGTGTGTCCCCCCTGCTCAACAGGGGAAGGGGTGTCCGTGGACTGATCCACCTCGAGATGATCGTTCCCTGGAGCCCCCAAGGTAGGTTGAGGCACAAGGTCATCTAAAGAGACCAGGGAAGTACCTCGGCCAGTCCATCCCAAACGATGACTGGTCTCACCTTCTTCAAATGCTTCAGTGCACACTACTCATCGGCACTCGGGAATGAGTAAATGGCCATGATTTCCTAGCCCGATTGACTGCTGGCTGGTGATTCCGACCTATGATGACAAAGTGGACGGGGGCTAATCCTGCATGGAATTTGAAGGAATGGTGCTTAGTTACCAAATCCCATGATGACTTCACAAGGAAAGGTGTCGTACCATAATTTGTCATGCTAGGAGCTCCCCCTCTCGAATGTCTGGAGCCATGTCGCAGAGTGCCTTCAGGATGTTGGAGCGGTCCCCTTGGTATTGGCCACGAGCAGGAACTTAGGGCCTATTTGGATTGCATCCAATGGCAGACCTATCAATTTTTTGGCTGTTGACCACGTGCTAGTGTTTTGTTTGGGTCGTAGCCAATTTTTGGCGTGCCCTAGAGCCTACACACAAGCCTAGTTCATTTTCACACCCAGGCTAGGCGAAAACACCAACAGCCATTTCTGCCAAAAATTTGCTCGCCCTTAGATTTGGCGGGGCTGCCTTGGGAGAAAACCAAACACGCCCTTAAGCCACTAAAACGCGGCCTCTCTAAATAGAATTGTGCCTAGGAAGAAAACTCTATTGAAAAATACATTAAAGCAAACAACTCGACATGTCATATTTGGGCGATGTCTTACCATCTCATGCGTCGTGATTCAGGTCGAAGGAGCCATAATACTCCCAAGCCAGGTGGTCCCTGGCCTTGAGGGGGCTAAGGAAACACCGAATGAAGTCATGCATCATGTCCCAAGTGGTCAACCCCCAGTCCCTTAGGTCCCCTTGATCTTCTTGAGGATGATCTGAACGTCATGAGTAACCCGGCCTTTGAGTTCCAGCATGAATTCCTCACAGCTGTAAGGTTTCAGTACTCCAGGCTCCGCTTGACCTCGCAATGGCAGTAAAACCAATGTGAATGCCACACCAACCAAGCAGTCATAGATGAGAAGGGAATGAAGTTTCCCAAAACTACCGGCTAATGAGCAAATTCCGCGGACCCAAGAACTCCACTGGAGAATTTCTTCAGCTAATAGAAGCACCGAAAGACCTCTAGCACGGGCCTCACCTCCACAAATCTCTCACACAAATGAACAAATACACTTATCATGGTGATGGAGTTGGGTTTGAGGTGGATGAGGCGCACGCCGTAGTAGTCCAAACTTCCATGAGGAAGTCGGATGTCGGGAGCTAAAGACCGTAGTATGTGAAGTCCTCGAACATCATGACTTCATTGGTGTTCAAGGTGGGGACCTCCTCTCCCTCTACCGCTCTCCAAGAGATCAAATTGTGGGGGGGGGGGGACCCTCGCCATCCAATTTGTTCAGGCGAAACCAGCTCATCTCGGACTTCATCCACCAATCGTTGGTGGTAGCCATGAAATCTAGTCGGAGCAAAGAGGGTTTTCTAGAAGGAGGAAGATGAGAATTTTCTTGGTGCAAGAAGATTAGGCATAAAAGACAAACGGTCATCTATGGCACACAATTAAAAGGAAAAAAAACAGGTAACGACTCCTTCTCTGGCACCAAGATTTTCGCTGTTTCAAAATAAACATCCAGATCATTGGGAAGTGATCGTGGTCCACCTTGCCTTAGAAGCCACGACCAGCCGCCTTGAGCTCCTCAAAAAGTTGTGCGCATTTAAAGCAATGCGACTCAATGAGAAAAACATGAAGGAGTCAATACTCAAGCACCAGCATGACGAAGGTAGGTCCCGTCACGTGGGCGCTGGCAACTTTTTCTCCTACCCAGAGAGGAATCTCATCTCACCTTTGGTACCTATTTGATCAAACGCTCTTCTTGGTCAGGAAGGACTTGACTTAGTACTTGGATAAGGAAAGAGAACAAATGTTTTATAATTTTTTAGTAAAAGTCTTTATCATTAAAAGATAAGCTAAGAACACTTTACATTCAAAAGATGCAATCTAAGCATCATTACATCCCCGAGTTGTAGCTCTTCGTATAACTTAGAACAAGAGAAAGAGAGGAAAAAGAAAAGAGGACCCTAGTAGAAGAGTCTACGCTTTAGGTTCCTCCCATCGGAGTAGCTAATGTAGAAGTTGGCCACTCCACCGTTGCCATTGTCATCATTGTCGGAGGGGGAGGAAGATGGTGATGAGAAGTCCATGGCCTCCTCCTTCTCTGCCTCTAGGGCCTCCTCCTGGCGTGTCTCTTCCTCAAGAAGATCCCAGATGATCTCTTCTTAGCATGGAGCCAAGGGATTGACAGGGGAAGTCTCACCCAGTTGCTTAAGTCCGATGGTAGCAGGGCCACCGGCTACCTCCTCTTCCGTCATTTCTTCATCAGAAGAGATGATTTTAATTGTCACAGATGGATGTGTTTAAAAAACCATCTGTGTGACCCTTTACCCCTATAAGCAAATTTGCTTCCTGGGGGGAAAGGGTCACACAAATACACATTTCATGATTCACAAATTAAATAACGCATTGACATATTATTCAAAACATCAATCAAACACTATTCATAATATCGATCATACATTGTTCAGAACACAAAACATAGGCATTTACATATGACAAAGGTTAAGAATATCAAATAGATGCACATCACATATTGTTTAGAACATATAAACCTAGCTAGCTAAACACAATCCCTAACTATACATCATTGGTCGATCGATGTCGTCTTCCAAAAAGATGAAATGATTGACATCATGGCGACACCTTCTTCCAAAAAGGCGAAAAGTAATCGACAAACTTGGGTCGATCGATGTCGTCTTTCAAAAAGATGAAATGACAGACATCATCTTAGCCTCTTGTGTGTCAGCACAATATCAACCCAAGCACCATCTTCAATGAGCAGCTCGCAGTTATCCAGATCTGGCTGCACCTTGACTATCTCACGCATGAGCCATAAGTAGACTGTGTTGCTGCCAAATTGCCAGCCATAGTTTAGCAAGAAATGGGCATTCAAGCCTATTTTGCAGTTGGCAAAAATATCTCTATTGTGACAAACGGTAATAGAGAAATTTCCATCTGGAAGAACAGAATAGAGAATGCGGTTAACAGCATATACAGGGTCGACGGAGGGGGCCTTCACAACAAGGAAGAATATGAAGTCCACCTGGCCGAAGTTGATGCCAAACATCCATGTCGTCGAAGCCGCCATAGAGACAACCCCATCCTACCACCTCCTGATTACCGTGAACTGCGTCATTGCAGATCTACGAAGAAAACAAGGCTCTGCCATCAGTTACATAGATCAAAACAATGAAAACCTAACAAACCTTAACTAAACCGCGATGGGAACCATATGATACTCACCTCGGTGCAATGAAAGGGATTCGGCCCCTGCCGAGATCTCGCTTCTCCGACGCTAATGGCGAGTGAGGACGCTTCTTAGTGCGGTGGAACACTTATATATGGCAAGTAAGGAAGAAGAACACTCCTCATCGCTTTATATTGAGGGGAGACGAGGGGTTGTATGTGTGGGAAGCCAAAAGAGCCTGGGGAGATGAGCGGGTTGTTTGTGTGCGAAGCCAAAGAGGCAGGGGAGACAAGCAGTCAAATTTAAATATATTCACAAGTCTTTAAATACAAACAGATTTTTATAAAATACGTCTATGTCTAACATATAGACATAGACGAATCTAACTAGAAACCGTATGTGACAATATCACATACGGTGATTTTTAAACATCGTCTATGTCTATACGATATAAACAGACGGATTTATGAAAACAGTCTATGAGTTCAATCACACCGTGACGGTTGTCTTGTTACAGATGCGTCTATCTTAGCAGCCGTCTGAGGATATTTTGTCTGTGACACACCGTCTGAGGATATTTTGTCTGTGACACATAGTGACAGGTCCTAAAAAATCTTCTCTGACACACCGTCTGCTATAAGTGATTTTGTAGTGTGTGTAACTTACTACAAATTTGTAAAGCGTGATCCAGATCATCTGTTCAATTTGCAAGGGTTGAACATGGTGGATCCTCGAGTTTTCCATAATTTGAACTATATTTGAGTAATGATAATATTAGGATTCAACTATTTTTTCTGCCTTGCATTTGGGTATATCATGAGCAAAATTTGAACTATATTCATGGCCCAAAGTGATTCTAAATTTTTAAGCTTGAAATTATTATTCCCCTTAAACAAATTTCAGTATTTTGTGTTTTCAACTAGATAATTATGTTCTAACATACCCATATACAACGTTGTGGAATATCACGTGTATGCATTTTATTTACGCAGGTATGCATGTGGTAGTTTAAGTAGAGTTCTTGCCTTTTTGTATCTACGCAATTGTTTCCCTTTTGTAAAGCTTTGCAATAATTAATATCATTTGTTATACATGATCATATGTGTGCGCACGACTAGTAGCAACTTTTGTCAAACATGAGTATCAACCTAAGTAAAGGACCAAGTTGCTAGCGAGACAGGGTAACAACTTATGTTGTATGTCTAATAATAACTTATGCAGAGTGTGTAGCAACTCAAAAATTACTATGATTTGGAAGCCATGTAAAATTAATCTTCTGAATCATAGTAAATTTTGTGTAGCAACTTATATTGCATGTATTGTAGCAACTTATATTGTATAAAAAACATCTACAAAATATGTGCAATATGGATCTCAATTTGTTAAGCTCGTTGTAAAGAACACAACTTTGCAAAGGAAACAAAAAAAAGACACCAAATAAGATAGTAATTATCATTTAAAGGAATAAACGGACTAACACAACAACCAACGTGTATGCTAACGTCAGCCCAACTCCCAAGCTTCGGATCAAAAGCCTCTCGTCCTCGCGTTTCAGCCCGTGCAGCTCATGTCATGACAAAATGCCTCGGCCTCGGCCTCGACCGGTCGCCCAGTATAATTTCCGAAAATTCTACTCCTCTGAAAGGTACTATGTACACGTACCCCTAAGCTCCAGTTTGCGTCTCCGATTCGTATACGGACTAACATTCCCAGCGCTTGCATATAAAGACAACACACATAAATGGAGTCAATTGCCCACTAGGGAAGGCTTCCCGTCAGCACAGTACAAGATTGAAACTGTTCTAAGCAGAGTATTGAAGTCCTTGAACAGCACAGATCCACAGATACACGATCATGATGGGGGTGTAGCTGCACAATAATTGTGCTCGCAAAAGTCGGCAGCTGAAAACCGCAAGCGTGAATATTTTATACACAATACTGCATGAACAATCTGTCGCAAGTGCCTACTCTGCAACTCGTGGGCGTCCAGAGGAAGGATCGCGTCCCCATGTCGTCGATACAAACAGCAACTCCATGAGATGTATGGACCTTTTCATACTACAGACTGTAAGACAGGTGGTTTAAGGTTTTCATGTACATGACAGAAAGGAGCAGCTCAAGGCTCCTGTTTTAGCATGATATTAAGGATGCCTATAGGGGTCTTTGGCTCATAATGCTCATCAGTGTCGACTTCCTCAATCTCCTGTTTGTGTAAACAAGGAAATCAAAACAAAATCTAATAAGTAACAATTGTGTGGATACCGATGAACTTAAATGCAATACGTAAACAGTCAAGCACGTGTACATGTCAATACTCCAAACGAAATAACCATTTCAATTTCTCAGGATGCTTTCATTAGTGCACCATGTCAGATTCGTATATAACTTGACATACAAATATAATTTGGCATTTGAAACATCTGCTTTGACTAGAGCACAAGAACAATTGCTGGTGAACATAAGTAAAGGAACCACTAAACACAAAAAACCGAATGGAAAACAAAATTTGCATGTTAATATGTCAGTCAAACATAACTGACGAAAGCTTTCAGAAAGAGAATTTCAGATAAGTACCTGAACAATGTCTTCTCCCTTGATAACTCGTCCAAATACAACAAGCTTGTCATTCAAATCAGGAATTGGAGCAGTCGTGATAAATAAATCAAACCCTTTATTATTAGGATTCTTTGCAGTGCCAATCATAAATGCCTCATGCTTTGGACTGCAAAATCATAGAAATTCAGTTAGTGTTAAGACATTGCCATTTTAAGTCTAACATAACCAAAGAGTCCCAGAAATTTCAATATATAGACTATTAAGGAGTCAAACCTGAGATCATTCTTCCCGCTGGCTTTGGCTTTCAGTATCCATTCTTGGGCAGCTCCATCAAAATTGAAATCGCCTCCTTGAATTACAAAGTTTTTTATGACATGACGAAATGGCATTCCTTTAAAATAATTGCTCTTGCTGTGCCAAAGGACCAATGTCAGATGATTTATCAAAAGTTAATAAATTGATGGTTCGTCCTGAAGAATCCTTAACTTACTAGATCTATTTCTCTTGAGACAAATGTAAAGTGCTCCCATATGAATGATGTAAGTCCAGCAAAATACTACAAGATAATATGTATGATAGCCTAAGTATATATTTCTGTATGCCACAATGGTAGCAGTAGTAAAAACACACTGCCACTCGTTCAATAGGCTTAGTATACAACCACAATTTGCAGCTAAGAATCCAAGATACTTCATGGGAAAAATTGCTCTTCATTGCACCGAAGAACAAAGATAATTAACCCTAAACAATTGAAGCTATCAATGGGTTCAAATTAGCCCATTGATTGCTAATTAATTAACCGCATTAGACTTCATTTTTTCTTTGGGAGAGCATACAAGCACTTTCCAAGTCGAGTTTCATGCTTCAGATAACTGAACATAAATCCCATGAGGACTTTAATCAAAGCTGTTGTTGCAGGCTAGCAGGTATTGCTTTGTAGGCTATGTAGCATATTTTTAGTTACTGATAGTGCATAGCTCTACCACTCTTTCTTTTCAAACATTAACTATGCTAAAACTCTTTGACTTTGACCCTTTTGAACTTTTTTGCCTGAAGATGGGAATATATAATTTAATGAAGCCAGTTTGGAGGTTGGAATGTCAACATAAGTTCCAGAAGAGTAATTATGGTGTTTGTAAGAAGAAAGTTAATTTTTTAAATGTATTGCGGACTATTGGAAGCTAACACTGAATAAAATCCTAAACTGTTCAACTTACAAGAGTGCACTTCGGCAAGATGGAGGTCATTTTGAAAAGTACGTGTGAAATCTAGTAACCCATAAGTAATGCAGTAAAGTCGAAAAGTTTACATGATATATGTACGCTAGTTTTGATAGTAGTAAACTAGTAGTCACCTCATGGCTGCTTTCTCAAAAAGCAGTCATAAGCAGTCATATAATCATGTTCAAATAATGTTTATCTGATATCCATTCAATTTGGGATCAGAGTATACTTCTTTTCTAGGAGTGTTGCATGCAAGCCTTTTAGTCCTAAGCAAGTTTGAGTAGACTAGAGATGAAACCCATAAGATCCAATTTGAGAAAACAACAACAACAATAACAAGAAGTATAGCAGCAGCAGCAGCAGTAGCAGCAGCAGCAGCAGCAGCAGCAGCAATAGCAGTAGTAGTAGGTCGTAGTAGTAATACTAATAATAATAATAATAATAATAATAATAAAGGTACTACGAATGTTGCATATAGCCACAAAAATGCATTTAGCAAACTAAGGTTGTAAATTCATGACTAAAGCACTTCAGATGTAGCAGATACTTTAACTTATGAAGGACATAGTTCATAAACTGTGTTATATGAGATCAAATTTGCTGGTTACCAGTCAATTTTCTACACTTCACAGGCACAATTAATCCTCTATATGTCCGCAAGGAGCTAGGAAACTGACTAGAGTAGGATCCAAGCTGTATCTTATTATAAACTGGTTTAGGGAACATCCATAACAGTTCATCAGTTCAGGTCTGAAATGCACATCCGGCACCATAACAGTAATTCTAGTACTGATATCAATGGACGTGGATCTCAAAGCTACGGTAGTGCAATGTTCCTTTGTATATAAAATATGAAATAGCAATGATCAATTATTATCAAAGGATAAGCTCACAAAAACTAGGAATCATAAAACAAAATAATAGACAACATTGAAGGTAAAAATGCATTTTCTTTTGCTGAATAGATGAGTTACTCATCAAGTTCCCTCACCATAGTGTAACAATTCATATCTCTACTACTTAAAAAATACATAATGGTTCCCGCACCCTCCTGTGTTCTGCCTCCACGTCTTCCCCCCCCCCCCCACCCCCACGTTCCGCTCTCACTCCTGGCACATGCCTGCGCTTCCACCCACCCCCCTCCACCAAATTACTCTCCCCAAATCACGTCCCGGTTTCCTTGCTGATCGTCACCTACAGTCAGGGCATCTCTAATCCGACATTCCTCCTCTACCGCACTACACGCGCTGTCAATTTTCTTTCCGATCGAGACCTACAGTAAAGGAAATCCTCCAATCCGATCAAACTCTCTGTCCAGCCACGGCGATCTCCGCGCGGATCCAGCATGCGAGGGTTTTGGCGGTGGCTGCGTAACTCCTAGCTGCGCCTCGTCGGCGCATGTCCAACTCCCCTCATTGGCTATCCCTGGTGGCAGATCTCACGACACAACAGAGGCCGTTGAGGTCCAGTTCATGAAGGTAGACCTCTTTCACTCCTCGACCTCCTCAGACTGGTATGCAATCCCTTTCGTTACTTAGACTCTCTATTATTCCTTGGTTTTTTCTTGCAAAATAGAACACAGATATTGCGTTGGCATTTGAGATTTCAGGTGGTTAGCTCAAAGAAAAATATTTCATCACTGCATCAGTTCTTCAAGTCGCGATCAGGCACCCTCCTCCACACCACCTAAGGCCTCGTGCATCTGTGTCGTTTCTTCCTGCAGGTAAGCACAGGGGACGATCCTGATGGCACTGCAGGAGGTGGCGCAGCACGGGGAGGACAGGCGCATCGACTGGAGAGCAGTGGTGGGAAAGTCAGCCACAGGAATCACCTGTGCACACAGAGTCAATTCCAGAATCATCTTCCTTACTCCCTTGTGAGTTCGTAGGTCCTTATGCTGAACCGAGCCATCGCTGGATTTGCCAGAACAAAGTCGTGTTGTTTGGGTCGTCACCCGTGTGACTGGTGTACTGCCACGCAGACAACCCACAGGAGCAAGCAACCGCTGACCGTACTGCTACGCCCTCGGCTCCAATCCAACGCCCTGAGCCTCTACAGCCCGTCCCTGAGCCACTCCATTTGCCAATGAGCTCTACCACCATGTTCTTTTTAATTTGCGTACATGGTTGTATGATGGTTCACCATCAAGTGGCTTGCTACGCCTCGAAAGCTATAGGTACAACTCCTTGCAACTGTAGGAATCAAAGATGAAAAAGGATGGTACAATGATTGTTATCCATAAAGGCACTATATTTCTGATCTTTTAGTCATGATTATTTTGCATCTCACCCCATCAGTGATATGTATAGCTAATTGGATAACAACTCATTAGAGAATATGTTTTTTTTCTATCTTAAAACTATGCTTTGTTAGTTGCTCCAGTTCAGCTATGTCGTAGTTATGTCCCTCATGGATTATTTCTCTTTTGCCATTATCTGTTGAAACAATGTATGTATTTCGTTTCTGGTTAGAATTATGGATGATTTCATCGGAGGGCCAACAGAGTTCACAGATTATTTTTCCAAATTCCTAGGTTTGCTCCTATAACATAAACATATTTCTCCACATTTTCACAAGGAAGATGTTGTCTTGGTGCCATAATTTTGTAACTGGATTCTACACTCTAGGTAGGCTAAATAAACCCATGTGTTTCTTATGTTACTTGATTCTACACTTGCAGCTCCAATTCTACAGTTGAATCAGGGTCGCCGAGGAGGAGCACGAGAAGAGAAGAGTATCCACTAAGCTGGCTTCCTGCCCATGCAGCTCTCGCTCCTTCTGTCAAAAGGTAGGCGATGCCCTTTCTTCTCTTCTTCTACCTTGTTATTCCCTGGAATGACTGAATATGCACTCCTGGTGTTCTTGTTCAGGTGTTTTCATCTGTGCATGTGAAGAGGGATGTTGTTTAGCCGTCTAGGACAATTCTGTGTTTCAGCTCGTTTCAGTTCTCAGGTAAATTGTTCTCCCTGGTTGATCCTGTTTTGGTTGACTTTCTAATTGTGCGAGTATGCTTGACCGATTGTGCGTGTGAACAGCGTTGTTGTTAAAGGACCTTGCTTTTTTGTGGACGTTGTAGCTACTAAATCCATATACTTTACAGTTCCTTTCCTCTTTTTCTCATGGGTCCCTGAAGTTTTCTTTGAGGTAATGAAAAATTGAACTTACAAGCTGCTAATCTTTGGTTGACCATATGTTAATTACCACTGGTCTATGAGGAGCATGCACTACAGTGGTTGGATAATCTATGTTAATTACCACCGGTATATGTTAATCTATAGTTGACCATATGTATGATTGAGCAATTATCTCCTACTATATTTTAATATTCCTATTTGAAAGATAAAAAGAGGGTCTCTGCCTATTGCAGATAATGGCAAATATCTTAACGGATTGTCTGCCTGAATTCACTTGCTAACACGTGCAGATAATGGCATATAGCTTAACAAATTCTCCACCTGAATTCCTTTCATTTACTTTGTGTTATCTCGTTTACATCCCTTACTTCACTCATACATGATGACATCATTTATGTTGTCAAATATCACGTTTTTGATGAGGATGGCCAAGCAAGATGCAAAACACTTGCTAAGTTGCTAGCATAATTGTGGAGCTTAGCTGTTGCAAGTGTGGTGTGTGACTGCATAGCAATTGCTACGTAGCTCGAATAAATATCTTACAATGAGTTTACGTTGAGCTATAAAAAACTGGATGTATTTTTTGCTGAAGCATAAGCCCTTCATGATGGAGTTAAACTTGCTGTTGATTGGTTGTATGGTAATATTTTGTATTAGATTCACCCAGTCAACTATATTATTACGTGAAAATATTTGGTTCCCGTTGCAACGCACGGGTATTCAACTAGTATTTACTGTAACCACATCATGTGGATTAATCATGCATGCTGAATATGCAGAGCTATGTGTTTTTTAACTAACAATGGCACAGATATATTGTAAAATTAGCACACACAAATAACAAAACAAAACAAAAGATCATAATGCTTGTGTACTTCAAACAAGTTGATAAATAAAGATTCATCGCAAATTTCTGGTGCTTACCACAAGTTGATAAATCTATCCACAGCATCAGCAGAAGCATCTTTGTATATTTCAATAGTAATTGGACCTTTGGCAGTGTTCATTACCTGTAGAAAAAATGAAGCAGTGGCATAATGCTTCTGTGTACTTCAAAGATGATTAACTGCAGTAACTAGAGTGATCCAATATTTGTAAAACCACTTCATTATGTGCAGAAAACAATTGCAGTAAAATTTGTATGACCGACTTAGTAAGTTTAGAGGCAATTGCTTAGAATCTAGTTTTCTTCCTAATTCTGTTGCTAACAACCAGTGTTACAAAATGTAGCATAAAAAGAGACAACAGAAGCTTAACACAACAAAAGAAACACTTCAGAGCTACTTATGCAGCACAGGGTACAAGATATCACAGTATTAGCATCCATTATCAACTACATTTGGCTGATGCATTTCAAGTCTAGTGAAATCATTACTTAGTACGAAACTTTAGTCAGTTGTGACTGAACTCTGCTTCAGATTTTAAGCAGTATATGTAACATTTTATAACCCACCATTCATCCCCCACTCAACAAGGATTGTTACCTTCTATCTTGTTTGGGGTTCACACACAAGCAAAAATGTGTTTTCGTGCACAAATCTCAGTACCATCCTCAGCTGGCAAATATTTTTTTAACAGAAATTTTAATGTATCCTATGCTTTATGCTTATCATGATTGAGAAAAAATATCAAATCATAACCTAGTTTAGCTGTCAGTAGCAGCATGGCAAGCTATAACATACAGTAGATTGATTGTATATATATACTAAAGATACATCCAAAGATCAATTTAAATGTAATCAACATATGCTGCTAACTTGATGGAAATTATGTAGAGAAGAGAGAACAGCAAAACTTACCGCATAGCTTGGTCTACTTGACGTTTTTGGATCCTCAGATCTTTCAACATGCTTGAAGTCCAAAAAAACACACAAGAGAAACAAAAAATGAGTTTGATGTCTAATGTCAAACAGCTAATTAAGGATAATGTTACAAAAATATGATAATTCTATAGAACAGTTTAGGATCATTTGAAATAGATGTTGCATTTGGTCACAAATGAATAATCTGAGAAAGTGAAATTAAGCCAAATGCGAAAGGCAGCCCTATGTATTTCTTATAAACAAGATTTCGCATTGCTCCTACTACAACAAATTAATTTCCATAGTCACTTTACGATATCAGTGACATAAAAATAAGTTTTTCAAAAGTATCAGTTGGTATTAATAATAGACAAAGAAATAAAGTTAGGAAGTGATTCAGAAGAAACAGAGACAAAGCCACATCATTAACACAAAAGAGCAGATCAGTAGGAATTCAAGACAATAAGAGCACTACATTGTGTAACGTACCTCAGCATGAAGAAGATCCCTTTCAATGTCTTGTGCCGACCTGTAATTGAGCTCATCAATACAAGAGCATTAACTTTAAGCTATATTCAGATACTTCCAAAAAAAGTACGGAAAAGATCCACTATAGCATCACTAACTAGATCAAGTTTTATAAACAGAAAATACAACGAGAAAGGGCATCAACCTGTAATGCCAATGCCTGTAAGTGGCATAGAGAGATAGCACAACCAAGACGACGATAAGGTTCCAGGTGATGATAGTAGAGTAACTGATTCGAGTCGGACCCTTCTTCGTCTTGCTTTGAATCAACAGCTGCTTCGGCTTTATCCTCGCCATCTGCTACTCGTGCAGGGCAACAGCTCTCACTGGGAAGCTCTCCCTTATATAGGAATGGAAAATACAAGTTTGAGTTACAGCGAGAGAACGGGACCCAAAGCAGCTAAAATCTGCAAACACATGCATGATCATTCAGCATGCCATCAATGTAAGCAAAGCAGGTCAAACTCTCAAGAAGACAAAAAAATGGGAAAGAACAGTGCATCATTCAGCACGCCATCAAGAAAATTCCTTAACTAGATAGTGCAGACTAAACACAAGCTGGGTCATGCCCCTGCACTAAGAAATGCCAACTCCCCTAACTTTATCGTCTCGGTGTCAATTGCCAACCCCTACTGATACCATCAAGACCTCATAACTACTGGACTGGAAACCCTTGTAGCACTCCCACACAAGCATAGGCAATTAGGCGAAACACCCTCCAGACCTAGTTACCCCCAAAGAATAAAATTAGTTATCCGGCAAGCGAGGCATGCCTCCCCTTGTGCTGGAATTCACGGAGTTCTGGTGCTCTACCTGCCCAATTACTCCCTCCCTGATATCACACACACATCAATCCACGCTCCCCTCACCTCGTGTGACCCCACGGCACCATAGCTAGGGAAGAACCAAGCTTTCAACAGGGGCGGACTTCAGGCGGGGCATGGGTGCTCGGTTTAACCCCCCCCCCCCCCCCCAATTTTTTGTGAAATGAAATGTGCCAGCCCCTTGTGTAGATTAGATTGATCTTGCGCGCTGAAGACTAAGAACTTAATCGAACTATAGATTCGATTGGATTGGATTAGCAGGATACCACGCAACAAACAAATATCAACGAGAACGAAGGGAGATTTGTGTTCGATTGCTCACAGCCACAACAAAGGAAAAGGAAAGGTGAATTCGTACTCCCGTAGAAGAACTATTCGTCCAAGCAAGCTAGGATTGCTTACCGAAAAGAGAAGAAACCGATCCGAATCCGGGCGGATCTGCGCTCCGCGCTAGCCCAGCACACAGGGAAGAAGAAGATGACAAGGAGGGGGACGACGCCTCTCGACGACAAAAGCCTTGGTGACTTTTGCGGAGGCGTACTAGGTTCTGGTTTCCCGCCGGCGGCGATGACGATTGACGAGGCGCAGCAGTCAGCAAACCGTGGCGGCGGTAGAAAGATGAGAGAGACGAGAGGAGGCAAACCCCCGGTCGCCAGATCCACGGCTCGGAAAACCCGCTTTGTGAAAACTGAATCGAACCGGTGAAAACTGAATCAAACCGGCGAATCAAAACTGGTTCAACTATTAACGATGTGATTTTTGTTATCAAATCTTCATTTAAGTGATGTCCATAACAATTATATCATTAAATTTTTAATTTTTATAGTATTAATGATGTCATTCTTCTAGTATCAATTCATAAAACAATATTGTATAGCATATGATACAAGATAATAAAAATATCTGGTTTTATCTCTAACTCTTTTGTTCTCTATATTTTTATATACCAATTTTCGATAGTTAGTATATAACATGTTATCAGCATGACTATCTTTATAAGTTATCGTGAATTATATTTCTTTAAAAATATTTTACTTATCATCGTATCTTTTTCTATGGTAAGATATTATTTGTAGTCTATTTAATTTTTATATTATCTCTATTCTATATTTATGCTTTGTATTCGTAAATTGTAGTTTGCTATGTCAAATCTTACCAAACTTGATTTCATGATTTTAGATATTACTAACAAGAACTACTTATCTTAAGTGCTAGATGCTGAAATTTATTTGAAACAATCAAAACAAAGCTAAGGTTATGAGCTTTATTTGCCACCACCTCTATGAAGATTGAAAGGTTAAATACCTTACCGATAAAGATCCACTTGTTCTTTGGAACAAATTGAAAGAAATGTACGATCGCCAGAAAAACAGTAATCCTCCTCAAAGCTTGTTATGAATGGTTGCACCTAAGGTTGTAAGATTATAAAAGTGTTTCCAAATACAATTCAATCATGTTAGAATCACTTTACAGTTGTTATTATGTGGAGAAAAGGATACTGATGAGGAAATATTGGAGAAAATATATTCTACATTTCATGCTTCAAATGTGCTACTTCAACAACAATATCGTGAGAAAGGATTCAGGAAATATTCTGAACTTATTTCTTATTTACTAGTGGCTGATAAAATAATGAGCTTTTGATGAAAAACCACGAGTCTCATCCCAAGTGGTCCAAGTCCACTCCATAAGCAAATGTAACTATATATGATAATCAAAATAGAGGACATAGACGAGGTCGCGGATGTGGATGTGGCTGTGGTCGAGGTTATGGATTTAGGTGTGCTCGTGGTAGAGGAAATTATAGTGTTCAATTCAATAACCCAGTCAATCCTAATAAAAGGCAAGAAAATAAAGATAAAGAGAAAGTTGAAATAACTAAAAATGCATGCACCCCACGAGATGTGATTTCATCACTTGCAAACAAGTGACTAAATCTTCCATTATGCCCATATTAGCTAGATGCTTACACACTTTTCAGGTGTGCAGCTAGGAGATCAGTGCAAGGCCATTACAAAGTTTCCTCCAGATTATGCATGTCCGCTGAGGTTTCACTATCATCAAAGTGATATCACACCACCTACAAGCCCCCTCTTGAGCCTTGTAGCTCCAGAAAGAATTAATCTTCCCTTCCACTATATATCTCTTACTACTAACCAAATAGTTTTGGCTTAAAAACCTTCCCCACACAGCCACTCTTACGGTTTGGCACACACAAATTGGAATCCACTAATTAATAAGTCAGGCTCCCATAAGAACTCGTGGTTGGTACGGTACTTTTTGGGTTATCGCTTTATGAACCGATTCTTACTTATGTTATTTGAGTAAACACTAAATCAACAATATAACTATGACCATAGTCAACACCTCTTTGCCCAAGGCCTAAGGTTCCATGTTGCTATGCCATTATTTAAGTAACCATCATTATTGCATAAGTTCATTAATCAAGTATAAGACACTTCTGAACATTCTCAATAGCAGGGCTAAGAAATTCTACCAATAAAAGACATCTAACCATAAACCATTTATGCTTCAAGGAATAATAAGGGAATATCTAGATAAACCCTAATATAGGTGACTTCCCATCAAATTGACACTGCATGCAAATTTTATAAAACAAAACATTTTAAAATATAGGAGCAATATAATCAAGAAGTACACTTGCCTTTTACCCAATGTTGCTCAGTGTTGTTGAAACCTTGTTTTAAAGTTTCTCGAATAGATCTGAAGCGTTATCGATAATCACGTATTCTATCAACAAACAAAAACAATATCGAATAAACACCAAATAAACTCCAAATTGCAAAAATAACAGGAACAAAATGATGGACTGGGATCTTGATTGAGCTAGATAAGAAGAACATAATTGGTTGGATTTCTTTTGAAGAAAGATAAAATGATAGGAACTAGAGTTTCACTTGAAATGATAGAAAAGACTTCGCATAAAATGATAGAAAAGATTGTTTAAAGTATTAATATATGTGACCTATAAATTTATGTATTATTTTAATATCATAAACTCATGTTTGTGGTACAATGACATGTAGATCTGGCCAGGACCTATATGTCGTTGAGACAACCATAAATTTACTAATCAAAATAATATTTTCATATTGTAGGGATCTAGATGTTAATAAAGGACAACTACTTTAGAGATGTGAGAATTGATACCTAAAACTGGCGTTGTTGGATAAATCATGATTTAAGAAGAATTTAGATGCAAGAATCATTTAAATCAGAATTACGATGAAGTAGGACATGCTTTCGAAAAACGGATTAGGTTGAAAAGGAAATACGGATTTAGTGGAGTTATTTTCCTATAGGAAAAGGCTTTACTGTGTAATCATTGTGTCAGACTTGACGTCATCATTGCACAAAGATCAAGAAGTATACGGCTGACTACACTTCATTGGCTAGAATAAGGAGGATGATGTGATGCCGACTTGGCATACTATGCAAGCACCATCTTGGATTAAAGAAGGGGTGCGCTGAGGTCTAGTCTCGACCATCCATGATGGATCGAATGGTGGGAGGTTGCACTTCTGGGTTAAGAATACTGTCAGTGACTCTACGTAGCAGCGGTGGCTCGAGTTTCATCGGAGATGGCAATCGGGCGTGTGGTCACTAACATCGACGTTGGGCTTCAGTAGTGTTTCAGCAAAATGAGGGAAGCATAGCATAGAACGTGGAAAGGCTAACTCAAATGTATGGTCGGTTTTGGAACGGGTCATCCGAGGTAGTGAAAAAACAGTGATGAACACTCATAGCTTCGATCGTGGCCGCGTCCAGATGCAACGATGAAGATGCACGCATTTCTAGAGATTGGCTATGCAATTGGAGAAACTATCTAAATAGAAACATTCATATATCCTGGGAACACAGTGCTATACCATGGGTTTGGGCAGATTATCCCCTAAGAGGAAGAACGAACAGTGGAGATGAGATGGTTGGCAGCTGCAACATGCTACGATTGGCAACCACGTTCCGGTTGTGTCACTGCACAACCGGTGAAAAGCTCCTAGATTCACATAGAAGACTTCATGGGACACATAGTGACGCAGATGGCACATCCATATGGCTTATGGATTGACGGGGAACACAAAAGCAAACCCGATGCGCGTGCAGAACGCATCCAGAAACCAGATAGCCGACATGTCGACTTTGATCCTGGCAGTTTGGATTCTCTACTGGACGACCTGGTTGGTGAGGGTGTGGGGAACATCATGAGGCATGCATTGATGAAAGGGCATGGTGAACGATGCACTAGTTGGTTAGGAACATCGATGCTAATCGATGACAGCGTGACTATTCACAACGGCAATGACTTTGACGGCGTAGATTGAGATTTGGTCAGGGCTAGGGCTTGACTAGGGACTTAATATGATGATAAAACAAGGGTAAGAAATGAGAAGGAGGCTATGGCTTAGAGGCGATGAACGAGCTGGGCAGCTACAATGGCTAGGACTTGGAGGCATGGAAAAGATGTAAGAGAGGATGTGCAGCACCTATTTATAGGGTTAGGAGCGGCTGTCCGAGGTGGAGTCCAAGGTGGACACGACTCGGGTTTGAGTTCGAGTTGGTTAGAGTTTGTTTTCGTAGCCCTCTATTCTGAGGATAATATTTCCACCGTTCAAACTTTGAATTGGACGTTTGTAGACTCTAAATTATAGTACTAAAAAATATCTACAACTTTGGTATTCATTGGAACTTCTAGAAACGTCATCTTGATTTCTAAAAATGTGTCACAAAATAAACTATTTGAACTGAGACTTATCTGCACAGCACTGATTTTGGGGGCCATAACTCCTAGCTCCATTATCCAAAAGGAGACTTCCATAGGTACAAATCGAAGCTCTCGACGAGACCTACAATTTTGGTATTGTTATGATTTGCATTTGAGGCCATCTCGAACTCCAAAACTGCGTGGGAAGATGAGGTTGTTCTGGACTCCACGAATATTCACAAATTTCGTGAGTCCTTTGTGTTGGGCCTTCTAAAAGACTTGTGTGCTGGCCAAGAGCTTTGACTTAGACAGGATTGGGTCCTTTGTGTTGGGCCTTCTAGGAGACTTGTATGCTAGCCAAGAGCTTTGACTTAGGCAGGATTGGGTCCAATAGCACTTTAGGCATATCTAGGGTTTTAGAAAAGAAACTTTTGCAAAGAAATTTGAATAGGATTTGAGGAAAAGAAAAGATTGACTTTAAACAAGAATTTGGATAAGATTTGAGTTAAACTAGAGAATGATGATTCATGATCAAGGATTGAAGAGATGATGAATTCAAAGATTTTGAATTCCAACCATTAAAATCCTTAACTTATTCACTATTGAGTTTTGTAAAAACCTTTTCAAAACCTTTTCCACTCAAAACACCAAAGAGAAAGAAAAGGAAAAAGAAAAAAAAAACTCTAATGCATTTACCTGACTCCTAGCAAAACTCAGCATACAATGCACACAAAAAAAACATATATTGATTGATTGTTTATAAAAATAGGTTTTAAACCTATTCTAGTAGTGAAGCTATTCAATAATATTGGAAAATTTAAAAAGTTACAAATTCTGAAAACCATGGTGTTACAAATCTACCCCCTTAAAGGAATCTCATCCTCGAGATTCGAACGGAACATAAAAGAGATAAGGGAACTTGGTCTTTATGATTTCTTCTCGCTTTCTGTAATTGCTTTTTCTTCTTGGTGGTGACCTCATTACACTGACGTACTTTGGTTACTTTGCTTTTCATGGCTTTCTCAACTATCTCAAGAAACCTTGATTGATTTCCCTAAGCATGTAAAACTTTCCTGAATATTTCATTCCTTCGTCGGTGGTCGTTGTCATTAGAAAACTCTTATCTTGGCATATCCTCCAAAACCTGGTTACCTTTCCTTGTTTTACCCTCAGTTTGGGAATAACATATTGTTCTGAAATTCGGTCTGATTTCCCTCAACATAAATAACTTCGGCCAAAACCTTGAAGTGAACTGTGTACCCTAATCAGACAAATCTCCTTAGATACACCATGTAGACAAACTACCATTGCACTTCTAAGGTGAATGAAATTCACTAAATCATGAGCTTCTTTCAGAATCACTCTCTATGATGAACTCTTGTTTAGATGCAAAGATTTTCTTTCTGAATCATATGGTGCCTTGATTGTCTGTCATAAATCCTTAAACTTTATATCCTTGGTGACTTGCCTGACTTCTTTGATCTAATGATCCTTGAGCTGACTTTTGTTGATATCTTGTTCTAAAGTGCAGTCCTTTCCCATTGCAGTTGCTTCCATATATACGTTGAAACCTAGGTTAAGTGTTTCATACTCCTTCCATCACTCTGGTTGACTTCTTTGTAACATAGTTGTGTTGCAATAACTCTTATGTCTCACTTCATTGATTCCTAACTTTGCAAACCAGTTCATTCTAGAGATGGCACCTATGCTCTTAGCTTCCAAAGCTATAGGGGTGGCTAATGGGTCTACCCCCCTTAAAAGGAGTGCTAGCAGACTTTTTTGACATTCATTCCCAGTTACTAAGAAGTAGACAGACTAGAGATAGAGTGGATAAACATTAACATTTCTCAGATAGAACGAGGGGAAACAAACTTCCATTCAAGTCTTAAACAAACTGTAATTAAGCCACATGATTTGATGATACAAAGAGATAACATCGGGTTCTCATTATTGCAAGGTTGTACTTGACATGTGGTATATCACTCTCAACTTCTTGGTGCCTACCGAGCTTTTTTAAGGTTTGACAACATCCTGTTGAGCTTGAGTATCTTGAGTTGTTGCTTGAACATCATGACGGCCTGAATGCTGAACTAAGGTCTTCATCTAGGGCTGAGAGTTGATCTATTTTCGGGTGGAAAACTTCTTAGTGCATCTGCTAGCGTCATGTCCTTCTCCTCCACAGTGGAAACAAACTACTTTTTTTAGTAGAATCTTGGGGTTTGTTCTTGCCCAGATTTGTAGGATGAGGAATCTAAATGTTGGGGCATGGGAGAGGAGTTTTTTCTATCATATCATCCATTTCTTGACTGACGGGATTACCTTGTTACATTGATCCAACTTGATTTTCACACTTCTAGAAACGTTTGGCCCCATTCGTTTGAAATTCGCTGTATGTGATCACCCAATCACTGATGTTGAGTTCCCGAGGACCGCTTTGCGTCCTGGTGTCCTGCTATCCACAATTGTTTTGAGAGAGCATCTGGCTTCCATTACGTGCTTGGGGTTGAGACCGAGTAGGCTTCAGAGTGTTGGTGTTGGGCTGATTTGGAAACTTCTTAGGGCACCTATTCACATAGTGTCATTCACCTCCACAATGGAAACATCCTTTTCTTGAGATGGGAGTAGCTGGGATGTTCTTGACTTGAGGAGTGGCAGGCAGAGTAGAACAGAGTGTCTGATAATCAAAGTGTTGAACATGTGCTTGGGTTGAGGCCTATACTGATTGTTGGGATGGAGCATATGCCCTTGATGAGGAGCTTGAGTTGACACACAGGGACGTTCGTTACTTCTCTTTCCTTGGAATGGTCTCTTCCACTTTTTCATGTTGTCCTGCTGACTATATCCATCTTGTGCACTTAGAGCTTTAGTGATCTTGAAGGATCAAGATGCGGTCTAGAGGGAGGTAAATAGGTGCTTTTTCAAATAATAAAACAAAACAGCACAATGGAAACATATATCGAATATTCCGATCCAGATGATCAGATGTTCCGACCTATACCGAAACTTTCGATATTCTTGATCGGAACTTCCAGTTTGCCTGGATTTCAAACAAAGCTAAATCTACGAGCAACGATGAGTTAAACTATGAAATCCAAGATGCAATAGGATAAGATGCTATTCAATTTGAAGTAAAACTATCAAGCACAAAGTCTAACTCAATATATTAAATGAATTGCTCAAAATCACATAAGAGGAGAGAAATAACGAAAGCAGGGAGACGCCAAGAATTTGTTCCCAAAGTTCGGATCCTTGAGGGAATCCTATGTCTCCGTTGAGGGGCTTGATCGCACTTGAGCTAGATCTCTTTCAACCCTTTTCCTCGTGAGGTTACACAAAGCATTCCCCAGTTCCACTTGGTATACCTTCCCTTTCAAAGGCAAAATTTGGCCTTCACAAACTTATCACGGTGCACCATAAATGAATCGGTGGCTCGTTAGTGACTCCTAACTGTCTAGGAGACCTCAATCTCCAAGAGTAATAAATGTGCATGAAGAACACTTGGAAATGAATCCTAATGCTCAAAGATGAAAACAATTCACTTTCACTAGATCTCTCACTCAAATCCCTTTCTTATGATGTAGAACAAAGCAAGGAAGAGGAGAGGTGAACTTTGGGGCTCTAGAAAGGTTCTTTTCTGTCAAAACATCAGCAGCCTGAAGAGAAGAGAGAGTGGGAGTATTTATAGGGTACCTCCAAAAACTAGCCGTTATGCATTTTTTCACCCCACATCGAAACTTCCATTTTTATGGTCGGAACTTTCGATCAGTGCAAAGTAACAGCATTGACTTGCTCTACTCAAACAAAATCTGGAGATAAACACATATCGGAACTTCCGATCTAACACATCAGAACTTCCGATTTGCAAAAGGTAAAACCAAGCTGAGAACTGAAAGTTTGAGAAAACTCCAGACAATCTAACTCACATCGAAACTTCCGACCTAAAGCATCGGAACTTTCAATTCAAACGAAAACTTCCCGAGCGCTAGAAATTTAAACACACCGGACATTCCAGCTCACATCGGAACTTCCGACCTAAAGCATCGGAACTTCCGATTCAAACGAAAACTTCCTGAGCGCTAGAAATTTAAACACACCAGACATTCCAGCTGGGATTGAAACTTCCGATATAACCCATCGGAATTTCTGATATCAACAGAACTTTTAAACCCAAGTGTTCGTGTACGTGAAAAGTGTTTCTCATCTAAGGATTAACTTTGAGTACTAAGTTCATAGCAAAGCCTTCAACACTTCATCCCTATTAATAGTACAACATCCATATACTCAATTCAAAGATAAAATGCTATAACAATAGGAGTAACCAAGTGACATCTTCTTTCTTCATTTTTTGGGGATCGCCAGCGTCGTTTAGCTTTCATCATTGGGACTTTTACCTATTCAAATACTCATTGAACATATTAATCTCTTAATCGTTTGTCGTCAACCATAAAAACTCACTTAGAGGGCCTAGATGCACTTTCAATCTCCCTATTTTTAGTGATGGATAACAACACGATTAAAGCTTACAAGATAAGTTAAATAAATTGTTTTTGAATGCTAATATATATAGTGATCTCCCCCTAAAGGTATGCATTGTATGAAATGTTTTTGAATAACAAAGGCACATTTCAAAGAGATTTCATGAGAACTCCCCCTATATCTTTGCATTCATGGGGTGCAAGTGTGAAAATGCATAAAAGGATATGAATACAAAAATCATGTCATCTCACATATATCAAAAGAAAATGCATATGACATGATAGCTCACACAATTATGAAGCAAAAAATAAACACATAACATATCATCCATAAGATATAGTATCCATAAATCATAAGAGTAGCACATTACATCACACTAGTACAATAAAGTTCTTACAATAACTTAAGCATAGTTCAACACATAAAATGAGTGACGTCCAACTAACAATGATGAAAAGGAAACGAAAGTATCCTAAGATAAGAGATTAAGCTTTTCTCTCCCCCTTTGGCATCAAGACACCAAAAAGGAAGGAAGAAGGTAAGATAAAGAACTACCCGTCACTGTCCCCCTCGTATGTCGCCTCATCTTTGTCGGATTTAGAACCGTGAGCAGAAGCAACATCATCATGGAAAGGATCCTCTATCATGTCCTCCTCGCTGTCCTCAACCTCAGAGCCATCTGGAGAGCAAGGTGGCTGAATATCAAGGTGTCTATGGATCTCCTTAACTCTCCTGGTAAGCTTAATCTGAAGAGGGGAAGAAGAAGAAGAAGCCTCAATTTGTGGTGATTCTGCTCTCGTAGAGGAACAAACCCTCTTAGTTAACTTTACTTGAAGCCTTGCATGCTTCGCTTCCTTGTGAAAGATGAGGTTAGTGACTCTCTCAATCATGAACATGATATAGGGAGTATAACCACAACCTCTTTTAGGATCAAGAGCGGTAAAGCGAATCTCCTCTCAAATGAAGTTAAACACATCAAACTTTATGTTCTCCTTCATTCTAGCAAGCAAGTTCCTTGAATAAGAAAGAATATTATTTGCATCTACATCTTTAGGTGCAATGGTCTTCCTGAACATCCTGCTGAGATAAGCATAGAAAGGACGAAGACCAATTATTTTGCCAAGTTTGTATTCTCTATCCATATAGTACATGAACTCCATATTTTCTGTTTCCATGACATTTTCACTATAGATTTTCTCTGTGTCGTGACGATCATCTGGAGTGAAACCCAAAATTCTAGCAAATGCTGAATATTTGATCTTGTACCATGTACCATTGGTCATCCAATGGATTGTCCTTGCAGCAACTTTTTCAACAAAATAGGTAGCATAAAATTGGGTAATCACTTCTTCACACCAAGGATATTCAAATGTCATGATATTTTTTAGATTATGAAAGTCGCAAGCTTCTATCACCTCATTAAAGATGTCATCATCTTGGCTCTCCATATAGCTCTAATCAATCCATTGCATGCAAGAGGTAGGATACTTCACATGAAGAATCACAGACTCATAGCAATCCTGCTGAAAGAAGTTCCAGAAGCGATTGTCAGTGAAGAACCTGTCATACTCCAAGGGATCTGATTCCCTATGCTTCTTGACAACTGCAGATTTTCCCTTGTAGCTGTTGCAATGCCTTGGATGATTATAGACTCTGTCAGGCACATGCATCCTTAAGGGACCAATTTCTCCCTGTTTCTCCATTGGAACTTCTTCCTCAATATACACCTGAGCACTAGAGTTGTTTCCTCTTCTAGGTAGTAAAGAACCACCTCTACTAACATTAGTAGTTTGAGCACTTTCCTCAAGAATGGGCATATTTGGATTTGGATTTCTACCCCTGCGTGCCAATTGCATGCTTTCTATTGTGTCTTCTTTGTCTTGAGCTTTTCGGCAAGCATAGATATGTCTACCTTCCATCACTGAACCTAATATAGATAAGATATGTGTAAAGACTTGGAGTCAAAAGGAAGAGGATCGAATTGAAACCTAGACTTCAGTGTTGAAATCTGTGAAGATCGGAAGTTCTGACTGATCTAACTGGACGTTCCAATATGGTCAAAACTTCCGCTCATCCCGGATGTTCTGATTTTTACAGCCTAGCGCCAAAATCAAGATTTCTATGATTTTTGCTGACAACTATGAGAGACGATGATAGATCCAACATCTAGGAACCACAAGCTATTCTTCCACCGAAAGGATTCACAAGATTTCTAAGATTTGGAAGGAAACCTAGAAGAAGATGGAGTTACCTTGGAGGAGAGCAAACACAAAGATGAACTTCAATCCCGTGAGGAATCAGAGTCTCCGATCAAGGGGCAATCCAAATCGAAGGAGGCACTGGAGGTTCCGGTCTATCGGAGGGTCCGGTCACCGGTGGAGTCACACAAGAGGGTGAGAGGCCGACGGTGAAAAGAGTTGTCGACATTCACATATCGGAAGTTCTGGACAGAGGATCAGAAGTGCCGATATGTAGAAATTTCTAGAAAAGCTAAGAATCGAAAGTTCTGATATGCTATTTTTTTTAGGATAGAATCTGGGAATTTAAACTGATCAGATGTTCCGATCTGAAACACCGAATGTTCTAATATGCTGATTATTCCAAGATAGAATCTGGGAATTTAAACTGATCGGATGTTCCGATCTGAAACACCGAATGTTCTAATATGCTGATTATTCCAGGATAGAATCTGGGAATTTTAACTAATGTTCTGATATGTTGATTTTCCGAGGATAGAATCTAGGAATTTTAACTAATCATATGTTCCAGTCTGAAACACCGGATGTTCCAATATGAACAAATTTTCATCAGAATAGAAGCTTTTCAAGGTTTTCGAAGCTTGAGATTCAGATGGATTTTTAGAGATGTTGATCAGTCGAACTCTTTAGATGTTTTCCCACTTGTGATCGGTGAACAAATAATCAATCAAAGCTATGATCACAAGAGAATAAACACGATCCGAAGATCAAAATGGATAAATTGGTATGATAAAAGACCAATAAATCTAACAAGCGGTTAAAAACGCAAATAGAACCGAGAATGATGAATTTACCAAGAAATTTGACTTGTATGAATCCAATCATAGTACTAGGACCAAAATTCATTTACAATGAGATCCCTTACCACTTGAATTCACATTTTGCGCATAAGTCACCAAAAGGTCACTTAATAGCAAAACTATCATTTAATTCACATCATTTGGTTTGTGTATGCTCATTTAATTCACATCATGTGGTTTGTGTATGCTCATTGAGAGAACAACACGTTACCAAGACATGTTCACCATTATATGCAAGGAGTCAAGCCACATTTTGAGAATCTAGGATATTAAGTTCATTTCTCAACTCACAAAACTTATGCACATCTAAGGCCTTGGTGAAGATATCCGCTAATTATTTTTCCGTCCTTACGTGTTGTATGTCTATGTCTCCCTTTTTGGAGTGATCATGAAGGAAGTGGTGTCAGATATCTATGTGCTTGGTTCAATAGTGTTGGACCGGATCATTGGCTATTTTGATAGCGCTCTCATTATCACACAAAAGAGGCACTTTGTTCATATGAATTCCATAATATTTCAAAGTTTGCCTCATCCAAAGTAATTGTGCACAACAACTACCAACGAAAATATATTCCGCTTTGGCGGTGGATAGGGTTATGGAGTTTTGTTTCTTAGAAGACAATGACACAAGAGATCTACCTAAGAATTGATATGTACCCGATGTGCTCTTCCTATCCACTTTACAACCCACATAATTCACATCAGAATATCCAATGAGATTAAAACTCGAACCTATGGGATACCAAAGCCCTAGGTTAGGTATATGAACTAGATATCGAAGAATTCTCTTAACGGCCACTAAGTGACACTCATTCGAAGCGTCTTGAAATCTTGCACACATGCACACACTAAGTATAATATCTAGTCTAGATGCACACAGATAAAGCAATGAGTCTATCATAGATCGGTACACCTTTTGATTAATGGATTTACCGTCACTGTTGAGGTCAAGATGGCCATTTGCTTGCATGAGAGTCCAAATGGGCTTGGCGTTCTCCATGTCAATGTTGGGAAACGGGCAGGCTACGCTAGCCTAAAACAAAAAATTTCTACCGTATTCACCCAGGAAATCATGCTAGTAGGAGATCATAGACCGTTACCGCTCGACGTGTAGTGTAGCGGAAAAAGAGTTAGAGTAGACCGATCCAATGTCGTGCACGTCAAATTCCTCGAGCAGCTTCTTGATCAGATCCGTGACCAACCCTACGCAAGTGGTCATGCTCCTCGACCAACTCCGAGCAAGTGGTCGTGCTCCTCGACCAACTCCAAGCAGGTGATCGTGCTCCTCGACCAACTCCGAACACGTCGTGTTCAACTCGCCGAGAAGATTTGTGCACAATAGCAGCAGCGCATCTACGGTATCCACACGTACTGGGCAGAAACACCGAGCGCCGATGTGCTAGCACCGCACGCGCGGCTAGGGTTTTGGGAGATTGTGTGGAAGGCTGCGACTTGGGTTTCAGAGTGGTTCAACCTCAGCACACCCTACCCACGCCTCTCCTTATATAGAGCTCGCCAATGGGCTCCCGTATTGAAAGCTCTTTAGGACTCTAACTTCTCATGGATCACAATCCAATCAAAACTCATATACGAATCCAATTCGCATGTTTTGTTCCAACCATGTAACACCTAGTTTTAAAGGAACAAAACCGGACACAACACATGTATGCCAGGATCAAGTTTCCATACATGTGCTACATCATCAGTGTATCATCACAGTGACATTATTACAATGGTATTTAACTTATTACAAAAGGACCCGAGGGTCTAAAGAAAACACAGCGGAACAAAAGAGATCTTCAATGACAGCGGGACTTCCATCAGCCACAGGCGTCGATCGGGGGCACACTAGCCTAGAACAGCAACTCCGAGTCGAAGTCGTCCTCTTCGAAGGTAGCGGCTTCATTGATAGCTTCTGATCAACAAAGGGGATACAAAAGAAGAGGCAACGCGTGTGAGTACAAAAATGTACTCTACAAGTGTAGGGAAAACATGCTATGGGGATCAAATCAAGGAAAGAATAGACACATGTTAACTGCACTAAGCAACTATGACCTATGAATTCAACAACAGGCAACCTATTTACTAGGTGTGAAAACTCAACTGAAACAAAAGGATTGACTCATCAGATTTCATCCGACTACCAAGACTCACCAGGTAATTCCATTAATCGGCTACCCAACCAACCATACCAAACCTTGATCTCATCTAATCCTGAAGAAGTCCAAGTTCGCTCTTGTCTGTGAGCACGGCTGATCGACCAGATAGGTACTCTGCAGAGTCTGCACAGCTTTCCCCATGAGTCGTGATTCTCGTGTTGCTTCACACTTCCAGGGTGTGGAGTTGGTGTCTCACTCCAAGGCCTTTACAAAGCTCCCGCCAACTTGCAGGCACCCACTGAGGTTTCACCGCTAACAGACAATTACATCGCTGCAGAAGCCCCCTCTTGTGCCACTTAACCGTCCAACGGTGCCCACAGAGTTAGAGGGGTGGCTAATTAGTTGGCCACGCCATACCTATATAGGCCTCGTGGTTGTGCGGATTCACTTGGTTACATGTTCAAGAACCGGTCTTTAGAATCCCACACAGGAACAATCACAAACTTGCTGTAAAGCACCACCTCAAACCAACCATCCTGTAGGATCCCTATACCATGTTGCTACAAGATTACCATTACCTGATTTTTGTTGCATAGTTCATTAGTCAATATTAACATTTCCCCAACTTATGACTGCACTAGCAAAAGCTACCCATTTTACCCCATGATCCATCAACGACGACAAGGAATTGTCATACAAAACTAGTAAATCCTAAAGTGGGATTCCATTTAGACAAGCATGCCATTGAAGGATAAAACTACACATGAATCCTAAAATAGGGGAAAATATTCAAGGATATTTGCCTTCAACGGAGGGTTGCTCAAAGTCCTCGAAAGCTTGCTCTTGAAGATTCCCAAACTGCACACCTTCTAAACGACAGACCGAAAAAGCACACAAAAGAAACCTCTAAGGATAGTACACCAAACAGAACTAAATCTGGGTAAAAAAAAACCCTATATAAATATTCTACACGTTGCTACGAACATTTGAGCGTGAAAAACGGCTAAATCGGAGTTACGAGCAAAAAAGTATTGAGCTTTTGAAGTTCTAGGGGCTAAACTGCAAATTTTAGTTGATTTCCGAGAATAAACCGAATTGATTTTATACTAAAAACTCTATTTATGATGTCATAAAACAAAACAACATTATTTTTCAATGGAAAAATCACATGGAATAGGTTTATGGGCACATGGACCACGGCTCGGAGGCCGGTCCATGGGTTCACGGTGGACTAGGCCGAAGGGGTATGCGCCCCTCTGATATGGGCCGTCCATCCGAGATCGATGGCCAGGGTTCAAAGGGGGCTCGGACTGGAGGTGTGGACACGAGCGATGGCCGACCGACGGCGACGCGCGGCCGAGACCTCGCCGGAGTTGCGCAAGAGTGCGCAACCGGCCACGGAACTCAACAGGAGGACTCGCAAAAGAGAGAGAAGCGCACGGGGAAGCTCACCGTGGGTCTCTTCACGACGGAGAGGAGCTGAGGGTGGCCAGTGATGGAGAGGGCGGACGGCGGAGCTCTGAGCTCGGTGCGGGCAGCGCTCCGGTGACGGGGAGAAATCGAGAAGCGGTGCAAACGGGCCCTCGGGAACCTGAGCACACGGGAGAGGGATCGATTTGATCAAAGGTAGCTCACCGGTGATGAAGAGGGCGAACGGTAGAGCTAAATCACCGACGTTCGGGAAGAATTGGCGCCGAGGACAATTCCGAGCGGAAGGAAGGGGGAAACGAGTGTATTGGGTGCGAAACCTCGCAAGGAAGAAGATGGCCAGCATATATACACGAGAGGAGAAGGCAATCGGCCGGAATTCGAAGGAAATGGCCAGCGGCCTAAAAGGAAATAAATGTGGTGGAAATCGCATTTGAGAGGGTTTAAGGGAGGGGAAAACGGCCGGGCACTTGATTGGGGAGGCGAGGATCGCAGTAGAGGCGCTTAATTGAAAGGGCGGTGGCGATTTGGGGGCGGATTCCACGGGCGGGAGGGAGCCGACAGGAGGAGGAAGAAAGGGGCTGGCTCGGTGGGTAGCTCGGTTTGGCTTGGGTGGGACCCACACGGTAGAGAGAGCGCAGGAGGGAAGGGCGGCTCGGCCTAGCGGGCCGGTGCGGGGGAGAAAGGGGGCGGCCTGCTCGGGTGGGGGAAAGGAGAGATGGGAGGCAGGAGGAAGAAGTGGGCCAGGGAAGGAGATTCGGCCTAAGGGCATTTTGCAATTTTGAAATTACTTTTCTTTTGAGATTTGAACAAATTTCAAAAGGAGTTTTAAACGAGCGACTTCTAGCGAATTTTTGCAAACTTTTTCCACGCATAAAAACCTATTGCAATTATGACGGCATGAATGCATCAAACTTATATAACCTATGGTCAAATTAAATTTAGAAATTTCTTTCTTTCTATTGAACAGAATTGCAACTCCTATTAACTTCTAACAAAATTTTAATCTATTGCAAAAATTTGAAATTTAGGGTGTTACAAACTCATTAAGTGTGTGACCCGTTAGGTTCATGTACAAATAGCTACGACTCGGAAACTCTTTCCAAACCAAAATCAATAGAGGTACCTAGCAGGACATGATGACTCCCGAGTATACATAAAAAATTATATCGGCTGAACCTTGATATACACATGCACTGATCCCTTCGCCTCACAATACCAGTCAAGCTCAGAGCGAGATACGTACCACCCTTATGATAGCTCAACCATTCACTCGATAAAGTAGTGGATTCATCATGATTAACTCTTTAATCATATTAGCATGGCTATGCACTTTCTCGATCCAACTACCTCGAGGGGCCCAGAGATATCTCTCCGTTATCAAGGAGGGGCAAATTCCATCTTAATTGCGCAAACCCCACGACATGTTTCATGACAAACCTAAAAACTACCTTTATGACTCCCCAGTTATGGAACAATGTTTAGCAGCCTCAAAGTATGCCACGACACATTATGGGAATCAATGACGATCTCAGGTCTAAGGATTCTGCAGGTACACCATTTGAGATAACAACTGATGGCACATCATAAATAATAATTCCAGCAGTATCTCAAGGTGGGTCTATCCAACATCATGTTCTCTAACATAAATATCCACATTATTTACCTGGTATCTCTATACCTATGATTCATGAAACGTGATCATCAATCAATACATGTGCTGGTCTTATGTATCATCACAATGATATGCGACCAGGGATCGACTAAGAATAACATCATGATATAAACAAAGAGTTTCATGAACAAGTCACATATTTGCCAATCAATATAAATGATAGTCATTCTTGGAATAACACATTATTCGGTAGTATATGAACATAGACGTGTAATACAATCATCTCTATGATTGCCTCTAGGGCATATCACCTTCAGTCAAACCTCTTAAGCATGTCCTTGATGTACTTGGTTTGACATATGAAAGTTCCTTTCTTGAGTTGCTTGATTTAAAATCCTAGAAAGAACTTCAACTCTCCCATCATCGATATTTCGAACCTCTTGATCATCATTTTACTAAACTCATCACTAAAAAATTTGTTAGTAGAACCAAATACGATGTCATCGACATATATTTGGCACACAAATAAATCATTATAAAGATTTTTAGTAAAGAGAGTAGTATGTACTTTTCCAATTTCAAAACCATTCTTGAATAGAAAATACTTAAGGCATTCATACCATACTCTAGGAGTTTGTTTAAGCCCATAGAGTGCCTTATGGAGTTTATAGACATGAGATGGGAATTTGGAATCTTCAAAATCAGGAGTTGTTCAACATATACCACTTTTGTGATGGGTCCATTAAGTAATACGCTCTTCACGTCCATTTGATAAAGCTTGAAATCATGGTGAGTAGCAAAAGCGAGTAACATGTGAATTAACTCTAATCTAGCAACGGGGTCATAAGTCTCTCCAAAGTCCAAACCTTTGATTTGTGTGAAGCCCTTGTGCAACTAGGCTTGCCTTGTTCCTTGTCACTATCGCGAATTCATCTTGTTTATTGCGGAATACCCATTTGGTGCCGACCACATTTTGATTGGGTCTTCCACCAATGACCACACCTTGTTTCGAGTGAAGTTGTTCAACTCTTCTTGCATTGCCGTCACTCAATCTAGATCTTCAAGTGCTTCTTCTACCTTTAAAGATTCCAAAGAAGATACAAAGGAGTAATATTCACAAAAATTAATAACTCGAGATCTAGTAGAGACTCCCTTATTTATATCACCAAGAATGTTATCGGTGGGGTGATCTCTTTGCGTATTTTGATGAATTCTTGGGTGTGGCACTTGTGATTGAGGTTCAACTTCATCTTCTTTATCTTGATGAAGGAGTGTGTTAAAATCTTCTTGATCTTGATTTGAGGTTGGAGGCTCCACTTGAATTGACGAAGATGGTTGATTTGAATATTCTTTAGGTTCTTGTAGTCTTATCTCACTAATCGTCATCCTCATGATTGCTTCACTTGGAATTTCTTCTTCATGTAGTATATTTACATCAACTTGCTCTACTTGAGAGTTGTTAGTCTCATCAAATGTTACATCACGAGCAATCTCAACAACACTAGTGGTTTTGTTGAAAATGCGGTATGAATAAGCATTTGATCCATAACCAAGCAAAAAACTTTCATCTACTTTAGAAGCAAATTTATAGGATTTTTTCTTCTTGTTGGGAATAAAACACTTACTTCCAAAAATGCAAAAATATGAGACATTTGGCCAGTAAGAAGCTCATATGAAGTTTTCTTCATGAGTAGATGAAGATACATCCGGTTCATTGCATGACAAGCGGTATTGACGGCTTCTGCCCAAAAAATGATCAGAAATCTTGTATTCATCAAGCATGGTTCTTACTTTCTCAATAAGTGTGCGGTTCTTCCTTTCAACAACACTATTTTTTTGAGGGGGGTAGGGTGCCAAAAACTCATGCTTGATTCCTTCCTCATCAAGAAATTCTTCAATTTAGATGTTCTTGAATTCACTCTGGTTGTCACTTCTAATTCTCTTGATCTTCATATTGAACTCATTTTGGACTCTTCTTGTAAACTTCTTGAATGTTTGTTGAGTTTCACTCTTATCATGCAAAAAGAATACCTAAGTGAAACGAGAATAGTCATCAACAATTACTAAACCATATTTGTTACCGTCAATACTTATGTAAGCAATAGGACCAAAAAGATCCATGTGAAGTAATTCCAATAGTCTTGCTGCTGTCATGATATTCTTGGTGGGATGTGATGCTCCAATTTGCTTTCCGGCTTGACATGCTCTACAAATCCTATCTTTCTCAAAATAAACATTTGTTAGTCCCAAAATGTCCTCATCCTTTAAAAGTTTGCTAAGATTCCTCATTTCGGCATGAGTTAGTCTATGATGCCATAACCAACCCATGCTAGATTTAGCCATCAAACAAGTCTCAAGGATCGCTTTATCCGATGAAAAATCCACAAGATATAGATAGCCCTTCATATGACCTTTGAAGACCATTGAGAAAACATTCCTTTTAAAGATTGCCACATCAACATCTGTAAATAAACAATTGAAGCTCATTTCATATAATTGAGACACGGATAGCAAATTATAATTTAATGATTTAACAAGCAAGACATTTGATATGGAAAGATCATTTGAGATAGTCACTTTACCTAATCCCATTACCTTTTCTTTGCCATTGTCTCCAAAAACAATGTTCTCATTTGATGATCCACTTGTATCGAATGATAAGAATATTGATTTCTCTCTGGTCATATGATTTGTGCAACCACTATCTATTACCCAACTTCTTCCACCGGAGGTATAGTCCTACAAAATAGATCAATTTCTATTTTTAGGTACCCACACTTGCTTGTGTCCTTTTAAGTTAGTCACAAGCATTTTTGGTACCCAAATGGATCTCTTAATAGAAACATGCTTATTTCTAACACCAACATATTTAGCAACAATTCTACCATGACTATTGTCGGAGGGTGAACTCCTCAAGCGGGGATCCGGAGGGACCCCCTTTGAGATTCGGCCGGGGGGTGATTCTGAATCCACTTCGTAGGTGAAATAAAGGGGAGTAAATGAGATGCAGGTGGGGTGGAATGATCGGATGCAGGGGGGAAGTAAAATGCTCAGGGGATTTCTAAACAGGTTCGGGCCGCACTGAGCGTAATACCCTACCCCTTTGTGTATGTTATAAATGCTCTGAGAATGTCTCTTTGAGGATCTGCTGTGTTACAAGAATATTTGTCTAAGTCTAGAGCTTCGTGCTCCTTATTCTTCGGTTGATCTAAGTCTCGATCTCTGTCTTCTCTGTCTTGTACCAGATTCAGGCCTCTGTCTTGTGTGTCCTCAAAAACTCTGTCTTGTTCTCCGGGCAGCCCGCCCCGCTTATATACTCGTCGGGGCGGTAGCGTGCCCAGAAAGGACGGTGTGAGTTCCAAGGCGCTATAAATGGAAAGTAACCATCATGGGCTACTGCGCGAGGTGACGGGGAGGGTTGAAAACGCGCCCCCGTCCAGTCTTGTTCGCCATCATTCTGCCTTTCGGCGAGTGCTGCAGGGAGGGCCCACCGGTCAGCGACCGAGCAGCCCCGCGTGGCCGCCCGGTCAGAACAGACCTGACATAGCAGGGCGGCAGGCGATGCTGCCTCGAGTCCTGCGATGTTATCCCGAGGTACGCCGGATGACACGCGATGGGACCCGTGCATTAAATGTCCCCACACCTCCCTGCCAGGCCGTGCAGGGACTGACAGTAAACGTGGGGGGAGTGGTTGGAAGTGACAGGCCACGCGCCCTCTTAAATGGAGCATCGGGCCTCTCACCAGTTGACACCTCACCGCTGAGCCCTTGTGGGGACCACCGGCGAAGGACTTCTCAGGCCCTCGGGGAACTATGAGTGCTCGGGGATTACTGTTCACAGCCCCGAGCACTCTCTCCCTGATATGCCCTCTCTTGGTCCTCGGGGAACCGGGCACTCGGGGACCACTGTTCATGGCCCCGAGCACTCTCTCCCAGAACTTGACTGCTTGGGTCCTCGGGGAACTAAAGTGCTCGGAGGCCACTGTTCACGGCCCCGAGCACTCTCTCCCGGAACTGACTTTTCTTGTCATCGGGGAACTCGGGTGCTCAGGGGCCACTGTTCATGACCCCGAGCACCCTCTCCCGGTACTCGGCCTTTTCGGGTCATCGGGGAACTCGGGTACTCGGGGACCACTATTCATGGCCCCGAGCACTCTCTCCCGGAACTTGGTTTTCTTGGGTCATCGGGGAACTCGGGTATTCGAGGACCACTGTTCATGGCTCCGAGCACCCTCTCACGGAACTTGGTCTTCTCGGACCTCGTGGAGATAACCCCCGAGAGAGGGCGCCACGTGGCACTCTGCTGTTCTGGCCTCGGGACTCGGGGACCCTTGGTTCCCATGTCACCGACAACTATTTTTCTTAAGCACGTAAGATGCGTCTAAAGTAGCTTGAGATGCATGATCATGGCTTTGGATACTCTTGGCTTTGACAAAGTTGATGAATCCCTGCTTTTGAATCAAGGTTTCAACCTTCTTTCCTTTGGTAGGATAGTATCCAAGTCCTTCATGGTTGAAGTTGCCTTTTTGATAACCAAGGTACTCCTTGAGGACCTTACTATCCATATGGCACTTTAGAAGACCATTATGAAGGAGTCCCATAAGCTTCTCATTTTGACTTGCTAATGCTTGGATAGATTTAGAGTTCGTAGCGCAAGCATCAATCTCAATATATTTGTATCTAGAACAATCAATATTATTTGAGACATTAGTAGAGCAAGATGCATCATTAGAGATGGAGGTGTTATTCTTGAAAATTTCAAATTCAACCTCAAGATCTTTATGAACTCTATCTAAGCAATTAAATTTCTCTTGAGGTATTTCATTTGAATTCTCAAGATTAGCATTTGAAGCTTTGGCTAACTCAAGCATTTTAGCCAAATTTTCATTTTTCTCCCTCTCTTTAGCAAGGACCTTCTCGAGTTTAAGGTTTCTCTCTTTTTCAGAGATGAGCAATTCCTCTTACTTCTCGAGAGTTTTGTCTGGACCTTCTATTGTCTCAAGCAACTCACACATGCTAGATAAAGATATTTTGCTTAAATCATCTAGCAAGTTATCATCACTATCACTACTACTACCATACTCACTAGTAACATCAATATTATGCGATTTGGTAGTAGATGATACCTTACACCCTTTTTCTATAAGACAAACGGGTGCCTCATCATCGCTTGAATGATCAAAGAGTGACTTGGTCGATAGAGTGGTTGCAAAAGCAATAGTGGAAACACCTTCATCCTAATCGAAGTTGGTGTCGGAGTTGTTGGAATCCCACTCTTGATCAATGTGAGCTTGGTCTTTGTAGTTCTTCTTGTAATACTTGCTCTTGTCTTTTTGTGGTGCTTCTCTTTCTTCTCATTGTCTTTCTTGTCCTTCTTGTTTAGACAATCGGCTATGAAGTGACCCGGTTCACCACATTCATAGCATCTTCCCAATGAATTGCTTCCCTTTGATTTGCCAAAGGTTTTCCTTCCACCACCCTTGTTGTAGCCACTCTTCTTGAGAAACTTGTTAAATCTCTTGACAAAAAGTGTCATGTCATCCTTGTCTTGGTGGTCTTCACTCTCATCTTCACTTGTGCTTGATTTGATTTATTTTCTTGCTTTCAAAGCTAGGACTTGTTTCTTTGAGCTTGAGCTTTGGTTGTTGAGATCATATACTTCCTTGGACTCTTGTTGCATCAAGTCATGTGCTAGGATTCTTCCAAGTACATCATGAGGTGTGAGATCATTGAAGTCTTGTCGCTCGGGAATGAGTGTCACTAATGTGACATTTCTTGGAGTGATGGCGCGAAGCATCCTTTTGATAATGAAGTTGTCGGTCATGTACTTGCATCCAAGCCCTTTGATCTCATTCATGAGTAGGCTTAGATGGTTGTACATTTCACGCGGTGTCTCATCATCATCCATGGTGAAACGATCCAACTTGCTCTTCAATAGCTCGACTTTGGATTCTTGGACACTTGATGTGCCTTCATGAACATCACGGAGTGTATCCCAAATTTCTTTGGCACTCTCAACACCTTCCACCCAGTGGAACTCATCTCCAATCAACACGCTAAAGATTGCATTTGCGGCTTGAACGTTCTTGTGTTCATTTTGATCATCTTCGGGGGAGGGTGCTTGGATCCATCACAATATAGCCATTTTCCACTATACACAAAATAGAAGGTTAATATATTTCAAATCCATTTTCATCTTATGTTTTCAAGCGGCATAATGTGAACCTTCGAGGTAAGGTGCTCTACCAGAAGAACTTGAAACATATGAATATGCATTTGGATACTCATATGGGATTCTAGCTCCTTCCCATTTTTCTGTCATCTTGAATTCTCCAACGGTTAAGCCTAATTTGGGAGATTAAAGTCTGATACCAAATGAAGGATCAAGATACAGCCTAGAGGGAGGTGAATATACGCTTTTGCAAATAATAAAATAGAACAACACAACGGAAACAAATATCGGATATTCCGATCAAATGATCGGATGCTCCGACCTATACCGGAACTTCTGATATTCATGATCGGAACTTCCGGTTTGCCTAGATTTCAAACAAAGCTAAATCTACGAGCAATGATGAGTTAAACTATGAAATGCAAGATGCAACATGATAAAATACTATTCAATTTGAAGTAAAACTACCAAGCACAAAGTCTAACTCAATATATTAAATGAATTGCTCGAAATCACATAAGAGGAGAGAAATAACCAAAGCGGGGAGATGCCACAAATTTGTTCCCGAAGTTTGGATCCTTGAGGAACTCCTACGTCTCCATTGAGGGGCTGGATCGCACTTGAGCTAGGTCTCTTTCAACATTTTTCCTCATGAGGTTGCACAAAGAACTCCTCGGTTCCACTTGGTATACGTTCCCTTTCGAAGGCGAAATCCGGCATTCACAAATTTCTCAAGGTGCACCACAAATGAATCGGTGGCTCGTGAGTAACTCCTAGCTATCTAGGAGACCTCAATCTCCAAGGGTAACAAATCTGCATGAAGAACGCTTGGAGACGAATCATAATGATCAAAGATAAAAATAATTCACTTTCACTAGATCTCTCACTCAAATCCCTTTCTCAAGATGTAGCACAAAGCAAGGGAGAGGAGAGGTGAACTTTAGGGCTCTAGAGAGGTTCTTTTCTGTCAAAGCATCAGCAGCCTGAAGAGAAGAGAGAGGGAGTATTTATAGGGTACCCCCAAACACTAGCCGTTATGCACTTTTTTGCCCCACATCGGAACTTCTGGTTTTATGGTCGGAACTTTCGATCAGTGCAAAGTAACAACATTGACTTGCTCTACTCAAACAAAATCTGGAGATATACACATATCAGAACTTCCGATCTGACACATCAGAACTTCCGATTTGCAAAAAGTAAAACCAAGCTAAGAACTTAAGGTTTGAGAGAACTCCGGACATTCTGACTCACATCAGAACTTCTGACCTAAAGCATCGAAACTTCCGATTCAAACAAAAATTTCTCGAGCACTAGAAATTTAAACACACTGGACATTCCGACTCACATCAAAACTTTGAACCTAAAGCATCAGAACTTTCGATTCAAACAAAAACTTCTCGAGTGCTAGAAATTTAAACACACCGGACATTCCACTGAGATCAGAACTTCTGATATAACTCATTGGAATTTCCGATATTAACAGAACTTTTAAACCCAAGTGTCCATGTACGTAAAAAGTGTCTCTCATCTAAGGATTAACTTTGAGTACTAAGTTCATAGAAAATCCTTCAACATTGCATCCCTCTTAGTAGTATGACATTCTTATACTCAATTCAAAGATAAAATGCTATAACAATAGGAGTAACCAAGTGTCATCTTCTTTCTTAATTTTTTTGGGGATCACCAGCGTCGTTTAGCTTTCATCATTAGGACTTTTTCCTTTTCAAATACTCATTGAACATATTAGTCCCTTAATTATTTGTCGTCAACCATCAAAACCCACTTAGGGAGCCTAGATGAACTTTTAGATCTGTAGCAATCTTTCCATGTTCTGAGCCATGCTTTGGAGGATCTGAGTTTGTGTTGCTAAAAGTTGCTCCTTATTGAACAGTGGCAGTGCATGCTGGTTGTCGTCGCCGTTGTTGTTGGGTAGGTGTCCTCACCATAATGGTCTTTCTTTGTGCTTACCACCTGGTCAGGATTGGAGAGGAAGGTTGGGGCAAAAAGAGAAAGGACTAGAAGGAGAAAACTGAGCAATACTATTACTATAGATATAGATAAAGAATGTTGCTATTACCAGGATGCTGTTACCAGATGCTACAACATCAAACAATGCACTCCAGCACTTAGACACAAAATCAAATCACTCAAGGCACACCACATGAAAGCATACTACTAAATAGATCTAACGTTCATGGAGAATAGGAAAAAAATCCTCCTATGACTAAAAAAACTAAAACTAGGAGTAGCACGAAGGTAGATCTTCATGTCTTCAATGTTGTGGTAGATAATTCTTCCTTGTAACAAAGTGTCTTCAAATTCATCGAGATCTTCATACAAGGTTGAAGCATCAAGTGGGATCTTCAAATGCATCTTTCTCAATCAGAGTAACTAGTATCGGTTCAACAACTAAAAGTTTGAAAGGGAGAGTGTGCTAGAAATTCATTTTGCTCAATAGGTTGGAGTAGGTAAGTGGAGAGAGGATCTGAGAGAGTAGAAAAGCATGGGGAGAGTTTTTTTTTCAAAATAGTCTTTTAAAATATGATCTTGTGGCACGTTCATTCTATCTGTATGGCTCTGAATTTCCTCACAAAAAGAGAAGTTTTTGGACATGTAACCCATACACCTAATGGGTCAAACCTGTTGGTTATAAATGGGTCTTTGTGCAAAAACGGAATGAGAAGGGAGAAATTACAAGATATAAGGCACAATTAGTTGCCCAAGGATTCTTCCAAAGACCTGGTATAGATTATGAAGAAACATACTCTACCGTGATGGATGCAACAACTTTTAGATATCTTATTAGTCTGACAACATAAGAGAATCTTGACTTACGTCTAATAGATGTTGTTACAGCATACTTATATGGATCACCTAACAGTGACAAGCTGGTTATGTTTTTATGTGTGATGGTGCATTTATCTCATGGCGCTCAATGAAGTTAACTATATCAGCAACTTTATTTAACCATGCAGAAATTTTGGCAATTCATAAAGCCAGCAGGGAATGTGTGTGGTTAAGGAATATGACACATCATATTCGTAAAGCATGCAATTTACTTTCAGAAGAAGAAGCACCTACAATCATACACGAAGACAATATGGTTTGCATCACTCAATTAAAATATTCATATATCAAAGCAAATAGAGTGAAACATATATCTCCGAAGTTTTTCTTCACCCATGATCTTCAAAAGGATGGTGTATTATAGTCCAACAAATTTGTTCAAGCGAGAATCTAGCAGACTTATTCAAAAAGGCACTCTCACTTCAGTATTCAAGAAATTGACTCATGGTGTTGGACTGCGGTGACTCAAAGACCACTACTACAGAAATAATTTAGTGGGATGTCCCTGTACAGACAGTTCTATGGAGCTGTCTGTGCAAAGATTATCTACACAGATAACTCTAAAGAAGAATTGTCTGTGATAATGATGAGACCCCTCCGGAAGTGGTGGGACTATTTTAGTACAAACGGTTCATGTTGGGAACCGTCTGTATTTAATATTATAGACGACTCTAATTACAAAATATCTGTAATAAAACCAGTATCATAGACGACTCTAATTTGGAGTCGTCTATAATAAAAAGAATATTATAGACGGCTCGAAACAAGAGCCGTTCGTATAATTAATATAGACGACTCCAAATAAGAGCCATATAAGGAAATGGCTAGGATAGGTGGGACACTTTATTATAGACAGCTCCAAACATGAAGCCATCTATACTATTAGAATAGTACATCATCCCATACCACCAGATAGAAGCAAAGCAGTGGCGCCCGAACAGAAAATAGTAGCGCGCAGCTTTTGGAGGGAGAGGGCAATTTTGACCAAAAAATTGTTAGATTTCGGTGAAAGCTAGAAGATTTATTGGCATTTGTTTCTTCAAGGTAAGAATTATATTCTATTTTGGTTTAGATGGTCTAGATTTTGGTTTGGAGAGCTAGCTAGATCTAGATCTAGATTTTTTCCATAATGACATAGTTTTGTTCGATTCATTAGATGATGTAGATTTGTGCACTAATTTAGTCTTGAGAGGTCAACTATATCTACATCCAGACTTCGATTTTTTTTCATGATGATCTAGAATATATTCGTTGTTCTAGGTATATATGAACCCAAAGTATAAATGAAGGTTTAATTATGTGATACTACAAATGACTAGCTTTAATCTAGTGTTGTAGATAAATTTTGGATTTTTGGTATATAAACATAAAATTATCAATCACTATAGTATTTAACGACAAGTTTTGAATTAGTGTTTGCCCTTATTTTTAGGTATTCATGTATATAATATAACGGTAATCATTAATTATTTTTGAATTAATTGTCATTTGTATGGTTCATTCATGCATGCATGCATGCATGGTAGCTCCATTTTTTTGGACGAAAATCTTGGTTGCTCTCTTTTATTAGATTGATTTGACAACAATTTACTTCTTGCATTGTAGATGGATCGTGGCTGGATGTACAGTTCTCATACGAACCAAGGATACCTTGATGGTATGACGGCTTTTCTGGCAGCTACCGAGGAGGATATATTGTCCTTGTTGCGATTGTAGAAACGAAAGATACTTTCTTAGACAGAATGCAGCCCTATAGATCCAAGCACACTTGATTATTAGGGGCTTCAAACCGGACTACATGTGTTGGACCAAACATGGTGAAGAGCAGAATGTGTTACATGAAGACGTTGGTATCGTCGAAGAACCCAAAGTTGAAGTAAGAAGAGAAGATGACGAGAAATTTGGTGCAGATGATGATGATTGTGGTGCTGCAGGCGACGATGATAGGTTTGATCGGATGTTGTGCGATGCAGACGTGAACTTGAGTACTCATAGAGACTTTAACAAATTCATGTGCTTGATCGAGAACTCGGAGAAGCCGTTGTTCCCTGGACTCAGACCAAAATACACAAAGTTGTCATCCGTGCTTGAACTGTTTAAATTGGAAGCAAGCGATGGTTGGTCGGACAAGAATTTCACGGTGCTATTAGAACTCTTATCGGACATGCTTCCAGATGGAAACGAGCTGCCCAAAAGCATATACGAATCAAAGCAGGTTCTTTGTCCATTGGGGATGGATGTAGAAAGGATACATGCATGTCCGAACAACTGTATCCTCTACCGTAAAGATCTATCAGACTTGCATTCATATCTAGTGTGCAAAGCATCTCGATACAAGCGTAAGAGTCAATCAGATGACAGTGAGGTGAAGAAAGAAATTCTTGATAAGGTGGTGTGGTATCTGCCGACAATTCCGCATCTTAAGCATTTTTTTGTGAATAGAAAAGAGGCCAAATTATTGTGTTGGCACTCGGAGGGCCGCAAGCAAGATAGAAAGCTAAGGCACCCTGCCGATTCTCCCTAGTGGAGAAACATCGACATGATCTTCAATGACTTTGGTGCAGAACTGAGTAATACAAGGTTTGCTTTGAGCATAGACGGGATGAATCCTTTTGAGAACATGAGCAGCAAGCACAACACTTGGCCAGTTGTTCTTAGTATTTACAACCTACCTCCTTGGCTGTGTATGAAGCGGAAGTATTTGATGATGTCACTGCTTATCCAAGGCCCAAAACAATCTGGGAACGATATTGATGTATACCTGAGACCATTGGTGGAAGATCTAAAAACAATGTGGAATGAAGGGGCGCAAGTATGGGATGCGTACAAAAGAGAGAATTTCACGCTACACGCCCTACTGTTCTGCACGATCAATGATTTGCCTACACTATATAACTTTTCGGGCCAGAGTAAACAAGTAGACATGGTGTGCCCTCATTACTTAGATGGTATCGCGAGTATGTGGCTACCCCACTCGCACAAAATAATGCTCATGCGCCACCGTAGGTTACTTAACAGGTATCACCCGTACCACAACATTAAGGAACAATTTTACGGAACGAGGAAGAGAGATTTATGTCCAAGTCACTACAGTGGTCAAGATGTGCACAATATGGTTAAAGATCTCAATGTTGTGTTTGGAAAGGGGAGTAAAAAATCTAAGGATAGTAGTGGCATGTCGAGGAAGAGATCGATATTGTGGGAGCTACCGTATTGGAAGCACCTTGAATGCTAGTTTGTATCTATACACACAATCAACACTGCATATACCTCGACTTGATGTACTACGACCCAGAGAGGTATTCAGATCCGACAGACTTGTTGACAAGGGCATCCGCAAAGCATGTTTCAATGGACAGGATTGTATGAAGAGATAAACCCTTAGCAACCCACCAACATCAGTTCCCGATAATAATTCCTCTGTCTCACATCAATTTACCGTTATAATATGCATTCCATAGAACTAAAAGTATCATGCACAAATTTCTGCAATGTCACAGGCAGCCGCAGGGCACAACTCTGTGGTTTCTATGTTGCCTAGTATATGCTGCAAATCGTTGGTTCTAGTCCACCAGTATATCCATTAGTTAGTGTAATTATAGTATATTAAAATGCATTTTTCATTATTGTGCCGAACTACTTAAATTTTCTTCTACGGACGTATAAATTTCCTACAGGTAATCTCGTGAAGGACATACTAATGTATATTAAAAAAGTGGCTCATTTATTTCATACTTACGGAGATCATAAAGGATACCCGCGAATTTTATGATCCCGAAAACTTTAGGAGCCAAGGTTTGTAATCTCAACAGAAGCTTGTCATTTCAATATATTGAAAATGCTTGCATCTTGCAGTCTATTGATGTATTGTACCTTTATGGCTAATGATATAGAAAATGAAGCAAATGAACTCATTACTTCCTTTTAATCCAATGTGCTAAAACTAATTTGTTGGTTTATAAATTATCAAGCACAGGGTTGGCTCAAGAATGAAGAATGTTTTGCAAATGTTGTGAGCATTTGTAATATTGACATTTTACTTCTGTTAATGTGTGACTTTGTGACTTTGTAATGTTGCGAGGCTTTGTAATATTGACTTTGCGATTTGAATGAAGATGTTCGATTTACAAAGTATATGGAGTTTGAATGCAAATGATCTGCTGTGTGTATGACATACTGTTGTGTGTATTTTGTTGTTGATATGTCAGTTCTATTCAGTAATATATGGATTTTGTACTGTATATATGACAGTATAGACGGTTTTAGGAATACAACCGTCTGTACAAATGCTTTTTATAACAGCCTCTATAATATAGTACAGACGGCTCAAAATTGGAATCGACTATACTGTCACATAGTACAAACGGCTTCAATAACAAGCCGTATGTACTGTTACTATATCACAGACGGCTCGAAACTTCGAGGCGTCTGTGATATTACATAGTATACATACGGCTCTTGTTTGGAGCCATCTGTACTATTGTTATATCACAGACGGCTCATGACTCCGAGCCGTCTGTGATATTCCATAGTATAGATGGCTAGTGATTGGAGCCTTCTATACAAAAGTTTTGTACATACGGTTCAAAATCTATTTGTACAAATCTAATTTGTACATACTCTTTTCCACAGACGGTCTGAAAATATCCCGTACGGGATTTCTGAACCGTCTGTAAAAATGATTTTTTTTCCAGTAGTGGACATTAAGTGATATTGCCATTAGGAAGATTGAATATGTGTGTACTCTTTTTTCCTTGACTATGATTTTTTTCCCATTGGCTTTTGCATGGCAAGGTTCTTAAGAAGGCATACATATTCACAATTAATGGATATCCAAGGGGGAGTGTTATGAAATCTTCATTTATGTAGATGTCCATAACCCCTATACCATCAAATCTTTAACCTATATGGTATTAGTGATGTAACTCTTCTAGCATCAATTCTTGAAACAATTGTTGTATGGATATATATATATATATATATATATATATATATATATATATATATGGGAGTTTGCATGCATCTGATAGAAGACAATAAAAATATCTGATTTTATCTCTCACTCTCTTTGTTGTCTACATTATTACATATCAATTTTCGATAGTTAATAAGTAGTTAGTATATAACAATTTTAAGATTGCACTGGTAACAACGGGTTTGACTCTTTTAGTTTAGGGTGTTCTACTTTGTTGGGTTTCTTTCTGAAAAATCATCCACTATGTAAAAAAACAGACAAAAGAGACGAAATTAGTGATAGGTTGTAACATGACCTATTGCTAATGACAATAGTAACGATGATATAGTTGTGACCCATCACTAATTACGACTCATCAGTGACGGGTCATCCTAGGCCAATCATTAGTGACAGGTTAAGTTGTGACCCATTACTAATGACGATTCATCAGTGACAGGTCATACTAGGCTAGTCATTAGTGATGGGTCAAGTTATGACCCGTCATTAACGACAAACTCATCAGTGACGGGTCGTCCTAGGTCAGTCATTAGTGATGGGTCAAGTTATAAACCGTCACTAATAACAGTATTTTTCTCGTGCAACACCGATTACTTAATTGGTGATTGATCACTATTACGACATATCACCAATAACTTATGGATAAAATAGGAGGAAAGCCTGAAAGCCCAATCTTGATGAGAATACAAATGTGACAAATAAGCACTTAATTGTAACAAAATATGAAGCTATTTGGGCTAATCGTAGTCAACAAGTTGTTAAATCCAAGTTCGAGAAATGTAAGAATTTATCCACATATAAGCATAATCAAGAACATAACAAAAGAAAAAGGAGAAAAAATATGACAGGAGATATGCATTATTAGATATTTTGGTGCCTTTAGGTGATTGCTCATGAAAATTGCCTGAGAAAAGGAATACATATTGCAATACAGCGGGAGTATTTAACAACTCCAAAGTGAATAGTTTTAACTTCAACAGAATCACCATAAGGCTTTATATATTCACTAATGACCAATTCAAATATATATTTTTATTTTTCTCTTATTTTTCTCACCTCAACGACACTAGAATATGAACTATTGTACATTTCTACTCAAATTTGATGTAAGGGGTGGCAGTTATGGACACAAATGCACGTTCCAAAAACGGTGCAAAAACTTCATAGGGCAAGAATTCAATCCTCCTAGCCGAATTTGGCTCCAAATTTTTTGCCAAACCCAATGAAGTGGCGGAGAAACAGATGTGACTTTTTTTTAGATGTCCGTAGAGTCAAAAAAACATCAAAATTGGAGTCCGTATGCAAAAGTTATGTCTGTTTTACCAAAGGTACTTCGGATCACCTATTAAATTACGATCGTTTGGATGAGATATTCATAAATTTATAAAATATTTGTACAAATTTGGATGAAGAAAAAAATTATATGTAAATTATAATCCTCGACGAAATTTGGCAAAATCAGTCATTACTCTAACCTGTTATAGATGACCCGTCACTTATGACCTTTGGCAAAGAAGGTTAAAAGGATAAATCTCCGATGTCTATCATAACTATGTGATAGGTGATGTGGTAAGAGAGCTACATGCATGAGGGGAGGTTACGAGTTCGAGACTCACAGAACGTAGACTGAAAAATAATTTGAAAAATGACATGGCTTGTGGGGCATATGTGGGCCCCTATGGTTGGCATGGCTCCATGGAAAAAATATTTTTTGACTTTTTTAATCCAAAAACTAAAAAACGTTCATCAGTCATAAGTGACGAGTCACTGTTATGATCCATCACTTATATTCGGTTATTAGTGATGAAACACTGTTACGACCTGTCACATATAATCTCATAAGTAAAAGGTCACGGTTATGACCCGTCACCTATTACCTCATGAGTGATGGATCACGATGTAACCCATCACTATTGACAACTCATCAGTAACGCGTTTAGAATAACAGATGTGAGACCCGTTACTGAAGCCCTTTTTTTCATGCAGTGATCTATGAGAAATTCCAATCGCCCTTAGATGTGGTCGGCACAAGTTCAGGTCAAAATTTCCTAAGAAACGAACCACGTGTAGAGAGGTGAACAAGACCATCTCACGAACAAGCGCGGGACATCCTTTGGCAGCAATTGTCGCATATTCCCATAGCTATCCAAGATTTCAACTGCGATACAAGGGTTTAGCTCACGATTAATGAAAACCGATATAAGCAAGTAAGCAATAAACAAGACATATTGACCGAAGTTTACATTATAGGGCCAGCAAGCTGACCAAACTTAATTAACTCGTGCCGCATAAGAACCAACAAAATTAGAGGCAGAAGCGCAGAAGAAGTCATGGTCATCCTCTTCCTTCCTTCGAGTGTCTCGTACACTTCACAAATGATAATGATAATATAGCAGCTCATAGTTTTAATCCGAATTTGCCTGAAGTTATGGTTGAACAAATCTGGCGAATGACTTCTACTTGTAATCTGTTTGTAATAAAACTTTAGCACATATAATTTCACATGTAATGTAAGATTAAAGTTAACTACACTGACACCTTATGAGTCTAGTTAGACAAAAGAATAACCCATTTGCAACATTTTATTAGATTTTCAAGAAGTGGAACATTTAGTCTCCTTCCATAAATTTAACAAAATATTGACTTGTGAATCATCCTATGACATAATGTCCCTACCCAGGCTAGAACCTCAACTGGCCCAAGCAGAAACCAGCAAAAGTGCAGTAGCAAATAATCAGCCCCCGCCCGAAAAATGAATGGAACACCAGCCACAAGCCACACCTTGAGTGGATGGATTTTGATTGGAGGCCAGTTTTTTTGTGGATATCCAGCTGCCTCTCTCACATCCTATTTTTGCCCCCTCCACCTTCCTCTCTCCCTCCTTCCCTTCATTCTTAGCAGCACCAAGATCGGCTCACTTCCATCATCACTAGCTAGTTAGCTAGGCAGCAATCCGACTAAGCTCCTACCGCACCAATGGCCTCCACCGCCACCTTCATGTCCACCCTTGCCAGCTCCACCGCCACCGCCAGCCTAAACACCGCACCGTCCGGCGGCAACAGCGGCAAGATCGTCAGGTTCTTGCCGGCGTCGTCGGCGAAGAGTAGCCGCAGCCGGCACACCGTGCTCTGCCCTCCGAGGGCGGCGGTCTCCGGCACGGAGAAGGCGCAGCCGGCGCCGTCCTCTGGCAAGGGCAAGAGCAGGGACGAGCGCGTGGTGCAGGTGCACAGCATCGAGGAGTTCGACGGCGCGCTGAAGGCGGCCAAGAACCGTCTGGTGGTGGTGGAGTTCGCGGCGAGCCACAGCGCGAGCAGCGGCCGCATCTACCCGACCATGGTGGAGCTGAGCCGCACGTGCGGCGACGTGAACTTCCTGCTGGTGATGGGCGACGAGTCGGAGGCGACCAAGGAGCTGTGCCGCCGGGAGGGCATCACGCAGGTGCCCCACTTCACCTTCTACAAGGGCGCTGAGAAGGTGCACGAGGAGGAAGGCATCGGCCCCGAGCAGCTCGCCGGCGACGTGCTCTACTACGGCGACAGCCACCAGGCGGTGGTGCAGCTGCACTCGCGGAAGGACGTGGAGGCGCTCATCGACGAGCACCGCGGCGAGAAGGGGAAGCTGGTTGTGCTCGACGTCGGGCTCAAGCACTGCGGGCCCTGCGTGAAGGTGTACCCCACCGTGGTGAAGCTGTCGCGGACCATGGCCGAGACCACGGTGTTCGCGCGCATGAACGGCGACGAGAACGACAGTTGCATGGAGTTCCTCAAGGACATGGAGGTCGTCGAGGTGCCCACCTTCCTTTTCATTAAGGACGGCAAGATCGCCGGACGTTACGTCGGCTCCGGCAAGGGGGAGCTCGTCGGCGAGATCCTCAGATACAGTGGCGTCAGGGTCACATACTGAAGTGAACAACCAACCCCCAGTCTCCAACGTCATGAAGCAGCAGCATTACAAAGGAAAATTCTAGTGGTACACACATGAATGGAGACCGAATTGAAAAGAAGTGTAAAATTACTGCGACATCCATCGATGATTGGTCGATGTTTAGACTGTTTATTTTGGATCATACTTTTCTGTCAATCACATGCTATAGTAATAGTACTACTTCAATTTTTCCATGCGTTTAGACATAGACACGGGCTCCAATACATATATTTTAACATTACTTTTTATAATTATTTTTTAATGAAATTTGTTAAGTATATAGTCATATGAAAGTATTTTTTATGGTGAATCCGCTCGTATTATTTGTGTATGTCGAGTTGTAGCAATTTTATGTGTATTAATGATTAAAATTTTAAAAGTTTAACTACATGTATTTAAAATAATATTTATTTGATAACAGAGGTAGTACAATTTTAAAATGTTACAGCTGCTATTTTTTTGCAACTTTAATTCTACTATGATGATCTATGATGCTTGCCTGTCCAATTTCCTTTCTGAGTTTACATGTTTTGTCCAACAAGGGTTTATCTAAAAAAGATCTTAGAATCTCTTTCAAGCACGCGTCACCCTGAAAGGCAACACAAAAATCTACTCAACAAGAGAACAAGTTCACCAAACATTTGTTGAAGTTCAACCAGAAATTCTGACGATATCACCAGATCGATGTGAGCTTTCAGACAAGTGATTTTCTTTTTTTGCATAAGTAGTTTTCTTCGACGATGCTACGTGTCCAACAAGGGTCCTAGCTAGGAAGATTTTAGGTTGGTTTCAAGCATTGAAACTCCAAAGGTTTTGTCAAGCATGCTACACAATGAAAGGCATTAGGTAGAATATACAGAGAACAAAAATATGCAAAGCAAGAAACCAAGCTCACCAAACATTTGCAAAGTCCAACCGGGTCAGTAAATATCACCACACGTCTATTTTCAGAAGACAAAGTGCAGCACAGAAAGTCTGCCCGCTACGCCGTGGGAAAAAGAAATATCAACAGCAATGTCATCTAGTCCACCAGTTCACACTTCACAGCAAACTATGCATCAACTGTTGCTTTCACCTCCAGATCTTTTACCCAGCTACTTACTTGGGGTTAAAGATGGCCAAATGGGCCGTGCTTATTGGGCCGGCCCGAGGCACGGAACTGTAGGCACGACCCGGCCCGAGCCGAGATGGGCCGGGCCGGCACGGCACGAGGCCACGGGCCGTGCCTGGGCCGAGCGCGCGGCACGGCGGGCCGGCACGGCACGGCCCGGCCGAGTCGGGCCGGCACGGGCACGACCCGGCCCACGGGCGGCACAGGCACGGCACGAACCGGCACGGCCCGGCTCAGGCACGGGTGGCCCAGGAGGCACGGCCGGGTCGGACCGGCACTGCACGCGGCGGCCCATCACGGCACGGCCGGCCCGGCAAGGCACGGCCCACCGTGCCGGCTCGGCACGTGGCGGCCCACGGCACGGCCGGGCCGGCACGGCACGGCACGGCCCACCGCGGGGGGCACGGCCCGGCCGGCACGTGGGGCACGATGGGCCGGCGGGGGCACGCGGGTTAACGGGTTAAACGGGCCTGGAACGGCCCGTTTAACCCGTTAACTCGATATTTTTGAATTTTATAGCCGTTTTATGACCGTTTGAGCTCCAAAAAATTCGAAAAAAAATTGCAAAAATCACCATTTTTCACCTATAAATAGAGGAGCACCTTGCCCTTCCATTCCACACCAGCAACACCATTTTCTCTCTTGTTTCCTCCTCTCATTCTTGTCTCAAAGTTCGTGAGAATTAGCGATAATTTGGCAAAATTAGTTTGAATTGTTGCAAAAAAATCCGAGCAATTCCAAAATCGTCATCCTGCTGATTTGCTATCTTGAAGTTGAAGAAATATTGGTGATTTTTTTGCATCGTTGTTGAGTCTTATTTTATTATTAGTTTTATTATTTGATTATTTCTAACTCTGAATATTTGCAATTTTTGTAGTGTCATTCGACATTGATCATGGATGCCGGTGATCATGATACATCCATAGATCATGATTTTTTTCTCCAAGGACTCACAGGAGACTACGGCCCCTTTGATACTAGTGCTGCAGGTGATGATGGACCCGACGGTGAACCTCCGGTTGGTTCACATCCAGATCCAGGTGATGCAGCAGGAGTGCCATCGTCAGGCTCTACAAGTGCGCACACATTAGCAAGCAGCGGGTCTAAAAGATCAAGAGCCGGTACTTCCGAAGTTTGGCAAGACTTTGAAAGGATCTACAAAGAGGAAGATGGGGTAAGTGTCAGGTATGCTAAGTGTTATATTTGTAAAAATGAATTATCTGCAAAGCCCTCGGGTGGAACGGGGCACTTGAAGAGGCACGCCATAAGTTGCAAGCGAAAGAGTGGAGCAGCCATGAAGCAGACGGTGTTGCAGTACAACCCCGACGGCTCTGTTCATCATTGGGAGTATGACTCTGCCAATGCTCGAAAAGAGCTATGTCGCTTCATTGCAAGAGCGGATCTACCACTCAATATCGGTGAGTCTGCTGCATTTGAAGATTACATTAAGCAAGCTCATAATCCTAGGTTCACGCATGTTTCTAGACAGACAACTAGTAGGGATATGGTAAAATACTACAATACGTGTCGTAGCAAACTTAAAGAAATGTTGCAAACATGTACATTTTCAGTTGCTTTGACCTCGGACATATGGGCAGGTAGGGCTAGAGAGGATTATCTTAGTGTGGTTGCTCATTTTGTTAATAATGATTGGGAATTAGAAAAGAGAATAATAGGTTTTCGCTTGATTGACAACGCGCATACCGGTGAAAATATTGCTGAAAAAATATCTCAAGTAGTTGCAGACTTTGGCCTCACGAATAAAATATTTTATATCACTTTAGATAATGCCGGTGCAAATTCTAGAGCAATGGATATTCTTACTCCGTTGTTTAGTACTTATGCTGAATCTTTCTTGTTACATCAACGTTGTGCTTGTCATATTATCAATCTTATAGTAAAATCCGGTTTGAAGAGGTTATCGCGATACTTAGAAGATTTTCGTACTGCAATATCTTTTGTGAACTCCTCTAACCAACGAATTGCAGCATATAAACAGTATTGTGTTGCAATGGGTGTGCGTCTACGTAAGTTTGCTCTGGACATGCCAGTGAGATGGAACTCTACTTTCTTGATGCTTAAAAATATTATACCATATAAGAGCACATTTGGTGTGTTTATTCATACACATTACCATCAGCATGGGGGTCAAACTTTACTCACGGAAGCGCATTGGTATGTTGCTGAAAGGATACTGGAGTTTCTTGAATTTTTTTATGATTCAACTGTGAGTTTATCAGGAGTTTATTATCCAACATCTTGTTTAGTAGTGCATAATATTGTTGAAATTGCTACTCATTTAAACAACTATGAAAATGACAATCTTTTAAGAGATTGTGTAGTTCCTATAAAATCTAAATTCTTAAAGTATTGGAAAGAAATTCCTTTGTTATACGCTTTTGCCTTTATTTTAGATCCTAGAGCTAAAATTGCAGCTTTCTGTAGAGTTCTCGCAATTCTAGGTGATGCTCTTGGCCATGATTATTCTAATTATTATACTAATGTTCGTTCTAAGTTATTCAAAGTTTATAGTAAATATGAAACAAAGTATGGCGGAGTTCGCTTGCAACGACCTCCACTAGCACCCACAACAAGTAAGAAGACGACAACGTGGGGGGAAATATTTGGTGCAGGTTCTTCATCAAGAAGTTCAGACTCTTCGTCACGATCGTCTACGGGCACCGGAATTCCAACATCCGGAGGGGAGCTAACTACCTTCATCGACAGTGACGTTATCAGCCACGAACAAGAAAACTTCAACATACTGCAATGGTGGCATGAGCACAAGACGAATTATCTAGTCCTTTCACTGTTAGCGCGAGATTTGTTAACGGTTCCTGTATCTACAGTTTCTTCTGAGGCTGCCTTCAGTCTTACAGGAAGAATAATCGAAGAGAGAAGAACAAATTTGTCAAGTGAGATGGTTGAAATACTCACCATAGTAAAGGATTGGGAACAAGCTGAAGCACGAATGCAACACACTGCGGAAAATACTGAGCTTGAAGAATCATTCCAAAATTTGTATCTAGATGCTGATGAGAACGTGTAATTTTAAATTTTCTGAGCTAGGTTGTACTCTTTTTTCCTTTGCTAGAAAGGTTTTTAATGAGGCAACCTATCAATAAAGCTCATTTTTAGAATTAATCATGTGCCCCTATTATTTCTAAGTTTTTTTTATTCATGTTTTTTGTTTATTTTTTTAAAATACCCCCCGCGGCCCCACCCCCACCTACCTCTCCTCTCATCGTGGCCTATAAATACCATCTACTCCATCTCAAACTCCATGTATTCTCATTGCCCATCCTGCCCACCCATCTCTCTTTTCCTATTTGCTAGCCAAGTAGCCAGTATTCACTTCACATCAGGAAACTAATTCCATATTTCAATTCATGGATCAAGACGCCGAGAACTCAGGTGCATGGTCCCAAGTGTGGCAACATTTTGAAAAGGTCTTCAAAGAAATTAACGGGGAACAGGTAAGATTTGCTAAGTGTAATATATGCAGTATAGAAATAGGTGCCAGATCTTCACATGGAACGGGACACTTGAGGAAGCATATTAAAAATTGCAAGCAAAATTCTGGAGTTTCTAATGAAACCATGTAATTTTCGAAGCATAATCATTGGTTGTACTCTTTTTTCCTTCTAGTAGAAAGGTTTTTAACGAGGCAACCAATCAATAAAGATGTTATGTATTTATTTTCCATATTTTTTTATTATTTTTTGGATTTTTTTAGCTATTATTTTTGATTTTTTTCCTATTTTTTTGAGTGCTGACGGGCCCAACGTGCCTCCACCGTGCCGGCCGGGCCCGTCGTGCCTCCACCGTGCCGGTCGGGCCCGTCGTGCCTCCACCGTGCCGGTCGGGCCCGTCGTGCCAAACGGGCCTATCGTGCCTCCACCGTGCCGAACGGGCCCATCGTGCCTCCACCGTGCCGAACGGGCCCATCGTGCCGAACGGGCCCATCGTGCCGGCCGGGCCCATCGTGCCGACCGTGCTGTGGGCCAGCCCGGCACGGCACGGTGACAGTTGGGCCGTGCCGTGGGCCGACGGCTCGGCACGCGGGCCGGCACGGCACGGCCCGTAACAGTAAATGGGCCAATCGGGCCGTGCCGATTTCGGGCCGTGCCGAGATGGGCCCGTGCCGGGCCGGCCCGATTAATCCATTTGACCATCTTTACTTGGGGTGTTATCAGAAACTAGATAAAAGGTGTACTTCCATGGTGTTGGGATGAAGTTACGAGGAGAAATCTCCAGATTATCAGATTACATATCTGGCACACAAAAATGTTCAAAAAAATTCTGGATGGTACATGCATACTTTCCCCTAAGAATCTGACCTACTTTTCTTTGGTAGTTATACTTGAAATTGACGGCTGTAGGTGGCAGCAGCAGTAACAGCAGGGAATACTTACAGTGCTAGAGCAGATTTAACACAAATAACTTGAAAAACATAAAACATGTAAATCGGGTTGGATCCTAAAATATCATGTTACTGTTGCTAGATACAATTTCTTAACATGCTAGTAAGCTAAATTTGTAAACTACACAAAGAGTTCCCTAAAGCAGCATGCTGCTATTGCTCTGCCACCTCCTTCCCCTCTTCATCTTCTGCCCACCAAGCAAGAAGACCCAGACCATCTCCTTTTATACTTCCCTGTAAAAGCATTACTGCAGTTACTCACCAAAGCATGCAAGGACAAACTTCAGCATAAGGCCAACTCCAGCAGCACATGTATCCAGTGGTACAGTACTCCGCAAGGAACTGTAGCACTGGAAATTGCACTCAAGTAGATACCTCATCCAGTGCCAAACAGTGACGCTGCAGTGTTGCGGAGAGAGACTGGGGTCTGTATTTTTTTGCGGACTACTGTAGCAGCACTTATCACTGTAGCAGTACTGTAGCAACGCTGCTTACAGTGGCTGACGGGGCCGGAGACAGAAAAAGGCGTCGGGTACTGTAGCAGTACTGTAGCACCGCTGTTTACAGAGGCTGACAGCGGATCTAGGGAGAGAAAAAAAGGAGTAGAAGATAGGAAATAGGGTAGCTGCTGGAAATGGAAAAAATAAGGGATGCTGTAATAGTGATAGAGGATACTGTAATAGTATTTTTGAGGATGAAAATTTGAGATAGCTGCTGGAGATAGCCTAAGGGCATCAGAACACAATAAAACCAGACCATGGGGTTCATCACAACTAGAAAAATACATTAAATAAGGCTAGAAATTATTCAAAAGTTAAGAGGCTTTGAATTCAAGTATCCACATTCTTTCTCTTGAAGTCGTAATAACCAAAGAAAAGTAGATATTATGTGTCTCAAAGATGTCTCTATTTTCCGAGAACACCCAGTTTTGTATGTCTGTTAGCAGAAGAGAATTTAGTCCTACATCCATTATAGATTCTTTGAAGACTCTGTGCTGGTCTAAATACCAGAAGTGTAAACTGCTAGTTGTATAGACTATCAGTGAAAGGAATTGGGTGTTAGACTTAAGTGTGTTAGATTTGACACCATGTGATATGACATGGCATGCATAGCAAATAACATTACTTCTGTGTAAATTGCTAGTTCTGTAGGCAATCAATGCAATGTTGATATGACACTGTGTATGATGACATGATGACACTGTGCATGATGACAGGTTCCGCATGGCAATGCCAACAAGTAATGCAGACACAGACACAATTTCAGCTATATGCACCCAAAAATAAAAAAGTATGTTAGTGTGTTTGTAATCATAGCCTTTGCCTTGCCATCGATCACACGCTTCACATGACCTCTCCACTTCCCATGTGTACACACGTAGAGTCATGAAGTGGTAACTTAGGACTAATGCTTCTCATACAAACTGAAAGAGACGAAGGCCTAAGGCCCACATGGGCTCCACTCCAACATATATTCTAGAACACATCTCTTTTGTAAAAAAAAAAAAAAAAAAGAGGCGGAAAAGCCACCAACTTGGATGTAGCACATCAAAAGTAAATGACACAACTTAACGAAAAAAACCAAACATTGTGTACGTACAACTTGAAGTGATGCATAAGAATTTATCCTACAGAATAATCATGGGTATAGATTCAACTTAAAAGTCATTAGCCATAGCATGAGATGACATTAGTCAAAAATGACTGGCCATGAATATAAACCGAGCTAGATTGGGCATATGTACAGCTGTATGTATACAAGGAAGAGCACTTACAACAATCTGCATTGGAGCAAATGGCGGGTCGTCCTCCTTTTGCTCCACTGGGATAGGCGGGTATTTTGTGCTAGATACCAAGAATCTTATCTGCACAGTGATTGCATTGATCATGAGTTTAGTGTGGGCAGTGACAATAGGAAGTAATCACTGCTTTGAATTTAAAAAAAAAAACAAACAAAGGCCAAATTTAAACACCTCATCGTCTAGATCTAGATAAAGCTCATCACCATCTTCAGTCTTCAGCATCCACCGACCATCTGGTCCCCTGGAAATTGAATGAACAAAAAAAAATGAGAACTAAAGAAAATATGACAGAACTTTATGCTGAAAATTCTTTCCTTAGAAACGGAGGAAAAGATCAGTGTTTTATCAATGCAGTACAAGTTGAACTATGGTTTTTCTAGCTATTTTGGAAGTGTTATCTACTTGCTGGAAAGTGCAAACATCATTATCTTTTTTCCCAGTCACGATTTTGTTTTAGTTTCTGACAAATTAATGTTATGGCATTTATGTCCATAACTATTAAAGTCAAATGGAGTACATTGACAGGATAACTTAGGTAATTTAGGTGATACTTGAGATGTAAAAGATGAATAGTTGAAATGTTAATCCAAGATAAATCAAAATCAACTTGTATGATATAACTCCAGAGGCAAATAATAACCTCAATTTTAAATAATACTAGTGATTTCTGTACTGCAACAACAAAATCAACAAATAGAGTGGTGTTCAACCTCACTGTGCCATACTGCATCAAGTGTCCAGGAATGCATATGTCACTGAAAAAATCAAGCGAAACTGCAAAAGAAGCAGGTATATTAGCTAAAACCAATCATTTGTGTATGCAGCTTTTCCAATGTAGTTGCATAACGATAACATATATATGATGTTTCATTTAATTTTCAGAACAGGAAGGGAGCATTTTAATTTTATAGCAACCAGCTAATGTACCATGCTTGTCAAAATAAAATTTATATTCCATGAAGAAATACTAGTGTCGACACAGTGGCGGGGCTTCATTGTGGCTAAAGGGGGCCATGGCCTCTCCTGCTTCTACAAAATTCTTAAGGAAGTATCTAATTTTACCATTTGTACACTGAGAAAAATAATAATCCTAGCATCTTTTCTATAGCTTGCCCCCCCCCCCCCTATTGTTCTTCAAGCTCCGTCACTGTGTGGACATATTAGGCTAATAGGCTCAAAGTTTATTCATGCATGGCAACGATTAGACATGACCCAAAAGTTTGGATCTTTTGTTTATAAGTTAGATGGACATATTGTTATATGAAAATATGAACAAAAACCATGCAGTGCAACTGTGCAGAATGTTATGGGAAGATAAGTGTAAGTACCGAAAAAGAATCATAGACAAATCCTAACAAGTAAAGGAATTAAGAGGTTGCTAAACAAGCAGTTCTCCAAAAGTGAACTCACCTTGCAACCCCTTATCGTCATATCCACTGATCTTCCCAACAAGAACCTCCCCATTGAAGGGCTTGAACAACAACAAACGAAAGGAAACCTATCCAAAATAGGAAGAAGAAAATCTGAGCATGATATGCAAAGTGTAGTCTCGGAATTGAAATAAATAACTTCCCAGAGATCACACACTTTATACTAATACAATGCCAGAAGAAAGGGTCTACGCTGTTAAAATAAAAGTGTAAAATCTAGTTATAATGGGTCATTCATGTATCATGACTTGTTAAGCTGCCATCAAGTCGTTAACAAGTAGCACACAAGCAAGAATAGACTGCCAATTCAAGGCACAGAAATAGTCACCATTATTTTACAACAAGGGGGAAAACTGGACCTTAGCATACAAATTGAAAGGAACTGTCACAGTTTGAACTAAATTGTTAAGTGTCTGTGTGCCAAAGCCATTGCAAAGAGAGAAATGCCAGAAAAATGTGCATATTTTGCCTTACAAATGATATGCAAATAGCTATCATACAAGAGAAGCCATTGACAGGATAAGAAATCAACGTAGCAACACGTGTTTAGGATCAGTCACAAAAGCTACCATTTCCATTCAAGCACAACAATCAAATGCTAAGCACTATTAAGGAACGCTTTCAAGTAATTTAGTGAAGACCAATGAGAAGGAACCTGAGCAGAAAAATAAATAGTAACACACACTTCACTTAAAGTCTTCAGATTGATCGCACAAATTAGAGAGTACGAAAAGGCAACAAAGTAACACTCGAGCTCGCGTGAATAGGGAGGTCACTCTCTGCCACGAATTTACTTTCCACAGAACATTGTAAGGCAAGCATACCATGCTTCAAGAACTTGAACATAAGAGGAAAACCAAAATGAAGACAAGCATTACTTTATAGGTCGAGCAGCCATCTCCTGGATGGATGGACCCGCCTTCAACGGATCGGATATCGTAGACAGACACACACAGGCCGAGATTCGCGATGACCTGCATCACACGCCAAAAACATACAGATACACACAATTAGTAACCAGCAAGGTGGAGCATAGGATTCAATTCAAGCATTTCTAACACTTTGTGCAGATTTGCCTCACCAATGCTAATGCTACGGCTAAAGAAAAAAAAAACGAAAGTCGGCGTTACCTTGTCCAGGAAGAGCCTCTCGAGCTCGGCCTTGATGGCGTCCACCAGGGGCCGGCTCAGCAGGTGCGGCGGCATCGGCAGCTCGTGCTCAATCTGACTCAGGACGAACATCCCGCCCGCCTACCCACCCGCCACAGAGCAGGGAGTCGAGGAGGCACCAGGCAGGCGGTCGGCGAGGGATGCGCCGAACGGAGGCGGTGCAGGCGCTGGACCCGGCCCGGACGACAGGGGAAGGAAGCGAGACGGCAACCGGACGGCGGGGGGAAAGGGGGGCCGGCAACGGGACGACGGGACGGCGACCGGAAGGGAGGCGGCGCGAGGTCAGGGTTTCAGGGGTCATGTCGGGCCCACTTGTTAGGCAAAAAATGGGCCTTGTAGTTTGCATGGGCCGCCATCTCCAGCTTCATAAGGAAAAACCTGGGCTAGGCGGGCCGATGGGCTAAATAGGGCGGGTCGGGCAGCTCAAAATCTTGGACCTTTTTTATTTTATATTTTTAAAATTCGAAAATTGCAAATATATACATCTATTTTGAAGTTTTGCAACTGGCATAAGATCTTGAAACTTGTTTCTTTCTCATTGTATAAGTAACTATTTGAGTTGAAATTTTATAGAGAGCTAGAGGTCTGTTTAGGAAAGGTCTCAGATTAGCTCTTTGAATCAGGGAGAGCTATGTAAAACGATACTAGTCTTTGAATCAGGGAGAGCTATGTAAAACGATAGTTTGTAGTTTTATCTTTTAAAGTGATTTTTTTAAATAAAATAGATGCTGAGAGCTAAAAAATAGTTTTTCTAATTTATTTTTCGCACATAATCACTTCCTCTATAGAATTAATCTTAAATAATCACTTTCTTAAAGAATTTGGATCAAGAGAAGTCATAGATAACATCTACACCACAAAATGTTTTTAGAATTTTTCATGACAATTTTGATCCATGTTAACCTTCCAACGGGTGACAGAAATATAGAATTGCAAATTTTTTAAAATAGATGTATATATTTATATTTTTTGGATTTAAAAAATATTAAAAAAATTCCAAAATCTTGAACCTGACCGGGCATTAATGATGGGATTGACTCTTTGATGGGTTGATGCAACCATCTGGAATTGAATTCCAATCCATCAATTTCTGGTTTGATACCATGCAACCATCACGTTTTTACTCTGCAAAGGTGTATCACTTTACCCACATACTCTCTTAACCAAGTTTTTCACGTGTAGCTAGTACGCTCCTCACACTTTTCCTTTGTTGTGTGCCTTGGACAAGCTAACAAAGCCTTTTTGCTAATACGTAAACAATACATCCACCTAGCGACATGATGGTCTAGACATTGCAGACTCCTGTGTATCATTGGGATACCTATAAACCCAAATCGGTTATTCTAGGGTGGTTGGTGACATCTTTTAAGTATTTTAGATTATCTCTAACAGTTACCTTAAATTTTTATCCTCAAAAACACTATTACAGCATCCCCTTATCACTGTTACAGCATCCCTTATTTTTTTATCTCCAGCAACTATCCTATTTTCTACCTTCTACACCTCTTTTTCTCTCTCCGGTCCCGCTGTCAGCTTCTGTAAACAGTACTGCTACAGTACTGTCGTTGTTTTCTTCCCGGCCCACTGACAGTCTCTATGCACAGTGTTGCTACATTACTGCTACAGTGTTACGGGTGCTACAGTACTCCGCAGATTTGCAGTCCCATCTTCTCTCTCCGCAGTACTGCAGCAACACTGCATCGTTCTGTAGCACTGGAAACCGATTCTGCTGGAGATGCTACAGTACGTGAACAGTGCCCCCCCACAAAACACTGTAGCGCCCGAATCTGCAAATTTGCTTCCTCTGCTGGAGATGACCTTAGAGCATCTTTAAAAGACCCTCTAAAACTAACTCTCAATATCACCGTATAGAGAGTCTTTCTAATAAAATTTACTCCCTAAATTTTTTTCTTCTTCAACAGACTCCTAATATTCATTCCTTATATTTTCTTTTATATGTCACCGACAAGTGAATCACTCCCGCCATCTCTCTCCCCTCTCTTTTCTCCATCCGCACACAAAAGCCACGTGTCACGCGGCCGAGCTCGCCTGCGCTCGTTTTGACGATGTCCAGCACTGTGAAGCCCCTCATCTCTACCTCCTCCCACTGCCTACCAACGTCATCGGCCTGCCGTCAAGAAACCCGAGCAGCTAGCCTTATCCTCCTGCTGTGGCTCTCCCTACTCTTCTCTCTCTCATTTGCTCTCTCGGCTAAACCCTGGCAAGTAGCAGCTTCCCTCCTCATCTGCCTCTTCTCTTATCAGATCCACATCATACAACTGTTGCAAGATACTACCTTCCTCGGCGTTCGTGTTTCCTCTGTCATCGAGTGAAATGAGCACGCGGCTGTTTGCTCCAACGCCGATCATGGCAGGGCACTCGACTTCGCCACCGAGAAAGCCCACGGCCACCAGCCCTCTCCGACGCCGTCGAAAGCAACCGCTCATCTGCTCAAGCCAGCACGCAGCCCGGGCTAGAGTCTTCCTTTCCTGAGCCTAGCACTACAGCATGGCTCTGCCGCCGAGGAAGCTCGTCACCGCTGGCAGTCGCGTGCGGACAAGGGGGTGGGCTCGGGGCCGGTCGGGTATTTTTGGGAGCGAGGGGGCGCTCCCCAAAAGTAGAGAGCGAGATGAATGATTTTGGAGATTGGTAAATATTGGAAGTGATATTGGGAGCTGTTGAAGCTGTATTTTAGGATGAAATTCTCTAAATTTTAATATAGGGAGTGTGATTGAGAGATTCTTGAAGATGTTACTAGTGGCACCTCTTTTAAATATGAAATCATGTTCCCAATCGTGGAAGCATGTTCCAGTATTAGATACGTACATAGCTTAGCCCGTTCTATATTAGGTTTGTAGTCCATACGGCCATACGGTTAATATGGATCAATAAGTGGGAATTGTTATTAACCTTATGTGATCCCATATTGCCGAGGAGCCTAAATATTCTGGACTATCTGCACCACCTCATAAATATCATCATATATGTAACAATTGCTCCAGCCAGATGTTGAAGTCCAATTCCACATAAATCATATAATAGCAACTTAGTTTAGAAGAGATTGTCATGCGCAAGCTTTTAAATCGTGATTTTCTCGACTTCACGGCACGGTCCCAGAAAAGCTACATAAGCTATCGCGACAGCTATCCTCCGTCACACCACGTCCTGCTCTCAATTCACAACTAGCTCCGATGCTATGCGTTTATGGATTCTAATTACATTGGGGCAAAAAAAACAGTACAATAGAATATCAGAGCTAAGCGCGTATCTACCGTCTCTTAAAAGCGCTCAAATGTGTGATTTATATTCTTTTATTAGCAACAGTACAATTTTTCTGTATTCCAATCATTTAGTTATTTTAGGCCAACCCAAATTCTATTAGCTTCAACCGAACCTTAGCATCAGCCTCTTCGTTTCTTCCCTCTGCATTGCCTCCTTTCTTTGTTTTTCTTCACCTGACTGCACGTTAGGTTGGAGGGAATGAGAGTTCAGATCCCAGTCTTGCAAAGATCACCATGGATCAACAATCAGTTGTGCAAAACTTCACTGGCATTTCTCCGGTTTGAAGCTCTTGGTATGTAAGAAAAACTTGTACGCGGAAACTCTGTGGCATAGTGCCATAGAAGGGGTAGTTTAACCCACGAGAGCGCACGATGAATACTAAGGCTCAAGACGCATTGCCATGTACCATCGATGGAGTCAAGCTCGTGGAGCGAAACCCCATTTAGGTAGTCAAACCTGCACTGTTCATCTATCACCGTCCTCCTATTGTAGCCGTAACTTCTACCATGGCCGTACATGCAGATTAGTAGAAGATGACTGCCATTCAATGTGGCAATGTTGAACCCACACTTAGGAGATTCTTTCGCTGATGTGAATCTTAGTTCCCATATCATCGAGGGAAACATGTTTTGATCGCCCACATGGACAATGATGTCCAAGTAAACTTCTCGATAATAATAGTCTTCTAAGAACATGCTAGTTATGTTCTTCAATGCCATCCAGCACTTGTCTACAATAGCCGTGAACATCAACAATAAACTCTCAAAGAATATAGCGACAGCCAAGTAGTTGTCCTGATGCATCGGCGTCCGATAAAGGGTGGCATGTTGTAAACAATGACAAAAGAGCATGCTTATGACATAGAGCTCGAAGGTCGTATCCATTTTGACTCCAGGGGTGGTGGCGAAGGATGACAAGGGACCCGATCACAAGTTATGGGGTTTAGTAGCTCGATGTTACACCTGATATCCGTGGTAACCAGTGTCATCCTTGCAAAACAATATTACTTCATTGAGAGAGGGAATGCTATATTATATTGAGAATATTATTTTTTTCGTCCATCTTAATCAATAGTATACATTGGAAATAATAAAATATGAGGTAGTGAATATAATACATGATAAATCAGACATATGAGTTGTGTTGAGGCCACAAATTTATTTTTTAACATGCTATATGATTAATTTAGAGGTATTCATTCCAAAATCATTTTGAGTGTGCCTATGAATTATTAGTCTAATCAACTTGGATTTGTCCTTGAAATACATGGGTTCACTAATATTAGACAAAAGATCAGCTCATGCTTGTAGATCTTCATAACAGGATAAACGAAAATTAATAATTATTTGCTGTGGGTAATTATCAGTTACTGTATCTTAGTTTGCATATTAATCGTTAGGTTGCACTACTTGATGTAGCTCATGGCTGGCCTAGAAGATGATGAGCTGCTTGCTTTGTCCCGGTGGCTGCCACACACTCGTTGTCCATGGTCATGGGTAGGGATACTAATATGGATCCGATTCCTGATTTTTCGTGAGGAATTGTTTTATTAGGAGATGGGATAGGGAGATTTCATTTCTGATGAACTTATATGAGGATAAGAATGGGGATGGAGTGACATATATACATTTTTTAATATATAAATATACAAATATTATATTACGTACAGTAAATATTAAATTACTCTTATTCTTTTTATCTAACCTACCTGATATACATTAATAAATTACTTATTTATATTATATATACATATATTGTTAATATATATAGAAATAATCAAATATAATATAATTTTATATTTCTATTGAAAATTCGATCCTCACAAAATTCCACTCAGAGATAGAGATAAGAAAAATCTTTTTTCCATAACTAAATAGAGATGGAGATACAGAAACATTGCTGGGTAAGGATCGATCCGGTTGCCATCTCATAGGTCAGTGCCCAGGAGGTCGAACGGAAGACTCACGAGAAAGGCAGCGAAAAAGGGAATCGATGAGGGGAGCAAGCGGCCCTGTCGTTTTGCCGCGACACAGCCGTGCTTTCATCATTTCAGTAGTCGAGCAGTTCTCGTCCATTATGGACGCCCTTAGGTGGGACTCACGCCTATTGCTTAGGTGGGACTCACGCCAACAGTTATGAGACGAAATCGACGTGACGACGAGTGAAGGCTTTTCCCCTAGAAAAGCATTTGGAGATCCGTCCTAGTAATGAATCACTATTTGGGTAACGTGGGCAACATGTATCTAAACTTGCCCAGCCCTCCCCCAAGCGAGGTCTTCAGATTTTGGTGGAAATTGCCCTGCTCCACGGGGATTTATTTTGTTTCTTGTCCTCTAAAAAAACTTGTGTCACTGTATATATATACGTTCTGCTACTTAACATGATCACGTGTGTCTCTACAGTGCATACATTATGTATTGCACCAAGTAAAGGTATGTATATGCATGGCCCCTTTGGCATAGCTTCTCTGTTTCAGCTTCTCAATAATGGGGCAAAAATGCTGTGAAACGGCCAAGTAGCTAGGATGAGGAGGAGACCCTTCGTCTAACCCTTTTCGCAGGATATATGCGGCATATTCTTCCTCGTATGCCACCGTACAAATAATAATAATAAAAATAGTAATAATTAAATTAGCGTTCCCCGTCGCCGAGCGCTGACAAAGGCGACAACGTACGCCTAAACAAGCTTATCCCCTCCACTAATCTCCGATTAGTTTATTTAATTAGCCCCTAATCTTCCGCGTAGAATTGTTTACTTTGGCTAATTGTCTTGGATGCTCTAGTTTATAGTATGACCTGTACTGCTAATAATACTAGTATATTGATCCCTGCAAGCTGCAGCAGTACTGTCAATATAGTCTATGACTGGACATCTAGTTCAAACTTTTATCACGCAAAAGATTTGTGCGCATGTCGTTAAGATATCTGGTGTGATTTCAAAGGTGTCACAATCACTCCTTCCTCATCTTTAGACCCTCACCTTTCTCTACGATTTCGAATTTGAATAAGAAAAATCTTTCAATATGGATTCCGAGGTTTCGTCTGTTCGATTTGGTACCTTACAGGCGTGAATGCAAACCTTTCACTGAGATGTTGCTTAGTTAATCGAGTAAATTTAAAAACTTACGATAATTTTGACATATGCTTAAAAAACTACAATTTCTAATATTTATTTAAAAAACTATAACTATTTTGATATATATTGTAAAAAAACTATGACTTTCTCGATATAGATTCATCTGTTATCCTCTATAACATGTAATCATAGACCCATCTATTGTCAGAGGGTGTAGGTAGATCTACAGTAAGAAAATTGTAATTTTTTAACATATAACAAAATATTTATAGATTTCTAAAATGAGTACTATAAATTATAGTTTTTTTTAACATAAGTCAAATAATTATAGATTTTTGAAATTTACTCTAGTTAATCAAAACCTTCAACTCAAATTTTAAAGCAATTCTACTCCTAAGTTTCAAGATGTGGTGGATGACTTTTCACGGTTGGAAGAAACCTATCAAAAAATTCCGAGCTAGGTTGCAGAGGCTTTAGGTCCAGTAATCTCGAGGCTTTGTGGATTGGGAAAGGTGGAGAGAAGTTGGAGAAGAGAGGAAATGGAGCTCATCTTTTTCGTCCGCTGCAAATGGTGATCTATAAAGTTGGGGGAGAAAGGTAGCGGAAGCACTTTGTGTGGCCAGCTTGATCTTGACTTTTAGTCTTTAGCTGTAAGGTCTTAAAGTACCTTGTTTGAAAGGTTATACTTCAACAAAAAGGCAGGTGAACTGAAACCTTTAGAAATAAAATCTAAGCTTAAAATTACATGCCTTCCAATAGAGGACACAGACAAGTATAAACTGTCATAAATAGATTCTAAAATCATCTCTAACATATACTCTAAAAATTCATCCTCTATAACATTATTACAACATCCTCTAATACTATTACAATACTCTTTATTTATTTTTTTATCTCTAACAGCTACCTATTTCCTATCTTTTATTACTTTTCTCCTCCCTCCAGACCTACAGTCAACCTCTATAAACAGTATTACCGTTGCTACAGTAATTCAACAAATCTAGGGTCAGAGAACATTCGAGTGCTACAGTATTTTTTGGTACCATAGCAGTGGAAACCTCAGTGGCCTAAATGTGGCATTACTCTTGTGATTGGACGGCAGTCGTAGACGCCCACTGAATATTATATTGCTCATATTAATCTCCAAGATCCCAACAATTATTTTCGTAAGATCTCTCGCGTAACAGCATCGTTAGGGCTGACCTAGATGCGGACCAATGGGACGTTGTACCTTGAAAGGCAGAACTATAATTTTGAATTCATATTCTAATGAGCACAAGCTCATCCACACAGCTAGCAGCAAGCTTGAGTGTACTACTAGTAATATAATAGTAAAGGGATGAACTAGGATCAAAATTGTAATCCATTATAACGAGATAATGTATAGTATGCATAATTTGTTCTGAAACTAATAGATAAAATTTCTCTAGTTTTTTTATTGCTTTTTTGCCTAGAAGCAAATTTAGCAGCTCATTTACTTTTGTGTCAAATAGGAGAGTGTAAGTACAATACGGTGGTATCTTCTTCTTTCTTTATATCAGTAATCTGATTGCACACTCTATTGATAATCTGAATTTCTAAACAAACACTACTATAGAAATCATAGATGGCAGCTCATCACTGTTGATTTTACAATAACCTTGATAGAGCCGCTATGAACCGGTACTGATGTAGACTATCAGTACCAGTTTATAACACGAACCGACACTGATAGTCGGTATCAGTGCCGGTTCTAGTCACGAACCACCACTGATGGTTGCTATAGTAGATTGGATCTGAAATTTGCATTCAATCCACTTTTATCTCATGTCCTCATGTCTGCTCATCCTCGCTCCATCTAAAAATTCTAAGTCCCTAGCCTCCTCTTGTCCTCACTCCTCACCCTCCCTGTCTCTTCTCTCACTCGTTCTCTCTCTCTCTCATCTCGTGCCGTTTCTCCCTCCCTCCAGCCCCCTCGCTCATCCTCATGTCCGCTCATCCTCGCTCCATCTAAAAATTCTAAGTCCCTAGCCTCCTCTTGTCCTCACTCCTCGCCCTCCCTCTCTTCTCTCACTCGTTCTCTCTCTCTCTCTCTCTCATCTTGTGCCGTTTCTCCCTCCCTCCAGCCTCCCCCAACTCGCGTGCGACCGTGGCTCACTGGAGTAGGGCATGGCCACCAATGAGGCAGGGGCGGGGCAGACTGATCCACGACGTGACCACCACCAAGGCGGAGCAGCGTAGCACGGCCGCCATCGAGGCGGGGCGGCATGGTCGGACCCCCTCGTTGCGCCTCCAGGAGAAGGCTAGCTGTGGCAGGATCTACTGTGTTTGCGACCGCCGTAGGATCTCGGTGTGGATATTGTCCCCCGTCGTGAGATCTCATCACGGAGACCATGGCGGATCATGATGCAGTGGCCACGACCTGGGGAGCGCGACGCCGAGCAGGTCCTAGCGGCGATGGAGGAGGGCGTTGGATCCTGCCATGGCCCAAGTGACGGGCGATGGTGGGCAACAACTGATGGAAGTGGCTTGAGGTGGCTCGAGGGAGCGGCTTGAGGTGGGTGCGCAAATATTTTCTTTCTTTTTGTTTGTGGAAAAGGGCAACATTGCTGTTTGGATCCACAGACCGGCAATGATAGGAATGTTCAGTACCGGTTCTAAAACTGACACTGATAGTCAGTGACTATCAGTGCTGAGTAATCAGTGGCGTTTCAATACCTGCCAGTGATGATATGTTCTGTAGTAGTGAAAAAAGAGAGAAGTTAATTGGATCTTCAAATAGTAAAGAAATGCACACTAAGATAAATAACTGACTATACTAGAATTTGATTGCATAATATTAGTTGCTTACTCGTTGTTTGTAACTATAGTATTAGTTATTTCACACCCTTGTTCCGTTCTCAACGGATTTTGTTTTATTAACTATTTGTTCCCCTATTTTTGTTAATTGAATTGCAATGCTCATGACCTTTTCTTCACAAAAGAAATAGTTGTGAGCGGTGTACTCAAAATGCACTGATTTTGTGAAAGATAGCAAGCATGGCAATACATACATACATACATACATACATACATACATACATACATACATACATACATACATACATACATACATACATACATACATACATACATACATACATACATACATACATACATATATATACATACATACATACATACATATACATACATACATATATATATATATACATATATATATACATATATATATATATATACATATATATATATATATAGACAGAAGATACGGTGGCAGAGGTTCATGCAAGCCAAATGGGGACATGACCCCTCCTTGTTCAAATTTGTTATGAGAGCACTTTATTTCGTCATTTTCACACTCACCATCGCCCCTCTATATTTTTGTAACTGTTCTTATTTGTAATCTGTTGGCCTTTTATTTATAATTAATGCACTACGTGAAAAATAGATAAATAAGACACTATATAAGTGATGATTCCTGTTACGATCCGTCACTTATATAGCCTCGAGTCGAGATTGGATCATGACCTATCACCTATGATAGGTCATCAACGACGGGTCATAAAGTTATCCGTTACTGATGATATTAGTGACGGGTGAAATTGTGACTCGTCACTAATGATCAACTCATCAGTGACGAGTCGTCCTAGGCTAGTCATCAGTGACAGATTATATTACGACCTATCACTGATGACTCACTTATAACTCATCACTGATAACTCACTTATGACTTATCATCAGCGGGGGTCTCCCCAAATAAAAGTAGAACAAGTCTCCCCTGCCCTATCGCCCCCACCTATCCTCAATGGTGTCGTGGCCATCCGATCCGTGCTCGCCGCCCCCACCATACTAACTCAACTTCGTCGGGTGGGTCCTTTGACACCCCCACCATCGACACTACCTGCCAGCCGATCGTGGTTCTATTGTTGCCGTTGTCACCTCACCGCACCACCAAACCGCATCTCACTGCTTATCCATCCGCCGTCCCGGGCCTCCCTTTTAAGCCTAGCGAGCATTTCAAAACCTCTAACTCTAACCCTTACTGGTAGTGTTCAGGTTCTCATCGACTGAAATCCATCACATTTTTAGGTGGTTGAAGAATAGGAGGTGTGAATAAGAAAATGTTTACGAAAAGTTTGTACAATAAAAAATCCATTATGAATTGCAGCAAAAGGGTCTTCTCGGATCTAGTAGTTAGTAGTATGGCTGATGCACTATCTAACTCGAGTTCAAATCCTCACGTTTCCTCAAATATGTTGGGATGTTTCTCCCCTCAATCTCGTTATCTTTATTATGCACCGTAGTGGCTGGGGATCACTTATCACGTCTTGTTGACATATGCTCCATATGTATGGTTGTCCAAACGCACTTTGTAAAGGCAGTATCATGGCTGGTGGCGGAGATAGATTTATTTAGTGCGGCTACTTTGATATAACAAAGTTTTACATCTTAGATTCTAATCACTACATGAAAAATAAACAAAGTAGACACTACATAAATAATAGATCGTCATGATCCGTCACTTATGTAACATTAGGTCGAGGCCTAACTATGACCCGTCACTGATGATATTAGTGACGGATCATTCTACGCTAGTCATCAATAACAAGTCAAGTTACAACCTATTACTTATGATTTGTCATCAGTGACAGATGATATTACGATCCATCACTGATGACTCAGTTCTGTTATTAGAGCTAGCCAGATTCTATTTTTTCTTACTTAATTTGTCAAACTAAATACTAAATGTATTGTGCAGATCTAAAAAGATGATGTGCAAAAAGACTACAACCCTGCTATAGCTGAACATTTACGTATAAAAGCATAAATATAAACACTAAACTTATAACCATACTATAGCTAAGATTCAAACCAAAGAGGTATGAGACTACAAACATTTGCAAAAAAATGCATCAACAAGTTACAACTTATATTTAGCCTATTTAATAAATTTTCATTCACAAGTTGAACAAAATTGGTGTATGGTACGATAGCGTAGTATGCATAAATATTTTTTTTAATTTTCTTTTATTTTTTCTCACCTCAGTAACACTAAAATATGAATTATTGTATATTTTTACTCAAGTTTGATGTAAGGGATGACGGCTATAGATACAAACGTGTATTTCAAAAATAGTGCAGAAACTTGAAGGGACGAGAACTCAATCTTCTAAATAGAATTTAGCCTCAAAAATTTGCAGAACCCGACAAGTGAGAAAGTTGTAGTTTTTTACAACATGTATCAAAATAGTTATAAATTTTAAATGAGCACTATAAATTATAGTTTTTTATAACATATATCAAAATAGTTATAGACTTTTGAAATTTACTCTAGTTAATCAAACCTTCCAACTCAAACTTTAAAGCAATGCAACTCCTAAGTTTAAAGATGTGGTGGATGACTTTTCATGGTTGCAAGAAACCTATCAAAAAAATTCGGAGCTAGGTTGCAGAGGCTTTAGGTCCAGTAATCTCTAGGCTTTGTGGATTGGGAAAGGTGGAGAGAAGTTGGAGAAGAGGGGAAATGGAGCTCATCTTCTTCGTCTGCTGCAAATGGTGATCTATAAAGTTGGGGGAGAAAGGTAGCAGAAGCATTGTGTGTGGCCAGTTTGATCTTGACTTTTAGCTTTTAGCAGTTAGGTTTTAAAGTACCTTGTTTGAAAGGTTATACTTCTCCAACAAAAAGGAAGGTGAACTGAAACCTTTCGAAATTAATAAAACCTAAGCTTAAAATTACATGCCTTCCAATGGAGGGGACGGACAAGTATAAACTCTTCCAAACAGGTTTTAAGTGTGGCATTACTCTTGTGCTTGGACGGTAGTCGTAGACGCCCACTAAATATTATATTGCTCATATTAATGTCCAAGAACCCAACAATTATTTTCGTAAGATCTCTCGCGTAACAGCATCGTTAGGGCTGACTTAGATGCGGACCAATTAGGGACGTTGTTGTACCTTGAAAGGCAGAACTATAATTTCGAATTCATATTCTAATGAACACAAGCTTATCCACATAGCTAGCAGAAAGCTTGAGTGTACTACTAGTAATATAACAGTAAAGGGATGAATTAGGGTCAAAATTATAATCGATTATAACGAGATAATGTATAGTATGCATAATTTGTTCTGAAACTAATAGCTAAAATTTCTCTAGTTTTATTATTGCTTTTTCGCCGAGAAGCAAATTTAGCAGCTCATTTGCTTTTGTGTAAAATAGGCGAATGTAAGTACAATACGGTGGTATCTTCTTCTTTCTTTATATCAGTAATCTAATAGATCAGACCTGAAATTTACATTCAATCCACTTTTATCTCACGTCCTCATGTTCGCTCATCCTTGCTCCACTGAAAAATTCTAAGTCCCCGGCCTCCTCACGCTCTCTCTCTCTATCTCTGTCTTTTTTCTCTTGCTCGTTCTCTCTCTCGTCTCGCGTCGCTTCTCCCTCCCTCCAGCCCCCCTAAACCCGTGTGCGGTCATGGCTCAACGGAGCAAGGCATGGCCACCAACGAGGCAGGGAGAGATAGACTGATCCACGGTGTGGCCACCGCAGAGGCAGAGCGGCGTAGCGCGGCCGCCATTGAGGCTGGGTGGCACGATCAGATCCCCTCGTTGCGCCTCCAGGAGAAGGCTAGCCGCGGCGGGATCTAATTGTCCCCGTTGCGAGATCTCGTCATGGAAACCACAGCAGATCACGGCGCGGCGGCCACAACGACCACAGTGGGATCTCAATGTGGAAGAGGATCTGGAGGAGGGCCCTGGGGAGCGTGACATGAGGACGTGAGATCAACTTGTCCTTCATTTTTTTTTGCTCTCAATGAGTATTGCTATCATATCAGCGATAATGTTAAATAGAATAGGAGAGAGTGAGTCACCTTGACGCAAACCTTTCTTCATTTGGAAGTAATGGCCAATTTCTTTGTTAACTTTTACTGCTATGCTTTACCCCTAGAAATAAGGCTTTCTATCCATGTGCACCATTTGGGCTGGAAGACTTTCATACGAAGGGACTATAGCAGGAATAGTCATTTAACTTTGTCGTAAGCCTTCTCAAAATCAATTTTGAGGATTACATCGCTCATCTTTTTTTGATAGAGTTTGTGTAATGTCTCATGTAAAATGATCACCCCTTCAAGGATATTTCTTCCGCTCATGAATGTCGTTTGTGTGGGAGTGGATTATATGATCTGCAACACTATATAAACGGTTGGTGAGCACCTTAGTGAAAATTTTGAAGTTTATATTTAGCAAGCAAATAGGTCTGTACTGCGGGATACGACAAGCTTCTTTAGTCTTTGGTATGCGCATAATTACTTCAAAATTCAGATATAAATTGGTAGATTCCTATAATGCATTTCGTAAAACATTTTCATCTTATCAATCTTGATGATGTCCTAGAATGTTTGGTAAAACTCAGCTGGGAAGTCATCTGGTCCCGAAGCTTTATTTCTTCCCATTAAGAATATTACATCTCTTACTTTCTTTTCAGTGAAAGGGCCGGATATCATTTTTGATATTTGTCATCATCTATCCGTGACTTCGTCAAGGAAAAATAACTATTCATAGGTGGTCCAAATAACTCCTTGTAGTATGTAGTAATGTATGATTTTAGGTTTGCTTATCCCTCAATTTTTCCATCTTCTTGATCCAAGTAGAAAATACGTTGTTTTTTATATTTACTATTTGCAATTATTTGGAAGTAACACGTATTATTGTCTACTTAGAGGATATTATTGGCCTTGGCACTCTGCTATCATTTGATCTCCTCTTCTTACAATAAATTAACTAACTTTTCATTCGATTGGTTCTTTAAGCTAATCTCACTTTCTATTAGACATCAAAGCTCATATTTCTTATCTAGTTCCTCTATTATTAGATCGCATGCATGAAGATACAAGTTTTATTTTTGACTTAAGGCCCATATTAGACTTTTTCTACAAAATGACTTAGTACTAATGGGCAGAGTGAGGATCTCAAACCTACAAAGGTTATCCTTTATAACTTTTGTTAGAAGCAGATTTAGTCCCCCCCCCCCCTCATATTCATTAATTAATTTCAAATTCTCACGGTCCTTTCTTGCTCCATCCCACTACTTGAGCCGTGTTCCAACCTACAATGTTGAACTTTTTAAAGTTTTGGCTAGATTCCATGACTACCATAGGTTTGACCATGAATCTATTTGGAGGATTTTGATCATAGTCACAACAGAATATCTAGGTGGAGGGGGGGGGGGGGGAGGGATTTTAAGAATATTGCCGAAGTTTCTACTAACACCATCACTGCACATATATGAAATAACACGTCACAACATAGTTTTTATAGGGTAACAAGAAGAAATACAACAGATCAAAATCATGTTTAATGTCTGTATACTTAAATAAAAATATAGCAAATCGAGTTCAAAATCTTGAGAACTATTCAACGAATTTTATGTTTTTTCGGGAGGGGAGTGGGGGGCAAAATATAGAAGAACGTTCATGTGGATAAGACCACCACGAGGCTGAAGTACATCTCAGATCATAATTTAGCTTAGCGTGCCGCGATGATGCCCCTCATGCGTGTCCAGGTCCACGCTGAACCTGGCTGGAAAGGCATCCCCCGTATTAGAAATTGGGATAAGATATTGCAGCACTGGAACCTCATCTGCCGCTTTTGTCCAACAAAAAGGACAAGCTAATTAATACTATCCGCTAGCGGTGGTGGAATCGGCAACTATTGTAGCTACTGTAGCAGTGGACAGAGTATGTATATGTACATATACATATAAGTATGTACATATGTATATATATGTATTATTTTGGAAATTTTAGAAAAATGTCAAAATGAATATTAGTTACATTAATAAATCGGCTGAAAAATCTAAAATGTAAAGAAAAATATCTAAAACTGAAAAAAATATGAAACAAATTTTTATAGGTTAGCATTACTTTCACCTACATGTTAAAACTATGTGCATGTATGAAAGTACTACTGTTTTCTCTATAATTAATTGAATGTGTTTAACATTAATAATTTCATAAATAAATATTGAAATGTACAAAATTTGTGAACCTAATTTTTTTTGTCTTCTTTTACTATGCTTTATACAGCAAAATAAAAACGGGCACGGCGTAGACGCGCCAATCAGACTAGTAGATCTTATACACGTAATATATTTACATGCTTTCCTTGAGAGGCGAAAACAACTAGTAAAACCATTTTCTTTGACTGCTATGGAGCTTTTGTGAAATAAGTATTTTGATATTATATTTGTTTTGTTTTTTTTGAATAATTTTACATATGTAATTGCATAAGTAATGCACAATAATTCAAACACAAACTTATCCTAAAAGACTACTTCCAATCATGTTTGGGACATGTTCCAGGAACGCATTCACATGTGTATGTGTGGCTATAAGTATGATGTGTTCGTGTGAGTGCATATGTACGTTTGATCTTGTACTTAAAAAAAGACTACTCCCTACATAATAGAAGATATTTTATCCTATCTAAAGTAAAGGATTAAAGTTCTCTGCGAAGGAATACAGTCAATTCCATGGAAAAATGGGATATTGTCAGTTACAATATTATGAAAACAAAGAGACTGACTCGTTTCAAACTGTTAATTATGCTAAACATATCACTAGGAATCGTGATTAGTCTGACTGAATACTTTTCTCGCATTATTTGGTGTTTTCTTTTGCTTTCACAAGCTGAACAAACATTATTAGTAAGCACATGGAGGTAGAACAAAACATGGCAGAGCACGTGGAGGACTTTTTGCAGCTCTAACATTCAGGAAGTCACTAATTTGTTATCAACCGCTTTCTAACTTGTGCTTTCCTTTTGAGTAATTATAATTTCGTTGCTTGTGTGTCTCGAAGTGCCTTAACTACGAGTATACGCACACAAAGAAAAAGAGTAAATTTGGAGAATTCATTTAAAAAATGCGCACTCTTTTACTGCATCGTCTAGATTAGTTCGCGGATATTATTTGCGATGTAACATATTAGAGCTGTAGCCAGCGCAGGGACGAAGCTAGGCCTCCATGTCGAGCTATATGCCTATCAAAGTCCAGTGATCTATGAGAGCTACAGGAAAAATAAGAGCAGAATACGAGCCGTGATCTGGATCAAATCCTAGTTGTCTCAGTCACTGTAACAGAATTAGTTATCTATATCGGCTTATCTGTACGCTCGTGAAAAGATCTAATGATGTTAGAGAGGAGTGAATATGACACTAATTTAAAACTAAACCAACTATCAATTTTTAGAATAAAAAACAACTTTAGCTTAGAAAGCAACTAAACGATATAGTAAGCTAGAAAGATAAGAACTCACAAGCAAGCACGTAAGACATAAGTAAAGTATGGAATTAAAACTTGTATGAAGGTGATGCTAGAAGCTAAATACGGAATGTAATAAGAATAGGGAAAGAGGACACCGAATTTTTTTCCGATGTATCGAAGAGTTGTCACTCTCTACTAATCTTCGTTGGAGTATCCACACAAGGATGTTGCTCCCTCTTGAGTCACCGAGACTCAAATTCTCACTAATAATTGCTATTTCTCCATCTTCACATTGGCGGACATCAAACCAAGTACACAATCTTTTCGAGGCTCCAACAAAAGCTCCAAAAGCTCACTGAGAATACATTCAATCTCCAACCACCAAGAGTAACAAGCTAATTGGTTCACTTGATCCCAATCAAACCTAAAACAACAGCTAGATGCACACTCACTACTCTTAGAGCACTAATGGAGCCCTTAATCTTCAATGAAGAACTTGCAAATCATTTCAAGTGCTCTCCCTTGCCTTTAGATGACACACAATGTGTATGAATGCTTCTGGGTTGCAAGAGAGAGGAATGAAACCAAGTGAAGAGATATATATATAGGCTAGAGGTCCAAATCTAGCTATTGCCAACCACTGACTTTTTTCTGTGAACACTGGATGGTCCAGTGTACACGTCTCTGTTAACACAGGACAATCTGGTGAGTTAACTTTTTTAGACTACTGATTTGACTGTTGTCAGTAGCCATTGCAAAATACTCTGGTGTTCTTCCATATAGTATCACCGGATAGTCCGGTGAGTTATATTCTATTTCATCGAAAATATGAAGCTTCTGTTAAATGGTCCGATGATGACTCCTTTAAGTCACCGGACAATCCGGTCAGTTCAACTCTGATTTTCTCCAAAAAAATCGAGCTTCTGTTAAATAGCCTGGTGTATAAACTCTTCAGATCACCGGACAATCCGGCGCATGTAACTTCACTTTTCTCTAAAAAATAATTCTTCTGTTAAATGCTCCAGTGTAAAGTTCCTTCCATCATCGGACAATTCGGTGAGTTCAATTTGACGTTTTCTCAGAAATGATAGATAGTCTGGTGAGTAAAAATCCTTCTAACACCGGACAATCCAGTGAGAACAATCTTCCTGAAACTCGTCTAATTCAATCGATTTTGAGTTCTAACTTCTCAACTCCTCACCCATGGATTTATTTGAGCTACCTAGTGTTAGATTTTCTCAAGTGTGCATCCAAATATTTCTAGACTCAACTAGATCAAGCTACAATATTTAGCCCCCCTTTATAGTATGGTCAAAAGACAAAAGATGACCTATCACTACTCCAAGTGTCCTTCATCACCTTGTGACACTTAGAACTAGAAGGTCCTTAATCTTAAACATAAAAGTCATTTGATTGATCAATTGAATTCCATGAGGGACCAAGAAAATAATTCAATAATTGTGAATTAAAGAATTTAAATTCCTTCAAAACATACGCATTAGTCACAGTGATATGGTTGTCATTAATCACCGAAACACTTATCACTTACCTAGGGACCTAGATGCTACAGCTTGATCATTGATTGAACTGGGTTGAACCGGCACTGATAACGAGTATCAATGCTGGTTCTTAATACAAACTGACACTGATAATATCAGTGCCGGTTCTTAATACAAACTGACACTGATAGTATCAGTACCGGTTGTTAATAAGATCTGGCACTGAAACTTTCTCCGGGCCCGAGCGTTATATATAGTCCCATTTTGGCTCGTTTTGTTTACGTCTGGCTCACCACATCCACTCATTCTCCTCGTTATCCTCACATCTAACAGCCACTCAACCACACCCGTCTAGACCTCACTCTTACCTCTTCGTGCATCCAGCCTCTCTCTTGCTCTCTCCCTCTCTCTTCCCATCATTGCCTCCATGGATTTCGTCAAGAGCTCGAGCTCGTCCAGACGACCAGACCTCACTTGTTCTCTTCATTCCTCTCTCTTTATGTAGCAAGGTAAGCACCAAGTCAATTCGCTAGTCCGTTTTCGAATCGTGAGTTCGTGTTCATGACCACCATATGTACGTCGTAGTGAGCAAGCTGCTATGCTGCACGCACGATGACCCACGAACCAGGCGGCCGGTGGAGGGGTGCCGAAGGGCGTCGCCTTCACATCATGGACGGAGCTAGAGCATGCCAGCAGGGAGAGTTGGAGAGCGGCCGCAAGGAGTCGTGCCGTGCCATAGCGCACAGGCTGAAGGGCTTCTGAGACTGGTCAGGGACCGATGGCTGCTCTAGAACGGATGCCTGCTCCGCTTCGTTTTAATTGTGTTCTTGTGTTTGAGATGAGATGAGTTAATTTGTGCTTGTGTTTGTATGGATGAGATGAGTCTATTTGTACTTGTGTTCATATGGATGAGATAAGTTGATTTGTGCTTGTGTTCATATGGATGAGATGAGTCGATTTGAGTATGCGTGTGGAAGCATCGTGTCAAGCAACGACATGAGCAGAGGAGGAGGTTGACGGAGGAGTGGGCCCAGTGGCTAGCGCAACGACGGCGGCAGACGAGCTGGCTCAATCGATCCAGCTCGTTTACTCTTTTTTTTTTGCTCTTGGTAACTACTTACAGTGCTGGTTGTACAACCGACAGTGATTTGAGGTGACTTTCAATGCCGATCAATCACTGTTAATTGGAAAACCAGCACTGAAAGGCTTTTGGAACCGACACTAAAAGGCTTGTCTGTAGTAGTGAGTGAGAGCTCCGCCCCTGCTAAGGTGCAGGGAGGAAACTCCCCTTGTTCACAAGAAAATGCCATTTTCATAGGAAAATACTTCACACAATAGGGTGTCTAGAACCATCTAATTTATTAGTAAGCCACCACCCTAGTTGTCATGGGTTGAGGCTTTTTATCTTATGGCTGTAAATGTGTTTTGCATATATCCGAGCAAAATAGGTCCGACGCGACTCGAGCCTAGAAAAAAAAAGCCTGAAAAAAGAGGTATCACCTTGCTAGACCAGGCCCAGGCAGCACTTCCTCAACCCAAAAAAACTTGGATTTTTTAATATTTGCAAAATTATATATCCATTCGAATATTTGTAAGACTAGGTTACCTTTACTGGGTGAGAGCAAACTCCTGTCCCATAAAACAGGTAGCACCTTATGGCCCCCATGGTCAGACCAGCCTAATTTAATAATACGGTGACCTAGCGGCTCACGTCAACATGTCGCCCATTTATCGGAAGGGACATTGCTCTTGCCTGATGAACGAGCAAAACCTTGCTCCCAGCACACCTCCACGGGCCCACCCAAAAGGTGTTGCCCTATATACGGGCAAGACCTTTCAGCTATATAATGTGGCTGCCCTGCCCTGGCCGATGTCAACAGTCATTTACTTCCTGCGCAGCCGAGAGAGCAAGGGAGAGAGCTGAGAGAGAGAGAGAGAGAGAGAGAGAGAGAGAGAGAGAGAGAGAGAGAGAGAGAGAGAGGAGAGGGGAGGGGAGGGAGGAAGAATAGGAGGTGAAGCCTTACCGGAGTAAAAAGGTAATTTTTTTACTCCGTTTTTACAAACCCAGTATGATAGTCACTAGTGCTAGATTTTGGCATAGGTTAGAGATTAGATCTAGGTTTAGACATACGTTAAAATGTAGATCTATACTCAGAACTAAGGTTATATATGGTTAGCAATTAGATCTAGTTTGCACGCATATTTTAGTAATTAGATGTAGACATAGGTTCGGTATGAGATGTAGAATTTAGATATAGTGTAGACAAAACTTAGGTAATAGATGTGGTATTTAGAGATTTTTGATACAGCGACCTAGAGATTTTTTTAATGTAGATTAATTGTTGGATCATATTTTTAATTAATTTTGCATTATTGTAGATGTAGATTTATGTATGTTTTTTTATGTTCTGTCCGAATAATGTTAGGGTTTTATGTCGATGGTTGGAAGGTATGTCGGATAAGTGGTAGTTTAGGATTTTTTTTTATGGGGACTGTGAAATGTTTTATTGTCCTGAAGGGGTAGTACTGTCGGTCTTTGAGTCAATAAATAAGGGTATTTCCAGACCTATGTCGAAGAGTGTCAGATATTTGTACGACTAGTTGATGCAGGGTTTTAAAATAGACCCCGAGGTTCAAGAGATAACCATTAGCATTGTGAATAACCGTATGAGAGATGGTATGTATTGGGAGGTGTACCTGCTCAGGAAAAATCAAATATGGAGGATGTACCTACAGGATGTAGTGGAAAGAGGTTGGTCACCTATGTTGTTTATGCAATGGAAGAGTAAAGAGGGAGTTGGGGAGATGCAGGGCGGGGGTACCCGGATGAGGATGAGGGTGATGAGAAAGAGTGTGATGAGCAGGAGGGTAATGAGGATGGCAAACTGGATGCGGCACAATCATCGGATGATCCGATTGAACCCACTAGTGAGGAAGACGAGGGAAATGAATCTATTCTCTAATTGAATAGATGGAGCGAGATGATCTTCATGCCAACAAAGCTCTTAGGTATGACATGTCGGATGATGAGGACGATGTTCCTGTTCCCGCATACTGAAACAATCCCAACTTTAATAACCTTATGGTGAATAAGGATAATCAAGTGGACTGGGAGTATACGTAGAATGTGATGATCAAGGGGCTAGGTATCCTACCAATTAGGCCATGAAGGATTCTATGATTCAATGGACGACATCGCTTCGATGACAGTTTTATGTTGTCAAGTTAAGCAAGAAGGAATATGATGTGAAGTGTGTGAAGGAGGTTACCCGTGGCGGGTGCACGACTTCAATGAAAAGTGAGTTGAGTATTGGGAGGTGACGATTGTGGTGGACAACACTTGTACGCTAGATGAACTTGAGCCTAGCAACAGAAATATCACCTCAGACTTTGTTGCCAATGCGATGTATGTCCAAATTGTGAACAATCTAAAGTACAAACTAGGGTCCATAATCAGGGCAATTGAGAAGGAGTACAAGTACACTATCAACTACAACAAGGCATGAAGGGCGAAGAGAAAGATAATTGAGATAAGGTTCGAGACCTACAAAGCATCATACGACAATCTTCCATGCTTTATATAGACCATTACTCGAAGGAACCTAGTGACATATTATAACTTTGATAAGTACCCATTATTGTCCCAACCTGGCAGGTATGTATTGAAGTGAAGCTTTTTTTGCCTTAGGACCATGTATCAAAGCTTTCAAGCATTGTTAACCTATCCTCTGCATCGATGACACTTTCCTTACCGACATATACAAGGGTCAAATCCTGATAGCAATTGGGGTTGATGGGAACAACCAAGTGCTACCATTGGCCTTTATATTTGTGGAGAGTCAGAAAACCAACAATTGGTATTGATTCCTATATCGTGTAAAGATGATAATTGTTGGTGCTCAGCCGTACGTGTGCCTTATACATGACCAGCATACAAGGATGCTCAAGGCTATTCAGATTTGAAGAATGGTACGGAGGATGGCATGATAGGTCCTGTGTGGTTAGATCTGCAAAGTAGATTGTGTATGAAGCATTTCGGGTGCAAGCTTCTTCCTCCAATTCAAGAACATGAACCTCATGAACATGTTTAAGAGACTATGTGGTAAGAACCAACATAGGAAGTTTGATGTTCTTTTGAAGACACTGGATGAGTTGATGAAGAAGCAAACACAAGAGCGTGCACAGAGGCCCGTGTGGGGACCGGAGGACAAACCAGTAGCTCTTGAGTCCTAGCCAACAGACAATGAAGCTGACATAACATGGAGGACTAATTCATCTACTAGGTCATTTAGCGAGTGGATTGAGAATGAGCCGAGGGAGAAGTGGGCTCTACTCTACGTAATGGGGCTAGGTATGGTATTATGACTATAAATTTAGCTGAGGTATTCAACTGGGTGATTAAAGGTGTTAGGGGCTTGTCACTGGTGGAAAATTGTAGAGTTCATACTTCAATGAACCTGCAAATATTTTAGGGACCATTATGCATTAGCATACCCAAGCTAAATGATGCTCGTTTGATTTATGGGACAAAATGACTACGTACATGGAAGACATGACAGAGAAGGTAAAGATGCATTGGGTGAAGACTATGTGAACTACACATCACATATATGAAGTTCTTTGCAGGGACAAAGGAATGAGGGGGGGAGGGGGGCAAGCGTGAGAGAGTTATATAAGAGTGTACCATCTTTAATGACATATGTGTTTACAGCCGCTGCAAGCTGATGCTACTGCACAAGTTATGCTCACATGTGATTGTTGCGTGTGCTGTGATGGGCATGATGACTCAAAGGTACATCTCCGAGTTCCTTAAGAAGGAAGCTCTGTTCAACACCTGGAACCATGAGGTTTATGGTTCTTTCACGAAGGATCCTAGGCCCAATTGTGTGTTCGCCCATGATCTCGAGAAGATGAAGTAGAAGAAGGAATATCACAAGACGAGGAGGCTATGTAATGACATGGACGAAGCAGAAGTTAGCTATCACGTGAAATGGTGTAGCAAGTGCAACCCCAAGCAGGTCTTTCCAGTTCAACTTCAAATGGGAGATGTCCTCGTACTCATCAACTTTATTGACTTATCGAGTTCGATTAATGTTGTAATTCTTGGTGTCTAATATATTTGTGTGCACAACATTGTAGTTTGCTACTGTAGTAGTGAGACTGTCACTATGTTTGAGGTTGTATTGTGTTAAGTTGTGATTGGTATTATCAGCGAGTGCGTATGTATGGGACTACGTTAACATATTTATGTATGCTTTGAACAATTTATTCTCTCATGTCATATGTTGCACTCTTACTTATTACTCTGTATTTGTTTTTCTTATCAGACCGTAGATAACTTGTGAACATGCAGGTATGATACAACTGGAGCTGCTTGACCCTTAGCTCAACGTGAAGCACCGTTTGTACCTCAGCGTCGTGCAGGCTGAGGAGCTCCCAATACTACGATCCTGTGTGCCGGATGAGCTCATGAGGGTTGACATTGGATGTATCCCGAGGTTTGTACCATTTCAATGTAATGTTGTCTATGGCTTGTTGCAATGGTTCGCTAACTATATTTTGTTTGCAGGTCGCGCTGTTGGACTTCTTTTTTAAATGGAAACAGGATGGGAGTCCCCTACTGCATATTAAATATAAATATAAATATAAAAGAGGGAAAAACAAGGTGGATAGTTACATGGGTGAGTCGTAGACTCAAACAGGAAGACCCTATGCTAAGCCTAGAAAACGTTACATTCTGAGCCCTCGAGGCCTTCTTCCACCCTGTCTGCTGACCTCTACTACGGCGGCGCATCGACGAGGTAGTCCTTCACCAGGGGCGGTGACCCATATTGTAGTGGTGCCTTAGAGAGGCACTCTTTCTCCAGCATTGGTGACCCCCACTACGGTATCATAGCGTCGATGCTAGCCTTCACTGGTGCTGGTGACCACTTCTACGTGGTAGCGGGTCGACACTGCCTTCCTCTGCAGACCTGAGTCCTTTGTCTTCTCATGTCCCTGCTTCAGGTACGATACTCACTTCATGAATAACCAATTGTTATGTGTCATGCTTTATCGGTGCTAACATGTTTTCTTCGTTGTTCCATATGCAGAGATCGACAATCTTGGGCATGTAGAGACATAGGGAAGCTACATGGAGATACTCATCAGGGATGGTAGTTAGGTCCCTGGGTACGCCTACATCTTCGATTAGGGTGATGAGTTCAGTGCATCGCAGCTACCTGGTGCACCACTTACGAGGACACAGGGCACCCAGGATGACTATGCTACTCCACTGCTAGCTGGATGGCCTGCACGTGCAATCGTTCCACCAGATGCACTGACGTACTTAGCAAAGCATATGAGAGCACAGAGGCGCAGGGTCCCGAGGGCGGGTAATACTAGGGGGTCGTCCCCAAGAGGGGATATAACCTTTAGGCTACTATGCTATTACCAGTTTCATGATACTATGTTATTCTCAGTGTAATGCTGCTATCTTCATGCTACTATATTATTGTCAGTGTCATAATATCTTTCATGTATTGTGTTATTATTTTGTGATGCTATTCGGACCATAGAGTCATACCATGAGTATTCCATAACAATCATATAAAAACACATGGACCTAACGTAAAATGGCATGTATGATACTCCTAGTTGTGTACCTAAGTTTCATGTAACACAAATAACAACAACATCTTGACAATGGTTTTAATCGTATTGACTTAGAGTGAACTGCGAGAGGCTTCTGAGTCCCAATATGCTCCACAACCATATTGCATTGACGGAGGAGGAGGAGGAGGAGCATCCCTATTGTGGCACAGGTAGGGCACCATGGATTGATGCATACAGTAGGATTCTCGACCTCCCTTTGCAAGTCGAAGATTTGGTCTCGCAGGCCATGGATGTAATTTTGAATGTGCTGCAGAACAGGAGGATCGACCCATCTCATGTATTGGCAATTGTTGGGGTTGTCGTTCGAGGCTTGCAGAAATGTGAAGGTCACAATCTAGAATGTTTCAAAAAATAATACTGACATCCATGGTGTATAGTTCTCACCCTCTCAAGAGGACATCGGAAGAATCAATGCCCTCCATGAATGCTCCCACAATACATCTGAATGATGCAGTCATAGCCATGGGAGCACTTGGGCTATGGCTCATTCAGGTGCTAAAAAATTCTTAGGTAACTTGGAGGACGAAAATCACTCGTATCCTGCAAATGGAAGTTGCAGAGAGGCTCATTGTACTCAGTTGGACCAAATGAACCCTCCCATCTCACCATCGGCCACCCCGCCCCCCTTCTTCGTTGCTCCCTCCCATCCTTAGCCTTCATTGATTGCTATTGCTTCAGTTTGAAGATACATGAGTCTTTTATAGATGCGTGGTAGCACCATAGCTCCTTTTACCTGACATAATGGTTTTCGTTGCGCCATATAGGTCTTGTCTTTTTGTCCGAAAGGACTTGGCATACTGCAACTATTTTTTTATTGCACATTCAGTCCTTTAACTTGATAATTGTTTACTCTTGCCGTCTCAAAATAGGTTATCATAGATTCCTAAATGAACCACCCCATAGGAGCACCACAATGAAATGAGCATCCATTGTGCATGTGTGGTGATCGAGCTCGAATGTCAACGTCCTTCGACGTTGAGACTTTTGGTAGGAGGTTGTTCATGTGTCCGAAGCTTGATGACGATTTCATGATACGTCTCTCTTTTTCTCTTCGTCCACACCTCCCAACTATACATTGAGTAGACCACTTCTAACTCTAGGTTTATTGTCCTAAGCCATGTCATTTCAAGGAATGGATCGACCTTGTCAAGCCACCATACAGTGGGGGCTACATCAGAGAGGCTGAAACCAAATATGAGTACGAGATTATGATGGAGAAAGCACGTTAGTGGCAGGATGCATGGTGCGAGCGCCAACAAGAATGTCAACGCCGAGAATAAGAACACAAGCGATAGGCTAAGAAACTTCAGAGGCATGAGGAGGAACACCGTCTCCGACAAGACATTCTAGGGAGATAGTAGGCTGATCTTCTAAGATGTGAGGAATAACTACAAAGGCGTCAAGCAGTTCAGCGTCGGTAAGAAGAGGCTAAGCCTGAAGTAGCACACCGACAAAGGGGGAGACATCCCCGTCCACCCAATAGAATCTTTTTATTATCCGCATCAATGTAATATTACCGTTAACTTTGTGCTACCCGCAGACATCCAACCATGATAATAAAATTGACGGCTTGTACTAGAACTCCTCACATTAGTAAACATGTACTCCATTTTCAGATCTAACATTTTCAGACATAGCCATTTTAGACATAGCCTTTTCAGAAGTAGCCTTTTCAAACTTAGCCTTTTTAGAAGTAGCCTTTTTCAGACTTAGCCTTTTCAGAAGTAGCCTTTTCAGACCAAGCCTTTTCAAACCTAGCCTTTTTAGACGTAGGCTTTTCAGAAATAGGCTTTGCAAAAGTTGGCTTTTTAGAACTAAGCTTTTCAGAAGTAGTCTTTTTAGTTGACATGACCAATTCTTACAACAGAATCAATTGCTTTCCCAGGCCTGACTTTCATGAACTTGTCCATGCACCAACATGAAATCGCAGTATAAATAGATGATCTATTGACCACATGTAGAACAGAACCACTAGCCTGAACCTCCCAAGAAATACCTGTCGGATACTATGCTTGATGGGGTCGAAGTGCCCATATGCTGGTGTGAAGATCTTTGTAGGGTGATGAAGTCCTTCGAGTTCTTCAACACCTACGGAAGGAGGTTCTTCACATGCAGCAGCTACGAGTACGATCCACCCTAGGGAAGCACCAATGTTGGCTCCCATCGCCAGGTAATCACTTTTGGCCAAACTACTCCAAATACAACTACGACTTACCACTGAACATTTTGGTCTCTGTTGCAGTCTTCGCCACCACTATGCGACTTCTTACAGTGGCTGGATGCTAAGCAGTCGCAAGCAGATGTTTTTCCTCCTTTACACTCAGCATCGCGCTGCTTGGAGACACGTCCATAAGATGGAAGCCAACGAGAGGAGGGAGGCTACGCGCAAGCGTATTTAGGAGGGACGATAGAAGATGAGGGAGGAGCATAACCGCATGATGGTAGAGACATGTGAGGCGGAGAGTGAGAGGAAGCACAAGAGGGCATGTCGGGTGTATTAGGTAGGACAAGAAGCAACGAGGAAGGGAAAGTACCCATGTTGCACTCAGTATATTAGATGTTGTAATCCAATTGTTTACATTCCCTAAGGCATGTTAGGTTTAGACGTGGTATATGTATAGGTTAGAATGATCATGTACCATATGTGCTATCGTGTATGTCACAGCTCCTATTAAAATCACCATGTTTAATCTTCCGTTTCTGTTAAATTCGGGTATCCAAAATGTCTCACAAACTTCTAATGCCGGACGAATAGATAACAAAAAATGGTGGCGCACGACGATGCCTACTATGCCGCAAACAAAATTGAATTAGGGTAAGGTGTCTCCCTCTGATTGGGTGACACCTTGCTACCGCCCTCAGATTGGGCGATATAAATGTGTTGCCAAGCCAGCGGGCGACACCAAGGTGTCTCCCAATCATCGGGAGACAACAAGGTGTCATCCAATCAGAGGGCGACACCTTCTATGCTGGGTTAGCGGTCAGCCATGCTGGCCTGCCATGTCAAGGTGTCGCTTGCTCATGGGGCGAGACCTTGCTCTCGCTCGATAAACGAGCAATGGTAGCCTAGCCTTGCAAAAATTTTAAATGGGAATGTAATTCTACAAATGTTATATATATATATATATATATATATATATTAGAAAACCTAGCCCTACCCTGAAATAATAATTTTATCTTTTTACATTAAAAAAGACCGGGTAGCCCGATATGATTTGGGCCCAACTTTTGATGGCCCCATGGGTTTACTAGGCTGGACTGGGCACTAATTTCATGCAAGAAAGATTTCAGACTTTTTGTAGGCCCGATGTGAGTTCAACCCTGCCCGCAAAATGCTCAGGTGGTTATGAAATCTTCATTTGTGTGAATGTCCATAACCCCCATACCATCAAATATTTAACCTTCGTGGCATTAGTGATGTAGTGCTCCTGGCATCAATTCTTGGAACATTGTTGTTTAATTCTCCCACTCATGTATGGCTATATATACATAGGAGCTTTCATGCATCTGGGATGTGGTAATAAGAATATCTGATTTTATCTCATACTCTCTTTGTTCTCTACATTCTTGTATACTAATTTTCGATAGTCAATAAGTAGTTATCAGCACGTCTGTCTCTATAAACTATCATGAATTATATTTCTTTAAGAATATTTTGTTGATCATCGTATCCTTTTCCACGGTAAGATATTATTTCCAGTCCATTTAATTTATATATTATCTCTGTTCTATATTTATGCTTTGTATTCATATATTATAGTTTGCTATATCAAATCTTTCCAAACTTGATTTCATGACTTTGGATATTACTGGCAAGAACTACTTGCCTTGGGTGCTAGATGCTAAAATTCACTTGAATGCCAATGGGCTTGGTGAAACAATCAAAGCAAAAAATGAAGCATCTGATCAAGACAAAGCTAAGGCTATGATCTCTATTCGTCACCACCTCCATGAAGGTTTAAAGGCTGAATAACTTACTGATAAAGATCCACTTGTTCTTTAGAACAAATTGAAAGAAAAGGTACGATCACCAAAAAATAGTGATTCTTCCCAAAGCTCGTTATGAATGGTTACACCTAAGGTTGCAAGATTATAAGAATGTTTCTGAATACAATTCAGCATGTTTAAAATCACTTCATCATAGTTATTATGTGGAGAAAAGGTTACTGATGAGGAAAGGTTAGAGAAAACATACTCTACATTTCATGCTTCAAACGTGCTGCTTCAGCAATAATACTATGAGAAAGGATTCAAGAAATACTCTAAACTTATTTCTTGTTTACTAGTGGCTGAACAAAATAATGAGCTTTTGATGAAAAATCATGAGTCCCGTCTAAGTGGTTCAAGTCCACTCCCAGAAGCAAATGTGACTAGATATGATAATCAAAATAGAGGATGTGGATGCAGTCGTGAACGTGGATGTGGCCGTGGTTGTGTTTATGGATTTGGGCATGGCCATGGTAGAGAAAATTATGGTGTTCAATTCAAGAACCCAGATAATCCTCATGAAAGGCGAGAAAAGGGAGATAAAGAGAAAGGTGAAATAATTGAAAAATGCATGCTACCGTTGTGGAGGAAGAACTCATTGGGCATGTAATTGTTTTACACCAAAATACCTTGTTGATCTGTATCAAGAATCACTTGAGAAGAACAAGAAAAAGATAGAGACAAACTTTGCAAGCGGCAGTGGTAATGATATTTTCAATGATGATCTTATTGGTGCGACATATTATGGAGAACGGCCACAATGATGCAACTCACTTAGATGTTGCTGATTTTTTCACCCAAGAATAGATCATCTAGATGTTACGTATTTCTTCATGCATGAATAAATATGATGTAATAATAGTAAGAATAAAGCATGTTGCACCTTATTTATGAATGGATAATTTACACTATGTTTGTATTTAGCATTCGTGGCTATATTGTTTCACTACTTATAAATTCATTTCAAATGCATTAGTTTTTATCAGTACATTTTATATTGAAGTGAATGGATGAGCTGTTGGCTCAAGAGCATGTATATGAAGAAGATATATGTCTTATAGACAGTGAAACAACACATATCATATTAAAGAATAAAGTGTACTTTTCTTATTTTGTGACACAAAGTGCAACTATTCATACAATATCTAGAAGTGCTAAATTGATAGAGGGCTCTGGAAGAGCAACAATTATATTACCTTGTGGGACAAAGGCAAACATACAAGAAGCACTATATTCCCCAAGTCTTAAAGAAATATGTTGAGCTTTAAAGATATCCGGCAAAATGGATATCACATTGAGACAATGTGTGAGGATAATTTGGAGTATCTCAACATTACAAAGATGTCCTAGGGGAAAAAGTATGTGTTGAAAAAATTATCAATATTGCCTTCTGATTTATACTACACAAATCTCAACAAGAGTGAATCATATATGGTGGTAGAACAAAAGTTCACCAACCATGACAACTTTATTATTTGGCACGACCGGTTAGGCCATCTCGGATCAACAATGATGCAAAAAAATATTAATAGTTCTTGTGGGCATATTTTGAAGAACTAGAGGATTCTTTAATCTAATGACTTCTCATGTATTTCATGCTCTCAAGGAAAATTGATTGTGCGTCCATCACCGGCTAAAGTTGGACATGAATCCCTTGCTTTTCTAGAGCGCATACAAGGAGATATATGTGGACCCATTCATCCACCAAGTGGACCATTTAGATACTTTATTATTCTAATTGATGTATCAACTAGATGGTCACATGTCTCCTTGTTATCAATCCGCAATTTGGCATTTGCGCGACTGTTGACTCAAATAATCAAGCTACGAGAACAATTTTGGACAATTATATCAAATCTACACGATTGGGTATTGCCAATGAATTTACATAAAAAAGTTTTGATGATTACTGCATGTCGATTGGAACAAGTATTGAATATCCTGTAGTACATATTCGTACACAAAATGGTTTTGCAGAGTCACTTATCAAACAGCTCCAATTAATAGGAAGACCGTTACTTATGAAGTCAAAACTCCCAACATATGCTTAGGGTCATGCTATTTTGCATGCATCCGCATTAATTAGCATCAGGCAAACAAGTTATCATATTTACTCCCTGTTACGATTAGTTTATGGCAAAGAGTCAGATATTTCCCATCTAAGAAATTTGGATGTGCGATATATGTTCCAATTGCTCAACCAGAACGCAGTAAGATGGGACCACAAAGAAGGTTAGGAATATATGTTGGGTATGAGTCCCCATCTATAATAAATTATCTTGAACCATCAATGGAAGATATATTTACCGCAAGATTCGCTGATTGTTATTTCGATGAATTAAATTTCCCAACAACAGGGGGAGATAACAAGCAGCTAAATAAAGAAATAAATTGGAATGAATTATCACTATCTCACTTTGATCCTCGTACAAAACAATGTGAGCAAGAAGTTCAAAGGATAATTCATGTACAAAGTTTAATAAATAATTTGTCAGATACTTTCACAGACTTGAAAAGAGTGACAGAGTCACATATTCCAGCTGCTAATGCTCCTGAAAAAAATTAATGTCCAAGATGGCAACCGTCCACCGGTAATGAATCCAAACATACTATAAAACACGGTAGACCATTGTGTTCCAACAACAAAAATCCTCGAAAAAGAAAAGGAGCAAAGAGTCAAGATGGTCAAGTCAAGGAAATAACAATAATTTAAGAAAAAAATCCTGAAGAGATAGTAAACATAGAAAATAGTAATGCTACAGAGAAAACAAATCTACCTAATTCTTTAGAAAATGATATCTCATTAAACTATGTAATGTCTAAAAAAAATTTGGAACTGTGATAAAGTCATCATTGATGATGCATTTGTATATAACCTAGCGCTAGAAATTATGGATGAAAAAGAGGATCAAGAACCTCGATCAATCGAGGAATGCAAACAAAGAAAAGATTGGCCAAAATGGAATAACGCAACTGAAGCAGAATTGATTTCCCTCACAAAAAGAGAAGTTGTTGGACCTGTAACCCATACACCATTAGGTGTCAAACCTGTTGGTTATAAATGGGTCTTTGTGCGAAAATGGAATGAGAAGGAGAAATTACAAGATATAAGGCACAATTAATTTCCCAAGAATTCTCTCAAAAATCTGGTATATATTATGAGGAAACATACTCTCCTGTGATGGATGCAACAACTTCTAGATATCTTATTAGTCTGACAATAAAAGAGAATCTTGACTTGCGTCTAATGGATATTGTTACAACATACTTATATGGATCACTTGACAGTGACATATACACGAAACTCCCTGAAGGATTTAAACTACCATGGGCAGGTTCTCGAGAACAATATTCAATTAAATCAAACAGGTCATTATATGGATTAAAACAATCTGGGCAAATGTGGTATAATCATCTCAGTGAATATTTGACAAAAGAGGGGTACAAGAATAACCCTATCTATCCATGTATATTCATAAAAAGATCTAGATCTGAATTTGTGATAATAACTATCTATGTTGATGATCTAAATTTGATTGGTACTCCTCATGGAGTCACTGAGGCTATAGATTACTTGAAAAAGATTTTGAAATGAAGGATCTTGGGAGAACTAAATTTTGCTTTGGATTACAAATTGTACATCTAAATAATGGAATTCTATTGTATCAAACAATTTATACAGACAAAAATATTGAAACAATCATGGATAAAGCACATCCCTTAAGTACCCCAATGGTTATAAGAGTACTTGATATAACCAAAGATCCTTTTCGCCCACCAAAAAGTGATAGTGAAATTCTTGGTCCTGAGGTGCCATACTTAAGTGCTATAGGAGCACTCATGTATCTTTCTACTCATACACAACCTGATATTGTATTCATTATTAATTTGTTAGCAAGATATAGCTCTTGTCCTACACGATGACATTAGAATTGTGTGAAGCATATACTCGTTATCTTCAAGGTACAAAGGACATGGGCTTATATTTTTCTAATATATGCAAGGAAGAACTAGTTGGTTTTGCAGATGCAGGGTATCTATCTGATCCACACAATGGTCGATCACAAACTGGTTATGTTTTCATATGTGATGGTGCATCTATCTCATGGCGCTCAATGAAGCAAACTATAACAGCGACTTCATCTAACTATGCATAAGTTTTGGTAATTCATGAAGCCAGCAGAGAATGTGTGTGGTTAAGGAATATGACACATCATATTCGTAAAGCATGCAATTTACTTTTAGAAGAAGAAGCACCTAGAATCATACACAGAGACAATATGGATTGCATCACTCAATTAAAAGATGGATATACCAAAGGAGATAGAGTGAAGCATATATCGTTGAAGTTTTTCTTCACCCATGATCTTCAAAAGGATGGTGTTATTACAGTCCAACAAATTCGTTCAAGCGAGAATCTAGTAGACTTATTCACGAACGCACTTCCCACTTCAATATTCAAGAAATTGACTCAAAGATATTAAGTGATATTGCCATCAAGGGAGTGAATATGTGTGACTCTTTTTTCCTCGACCATGGTTTTTTTCCCACTGGGTTTCTCATTGGCAAGATTTTTAATGAGGTATACGTATTTATAATTAATAGACATCCAAGGGGGAGTGTTATGAAATCTTCGTTTATATGGATGTAACTCCTATATCATCAAATCTTTAACCTCCATGGTATTAATAATGCAGCGCTCATAGCATCAATTCTTGAAACACTATTGTTTAATCCTCCCACTCATGTATGGCTATACATACATAGGAGCTTGCATGCATATGGTATATGATAATAAGAATATTTAATTTTTTCTCCCGCTCTCTCTATTCTCTATATTCTTATATACTAATTTCTGATAGTCAAGAAATAGTTAGAATATAACATAGGTCTAGTTATACATTCAAGAAATAGTTAGTATATAACATAGGTCTAGTTGTACAAATGAGTTGTGTAGTATTAGAAAACATGATAAAGTCTGAAATTTGAAGAATCAACTATGGAATGTCTTAGGAGGTGCTTGCTAGTAGCAACCCGTTGGTTCTCCACACACGAAGAGCTCCAGGCCTCCAAATGGAGCACTACTAGGAGTAGTATAGTACATAGTCGATCAATTAGTCACAAGCATGTACAAAATCGATGATAGAGTAATCGCTTCGATGAAGTAGAGATGTATTTAGTTGGAGGAATATTTCTAAATGAGAGATAGCCATCCAAACAAATACACCTTAATATGCCTAGAGATGCCATGCATGAAACCTCTCGGAAAAGAAGTAGATGCCAATATGCCACGCGTTCGTCTAGATGACCACTTTGTCGTTATTTTGATGTACTAGTAAGATATATCATTGGACTATTATTCTAGTTATTCTAGTACTCCGTATGAGTTATTACGACTTTAGGTTTTGAGATGATGCAAATACATGATAAAGGTCAAACGTGTCCATCGTGGGATAATATCTTTCATATTTTGATCTCAGGACCCATTGACTGGCTAGATTATAAATAACCATGATAATCAACTAGTATGTCAGTTAATGGCAGTCAGAGATCGGGGTGGATCCACCAAGGAGGAGGCCTCACGCTCCTCCACCCCTGAGCGCACCCCAAACCTCTTTCAATTTTTTGGTATGAAAGAGAAAGGAGAAGAGAATGAAGAGAGGAGAAAGAAGAGAAAAAGTTTCTCCTACTTGATAATCATAAATCCACCACTGGTCAGAGAGAGACAGAGCCTTAGGCTCTTGGCTAAATACCGACCGACCAATTCAAATCTTGTAAATCTACCCTCAAAATAGAGAAGATCATGTTGTTTATTCTAGATTAAAATTTGAATTTGTTATGATTTAATGAATTTATATGTTATCTACTTTCATTAGGTTTATGCTTAGGTATCTACATTCATTAGTCAAATTGCCCTAGGCCTTATTTGGGGAACCTTTGATTCTTTAGAAACACTTTTTTCTTCTAATAAGTTACTCCCTCCGTTCAGAAATAGTAGACGTATTTCTTTTATGCTAGATTTTCGAAGCTTAATTTTGAATAAATTTTTCTCACAAAATATATCATTTATAACTCATAACATATATATTGTTAAATCATTATGAACTGTGAACCTAGTTGTATAATTTTTATACACTAAATATTTTTATAATTTAATTAAATATTAGTCGAAGTACATAAAGTTTAACTTTAAAAAAAAATATGTTTACTGTTTTTAAACAGAGGGTGTATTTGGCTTGGACTCATGGCTTCTTGTCATCGAGTGCCTTCACACAGTTGTCTCTTCTTGTGTAGCCTTGCTTAGCTAGGTTAGGCAATCCTTGTCCAATTGACCAATTGGTCTGACACTCTGACTTGGTCGAGTAACTAAATACGCCTAATTGGCATGTAGGTAGGAGGCTAGAACTTATCCGGCCTCTTTGAAACAATTAAAATTGAGGAATTTTATAGGAATTATATTCTATAGAAAAATGTCTTAAGAGTCTTTGGAACAAATGGATGAGCCACTAGAGTTTCTATGAAATTCGTATGATTAACTTGTTTCACAAGAAATTTGGAGGATTACTAACACACGGCCCAATCTCACAGAAAATTCATTTGTCTCTCTCTCATCTTATTTATGTGTTTTTTCCTACGTTCTATCTAAAACGGTAATTTCTATAGTTTTCTCTTTTTATAAGATCCAAGGAGGCATTTTATAGGATTCAAAGGGTTAGGACACTGTGAACCTGTGTTTTGGGAATCCTGAGTTCTATGAGAATCACGGAAGTAGGAAAATTGAGTCTGAAAAGAAATAAAAACGAAGCAAAGAAGTTGAATTACAGATCAATGACCTTTTTTCCAGTGAAAAATGTGAAATTAGGAGAAATAGAGGGGCTGACGCGCGAAACTGGGCGCCTCGAATCCTGGCCCGGGCGAGCAGCTTCCCTTCTCCCCGTCTCATGACTCAGCACCACCTCTCCATCCTCTCTCTCTCCTTCCTTCTCTCTCCTCGTATAAAGTGCCCCGACGCCGCCATCAGAGCGCCACACCTCCACGCAGCCGCCTCGGGCTCCGCCGACCCGGCTCGCCGCCGCAAATCCTAGCCGCCGGCCCGCCCGCTTGCCCATGGCCGCGGAGTCCTGCGGCAGCCGCGGCGCCTCGCCCCCGCCGCCCCCCTCCGCGGGCGCCGGCGCGGTCGGCAGGCGGCGAAAGGCGGAGGCCTACGCCGAAGTGCTCCGCCGCATCCGCGCCGGCCACGGCGGCGCGAGCCCCGGGTTGGAAGACGAGCTGTGGGCCCACTTCCAGGGCCTACCCGCCAGGTCCGCCTCTCTCTCTCTCTCTCTCTCTCTCTCTCTCTCTCTCTCTCTCTCTCTCTCTGTGTGTGTGTGTGTGTGTGTGCGCGCGCGCGCGGGCGCGCGTGCGTGCGCGCGCGGGCGCGCGTGCGTGCGCGCGCGAAATTTCGATGCATCGCGCTTGGCGCATAGGCTGCGGTACTGTTAGATCGCATGAGGAGTTGATCTACATCGGACTCGCTCCATTGTTCTTCATCTTGGTTGTTTGCGGCTGGGGTCCAGCGGATCGCACAGGAGCTGATCCAACGCAGCTGCTCGAAGCCGCTGTAGCGCTATAGCTAAAGCTTGCGTCTTTTTGCAGCTGATAAGATTTGCGTTCGTCTTCGCGCTTGTCGCTGCCTCGCTGGGTCCAGGTAGCTTTCTTGATGCTACGTACGTGGACACGGATCAGGATGTAACCCGGGGTTTCTCTTTCTTGCTTAGTACTTGCTTATTGACTCAATTAGCGTAGGAGCTTAACTACTACTAATCCTTCCCGTTGCACAATCTAGATTAACCCCAACCCAACTCGTCGTGCAAACACAGCTAGTACATGCAGTACAGCACCTTGTAGTACAACAATCAACAAGTTGCTATTTTTCATTCTCTGTTTATCAGTGGAATCTAGTTTATTTTCTTTCGTGGAAGGAAGACGTGGTGCCGGCCTCGTTGGACCGTCGGCGCACCACCTAGAAATGGATGTTTGTTATCTTCTCTTCCTTGCGTTGGTGGACACTCACATATCTCTCTTCCTACGGGGATTTATTTCATTCTCGTCTGAACGTAACTTTGTGAAAATATCCAGTGTTCTGACTTTTAAGCTTGGACTGTGCGTGTAAACATGGACTGCTTGGGCATTCCTAGATCGCCATTATGTTTTGTTGATATATTACTTGTTTTTTTTTTCTTTCGTTGACACTGTGCTGTTTGCTCCTTTAGAAGTGCTTTGTCTTTCTGTCGTAGCATTGTCAGGGCTTCAAACCATCTAGCTTCGTTCATTAGAGTACTGTAGCGTTACGTATTTATGTTTCCTTGTAGCTCTTCAACACTGGTGGAGAAGAAGCATTGAGTGGAATAATTTCATGTCCTTGACTTCAGATGTTTGACATGCTTGGCTATGTGCATTGGACAGATATGCGTTGGATGTGAATGTTGAGCGGGTTGAGGATGTCTTATTGCACAAGAAATTGCTTGAGCAAGCCCATGAACCCATGAATGGGCTGGTCTTTGATGTTCGTCTTTCACAGGTGATTAATTCATTCGGCAGTGTCTACTTTAATTTAGTAATACTGATTTTTTACCCAGTCATCTAGGTAACCATTATTTTGCCCATGTTTTGCTATGAAATAGTCTTGAACTCTTCCTTAATTTTTTTGAGCTGGCTCCTTTCTAGTTTAAGATCTCAAACTACAATCAGTTTTCTCTGTCAGTTGCTGCATGATGTTGTTAAGTAGCATGTTACCATGTGCCGTTGTGAAAACGAACTATGTATAACGAACTATGTATAGACTGACTTCCACTTTTATTGCATTGCATGGGCACACATTTTCATCTTTTTCACACTACTACTGCTGATAGCTAGTTCTTTTCATTTTATGTGGAAAAACCACTTTTGCAAGAAAATTAGTTATCATTAAGCTTCTCTTGCCTTGTCAAATGAATCTGCATGAAGGGTTAAGATGACCCAATCAGTTTCAGAATAAAAAATATTCTGTGCGCTTCTCGATTATGCAAAGATGAAGTGATAGATAATGTATCATGGTTATTATTTTTGGGTATTTTTCTTCCTTTGTCCCTTGTTTCTTGCATTCCAATATTCTCAGAGTAGATCATACATTCATGATTTGCTGCATTTTTTTAATCAAGAAATGCAGAGGGATATAAGATGCATAAACTTTCTTACTTACATACTTAGTGTACTATACTAGTCACGGTGTATGTGGATCCACGTTGCCGTAGTATTATAGGATGGATGAGATAATGATATGAAAAATCATATTTCGTTTCCAATCTTACTACAAATAGTTTGAAATTGTAGTAGATATCAACCGTGTTAGTTGGTACCATATTTTCAATGGGTGGGGAACACAAATTCCAGTCGATTAGGATCTCCTAGGTGGATGGTTGCGATCCTTCAGATCTGCCAAATTTGTCCTTTTATAGTATAGAAACTATTTAAACTTTTTAGCATACTGCAGTATCTTTCATCAGAATGTTATGAAACTCAACTCAACGAACTGGACCTTTAGTTGCTGATAATTTAGTTTTAGGTTGTTCCTCTGGAGGAAAGCACTGGACTTGAGTCCTCAACTTCCTTTAAACAAGAAGAACAAGATCCCCAATGCTCAGCATTTGCATCAAGAGATCAAAGGTGATTTTGGTCTAGTCTTCTCTCATATTGTTCTGTTCGCTTGCAAGTTTGTTAGCTTGCATTGTTTGGATTGTTTTAACATCTCCTATGTTCCACTTATAGTATCGTTTAACTATTTGTATTTTAATGCTTCTAAAAAGAGTACGAAAGCAGAGATTCGTTTTAAGTCTTGTGTGTTTCCATTAAAAGTGTCGCATTTCTTTACCATCTTTATCGGTCTTCTGCAGTATTTAGTATTCTTTGGTAATAGTGAGTTAAGGGCGACTATTTCTGATATGTAATCCCATTACAGGCCTTTGCATGAAATTATATTTGCATGTGACGATAAGCCAAAGCTTCTTAGTCAGGTAAACTTTCAACTTTTATCTGAACTGGAAACTACTATTTGCATTTTAACGTGCTGTGGTGTTTGTCTGCACATTGCCTTCTCTCTGCGGCGACCTGATATAGTAATTAAATAGCCTCCAGACTGGGGAACCTCAACCAGCATGGAGCCGCTAATGCGAGCAATGTGTGTGTGTGCATTTTCTTTTTTACTTAGGGTGCTTAGTAGCATGGCTGCCGCCTGGATTTGTATGCTACAGCAGGCTTGTGGCCTGTGTATAACTTGATATTGCGTATGCATTCCATCTCTGTTCTGCATACTTAGACTTCACATCTCACGCACTTTCTTTTCCATTTTCCTGAAATTATGCTTTGATTTAGCATCTACTTGCTTGGAAATAATTATGGTATCATAAAAAGATGGTTCTATCATAGTGGTTCAGTCTAATCTGGATAATGATAAGACTAATTTGCATTTGTTTGTACTATGTTGTGACATGTCATGATGAGTTTTGATTTGGAAGTATCACTAGGGTCTGGTTAGTATGATACTGTGAAGGAATTCTCAGCAGTTCAGTTGTTTGAGGATGTTGTCAATAATATTTGCTAGTATATAAGGAAGACTCTGGTTTACTGTAGCAACAATGTGATCTTTTCAAGGCTTATATGCCAAGTACGGGGGCATTTGCTTTTTTGCCACCGTTGATCTCCGGTGGTATCCCATTTACCACCCTGCCCCACATGCATAGATTCAGAGTGGCCCGCATGACATTCTCAGCAGCAATTGCCACTTTCTCAGGGTGGCAACTGAGCAATTATCCCTTCTTACATAAGTATGCTGAGTAGTACCCCCAATTCAAATGCTCTGCTCTGTTACGATAACCAATTACCAAACTCCAGTACATTGTGTATGAGAGTCCACTAGGTTCATGAGTAAAGAGGATAGTGAGATTGACTTCTGGCCTACTTTAATTTTTTTTTTGTCTTTCTCATCGCTAGCCGTCTTTGAATGGCTGGAAGCTAGAAGTGTTGTAATATGTGCGAGGCTGGAAGCTAGAAGTGTTGTAATATGTGCGATATAAAAAGCATATATATACATATTCCAATAAACAAATAACACGAGCAGAAGGAAACACATGATAAATACATGAATATGAGAGACATGACTGTCATACCATGAGCACAGAAAATATCAATCATGTATTTAAAACTGAACTGAACTTGATGTGGTATTAAAATGGCTCTCAGATGATTCTTATCAGCTGGCTCCAGATCATTAAAGATCTGCTCCCACACTGGCCTATTAGCTATATCACAAATTAAACTAGAATATGAGATCACACCTAGATAGCAACCTTGATATGCAATTCTCTGAATTCTACAAACTCCTGGATAGAATTACCAAGGTATTATAACTGAAAACCAGAATTCAGCACTTAGATAACTCTTCTGTTCTCACAAGACAAAAGTTCAGAACACTAGCACCTCCCTGCGCAAGTGACAGAATGGAGTACAGAAGCTGCTCCAAGCTACATATTGCAAAGCAATCTTCACAATGTGCTGAACTCAGAGACAGTTACCACTCAAGTCCAGGAGTACAAGCAAATAGGCAGTGACAGACAACTAAAATCAGAATTCAGCTAACAGGAGATCAAAGTTCACATAATCAAACTGAAAATCATATCACTGCCTATGCCAATTGCAAACAGAGATTCAAGGTTGTATCTATTGTACTCAACATCCTAGTTCAATTTCAATGAAATTAATCAACACTGAGCAAGTATACCAGGCATCCAACAGTTCAGATCAGAGGGAGAAGAAAGCTCACAGTGAAATATGTTGGAACGAGCTGGTGAGTGAGGCAAGGCACGGCTCAGTTGCCGCAGTCCCAGAAATCCAACCACCCGCCGTTGCTGCCGGAGGGAGGGATGACGGAGATACAGTACCTCGACCGCACGGCCACTGCAGTGCGAGCGAGCCTCGGCAGCGCAGCTCCGGACACCAACAAGTCACCTTCCCAGTGCCGCAAGAGCTCCGCCTGAATCACAGTTGGAGCCCGAGCTCCCAACCGTTAAAGCTCAAATCACAGAGGGAAGAGAGGGGAATCAGAAAATGTGAGATGCCCAAGATTTCTCCTCACCCGAATCAACTCACAGCCGCAGTAGAAAAAGGGAAGGCCAGCAGCAGACTCACGGCACAGAGGAGCCACTCCTCCGAACCCTACGCGCTCACCTTCCCATCGGGCTGCATCAAACGGCCAGCACCTGCCAAGTCGACGCCCAGCACGGCCCTGAGCGTGAGATGCCTGGAGAGGCAGTTGCTGCCGCCGCCATCCCTCTCCCCCGAAGGGGATTTTTTCCTTCTTCTCTTCACCCTGTCAGCCGGCACCCTTTAGGGCACACCAGACAAGGGCCTGTGTCCAAAACCAATAAGAAGGCCCAGCTGCTAATGAAATTCAGCCTAGAGAAGCAATTATCATATTAAAATTTCTAAAGAATATACAACAGTCCCCACCAAATTTTAATGTTGGTAAAGTTCGGTTTTACATACAGGAATTGAGTAAAGTGTACCTTTCGGGTTTGAACACAATACCTAGTCATATAGATTTTAGCTCGAACAGACAGACGAGGACTATACCTTGATCCTCTATCTTGGTGTAAGAGCTTCCATCCATACAACACCTTGTACTAGGCTGCTAAGCCTTTAGCTCTCGGTTTGGACGTTATGGTCATGTCCGAGTACCTTTGATTCATGAGTGCCACTCAGAGAAGTACCCGGCTTCTCTGTGATTGCGACCACACAATCACACTCACATAGGTGAATTCTCCTAGATATCCTATAGGACGACATCTATTGCCATTCGGCACTGAATTCATTAAGAGCTAGCAGCTCAACCTCTCCTACAGAAGAGCATAGCAGCAAATGGGATCGATTTGCTCTTATATCCACACAGCTTGTTTTCCTAAAGCCTAGTTCACGGGATCTCCGATTTGCTAGGATAGGTTACTGCCGGTGTGAACCTTATCAGAGGGTAATAATCCCATTCCTCTTGACGCCGCTTGAATGACTGTTCTAGCCATTCCTTTTGTGAAAGGGTCCGCAAGGTTCCTTTTGTGAAAGGGTCCGCAAGGTTCCTTTCAGACTGAATATAATCCACAGCGATTATACCCGTCTCTAGTGCATGCCTTAGCGACTTGAGTCGTCGTTTTATATGCTTCGAAGACTTCATATTGTCCTTCCTACTCTACACCTTAACCAGAACTGTTTGGTTATCGCAGTAGGTGAGAACAGCCGGAATTGGTTTATCCAATATCGGCAGGTCAGAAAGGAGTTCTCTAATCCATTCTGCCTCTACGGCTGCTGAGTCTAGCACCACTAGCTCAGCCTCCATCGTGGAGCGAGTAAGGATGGTCTGCTTAGATGACCTTCAAGACACTGCTCCGCTTGCTAGAGTGAAAACATATCCACTCGTAGCCTTCATATCATCCGAGTCACTGATCCAGTTGGAATCACTGAATCCTTCTATGACTGCAGGATGGCCAGAATAGTGAATCGCAAGATTCTTTGTCCCCTTTAGATACTTGAGTATCCTCTCCAATGATCATCTCCTGGGTTGGACGTATAACGACTCAACCTGCATACTGCATATGAGATGTCAGGCCTGGTTGCACTGGCCAAGTACATAAGGAAACCTATCACCTGTGAATACTTTAACTGGTCTTTTCCATGGCCTACATTTTTCTTCAGCTTAGCATTTGGATCATAGGGCGTGGCTATAGGCTTACAGTCTATCATACCAAAACGTGTAAGCACATTGTCCACATAATGGGATTGACTGAGTGTTATCCCATTCTCGCCCTTTAGGAGCTTGATGTTTAGAATATTACATCAGTTTCTCCCAGATCCTTCATATCGAAGTTCTGAGATAGAAAAGGCTTGGTATGGTTAATCATTTCCAGGTCTGTCCCAAACAGCAATATGTCATCCACGTATAAACATAGAATAACACCTCAACCCTCACCATAACGATAGTACACACACTTATCGGCTTCATTAACACCGAAGTCAGTGTAGTATCAAACTTTTCATGCCATTGCTTAGGGTCCTGTTTGAGACCATACAGGGATTTGATTAGCCTGCATACTTTACGCTCCTGTCCTATTACCACAAATCCATCTGGCTGCTGCATATAAATCTCCTCATCCAGCTCTCCATTAAGGAAAGCGGTCTTGACATCCATCTGATGCACAAGGAGATTATGCGAGGCAGCCAGTGCTAAGAGCACACGGATAGTGGATAATCTGGCCACAGGAGAATAAGTATTGAAATAGTCTTCTCCTTCCTTTTGCGTAAAACCATTAGCCACTAATCGGGCCTTGTGCTTTTCTATAGTATTATCGGGTCTGCGCTTTCTCTTGAAAATCCATTTGCAGCTGACCGGCTTGCAGCCCACTAGGAGGTTTGCTAACTCCCAGGTTCCGTTAGTGATGATCGAGTCCATTTCACTACGGACTGCTTCCTTCTAGTACTTCGCTTCTGGAGAAGCGTATGCTTCTGAAAGGTTTTGTGGTTCATCATCCATGATATAGGTGACAAAGTCATCTCCCAATGTTTTTCTAGTTCTTTGTCTCTTGCTCCTCCTAAGTTCCAAATCAGGAACCATGTCATCAACACTCTGAGGAACATGGTCACCAACTAAAAGATCATGGGAAACAATCTCCTTCGCTCGCATAGGAAAGATGTGCTCAAAGAATGTCTTATCCCGAGACTCCATTATCGAGTTAACGGCAATATCTGAGACATCAGAATGGACCACTAGGAATCTATAGGCTGTGCTCTGGTGTGCATACCCTAGGAAGACACAATCAACAGTCTTTGGTCTTAATATCCTTTTCTTCGGCAGGGGAACATGTACTTTAGCTAAACAGCCCCAAGTGCGAAGAAAGGACAGATTCGGTTTCCTCCCCTACCTCCTTCATAAGGGGTTACCTCGCGATTTCGAGGAGCGACCCTGTTCAGGACATAGTTAACTGTGAGAACAGCCTCACCCCACCATGAGTTAGCCATATCAGAACTTTGTAATAGGGCGTTAACCAGGTCACAAATGGTTCGGTTCTTTCTCTCGGCTACTCCGTTGGCCTGAGGTGAGTATGGTGGCGTAAATTCATGGATTATACCACTTTCTTCACAGAACTCGGAGATATCCTTGGGAATATATTCTCCAGCTCTGTCAGATCTTAGTCTCTTAATTGTCTTCCCCAGCTGGTTTTCTACCTCAGCTTTATAGATCTTGAAGTATTCTAAAGCTTCATCCTTTGTTCTAAGCAAAAAGATGTAGCAGAACCTAGTAGCATCATCTATAAGAGTAAAGAAGTATCTTTTGCAACCCTTAGTTAATATTCCATTCATCTCGTACAGATCAGAATGGATCAGCTCAAGTGACGAGGTGCTTCTCCCCTCGACCGAGGGAAACGGTTTGCGGGGCTGTTTTGCTTACACACACCTCGCACTTATGACTCTTGTCATAATTATATGAAGGAATAAGATCCATCTTGCTCATACCCACAATTGCTTCATTATTAACATGACACAAGCGTAAATGCCAGATATCAATGTTCTTATTAGAATAGGAAGAGTAGAAAATGTTTGCAGAACTGTCAAGAATAGAAATGCGGAACATACCTCCGCAATCATAGCCTTTTCCTACAAACGACCCACACCTGGTCATCACTACTTTATTTGACTCGAAGACTAATTTTATTCCTTGCCGGCACAACATCGATCCGCTGAGAAGATTACGGGTCATGGTAGGCATGAACAGCACGTCCTTGAGGACAAGAGTCTCGCCAGAAGTCAGCTTCAGGCTCACTTGTCCTACTCCGCGCACAGCTGCTGAGACCCCGTTCCCCATCAGTACGGATCCACCATCTGCACCCTGTAAAGAAGTGAAACACGTTTGATCAGCACAGATATGCCTTATAGCACCTGTATCAACCCACCAACTTACTAGTGAGTTTGCCATAAAGATCTCAGGTACATACCTACTAGTGGAGTCACCTTTGCCAGTATCATCGGCCGTTACAACCGCCACATGTACTTGGGCTTTGCCTGCCTTTTGCTGCTCAGGTGTCGGCCCCTTGCCCTTACGATCGCAACATCTATTGGCCTTATGATCCAACCCGCCGCAGACGTAGCAAACAATCTCGGGCTTCTTCTTCTTCTTCATAGCATTAGCCTTCGGTCCAAAAAAACCAGGCTTAGCCTTCTCTTTCTTCACATTCTTCCCAGGATGTTTCTTGTGCTCGACAAGGTTAGCTTGAGCGGGCGCCTTCACCCCATCATAGCCTGCCTTTGACTTCTCTTCGACATTTATAGCAGCAATGAGCTCATTAAGGGTCAATCGCTGCTTTAAGTGCCGACGTGCAGTGACAAAGTCACGCCAAAAAGTAGGCAGCTTGGTCAGAATGGCATTAACCTGAAAGTTCTCCGGGAGGACGCAACCATATTGGCCTAAATCACGCACGATCAGCTGTAACTCATGAATTTGTTCCATAACTGATCTGCTATCTCGCATGCAAAAGTTCAGGTAGCTTGCCACCATGAAGGACTCATTGCCATTATCGCTTTCAGCATACTTGTCATTCAGCTCCGTCCACACCTTCCGTGCTTCCCTGGATTCCACGTAGACGTCGAAGAGCCTGTTCGACAGAACGGCCAAGAGACGTGCTAGGGCTGAGGCATTTGCCTTCTCCCAACGGGCCGTTAACGCGTCGAGACGCGTTCTTTTGACCTCGTCTAGCACGGCTTCCCCTTGAGGGGCGGGTGGCTCTTCGGTGAGGACCCAGAATAATCCGAGCTCCATCAACCATAGCCTCATCCGGGCTTACCAGCGCTTAAAGCCGGTTCCATCGAAGCTCTCAGGCTTAATCGCGTCCAAGGACGACGGTGGTAGGGCAGAAGAGCCAAAGCTAGCCATCACAGAAGCAGTTGGATTTCTGGATTGTTGTAATATGTGCGATATAAAAAGCATATATATACATATTCCAATAAACAAATAACACGAGCAGAAGGAAACACATGATAAATACATGAATATGAGAGACATGACTGTCATACCATGAGCACAGAAAATATTAATCATGTATTTAAAACTGAATTGAACTTGATGTGGTATTAAAATGGCTCTCAGAGGATTCTTGTCAGCTGGCTCCAGATCATTAAAGATCTGCTCCCACGCTGACCTATTAGCCGTATCACAAATTAAACTAGAATATGAGATCACACCTAGATAACAACCTTGATATGCAATTCTCTGAATTCTACAAACTCCAGGATAGAATTACCAAGGTATTATAACTGAAAACCAGAATTCAGCACTTAGACAACTCTTCTGTTCTCACAAGACAGAAGTTCAGAACACTAGCACCTCCCTGCGCAAGTGACAGAATGGAGTACAGAAGCTGCTCCAAGCTACATATTGCAAAGCAATCTTCACAATGTGCTGAACTCAGAGACAGTTACCACTCAAGTCCAGGAGTACAAGCAAATAGGCAGTGACAGACAACTAAAATCAGAATTCAGCTAACAGGAGATCAAAGTTCACATAATCAAACTGAAAATCATATCACTGCCTATGCCAATTGCAAACAGAGAATCAAGGTTGTATCTATTGTACTCAACATCCTAGTTCAATTTCAATGAAATTAATCATCACTGAGCAAGTATACCAGGCATCCAACAGTTCAGATCAGAGGGAGAAGAAAGCTCACAGTGAAATATGTTGGAACGAGCTGGTGAGTGAGGCAAGGCACGGCTCAGTTGCCGCAGTTCCAGAAATCCAACCACCCGCCGTTGCCGCCGGAGGGAGGGATGACGGAGATACAGTACCTCGACCGCACGGCCACTGCAGTGCGAGCGAGCCTCGGCAGCGCAGCTTCGGACACCAACAAGTCACCTTCCCAGTGCCGCAAGAGCTCCGCCCGAATCACAGTTGGAGCCTGAGCTCCCAACCGCTAAAGCTCAAATCACAGAGGGAAGAGGGGAATCAGAAAATGTGAGATGCCCAAGATTTCTCCTCACCTGAATCAACTCACAAACGCAGTAGAAAAAGGGAAGGCCGGCAGCAGACTCATGGCACAGAGGAGCCACTCCTCCGGACCCTACGCGCTCACCTTCCCATCGAGCTGCATCAAACGGCCAGCACCTGCCAGGTCGACGCCCAGCACGGCCCTGAGTGCGAGATGCCCGGAGAGGCAGTTGCTGCCGCCGCCATCCCTCTCCCCCGAAGGGGATTTTTTCCTTCTTCTCTTCACCCTGTCAGCCGGCACCCTTTAGGGCACACCAGACAAGGGCCTGGGCCCAAAACCAATAAGAAGGCCCAGCTGCTAATGAAATTCAGCCCAGAGAAGCAATTATCACATTAAAATTTCTAAAGAATATGCAACAAGAAGCTCTACGCAAATGATTGAAGCCTTGTCTAATTGGATGGGTTAATTGCATGCACCGAATGTTTATATATAAATTGCTTCACTGTTGGAAGTTCTTGTGTAGCAATAGGTGGATCGGTTGGTCTTGTCTGTAGGACAAGCTTTATAAGAGTTAGTTTTCTTGTTTACTAGCTATGCCAGTTCTTGTTTTGTCTTGTGGATTATTTCCTCTTTCGTACGTCATATTATTAATAATATATTTTCGGTAGGATCTTACATACTGTTCCCATAAAAAAATGGGTATTTATATACTACAGTTTTATACTTGATCAGTTGGTTCTACTCTCTATTTCTTCATGATTCAGAACACTTGAGCCACTATGATTTACTTTTGGCTAGTTGCTTTCTATTGTTTTGGGTCAAGTAATATATACATTTTGTTTCGTCCAGCTAACCTCTCTACTTGGGGGGCTTGGTCTTAATATCCAAGAAGCACATGCATACTCGACGAGTGATGGCTATTCCTTAGACATCTTTGTTGTTGAGGGCTGGAAGTATGAGGTAATTCAACACTTCTGGAGAAAACCTAACTATCCTTAGTACTGGTCATGTACACTGAAACTACAATTCTTAAGTACCTATGTACTGAATGTGCGTACACCTAATGTCCAGTCAGATTTAGGTTTAAATTTCGTTATTTGTCCAATGACAGGAAATTTCGACATTGTATTCCAGAGTACAATTGGACTCAAAATCAGAAGCATTTTAGATATTAGTATATTTATACCGACTATTTCACAAACCTTACAAATTCCAAAGTATTTCTACTAAAATTCGACAAGGTTTTAACACTGCACGGATGCGATAACATGGTTTGAACAGTAACACCAACAAATATAAGAGTTCACTTTATCTGCTTGATTAGCTAACATTCAATGGTCAAAGCTATTATAGTTCAAACTTAGCTAAAATAATCTTCCCTTGCATTGTTCTAATGCTATTTTTTTATTATTTTGAAATGTGCCACCCCAGGTATCTATGTCATAGTTTATGTGTGACAGCATGCCTAAAGGCAAGAAGGAAGCAAACATAAAGTTCGCCTATTCAGTTACATGTAATGCTTTTGGGCCCTTTAGTTTACTTTAACAAATCAAAATTTCTTTTACCTGTCATCATGTGTCATGGTTGTGACCAGGATTAAAGATCCTGTTGGTAACCGGGTGGTTATCGCTGGTTACTGAGTATCCCAGATTAGAGTGGGTTCTACGAAGCTGACCAGATTATCCAAACTCTAAAAAATTTGTGTTTTGAATCCCAAATTTAAAACAGTCCCACTTAGATCTGAAAGCTCTTTCCATAAAAGGAGGGATTTGAAGGATCAAGGATCAATTATAGGCATCACTTTGCACTTTGAAGTACTTGTCCATGGCCGTTTTAAATTCAAATTTTGAACTGGTCCAACTTAGATCCGAAATCTCTCTTCTGAAAACAAAGGAATTTGGAAACTCAAGGGTCAATGATACGCACAGTATCGTTGCCATTGGTGCCTGGCTGCCTGCAATAACATCTCATCTATCGTCCGCCTTGAACTATCATATTCCTACTCTTGTCTCGCTTGTTACAAATTCCATCTCTGCCTATGCTGGCTTCTTTTTACTTAGAAAGCATGAATAATGTTGGCTAGAAAAAAGACGGAGACCGAAAAAGCAACACAGAAATTCTGGCAGATTGAAAACAGAGGATTTGATTTGTATCGTTGTCTAAATAACAAATAAATGCATGTCACTTGATGGTTTTGCATTTGAAACATGCATCCTGTGTTCCTTGGCAGTTGTAGTTTCTTCCATATGCATTTGCACGTGATCTTAGAAGCAGCAAAAGGGAAGAAAATCTTGGGTTGTTGGTACTGATTTGTTAGTTTGTTATATTTCACGTTAGTAAATATGAAAATGGACGCCACTGGTTAGGACATGGTTTATTGTCAAACGAAAACAAACTGTAGAAAACCAAAACCATCTCTCCAAACCAGCAATTGCCCTTTTGCTTGACAACCTTCCAATCCCATTTCATTAATGTGATTCAGTGTTGTTTCTTGATGGCTTAATCGTCAGTTCTCGATAGCATTCGGATGGTTTTTTAGGGAGGCAAAGTTTCCAGATATTTGATTTGAAAATATGAACACATGATTTCAGATTGTTTATTTCTTATTCTTGCTAGTAACTGTTTAAAGACCGGTTCTGGCACACCAGCGGTTACCAATCTTGTTGACCGATACCCGAAAATACAATCCTGGTTGTGACACATAAGAAAGTTTCAGAGTTGTCGCAAAGTTGTAACTGGCCTGGAGTGGCCACTTGAAATTTTAAAATATTTATATCTCTGACCTTTTATATTTATTAGCCTTTTGTTTCATACTCTTTTCCAACATTGTCCAGGTTGATGTTCTCCGAAGTGCATTGAGGAAAGGTGTTGAGAAAATAAAGGTAACAGGATAGAACAATCCTTTTGCTGGAATGTAACTGAGTTTTAGTTTTAATTTCTAAGTTCTTACTTTTATATGGCAAGTCTCATGTTAGTTCTGTTGTACTACAAATTTGTAACCAGTAATCACTTGAGGTTTACAATTTTTTACTTTTGTTGTTCTGTTTAAAACTTCATTGTCCATGAAAAGTTGTAAGTCCACAAAATCTTATTGTTGCTAGATAGTATGACTTGTTTGGCTATCAAAATAGCAAGAACAGTTAACCTCAGTGTAGTTTAGCCTTGGGGAACGACTTGAAAACATACAACGCCATTACACCTGGACCTGGTTCTCTTCATGCTGTTTATGGTCTAAATACTTTCTGTACATTGGTTCACCTTCTACGTTTTTTCTAATAATAATGCAGTACAGAGCATGGCCATTGGTCCAATCGATGCCAGTTAGGATGGGTCACCAGCTGTTGGAGGACTCTCCTTCATCTGACTTTGTCCAGATACCAGCTGATGCAACTGATGTTTGGGAAGTTGATCCCAGGCTTCTCAAATTTGAACAAAAATTAGCTTCTGGATCTTTTGGTGATCTGTATGTTCTAAGAAGTTAACTAAGGTAATAATACTTGTTATGAATAACTGACTTATTTGGCATGTTAACCATCAGATACCATGGGACATACTGTAGTCAAGACGTAGCAATCAAAGTACTCAAGCCTGAGCGGGTTAGCGTTGATATGCTGCGCGAGTTTGCACAGGAAGTATATATAATGAAGTAAGTGATGAGCTTTACTTATTCTAAATATTTTACAACTTCTATCACGCTCGTAGGATTCTGTTCCATTTTATTTGTATGATTGCTCAGGTGATTCGATATAATAACTTTTGTGTTTAAGAAGTAATATGATGCTATATTTCTGAAAGAAATGCTTATTCTCGTATGTTTGGAATTTGGGTTTACTGACCACGAACAATATTACTTGAGGTTCTTAGTCAAACATAGCAAATTTTTGAAGGATAATTATTAGAATAATGCATCATGCTCTGAGCTTGATGATTGGATGCTTGTCAATCTTGACATAAGCATAACACTCCCATCTCTTTCGTTTTTCAAATTGATCTGGTATGCTGTCGTTCTTGATCTATTTTGTCACCTTCTCCACCCGTGCTTAATTCTATTTTCGCAGAAAGGTCCGCCACAAGAATGTTGTGCAGTTTATTGGTGCATGCACCAAACCTCCTATTTTGTGTATAGTTACAGGTATACAGGCCTAACAGAGAGTAATACTGACGCAGAAGAGGTCTTCATGTGCTCAGTACTGCTCAGATTCTCTTATATTTCTATTTTGGAGCATCATTCATATTAGTTTTTGTCTTCCATTGTTAGAGTTCATGCCCGGAGGGAGTATTTTTGACTTCCTTTACAATAAACGAGGAAATTTTCAGCTCCGGGATGTGCTAAGAGTTGCATCTGACGTGTCCAAGGGAATGAACTACTTGCATCAGATTAACATTATCCACAGAGACTTGAAGACTGCTAATCTTCTAATGGATGATCAGGTACTTGTCTGCTCGTCATATATTATTAACATTTGATGCATCATTTACGTTAACAATATGGAACTACTACAATTCTCACTTCTCAGAATAATAGAAAGTATAGAAGATACCTCTTGTTGGTGTATTGAGTAAAGGGTACTTTGGCAAACGGACTTCATGAGGATATAACGGCTAGAGACATATATTTCCTAAAATTAGTCGGTCGTGCGACCAGGGTATGGTTCCCGCGACTAGTATAAGGTATACGCGATCAGTCTCCTTGCGCCATCGCATAAACCCACGACCGGCCTCACTGGTCGCAGGGCCGAATCTGACACAATTTGTCCAATTGTATTTATTGACATCCACTCAAGTATTTTCCTTCTTCAGGCGCAAACTCCAGTAGACAAAGTCATGGGTAACGCAGAGGGGTATTGTCATGTCTCGTAGCATTAAATGCTACGAAGTGGGACTTTTGCAGGTCGATGCGGCGCCGCACGACGGACGGGACGTTGTTAGTAGACCGATCAAGCAAGTGGTCAGAGACGGCACATGCGGGCATTGTCCCATCCCGTAGCATTAAATGCTGTGGAGTGGAATTTTGCAGACCTGCACACGATGCACGGGATGAGATATACTGAGCCCTCTGAGCAAGTGGACACGCCTAGTCCTCCATAATGATGGCTTGTGTTAGACATTAGGATGAGCATGGTCTTCTGTTTTGACCCACATGCAAATTCTTCTCCTTCCTACTATATAAAGGGATGAAGACCCTGTTTGTAGAAAGAAAGGGCAGATCAAGTCCGGAAGCCAGTTAGAACTACCTCTGTAACTAATTGAGATCCTCTGTAACACAACACGCAGGACATAGGACTATTATCCTCTTGGAGGTCTGAACTTGTATAACCCTGTGTTCCTGAGTTCATCGTACGCGCACACATCTGGAACGTTGTTCACGCACCCGCTGTGTGAGGAACCTTCCAAATAAATGCGATTGAACAGGTTGTGTCACTAAGTCGATCATTTACATAATCACGACTTCAACGATTAACTAGAATATCATCCTGGTAGTCTCGGCACGTGTTTTGTGCCCAAGATCGGAACACATGCCTTTCTAACATAAGCAATCACAACCAAGCTTAATAAAGAGCGAGTAATTTAAATTATATTACAAGATCTTAAGTATTAACAAGTTTAACAATTTACAACAAAAGAGATCTAAGAGGATACTAAAACTGATCAACTCCTAGCCAAAAGAGAAACTACGCAACGGAAATAAAAGCTATAGACCACAAAAGGTAGGTGAAGTCATATGCCCTCAGGCTTCACCCCAAAAACGCGACCACTGAGTAGTTGCCTACTCATACCCGTCACCCTCGATAGACGTGAAGTAACCAAACACCGTCTCTTCCTTACCTGCAAAACCTATAGAACAGCTGAGTACGAAGGTATTCGCAATACTTAATCCATATAGGGTACATATAAATAACATGACTCTAAGGATCATGCATTGAGCCATTAGCAAAAAAAAAATGCCACAAGGTTAAATACATTAATATGCTTAAGCAACCTATACATATGTGTGAGCACCTATGCTTAACCAACATATCTTGTAACCAACAAATTGCACATAAGTATAAATGAAAACATAGCAATACATAAATAGCCAATATCAACAATTCCCAACAGACCATCCATATCATCGTCTCACACTCGTAACTCTACGACCGATGCTCATGGACAGAAGCATACTCATGATCGAGAACACAGCAATTCGAATTGTTTCTACACCCTGCAAGAGGTACTCCTTTACCTACACGACTTGAGGGCCATACAGCTCATGTGCCCACACAGGCCCACGCGAGGGGCACTCGAGTCAACCTTTCTCAATAAACCCTAACCATTTGCTCATACGCTGATAGGTGCGGGGGTCATCCAAAACTAGAGCAAACTGAATATCCCTACAAACCCGTCCGCTCACACCATTGACTCGCACGCCAAAAGGTCACAACTACAAAGGTATTCGGTTTGTCGTTCTCATAATGCGACATGTAGTAAGTACGAAAAGTGCTAAAGCTAACGACACTGACTGATGGTGCTTAAACAATACAAAACGGTCTATGGTGCCTGGGCTCCTCTCCCGAACTACCCCGAGAAACTCCTCCGGGGCAGAAAACACCCTTAACACTGCCCACATCTCGTCTCATCCTCATAACTCACCTAACCAACATCATCAATATTATCATAGTGAACCGTAATTAAACCTATAGCTCGCGAGCGATGGAACAATCCACCACTCGACTTCTACTAGTGACCTATGCATCGCTAAGCATTTCGAATGACCTTGTAAATTAGACATCAAAAATATCGCCAAGGTTACAAAGATATGGATATTTAACAACTCAAGGTATAATGCAATCAACATAGGTTCTACTCACATAAACCCGATATTGACTCGCTACACATGCAAACATATATAGAGCATATCTTATCAATTTTAGACTCCACACTTCAATTCAAATGGTGCAATATGTCTAGATGCTTGTCTTGTTGCTTAGGTGGTTGCCTGATACTCTCCGTACAACACTCATAGAACTCCGGGAGGTTGACGTCGCCTTCAACCACGATCGCTTTACGCTCCGGTTCTTCGTTCACTAAAGAAAAACGCATGCAATGATGAGTATGAATGAAGTGCAACAATGCATGCTACAATATGTATGTGATGGAATGTCATAAAATATGCTTCATAATGTATGAAAATATTTTTCCTAACTAAAACAAGTCATAAGACTAGCAAAATTGGTTTCATAATTTTTGGACTTGTAAAGAATTAACGGTGAATTAATGAAGCATCAACCTAATTAATTTATCTCAAAAATTGAATTAATTATTTCATGGTTCGTGATATTTTTAATAGGTAGATTAGGGTATTATGAAACCAAAAATATTAGTTTTATAAGTTTTGGAGCTACGGGGAATTTATTATGAATTTTACAACTTTCAGCGAACGGTGAACTACATTGAAACAGTACTGTCTGAGTTGACCGTGGTCAGACCGCCGGCGTGCAGAGAGATTTGGGGTCTGACGGTCAGATCGGCCCGGGGGGCGGTCCGACTCTTGGAACGATGGTCATACCGCTATAAATGCGGTCAGATCGTTGTGCTCGACTGAGGGAATTTGGTGAGCTCACCGATGATGATTCCAGTGGCTTTTGGGTTGCGATTTTGGATCTAAAGCATCATCTTGACCTCCTCTACTACGTAGGACAACACGCACATGTAAAAAACGACCGAAACTCGGCTATTGCCTTTAATGACCGTGGAGGCCATTGTTGAGCTTGGTGAGCTCAAATTTGGTCAATCTAGCCATGTGGAAGGAATGGGAGGGGGGGGGGGGTTAGGGTGCTCACCACGTCCTAGCAAACCCTTGGTCCGGTCGTGGAGGTTGGGGAATGGCCGGAGCTCGAAATCACCGTCGGGGAGGTGGTGGACGGTTTGAGGAGGAAGAAGACGTTGTTGAGGAGCTCGAGCTCAACGGGGAAGACCACCTCTGGTGGGGGAGCTCACCAGGGACCTCCTCCTTGGCCTCCCCTCCTTGCTCCTCCTCTCCTTGGCTCGGTTAGGGAAAGAAAGGAGCAGTAGCTCCTGCTACTTGGCGTGGGAGAGTGTGGAAGAGTGTCCATGTGGGTGAGAGAGCAAATGAGATAGTGAGAGAGTGAGAGAAATGAGATAGTGAGAGAGTGAGAGAGTCAATCGACCACCTTAAGTCGAGCTTCTGTGTGCTGGCGGTCAAACCGCAACTGGCTCTGGTCGAATCGCGGGAAATCCCCGTGGCAGCGTACCTGGTAGTCAGACCGCGGGAGGGACCCCGGTCAGACCGCGAGGAGTTCTTTTGCTGAAATTTTTCTAAGTCTCCCCTCATCAATCTCCTTCTATTCCTTTCATTCTCTAAGGTTTTTAGAGATTCTCCAAAGCGCTCTAAACCATCTCTAAGTTATTTGAAATATGTTTCAAATAGTCTTTGATAGGCAAACATGTGTAAGCATATGCGATAACAATTACGCATGCTTAATTACGAGATTAGCATTTTTGGGACGTGACACGCCATCCAGCATACCCTAAAATCATTGTCAGGGACTAACCCTCGACATTTGACGCGCCAGGTAGGGGGGCGTATTTTTGTCGTTTCATCAAGTTTGAAAAGCTTGATCAGGTTACCATGGTCGGATCCACGGCAACCGCTGAGTCTCGTTTCGAAGACCCCGACTGCCGCGAGGTATTCGTCATGGGGTACCACCTGGATGAACCCGGTGTGCTCCAGGCATGGGACACTGAGACGGAGTTCGGGAGCTTTGAGACTCAACGCAAGGTCTGCATGGCGGACCATGCAGCAGGGGCGCTGGAGGCCCTCATGTCCCAAGCGCCGGTGGCGAACCCCTGGCTATACGCCAGAGGGAAACCAGTCCGGTGTCTGACAGGTAGGTGCTTCGAGACAACCTCCGCATCCCCATCGCCGTCCCAAGGAGCCCTTGCACAAGGTGTAGTCTACGATGGTGTCATCGCCTAGGCTATCGCGCCGCCCAAGAGCCACGGGCTCCCCCCCTCGCAACTTATCGCCGCTCCGCGCCTAGCGTCTCGACTACGAGACCATGATGTCGGTGCAGAACCTACAGACCCTGCGAGTGCTCCTTAGCCACCCACCTGTACTTATACCGGAGGGCTCGCTTGTGGCACCGTGGTTGCGTGATCTCGCCCTCCTGGCCAAGACCACCGAAAGCTAGACCACGCCAACATGCACCGCGCCCATCGCAAAGGTCGGTGAGGGTCACGGTTGCCAAGGGTCATGACAGGGCCCATGGTGGAATAGGTCTCGTGCTCCCTCAACCACAGGGGGTACTCGTGAACCACCACCACGTCGGGACAACCAACCTTTCGACCTCCGTGACTCTCTGCGCCAACGTGACCTCCGCGGCGTGATCCAGAGCCAGGTGGCCACTAAAGAGCAGGAGGACCGGGCTAAGCGGGAGTAGGAAGGGGGCAAGCAGACCTACCATATGCCTTCCCCTTGCAGGGAGGCATCGGATGGCTCCACCACATCGCCGGGACCTCGAGACCGCCGTCTCTCCCCCCGTGTGCGTGCCGCCGCCCAACAATGAGTGGCTCCCCATTACGGGACAAGGTACAATGCCCTATCCGCCCGGTTACGGGAGGTGCGCTGGCTGGACAAGTTTTGGCCGGTCCTAGCCGAGAAGTATGATGGCTCGACCAACCCGAAGGAGTTCTTGCAAATCTACACCACCATGGTGCAGGCTGTAGGAGGACATGAGAAGGTCATGGTTAACTACTTCCCTACCGTCTTGATCGGTTCTGCCCGGCCCTAGCTGATGAAACTCTCCCACGGGTCGATTCACTCCTGGGAGGACCTGTGCGACCAGTTAGTCACCAACTTCCAAGGGTCCTACGCCCGACCAGGGGTCGATGACGACCTATATCAGGTCCGACAATGACAAGGAGAGTCGCTGCGAGACTTCATATGCTATTTTACCGAACGCCGGAACACCATTCCAAGGATCATGGGAGAGTGATCATTGCGTTCAAGCGAAAATGGTCAAGAAGTTGGCCACTCGGGTCTGACGGGGTTGCCCCTGACCAGTCAGCACTGGGATAGCAGCATGTCGATCACATGGTCCACCACATCTTCGGAGGCACCACGATATATTCCTCTAACAAGGAATAGAAGTCGGTGGTTCAGGAGGTGTGGGCAACCGCATCAGACCCGAGCCCGCACCTGAAGTGGTCGGAGGTCCTGCTCACTTTCAGCCAGGCCGACCACCCCGCGTGCGTTAGACGCCCTGGTCGCTACCCCATCGTGGTCAAACCCACGATGCAGAACATCGACTGGGTCACATACTCGTCGATGGGGAGCTCGATCAACCTCCTCTTTGCTGACGCGCTGGACGCCTTGCAGATTCTGAGGAGCTCATTGAGGCCGTCTCCAACCTTCTTCAGGATCACCCTGGGCTCCTTGGCTAAGCCGCTAGAGCAAATCGAGCTGCCCGTTACCTTCGGCTCGCCGAACAACTTCAAAACCGAAAGGGTCCTGTTTGATGTGGTCGACTTCGAGACCGCGTATAACGCGATCCTCGAACGACCAGCGATGACCCAGTTCATGGCCATTGCCCACCACGTATACCAAGTGATCAAAATCCATAGGCCAACAGGAGCCATCACCATTGTTGGCAATGCCAAAATGGCCCTGCACTATGAGAAGAGAAGCCTCGACATGGTCGTGCTAACTCCCAGATCGCAGCCTGTGACCGCTGAACCCAGCGGGCGACCGGTAAAGGTCCATGTCATCGCCAGCCTAGACGATCGACTCAAGGCAGTGAGTCTGAACAACACCGACCCGACTAAGTCGGTCCAGATAGGGGCCGCACTGGATCCTAAATAGGGACTCGCGCTCATCACCTTTTTCCAGCCGGACGCGGACGTCTTTTCATGCAGTCCGTATGATGTGCCCGGAGTTCCTAGGGATGTGATCGTGCACAAGTTATCTATGCACCCAGATGCACGACCAGTAAAGCAAAAAGTGCGTTGATTTGCAGCCAACCGGAAGGAAGCGCTTCGTCAGGAGATCAATAAACTCCTGTAAGCAGGCTTCATCCGGGAGGTGCAGTATCCAGGATGGCTAGCTAACCCAGTCATAGTCCGGAAGCACAATGGCAAGTGGAGAATGTGTATCGACTTCACTGATCTTAACAAAGCGTGCCCAAAAGACCTTTTCCCTCTTCCCCGAGTCGACCAGCTAGTTGACTAAATGGCTGACAGTGATCTGTTATGTTTATTAGATGCTCGATTGGGGTATCATCAGATTAGTATGTTTAGGGAAGACGAGGAAAAGATGGCTTTTGTTACACCCTTTGGGATCTTTTGCTATGTAAAAATGTCTTTTGGCTTAAAAAGTGTCGGTACCACTTACCAACGGTGTATTCAACTTATTCTTCGACCACAGCTCGGAAGAAACGTCGAGGCATATGTGGACGATGTGATCGTCAAAAGTAGGATCAAGACAGACCTGGTCGCATACCTTCAAGAAATGTTCAACAATGTCCAGAAGCACTATATGAAGCTGAACCCGGAGAAGTATACGTTTGGGGTTCCGACAGGGAAGTTACTCGGAGTCCTCGTGTCTCATCAAGGGATAGAGGCGAACCCTGACAAGATCAGGGTCATCGACTAGATGAGATCCCCGACCAGATTAAAGGAGGTTCAGAAACTAACAGGATGTATTGCTGCTCTGAGCAGGTTCATCTCAAGGCTATAGGAGAAGGGACTGGCGCTCTTCAAACTCCTGAAGAAAAACGACCACTTTCAGTGGACGCCGGAGGCAGAGGTGACATTCCAAGAGCTCAAAAGGTACCTCTCCTCTCCTCACGTACTGACTGTGCGTCGACCTGACGAGGTGCTTTTGCTCTTTGTTGCCTCAACACCACAGGTCGCGAGCGTGATCCTGGTTGTTAAGCGGAAAGGTCTCCAGCGACCAGTGTATTACGTCAGTGAGATCCTGCACGACGCGAAGGCTCGGTACCCACAGGCTCAGAAACTACTATACGCCATTCTAATGGGCTCTCGCAAGCTCAAACACTACTTTCAGCCTCACAGAATCAAGGTGATTTTCTCATTCCCAATTAGAAAAATTCTCTATGATAGAGATACGATATGAAGAACAGCAAAGTGAGCAGTAGAGTTTGGAGGAATTGATCTCTAGTTCATCCCCTGAACGTCTATCAAGTCTCAGGCACTGGCTGATTTTGTAGCCAAGTGGTCGTCCTTCGAGCCCGAGCAGGTGCAGCGACCAGAGACAGACGAACACTTGACTATGCATTTTGACGGATCGTTCACACTAAAGGGAGCTGGGGCTGGAGTGGTTCTAACCTCACCTTCTAGCGACATCCTCAGGTATGTAGTTCAATTATATTTTCCAGCCGCTAATAACACTGTTGAAAATGAGGGTCTCTTGTCCGGAATGCGAGCAGCCTTCACACTTAGGATTAAACAACTATTGGCAATAGGGGACTCGCTACTAGTCGTAAACCAGGTGCAAACGGAGTTTTAGTGCTCTGACCCGACAATGGCAGCATTCGCTAAAGTGAGAAGGCTAGAGCGACGTTTCATCGGTTTTGAGGTCAAGCACGTCCCTCACAACGACAACTTCCTAGCCGATGAGTTGGCCCGATCGAAGTCTTTGAAGAAAGGTTCCCACGACCATCCACCGCGGTCTCAGGCCAAGCTGAAGGGGATGCTCTGCTCGGAAACGGAGCACCCGAGGCAACACCTTTGGAGGCAACGTCTCCTTCAGTGCTATCGACCTCGGACAGCCATCATGTGGTCGTTCTGCTCTATTTGGGTACGATCTGGATGGATCAGATCTTGGACTACCTTCAGAATCAAGCACTCCCTGAAGATGATACTCCCTGGTAGAGGGACGCCTTTACCGCTGAGGGAGTAATGATCTTTTACTGAAATACATCACTCAGGAAGAAGGGAGCACGGTGCTTTCTGATATCCACGGAGGCATATGTGGTAGGCACGTTTCATACCGCACCCTGTTCGAAAAAGCGTTCCGGTAAGGATTTTATTGGCCCACTGCCCTCCAGGATACATGCGAGCTGGTGAAACAGTGCGAGTCGTATCAGTACCACGGCCGAAATACCAACCTACCAGCCCAGACACTGCGAACTATACCACTCTCTTGGCGTTTCGCTATCTGGGGGCTCGATATCGTGAGACCGTTCCCTAAAGCCCCAGGTGGTTTTGAGTTTCTGTTCATGGCAATCGACAAATTCACTAAGTGGATCGAAGTCGAGCCCGTCAAGAAGATCAACGCCACAGCCGCGATTAAGTTCAAACGAGGGCTGGTAGTGCGGTTTGGCAATCCAAACTTCATAATTACGAATAACAGAACCCAGTTCGCCAGTAGTGTTTTCCGAGACGACTGCGAAGAGATAGAGACTAAGGTTTGCTATGCGTCTGTGGCTCACTCTTAAAGCAACAGACAGGTCAAAAGGGCGAATGGGATGATACTACAAAGGATCAAAACTCGAGTCTTCGACCAGCTTAAAAGCTATTTGAGACGCTGGGTGGACGAACTCCCCACAGTACTCTGGTCGTTACGAACGATCCCTAGCCAGGTCATAGCTGAAACCCCTTTTTTCCTGGTTTTTGGCGTCGAAGCAATGCTCCCCTTTTAAATCGCCCTTCAGTCGCCCTGAGTCAACAATTACTCAGATAACGACTAGGTGGTATGATGGGAGGATGATATAAACCTGATCGAAGAGTTCCGCGATTGCACTCTAATTCGAGCCTCCCGTTATCAGTAGACCCTCAGACGCTACCACGATCGAAAGGTGCGGAAGCGAACACTGGTCGTAGGCGATCTCGTCCTTAGGCAAATCTAGAATAAGACCAGTTGGAATAAACTCTCCCCCAAATGGGAGGGACCCTACAAAGTGGTCGCCATCACCCGACCTGGCGCAGTCAAGCTAGCCATGGAGGACGGCCGTGAATTACACAACTCTTGGAACATCGCCTTGTTACGCAGGTTCTATGTGTAGGGTCACTCAAAGATGGGCTTGTCTTTCTACTTTGTAGGACCTTTCAGACGAGCGTGGAATACAGCTTGTAAGTTCTTAAATTAAAAAAAAAATCCAGACTCTATTTTGCAAGACTTCACAACCAAGCCACGGGCTCTCGACACATTGATTCTCCGACCACCTCACGCGACCATGCTCGACGGCCACTACAGAACTTAGTGACCAAGATGCCAAACAACTAGGAGGCCGGAGACAATGACCACAAGGTCACAAGTCCTTGCTAGGGCCTTGCACTACTCGCCCCTGACGGACTTGCCGAGCCGTGCATTGTTTCGCGCACCAAGAACCTGACTAGCGTGCGGAATAGAACAAGAACAGGCGTTCAACCCCCACACTTTCATTCATGGAAAGGTTAGGTTACAGGTCGACTAGTTACATCCGATCGGACTAACTATCCTATTACATGCTTGCCCTATCCTTCCTGACTCAAACGGCTAGCACAAAGTTGACAGAAAGGATCCATCGAACTCTTGCCTCTATTTGCCCTTGAATGAGTCAAGGAACCTCTTATACTCCTCTCTGGAGCGACAACTTACCACTCCGGGAATCGAACGACAACTAGCATAAAGTTCAGGGAAGGTGGTCGATGCAAAAACCCTGCTGGGGCTGCTGACCGGCGTCGGCGCACCCTGCAAACCTTCCTTCCGTTTTATCTCTAACTCTTCCTCTTCATCGATCTCCTTCTCCAGAAGGTCCCAATCGACCCCCTCCTCGTCATCAGAGATATCGATGACCTCAGCCGAGGGATCCGCCCGGGTAGGAGATCGAGACGGACTGGCAGGGGACGACCTTCTTTGGAAAGGCGTGAGTTCGATGGTCGCTGGCTTCAACCTCGCAAGCATACCCGCAACAACCATTGCCTCCGGAAGCACCACGGCGAGCCGATCCCGAGCCGGAGGCGACTCTGCCCCCGCCGAGCTGTCTGTGATCATCGACCTCTCCGGCGATGAAGGAGGGGAGTACGCCATGGCCTCAGGGCCTGCAAACACTACGGAGCAGAACGCGGGACGGGATGGAGGCGAATGGACTCTAGGCACTAAAGGTTTGAGCGTGAGAGGAAAGGCGAGGGGGTGGGTCGAAAGTCCATCAAGCACTCCTTTTTTAAACTGCAGCGACAACCCAACCAGCGCGGCCTTTGAACCGCTCGAAACCCGAGGGGCGCACAGAAGGAACCAAGAGTCCTTCAGGACCCATGGTAATCAATATCTCTCTCTTGTACCCTCTTTTTTCCCTCTCTGGACATTTAAACCTCCCCACGTGACACGAAGTTCAAGTTGCACTCTGAGGACTGACGGCGTCAATGACCACTCCCTAAGCAGACTACGTCTGCCCGGGGCCCAAGTGGTGTGACCAAGCCGGACAACGGTCACGAGGGCTACTGTTTGGGGGCTACTGTTGATGTATTGAGTAAATGGGTACTCTGGCAAACGGGTCCTGCGAGGGATATAACGGCCAGAGACATATATTTCCTAAAACTGGTCGATCTCGCGACCAGGGTATGGTCCCCACGACCAGTACAAGGCATACACGGCCAGTCTCCCTGCCCCATCGCATAAACCCGCGACCGGCCTCACTGGTCGCAGGGCTGGATCTGACACAGTCTGTCCAATCACATTTATTAACATCCACTCAAGTGTTTTTCTTCTCCAGACGCCAACTCTAGTGGACGAAGTCATGGATGGCGCAGAGGGGCATTGTCCCGTTTTGTAGCATTAAATGCTACGGAGTGAGACTTTTGCAGATCGATGTGGCGCCGCACGACAGACGGGACATTGTCAGCTAACTGATCAAGCAAGTGGTCGGAGACGGCATAAGGGGGCATTGCCCCATCCCGTATCATTAAATGCTGTGGAGTGGGACTTTGCAGACTAGCACAGCGGCGTACGGCGATGAGATATACAGAGCCCTCCGAGCAAGTGGACATGCCTGGTCCTTCGTAATGATGGTTTGTGTTAGATATTAGGATGAGCCAGATCTTCTATTTGGACCTACATGTAAGTTCTCCTCCTCCCTACTATATAAAGGGACGAGAATCTCGTTTGTAGAGAAAAGGGCAGATCAAGTCTAGCAGCCAGCTAGAACTACCTCTGTAACCAATTGAGATCCTCCACAACACAACACACAGGATGTAGGGTATTATCCTCCGGGAGGTCTAAACGTGTATAACTCCCTATGTCCCTGAGTCTATCGTACACGCACGCATCAATTTCTGGAACACCGTTCACGCATCCGCTGTCTAGCATACCCCGAAATCATTGTCAGGGACTAACCCTCGACACCTCTACGCTATCTTATGCTAGCTGTGACATTGAATCAAAGATGGTTAAGCTAGTGGATTTAGTTATCATATGGTAACATGTATCAACATCTCGGCCTAAGTTTGTGCCTGCAATAAATAATTGTGTGAAGCCATCTGCCCAATTATCCTTTTTTTGCCGCACACCTGTCTGTTGATTAATCCCACAACCACAAATCATTCACTATATTTTTAATACATAGGCGTGCATGCCGGGACTAAGCTGATACCTATAAGCAAAGATTGAGCCAAGCTGCCTACCCTGAACCCAATCGATGGAACCTTGAATCTATCTTGTGAACCATGACATTTTTTTTCAAGAATGACTCATGACCATGTTGAGCTGGTTATGTTTCATTGCCCTTGGCATGTATATATATTCTAAATAAATAAAATATACATTAACTCTAATTATTGGACCACTTAAATGATATAGTTATTGTTCCTTGGACTTATTTTATCACACGCACCACTCGTAACCTTGCAGGTTGTCAAGGTTGCAGACTTTGGGGTAGCAAGGGTTAAAGACCAGTCAGGAGTTATGACTGCAGAAACAGGAACATACAGATGGATGGCTCCTGAGGTTGCTTTTACCATTTTGCTTGTTATTGAGGCGTTATAATGTTTTATTCAAGATTACTAAGTGATTCTATGTCCTTTTTAAATAAATCAAGAATATGTTTTTCTTCGAGCAGCTTACCATAACCTAAGCTATTGTGATACATTTCATTATCTTTTTATTATTTTTCTTGAACTGCAATAAGGCTGCTGCACCCATTCTAGCATGTCTGAATATAACTTTTTTACTTGGTCTGCTGTAATTATTGCTGTTCCCATATAAGATCAGTTTAAGAATCGCAAAAACAAATCCTCACAATACCAGAAAGTACCCTTGAAAAATCCCAAGAGCCTTTTGTGAGATGGAACTGCTGATCTCAGCCAGAGTAACGCAGTGCTTTACTTGTCAAACTGAAGTTACTTCGGCAGGTTCAGTAGAACATGCCAGATAGTTTTGGTTTGTTGGGGTTATTGAGTTCCTTAGGTGTCATATGGATGTGCCATCTTCACTATGCACTTGAGCTCTGTGCCATTTAAGAGGAATACCACCTATTGTTTTTGTAGCATCGTTTTACTAGAAATACTTGCAGGTCATTGAGCACTTGCCCTATGATCATAGGGCAGATGTTTTCAGTTTTGGGATAGTTCTTTGGGAACTGCTGACTGGAAAGGTTATCTTCTCTCGCTAGCATTTCGTTGTAAGACATAATAGTAATGCAGAGTTGTTGTCCTTAGCTGATTGTTGACTTGGCATTTTCCTTCCAGCTTCCTTACGAAGACATGACACCTCTTCAGGCAGCAGTTTCTGTCGTTCAAAAGGTATCGTGACTTAACACAATTACTGTGGTTTGTCAGAAAAAAACTTGCTGTTATTATACTACATATCAATTTGCAGAAAGAGAAAACTACAAACAACAGGCTAGATCTAGGTTTGATTTGGAACGCTGGAAATTTTTCTGAGTCTTGCGGGAGTTGAACTGCTGCTTGTGAAATTGCTGGAGAGTACCTATGATCCAAACAGGTCCCTAGTATGCAGGCAAATTTGGAATACTGATAATAAGCTAACCCCAACTTTTCTGCTCGCAGGATCTGAGGCCTGTTATTCCTGCTGATACTCATCCTATGCTTGTGGATCTACTTCAGAGATGCTGGCAGAAAGATCCAGCCCTAAGACCAACCTTTGCAGAGATTCTAGATATACTGAACACCATGAAGGAGGTTTGTTCACGGAAAGATCCACACATCTCCCCTGTTTTCATTTTCATCTTGATTCACACACTTCGTTGCCAGGTGGTTCGAAGTTCCGGGCACCACAAGAGACATCCAGGTCGATCTCACTCCGGGCAGAGGCGAGGCTGTTGATGCGGCAGTTTTTGTTTAGTGTTCCACGCCTTTGTTTTGTTTTCCTTTTCATTTTTTCTTTGATAGCAAGGTTATGTTTTTAGTCATCCAAAAAACTGTTATCGGTAGGTCAGTGATAATTTCAGAATATAGTCTGATGAGTTTGTTACAAATTTGAGTAATCTTGCAAGAGTTGCACCACTTTAAAGTTTGAAGGGCATATGTATCGGTCTAAACCTGGCTTTTCCTTTCCCTTCTGCCGAAGAAACATTAATTTAGTATTCCATGTCTGTAGTTGTAACATCAACGTTCCAATTGAGTAAAGGGAGGTTCTACAAAAGCTTAATTCAATTGTTTTAGGAAAAGAAATAACATAACGAAGATACCTTTGTTCAAAGGTAGTAGATTTCTTCTTGAAAGGAAGACATCAAAGTAAAAAAAAGAAAGGCGTGGAATTTGTTTCATCCATCTAACACCGTGGTTTTCTTGGCTATTTCAAAGAAAGAATTAGGAAAACATAACTTGTTTGGTTTGAGGGAGAGTGCGCTATCAGGTGAAAAGTATACTTGAAAGCTACCCCTCCAACATAACTCACAACTATATATAATTGACGCTTTGAAAATTGCAGTTGAATCTGACTAACTGGATTGTGTTCTATGCCAAGATAGCCTTAAAGAAACAGTCAAGCATCTTTTCTTTGGCTGTTCTTTCTCTCAATTGTGTTGGGTCCCTGCAAATCACATGGGACCTTTCTTTGTCATTGCAAGATATGGTGAAGCTCCAGAGAAGGCAATTTCACTTTGATTGTTACATGGAAGTGATTATCTTAGCAGCTTGATCCATCTGGATCCACAGGAATAACATCATCTTCAATGGTGGTTCCCTTTCTTTCCCTGGTTGGAAGAAGGATTTTAGGGCTATTTTTTCTTTGGCTATGTATCAAGCCAAACCTTCGCTGAAACTTGTCATGCAGCAGTGGATCTCTTTGTTGTAATATTCCTGCTCCCCCCCCCCCCCTCCTCTTGTACAGCTCTCATGTACACACCTTTTTAATATATACACAGTAGGGGTTTTCTCTCCTGTTTTCCGTAAAAAAAAATTGTAGTTGAACAAGTTTACTTTTTTGTCTACAGCCAGAGTATCTAAGCTTTAATATCAATTCCTCTTTGTATGTTGAGATCGAACATTAAATTGAATGTTAGTTTCATAATGTTTGAAAATGGCATGAGTTGTTTTTTCTTGAATATTAGTTCCATAATATTACATTTCTACTATACTTTGTAAATGTGTAACGATGAAAAGGAGTGGTCAAAGGTACATAATGTAGACAATGCCGATGTTCGGAAGGAGTGGTCAAAGGTACATTTGTAAATATGTTTTTAGGTGGTTTTCATGTTTCCACTAGTGTGTGGTTTCCACTGCATATTTCCCCATTACGATCTAAAAAAACAGGTGTAAAATGTTGGATACTTTGTCTTGCAAATTGTTGACATTCCCCTTGTTTCTTTCGATGATTTAAGTTGTCCGAATAGTTGCATCATCTATACTCCTATAAAATGTATCAATTATGGCAGATTCGGTCGATTTCTATCGTCCACCCGAGTTGATTAAATGTTACCGTGCAAAGTTGAACCCATTCATCATTCCAAAAATACTTTTAATATCTCATTATTTGCCTTCCATACCTAAATATCAAATATTTGTCTTCCATACATGCATTGTCTTCTATATCTAGATGTCTAATATTTTGTATCTATACATTCGCCATTGGGTTTGTCCAGAGTGACAAGGACATCGCTCCTTCGGATACGTGCAACACAAATAATTCTCCTCAAGACATACAAGGGCCAATTATAAAAGCACGTGTGAGACAATTAAGCTACTAGATGAACTCGTTCCTCACTGTTCATATTTTCTTGATAAAGGATGGGATGTTACTAACTTCTTATGATGTTTTGTTACTTTGGAATATGGAAGAAGCATCACAACATCATCTGAACATAATCCCTCGAAGGCCAAGTATAATTAGGTTCAAAGTCATTCTCAAGTCCGACTCCAAATTCGGTTCAGAGTTTGTGGATAGTACATCAATAAAGTGGGTATAGCTTTCGCATACGGAGTTCAATTGAGTCGTTCTTGGACTTGCTGGAAAGCTTATGACGAGCTATTTCTAATGGATCTAGTCCCACCCTAGATTACTTAGAAATCAATTAGAGTTGATGAAATAATGTGTTGCATCACCGTTTTGGGCCTTGTCGGGCCTTGTAAGTGTGTCGTGATCCAAGTACAGGTTGTGTGCACCCCTCCCCATGGCCACACAACCCTAGGTCGACCTCCTCATGTCCCCCTTGTATATATTCGGTAGCCATCATAGGTTAGAATAGGGTTTTGCTTAGATTATTCTATTTTAGATAGTTTCACCATACATCGGTTTGTGAAACCCTGACCCATGTTCTTCATCGATAATTAGTAATATTTTAATTGTATCTATCGTGTTCTTGCTTGTGTTTTTTATTCGCTTGCAAGAAAAGCCTTCTTGGCAAGGTCAACCGCATTTGGCACTGTGATAACTACAGAGTAGTAGTGTAGCGGTTGTGATAGTTCTCAATCTGTTATGTTCAGAGCCTTTGAATCATCAACGTCGAAACTCCACCAAATTGACATATCACATTACCTTTTGGAAGATTGGACAATACTTCCATCAAGTGACATCAGAGCTTTGGTTGCCTATTAGGTAATCTTGTTTATTCCCCTTTGTTCAGTTGTATTCCATCACCTAGAGTCTAGAAAATCTCCCCATAAATAGATTTAGATCTTAGTCCTTTCGCTGTCCAAAATACTTTGTGCCTTTCACAATTATGTTTTCAATTTTTGTGTTGTTGAGTTCAAGTCCATTGCTGGTATCTTTGTTGTTGGTCTAGTCATTGTGTTCTAGTTTCTAACATCGAGTCTTTCCTGGTTTAGTCGTTGTGTCTCTTGGCTTGCCCTAGGTTGCTTCGAATGCAATTAGGGTTTTGTCTACTGTAGTTGAGATTTTTTCACTAGCCACTTCCACCACCTACTCGAATTCGATCCCTTACTCGGGTTTGACCACCTATTTGGATTCAACCTCCTATTCAGATTCGACCCCCTACTCAGATTCGGCCACTGTCGGTGACATGGGAACCAGGGGTCCCCGAGTCCCGAGGCCAGAACAGCAGAGTGCCACGTGGCGCCCTCCCTCGGGGGTTATCTCCTCGAGGTCCGAGAAGACCAAGTCCCGGGAGAGGGTGCTCGGGGCCATGCACAGTGGTCCTCGAGTACCCGAGTTCCCCGATGACCCGAGAAAACCAAGTCCCGGGAGAGGGTGCTCAGGGTCATACACAGTGGTCCCCGAGCACCCGAGTTCCCGGATGACAAGAGAAGTTAGTTCCGGGAGAGAGTGCTCGGGGTCGTGAACAGTGGCCCCCGAGCACCCGAGTTCCCCGAGGAACCGAGCAGTCAAGTTCCGGGAGAGAGTGCTCGGGGCCGTGAACAGTGGTCCCCAAGCACCCGAGTTCCTCGAGGACCAAGAGAGGGCATATCCGAGATAGAGTGCTCGGGGCTGTGAACAATAATCCTCGAGCACTCACAGTTCCCCGAGGCCCTGAGAAGTCCTTCACCGGTGGTCCCCACAAGGGCTCAGCGGTGAGGTGTCAATTGGTGAGAGGCCCGATGCTGCATTTAAGAGGGTGCGTGGCCTGTCACTTCCAACCACTTCCCCCACGCTTGCTGTCAGTCCCTGCCACGGTCTGGCAGGAAGGTGTGGGGACATTTAATGTGCGGGTCCCATCGCGCATCATCCGGCGCGCCTCGGGATAACGTCGCAGGGCTCGAGGTGCAATGCCTACCGCTCTACTGTGTCAGGCTCACTCTGACCGGGCGGGCACGCGGGGCTGCTCGGTGGCTGCCCGGTGGGCCCTCCCCGCTGCGTCCGGTTCAAAGCAGAATGATGACGAACAAGATCGGACGGAGGGGGAGGGGGCATTTTCAACCCTCCCCGTCACCTCGAGCTGCAGCCCATGATGGTTGATTTTCATTTATAGCGCCTTGGAACTTGCGCCATCCTTTCTGGGCACGCTACCCGCCCCGACAGGTACAAATGAGGGGCGGGCTCCCTAGAGAGAAAGACATCGACGGGTTTTTGAGAACACTAAGACAGAGCCTGAAGAACACATAGAATGGAGATCGACAGAACACATCGGACGAACTCCGGTCAACAACGACGGAGGAAGCACGAAGCTCTAAACTTAGACAAACAATCTTGTAACACAACAGATCCTTAGAGAGACATCCTTAGAGCATTTATAGCATACACACAGGAGTAGGGTATTACGCTCAGTGCAGCCCGAACCTGTCTAAAAATCCCCTGAGCATTTACTTCCTCCTGCATCCGATCATTCCACTCCACCTGCATCTCATTTACTCCCATTTACTTCCCACACGAGGCGGGTTCAGAATCACCCCCCCCCCCGGCCGAATCTCAAAGGGGGTCCCTCCGGATCCCCACTTGAGGAGTTCACCCTCCGACAGCCACCTATTTGGGTTCAACCTCCTACTCGAATTCAACCACCTCGGGTTCGACCTCCTACTTAGATTTGCCCCACAACCTAACTGAACCCATCTGTTTCGGATTACTCCCAAACACTCCATGCACTCATCATATCGTGTCCTTCTAGACAAAGTCCGGGTAGAATTTTCATAGCAGAAAGAGAAGCTAGACAAAGTTCAGAGAGAGAGAGAGAGTATCTTTTAATTACCTTTATACCCCTGCTCTCCGAAAAAAGTTTATGACCCGCTCACCTCATAAGACATAAAAAAGGTAGTAGAAGAGATTTGAGCTTGTGTCACATTCACACAAAAAAAGAGAAAACAAAGGAAAAAAAAGAAACCAAGAAGCAAAGAGTGCCAAAAAGGGAGTACAAAAAAATTCAGAAAGAAAAATTTAGTTTGCATTGTTCCTTTGTGCTTATATCATATTTTTGGCTTGCTTGAGCTAGTTCTAGGCACACGTTCGGGTCATCAACTATGATAAGTACCATGGACTTTTATTTAGCTTTGCTAACCTGAATTCATTATTACTATTTCTTGCTACTAAATATTGTTTGTTTGAGCTCCACATTTCCCTTGATCGGAACAGATTTTCCCTTGCAACCACCCCACTCGCACCCGTTAAGGTATCACGAACCAACCATCGGTTGTGCCACCTATTGTGATTGGTAAGAACACTAGCAAGTGCATGGTAATTGGTAAGATGTTTGAGAGTGTGTGATTTCATCTCCATCTCCACCACCTAGTAGTTGATAGGGATATTATATGTTTGTTGTCTCCTATTTGCTACTAACCAAGGTAGGTAAAATGTTTGAGGAGATGCGGGACTCCATGGGGATTTATGGACAGAAGATCGATGACCTGGTTGAGAGTATCAACATTCAAACTGAGAAGATAGATGAGATGCAACAAATGCTTTAGAGCCATGAGTTCCGACTTCATCATGTTGATGAAGCACTAGGTTCTACTAATCGCATTATTATCAATTTCACAGATAGGTTGAACAGGATGGAGCCACACATTCCAAAGCAGCGCCCAAGATGACATGGTGTTTTATGGCGCCAATGGTCATTCCAATGGTGCAAATGGATATTGGAATGAGGTGTCACAAGTTGAGTTTTCTGGTGAACATGAGGAGTCTATCGTGGATGATTAAATTTTTAGGCAAGAACATGACGCCAATGCTGCCCTTGCTACCCAAGATGCATGACAAAGGAATTGACTTAACTTCAACCGTCAAGGCATGAGAGGTAATAATTTTTAGCAACATAACACATGTGTTAATGATGACCCATTTGCTAAAGTTATGTTCACCATACCATCTTTTACGGGTGTTTATGATGCTAAAATATATCTAGATTAGGAGATAATGGTAGAACAAAAATTTAATGCTCACCTACTTTCTAAAGTGCATAGAGTTAGGCAAGCTACTAGTCAATTTAAAGATTTTGCCATCATCTAGTGGAATAATGTATGCAACGATAGATTAGCATCTACTACATGGGATGCTTTAAAGGTAGCTATGTATAAATATTTGTTCCACCCTCTTTTAAACGTGATTTGTGTAAGAAATCGCAGCGCTTAAACCAAGACAGTAGATAGGAATATTATCAGGAGCTACAAATTAGTATATTGCGTTGTGATATTATTAAGGACGAAGAGGCTTCTATGGAATGTTCTTATGGAGGGTTAAGGAATAAAACTCAGGACATAATTGATTACAAAGAATATGATAGTGTTCTTAGATTTTTTCCAACTTGCATGTTTGGCAGAAAAAGAATTACAAGGATGACAGCAGAGGCTGAGAAACAATTTTAGAAGCACATTTACACCAAGATCAATGCCAGAACAAGTTAAAATAGCCCCACCTCCCGCTACACGGTCTGTTGCCCCCTTCTCGAGTAGGGTGCGTTCAACAACACCTCTGACTTCATCACATGCACCTGAGGTAAGAAAGTCTACTAGTGTGCTGTCTCCAGTCAAGATCTTTTATTCGGTTGCTTCCACGAGCCGTACAACTGGGATTGTATGCCACCTTTGTAAGGGAATGAGCTACATTATGAAGTATTGCCTAAGTCAGCGAGCGTACATTGCAACAGAAGATGATGGCTATGTAAGTGCTAGTGATGTTGAGTAAGATTATGTTCTTATAGCTAACCATACATGTGATGAGGACAAATATGAGACAAATAGTGAAAGTGAGGAAGTTTTGGGTGCCACTGCCATGGATAATTATAGAACCCTCATTGTATATCAAGTGCTAAGTAGTCAAATGGAGCAAGAAGAAAAGCTCTAATGATATAATTTATTTTAGATGTTCCTCATACTCAAAGATTGTCGTGTTCGTGTCATTATTAATGGAGTTGCAACAACTTGATAAGTTCAGATTTGATTAATAACCTTTGATTGCCAACAAGGACACATCATCATCCTTACCACATTTAATAGTTCAACAATAACTTAAGGTGAAAGTAATGCTAATAGCTAGGGTGCATTTTTACATTGGTTCATACCAGGATTGTGTTGATTTTGATGTAGTGTCCATGCAAGTTTGTTCACTTTTATTAGGATGACCATGAGAGTTTAATACTATTGCAACACATCATGGTAGAAGTAATAAGTACACCCTCATGCATAAAGGATAGAAAATAACTTTGCTATCTTTAACCCCTACTAAAATTGTAAAAAGTGAAAAAGAGGCAGCTGAAAATGAGAGAAATGAGCGTGAGCATGAATCTAAAATCAGCAAGTAGCAAAACATGTTTTTCCACCCAAAAAGGACAAAGAGACACCAAGTTCTAAGTCCGATAAAATTAAATTGAAAGGGTGTGTTATGCTTGCCACTAAATCTGAACTTGCTAAAATTTATGATAATGAGCTGCCATGTTGCGCTTTGATATGCAAAAATGTTTTGTTTTCAATTAAGGATATATCTAGCTCTTTGCCTCCTGCTATTGCTAATCTTTTGCAGGAGTATGTTGACGTATTTCCATCTAAGATATCCTCGGGATTACCACCTATTCGAGGGATCAAGTATCAAATTGATTTGATCTCAAGATCAACTTTGTCAAACTGTGCTGCATATACGACCAATCCAGAGGAGACTAAGCAAATTCAGCGACAAGTCCAAGACCTTTTGGACCATTGGTACGTATGAGAAATCCTTAGTCCTTGTGCTATTCTTGTTATTTTGGTTCTAAAAAAGACGGTAGTTAGCGTATGTATGCTGATGGTAAAGCCATTAAGATATCCTATCCTTAGGTTAGATGAAAAACTTGATGAGTTGAGTGGTTATATAATTTTTACTAAAATTGACTTGCGAATTGGATACCACCAGATTAGAATAAAACTTGAAGATGAATAAAAAACTGCATTTAAAACTAAGTTTGACTTGTATGAGTGGTTAGTGATGCCTTTTGGGTTAACTAATGCACCTAAGTATTTTCATGTCATTGATGAACGTAGTTTTATGTGTTTTCATTGAAAAATTTGTGGTGGCATATTTTTTATGGTATCTTGATTTATAGCAAGTCACATAAACTACATTTTGATGATTTACATGTTATTTTTAAGGCTTTGAGAGATACATGTTTGTTTGGTAACCTAAAAAATTGCACCTTTTGCACGGATCGAGACTTTTTTCTTATCTATGTTGTTACTCCACAGGGAATAGATGTGGATGAAGCAAATGAAGCCATAAAGAGCTGATCAACTCCTAAGACTATCACACATGTGAAGAGTTTTTGTGGTCTTGCGGGATTCTATCGTTGCTTTGTGCGAGATTTCAGCACCATAGCTACCGTATTGAATGAGGTGACAAAGAAACTAGTGGCTTTCAAATGAGGACCTGCACAAGAAAAAATATTCAAGTTGTTGAAAAAGAAGCTCATCCATGCTTTATTTCTCCAACTTCCAGATTCCGGTAAGACTTTTGAGTTATAATGTAATGCTAGCGAGATTGGAATTGAAGGTGTGTTAATTCAAGAAGGTAAACCAGTTGCTTATTTCAACAAGAAATTAAGTGGGCTAAGTTTGAATTATTCTACCTATGATAAAAAATTGTATGCTTTAGTTCATGGCTTGAAACTTGTCACCATTATCTGTGGCCTAAAGAATTTATTATATATTCTGATCATGAATCAGTGAAACATATTAGACATCAAGCTAAACTGAATAAACAACACTCTAAATGGGTAGAATTTATTGAGGTATTTGTATATGCCATAAAGCATAAGAAATGTAAGGACAATGTGATTGCTGATGTATTTTCTAGGCATTATACCATGTTAGATCAAAATATTTTTAGTTTAGGGACCATTAAAAACTCATATGCTACTGATTTGAACTTTAAAGATGTGCTTGAACATTGTAACGAAGGGAAAATATGGAATAAATATGTGTTGAATGATGGATTGCTCTATCGTGCTAACAAGCTATGAATTTCAGCTAACTCCGTTCATCTTTTGTTGTTACAGGAGGCTATGAAGGAGGTTTGATGTCACATTTTGGAGAAAAAAGATTGAATATGTGCTGGCCACCCACTTCTTTTGGCCAAAAATGAGACGCAACATCGAGCGCTACGTGTCACTCTGCATTACTTGCAATAAAGCTGAGTCCCATTTAAATTCACATGGCCTTTACATACCTCTTCCTACTCCTTGTGTACCTTGAAAGAATATTTCTATAGATTTCATTTTAGGGTTGCCTAGGACAAAGAGGATGAGGGATTTTGTGAATTCATTTTCTAAAATGACATATTTTATACCTTGTCACAAGAACAATGATGCTATAAACATAGCATATTTGTTTTTCAGGGAAATCATTCGCCTACATGGAGTGTAAAATACTATTGTATCGGATCGTGATGCAAAGTTTTTGAGCCACTTTTAGAGATTACTTTGAAATAAATTAGGGATAAAACTGTTGTTTTCTACTACTTATCATCCCCAAATTGATAGACAAATAGAGGTCATTAACCACACATTCTCCACCATATTGCAGGCTATTTTAAAGAATAACTTGAAGATGTAGGAATAGTGTTTATAACATATTGAGTTTACTTACAACAGGTCACTACGTTCCACCACCAAGATAAGTTCGTTTCAGGTAGTGTATGGATTTAATCCCCATGCTCCTATTGATTTACTATCTTTGCCCACTTCTGATAAACTTAATTTAGATTCTAAAAAGGGTATTTAATTTATTCTTAAGTTGCACAAAACAACTAAAGAGAATATAGAGTGCATGACTGAAAAGTATAAGGTTGCTGGATGTAAAGGTAGGAAAGAAAAAAATTTGAACCGGGTGATTTAGTTTAGTTGCATTTGAGAAAGAATAGGCTTCTAGAATTAAAAAATCAAAGTTGATGCATAGAGCTGATGGATCATTTAAGATAGTTGAGAAAATAAATGATAATATACAAATTGGATCTAACTGTGGATTTTGGAGTTAATATCATATTTAACATTTCAGATTTGAAACCATTTGTGTGAGAAGAATATGAGCTTGAGTCGAGGACGACTCCAATTTAAGAGGGGGGAGGATGATGAGAACATCACTCTTTTGGATACGCACAACACAAATAATTCTCCTCAAGACATACAAGGGTAAATTACAAAAGCATGTGCGAGATAATTAAACCATCAGGTAAACTCGCTCCTCGTTATTCATACTTCTTGGTAAAGAATGGGATGCTACTAATTTCTTGTGATGATTTATTGCTTAGGAATATGGAAGAAGCATCGCAACATCATCTGGATATCACCCCTCAAAGGTCAAGTCTAATCAGGCTCAAAGTTATTCTCAAGTTGGACTCCAAATTCGGTTTGAAGTCTGTGTAGAGCACGTTAATAAAATATATATAACTTTTACATATGGAGTCCAATTGAGGTATTCTTAAACTTGCAGGAAAGCTTATGACGATTCATTTCCAATGGATCTAGTCCCACCCTTATATTTCTTAAAAATCAATCCGAGTCGATGAAATAAGAGGCTGCATTACTGTTTTGGGCCTTGTAAGCGTGTTGGAGTCCAAGTTCAGATTCTATGCACCCCTCCCCACATCCAGACAACACTAGGTCGACCTCCTCATGTCGCCCTTATATATATATATATATATATATATATATATATATATATATATATATATATATATATATATATATATATATATATATATATATTCAGTATCCGTCATAGGTTTGATTTAGTTTTTACTTAGATTATTTTATTTTAGACAGTTTTACCGTACATCGGTTTGTGGAACCTCAACTCATGTTCTTCATCAGTAATTAGCAATATTCAGATTATATCTACTGTGTTCTTTCTTATATTCTCGATTCACTTTCAGAAAAAGCCTTCATGGCAAGGTTATTCTATTTTAGATAGTTTCACCGTACATCAGTTTATGGAGCCCCAAATCATGCTCTTCATCGGTAATTAGCAATATTCAGATTGCATCTACCGTGCTCTTGCTTCTGTTCTCGATTCGCTTTCAGGAAAAGCTTTCTTGGTGAGGTCAACCATGTTTGGCATGATTGATAACCATGAAGTAGGGTATAATGGTTGCCATGGTTCTTAATTTGTTCTGGTCAAAGCCTTTGAATTATCAACATCAAAATACCACCAAATCGACTTATCACATTACCTTTTTAAAGATCAGCCAATACTCCATCTTTCTCACTTCGCCTACCACGCTGAATTTCTATAGAGGGTGCGAGCACGATATCGATGCACTGCTCCGCTGCGTTGTATGCCCTCGTCACCCCTCTGATCCTCTAAACTGACGCCCTGACCCACCAGCGCGACAACAATATCAGTGAAGCTAGCACCACACCACACCGTAACAGTGGTCTGCTCCACCCACGACCTCGCCACCACACCGATCCTATGATTGTTGTCCAAGTCTCTCTCATCTTACACTTCCTTGTCCCCTATGCTGTGCCTCCACATCCCCACATAGAAAAACATACCACAGTCTCTGAAATGTTGAGATACTCAAGACTAGACAGCAAACTGGCAAAGAGCGCCATTTGTAAGGGTTCGTTTGGTTGCCCGCATGACTCATATCTAGTGAGCCAAGCTGAGTTTAGTTAGCTGAGGAGATATAATAGAGTCTGTTTAGTTGGCTACAATACTCAGCTTAGCTGAGAAGAGATTGTATTTGATTTCTCGTATAAGAATATCATATGAAATGGTAAAAATATATATAAACGGAGCATTACAGAGGAACTTATTTTTTTTCACTAAATAAACTAGGATTAAACATATTTTTATAAATTATTACATCACATGATAATAATATTAGTGATTTTTTTTCTGATTTTTGGAATTTATTTGAGGCATAAAAAATTACTAGAAATTATAAAAGTATGTTTTTTTAAATTTTAATTAAATATTGGCTTAGACTTTTGAATCAAACTAATTAAAATAAGTTGTTAGTGAATTCTAGTTTGTTCAAAAAATATTTAGATTTTTTAATCACTCTTATACTCTCAAATAAAATCAAGAGTTAAATAAAAAATATAAATATTTGAGCAAAACAAGCGAACTAAGTACCAGGCGTGAGCACGAGCAAACGTACGCACCGAACGAGCTTAGCCCGGCGGAAACGAAATCGAAATTCATTTTTTGGAGCCAGACTCGTACAGTGAATTTACACGGCTCCTGACAGACGCGCTCACGCAAGTAGGCAAACAAACACACCATCCCTGCACGCGCGGAGCCAGGTCAGGCTCCATGCAGTCTACCAAAGAAACAGGCCATAAGTGATGTCTTCCTTAAGCACATAAACTTTGTGGTATTTAGACTACTCAGTAGCCGAGACAAAGCAGCACAGTCGATACCTACGCATAGATATAAAAAATTTATATTAGTCAGCGGACCCATTCAGTAGTAGTGGAGGCATTACAATACATATGGTCATCCGGTAATATCACTGTCAGTTTTTTAAAAAACCGATAGCAGTAGCTCATTCGGTAAAAATCGGTACTAATAATTAAGTATAATTGCTGGCTCAACTATAAAATCGACAATGACATATTGGTCTTAAAAATTCATAAATGTTTTATATGGAGTCGGATGTTGATAAACTTTATATAAAAATTATATACGAGATCTACAACTTTATAGTTGATAATGTTTTTATTTGAAGAAATATATATGTCCAAATAATCATCCAAAAATTTATGCAGGAAAAGTTAAAAGAATAAATTACTCCATCGCCATAAATTTAAAAGTGAGGTGAGATAGTAAGGAAGTTTCGCACAAGAGGTGAGGTCGTGGGTTCGACTCCTACAAACTACTTGATCGTGTAATTTGTTATATTCGATGAATCAACTCCCACAGAAGCCACAAGAGTTCATTGGTTGAGTGCAATTTTCTTCGGTCCCAAAAACATCGGATTTGAGACCGAGTATGACTACTAGTTCGTAATATAAACCGGCAGTGGTAACTCTATTATTATCGGTTCCAAAAATAACAGTGATGCTACCGAGTATCACCGCTAGTTCCAAAACCAATAGTAATATTATTTTTTAACCAGAAATAATATTTTTTTTATAGTGAGGCCGACTATAACCAAAGTGAATAAAACAAGTATATCATGGTACATATGTTGTACTTAGATAAGTTATCATATACACTCTCCATTCAGAAATAGTAGACGTATTTTAAAAAAAATTAAATCTTGTGCCATTTGATTAATATTTAATCAAATCATAAGAATATCTAGTGTATAAAAATTATATAACTAGATTCATAATTTAAAATAATTTAACGCTATATAGGTTTTGTAGCTATAAATGATATATTTTATAAAAAAAATCTTAGTCAAAATTTAACTCCAAAAATAAAAAAATATACTTACTGTTTTTTTAAACGGTATATTTATTATTTCTGAATTGAAGGAGTACTTAGTTATGGACCCAGCTCGGACGTGAAACAAAAGGTATTGTTTTTACCTTTACATCCATCCAGATGTAATTCTTGCATATCAAATGCCATAACACGAGCATGCTCATAGTCATGGTCAGTACTGTCAGGACAGGAAGTGCATAGCGTTTGAATTGATTGATTTCCAAAAGAAGTACAAGAAAGAACCATTGAATGGATCTTTCTACACTTCAGCAGTAGGGTATTGTTGCACCAAAATGAACATTTGGACATTTCGAAAGATCCACCATGTGTACATTCCTAAATGACAAGGTTGCTACTACCACCAGGCGTCGGCTACCTTCGCAAACTCTTTTTTTTATATTATATTTTTTTAATTCTTCAAATTGCTATATCTTATTGTTTTTAAGTGGACTATATCAAAAATTAATTCTACATGTATAAAACACGTATACAGTTACTTAGTGTATTTAAACTGTTCAGTAATTATGAAAAGCAAAAATATTAAAATCTAGATAACCGGAGCCAAATTAAAAGGGACATAGAAACGCTCGGCGCGCAAGCCCAGCAGGCCCATCCCAGTACCCCAAAATTGAGGGAGGGGGGATGAAACCTAGCTCTGTTGCCTCTCGCGGACATACGCACTCCGCGCCGCCTCCGACCGCGCCCGTCGCCCCATTCGTCCGTCCGGGACTCGCTCCGCCAGCGACCCAAGTAATCTCGCACCGAACCACCCTCTTCGATCGATCTGTTTGTGTCTTGCGGTTTCTTCCTATAGGTGCAGGTCTTGGTTGTCGGGACGTCAGGTGCTGCGACGCCGCGGATTTAGTTTTGGCACAGTGACGATGCTAGTGTTGATGTGTTTGCGCGTCGCAACGAGCGTTAGGGTTTACTTGAACCGTTCCGGCGTGGTTTCTGTTCGGCTTTTGCAGCGTGGTTTGTGATGTATGGAGTGGAATACATAATCGACGAAAGACGTGGTTAGGAATTTGCTCTCGTTCCACATGCCTAGCAGTATTTCTCAAAAAGTACATATTTCCTCCAGTAGTTTGGTTATTTTAGTGTGGCCTCTACGCTCTGCTGCGTAGATTATCTAAAGGCATGGTGATGTTTTCTTTTTGGCATATACATGTTTGAGTTTTCTTTTATAGATTAATGGTGCCGTATCAATTAGATTGTTTGTTGATTTGTATCAATGGTTGCCGAGCTTCCCGGAGATGCATATTTAATCTCAATGATTTATCTCACCCTACTTAATCAGATGCTTGAATAATTTGGAGTACAGCACAAATGCATTATTGATACAAAAGTATTTGCCCTTCTAGCAAGGATGAACCAAATATTTGTTAATGCTGTACTTACCTTTTATTTCCCTCGTAGTATCTTTTCCCACTACATTCGTCCTGCTTACATATAGGTTTAGTGTGTGGATCAAGTTTCATATGAATTATGCATTGTCCCTGTACTTTTGTTTTGCCTTGGCATTGGCTGCATTTGGTGTTAGCTGCAGGCGGTTCGAATTAAGATTGTGTTTTTGTGAAATCTTGGTTCTGCTACTGCCTTTCATTTTTTATTCACGTTTTGAATTCACCATTCTATACATACGTGGTGTTTGGTTCTGTTGATTAACATTATATTGTCTCTTTGGTACAGTAAAAATGGTGAGACCTGCAAGTGAAGAAGCCTTGGTTCATGATGAAGTCGTCACCGATGATGTTGATACTGATGTGGAAGAATCAGATTCGGAAGATGATTCAGGGGAAGAAGCCCAGGGCAAGCCTTCTGACAAAGCTATATACAACAAGGAGGTCATTCTTGAGAAACTTGAGGACATAGCCTGGCCAGAAAATGTGAACTGGGTGCACAAGCTCACCATTGAGCACGATCAGGGGGAGAAAGTTGATGTGAACGATGATCTTGCCCGCGAGCTTGCTTTCTACACCCAAGCATTAGATGGCACTAGGCAGGCCTTTGAGAAGCTGCAGTCGATGAAGGTTCGGTTCCTCAGGCCAACAGACTACTACGCTGAGATGGTCAAGACAGATGCCCACATGCATAAGATCAAGGGGAGGCTCTTGTCGGAGAAGAAGAAGATTGAGGAGGCAGAGGAGAGGAAGAAGGCAAGAGAGTCTCGGAAGAGAGCAAAGGAGGTGCAGGCAGAGAAGAACAAGGAGAGGGCAAAGCAGAAGAAGGAGCAGATTGAGTCGGTCAAGAAGTGGAGGAAACAGAGGCAACAGGGGGGATTTGCCAAGGGAAATGATGATGTGCCAGATCTGAATTTTGAGGGAGAAGAAGGATTTAAGCAATCAAATAAGAAGAGGCCTGGTGTGTCTCCTGGTGATAGGTCTGGTGGTCTTGCTAAGCGAGGTAAAGAAGGTAAGAACAGGAGATCAAGAGATTCCAAGTTTGGGCATGGTGGTCGGAAAGGGCTGAAGAAGCAAAACACTGCTGAGACTACGAATGATTTCAGAGGCTTTAACCAGATGGGCGAGTCTCAAAACAAGAAGAGAAAGAGATTTTAATGCGATATCGCAAGAATTTGTGCCCAGTTCCTTTTGCCAATATTACTATTCTGGTTGCAACATTATTTTGCTGTGGTATGTTGTTACCAGAAGCAAATATTAGCTAAGGTAATAGTCTAGTGAAGTAGTTCAAACACAAGACTTCAATGTTTTACTTATATCTGGTGATGGTCCTTTTTATTATCGAATGCAGATGAATCTTGCCAACTCTGCAATTATCTTAAATAGTGTACTACCTCTGCCCTCTTTTACTTATCGTTTAGGACATCAATACGGTCTCCAACAAACACTTTTAACCATTACTTTTGACAACTACCTCTTGGTAAAAGTTGATAAAAATTAGATGATGTCAAAGTATTTTTCATAATAAATTCACTACTATCATTTTTATGTACCAAATCCTAATAATTTTGTGTATATTAGTACTCAAAATTTCTAAAGTTTGACTGCACGCATTCTAGAATGATATCTATTTGAGAACGGGGTAGTACTCAAGTTGCTGTTGTTCTTCCTGTTGTCTATTCTTTCTGTTTTGCTTTTTTTATTGCAGTATCCATGTGCAGCTAGAGTGAAAGGGAGAATAATAGCGGTAATTGGGTTTGTCTGTCGGTGAGCCACATCTCCCTTTCTCAGTTTTGATGACATTACAGTTTTCTCACTGCATTGATTGCGATGGAACATAAGAACTTGCTTTCTCACTGCATTTGATTGTGATGGAATTTAAGAATCTGTTTTCCTTGTTTGTCCTCATTGTCATTGTTATGGATGCCCACATGCAACTAGGATGTCATATTAATATTGAGGTTGTGCATGTAGCTACAATATACTTTGGGCATTTTCCAATGAGCTATACCGTTTGCCATAAAAACACATACCTATATTTTGCGAATTGCTCATTGTTGTCTAGTACAGTGCCGCACGTTCTCTGAAAAGTATTGCTTCTGCGAAACTTTTGATTTCTGTCTTTGTTGCAAATTATCGTCATGCCTGGCTTAGTTTTCCGTGAACAGTCACTACTGTATTTTTGCCATTCCTATGGTAGAGCTTTAATTTTGTTAAAAAAAATCGTAGATTGGTAAGGAACCTATTGTGGCACTATAGAACTGATTGTGCTGTCATAACTATCTGAACAGAAACTTAGATGACAAAGATATGTACTATTTTCCTTTTTCTGTGAGACTGACATGCACGTCTGCATCAGAAGAATTGTTTCTGTTTATTTTCGTCCTAATTCTCTATCCACTTCTCATCATCTTTTTCTTCCTTTTCTTTTTAAGATACACGTTCTATTTGTCCTGTATGGACAGAAATGGATGGCGTCTTTTTTGAGAATCGAATGGATGACTTCTTTTTTTTTTGAGGTTCAAAATCGATGCCTTGGTTTATAGCAATGATTGTTCATGATGAACGCTAGGCAGAATGAAAGCAACTCGTTGGGACTAAACTACCAGTCGAGTGACACCTTCCCTGGACCAGGTAGCGTAGCCACTCTTCCATATTTTTCTTTTTTTTTCCTGGCTGATATTTCTGATGGATCCAATTTCGTTGAACTTGATCTGTTCTGATCTAAGAACAAACTCGGAACCATCTGATCGCAAGGGATTGTTAACCATACGCTTGATCATGGGTTGCTATTTTAGACTATCTAGTCTAGATCGGACAAACTAAATACCGTTATTTTAGTTGGACGCCAGTTGGATGATGATGATTATGATCGTCGAAATTATGTCTAAACTTAAGCACCGATACTTTGATTAAGCTTTTATTCTTGCACGGGTGTTAGCTTGTGAGTTTGCAGTAGCTTTTTTATACTGAATTTTAATATCTTTACTATAAGTAACTTTACCAAAGTTGTTACTAACCTTGATCTGAGCTGTCTGATTTTGATCAGATGGCAATTGCATACAGCAATAGCAGATAACTGTGCTTCTCTCCAATACCAGTTATTACTGTAGAGGATTTGTCCCTGTATAGAAAAGAACCTCGAATGGGGTTTAGATTCTTAGGGCTCCTTTGGATCAAAAATTCTTGGAGGAAAAATGGAGGATCGGAATTCCTATAAAAAATAGTACTTACTCCGTTTAAGAATGTAAAATATATTTTATTTTAAAGAAGTTAAACATCATAAGTTGTTAACCGATAATTAGTAAAATTATATGTATTTTAATATACAAACTTTATTCCAATAGATTTGTATTTCAAAATATTTTTACTATAAGGTTGATTTTAAAGCAATCGGCAATATAATATAAGATAAATTAACGGAGGGGATACTGTTCATCCATTTGGAAGGGAGGATCGGAGAGGAAAAGTGGAGAAAAAAAATTCCTAAGGAGCCGATTCCGCAGGAAAAATGCAGGGAAGAAAACATCAAGTCGGAGCTCTTTTTTCCATTCCCGTCGCGTAGGATCGAGGCAAACCGAGCTTTCTGCTGCTAACGAACAACCAAATCGCATCGCCATTCCACTGGTTTCTAGCGAATGGATAAGAACGAACGTACAGAAGGAAGGACAAGAACTTACAAGAGGAGCATGAGTGGATGAGACAAGCTAATCACTGACGGGTGGCGCCCATACTTTGCTTGGTCCGCTGGTCAATGATTTGCATTCGACATTTTTATGAAACATGCTTGCATACGACATTTCTGAACTTGGTTTGATCTGGTAACTAGTTAATTTGTGTGCATGATGGGAATGGAACGTGTGACATGTTTCTTAGTTTGACAGCATCTGCAGGACAAAGATATTTCATTTGCGCTCAACCAAATTGCCGCGGGAATTGCATGCTTAACTAGGGCTGGTTTCGTACGTGTAAAGAGAGTGTAAACCTAGATTTGTTGCTAAAATTGAGCTGACTGGGAGGTCTAGATTTAGGTCACTCTGTATCATATAGCTCGAATCTGTTGACTGGAGTAAATTATCTACGGTGATTAAACATTCCGACTTCCAAGATTCTCTCTCCAATCATAGATACTTGTCCTTGATATAGTACGATCTTCAATATGTACTTTTGATTATTATTTTTAATTAGAATATATTTATACAATATAATAAGTTTATGATATTATGGAAGTACTTTTAGAGATAAATCTACACATATAATTTTTATGTTGTGAAATTTAATAGTTCAAAAGTGGACAAAGTTTCAAAAATTTGACAAGACTTTATTCAAAACGTCATATATTATAACGGTTAGTGAGTCTCAATCATATAAGAATAAGAGATTACATTACACTGGCACGTATATATGTACTTTGGTTGGCGCCCATGGCTAGACGAGGGAGCACATGCTGCGCCCATTGCTTCCTTCCTGCCCCCAAAGATGCCATCACTTTCTCTTCAATAATTTTCCAGTCCTTTAAAAGACCAAGGACGATGTGTTACCTTTCATTCATGACCCCACAGATTATACATAAGCACATCTAAATTTGTCTAACCCAAAGGGACTTTCAGTTTCAGTTTAATTCAGACCATGTGTCATTTCATATGCCCGGTCTGATTTAGGTAGACCTAAGTTGCGAGTGCTACAAGAAAAGCCATGTATCGAATTATTGACTAGCGATAGTTACTTAGATCACCTAAAGAAGTTTTTTTTTTCAAAAAGGGAAATACATCCCGCCAGCTGGTGACCAGTCCAAAAGTATAGCATATCTCCGTGTGACTACGGACCGTGATTTGAGAGTTACTAACTGCACGATAGAGGGGTTTATTTTTCACTTATGAGATTTGATCTTGTGTTGTCATTGTTATTGAGCCTTAAGGATTTGTTATATGATAACCAGTTGCACCATTCACAAAAAACTAAATTAGAAGGTCTATACCAAACCTTAACTGAATCTAGTGATGCTTTGATTTGTTCGCTATATAGCACTTCCCGTTTTCTTTAATTTGTCCAAGCAAATTAATCTCCCCTGAATGCGAAGTGGGACAAAGACGGATAAGACTATCTTCAATCATATTCTCTTCATTTCGTTCCCTTCCTGATTCCCTTTCTCGTTCCTATTCCTTTTATTTTCTCTTATCTCCAATAGCTTCCCTTCGAAGGGAATCGCGAAGGAAAGGAGAGAGAATCCCATCCTGGAGAGAATGACCTTGGAATCCCTTCGTGACGGGAACTGTGAAGGGAAACCGTTGGAGCGCTAAAAAGAACGAAAATTCTTTCACGATACGAATTTCGTCTCCGAAGAAAAGCCGTTGGAAGTGGTCTAAGGGCGACATTCACATTTTCACTTATCATAGCACATAGTCACACCAGCAAATTAGCTAGGCACATCAACATTCTTTAATTTCCACTGCAATCTCTTGACACCACACTCTCGTCACATTCCTACCTAAGCTCCATTACTACCCCCAACCAACCATTCAATTAATAGCACATACGAAAAACCTTGCACAGCTCTAGTATTCAGGACAGCTACTTATCATGGAAAATACAGCTTCATTTGATACGTCCATGACGTGCATATCTATCGAATTTTAAAAAGACAAGCACCAGATCAATGCTTATTAATTTCTTTCTTTGTATCATAGAGATGCAGCATAATTTCAAATCTAGGGCACCCGATCAACTGGGTCTAATGGCTCATGTTGATATAGCACTAATTAGCTATACTACTACAGAACTAGTCTTACATGTCGGTCCATCACTGCCAGTTCCTAATGAGTCAGCAGTGATGGGGCATCATTTGCCGGCTCATAAGCTGCGCGAGAATAATCAGCTATCGTGGTTTATGAACCGGCAGTGATAAGGGTTATCACTGTCGGTCGATGGATTGAGCCGACAGTGATGCCCTGCTCCCTCATCACTACCGGCTTAATCCATCGACCGGCAGTGATAGCATAACATCACTGCTGGCTGGTTAAATGAGCCGGCAGTGATGTCCCGGCTATATAAAAGTTGCTATCTCCTTCCGTAAGCTCGAGCACAACAGAGAGGAGCTCTGTTCTTGCTCGGTGGTGGCTATTTTTCTCACCATGATCTTTGTGGCTTTAAAATTTTGAGGAATCCTCATGCCTTAGGTGTTCCAAGTGTGTAACTTCCTCTCCAATCTATTTCTATTTGAATTTTATTTGCTAAATTGCTCTAAATTTTGAAATGATGGAGATGAACCTATGGCCATGATATTTTGAGACAATGTAGATGCAATTATACCTCATTTATGATATGAAAGCTTCAATTATGGTGGAAAGTGTCTTTATTATCGATTTACATTAGCTATATGTATGAACATATTTATTATTAGTTTTTAATGAATTAGAAAATTTAGCCATGATATTAAGGTATATAGCAAATTCCAATTATATTTTTAAATTTTAATTAATTAGCAAGCTCCAATATAGAAACTTTAGGTATGAGCATATTTATGGCTGATTTTTAGTGAATTAGAAAAATTAGCTATGATATTTAGGTATGTAGAAAGCTCTAATTATATTTTTTCTATTTTAATTAATTAACATGTTTTCAATATGAAAACTTTAGGTATGAGCGTATTTATTTTGATTTTTAATGAATTAGAAAAATTCGCCATAATATTTAGGTATGTAGCAAGATACAATTATATTTATGTATGAGCATATTTATTTTTCATGTTTCCTTAATGAGTCATAGATAAGGTGTTGAATAATAAAGAAAATTTTTAGGGATGGCACCAACAAATACTCATCGGAAGCGGACATGAAAGCATGCAAAAGGCGGCTCCTCCAACCCGGACCAATTGCTGTTAGGAGATGACGAGGTAATTTATTTGTTGGTGGTCGCAAAATATTATAGATGTTATGAATTTAGATTTACAATAATGATATAATTGTAGATGGATAGAAGATGGATGTATGATACGAGCCGTGTGAGCGCAGAGTACAAGAATGGTGTGGATTGTTTCCTGGTACAAGCCGCGACGTACAAGTCAAATACATAGTCTCAATACATATGTTGTCCATGCATCTATTGTGAGAACAAGAAGCAGTTCTCCATCACCGAGCAGATACATTCTCACTTGATGCCAAGGGGCTTTATGCCTGGCTATACCTGTTGGACCGAGCACGGTGAAGCTGAGATCGTACAGGAAGAGCAATACATGAATGAGAAAATGAAGACATGTGCACCGATATGCCGGTCGATGAATACATCGATATGCTGCCTGCCGGAGATACGTTGGCCGATGATGATCTAGAGGAGATGTTGGCCGACGCCGACGTCCATGATCTGGAGCAGATGTTGCGCGATGGGGAGGGAAACTTCACCAATGAAAGAAAGTTTCAAAAGTTTCAGTGTATGTTAGAGAACTTTAAAACATCGTTGTTCCCAGGCTGCGAGAAGGAGCACACAAAGTTGCATACTGTGCTTTCACTGCTGCAATTGAAGGCAAGCAGCGGGTGGTCTGATACAAGCTTCATAGAGTTGTTATTGTTCTTAAAGAAATTGCTTTCAAAGAAAAATGTGCTGTCAGAAAAGGCCAAGCAGGTTGTGTGCCCATTGGGGTTGGAAGTACAGAACATACATGTATGTCCAAACGATTGCATGTTGTATTGCAGAGAGCACGCAGACATGCAAGCGTGTTTCGTCTGTGGTGCAGCACGGTATAAGCGTGACGGTGATGATATCAATGGTGAAGGAAAGAAGAAAAGGCATCTCGTGAAGGTGATGTGGTATTTTCATATAGTCCCCCGTTTGGAGCGTTTATTCGCGAACAAAAGGCATGTCGAACTGATGCGATGGCACACTGATGAGCGCAAGGATGATGGAATGCTGAGACACCCTGTTAATTCTACGCAGTGGAGAAACATCGATAGGAAATACAAGAAGCCCTTTGCAGAAGATGTGAGGAACATAAGATTTGGGTTGAGTACGGATGGGATAAATCCATTCGGCAACATGAGCAGTAGTCATAGCACTTGGCATGTGACTCTATGTATCTATAACCTTCCTCCTTAGTTGTGTATGAAGTGAGAGTACATTATGATGCCGGTAGTGATACTAGGGCCGAGACAACCTAGCAACAATATCGATGTCTACCTGAAACCATTAATGGAAGATCTTGTAATACCGTGAACGATGGTGTGCATGTATAGGATGCATACAAATGAGAGAACTTCACCTTATGCGCAATGCTGTTCGTAGCAATCCAAGATTGAACAGCCCTTGGCAACCTATCAGGCCATACTGTCAAAGGCTACTATTTATGCGTGCATTGCTTGGATGAAATAGAGAGCTTGTGGCTGAAGAACAGCCGAAAAATAGTGTACTTAGGTCATCATAAATTTCTTCGCAAGGATCACCCGTACCACAGCAACAGGAGAGCTTTTGATGGAAAAGTTGAGACTCGATCATCTCCTAAGTATCGCACTGGGAGACAGGTATATGAGATGGTAAAGGGACTTAGTGTTATTTTTGGAAAGGGACCCGGGAGTACACTGGTTCCGAAATCTAATCTTAGAGCTTCTATGTTCAAAAAGAAATATGTCTTTTATGACTTAGCATATTGGCCGGATTTGATGGTTCGACACGCAATCGATGTCATGCACATTGAGAAGAACGTGTGTGATAGCTTGATTGGTACGTTATTAGACATACCTGGCAAAACAAAGGATACACTCCAAGCACGGAAGGACCTGAAATGTTTGAAACTCATACATGATCTACATTCCGAAGAGATGGAAGAAGGCAACAAATATCTTGGCCCCGCGAGCTACAATCTGAGTAAGGTGGAGAAAATTGCAATGTGCAAGTGCTTGTATGGAATCAAAGTTCCATCCGATTACTCCGCCAACATAAATAGACTAGTAAACATGAAAGACTTAAAATTAACTGGCATGAAGTCTCATGATTGTCATGTGATGATGACACAATTGCTTCCAATTGCAATTAGAGGTATTCTGCCGCCGAAGGTCCGAAACTCAATTATAAAGTTGTGTTCATTCTTCAACGCGATATCACAGAAGGCCATCGATCCAACCAAGCTAGATAAGCTGCAGGAAGACGTGGTCAAGACTCTATCCCAGCTTGAGGCGTTGTTCCCTCCATCATTTTTTGATATCATGGTGCATCTCATTGTTCACATTGTGAAAGAGATACAGATTCTTTACCCCGTATTTCTGCATCAGATGTACCCTTTCGAGAGGTTCATGGGAGTTCTTAAGAAATATGTTCATAATCGAAATTGGTCGGAAGGCTGCATGGCCGAGAGCTGGGGAACCGAGGAGGTCATTGATTTCTGTGTCGACTACATGAATCTCAAATCGATTGGTGTGCTTGTATCTCGCAATAAGGGGATGCTACAGGGGAAAGGGACGATAGGTGCAAACGCATTCCGCACTAACGACCTCGTTTCATTCACGCAAGCACATTTTGCAGTTCTGCAACAATCAGTTGTAATGGACCCATATGTCGAAGAACACCAGAAGATGCTACGCACCAGAAACATAGGGAAGTCTGATGTTTGGATCGCGCGAGAGCACATAGATCATTTTGGCACTTGGTTACGCAGACAGATGATGGATAAGCAGATAGGTGTGCTCGGTTGAATGTGTTGGCTCACGGACCATCTACTACAATCCTCACATTCCAAGAATATGACATGAATGACTATACATTTTATACGAGAGCTCAAGATAATAAGAGCTCCAACCAAAATAGCGGTGTCCGTATAGATGCCTACAACTGCAATGGAAATAGGGAGACCTGTTACGGATTCATAGAGGAGATCTGGAAGCTCGACTATGGAATGTTAAAGGTTCATCTTTTCCGGTGCCAATGGGTCAGACTCCCAGGGGGTGTGAAGATCGACAAGTACGGTATGACTACATTGGACCAAAAACTCGTTGGATACAGAGAAGAACCATTTGTATTTGCGAATAATGTTATGCAGATCTTCTATGTTAAGGACCCAGACCCGGCTAACAAGGAGGAGCACCACGTGGTTCTTCAAGGAAAAAGAAGGATTTTTGGAGTGAAGAATGTTGTTAACGAGGAAGACTACAATCAATTCGACACGCTACCTCCTTTCGGAGAGGACGTCAATCTAGATCCTATAGAAGACACCGAAGAACCTCCCTATGTACGTCGTGATCATAATGAAGGGTGAATCGTTATGACAAAGTAGCTAAACTGTATTAATTAGTTAATTACTATATATGAATTTGTTTTAGATGCAATTATACCTCACTTTTGTTATGGAAGCTTCAATTTGTAGTGTATGGTGGAAGATATATTTATTATTGACCATATTGATTTTTTATTTTAGGTATATACAAAAAATAATTTTGGTATATAGCAAGTTCAAATTTAAATAAATATGTATTACGTCTGCTAGGTCAACTTAATGTTAATAAATATAGATAGTACAAACTCAATCGAAATTACTTCAGTGGCGTAGCAGTTTGTTCGGTCTACTTGGTGTAGGACGTTGGTTCGAGTCTCTGCTAGCTCGCGCGAAGCTAAAACAATTTTTTTTGCACCCTGTGGCACCAACAGTGAAAGGGGTTTCACTGTCGGCGGACATATTGGGCCGGCAGTGAAACTACTTTCACTATCAATGGACTTATTGGGCCGACAATAAAAGTAGTTTCACTGCCAGTAGTCCTATTAAGCCGGTAGTGAAGCTCCAAGTATATTTTTTAATTAATTAGCAAGCACCAATATAAAAACTTAGGTATGACGATATTTATTTTAATTTTTAATTGAATTAGAAAAATTAACCAGGAAATTTAGGTATATATAAAACGTAATTTTGCTATATAGCAAGTTTAAATTTAAATAAATATGTATTATAATTTTAGGTCAACATAATGTTAATATCTATGGATAGTACAAACTCTATCGAAATCACCTAAGTAGCGCAGCGGTTTGTTCAGTCTTAGTAGGTGTAGTACTTGGCTTTGAGTCTTTACGCGCGCGCGAAGCTAAAACAATTTTTTTGCACCCCGCAGTACCAGCAGTGAAAGGGGTTTCACTGCCGGTGGATATATTGGGCCATCAGTGAAACTACTTTCACTACCGGTGCACTTATTGAGCCGACAGTGAAAGTAGTTTCATTGCCAGTTGTCCTAGTGACCCGGCAGTGAAGGTACCATTTCACTGCCGGTGATCATACTGAGCGAGCCAGCAGTGAAAGTTCTCCCCTATAAAATAGCTCGACGCCCTGCGCCCTTTGATACTTAGAAAATATTTCCCCTTCCCTGTGCCATCCGCCGAAACGCCTCCCAACGCTGAGGAGTCCACGCCGCCGGAGGTCCATGAGCCCATGCCCGCTATCAGTGTCCTCCTCGATGCCGTCGTGCTCCTCCCTGCAGCCATCGTCGTCCTCTTGCCTGGCGCCATTCCCATCCTCCTCGACACCCAGCCCACGCACTCCGCCACCCAGACCTTGTCGTCTTGCAGGTAACAATTAGAGGAATGTTGGATTGCAGGTTGGATTAGAGGAATGTTGGATTAGAGGATTGTTAGGGTAACTGATCAATCATGAGGACTAAATTAGCTTGGAATGTTGGATTAGAGGAGGAGAGGAGAGGGGGTTCCAGTGGTGATTGTTGGGGTAACTGAATCATCTTTTTATTTTCAAGTTTGTTTATGTGCCATGAAATGGTATGTTGTTGATGTTGTGATATTGTCCAGCTGGGCAGAGAGATTGGTTTATTTAGTTGTAAAGAGAGTTTATGTGTTTAATAGAATGAACCATATGGCAATGTAAATCGACATTGTTAACTGAGAACATTGGGCCATACATAAGGGCGATTATGATCTTACTGTTAGATGGCAATGTAAATCGATATTGTTAGATGAGAAAATGATGAAAGGAGATAATTATCTCCATAACCTGATGCAAATGCTGCTAGGTACCTGAGGTTGACCTAAACAGTTTTCTTTTACATGTTCAGAGATAAAGCATTCTTCGCAAGTCAGCATTTATGTGCCAGTCTTACTAGTTCAAAGATCATCTTCTCTCAAGACGAGCTGAACGCCCTATCTGAGGTTAGCCTAAACATTTTTCTTTTAGCAGAGAAGATGCTCTCTGAACTAGTAGGAATGACACATAAATGCTGACTTGCGAAGAATGCTTTATCTCTGAACATGTAATCAATACTAAAGTCCTAATAAGACCATTTGCTAGAGCCACCGAGCCCAATAGTTTTTTTGCAAGAACATTATTTGGTGTTAGGGTGGTTTGTAGTATATCATTTTTTAATATTCTCTGAAATTTTGGACTGCTATGACATGGTATGTTGTTCATCGTGGTCGGCAAAGTGGAGTGTTCTCCAGTTGGGAGGAATGCTACACACAAGTTAATGGATTCATAATCCTTGTTCTGGTTGTAATCATTATTATTTTGCTATGTAAGATGATGTGACTTGTAAGATCAATGTGTCAATTATCAGTACCCTTATGCCTATTTTGCTACGATAGATGTGACATTTTTTTGTTAAATGTGGTTCTAAAGTACTCAATTACAATATGGTATGCGTATGCATTATATCTATCGACTCCTTCATGGTTATCTCACTCTTTCGACAACCTTTCTCCCTCGGCTTTATCTCTACCTCCCTGCTTTCTCAGCTCTCTATATGTATACTACTCTACCTCTCATTGTCATCGTATGCAGAACTTCCAGGAATGAATGGCACCACCAACCACCGATCCGGCCCAAGTGCTAGAAAGAGATGTAGTGCCGCCGTCAAACTTTGAAGAAGGTAGCCCGAGCCACTACCTCAACCTGGAACAAATAGACGCCTGTGGAGTCGATGAGGTAATTCATAAGTAGATGAATGCATCTCTTCTACATATTATCGTATAGGTTCACAATAGTTTTTTCGCATATGCGCAGATGCTTGATGCTCCGGAGTGTCACGATAATGAGCAATCCCAGGTGCGGCATAGTGTTCGAGGTCGCTCGAAGATGCCTACTGGGCGATTTGTGATCACAGAGGTCTCTCTAGCAGGGGAGCCAACTGCACCAGATAGAGTTCTGGGGCCATACAAGTCAGTCTGTGGGATTACTGTTAAGGATCACGTGCCCATCAGCTACAGATTGTGGACTGGTGAACGAGGTGATCCGCACGTGGTTCCTAATTCAATCAAGAACGACATCTTGTGGCCCAAGATATTAGAGAAGTTCAACTTCCCTGAAGGGACAAATATGGAAGTAGTTAAGCGTAAGATGCTAATGATCATGGGCCTTTCACTTAAGAACTGGAATGGCGCACTGAACAGAACATATGTGCACAAAGATACAATGCCATATTTTCGCAAGTGGCCGCAACTGGAAGATCATTGGCAAGCCTTTGCGGAGTACAAGTCATCGGAAGAAGCACAGAGGTTGAGTGTGGTGAACAAAGTGAACTCAAAGAAGAACCTCTACCCCCACAAAGTCGGTACGTGAGGAAAGAATAGCAGTGGCAACAACAGCTAGATCAACTGCGAGAGAGAGGTGTCATGCCTGAGACAGAGGGCTGGAGCGATCGATCGACGCGCTTCCTTCTTGGGAGGGTTGCTTCTTACTTGTCTGATGGAAGCTTATGCTTTACGACCTCCAAAGATCAGGAAGTGACACAAACGCTTGCAAAAAAGCTTGCGGAAGCCCATGAGAAATCTACACAAGGCTCTTTCAAGTCAGACAGGGATAGGGACGAGCTCACTTTGGCCCTGAGAAACAAGGAGCACGGTGGTCGCACACGAGGCGTTGGGGTGATGGGTTGGAAATATGGATTCCCAGGTGAAGTCGACAGTTACAAGAGCCAAAAGAGATCCTAAGCAGAGCGAGATGCAGAACGAGAGGCAGAACAAGCTAGGATGATGGAAATGCTTGAACAAGCGCTAAAAAGGGAGAGAGAACTTACAAAAGAAAAAATAGCACAAGCAGTAGCACAAACCCTTATGCGTGAACGAGGCACCATTGTGAGCGAACATGAACGGCCGACAATGTCTCCTAAGTTTGCACGCTCCAGCCCCGGTGGTCGTCGGAGTAGATGTACATCCACGAGAGTTGTAGGAGCTGACCCCATCACTTATTCCGTGGACCTCATCACAACACGGACATCGTGTGAACTACACATTGGTGCTAGGAACATTACCATCAAGGTGTCTTCCGGCGTGGCTTATCCCCGTGGCTCCCATGAACATTTCACGGACGTCCGATACCAGAGGGCTACGCCGCGATCGAAGTAGATGAGACAGTTGACCAATACTACCATGTTGAGGTGGACTACCCCGCAGAGGAGTGGGCTGACACTATAAGAGAGAACGAGCACACATTCATCGTGTGGGAGAAGATCTACATAATGTTTCCACCAGGAACAACTCTCGATACTCTCTACTCTCCACTACACCCCAGTCCGCTGTCGCCTCGAAGATCTCCCTCTCCTCAGCCATCTCCCAAAAGAAGTCCACCTCCTCAGCCATCGCCTCGAAGAAGTCCATCGCTCAATAAGCTAGCACCATCAAGAAGCCAGCCATCAGCTCAAAAAACAAGATTAGGTTCTACAACATCTAAGCAGATGATATCATCTAAGAAGTCGGTGGCATTTAAGAAGTTAGCGGAACCTAAGGATGTCTATTCACTCACTAGTGTCACATCTCATTTCCATCCTCCACCACCTCCACCAAAACTTGTTGTGCCTGAAGATGCATTGAATTCTTTCATGAAAATGGCCAAAGCTAAATAGATGGGATCGGCTTCAAGTAAGCCGCTGACTGACTATGAACACATCAGCAAGATACAGGCCAAGAGCAAACCAGGCCCAATCATTAAGGATGCTCCAAGCATTGCGGACTTCCTAGCTTCTTCTATATTAACATCAGAAGAACTAGAACGACTTACTGTGGGAGCGGATATATCAAAGTCGGATGTTATATGGCCGTTTGAGTTGGGCAAACCTTTGGTCAAACCAGATATAGAAAGAAACCTTACAACTCAAATGCGTTGATTACATCAATGGTACTTGGAGCAGTCCAGGCAGGGTTTTCAGGCGTTCCCCATGAGATACAAAGATGAATATTTCCTCAACGGGGATGACTTCTTCTATTTGGAATTCTTGCACTTGTATGAACTGTACAAGGAAGATGCCCTCGATGTGGCTATAGTCAGAGCGTGGACTTTGTAAGTGGCATATGCATATAATTCACGTTATATGATCTTGCACATTGAAACTGCATAGCTAACTTCTCTCTTTCATAGAATGGAGATCCAAGCATACGAACAAGATTTAGATACAAAAGTAGGATTCATCGATCTTGGCCTTGTGAACCAGAAACTTGTAACGAAGAGTCCAAACTTCACCGAGGCCTACTTATTAAAGTGTCTGCTTCACCACCAATACAAGAAATTCATACGCTTACCCTACAGCTATAAGTACATGTTTGCACGCAAGGTCGTCCTCATTTTATAGGCAACTCAATTCTAGTACTAATTTGCTATGGTGACATATTCTGCAATTTTCATTGGATCCTCTTTGTCATCCACCCAGACTTAAGCAAGATCATTGTTCTGGACTCACAAAAGAGAGATCAGACAACTTACCAACACCTCATAGATATGCTAAACAGGTTAACTCGATAATTTAATCTTATCAACAATTGCATCTAAGTTTATTTGGTATTCATATTCATGTACAGGGCGTACACAAGATACCGCAAGAAGAGTGTTATCCACTTTCCATTCAGGAAGGAGTACGCTGTAAAACCGACTTTCCGGTACATAATACATATTCATATCTTGCATTTCCTACTGAATAAAAAGGGTCAATTCATTCCACTGACGAATTCTTTCATCTTGAAGTGTATGAGGCAGCCACCCGATAACAATCTCTGCGTGTTTTATGTTCTTACTTTCATGCATGCATTTGGCCCGGACAGAGACGCTATTAGGTTCAATGACCTTGAGGTATGAAATAACATATCGATGCATTCTTTTCAATTTCTACATGTGTTCAAAGACTAATTCTTTCGATTCTTCAAACACAGCACTCCAAACTATGCACAGGTGTGTTACAACCTACTGAAATACATGCCCTTCAAGAACATATGGCCGGGTTCTGATTGGAACATGTTATCAACCAAATGATGAGTTTCATGAACCGATCGTACCATCCACATGTGCGAGACCTTCAGATGGCACCTTACCTTCTAGCAGAGAGTATGCGACAAGGAGAAATGCTACCAAGGGGATTGACAACATATTCTATTTCTGCAATTGACACAATATTAATGAATAATATTACCTGTTCTACGATATGCCACCGGTGTGTCAATGACATGTGGGACTAAGTCCCACTTGTCATCCTCACAATGGATGTCATATCATAGAACCGACACTTATTCAGTTGTAAATCGTAGATTTTTCCATTTATTAACGAATGATATGAATTACTATGTATGATACGAAGTTGGTATCGTCGGACGACTCTTGGACACAATGGCCTTCCAACAATGATGCGAAGGAGGAGCAAGAAGCAGCGTCTCGTAAACGTGCCCAAGAGGAGGAGGATGAGAGGCTAGCCTGTGAGCTGTGCACTGCGGAGGAGCAAGAAGCAGTATCCCGTAAACACGCCCAGGAGGAGGAGGACGAGAGGGTGGCCCGTCGGTGTGCTGCGGAGGAGGCCAAAGGCTAAAAAACTAGAGGCGTTCAGGTGTCAGACTTCAATGTCTTGGACACACCGGCGAGCCTGGAGCATAGGTGATGCTGCGATCGATCAGGCATTGCCGGGTCCTCTGCTCCACCACCATCAGCCCCCTGGCGTCCCCAGACGTACTCACTCCATCAATCGTCAGTGCGGGGACACGGTCTTCATCGCGGGAGAGGTAGAGGGATACTGGATTGGCTCAACTCAACCGACTTTTCAGGGGGTGACTTGTAATATTTGTTTGTTTGTCTATGCCTGACTTGTAATATGTGTTCATTACTATGTATTAATGAATGTGTTTTTATTATTGATTTACAGTAAATATATGTATCATTGTATGCATGTATTGAGAGAGACGGAGAGATTGAGGAGAGAGAGGGACTACAGAGAGGACAAGAGGAGGACCGCGGAGGGGGGAGAGGGAAAACATTGCCGACTCAAACCTTCGGTCGGCGGTGATTCCAGCAAATCACTGCCGGCCGACGGATACAGCCGGCAGTGATGCCAGCGAATCATTGCCGGCTGAATCCTTCAGCCGGTAGTGATAACCCCCTCACTGCCTGTCCACTGAGACTATCACTGCCTTTTGCCCATTGCCAGCTCCAAAACCGGCAGTGAAGGGGGTTTTGGAGTCGAAAGTGAAGGGGATTTTAGAGCGAGCAGTGAAAAGGGTTTTGAAGCTGGTAGTGAAGGGTTTTTCTGTAGTAGTGCTAGTACCTCTAATATGATGCATAATCACCATTATCTCCCGTAATTAATAACGTCAATAACAATGACACTAGCTGCCACAAGTCATAGAGTCAGATGTGTACGAGTGATGTAGATTAATGCTTCAGCTTCAGATGATCGGGTTAGTAGTTGGGCCATCTTAGGCATTGAGAAGCAGCTCCCATGTGCCGTGTTCCAGGATGAAGGCAATGTACCACCTGAAACCCAATTGACGTCCATCGACCACCATAATTTTACAATATGTATGTATGTGTGTGTGTATATATATATATATATATATATATATATATATATATATATATATATATATATATATATATATATATATATATATATATATATATATATATATATATATTGTAGTGCTATTTTATATCTATAATGTAGCGTATTATTCTAAATTTATTGAACACAAAATTTTAGTAGTAACTACTGAATCGTGTTTTGTACTGAAATTTTATATATCATGTATGCATCTGCACAAAAAGAGATTAATATTTGTAGGATTTTAATTGGTAGTTCAGAAACTTACACGTCATTGGCAACATTCTGTTCCATAGATTCAGTGCAACTAACATAATTATATATTCTATACCACTGTAGTGTATAAATATGAATCTGAGTCTCGGTTTCTCTGTCTCTCACTTTCTCTCCCTCCCTCTCTCCCCATATATATGCATGGATGACACACGCACACCACACACCACACACACTCATGAGTACACCCCTATCACATTTTCTGATGTAATTATAAACCCTTTTGAAGTTGGTATATGAAGCATTATCTTGATTACGTTGATGATGCATAGCCTAATGGTATTCAACTTTATTAATTGTATGACCTGTCGGGTATAAGGAGGCTATGGTTCACAGCTTGTACAAATGGGAAAACCACACTATAAGTCCTACGTGTCTATTTCATATAGTAAAGAAGTATTATAGACGCAGTTGTTAATCAGATCTATCTATGTGTGGTTATATTACAGACGAAGTGTTATCTGTTTGTGACAAGCTCAATAACACAGACACTTTTGTACAAATGAAAATTAAACTCATCTGTGATAAGATTTAACAACTGTATGTGATAACTATTCTGAGGTAGTGATTGTAAGTTACAAAACTCCTCATTTAGTTGGCGGGCAACATTATAGACAATGTGGTCAATGCCACAAAATTAATTCATTATCGGCTCAAAAATTTATTTCATTTGCGCTCAACCAAATTACACACACGAAGCTCGGCAATTTTTTTGATCGTGAGATTAATTATTTAGAATATACAGCCACAAACTGATGTTACAACATGTACTTAACACCGACCATCAAACAATTCATGATTTGTCACAACAAGTTATCCAAAAATACTTATCAGCAACATACAGTAGCTAGACTAGTCACGAAAGAAAATGAATTCAAAGAAGAGAAAAAAATAGCAAGGAAAGCTAGGGAGATGTTACATCATGGCAAGTTGGCCACACTGGCAACCTCAGCTGCTCTCCTGAAAACATGTACATCCACGGCTCCACCTCCGCATCGCTAGGAGGGCAGCAAAAAAAAAGAGAAAGAGAGAGAGAATGAAGGCATCCATCATAATGCCTAGATTAATCAGCATTTAAGCGCCAAGGAATCAATCGAATCTAGTTATTACAGACTAATCAATCGATCAATCAACCAGACGGCAGGATGCAATGCATCCATGCATGCTACTACCAGATCTTGCTGATCCTGCCGGCACCGGCGCACTTCTTCTTGGCGCCTCGGATGGCATCGAGGATCTGCTCGAGGCGGTCGGCGGAGCACGGCAGCACGATGGGGCGGCCGCCCGGGGCACCGAACTCCTCTTCGGCCATGTTGAGGAGCTCCCGGAAGGTGTCGCTGCCGAGGTAGTCGATGGGGATGAAGAACCGGCGACCGTCCCTGGTGTAGGCCGCGAAGTGGCCCCGCGGGCACGCCGCTGCGCTCGGGGAAGTGACCTTGCTGCCACTGCCGCCGTGCCACTTCTTGGAGATCTCCGTCAGCTTGAGTGACCTCACCATGATCGGAATGCAGAGATGTGTTGGTGTTTATCTATTTGTTTGCGTGTGCACAGATCGATGTTGGTGCTGCACTTGTATTGCTAGCAATGCCAGCTTGTGTTTGTGGCTGATGAAAGTGGGGGGAGGGGGTATAAATAGGTGGCAATCAGGGCAGTGGGATTGTTGCATTTGCATGGAGAGGATTGGGATTGGTAAATACGTGTTTAGTTATTTATAATTAGTTTAAGAGTCAAACTGAGGGGAGAGGGAGAGAGAGAGAGAGAGAGAGATTGGATAAACTGAGGAGAGATTTGCATAAACTGAGGAGAGGAGAGTCTCATCATGTTGGAAATTGGAATATGGCTAGACCAGTAGTGGTCCTGCTGATGTTAACCATGGATGAGGAAGGAATGTACTTTCCTAGAATAAAATGCACGAAACCGAAATACTTCTTTTTGAATGTTTGCGGTAAATCAATCACACATATATTATGTTTCGAACCATAACGGCCATTATTCACGGATGAGTTGGAAGAGAAACTCCGAACTATTACGTTATGTGTGAAAACATGGAAAATGCTTTCTACATTTTAGTTACTCCAAAGTAGTAGCGTTACAAAGTTTACTCCGAAGTAATAGTGTTACGAAGGATAGTTTATTGGACAATGTAAATTCAAATTTTGATGCTCATAATTTACATACATTCGAGTGATTTTGGTAGTAAAATTTATAGATATATTATAGGAGCACACTTGATGATGAGTGAGTGCCGTGGTGGTATGCCTATGCCTCACCTTGTAATAAAAAAAATCTCTAGCTGCATACCCGGAGAGTTCCTTTTTCGAAAGATCTACTTGGCCATGGAGATGAGGTAGTTGTCAAGCTCCATAGACTTACTATAATCTATTGTAAAAGCAAACAAAATGCTTAAGAGCTTAAGTAGGACTACATACGTAAAAGGGGCAATTTGTTAGGTGCCATCATAAAAATTTTAAAAGTTAGAAAATACCATAGGTGTGAGCAGGGGCGGAGCCAGGCTTCGGCCAACCTGGGCTGCGGCCCCCCTTGCCTTTCAGCTCACTGTCTTGTGTGAACAGTAGCCGGGACATGAACAGTACCCTGAGTGCCACTGCCCCTCTGTCCGGCTCCCCCTGCCATACAGCTCTGGCTCCGCCGCTGGGTGTGAGGATGATATGTGGATCCTGGACCTATATGTCATCCTCACTGTCGATGGTATTTTTCAATATGAGCATTTTTACAATGGTATTCACCTAATTTTGCATGTAAAATATATATATAATTTTCTTCAGTACATTAATTATCAGAAACAAAATTGCGGATTTTAAATAACTTTTTTAACAACTGTCCTGATGGGTTGAGAAGAATATTGGATACGGTCTTTATCTTAAATAAAAAGGAGAGAGAGTGCATATTTCACTTGTACTTTTCTCACACTGCATCTGCATGAATTTTTGTGCATGGGATATTTTTCGGCCGTTATCCATATCTGATAATCAAACTCTATAATTGCATAGGGGGTCACATTGTCAACAGAGGAGAACAGTAGGCAGGCAGCAAGGGCGAGCAGCCATGCATGATTGATACTGGGCAGAGGCTGCCCGTGTGCCTCGCTAGCAAATCTGGATTCACTTTGGACCACTTGTTTATCCATATATAAGCATACAGGTTATGCATGACTAATGAATAGTTAAAGTCACACTGAGTACAAAACCATTTCATATATACGTACATATATATACTCCCTCTATTAACAAACATTACTCCCCAATTTAATTGGGCCAAGACGTACTTTCTCATGCACTTATTAATATCCCTTTTCTCATGCGCACGGAGAGCCCATGATAATTGGCTTTGTTACCAAGGGTTTATATATGATCAGTTCGTACTAAAAATAGGTTTTCTTAGACAATCGCTTCCGTTGGTCAAAATTGATAAGTATTTGTAAATCTGAAGATCATATTCATCTATCGACGAATGATCTCTCAAGTGAAATGCAAACCCGGACGTACAGCTCCGATTAGCTCATCTACAACGCTAAAATGTTAAAGAACGACTCTCAGGGGTAGTCGTTCAAATCTCAGATGAGAGACAATGCCAGTTATAGCGGCCCTTGTGACTTGGTTGGATATCGTCCAACTTCTCTGCACGACCTACAAGTGGAGGTCCTTGCACCTAACCAGGATAGGTCCACACACACACACACACATATATATATATATATATACACTCTTGCTTGTTTGTTCTCCTTTTTTCGACGACACATATATACACACTTATGCACCCGCAAGTATGTTCCTATTACACACGTACAACATTTCGTTTTTTCCTTGTTTCCTTTTAGCTTCCAACTTCACCTTCGAAAGCACCTTTGCATTAGAGTGCTTGTTTCACTTCCAGCAAGTGTGCTAGCTAGCTACCCTAAAAGAAGCAATTGTGCATGAAAGTGCATGGGACTTAACACATAAGACGTTAGATATATATGATGGAGCTAAAACTATTGACAGTAAACTGAATTACCAAGTTCAATAAAAAAAAAAAACTGAATTACCAAGGTAGATTAAGTAGTGTGAAGAAGTCGAAGTAGCATGCATGCAAGTGCTGCATCCAGCGGTGCATGATGGACAGCGAAAGGGGCAATGGTACATTAGTACATACTATCTGGGCATGCAGAGGAGAGCCACTAGCGAGCTCGGATCTGCGCGGGCAGGGACCGGCGGCAGCCACAGACCCACAAAACCACAAGTGCGCCTATCACATATTATTGGAGAGAGAGAGAGAATATATACATGCATACATATATATTTTTTATAGACATGCATATATACAAACTCCCTCGGTTTCACAATAAAAGTCCACACATATCTGTCGTGCACAAGTATGATGAGAAATAACAATATTGACCTCATTCTACAACCACCAAACCGCTCAAATTATTCAATTAGGGGCGGATGGTGTCAATGTGCAATAACTAGCCTTTTATATTTTCACACCACAGTAATCTAGAATTCCTTCCATTGACGGCAAAAGCAGTGGCTATCAGCGAGTTAGCGGTGCTGGACTTTGATTAATTCTGGGGTTTCTGCCGAATTTAGAGGGGGTAGTAGGAGGCAGGATGGCTAGGCGGTGGCGGCGAGGCAGCGAGGACACCGTCGATCATGGGCAGCGGAGGACCGTTGATTAGACAGTGCTAGGATGGGGTAAGCGCAGCGGCGATCGTGGATCCGGTGTTGTCGCCATCGGAGATAGAAGGAGAAGGGCAAGGTCGGGGAGTTTGTCGTGCCGGTGTGAGGAGAAGGGCAGAATCGGGGAGACAGAGGAAGAAGAAAAGGCAGTGACGGATGGATGGCAATCGAATGGTTGTCATCTTTGACCGAGAAAAGCTTTGATTTGAGCCAACTTAGCATCACCCTTAATTTTCTCAATGGATATATATTTGAAACGGCAGCACCTCGCGCATCCTCCATCTTAGTAATACAACTTAGTATATGGTGAAACCAAGGCATACGTAAAAATATTTGGAGTAGTCAATCAGAGGTAGGGCATGCATGCAAGCGTGCCTGCCGTACGTACGTCCATGGTGGGTCATGCATGTAGGTAGGATCCAAGGCCTTTGCTGCAAAGCAATGCAATTGGAAGCAGATGGCCGGTCTCTATGTAGGGAACGTGCATGAAAGGGGGGCTCCATGGATGGCCCTCGAGGCGCTGGCCATCTTTCTCAAAGTGGAGTGCCCAAGCAGGGGCAGCGCCATGTGCCGCCCAATGGCAGCCACAGGTTGCTGCATCGGCCATGTGGCGCCCGCGTGCGCATGGGACCCCGGATTACCTGTCTGCGACGACCCTCCATCTCAGCAAGCGTCGCCCCCCTCGGTCGGCCTCGCCGCAGGAGGCCCGCGGGAATCTATACTACTTGCATTGTCTGCTTTAACGGTAAGCTATCCAGACCTAAAACCCTCCTGGTAGAAACCGGCGCGCCGTCAGCAGAGTGGCAGCATGCAAAAAGGCACCGGTGTTGAGAAAACAGCGGGATGCAAGGGTTTGTTTGTTTGTTTGACTGTGGATTGTTACACTCTGTATTTTACAAAAAAAAAATTCTATTAGATTATAAATAATACAACTTGATTTGTGGATTATGATAATTAGATTTTAGATTAGAATCATTTATTTTTACTTTTATCTTTAGAACTAAAATCTATAATCAGAATAAAAAACAAATATGATCAAAGACGAGAAAATACATTTCTCTATTTGATAGTATCAGAAACGGTATAGAGTACTGAACCTACGTAAAATTAACTGTGGCCACAACGGTGCTAAGCAGCGCTCAATCAGTTCAAAATAGTTCGTGCCTGCAATCTAGGAGACTATTCCTGTGTCGATACTTCCAAAATCAAAAGCCAAAAAACCAAGGACCACACCTGGTATTTCCTATCCATTCATCAAACATACAGCATGCATAATATAATTTACAAAGCAAATGCCAAGCTTTGATGACGCCTAGCACCTTCTCCCCTTTCGTCTGCAATCCTTCACTACAAATTTTCTAACAAATCTGGAAGAAAGGCTTACATAATTGAAAGGAAAGTGAAAGAAGAACCTATATGGAATAAAACAAAATTATGTTCAACCTCATTCTAATACTTTGTATCAAAGGTGACATCCATTTATCATAGACCAAAAGAAGGGCAAAACAACTGAAGCTAAGTATAGCAGTGCGCAGAAAAACGAAGCTTGTATCATGACATTAACTACAAGCTTGTCGACACATCGAATTATTTTTAACTGGAAGAAAAAGATATGCAGACCTTAGTGATGCTGATCTGATTCAAGTACTAAAAAGTAAAACAAAGGATAATGAATATAGCTACAACAGGCATAAGAGGGCTTAAAGATTTTATTGCAGCACGATATTTACAAATAAAACTGCAGGTATATACAATCAACCTATTTTTCTAACCAAACTGTCAATGATAAAGAATGATTCATACCCACATGAGAATTGAATTCAGCTATAGCCAGCGAATTCACAAGCTGTCTGCAAATTCACAACCTGTATGTCGTGAAAACAGTTAAAAGTAAAAGGGGAGAAAAGCCATAAGCAACACGCCCCTGAGCATGGTATTATCTGTTCTTACAATTCTAATGTATCGGGAATGCAAATGAATATATGGACCATGTCAGCTGAAAAAGAACGACATAACAAAGAAAATCTATTCCACAACAGAAGGTTTCCTTGATCTCCAACAACCAAACATTGAGATGAGCTCCAGATAAAAAGTTGAGAATCGTCATACTCATTGAATCAACAAAATTTAGGAACTTTGGCATCTTCACTATAATAGGCTAGTTTGGTAGCATCATTGTGAATTGTCTCTATAATTTCCTATACGCAAAAATCCAGCAGGTCACAAAAAAGTCTTTTTTTAACACACAAAAAAGCCTAAGCACAAGTCATGTGGCACCGAAGTCAATGTCACATGTGCCTTTGTTTTCCTCTACGCGTGAACTTGAACCACGAAGCCCCACTTGAAAGAGTTTTGAAATTCATTCGAGCAACCCTCAATTTTTTTTTTTTACATCAATGCAGGTTACTGTATGTCAAGATTGGTCCAACGAAAAAGCCAATCTGATTTATTGCTGAGCCAAAAATCAATCATAACACATAGTGATTTCATAGATGAATACCATTATAACATCACAATTAATCATCATTAACGTCCTACAAAAATGACCTTTAAGAGCTAAGATCTAAATAAAACTTTGCAGCAGAACTAGGTAAACTCTAATCCTTCACGGTGACTCTACATGCTAAAGTGGTGTAGAAAGCATCTTAGAACGATCCATCCTCAGCGAACTCTTAAATAGCATCTCTAACTGGGTGTTTGGTAATAACAAGAGTGAGCATATGTCATACTCAGTAAGTTGTGAGAAAATAATATGCATATGAAGGCTTGACAATAATATGACAATATGACTCTTTTGCATAAAACAATATTTATATAAAAATATTTAAAAAGCAGCAATAACTAAGTGAACAACAGTAAATAAATGATCACATCAAGATTTCAATCATCTTGATTTAACCAATCTTCTCACACCTCAACTAAGGTTCTCACCACCAAGGTTCAACAAAACCCCAATCATAGTTCTCACCATCATGATTGATCAGACCGACCAAACCATCAAGTTCTAATCATGTGAGATTTTCCTTGCCACTAGTAACCATGAGTACGGCTAATTAACTAGTTTTACACTCTGCAGAGTTTGTACACTTTACCCATAAGTCATTATCATACTTGGTTGTCAATACCCATCAGTACCTTACACACTTCTGAAGTGTGTGCCAAGTTGACCACTTCAAAACCTTTATAATGCCCTCTTAGCATGTGCACACCTTTTAAAGTTTTACCACTACGTGAATACACCTCAACAACAGAAGCCCCCTCTTGCGCCATTGGAACCCCGAAAGTACACCCTTTCATTCCACACAACCGGATGGTCTACACAATATTGAGAGTATGCAAATTAATCAAATAGGCATGTCCCATTCCAAGTCTGTGGTTGTATTGTTTACTCAGAAAGATTACAACATGAACCCGATCCTTAAATTTGAGCAAGACAACCACAACCCAACCGTACAACCTATACTGGTCTCATCAAACCATTGCTCAAATCCCTATACCATGTTGCTATAAAAATTGGACTAACACCTTTTATCATTGTTGCATATAACTATTATCATATTTCGCAGAGTCATTATCATGATCACCATCCCCAAAGTAAGGCTAAGCATAATCTATCATTCCATAACCCAAAACCATGACGACAAAGTTGGTAATGGAAAACTATGGTAAAGCCTAAGTCTTGGAATTCCTGACAAAATTATTAGCATGATTCTTTGTAAAATAAAATATTTTAAAATCTAGGTCAAATATGTTAAGAACATAATTTTTCCTTCACTATACTTGGTTGGTCTTCAAAGTTTTAGTCTTGAAATCCTTCTAGCTCATCCAAAACATTGACATCTACTCGCAAATAGAAGCGAAAAGGCAACATATAAACATCAAGATTAAAAAAGAACTAAACAACACACAACAAACAACATCACATACAAGATCGTGCTTTCTTGAACATTTTGGCGAAAAAACGGGTCAAAACAGAGGTACACTAAACAAGTTATGGCCTCTGAAAGATTAAAACAGGACCAACAAGATTAACAAAAGATAAAATTATGTTATTAGGAAAAAAAATTTAGAATTTTTTGGAGTCGTCTATGATTTTTTGAGATTTTCTAGGTTTTTTTAGAATTTTTAGCATTTATTTGAATTATAAAACTAAATGAAAATAGTAAACAGAATTAAATAACATTATTAAAATTATTTCCTAATTTAGTCTATTTTTGGAATTATTTTTGTCTGTAAAACTATTTATTGCGCAATATATACTATATATGACGTCATCATGATATAAAAATAAATAAAAAGAAAAGTAACGCTGACTGGGCATGACACGTAGGACAGAACGGCTAATATGGCACTGCCCCATGCACACAAAAGCTGACGCGACCTGTTGACATGGAAGGCTGACGTGGTTCTAACGGCATCACGTTAGGGTAACAACGAATCGGTACACTCTATCTAATCTCAACCATATACTTGTGATCCAACAACGATCGACTCACCTCGCTCAATTTTGGTGCGATGGACGGCAACACAGCTCAGTTTCACGTGGCGATTGACTGGAAATTGGTCGAAACCTCTTCGTTGTACGCCAATCTCTCCGATGAGCAATGGAATAGCCGAACTCTTCGGTTCGGACATGGCGTACGCATCGGTGGCTCCTCCTGTTGTCGTGCTGTTGCTATACAGAGAGCAGGGAGATGAGAGGAGAAAGGAAGGAGACAGGGAGGAGTTCGGCTGGGCCAGCTCAGGCTGGCGCACGCGCGAATTGATCCGGATGGCGTCGGCCTGGAGAGAAGAGGTGGCAGACTGGGCTGGTAAGAGGAGGAAAAAAGGAGGCCGGGCTAGATTGGGTTAAACTAGCCCAGCTATGATTTTAACCTTTTTCTTTTTCTTTTCTAATTCTATTTCTATGTATTTCTCATGTATATACATACATACATGTATGCATCACATATACTCAGTGTATATATACAGATAAGCACACAAGAAGCAATCAAACAATTCAAGCAACATTTATTTATAAATATATACTTATATAAAGAAAATAGCCCTTATATATACATACACACATATATATACATACATTCTCACATGTATATGCATGTATATATACATTTAGGTTTTTGTTTTAATTTTGTAAAAGTTTTATTTCTTTTATAAAATAATTTTTATTCCTTTTGGGTTTGGAGTTTGGGCTGTTACACTGTATCTATTTACCCTTTTATTCGAGGAAATGAACTATTGAAACCAAACCATCACTCTTGACGGAAGGCAAAAGGATGTTTTTTTTAACTGTAAAAAGATGTTTTTGAGCAGATAAAAAAACGTTTTTGAGGTTATGCCTATCAGCTGCCCTAAGAAGGGGGGAAAGAGTTATAAAAAATCCATTTTGCCTTCCTCGATTATTACCAGAGTCTATTTTTCCCCTCAATTGCAAAACCAGTTACACAAGCTCCTTTAACAATTATAAAACTGTTTGTTTTTCCTCCCTGACTAGGTTTGAAGGGTGGTTTTGTCCGATACGGATCACATGTGGTAGTGGCCCAACATGTCATATGATAGCTAGCTCTATTGTTCACAGGACCCACCTGTCATCCTCTTCACTGAAGTCAAAGGGCCTGCTTTTCAGCTGCATAGAGCAAAAGCACGGTCACAGTGGCTCTGGCCACACTCACTGGTAGCTGACATGGTCGGTGAGCTGCATGGGAAGCTGAAGCGCACGAAGGCAAACTCAGATAGGGGCTCTACTGCAGATGAGCGTGGTCGGAGTCAGTCGGCAGCAAAGAATGGCGGCAGTGGCGCTCGGCCCATTCCTTCTCCCTCTCTCTTGTTGCTATTTTTCCCTATTTGCTCCACAACTGAGCAGAGCGGCGGTTGACGGGAAGGAGCTCGAGTTACTGCCACCGTTGGCCACACCCCATCGAAGAAACCGCGGTAGGAAGGTGCGTCGCGAGTTCTTGGAGTTGTCATAGCCACTAGGTCCACACCTCCCCGCCAAAGAAACTGATCCCGGGGCCTTCTTCTCTGCCTCCGGTCTTGCACCGAGGTCTACTACGCTGGCAAATCTGCCACAACGGTGAGCTTGGGCTCAATTACCTCGGTTAACAGCTTCCTCACCTTCTCATGCTGCTCCCTGGACGCTCACTGTTGTGGATCCACCCTTATATAGTCCGGCATAGGCGATCTCCTCACCGCCGATCTCCATTGCTGCCGCCGAGGAGCGCCAAGCCGTTGACTCAAACCAGTGCAATGACGTCCCCCTCAGCCCCATTGATGCTGATTCCCGCGCCAGTTTGGCTCAAGCTCGATGCCGGTCGACCCTTCGCCAAGCGCCCTTGCTTCGCCGAGCCGCCTCGCCGTCGTCAGCTGCGCCCCTGTCATTCCCATCGAGCGGGAGCCCCACAGGCTTTTTCTCCAAAGCGTAGTGAAGCTACTGCTACCATCAGCTAGTTAGGCCGCAGCCTAGATCGCCGCTGGCACAGTGCTCTCCAAAGGATCGAGCGCCACCGCCGTCATTCTTTGCCGCCGACCGACTCCGGTCACTCCCATCTGCAGCAGAGCCCCTATCTGAGTTCGCCTTCGTGCGCTGCAACCTCCTGTGTAGCTCACCAGCCATGCCGCTGTGGTCGTGCTCTTGCTTTGTGCAGCCAAAAAGTGGGCCCCATGACTTTGGTGAAGAGGATGACAGGTGGGTCTCATGAACAGTAGAGCTCTATCATATAACATGTCATATGCCATGTGGGGCCACTGCCACGTGTGATCTACATTAGATAAAATCACCGTCTAAACCCGCTCGAAGAGAAGAAACAAACGATTTTAATTGTTAAAGGAGTCTGTGTAACTGGTTTTGCGGTTGGGGAGGAAAAATGGACTCGGATAATAGTTGAGGAAGGCAAAATGAACTTTTTCCGAAAGAGAGTTTGACTTGACGAGTTCTTTACTTTTTGAAAATGAACCTGACCAAAATAGGCCCGGCCCAGGTTGGCCTGATTCCATTTAAGCCCGGCCTTTGACAAAAAAATGATTGCTCCAAAAATGATTTGGCCCGGCCTAAATTACAATGCAATGTAAAAGTTTCTGGTTGGACCAAAAGCCTGCCCAAATGAATCTAGCTTTTTCCCGGCCCAGCTTGGTTTCGTGCACATGCCTATTTGAAAGTCTCTACAACTACGAGCCTTTAAATGCATCGCTTTATGAAACTCAAGGAGCTACACGTGCCACCTGGGAATCAAATTTTTTCAGTGAGCACGTTCGAGACGAACCAGTCTACTCAGATTTGAGTCACAAACTCAGTACGAGTGCTCGTATTTTTTTAATTAAATTTTAAGAAAAATAAATATATACATATGTGAATATATTTGGTGGTCAAAGCACGGAATTAAACCTCTAATTTAGTTTAGATGTGTGCTAAAACGCATCCACGTGGGTATGTGAATACAAGCCGTAATATACGTGTATGTGCGTCCAACTTATTTTAAAAAAAAGATCTTTTGTTAAAGCTAAGGGGTGTCCTCAATCTAGAATATATGAAGATCCTACTAACTAATACTTTAACTGTCTTCCCACTAGCTCATGTTCAAAGTACCAGGGAATATTGCTTAAAAACTAGACAAGGATAATGCAAGAGACATTTTAGGGTTCAAGATCTTCGCCACACCAACCAAAAGCACCAGTGCGTAAGAGACGCGTGCAAAGAATCGGTCTACGAGTCACTGACAAGTAGGCCCAAATTCAAATTCCTCTGTTGACAGGACCTCGTTCTCCAAAGTCCAATGGTGGGGTTTTATAAATATTTTGTGCATAACCTTTTTTATCAGTAGAAGCCTAGTTCATTTTGTGGCGGGTACCACACATTTCCGGCTTGTGCCTGGTTGTTGGATGTCACCAACCCCAGAATGTCCAGAGGCCGGTATCTTGTTCCTTTGTTGCGTTGTCTGGTTTGTCATCAGTTTAATATTTCTTTCATGAAAGAAACAACAGAATGATCAGTTTTTGTATTGCACGAACGGCATCCATTTCTTTATTCTATTTGGCTCTTTTTGCAACAAGTGTAGCAGCCTTGAACAAAGGTGTTCTTCTTCCACGTGCCCCTCTGTGGCTCTATTTACAAACCTATTGCATCCTTCAGTTTTAATGTTTCGTTCCCCAAGAAATGTTAAAAGGAATTGGCATGCACGCCAGGTAACCGAAATATGAACTATTAAATATCGATTTGCAATAGAGAAGTGAGAACGAGCGGGGCGGCTTAGATCGATCCAAGTATGGTCTTGCGAACAAATGATATCGGAGTCTGTAACAAATCTCTTGTGTAACTTGAACCATTTTAGAGATACACTAGAAATAGGGCATGGCGTTGCCACGCCTAATGGCCCGTCCCGTTGGGCTTCCTAAATGCCTGCTATCCAAGATGTTCCAGGGCTATGGTCTGTTAATCAGCTGAAATTTCTGGGAAGCAAATCTTTCAATGGTATCTATGTAGCATGTAAGTACGAAGCATGAAACTATAAACAGCTATATATGTTTGCTAGTTAACTGTAACTAAAATCATGAGTAATCAAACAATTATACTGATGATGAAAAATGTAGTTTACATAGAACATTAAAAGCTGCATAAAAGGTATTAGGTTCGCTAGTTTAATTGTAACTAAAATCATGAAACTGCAAAAAAAAAAAAAATACTATGTAAATTATAGTTTACATGGAACATGAAAAGCTCCATAAAGGAATCGTTCATTGGGGAATTAATTAGATGTGACCACACCAATATAATTAAAACACATCAAATTATTATTTGTTCATTGTCCATGGAACTGGGGCAGCTTTTTTTATTGTAAAATATTGTCTTCTCATCAAATTAAATGGTCTAATACATAATTTTAGCAAACATCTTAAGTACGTCAAGAACTAAAACTGAGCACAGCACAATGGAGATGGGACTAATTGGCTAAAAAAGTAAGCATCACAGAAATGCTTGTGACTTCAACCAGATCTCCATCAATCAGCTTTCTTTCTCTGTCAATCTCAGGGATATCATTAAACATCTACAACTCTGATCCTGGCGCAAGGAAAGCATCAAGTACATGGATATCAACAACCAAGTTACAATATGTTATTCTCAACCGAAACACAATAAGGCCCTAATAGCTCATTCCATCCACTATGCTGTTGTGGCATTAATTACACATATAAAATTTGGAACATAAGGAAATACTCTGTATTGAAAAGTTTTGGAACAGGTAAATTTTGCCTTCGAATCCTTTCACTACAAATGTCTTCGTTATAGGCACATGAACACTTAAGAATGTCAATTTGGATTCATTGTCAAGTTACCATTATCATATCTTCCATATCACGACACCAACCACAAAACAATATTCTTTCCGGAGACTTTGGAACATTAAAATCTTTAGGCAGATAGCCCCTCCTAACCTGCACAATTTAACAGAGAGAAAAAGAATTAGGAGCTTCAAAGAAAGAGATTACCACAATTATATTATCTGGCAGCGAGGGTGGCGAGGACGTGGGTGTCGTCCATGGAGATCACCGCAGAACTGTTCTCCAAGATGTATCTTAGTAAGTTTTGTTTCCCTTCCTGCAAAAGAATAGATTATAATAACAAATTGAAGATAGGGATTATGAGTATATATATATACAGAAATAAGTATTATTGATAGTATACATATATGAGGACCCAGCTCTAATTGAAGTTTCATTTTAAGGTAAAAATTCTTTTGTGACTACACGGGAAGTGACATAAGAACATTTATCTAACAGAATTAAAGGTACGGGTTATGAGTATACATAATATACAGTATCTAACGTTGTTATCAGAATTGAATCTCCTACCTCTAATGTGCTATAGAATATCATCTGCAGACTATTATGAAACATTGTTGACAACTTTAATCTATTAAGTCTCTCTCTAAGTTTAAAGATGTATAACATCAAAATTTTGCATACAATAGATAGATCATATGATACTGCAACTATAATCAAGTATTATATCTAATCTGTTTAGCATATGCCTATATCAAACTTTATGCAACATGCAGAGACCATACGAGGTGATGGGTGAGAAATAGGAGCATACGCGGTGGCGGCGGTGGGGTGTCAGTATTCAAAGCGGTGGTGGGATAACTTGAACTCTCGTTACTCAGAATTGCCTTTGAACTGAAAGAAGATAGAAAAGGCGAGCAATAAGAACCTTCTGATAAGTTACAGAACGTGTATCCCTTCACCACCTGGAAGAAAATTTGTTAGATCAAACTACCTATTCTCTTGTGCCAGGGCAGAAGAAGAATGTGCCCCAGCATTTCACATTTGACATTTGTTTCAAAGTTCAAACATGTCTTGATCGATTTATATCTAATCTGAACTAATAACATACATAATCCTACACCAGAAGTACCTGCATATACTGTTAGCTTCAAAATGATGTTTCAAGCAAATTGTTGATTTTTTAATAAAGAGGACACGTAGCAACGATTTATCAGTTAAGATTTATTGGAAAGCAGGGTGTGAAAAGGTTTTGCCCCAACTCCTCCGGCTTGATCAACATCTTCGGAGATCTTGACCAATGGCAGTGTAAACAAAGCTTAGCTGGAGCAAGGGAATCAATCAAGCAAGCAACCATCGGATAATTCGTTCGACGGGGACTCCAAACAAATCAATCAGTCGATCAATAACTGGACATCTACTTTCGCTAAATATCAAACTCCGCCTGCAAGAGTCCAATCGGCAAGCGACACCGACCAAGCCCGCCCAACAGCGAACGGTTCAACCAAATCGACGAATTCCTACGACATTGTGGCATCAACTCTACGCCAGAGTTAGGTGCTTACCGGCGCCCAGGGGGGTCCGGGGGGTTCAGGTTGGGTCGATGGTGGGTGAGAAACAGGAGAGGAGTTTGTGCCCTTCCAGTCGTGCAGTCCGGACGCGCAGAGCGGAGGCGGCTAGGTGGCGCAGTGCCAGAGGCGGCATTGGCCGCGAGCGTGCATAGATCGGAGGTGGCTGTGGCGACGAGGGTGCGCGTAGCTGAGGCGGAGGTGGCCGGAGTCGATTTGGGATGTGAAGCAGTGAGCACAACGAGGAATTAGGGCTCGGGAGAGAGTGACGGTTCCAGAACGCACACGAAGGACTCCATGACCTCCCGATCACGATCCGACGTCCTTCCTTTAGTTGCCAACGTGGATCAACCAGCAAGCACAAAAGGTACGCGTTTTAGTATAAGAGATGACTGAAAGGGCAGAACTACTTAGAGAGTGTATTTTTGTAAATTCCACCTTATTTTCATTTTCTTTCTAAAATAAACCTACAATTTGATAAAATTGACGGGATAGCCTACTAACTTGCACAATTAGTTTCCCAACTTAATAGTAGCACGTCATATAACGCTAGTTTTCCGGATAGGCTACTAACTCACACAAGGAGCGTTGACATAGAAGTAGAAGAAAGACGACGTTCTGTCGAATGAAGACATGGAAGTGACGAATGGACACTAGACCATGATCAATCTAGAACAATAATACCTAATGTTATGGCAAAATATGAAAAATATTACTCGATCACCGCAATGTTACACACCAAAATGTCAAAAGTTCACAAGTCTAAAAGACCTACTACGATCGAACTCAAGACGCTACATGCATGAGCCTCCTAAACAGGTTTGCCATTATCGAAGGACAAGAGACACAAAATGGCGCTAAAAGTTCCAGCTCCACGTCATCTCCAAGACCTGCAAAATAAACTAAAGTAATGGCCATCTGGGCAATATATAGGATTTAGGAACATGAGTATTGCCCAGATGGGAGAACCACAATTAAAGCTGGGCAATTTACAGGATATCGGAACAACGATGTTTTTAATTTCTTCCATGTGTCCCTCTATGGTTCTATTTTAACTTTAATATTTCGTTCTCGAAGAAATGTTTAAAAGGAATTTTTTTTCCTGCACGTCACCAGGACTCAAATATGAATAGTTTAATACCGGTTCGCACCAACCAAAATTGTAATAAATAAGTAATAAGCCTTACCATGACCTAGTGCATTTCTACCGCATCGACATTTACGCTCGTTGCTTGAACTTAGGTTAAAGTATGCTCATGTGAAAAAGTAAGATTGGAGTTTCTAACAAGTCTCTTGTGTAAATTTGTGAAAGAAAAATGTCTGAAAGAACTACTTTGAAGTGTCAATTTCCGTCATACCCAGTTTCGCCATATGCTCCTTTTAATTGTCACTTCGAATCAATTATACTATTTCTCTTAAATTGTTCTGACCAATTCTCCTAGAGCAGAGCAAGCAAGGGCTTGTATGGGAGGGCTCTAGTTCTAAACTTCACCACAAATCTGAGCGTAGCCCTTCCAAACACCTTACTTGCTCCACCAATTCATGGACTAGCCAACTCTATTAAACGGCCCCACTCGTAGTTCATTTTGGTGGATCAGCTCAAGGGATACTCCACGAACCTCAATTTCATATGTTCTCGTGGAGTTACAGTAAAATTACCTACAACTGCCACTGGAGTAATACCCCTCCGCGCTCGAGTCGGCCTGCCCCCCTCCTGACACGTCTCCTCTGGCGATTTTGCCCTAGCCCACCGTTGGCCACCCACCACCGCTAGCCTCCGCTCACTACCGCCCACCTCCGCCCGCCACCGCCCCAAGAAGACACGTGCCATTGTCATTGTTTCGTCTGACGGCGGCGGGTGCCTGTCCAGGTTGGAATTCGACGACTCCAACTGGTCCATCGGCTGGTTCGAGCCCCAGGCGCTGGAGCTGCAGCCGAACGACGACCTCGAGAACTGCTTCACTGTGCTTGTGCCGTGCTACCGCCACGGCCACACCGAGTAGCCCTAGAGGCATGAGGGCAGGTTTTTTGGCATCGGCGCCCTTGCTGACGGTGGCCTCTCTGGTGAGCATGTTGATATGATATTTGCATAATGTGTTCTCTTCAGAATTGGGAAGAAGCCTATATTCATCGTGGCCTATTATTTGCATTTTTGGTTGGAGAAAAAACATTGAATCCTTTCTTCTTCGAAATACGTCAATTTATATTTCATTTTTATGTTATAGGCTTATATTCTTATTGTCTCGTGTCCTATGTGACCGAGTCCTTCAGTTCATCCGTATCATGTTCTCCACTGTTAAAACTGCTAGCTGTGATTGAACTTGTACCAAATAATAACATTCCATTGCCTGCTTGTGCCATCTTAATTCTCTTGTTCATACATGACGGCAAACAGTTATTCTTTTGTTCATACAGTTTACAGCAAGCAGTTAAAGCTTTATATACATCTGAACCTTTACATGACTGCAATTTATGTCCCCCCTCTAATATTCTGTTTTCCTTGTTCTGATCTGCAGATGGAAAGAATTTTGTAGAGCAGCATTGAATGGGTATGCCCTTCCTGAGGTTTCAAGGCAATTCTACTCTTGCAAAGCAAGGCGAAAGCTGAATCGAAAATATTTTTCCTTCGTGATATGTGCTGAGTGTTAACCTATGATTGATAACATGTATAGATGAACTGCCATTCCATTGATAATTTGTCCCACTTGCTTGCGGACCTCGATTCTACTACATGTACATAGTGTCTATGAACGATGTAATATTTATAATCGATTTATTTCGTGATCATTTATTCTATTATTGTAATCTCCGAGAAAAAAATATTTTCTTATGTTGAAAACACTCACAAAAATTATATGTATTTAATACAACAAAACAATCACAAATGCTTATAGATAAAAAACAATATACATGTAACACAACAAGAGTACTATTGATAATTCCTCTAAAACTCTCTTATTTCTAGATCTAGAATCACCTTAGTAAGACAAACACCTTTACTGCCAGCTCCAGTTTCATATCACTCTACCATGGATTTCTAGAGCAAAGCAGAAAAACGTGGAGTGGACCTGTGGAAAACAAACCCTAAGTATTTTGCCTGGTTTCAAGTCCAAAGTCATTTGCGCCCTGTACCGCCTCCCACCCCCCCCCCCCCCCCCCGCTAAAAGTTCCAAACCCACATCATCTCCCAGACCTGCAAAATGAACTAGAGTGAAGGCCATCTGGACAATAGGGTTTAGGACCATACATACGTCCATACATCCTTCCACAAAGCTGCCCTTGTTAAAGCGAAGACAAACTCCTCAATCTGGAATATGCTTGGTACTAAAATTCTCTTCTGATCAACTAACGTTAGATGCAGCCATTGCTAAATAACTCTCAGAAAGTCAGAATAGACAAAGATGTCGCAAGAGACATTTCAGAGTTCTCGCTCTATGCAGCAGACCAATCAAAAGCACTGGTTCTAAAACAACTTGAATAGTAGTAGTTGATCAAGAGCAAGTGCGGTCGTTGGCGGTGCATTGTTCATGGCTGCTCTAAATTTTCTATAAGATGGACCGGGCAGCGGCGGTGCGCGGTTTATGCGCCACTAGGCTACGCGTAGAGATGAAGTTCCTGCAAACTACACTATAAAATTCATATGCATAAAGATATCAATGTTCTGTTTGGTAGAGCTATTCTTAATCCAAATTTTTTAGAGAAGTGTTATTTACGGAAAGTGATTATGTGATCGAAAGTAATTCTCTAGCGTAAATTTTATGAAGAAAATGATTATGTGGGAAAATTGAATTAGATAAAGCTGATTTTTCAGCTCTCAGCGTCTAATTTATTTTAAGAAATCACTCCCACAAAATCACTCTGAAAACTAAAAACTATTATTTGACAGAGTTTCCACTAATTTTACTGTGTAAGTTAGTCTAAAAACTCTGTTAAATAGACCCTAACTACACTTAGAAATAGTACGTATAAATATATCAGTATACAACATGCATATAGACAACTCATGTGTGAGTCGTTGACAAGTAGGCCCAAAGTGAAACTCCTCTGTTCACGGCTTAGGGTCTCACATTTGAAATTCAGTGCCGGGACACCATAAATATCTTTTGCATAAATTATTCGTCAGTGAAACATAGCTCATTTATTTTGTAAGCAATGGCTGACAGGTAGGCCCAAAGTTCACAGGTAGAATTTAGCATAGCAATTGTTAGCCCATGGTTGTGACTAAGAGAGAGAGAGAAAAAAAATTGGCAGACACTAGGCATTTCTGGCTTGAGCCTGGCTGTTGGATGTCAGTACGTGACACCGGTCCCTGAAGGTCCAGAGGCATCTTTTCCCTCTGTTTTTTTGTCCTGCTTACCAGCTGAAGTCATACATGTATGACGTGTGTGATCAGATTTTGTAGGGTGCCATTCCTCTTTCCTTTCATCTATTTGGCTGTTTCGCAACAAGTGTAGCAGAGCCCTTGCTATGCACAATGTTATGTTTTTCTTCCATGTGTCCCTCTATGGCTCTATTTACGGCCCTTTTCCACGGCGTGGCCTTCGTTGGAGACATGGTAGCAAGAGCTCGTCATCAAGACTCAGATATGAATAATTAATACCAAGTCATGTTAAATTTGTAATTGATAAGTAACAAGACTTAACATAACCAAATGCATTTTCTTCTGCGTTTACATCTATGCTCGTAGTTCAATTAGGTTCAAGTGTGCTCATGTGAAAAAACAATATGGAAATGTAGGTGTACTCTAGCTTTGCATTGTATGACCAAATGCAATTGATTTTTGTCCGGTTATTTCCATATTTTAAGGTAGCACAGAACTTAATTTCTAAAAAATTTTATATAAGTTTACGGTTTTAGTTTTGCAATGCATGCACCATATTTTTATTAAATAAAATTTAAATCTCATTTCTCAGTGTATGAACAACTAAATTACAAATATTGCCATACGAAACGCCATTTGATCAAGCAGTGCTACAATACCCCTGCTTTCTAGTAATCCACATGTCGATAGTGCACAGATGGAGCATACTTACGATGTATGTGAAGGGGGATTGATGACATCTAAAAGAGAACATAAATTAGGTATTTAAAATATAATTGACATGAAAAGCTTTATAAGATAAATCTATAACAAATTCTATCTAAATATGCTATAGATTTATCTAGTGTGTCTACTCTACCGTTCAAAAGAGTTTTACAACCTATAGTCAATCCTAACAAACTACTATAAGAAGATAAATGCGTAAAGGTAGATTGCAAGTGTGTAAATATAAAAATGTAAATAAGGTAGAGAGGGCAAACTCGATATAATATATTTTTATCCTGTGGTATCAATAATATAAATACCCTCCCTTGTCCACGTTGGAGCTCTGGTAAGGATATGCTCTTGATCGACATCCAGTCACGGCTCTTAAACCACTAAGCCACCAAGCAAGGCCTCAAGCCGGATGAGCTGCCAAGCCATCAAGGCAAGACCTCACCACTAGCCTCTCTTCTAGTCGCTTGCCGCTGTGATCACTTTGGAGCTTGAGCCACAAAGGCAAGGGTCTCCGCGTCCCCACACATTCGCCTTGCACCACTCCACACCAAGTCAGAGAGTCAACAAGCTTGCCAGCGAGTCACTGAGACTCTAAGGTGCCGGCGTACCTCTTGGTACAAGTTAGGATCACTTCTTGATCTTTTCTTCAAGCTACAGCATCAAGCTACAACTTACTCTAGGCCCATAAGCACTAAACACTATCTAATCTTGTGTTTAATCGACTTGGATGATCACTTTAAGCACTTTGGTGGCTTGGATATCTTCTCAAGTGTGTATAAACTTCCTCTAGACTCTAGCAGTATGTCACACTTTTAGATGACAGAGTGGAGGGATATTTATAACCTCAAACCAGCCAACTAGCTATTTTTCCAACGGCTCAAAAAAGCTGTAATATCGGATGATCCGGTGACAACAATAGTACTAACACCGGATCATTCAGTGAGTACAACCTTAGAAATTAACCGTCGAAACTCCACTCAAGCCTCTGTGAACACCGGATAATCCGGTAAGATCTTCAATTCCATTATCGGACCTTCCGGTGGGTTAACTTGAGTCAGACCGTGCCACTTCTTCTCTGCAAGAAATGCTCCGATGCATTGATCTTCAGATTATCGAACCTTTCGGTGGTTTGTTTTTTATTCTTCAACACTTGCAGTTGCCTCTACAAGAAATGCTCCGGTGCTATAATTCGGTGTGCACAAACCATGCACCGAACCATCCGGTGAGTTGATCTTCAATCTTCTGCACTTGTATTCTTCTCTACAGGAAATACTTTGGTGTTACCCAGTGCAGATTACCGGACTATTCGGTGAGACCCTCAACCTTCTCCTCCTCTGTCAGAAACACTCCGGTAGTCTCATGTCCTATTTGCCGGACTATCTGGTGAGGCTATCAACCTTTAGACCCAATGCTTCAGCGTGTACAACCCTTCTGCGCCGGACACTCCGGTGAGAACAAATTCTCTAAGACTTTTTTCAAATCAGTCAAACTTTATCCCGGCTTCGGTGGCTTTTTTATGTATTGCATCAATGAGACCTACTAAAGTATATACTTTACAAACATGTTAGTCTCATTGATTATGTCATCATTAATCACCAAAATCACAATCATGATCTAATAAGACCATTTTTGCTACAATCTCTCTCATTTTGATGATTGATGATAACACAACTAAAGCAAGTAGCAAATAATAAATGATACAAATTGTAAAGAGCACAAAGACTTACCACATTACTTGGATGCATGTTCTTACCACTTTAGTCCCTTGTTAGTTGTGGCTTCCCCTTTCTCTATTACCACTATCTCTCTTGATTAACCCCTGCAAGAGCTTCTCCATTGCATGCTTTTGATACCAAATATAGATGAGTCTCTCTTTGTCAACCTTAGCATCTTGCTTGTTCTCCACTAGGCATGCCTCTTGATTTTGTCGTCGAACTTCTCCCCCTTTATCAACCATCTCAAAAAGGGCTATAAGCACATGTTGAACTCGAGGAAGAGCGTTAGAGCACATAGGAAAGAGATTCATAAATCATGATCCAATGAAATGATATCAATTGAAAAGATATACCAATTATAAAGGTAGGAGGCATTGATATCAATTGAAAAAGGCAATCAAGGATCATAATTCATAAAACTCACATGATATAATATAAATTCCCTATATATGTGTGCATATATATAATGAGACCCACTTGTGAATACCACTTGTAGAAATATAGCATTATATACACAGCTAAACAATAAGTAGAGGTAGGAAGTTTAAGTCATATCATGAATAAAGGTAGCTTAAATGAACAAATAAATTATCAATGATACCAATTGAAGTATTTAAGAATTGCATACCTCCGGGGACATGTTGATTGCTCCGTAAGACTACAAAAGATACATCTAACAACACATGTTAGTCTCAAAATCACAAACGATATGATATACTCCCCATAAATATGTGCATGCAAATATTAAATATTTGTGAGACATATGCACTTGTTATTAATAATGATAGGGAGGGTACCCTATAGATTAGTTTATGATACACAAAAGATACTAATTGTGAAACTAGTGTTTTGAAAGAAACTTACAACTAATAAACCATGTAGGTTTCTCATAAGAAAGAGAGAAACACAAATAACCTACGATATAAAAAACCTATACTAGGCATTGTAACAAATTAAAATATACACATCTAATCCTAGATAAGGCAAATGATCTAGATGCAAAACAAAATACATAAGCAAAGATCTAGCTACCATTTACCTCCTTTACCTTTGGATGAGAATTTGGATGTATGATGATCATGATTTTTATCAATACATCTAATATTGTACACTTGGCTTCTTTGCGACCTTCACTTCATCTTGTGAGCAAAGTCTCCAAATCCACTGAGCCAACCCTTGGACTTTAAGTCTTCTTTGAAACCCAAACCAATTGAGGCCCTTTCATGTTGGTGATGATTTCCTTAGGCACCCAAATAGGTTGCTTCCATCTCTGGTCCTTTCTCCTAACCATATGCGCAACCACCTTGCTATTTTCCTTCTTCTTAACCTTGTAGTGGTTGCTCTTGGTCTTGTTCTTATAGTTAGGCTCAGTATAGAGGTTGGAGATCTTTGTTGGAGATGTTCATCGTCTTCTTCTTCTCCTTAATCTCCTTCTTGACTTGCTTGTATTGCAAGAACTTGTGGCCTTCTTGATGACACTTGAAGCATCTCACGATAGACCTCTTCGTAAGCTTATTCACCATAGTAGCAAGGTTATCTTGAGGAGGTTGGACATGATTCTTACCCTTTAGTAATGTCAAGTCCTTCTTGAGCTTCTCGACTTCTTTCTTGAGCTCATTATTTTCTTGCGTAATAAGGTCATTAGACGATTCTACAAAAATATTCTCAATGAATTTCTCATTGCAAAGGGGTGGGTATGATATATCAATTAAATCATCGTAAGAAGTAGAAGTATCTATCTTAGGATGGAAATTACATAGAGAGGTAGATTGTTTCAAAGGGACTTTAGTTTGAGATCAATGCACTCAAATTTAGCCTTAAGCTTATCATGCTCCTTGTTTAGCAAATTGAATTTGCTCAGTAATTATTCATAATTAGAAACAAAGTTAGCATGAATGTCATTAAGTGTATTGAATTCCTTAAGTTCTTTAAATTGTTTCTTTAAGGCCCTTTGTTGCTCATTGATCAAATCAAGAATTTCTTGTTAAGAGGAGAATCCTTATCGGATTCATCATCACTTACATCACAATCCATACATTTAGCCATAAGACACTTATGTAATTACTTGCATGATTATGATATTGACGAAGAGCTTCTCTTGGAGGGGAGGATGGTGAGACTTTTATCATTTGAGCTTGACTTTTCATCGTCGTTCGCCCATCTTCCTATGCTTGCTAATGCATTGGCTCTTCCCCTTGTCTCCCTCTTGTTCTTGCTCTTTTTCTCGTTTTTGATATGATCAATTGTGTTGACCAAGTCTTCAATGTAGATTGGATGATCAATCTTGGTATTAATCCTCTTTATATTTTTCTCTAATTTTGAGAAGAGCTTGGTGATCTTTGGATCAATTTCTTCATCACTTGATGTTCTTTGATCATACTCTTCATTGCTCTCTTCATCTTAATCATCATCATCTTCGTTTTAGCTTGACTCTTGCTCTTGTCTCCTCATTGCATTCATGTATTGACATTGAGCTTGTTTGCTTGTGAGAGCAAGGTTCTTGGTGTCGAATGAGGAAGAAACTTTCACCCCTATGCTTATGGTCATCTCATGGGTGGTGATCTTGCCGAGCACTTGATTTGGAGCTATCTTCTTGATGTCATTATTATTGTAAATGATGTAGACTATCAACTTGTACTTTGATGTAGATTATCAACTTGTATTTTGGAAGAAGAGCTTGAAGTATTCTTTTAACCATTTGATCATCATCAATTGGTGTCAAATCTAGCACATTGATCTTATTGACAAGAATATTCAAGCGTGAGTACATGTCATAGAATTTTCATGGGGTAGTTGTTTGATGTCATTGAGCTTAGTTACTAGCGCATTATATTTCTCATTGCGCACATCCTTTGTGCCTTCATGAATTTCAATGAGACTAGTCCAAATATCATATGCACTGGTGAGAGAATAAACACGATTAAATGCATCAATATTTAAATATGATAAAAGGATACTCTTCGCCAATGCATCTAATTATCTCTCCTTATTAGTGATGCGAGGTCTCATCACTTCCTCGGTAACTCTCCGAACATCTAAACCTTTGGCTTGCAAATAACAAGATATTAGAATTTTCCAACAAGAAAAATTTGTGTCATCGAAAAATAGAGCACTATGGGTACCTATCTCAACCCCGAACATCACAACTCATTAGGCTGTGAAGCCTAACTGATCAAATTGAGATGGAGTCTCAAATGCTACTTGAATGGCGTGTCTTTGTGAAAGGTGTGAGCTCTAGCTCTGATACCAATTGTGAAGGGGGATCAGTGACATCATAAGAGGGGAGGTGAATTAAGACACTTAAAATCTAATTGGCTCCGAAAGCTTCACAAGATAAACCTATATCAAATTCTATCTAAATATGCTCTAGATTTATCTAGTATATCTATTCTACTGTTCAAGAGAGTTTTACAACCTATAGCCAATCCTAGCAAACTACTATAGTAACATAAATACGCAAAGGTAGATTGCAAGTATGTAAATGCAGAAACGTAAATAAAGTAGAGAGAGTAATCTCAGTACAAGATATTTTTATCCCGTGGTATTGATGACATGAATACCACCCCTAATCCATGTTGGAGCTCCACCAAGGATATGCTCTCGGTCGGCACCCGGTCACGGCTCTTGAGCCATCAAGCCACCAAGGTAAGGCCTCAAGTCGGATGAGCTGCCAAGCCACCAAGGTAAGACCTTACCACTAGCCTCTCTTCTGGTCGCTTGCCGTGGTGATCACTTTAAAGCTTGAGCCACAAAGGCAAGGGTCTCCGCATCCCCGCACAATTACTTTGCCACCGTTTCACACCAAATCAGGGGTCAAAAAGCTTGCCAGTGAGTCATCGAGACTTCAAGGTCCCGGTGTACCTCTTGGTACAAGTTATGATCACTCTTTGATCCCTTCTTTGAGCTATAACACCTATCTACAATTCACTCTAGATCTATAAGCACTAAACACTCTCTAATCTTGTGCTTAATCGCCTTGATAATTACTTTAAGCACTTTGGTGGCTTGGATGTCTTATCAAGTGTGTATAAACTTCCTCTAGACTCCAACAGCATGTCACACTTTTAGATGACTGAGTGGAGGGATATTTAAAGCCTCAAACCCACCAATTAGCTATTTTCCTAGTGGCTCAGAAAAGCTGTTAACACCGGATGATTAAGTGACAACAGTAATACTAACACTGGATCGTCCGGTGAGTACAACCTTAGAGCTAGCCATTGGAACTCTATTTAAGCCTCTGTGAACACCGGATAATTCAGTGAGATCTTCAACTCCATCACCTGACCTTCCGATGGGTTAACTTGAGCCAGACTGTGCCACTTCTTCTCTGTAAGAACTGCTCCAATGCATTGATCTTCAGAGTGAAAGTGCATCTAGGCCCCCTAAGTGGGTTTTGGCTTATTGATGACAAAACGATTAAAGAACTAACATACTTTGTGAGTATTGAACAGGTATGAGCATTAGTTGTGAAGGTAAATGACGTTTGACGCCCGTCGAAACAATTGAAGAATCAACGAAGGATATAAGATAGGGCTTAAATTCTTTTTACTTTTGCAATTGAGTCTAGGATAGATTTTTTCTTAGATGGATGAATTTATTTGCTTGATTAGTGTCTCAATGCTCAAGAGATCCTTTAGAATCACCCAATTGAGAGACACATTCACTCACGGACACGAAACTCTTTCTGAAAAATCTTCTGAGTCCGGAGTCTCCGGTGTTCACCGGATACTCCGGTACTCAGCGCTCAGCCGGAGTCTCCGTGCTAGCCTCCGGCAGAGAGTCTCGGCTGCGGGTTAATCTTTTCAAGAAAAAGACCGGAGTCTCCGGTGTTCACCGGATACTCCGGTAAAATGTTTTGTGTGCAGTCGGAGTCTCCGAGGTAGACTCCGGCAGAGGCTCTCGGTTAGCTTTTAATCTTTTTTGATAATTAATAGAAAAGACCGGAGTCTCCGGTGTTCACCGGATACTCCGGTACCTGGAGATGCCGGAGGATCCGGCTAGTCTCCGGACTTAGTCTGTTTTGGAAAATCTGTCAGGACCGGAGACTCCGGTGTTCACCGGAGACTCCGGTAATTAAACAGAACTGTAACGGCTAGTTCTGACACGTTCGTGACCGTTCTGACGCCGTTTTTGGAATTGGGACCGGAGACTCCGGTGTTCACCGGATACTCCGGTAAGCTCTGACAAAAACAGTAACGGCTAGTCTGTGAGAGAGGGCTATAAATGCCTCCTCTCTCCATATAATTTAGAGCTTGCTGTGGCTGGTTTCCTTGAGACCTCTTGAGCACTTTAAGAGCATTCAAAGCCTCTCCAATCATCTCTAGAGCCAAATTTGCACAAATTTGAGAGTGTGGGTTTGGAGAGGGTTCAAGCCACTTGAGCATTGAGTTCTTCATCGAGCATTTACTGCGATCATCTCCTTTGAAGCTTTGGGTTTCTAGAAGGAAAGGAGTTGCCCGAAGAGCACCCAAAACTTGTGGTGTGCCTCGGGAAGTTTGTAAGCACCTTCATATTGAGTAAGAATTTCTAGCTTGATCTTTGTGGTCGCTAGAAGAGGATAGGGTTGGAGAAGACCCGGCTCTTTGTGAGCTCCTCAACGGAGACGTAGGCACTTCTTTGTGAGGTGGCCGAACTCCGGGATATATTCTCGTGTTCTTTCTTGTGAAACTCACTTGATCATGTGTATTTGATTATTTGTCATTTAAATTGCTATAGTATCAATCTTGCTAGTTTTAATTATTGTTCTAGCTTAGTAATATCTACTTGACCTAGTGCATCTCATAGAATCTAGCTGTGATCCTCAATTCAAATTTATTCTAAAATTTCCTGTCAGGCCGGAGACTCCGGACTAGACCGGATACTCCGGACCATACCGGAGTATCCGGACTTCACCGGAATATCCGGCAGTTTAATCCGCTGTTTTTAGTTTTAAATTTCAGAAAAGCCTATTCACCCCCCCTCTAGGCACTTTCACAGAGCACCAGACCTTCCAGTGGATTGTTCTTCATTATTCAACACTTGCAGTCGCCTTTGCAAGAAATTCTCCGGTACTATAATCCGATGTGCAAAAACCAAGCACGGACCATCCGGTGGATTGATCTTCAGTCTTCTGCACTTGCATTCTTCTCTGTAGAAAATACTCCGGTGTTACCTAGTGCAGATCACCGGACTATCTGGTGAGGTCCTCAACCTTCTCCCCCTTTGTCAAAAACAGTCCGGTGGTCTCGTATTCTATTCACCGAACTATCCGGTGAGGCTATCAGCCTCTACACACAATGCTCTGATGTGTATAACCCTTCTGCGTCGGACATTCCAGTGAGAACAAATTCTCTGGGACTTTTTCCAATTCAGTCAAACTTTGTTCTGGCTTTGGTGACTTCTTTATGTATTGCACTAATGAGACCTACTAAAGTATATACTTGACAAATATGTTAGTCGTATTGACTATATTATCATTAATCATCAAAATCACAATCATAATCTAATAAAACTATTTTGGCTACAACGTAGCAGTGTGAAGTAGCAATCAAGTCAATGGTGAGTGATGATAGATCTAGCAGTAGTAACGACCCTAGCAGCTTAGCGACAGGTGGTCCTGATGTGGCAAGAGAAATTTTAGTATATAACACTAAATTCGTATATCTTTCTGAATTTGCTATACTATCCACATGTCATTGACTCAAAGTGATTCTACTTTTAATTACGATATGAGTGATAAATTTTGAAAGGCACATGAATTTAGTGTAATATACCATAATCTCCTGATGTGGTGCTGTGTGGAGGAGAGCTGCCACTACGATGAGCGGTGACCGGCGAGAGGTTCAGTAGCTATAGGAGCACGGTAAGTAGCTCAATAGACAACAGAGGCGGTGGCAGTGATGAACGAGGGGAACGGGCGGAGGGGAAGGAAGAGGAATCTACATGAGGACGATACATTTGGGTTGGTGATGCCTTGGCAGAAAGAGGTATTGGACACATTTTCAAAGAAGTTTTTCATGCCTGATGTGGAAGTAATATTAAAATTGGTACCCCGCAGCCAATGGAATAGAGTTTTGTACAGCTCTCCTCTTAATTCATGGTTAATTGTTGAGTAAATTACAATTTGCATGTCTCAAATTATGAGTCCTGTTCAAGCCAGTGGGTGGCGAGGTGTGAATTGTGACCATCTCGTCTATGGATAGTTCGTGCATGTAGCAATGCTCTCTCTATGTATAAGCTTCTCACACTGCTTAATTATATGCCCAAACATAATAAGCATGATTACACACTTAGTTCCAGTGTTCACTATCATGAGAAAAATGCGATTGGAGTAACGAACAAATCTCTTCTGTAAAATGGAATAATTCAGGGATATGAACTAGGACTATTGTAATGTTGCAAATTATGTTATACATGTTTTTCACCATACACCCTCGTACTTTTTCTAGATCAAATCAATAGTTTTTTTTAATAATATTAGTCTGAGTTTACGACTAATATAGACTCTGTGCTAATAAATTCAGATCTACAACTACTAGTATTAAATGTAAGTTTCCTAACTTACTACTTTGTGAACAGACAACTAAGCCACTTCCAATGCTAGTTTTTTAGATATTAATTATGTATTCACATAAGCAAAAAGAAGATGTGTCAAGTAATATAAAGATGAGAGAGAATTAGCTTGTTTCTTATAAAAGAAATTAGCTTTTTGAGCAATCATAGGTGATTATGAGATAATAAATTACTTTGAAACACCTTAAGAAACTAGCAAGACACATACATGTATTGGAAGCTGGTTTCTTAACATCAATTTCTTAATCTCTCTCTCATATAGACATCCCCTAAGAAATATAGCATTGGGAGTGGCCTAATTCGCACTAATTGTTGTTGAGGAAAAAAAATGGCTACATTCTCATCAGTGAAGAAAAATACGACCACTTGAGAAAGTTAATTCTGCAACATTAACAATACATGTATGTAATGTCCTAAAAGTCAAAAATTTATTTTCTGAGTTGTTGTTTCGTTTTCCAATTTCTCTGACAAAGCACAAGAAATAAAAATACATTGAAAAAATATAAAGAAATAATGTTTGGGCTAGCTTTGGGGGCCAGCCAACACCTTTCCCCCTCTTGGGGCCAACCTAGGCCTAGACCATCACCCCACTTTGGACCAAGTCCCAAACCGACCACTTATCCCCTTAGGGTTGGCTCTTTCCCCTCGCTCCCGCACTTGACCACCCCATGTTGATGCGTGTGGTATAGGAACCAAGTGCTACAGTATCCACAGTGGCTGATGCTACAATATCAAACAAGAAGAGAATGAGAGAGAGAGGATGAAGGAAGAAGGAAGAAGAAGAGGAAAAAAGGATTCTTCACGTGGATCAAGATAATAAATTCAAAGCTTTTTCTCCCCTATTTTAGATGCATTTTAGTTCATAGCATGTCGTTAGGGGATGGATTATCTAGGGAAAACTATCGATTTGCATGTAATCTATCTTATGTGCATAGTTAAATTGGGCAGTGCGGTTGTGTTAGTGGTTTTGGTGACCAAAACGATTTTTTCTAGAGAACCTGTCAATAAGAAAGTTGTAGAGTACTTAGAGACCTAGCTTGTGTATTTTTTCACAATGTTTGGCCAAGTATATTGTGCTCAATAGATGATGGAAATCTGCTGTGTTGTAGAGATAGATTTAGAATTCAGTCTATGTTAATGGTTTGATTCAGAGGCTTACTTATTTTTATGAATTTTCCTGTAATAATGGAAGTTGTAGATTATACAGGAATCTGTTCACTGTTAATTTTTTTGTGTGGAGCTTTTCTTTGATAGTGATGGCCGGTTGAATGTTGCTATTCTGAGTATATAGATAGATTCAGACTCCTGTATTCCATCACATTTTAATCCTAGTTACTTTCAAAATTAAAATATAGTGTCTTATGGAAGTTGTAGCTCTCATTTTGTAGATTTCAAAAATATCATATTGTGCTATGTTCTATATAGTAGATTTAAAGATATAAAATTATAAAGCAGTCTTGCTGTTGTTGGCTAAACGTAGGCTTTTCGGTAATACCAGGAATGCGGGGTTTTTAGGCATAGGAGCATATGCCTTTTTGCTTATATGTTGTTTCTATGTTTTTGGTGCTAAATAGGTGCTTGTTCTAGTGGTGCCACTCTGGGACGCATTTAGTGTTCACATTCATCATTGGTAAAGATAAGTAAACGTAGCAGTGGTTACTATAGCTATAGTTTGATATTTTTTACTATCTACACCTTTAAAATGAAGCACACATGATGATCTTAATAATCTGAATACGACGAGTTCCCTTTTTCTATCATTATTAATATGTTTAACAATGTCATTGAAGTTTAATGATCAATATGTTTAATCTTTTATTGTAGTACGCCTTTGCATAGAAGATAGAGTTTGATTTTTTTTCACTCATAGGAAATTGATGGATTTCAAGTTATGCGATATTTATGGTTATCAAATGCAACATGCTACGTGCATAGCATTTACATTTGAGATCTATGCCTTTATGGTGTTTTGCATATCGAAGTTTAATCTAAATTAATATTGATTTATGCTTAACACATTATGATATATAGTGTATGTATGGTTTATGTTGATGGTCACTTGTAGACTCTTTGTTATGTTTTCTCTTTGGTTGTGTGGCGGTGATGAATTGTGAGATAAGGGGCTACTTGGTTCTCTTATATGACTAAGCTAATTATGTCCTGGGAGGTACTTCCTGATTATTAACATGTATTTTTAATGCATTTGTTGGGGGGAAATAGACTAGCCTGAGGATAATAGTTGACAGTTGCTATCAAAGGTCCCTCTAGAGCATTCGGCCTCCAGACTCGGCAGGAGGCCCCATCCTCGGAGGCTGCAAGTCCCTTCGAACCACCTCTCCGACTCATACGTGGCCTTCCGAAGACTCGGAGCTACAACATGTACCCCCGGAGCCTTCGGCCTCCGAACTCAACAGGAGGCCTTATCCCCAGGGGCTGTGGACCCCTTCGTGCAGCCCCTCCGGTGCCCATGCGGTCTTCCGAAGCCTAAAGGCGCGACCGGCCTCCGAAGATAATATCAGGGAAGAAAGGACACCACCCCTCTACCGTCGACCTGACGCAAGGTGATGGGTGATAAATGTCGGTACAAGTGGTGCTTATCCTGACACCCTAACACGATGCAAGTCGTTCTGACCACCCCGGCAGAGCGGCGCCAGGCCGTAATTAGCAGCCGGCTTACCCCTCAGGGGGCAAACACCAACATAGTTACCACGGTAGATATTTATCTTCTATGTAGGGTAAAAGGTAGTTATCTAAGATAAGACTCAGTAATTCAGTCAGGTCCTAGATATTTGTACATCGTGATAACTTATACACTAAACTACATACTGCCTTATAAATAGGGGGTCATGGTCACCTGGAAAGAGAAGGGAAAAAAAGGGGACACGCTCAACACAGCACGGAGGAGCATAATGGCAGAGTTTTTCCTATGATACTCCCCCTTAGCCCAGTCTATATCGTTACAATTAATACATTCGTGATGTTCCTTCCTCTCAAACTTTGTCTTCAAACTTGAGTCTCCTCCTTAGAAGAAACTCTCGTCGTAGTTGCTAGGGCAAGACGAACTCTTGCCCCAACAACATTTATATGCATCCATAAGCATTCATTTGGAGTTTGTGTTGTCACACCTAGCCGTGACTGCATTGGTACATTCTGTATCATACGTTGATGGGTATGATACGCATCATACGTTGCTATGGTATAATGCACACCCTTATGTTATCCAAGAAGGGGTAAATATGATGAAGAGTATGACATGTGCATTCATATGCATCTTTACAATACAGCGATACTTTGACATTCAAATTATAGATTGAATACATCTTTGTGATGTGATAGCATATTACAATTGAAGTTCCATTGAAGTTGAGGTAACTCATAAGGGTTACTCAAGTGGTGTCATTTTGTGTGATTGCTTATATGTGGAATTGCATTGCATAACATTTGTATGCATCTTTGTAGTGCAGCGATACTTATGCATTGGGATCGTAGATGAGGTACTGTATGCTGGTTATTTGTGTAATATTACTACTTGATGATGGTATGTGGTTATACATTATTTAACCTTGTGGAGCCGATCTTTGTTGTCCTATGGAGATTTTACTTTAGTTCAGAATGCCTTATGATTCATGGTATGCTAAGATAATATTTAATATAATTGTGTCTTATGCATTATATTTGAGATGATGTTGATACTCATATTTTTATCGTAGGAGTAGTTTTAGGTAGTTGCAGAATATAGTATATTAAATTACTCATATCTAAGCGTTTTAACATGTTTTTAAGTAGGTGTTGTTGTCTTTAACTTGAGGTTAATATAATGTTCATAATGCTAATGGAACTAAGATATGTTTAAGATGATGCTTAATAAACTTGTAGTTTAAATAGCTTGTTATAGCAGTTTGCTTGCTGAGATTTATAATCTCACTGCTTCATCCCTCCTTCCAGGTTTGCCTTGAGTTGACAAGCATTAGGATAGGTAGTAGCATGTCACTTGCACCTTCACCCCTACCTTTGTTGGTTATGTTGTAATGTTGGCTAGTGGATTGTAGTCGTTGATGATGTATAAATGTTTCGTCATGGTGGTTCTTGATGTTGGAGTCCTTTCTTTACCATGCTAGAATGTTTGATATGATATTAGTTTGATGTTTCATATCTATCTATCTATATGTATGTATGTATGTATGTATGTATGTATGTATGTACGTATGTACGTATGTACGTATGTATGTATGTATGCTGTGGCTTCCACGTTACCTCTGTTATCTAGGGAGGTGCTGCCGAAATTTTCTTGTTCGGCGTGCTTGTAGAGTAGTTAGTAGTATTTTGAGCTTGTGGTGGTCTCTGGGGTGTTCAATGTCTCTCCCCTTCAAGGTTGCAGTTTGGTAGAACAAGTAGAACAAGAGTGCCCAACAATTTATTGTAGGTTTGCCTTACTCGGAGGGAAAGAACACTTACTTTCTCTTTGGATAGTTGCATGTTTGGCTTGTGTGGCACATGAAAGCCAAACCAATTTTCGGTATGGGGTCACCAAATTGGTTGTCCAAGTTTCGACAAACTTTGAATCTAAAATGAACGGGGAGTCTAATACCCGTGGTTTTCCTTCTAATCTTTGCACCAAACCAAACAATAGCCAAATTGAATCTGGTCTAGATTGCTTAAGTTAGGTAAGGCGAGATTGGTCTCATGCAAATCAACCTAGACAAGATCATATAACAAATGTACTGTATCTTCTTATCAGTATTTTTATATTTTTATTGAACTCTTCATTTAATTTTTAAAGGTTATATAAGCACTCCAGTAGTGTTAGTTTTGCAAAACATGGTATTCTTATACACATATCTGTACATGCACACACCTACAACATTGTTCCGATATAATATAATACTAGTTTCTCTCTGTGTTACGAACTACTACTAAGTTACAAATACTTCCACATGAACATCATTTTATCTCAACAATGCAACAGTAGCATGGTTATCAATAAACTAACACAATACATGTGGATAGCGCGCACATATGTATGGAGGCTGCTAGATTTTATGCCTCAAATACCAGATAGAATCTTAGTCGGATACAATCCCCAAAAGGTGCTTATAAATATGGCCACCTTTGTACTTGTACTTTGTACCATCGTAATAGAGATTTGTCTTCTGTGATTTTTTTTTATCTCCGTATTAAAGGATTTTTCCATCTTAAATTCATGTATCTTGGATCCAATCTCCTAACAGAGGCCATCTATGACGTTGCGGTGTAAAATAGCATTAAAGTCAATGCCAAATATAGCAGTAGTGATAATGGTGGTGCCATAGTGACATTTGTGGCATGGTCTACAGGAGCACCATGCATCAACGCTAGATAGGGCTTTCCTAGATTTTTTTTAAACAAATGACACAAGATAGTGCCAATTTCATTAAATAAAACAGGAATAAATACAAGTAGGTAGCCATAACAGGCTTTCCTAGATATAGCTATGAGCCGCTGATGAGGGTAGTGATGGTGATCAATGAATGACGTGGTAGAGGGGAATATCGATTCGACAAGGGTAGGTGTATCATTCAGAGCTAGACTATCATGACAATAAGAGGTGTTGGATCATCCGATAAAAAAAGAGGTGTTGAATAGATTAATGTTTGAGAAAAATTTTCATCTCATGTATCATCCACGTAGCCATAGTCCCGTTTTACATAAATTACAAGTGATGTGCAATAAACTATCACCTATTAAATTTGGTAAAATCAAGTTCAGTAAATGTTCTCCCCTTAAACCACGGTTTAGTCATCAACTCCTCTTATCATCATCATCGGACGAGTAAATTACACTCAGCCGGTATCAAATCACGTGTCTTGTGCAAAACCGGTGGGTGGTGAGATAATGATCTCCACAATTTTCTTTGACTGATTCCTCAGAACCTTGTGGCCCCACATTTCCCATTGCCACCCTTTTTCTCTACACAAACCCACACATCCAAAAAGTAAGAAGAAAAGTTCCCAATAAAGATAAAAAAAAACCACAGCCCTGAACAATAAAATAGGGGAATTTGCATCTATACCACCACTTTAGATATATTTTTCATCTATACCCTCAGCTGTGTTAATGATAGGTAAGATTAGATTCTATATGTCAATGGTATAAGTTGATGGTATAGATGAAAAATGTATTTAAAGTGGTGATATAGATAAAATTATTCCAATAAAATATCTCACCAGATCGTTATGAGAAGCCACTGACAAACAGGCCTGGAGAGCTATACACATCGATGGAGCCCACAGGTAAGGGACACTGCTTGTGGCCGTGTAGTAAATAGTAATGCTGTGTGTCTCTCTCACAAAAGATAGTAACAAGCTTCTCCTAGAAGTACTGGAAATCTCTCACACGACACAGTAAAGAAGCACACGCGCGCGCCGCGAACGAGCAGGTAGCTCGATGGTACGCTCTCTGGCTGCGAGCGTTCGGGTTTAGTCCGAGCCTAGATAAGGGTACCATATTGCATGTTTAGTAAAATATACATGACCTTATAATAACGATCTGAGGTCGTTCGGTCTATAGTTAGTATGCGGTTAAAACACGTACGTGTATATCTACGTATTTAGAGGATGTATATCTATATATTGGTGTTAAGGAGAAGTTAAGAGTGAGAAATAAGTTACCACTGATGCTAAGAGATGTAGGTATGAGTGTTAAAGCTAGAATGTAGGATATTAACGTTAAGATTAATTACTAGTGCTAAATTTCATTTTAATAATAAAATTAAATATTTTAAATCACTTTAGCACTTATGAATAAGTACTAAGAGATATAACAAAGTAACTAAGAAAGATGTGAAGCTTGCTAGCTACTCTTAACATTTAGGGATAATTATAAATTTACCACTGTTTTGAACCGTTATTGTAAATTTGTTATTAAAAAATTACAAAAATACCATTAAAACTATCATTCGAATGATATTTTTTAAAAAATAAAAAACCAGTGATAAATTTACAAAAGCCTCTAACATTTAATACAGGTGGTAACGGATGTACATGCTCTTAATAGGATATATATACAGTGTATATGTGCGTGTGTATATATGTGAGGTTAAAATGGGCAAAAATCCAAAATTAGACAATATACGTGACCGTATTTACCGAAATAGACAACATGTTAGCGTATTTACAATTTTAGCATCCGTATTCGGCACACCGTGTGTCGAATATGGCACTGTAGCTCATATTCGGCACACGGTGTGCCGAAAATGACACTGTAGCATAATTTTCGGCACACCGTGTGCCGAAAATAGACTGTAGCACAGTATTTCGGCACACGGTGTGCCGAAAATGGACTGTAGCACCGTATTTCGGCACACCGTGTGCCGAAATACGGTGCTACAGTCCATTTTCGGCACACCACACTCCGAAAATGAACAGTACCGCGCGTGAACAGTAACAGCAGTGCGTTTGAATTTCGCTTTTCCTCTTTTCCAAAACGGTGGTCTTCTGTTACTCCAAAAATGTTAAAACTTTTTTTACATATTTCATAATCCATGTGCAACCCATTTTAGTTGGATTCACCGAAAAATCCTTTGTATATTTAAAACTAAAATTATTCAAAAAAGACTACTTTTATAAATTGTAATAATTTTTAGTGTCTCAAATAAACTCCCAAAAATCTAGAAAAATTCACTAATATTCTTATTATGTGATGAACTAATTTCTAAAATTATTTTCAGCTCTAGTTTATATGATGAAAAAATGAGTTACTTTGTAATGCTTCATTTACATGAAATGATAAAAATACATATAAATGAAGCATTACAAAAGAACTCACTTTTTCATCATATAAAATAGGGCTAAAAATAATTTTAGAAATTAGTCCATCACATAATAAGAATATTAGTGAATTTTTCTAAATTTTTGGGAATTTATTTGAGACACTAAAAATTATTACAAGTTATAAAAGTAGTGTTTTTTGAAGAATTTTAGTTTTAAATATACAAAGGATTTTTCGGTGAATCCAACTAAAATGGGTTGCACATGGATTATGAAATATGTAAAAAAAGTTTTAACATTTTTGGAGTAACAGAAGACCACCGTTTTGGAAAAGAGGAAAAGCGAAATTCAAACGCACTGCTGTTACTGTTCACGCGCGGTACTGTTCATTTTCGGAGTGTGGTGCGCCGAAAATGGACTGTAGCACCGTATTTCGGCACACGGTTGTGCCGAAATACGGTGCTACAGTCCATTTTCGGCACACCGTGTGTCGAAATACTGTGCTACAGTCCATTTTTGGCACACGGTGTGCCGAAAATTATGCTACAGTGTTATTTTCGGCACACCGTGTGCCGAATATGAGCTACAGTGCCATATTCGACACACGGTGTGCCGAATACGGATGCTAAAATTGTAAATACGCTAACATGTTGTCTATTTCGGTAAATACGGTCGCGTATATTGTCTAATTTTGGATTTTGGCCGTTAAAATGCACACGTATATACGTGCGTGTTGTGTACGTTCTCATTATACCCTATAAAAAAAGCACACGCGTGCGCGCTCTCTCTCCTGCTTTGCTATATATCGCCGCTTATAATTAACACAGTTGCCTAAGCAGCGGCATGTGCTAGCGAAAAGCAGCAAGTCTCCGCCACTGTCTTTCTCCTCCGTCTCCTACCTCTCACTCCCAGCTGCTCACCATCAGCATGGCGGTCTCCCTGTCCTTCCTCATGTTCCTCCTCATCTCTTCCTCCTGCGGTGCATCCGCCTGCGAGAGGTGCGTGCGCCGGGGCAAGGCGGCCTACTCGCCCTCGCTGTCCCCACTCCCTCACGGTAAGTGCGGATACGGATCAAGAAGAGCCGATTGATCTGTTGAAGCTGCTCGAAAAGATTCGAAATCTGTCTCCTTTGGGAGAGATTCTGAGCGAATTCTATGGTTCTTGGCTGGGTATAATCAGGTGGTGGAGTCTGCGGGTACGGGGCCATGGCCGCGGAGATCAATGGGGGTTTCCTCGCCGTGGGGGGGTCGAGGCAGCACAGGGGAGGGCTTGGCTGTGGGAGATGTTTCCAGGTAACACAGCTCAGATTAACCAAATTGGGATTGTTGGTTCTCAAGTTTGCTCCCATTTCGGTTCTGTCCTTTTTATTTTGTTGGCAAGATTCCCCTTTCTTGACTGTTCGTTCCCTTGTGGTTCTTCAAGAACTTGGATTGCGATTTATGATTGTGAATTTCATGCTATTTTTGGGGGATTGGTGGGCTGCCATACTTTTTTCTGAACTTTGAGAGGGAACTTTCTTGTGTCTTCAGAGTTCAGAGCAAGCAAGCAATCTGCAAATTCTGGGAGCATCTGTAATTTTTTTCATTATTCTCTTTTCCCTGTGATTTTGGATACCAGTTAACTGGCTCAATTTTACCAAGAGACCAAATTAGCAACTTGTTGTTAACATATGTACCAAATGTAGTTCTAAAAGTTGTTCTCTGAAACCTAGTATGTAGTATGTGCCAAATGTATGCGTTTTTCTTAATCAAAGCATACCAAATTTCTATGCTCTCCTCTTGTTTCCTACTCTGACTCTTTGCCAACATTTTATATTTTTAGTTTCTTTGTTCTATTTGTTCTTAATATTTTTCATTGTGGATTTGGGAAACAGATGAGATGCAGAGATGCAAAGCTGTGCAGCAGTGGAGTGCGGGTCGTGCTCACCGACTTCCACAGGAGCAACCGTACCGACTTCCTGCTCAGTGGGCCCTCTTTCGTGGGCCTGGCCAAGCCCGGGATGGCCAACGAGTTGAAGAGGCTAGATGCCCTGTCCGTGGAGTACAAAAGGTACTAAAAAGCTTCTCGTAGAAGTACTGAAAATTTATGTTCCTAAAAAAGGATTGGGAAATTCTCTCTAAACAAACCAATGAAAGGCTATTAGACAAATGAAAGAAACTATTGCAAGGGAGAGTTGGAAATGAGTAAAAGATATTCATATGTGCTCTTCAGATGATGTTGATTGAGCAATCGTTGTATTTAGGAAATAGATAAACTGCAATTGAATGTCACATAGTAAAATATTTAGGAAATCAAAGCATTTCTGCAACAGTAGAGGCAATTCATATGGTCAGGTTGAATTCTGTACATAGTGACTAACAAAATATATGTTTCATATTCATACAGATTCAGACAGCAAGTTACTAATTTTAATTTCACAGTCACTACATGAAACCTATATTTCAAAATGGTCCCGTAAGTAGAAAAGCCCCAAAGCCGACAAATGTTCTGTTTACTGCTGTTCCAGTCATTGCTCAATGGATACAACTTGGTCCGAGCACCAATTGTATTCACTTTAGGCTAGACCGTAGAAGAAGCTAGATAAAGAATTTCTTCAAATGCTTTTCAGGGAAAAGATACAATTTAACTTCGAAGGGTCTAGAGATGCATACAAATTAGTGGCACAGTAACACGTTACACTACTCTAAATACAGTATCTCTTTTCTTGTTCGTTTGCAGAATTCCCTGCGACTACAAGGACAAGAATCTGTCCTTACTAGTGGAAGAACATAGCCAAAGGCCAAACTATTTGGTCGTCAAGCTCCTGTACCAAGGTGGCCAAACTGACATCCATGCCGTGGAAGTTGCTCAGGTAAAATTAAGACCCGATCAAAGTAGAATCAGAACATGTAGAAAAGGAAGCAATTTCCAGAAAACCAAAAACCAAGTTAGTTGTCTAATCATGAATATTTGTGGACTTGGTCCATGCAGGTGGGTTCATCGGACTGGCGGTTCATGGCCCGGGTCTACGGGCCGGTGTGGAGCACCGACCGGGCCCCCGCTGGCCCACTGCAGTTCCGGGTGGTGGTCACCGGCGGGTACGATGGCAAGTGGGTCTGGGCCGAGCAGGAGGTCCTCCCGGCCAACTGGCGTCCGGGCCAGGTCTACGACACCGGGGTCCGCATTGCCGACGTGGCAAAAGAGGGCTGCCAAGGTTGCGCCACGCTGGACTGGAAGTGAAGATGGCTAGTGCGCCATGAACTTTCTCGGTGTTCCACCTGACGTGCGTGGCACTGCGAAGAGACCTGCTTAGGTAGATACATAGATAGCATCAGTCACAGCTCATCAGATGGTGAGAGGATGGCACTGGAGCTGGAAAAGGTGCACCAAATTCGCTGTCAAAGACTCGAGAGAAGATGGGTGTGTGGACTAGGAGCTTTGATCCTTGCTGGTCTATGATCTGTTGGGTAGCTTGGCTCTCCTGATCTTCTCCTCTTGCAGTGTGTTCATTGAACCATGCCTGTTGCTGCATGTGTGCAAGGGAGATGTGTCCTCTTCAAAATGTGATGAGATGGCTCAGGACGATGTAAACAAATGCGGCTACATAGCTACCCCCTGCTAAATGCTAATGGTTAGAATAATGAGAACAGTAGAGTGGCCATGTTTTTCCTATGGCATGTGTGGGCATGCTGGTCGTTCAAACTTCAAAGATCACATGCACACCTACCCTTGCTGTTTTGGCAGCAAGTGAGAGTTAGTGTGAGACTGGGATCCATCATCCCGTGTTATGCTGTTCAAAAAATGAAGGTGTTATGGCCGTACCATGGTTTTTAATGGGATCCATCGTTCCTTGTTACGCCGATGATTGAAATGCAAATGTTCGCTTGCGAAATGACGTAGGATGTTTCGACAATCCTAACCAAATCTATGTTGTTGGTTCGTGAAATGAAATGGTTCTGTCCATCCTTTGGTACCACTTCATTCGTGTGAGCAAGAGCATAATGCTAGCAGGACTACTTACTCTAGTGGCGGATGCAGGAAAGTCAAGTGAGAGGCTCATCTACCTCTTTTTTCTTCTTCCACTCCTTCATCCATAGTAAAAAAATAAATATTTAGAGGGGCTTCAATGGGCTGTGAAGCAGTAGGGGGTCTGGATCCGCCCCTTACTCGTCTGTAACAAATCGTAGGCGATTCCATTCGCCTACTTGTGAACTAAAGCGCGTTGAATTTGTGGCAAATTTGAAGACAATGGTCTGAACTGTGGAGTGTTTGGAATGGCAGTGGGTTGCTTTCACAGGAAAACCCGGGAAGATGACAAATTGGCAGTGGCGTCCGATTCCATACGCGGGGGACCCCCGGGCCTCACGGGCAAGATGTATCGACATCGACATGCCAAGCTCTTTGTCGTGGAAACCGACATCCATCTTGCTAGAAAAACCTTACTGCAACTAGAGAAACTTGACAAGATCATCCCCAGTCCCCTTCATCACTCACGGCCTATAGATCATTGTGCAAAAACATGTGAAGGGGATATCTAGGCCTACTGATGCTGCTGATCAAGCCTCTGATCGAGTTACCACCCCACAATTGTATTAGTTCTGTGTTTACCTTACCTTAAAAGAAGAAGAAAAAGATAAATCCACCCACCCCTTTGCCCACGGTTCCAGCAGGGAATGGCTCCAGGCAACGAGCCGGCTGTTCCGCTTCACATCCAAAAAACAGAGCTGCTTCACAGATAAAAACAGAACCGCGGCTCAGTTTCTGTACGAAGCCGATGCCTCCGCTTGAACGAGTCGTGGGAGGAGGAGAGATTTGATCACTTTGATATTTAAAATATCGGAGTGTCAATTAAATTGATACTGGATCCATTTATCTAGATTTAGACTGATACATGTGTCAATCTCAGTAGGCAATTACTATATATTTTAGGTGTCAAATGATCAATTTTCTTCGAGAGAAGTCAAGGGAAGCACGTGAAAATCGACGAGGATACGTAGGACAAATAGGGCACAGTGCTCCATGTTGCAGCGCTGCTGCAGAGAATTTTTTTGAGAAACGAAAGAGGGCACATATTATCACTTATTGTCGCTTACTGCAATACGAAAGAGGGCACAGAGGCAAGCCTGCTGGGCGCAAGGTCATTATGTATAGACTGTTGTCTATTTTCGGGGATTTTCCTTTTATTTTCTATTAATGACAAAAGGCAAGAAGAAAATAAAAGAAAATGAAAAAGGAAATGGAGCCGACCGAACGGGCCGTTTCATGTTGTTACTGAAGAGAGTAGCTTAGCTTATTTAATTAATTCTATGGAGTGCTCTTGTTTATTCACGCTGCATTTATTTATGTCAATTTCATATTGCAAGTGATTGTTATATTTAGAATTAAGTATTTATAAAAATACTAGAAGTATGTCGCTTGTATCTTCCCACATCCAACATAGACACTACACGTATCCCTCGAATGGTTAATGAAGTGGAGACATCCAATTGAGACTATATCTTCCATGACATGTTTTCTTGTTCTTCAACATTTTTGTGCATTGATGCAACTGCATGTGTGTTTGATTTCAGTGCCTGATCTACGCAAGTCGGCAACGCGACCATCCTTGCACAGCATCCTGAAAACTAAACTAGAGGCTATGTTTCCAGTACCTATCCATGAGCTATTGACAGCTCAGGTAGTGCTCTTGCATTGCATGTGTTGGCTCGGTCCAAGAGAAGGAACACGTACGTCAAAGGAACGTACATGCATGCATGGATGAATAATCATCACAGAACAATCCGGATATATTTTTCCGTCACTTCAATCGATCTAATCAAATCCCTGTCAACGTTAATCCATAAGGAGCCAAACCATTTGATCGTATGTTCTCCGATGTCCACACGCTAAAACGTCCGTGCTGCCCGGCCGACTGAGCAAGCCAGCTTCTTCCCCGCGCGCCCCAATCATGCTTTCCGTGAGTCAACAAACAAGAGAGTCAATCCAGTGGTGCCATGTATACATCCAATTCACCCACTGGAGCATACATGTAGGGAATATTTTATTGATTCTAATCGTTAAAATATAATATCTCTAGAATCATAGATCCAATTTTTAATCTGTTTAAAATATATTGTTAAAAAAAATATGCTTAACAAAATGAGATCCATAAAAACTATATTTTGCAATCACTATATACTATATGTTATAATTTCTCTATGAACGTAGTTTCAACTGGTTGCAATAGCTGCTCACGAGGTGGGAACATGTTTGATCATCTAGTGGGCCCACGGAGTAGGTGGGTGGGAGTGCGTTCGGTCGGTGGGGCTAGCGTGCGCATCAGAGGCTGCTGGTTGGTTGCTCGGTCCGGTGCGCGCGGCTGGGGGCATTCTGCAGGTACGCTACCCTACCTACAGAATAGATCTTCACTATATATATATATTCTACACTCACCACGACCTCACCCCTTCGCTCCAGCCACGGCTAGTTCTGACACGTTCGGTGACCGTTCTGACGCCGTTTTTGGATTTAGGACCGGAGACTCCGGTGTACACCGGATACTCCGGTAAGCTCTGACAAAAACAGTAACGGCTAGTCTGTGAGAGAGTGCTATAAATGCCCCCTCTCTCCATAGCAATTAGAGCTTGCTGTGGCTGGTAAACTTGAGATCTCTTGAGCACTTTAAGAGCATTTAAAGCCCCTCCAACCACGTTTAGAGCAAAGTTTGCAAAAATTTGAGAGTGTGTGTTTGGAGAGGGTTCAAGCCACTTGAGCATTGAGTTCTTCATCGAGCATCTACTGCAATCATCTCTCTTGATGCTTTGGGCTTCTAGAAGGAAAGGAGTCGTCCGAAGAGCACCCAAAACTTGTGGTGTGCCTTGGGAAGTTTGTAAACATCTTCATATTGAGTAAGAATTTCTAGCTTGATCTTGGTGGTCGCTAGAAGAGGATAGGATTGAAAAAGATCCGGCTCTTTGTGAGCTCCTCAACGGAGACGTAGGCACTTCTTTGTGAGGTGGCCGAACTCCGGGATAAATTCACGTGTTCTTATTTCCACAATTTACTTTATCGTGTGAATTTGGTAACTTGTCATTTAAATTGCTTTAGTGACAATCTTGCTAGTATTAAGTATTATTCTAGCTTTGTGATATCTAGTAGACCTATTGTAATCCTTAGACTCTAGCTGTTATCTTTAGTTCACATTTATTCTGAAAATCCCTTTTAGGCCGGAGACTCCGGACTAGACCGGATACTCCGGACGATACCGGAGTATCCGGCCTTCACCGGAATATTTGGCAGTTTTAATCCGCTATTTTTAGTTTTAATTTTCAGAAAAGCCTATTCACCCCCCCCCCTCTAGGCACTTTCAATTGGTATTAGAGCCTAACCTCCTACAAAGCTTCACCGCTTGGAGGAAATCATTATGTCGACATCCGAAAGTCCGAGGGGTTTCAAAGATGATCCATTAAGGAGTGATGATGGTAATGGTAAAGGAAAGGGAAGTGAGATTCCTTTCAATTATGATCGTTTGAATTCTTCGAGCAATTACATTTCCGTGCCTTCCGGGTGTGCATCATTCTTTGATGGTACACATTATGCCGCTTGGAGGCACAAATGAAAATGCATTTAATCTCTCTTCATCCAAGTATTTGGAAGATTGTTTGCACAGGTTTTGAGCTGCCGGAGGAAGACCAAGAGCTCACCTCAAGTGAAGAACAAAATATGCATCGCAATGCTCAAGCTACAAGTGTGTTGCTTAGTGCCTTGAGTCCGGAGGAATTCAATAAAGTGGATGGACTTGAGGAAGCTAAGCAAATTTGGGACACACTTCAAGTTGCTCATGAAGGGACTACAAGTGTGAGAGAATCCAAAATAGAGTTGCTTGAGGGAAAGCTAGGAAGATTTGTGATGGAGGATCATGAAACTCCTCAAGCAATGTATGATCGGATGATGGTGCTTGTGAACAAGCTAAGAAGGCTCGGAAGCGAGGACATTGATGATCACAAAGTGGTGGAGAGATTACTTAGAGCATTTGCTCCTAGAAATCCCACTTTGGTGACGCTCCTCTGAGAGAGAAGGGACTACAAAAGGCTCACACCAAACGATGTGCTTGGAAGGATTCTTGCTCATGAGCTCATGGAAGAAGAAGTAAATGAAGTGAAGATTCATGCAAAACAAAGCTCAACCTTAAGGCATAAAGAAATTACACTCAAGGCAAGCAAAAGCAAGCAAGTCCAAGAATCAAGCACAAGTGAAGATGAAAGCTCCGAAGATGAAGAAATGGCTTTCTTTGTGAAAAGGTTCAAGAAATTCATGAGAAAAGGAGGCTATTCAAAATACAAGAGAGACATACCTAAGAAGAGAACATCAAGAAGCTCATGCTATGAATGTGGTGAAATTGGTCACTTTATAGCCGATTGTCCAAACAAGAAGAAAGGAAAGGACAAAGAAGATAACAAAGTCAAGCCATACAAGAAGGACAAGAACAAGATGTACAAGAAAAAATATTCGGGTCAAGCACACATTGGAGAAGAGTGGGATTCAAACTCCGACTCAGACTCCGATGATGAAGGAGTCACCACCATTGCTATTCATGAGCCTACACCAAGAAAATCACTCTTAATGAGTGATGATGATGACGACTCCCCAAAATGCTTCATGGCTAAAAGCCGCAAGGTAAAATCTCAATCCAAGCTCCTAGATAGTGATAGTGAGTATGATAGTGATTGTGATAACTTATTCAAAGGTTTGAATAAAAATGTTATGGCTAAAATAAAGAAGCTAATGGATACAATAGATAGTCATGAGAGACCCTTGAGAGACAAGAAGACTTGCTCATCCTTGAAAAGGAGAGAAACCTTGAACTCGAGGAGCTCTTTGCTAAAGAGAAAGAAAAAGTTGAGAAATTGTCTAAAGATTATGATTTAGCTAATTCCTCAATTGCCGACATTAAGAGTAACAATTTCTTGCTTCAAGAGAAATTATCTTGTTTAGATGAAAATTATAAAACTCTTGAAACACAAATTGATATTCTTAAGAGAGGCTCATCCAACTCTAGTGAAGCAAATTTACTATCTAGTGCATCTACTAGCAATGGATGCTCTCGTTGTTCTAACATTGATATAAATGCTTGTACAACTAATGTTGAATCCTTGCAAGCATTACAAAAGGAAAATGAGAGGTTAAATGCTTTGATCAAATATGGGTGCATCAAAACCTATAAGTCAAATGATGCACTTTACAAGACCATCTAAGCCAAAGACAATAAGCAAAAGAGAGGTCTTGGATTTGACCAATACACGAGCAAGCCAAATGATCGTGTGCTATTGAATGGAGTGGAATGCCTCAAGTTTGTCAAAGGAGGCAAACAAGTTAATCACACGGCTCAAACACGGCAACCGAAGGCTCATGCTCCCCAATGTTCTTTTTATGCCTCATATATGCTAAAGAGAGATCACCGTGGTAAAGTGGTTGCTCTTTATGTTGGTCCCTGCATAAGAGATAGAATTGTAAAAAGGAATGTGTGGGTGCCAAAAGTGCTTGTGACTAACGCTAAAGGACCCAAACAAATTTGGGTACCTAAAATAAAGGCATAACTTTATTTTATAGGCATACTCCTCCGGTGGATCAAGTTGGGCTATTGATAGTGGATGTACAAATCACATGACCGGAGAAAAGAGTATGTTTTCTTCCTTTGAAGAAAATAGAGGACCTCATGAAAACATCATCTTTGGCGATAATGGAAAAGGAGAGGTAATGGGCCTAGGTAAAATCGCCATCTCAAATGATCATTCTATTTCAAATATCTTGTTAGTCAAATCTCTTAATTACAATTTATTATCCGTATCTTAATTATGTGAAATAAGTTATAATTATCTTTTTACAAATGATGGTGTGATTGTCTCTAGAAGGGAGGACGCCTCAATAGCCTTCACCGGCAAGTTGAAGGGTAAACTCTATCTTGTTGATTTTTCAACGGATGAAGTGAAGTCTAAAACTTGCTTGATGGCTAAGTCTAGCATGGGTTGGCTTTGGCATCGCCGACTTGCTCATGTTGGTATGAGAAATTTGTCTAAACTTCAAAAAGGCGAACACATCCTAGGACTAACAAATGTGTCTTTTGAGAAAAATAGAATTTGTAGTGCTTGCCAAGCGGGAAAGCAAGTTGGAGCATCTCATCCCTTGAAAAATATGATGACCACCACAAGACCATTGGAACTCCTTCACATGGACTTATTTGGGCCAATCACTTACATAAGTATCGGAGGTAACAAATATGGTTTAGTTATTGTTGATGATTTTTCACATTTCACTTGGGTATTCTTCTTGCATGATAAAAGCAAAACTCAAGCTATTTTCAAGAAGTTTGTGAGAAGAGCACAAAATGAGTTCGAAGTGAAGATCAAGAGAGTAAGAAGCGACAATTGAAGCGAGTTCAAGAACATACAAGTTGAAGAGTTTCTTGATGAAGAAGGAATCAAGCATGAGTTCTCGGCTCCCTACTCCCCTCAACAAAATGGAGTGGTTGAGAGAAAGAATAGGACGTTAATTGAGTCCGCAAGAACAATGCTTGATGAATACAAGGTATCGGATCAATTTTGGGCGGAAGCAATCAACACCGCATACCATGCCATCAACCGGTTGTATTTACACAAGTTGTTAAACAAGACTTCATATGAGCTTCTAACCGGTAACAAGCCCAAAGTTTCCTACTTTAAGGTCTTTGGTAGCAAATGCTTTATTTTAAACAAGAAAGCTAGAAGTTCAAAATTTGCTCCAAAGGTAGATGAAGGGTTTATGCTTGGTTATGGATCAAATGCCTACGCCTACCGCATTTTCAACAAAACCACCGGGTGTGTTGAAATTGTGAGAGACGTAACATTTGATGAATCTAATGGCTCCCAAGTGGAGCAAGTTGATACTAATGTTCTAGGTGATGAAGAAATACCAAGCGAAGCAATCAAGAAGATGGCAATTGGCGAAATCAAGCCCTTAGAATAACAAAAGACTCAAAAAGCTCAAAATGATCAAGATCAACCATCTTCATCAATGCAAGTTGAACCATCAACATCGACCCAAGATCAAGACGACAAGAGACCACAAGATCAACATCAAGACCGTGAAGATCCAAATAATTTTTTGGATGATGAAGTGGAAGACATTCAACATCAATCACAAGTGCCACATCCACGCGTTCATCAAAGTATCCAAAGAGATCACCCCGTGGACAACATCCTTGGTGATATACAAAAGGGGGTAACTACTCGTTCAAGAATTGCAAATTTTTGTGAATTTTACTCTTTTGTTTCCTCTTTGGAACCTTTGAAGGTAGAAGAAGTGCTTGATGATCCGGATTGGATAATGGCTATGCAAGAAGAATTGAACAACTTCAAAAGAAATGAAGTTTGGTCTTTGGTGGAAAGGCCAAAACAAAATGTGATTTGGACAAAATGGGTCTTCCGCAACAAACAAGATGAAAATGGAATAGTAACAAGGAACAAAGCTCGTTTGGTTGCTCAAGGATTCACTCAAATCGAAGGTTTGGATTTTGGTGAGACATACGCTCCCGTAGCTAGGCTAGAGTCAATTCGTATTTTATTAGCCTATGCTACTCACCATGATTTCAAGTTATATCAAATGGACGTGAAGAGCGTATTTCTAAATAGACCAATCTCCGAATTGGTGTATGTGGAGCAACCACCCGGCTTTGAAGATCCCAAACATCCCGAGCATGTTTTTAAACTCCATAAGGCGCTCTATGGGCTAAAACAAGCTCCTAGAGCATGGTATGAATGCCTTAGGGATTTTCTTGTCAAAAAGGGCTTTGAAATAGGCAAAGCCGACTCTACTCTCTTTACTAAGAATGTTGATAATGATTTATTTGTTTGCCAAATATATGTTGATGATATTATATTTGGTTCTACTAATCAACAATTTTGTGAAGATTTTAGTAGGATCATGACAAGGAGGTTTGAGATGTCCATGATGGGAGAATTAAAGTTCTTTCTCGGATTTCAAATCAAGCAACTCAAGGAATGAACCTTCATTTGTCAAACCAAGTACATCAAAGATATGCTCTAGAAATTTGACATGGAGAATGCCAAACCAATCAAAACGCCCATGCAAGCTAATGGACATCTTGATCTCAATGGAGAAGGCAAAAGCGTGGATCAAAAGGTATATCGTTCCATGATTGGATCTTTGCTTTACTTATGTGCATCTAGACCCGATATCATGCTTAGTGTGTGCATGTGTGCAAGATTTCAAGCCGCTCCCAAAGAGTGCCATTTAATGGCCGTTAAGAGGATTCTTCGATATTTAGTTCATACTCCATACCTTGGGCTTTGGTATCCAAAAGGGTCATTCTTCGACCTTATCGGCTATTCGGACTCCGATTATGCCGGTTGTAAGGTGGATAGAAAAAACACTTCGGGAACTTGCCAATTCTTGGGTAGGTCCTTAGTGTCATGGTCATCCAAGAAACAAAACTCCGTAGCTCTATCCACTGCCGAAGCTGAATATGTTACCGCGGGAGCATGTTGTGCTCAACTCCTATGGATGAAGCAAACTCTAAGAGACTATGGCCACAAAACTCCTAAAATTCCACTTTTGTGTGATAATGAGAGTGCCATCAAAATAGCCAACAATCCCGTACAATACTCAAGAACCAAGCACATAGACATTAGACATCATTTCTTGAGAGATCATGCAACAAAAGGGGATATTGATATTCGCCATGTGAGAACCGAAAGACAATTAGCCGATATCCTCACCAAACCATTAGATGAGCAAAGGTTTTGCGAGTTGAGAAGTGAATTAAATATCCTAGATTCTCGAAACGTGGCTTGAACTGTTGCATACATTTGCTTGTTATAGATTTACAGCTTTCTTAGTTAAGAGTTTGCGAAAACTGCATTTTTGAGTGATTTTCTCAATATTATTTGTCTCTTTGATCTCCCGATCATAATTTACAATTTGTGATCATAGTTATGTAATGATGCTTGTTGGCTGATCACATTTAGCAAATTAGTCCTCTTGTCCAACATTTTTCTCCCTGGAAAAACTTCTCCCCGATTTTCAGCTCTAAATCTTTCTGTGACAGTTCCAGGTCCCGGAATGTCCGGTGTTCACCGGAGTATCCGGACCTGACACTGTTCACAGCCCCAGCTGATTCCTATCCTGTTTCCAGTTACCGGATAGTCCGGTCTCCGGAGTCTCCGGTACAAGTGTCAGGACCGGAGTCTCCGGTAAAAGTGTCAGGACCGGAGTCTCCGGTTTACACCGGAGTCTCCGGTGTTTCCAGAATCCTATATATTCCCCCAGCCCGAACAGTTCTCTTTTCTCATCCATTCACAAGTCCTCTCTCCCAATAGCTTCTTCTCCGGCGATTTTTGAGAAGAAACCAAGGATCTACAAGTCTTGCTACTTTTCTCACTTGGATTGAAGGTCGGAACCTCCGAAGATTCTTATTCATCAAAATCCCCGAAGGATTTGAGCTCAAAAGGTACCTTTTTCAACAATCTTCCCGATCTCTCAATGCCCGTGTCTAGAGTTGTTTTCCCTTGGTAGAATAGTTCCTAGTACTTCCTAGAACACTTTCCCAAACTTATTTCATCTCTAGTCGGCCAAATCTTCCAAACCCTAGGATCTTTGGGAATTTTTCGGGGCCGACCGGAGTATCCGGTGTTCACCGGATACTCCGGTATCAGCCTGATTTTCCAGCAGATTCTATTCAATCTTTTGTTCCTCATATCCCTTGTTCATTGCATATCTCCTAGGTGTTCTTGCAATGGCTGGAGATCGTTTTGAGAAGGGTCATACTTTCGAAAGGAAAAAGAAACAAAGAAGTGACCGTCGTGCTCAAGAAACAAGAGCTCCTGCACGCTCGGAAGATAGTGGAAGTGGTCATGCTAGCGGTGAAAGAGTCCGCAAAGTAGCCGCAGGTGGTGGTATCCACATTGAGGAAGGAGGAGATGCTGAAAATTATGAAAGGGACATTGTGACCGTTTGCCGGACCAAAACTCAAGCTATGCGAGGCCGAGATTGTGGAAGAGGAAAGGGACCAGCTAAAGTGACAGCGGGAAGAGGACAAGGAAGAATGCCCTCTAGGGAAGAGAGAGGTAAAGGTGTTGCTCAAGAATACTCATCTGAGTCCGAGGATGATGAAAAAGAGCAGGCCGATGAAGTTATTGGACCCTTGAAACTTCATAGACCTCGGAGAACTGCTTGTGTCATTGATACTCCAAAGCAGACAGTGAACTACATGAAGCATGTTTACAGGGTTGTTAGTGAAAGGTTGAACAACCCGTATGATTATGAGAAGAATATTGCAGAATATCGCTTCTGGAATGATTTTCAGGCAGACTTCTATGAGACAGTGATCTTGGCCAAGAAAAAGCCTATCACTCCCCATGCAATGGATTGATTGGGATTATATGGCCAGGAAAAACGACCCTATGTTCACTGAAGTAATTGCAGCTTGTGAGAGTAAGAAGGTAAAAAATATTATGGCTTTCAAGTATGATTGGTGCGAGGAAGTTATTGCACAATTCTATGCTACAGTGTGGTTTGAGGGATCTGAAAATCCCATTATGCACTGGATGATAGAGGGAGTCAAATACAGAATTAGCTTCAGAGGCTTTGCTCACTATTTCCATCTTGATGCCAGAGATACTTCCAAAGATCAAATTCACAATGAGAATCAGCTGACATTGGAAGAAATTGGGTTCATGTATCTGAATCATGGACGAGTTGAGTTCGGAAAGCTTACGGGAATGAGGCCTTTCTATCGTTGTTTAAACTCCCTATTTCGACTCACCTTGGTGCCCAAGAGCGGAGATGCAACAACAGTTCAGAGTATATCCAGAAATCTCCTTGCATCCATGTCCAATGATCATGCTCCTTTCAGCGTGGCACACTTTCTTTGGGAAGAAATTGTCTTTACATCCAAGTCGCCAATCAAAAGCTGTGGATATGCTCCTTATCTAATGTTTATCATTGAAAAGGTATCCAAGAAGACTTTTGTGAAGGAGATTAAGCATGAACCCTATAGGATGAGGCCCCTGAACATACGAGCTCCCTCCCCATCTCCATCACCTCCTCGTGCTCCTCCTAGCTCGAGACAGTTTGCCTCGAGACGTGCTCCTCCTCGAGGGTCATCATTCATCAAGAGCGCTCTCAAAGCAATCTTCAAGATTTGCACCCATAATGCCACTCAAATCAAGGATCAAGGTGCTCGCTTAAAGAAAATGGAGAAATATCAGAAATAAATGTACTCATCCATGAACCTCCAGCCACCTTGCTCTCCTATTGAGTCAGATGAAGCGGAGAGTGCACCAGTTGAGGTTGAGAACCCTTGGGCATGGTATGATGAAGCCCAAGTTGCTGCCGAGAGTTCTCAACAACAAGCACAAGATGACTCCTCTGACGACGCCTCTGGCAACAACTCCGAAGGAAGTGAAGAAGAAGAAGAAGATGATGATGAAGATGGCAGCAGCGAGTAGGCTCTCTCTTTTTGGTGTTTGATGCCAAAGGGGGAGAGATAGTAATCCATTTCCTTAGTTTCCTTAGTTTCCTTAGCTTTGGACTCTATTTAATTTCTATCGTTGTTGGACAATTGGACTATTGTTTGTGATGAACTTTGTGTTGTTTAAATTGTAAGACCTTTTATGTTAGTGTGATGATTGTCGTACTTTCTTAAATTTTGTGTGTCCCATGTCTTATCATAAAATTGTATCCCACGGATTCTAGGATATAGGGGGAGCTCCTGTGAACTTAAAATCTCAAATATGTGCATTTGTGTATAACTCTGTTTAAACCAATGCACACATTTAGGGGGAGCTCATCATATCTTCTAGAATTCAAAATCTTACTTCATATATCTTTGTGTATGCTTTAATCGGGTTGTCATCAATCACCAAAAAGGGGGAGACTGAAAGTGCATCTAGGCCCCCTAAGTGGGTTTTGGCTTATTGATGACAAAACGATTAAAGAACTAACATGCTTTTTGAGTGTTGAACAGATTTAAGCATTAGTTGTGAAGATAAATGATGTTTGACGCCCGCCGAAACAAATGAAGAATCAACGAAGGGTACTAGATAGGGTTTACATTCTTTTATTTTTGAATTTGAGTCTAGGATAGACGCCTTTTTAGAAGGATGGATTTGATTGCTTGGTTAGTGTCTCAATGCTCAAGAGATCCTTTAGAACCACCCAGTTGAGAGACACATTCACTCTCGGACACAAAATTCTTTCTGAAAATCTTCACTGAGTTCGGAGTCTCCGGTGTTCACCGGATACTCCGGTACTCAGTGTTCGGCCGGAGTCTCCGAGGTAGCCTCCGGCAAAGAGTCTCGGTTACGGTTTATTCTTTTTTGGAAAAATGGCCGGAGTCTCCGGTGTTCACCGGATACTCCGGTAAAATGTTTAGTGTTCAGCTGGAGTCTCCAAGGTAGACTCCGGCAGAGACTTTCGGTTAGCATTTAATCTTTTTGATAAAAGAAAAGAAAGACCGGAGTCTCCGGTGTTCACCGGATACTCCGGTACCTGGAGATGCCGAAGGGTCCGGCTAGTCTCCAGACTTAACCTTTTTGGAAAGACTGTCAGGACAGGAGACTCCGGTGTTCACCGGAGACTCCGGTAATTCAACAGAACTGTAACGGCTAGTTCTGACACGTTCGGTGACCGTTCTGACGCCGTTTTTGGATTTAGGACTGGAGACTCCAGTGTACACCGGATACTCCGGTAAGCTCTGACAAAAACAGTAACGGCTAGTCTGTGAGAGAGTGCTATAAATGCCCCCTCTCTCTATAGCATTTAGAGCTTGCTGTGGCTGGTAAACTTGAGACCTCTTGAGCACTTTAAGAGCATTCAAAGCCCCTCCAACCACCTTTAGAGCAAAGTTTGCAAAAATTTGAGAGTGTGTGTTTGGAGAGGGTTCAAGCCACTTGAGCATTGAGTTCTTCATCGAGCATCTACTGCAATCATCTCTCTTGATGCTTTGGGCTTCTAGAAGGAAAGGAGTCGTCCGAAGAGCACCCAAAACTTATGGTGTGCCTCGGGAAGTTTGTAAATATCTTCATATTGAGTAAGAATTTCTAGCTTGATCTTGGTGGTCGCTAGAAGAGGATAGGGTTGGAAAAGACCCAGCTCTTTGTGAGCTCCTCAACGGAGACGTAGGCACTTCTTTGTGAGGTGGCCGAACTCCGGGATAAATTCATGTGTTCTTATTTCCACAATTTACTTTATCGTGTGAATTTGGTAACTTGTCATTTAAATTGCTTTAGTGACAATCTTGCTAGTATTAAGTGTTATTCTAGCTTTGTGAGTAGACCTAGTGTAATCCTTAGACTCTAGCTATTATCTTTAGTTCACATTTATTCTGAAAATCCCTTTTAGGCTGGAGACTCCGGACTAGACCGGATACTCCGGACGATACCGGAGTATCCGGCCTTCACCGGAATATCCGGCAGTTTTAATCCGCTGTTTTTAGTTTTAATTTTCAGAAAAGCCTATTCACCCCCCCCCTCTAGGCACTTTCACCTGCCCCGCGTGACCCCACCCATGTGCACACCGCGCCTGCTCGCCCAAGTGTTGCTAGCCACTACTGCTCCGTTTTGCATGGCGGTGATGCACACACACCCAGAGAAGGCATAACAGCGCGAAGGCCGGGCACAAATCAGAGAGGGCACGACGGAAACAAAGGTCGGGCACTAATCAGAGGACGGTTAGTGACGTACCTCGTCTAGCACGACGACAATCAACATAGATAGAATGGCACTCAGTCATATTCCACTACTAAACATCTACTGATACTATTAGCAACTAATGACTATTGGAGGCATGAACCAGCTACTGACAACTACTGAAACAAAATACTGAACAAAAACTACTAACACTACTAAACAAACTACTGATACTACTAGCAACTACTGACACAAACTATTAAATAATTTTACTATGACTTGAAACTATTAAACAACTACTGACACTACTAAATAAAAACTACTAACACTACTAAACAAAAACTACTGATACTACTGACAATTACTGACATTATTGACATAAACTATTGAACAATTTTACTATGACTTGGAACTACTGATACTACTGAACAAAACTAATAACACTACTGAATAATCTACTGATACTGCTGACAACTAATGATAACTACTAACACTATTGAAACTACTAGATATCTATTGACATAGCTACCTAACAAAACTACTGGCAACTACTGAAGCACTCGAATCATATAAAAATTACTGAATGCCAACTACTAGACAACTACTAAACGCTATTGGGTGGGTGGCAAAAGACGAGCAAGCTGGGCAGCCACATGACGCGCGCTTGGCGGGCAAAACGTGCGCGCAAGGCTGGCTGACTATGTTGGACCCAACACGTGGACGGCTGGCACGCGGCTGGCCTAGTGCAGGTTGGGCTCGATGGGAGGGGCTAGGCCGAATGTGTTGGGCCTTAGCTATAGAATAGTTATTCTACATATAGGGTGTAAAATAGCACATGTGTGTAGATATATACACACATACATACATACATATACATATGTGTGTGTGTGTATCATGTAGAAGAGGATATACCTGAAGACATACCTGTCCGCCATAAACAGGGAAAGACACCAATAATTCAAGAAAAGAAGATTCCTGGCTACGCAGGGGTAATGAAGCATACTACGACTAAAGAAAGGCTAGCTCCATTAATAATTGGACGAGAGATCCTCTCGAAGCTATAAAAGGAGATATCAGGCAGCAGACGAAAACACACCAAGCACTAGCCATCGAGCAAAGACCCTCCAGAGAAGAGCGAGAGTGTCCATAGCACTCCCTCTCTCACCTCTAGTATTAGTCCACCTTGTAAAATAGTTTATATTGAAGGAAGGATTTGTGCCACTATCGCTGTAAGGTAATCTTCCATATGTGTGTAAGTATGAGGGTTCCCAAACGGGAAAACCATTTGTAGGCTATGCTTGTGGAAATGAAGTATTATTGTCTTTGAAAATCTTTTGGTCTTCTAGTTTGTTTATATGGGATGAGTTTTTACACTATGTACCCTATAGGAGAAACCTCTTCGGTGGTTCTCAAGTAAGCTCTACATCTGGCATGGCCGTAATAGGGCGATGAGAACTCTGTATCCATAAAGAAGTATTCCTTTTAGGTGGAACTGTTTAAGGTGATGATAAAAACTTATCACATATGTTCATGACTAGAGATATCTAGATAAACCTTTGCTACTTCTGAAAGAAGCTAGTGATAAAAATGGTGACTATTGAGTATGATTATTATGACTATTGTGTAACCGGATGAATTGCTAATTTCGTCAACCTGCAAAGATCTTGAATAGTATTTTGTGAATAGTAACTATAAATATTATCCATGAAATTTTAGTTAAGACTAATTTAATCAAAGATTACACTAATTGAAAGCAATGTGAGGGAGTGAATAGTGCACACATATAGTGAGTGAATAGTGCACCACACCAAATGGGCTTAGACCACCATATTGGAAGGTTAGTGGGAAATCAATGTAGAAATTCATATTTTTAATAGTAACAAAGTATTTTGAATAGTAATTTCCATTTTGAATAGTAAAACCTTGTATATTTTGTTCCAAATATTTTGTCGCTTTAGCCTATTTTGGTGTGACAGTGCATGGTCATCATTGAAAAGTTAAAATATTTGAACTTAGAGGTAACTACAGGGAAGATTTTCAATACAAAGGATAATATTAATATTATGTGTAGGTTTAAATTCATCCGAAGAACATAGTTGGCATACTTCTCATTGCCGATCCTAGAATTTAGGCATTCAGGTGAACGTGAGCTACCTGCTAGCCTAAGGAATAGCACTAGCCTAAGACTAGGAGCTAATACGTTACATATCAACGACTAATCCTGACAATACATCATCGGTATAGATTAACAGATCATAGACAGATCAGACCGCACAGCTCTGAATCTTTTCATAGTTCAGTTTGGAGGTCTCTGTATAGTGCGAGTTGTGCAAGCCAGATCTTGTAAATGCTTGGGAGATCCAAGACCATCTGATTTTGTGAAGAGCATGCAAATCGTTCTACTGCCTATGCTAGAAGCCATGGCTTCTAGATGTGAGAAATGGATGTTGGAATGTAAGCCTTGGTTTAGGGAAACATTTTTTGTTTCCTACCTCTGGGTAACGCTTTTCTACACGCAATAGTCTTTGCGCACTATTGCTTGGGCAGCATCAGATGAGGTTCCAGGGTGCTATACACGGTGTCTGATGGATCTGTTGAACATATTGCTTTAACATTTTCTTTATCAATTTGTAATTTATATAGTATCTACCAATAGCAAGAATAGAAGATCATAAGATTTCTGTTAAATTGTTTGTGAATTGTTGTTGTTCGCCTATTTACAGGTGACCCGCGGATTTCGAGTACCCGACAGGCATGGGTACGAAATTTCGCTCGTCAACCTTCGCGGACACGGGTCAGGTAGGACAATTCGGATGGCGAGTTGGGTATATTGATCTGCTTCACCGTGCCTGACACAACCTATTGCCATCCCTACATTCGATTAAATGGCTATGTAAGGGACACCTATAGGTGTGATTGGTTGTTTGAATTGGGCCCTATCCAAGCTTGTGTAATGCAAACTGTTAGGCTAGCCCAATGCAAAAGTGGCATGTTAGTCAAGCTTAGCACGACCGTTAGTGTGGCCTGGCCTGGCCTGTGCAAGCAGGCGCGCGAGGGTAGCCTAGTGCGCCTAATGCAAATCTAACTCTCTATCCATGCAACCAAACACAAGCTTGTGTTTGGCTATGCTGATAAACTAAACACTAGCATTTTGCATTTCACATTACTGGTTTGGGATAGCCTGGGTTAGATCCAAGCCTGACCAATGCTAGCCTAGGCAACTAATCACACCCTATATGCCGCTCAAATGGCACTAATTAATTGCCGCTTGCCACTTTAATCTCTCCCTCAACTTCCCCACCTTTCTTCCCTCATGTCCAAATACACCCTACTTCAATACACCGACTAGGGCTTACTGCATCATGACGGCTCAAGGGTATAGGATGGTGGCGGGTGACGGTGTGGGAGGAGGTGGTGACGCGGCGGCAGGAGGGGAGACAAGCATCATTGATGCCTAGAGCGGAAGGATCTCAGGCAACACGGCACGTGAGGGAAGAGTAGAAGCAGGTGGGGGGTGGGAAGGGGGGAGAAGGATGTCTACAAGCTACCTTTATTATACATTTGCGCACTTGGTGTATAATATTTATTGAATTGTGGCTGAATTGGGGATTATGTACTGCATTATCGAGGAGAAAAAGTTTTGTCCCAAAATGCCAGATCACGTCACGCGCACACAATCGCGAATCTCGAGAACGCTTGTGCGGCTCGGATTGCCTTACCGCTGTCCAAGTTCGCCTGTGGTCACAGCTCTCCAGATCTCCAGCTGCAGATAACGCTGCCTGGCTGCCCAGTACAGTTCCCAGCTCGCGACATGGCGCCCACCCGATGGCCCCCGCTCCTGCCCATCCTCCTCCTGCTCGCCTGTGCCGTAGCCGCGACGGCGACAACGACGAGCACGTCCGGCCCACCCCCAATCTCCCCAGCGCCGTGGCCGGAGCGGTTCCACGCGGTGCTGTTCACGAACCTCACCAACTACTCCATGGCGTCGACGGGCCCGCCGCTCCGGATTACCGACCTCTACTACGACTGGCCGCGCCGGCGCAACCTGAACCTGGTCCGCCACCAGCTCTCCGCCGACCCGCTCTACGACGTGGAGTGGGGCAACGGCACCACCTTCTACTTCGACTCCTCCACGTGCCGCGTGGAGCGGTTCCCCGTCGGCGTGCTGCCGCCCTGGTGGCTCTCCGGCGGCGGCGCCGAGTACATGGGCCGCGAGAGCACGGGCGGGATCGACTGCCACGTGTGGGGCAAGGCGGGCTTCATCGTCTACTACGAGGAGGCCAGCACGGGGCGGCCCGTGCGCTGGAACTTCATCGACGGTAAAGTGCAAATATAGCCGTATCAAGTGCGAATATCTGCTAGGATAATCTCACGAAGCAGATTGCAGAACTAACTGACGAATTGTAAAACATGGTGATATTTCTTAACTCCATTCTTCATATTGTGTCCGATCCAGCTTTCTCCCCTGAATCATGACAGTGCAATAGTAAGTGACGAAAATTCAAAAGAAATGGGACATAAAACTTCATCTGTTTACTGGTTTTTTTTTTTTTGAATTTTATTTAAATTTGTTTCAATTTTATTCGGTATATCTGATATTTAAGACAAACCGTCCTTGATTGCATTTAGAGATGTAAGTTTTGTATTTTTTGTCATTAAATTGATCCAAAACTCAACAAGTAAACTAAAGATTCACCTCTACTTAATTAATTTAAAAAAATTGAGCTGAGTAGTGATCTAGAACTGCTCATTAGATATCCATTTGCATCCCTAATTGCATTGCACCTTGCGCAGTGACAGGGATCCAGCAGTTCGTGATGAGCTACGAGCCCGGCGTGGCGCTGGAGGGCTCGCAGTGGCAGGCGCCCGCGCACTGCTTCCCGGACGATGATGAACAAGGAGAGGGCAATGATGATTTCGCAAGTAGCAGTGAGGAGGAGGTTGGGGATGGGCTTGAGGCGGCCAGGCTACTCAGGAAGTTTGCAGGAGTTGCACTGTCTTGATTGTGTTCTAGTGTGCACTATGCAGCATCTATATATGCCTACACATTTCCATTTCTCTTGTTGTCGCTGTCGAAAAGATCAGATGTATGCTCCGAGACGCATCTATATATGCAGGAACCAATAATGACTAATGAGAGGCGCATCTGATCTGGTACTAGCAAGCTCTGCAAAGATGAATCAAGCTAGTTCTAGTTTTGCCGGGCCAGGAAGCAGCTGCTTTGAGATGTGTGTTATGTCGGTAAGTTCTGAAATCGAACCGCGAGCTTTCGAATCCGTGTCTTTAGCAAGCTAAACCAAGATCCGAGTCCTAAAGAAAGTGTTTCGTGTCAACAAGCAGAAGTAACAACACCTTATGCACCACATTGTAATTTCAGGATATGACCACAACTCGTGAAAATGCCCAACAAATGTGTACCCAATGAGCAAACCAAAAAGACTCTGACCTTTTTGTATAGGTGATTCAAGTGGTTTTATACTGGAGGGAGCAAATAGTAGTGGGATTATTGCCAGTTTTGACCTATGTTGAGAATTGAAATTCGTGAAAAAGATCTTGGTGTTGTGATCTGTCGTTTTCGGAATTTTTCTTTTTTTATTTCAGGAGGGGAGGACTTAGGGTTGCGATCCTCGACAGCTTGATCGTCTGCTTCTTAAAGCAGAGAACACACGCTGAAGAAATGTTGAATTGGTACGAATAACGGCACTGGACAATATCACAAGTGATTAATTAGGGCCAACGAATCGAGAAATCTTAAGCCACTGAAGAGCATAATAATTTGAAGCACATCAAACTGTCCAAAGAGCAAGAGAAATTTCAACAACAGAGGGACGAAGTTCAGACAGCCTGTCACCAAGAGAGAAACATTCAGAATGACAGATTTAAAACTAAGCATTGAAACTGCAGCAACTATATGTTCCACCCATCAATTCTAGGTAACAAATTCAGAACAGTCCCGAACTGGCAACCAACCCAAAATAACATCTCATACAATATTCCAGTCAGAATAGCCCCAAAATCATAACAGTACCGTAGAAATGTGCAGAAAACCGGCCATGAGCTTACAGTACCGAAGAAATGTGCAGAAAACAGGCTATGAACTTTCAGTAGAGCTGATTCACGTTATTCAATAAGCTGTATCACAATATGCAGCTATATTACCCCCAAACTAGTTCCTAACCACACACGCTGACACATAAAAGGTTGCTACTCATTGCAGCAGGGGCGGCACTGGATGATCTGATGAAGTGAGCAATTGCGACCACTGAATAGCACAGACACGAATCCTCTGATTTCAGGCCTGTCAAGGCAGAGGCAAACAGTAAATTACACCTTGCGCTACAATAAAATGCAGTCGGTCATCGTAGCTAATGCATTGTTCATCAGTTTTTTAGCATGCTTGTACTGTTCACCAAAAGTTGTAGCGCCAGATCTGATGCGTCCATCTCTCATCCAATGGCTCAAAGGCATATAAAGTCACCTGACTTTAAAATCCTCAGTCAGAGGATCTCAATCTAAATAGTACAATACCATTAGCAATAGAAGCAACCAGCATAAATCAAACTCCTGAAGATGCACCATGGCTATCATCATATCAAATAGGGATCAAATATTTGTGGCATGTCCTTGTTAGCAACACTAAACTAAGATCTAGGTCCTAAGAAATGTTTCATGCGGATAAAACTATTCAATGGAAATTCAAAATGAGGGAATAAATCAAATGTATGAAAATGAGGGAACTATGTCCCATCATAAATCAAATGCTACAAGGAGGAAATATGAGCAGCCATGTATTTCAACACGAACAATGCACGAACCTAAAATAACATTTCATCATACTACATTACAATAAGAATATGACCCTAACTCATGTAACATTGTATGACAATTGACCCAAGAAATGAGTAGCCAAGCACCCAAGAAGACTATAAATTTGTCAATAGAGTTGTTTTAATCAAGGAGCCTCATTTACTAGTTTCCAGTAAGAATACAATCTGAAAGCAAACACTCTTGTACCGGTAGCGGTGATAAGGTAAGCCACTCACCACTAACCCTAATACATGATACTTGTTTTGCGCACAAATGTGTAGCTTTATTACAAACACGATTAGCATAAGAAATAGAAAAATTTAAAACCCTCCTGCTAAGCTCCTTGATATCATCGAGGATTAATGAAACCTCTATTGCTGAGAGTTGTGCCGAAGGTCATCGAGTACTTTGTTGTCCGTCTCCGTGATCACCTTTGTTACCACCCCCCCCCCTCCGGATAGCGAACAACAGACGATCTCTGCATGCCATCCCTCCATAGTCAATGCACTTAGTGCATTCGCATACAAAACAACAGTTGCGCCGTGAAAGTCTCCATACTCATATTGAAGCACACAACCCACCGCACCAGTATGGTTCTCATAGAACGCACCATCGCATTTGATCCACCCTACATGAGGCTTCTCCCACATGAATTGACAAGGTCTCAGTCTCTCAATACTTGTATGATGGAGCATTTGCCAGAGGTTGAATGATGTATCTCGGGCCCAGTATATTGCCTGTCTCATAGACATCATTACCTCGATATGCCTTCTATTATTTCTTGCCATCCATAGTGTCCATATTCCGCACAAGATGATGGCAACTTCTTGCTTCGAGCATACCTCATTAAACAACAAATCCTAAGCCCATGTCAGTGGGTGCAACTTCAAAAGTTTCACCCCTATAAGCTCATTTGTATAACTCCAAAAACATTTTTCCACCGAGCAATCTATCAGTACATATCTAATACTTTCCTCTTAGCCTTAGCTCCACAAACTTCACAGAAAGCAACTGGATCAATGTGTCTTTTGTGTAGAACACTCCTTGCCTATAGAAATTCATGGATCACTCTCCACCAAAAAACTCTCACCTTAGGGGAACCTCCAGTTTCCACAAATATTTCCAATCTTCAATAGAGGAACCACCCGGCAACAAATTTCCATCCCGCTATTGTCGAACTCCCAACAGTGACTTGTATGCCAATTTAACAGAGTAAACTCCATGTCTTTCCAGTGACCAGGTCTAGAAAATCCTCCTCAGAATGACTAATCGGGATTCTCATAATGGCATTAGCATCAAATGGCAAGAACACTTATCTAATGAGATATTCATTCCATTGGCCACTATACACAGGTTGTGCGTAGGTCAGCTACAAATTGCACTTCTTGGCCATCAGCAAGGGTAATTAGTGTACCATTGAAATTATCCGGAATCCAATGGTCCAACCAAATTTTTGTGGTGTATCTGTTTCCAATTCTCTTATTCTCTTAATCAAACTTTGTTGGAGAACATCGCGACCACCCAATATTGCATGTCATGTATGACTTGCATGTTGTTTCCTTGTAGGCGAAAGGAAATCAGAATATGGATAGTATCTACCTTTCAACACCCGTGCACATAGCAAGTTCGTATTGGTTAGCAATCTCCAGCCTTGCTTCCCAAGCATTGATATGTTGAACAGTCGAAGATCAAGAAAGCTCGTACCACCACTACATTTTGGATTAGTAAGATGCTCCCATTTTTGCCAATGAATCTTCTAGCTATCTGCGAAGCTACCCCACAAGTAGTTGGAGATCATCCTTGTCATCTTCTTGCATATCTCTGCTGGGAGTTTGAAGCAACTCATGGGATAAGTTGGTACAGCTTGCGCCACTAATTACATAAGCACTTCCCTATCGGCATAGCTCAGGTCCTTCTTGGTCCACCCATAAATGAGGCTCCTGAGATGGCTCGACGTGTACTCAAAAGCCTCCTTCGATGACTGCCCTAAAGTTGTGGGCAATCCCAAGTACTTCTCAGCCAATGCCTCATTATGTATATCCAAGCCCTCAAAGATTAATCCGACCTATTTGTCAATAGAGTTTATCTGTATGATAACAGATAAAATATTTAGTTATATTGTCCCCCAATTTGGGGTGCAATTAGATGAACCCTAGGGTGCCCTATGACCCTCTTTAGTTCATTTGTTGGTATAAGAAATCCACGAAATGAACTAAAAAGTGAGTTTTTATTCGAGAGTGGATTTTCTGGAGTTAGATTTAGTGGCCAGTATTATCTTAACCGTTGATGAGTCCTTGAGATGTGTGCAAGAGGGAGGAATGTTGGAATTTTTGTTTCTTTTATTTATGTCTTGTCGGGCGCGTGGTGGGGGGAGTGGACGTACTTGCCGCCGTGGGTACCAGCGGGGCCATGGCTGACGCTGGTGAATGCAGGTTGCCTCGCAAAGTTCGGTTGGGTGGACCTGTGGTGCGGGAAGCGAGCAAGGGCTCAACGATGCATGTCCCATCCCATCTACATTGCACACAGAGGAGGGGCAGGGACTATGGGTTAGATGGCGACAGCACTAATCCAAGCGAAGGTGAGGTTCCAGTAATCCGAAGATTTAATTAACTTTGCAAGCGGTTCTAGTAATCCCAAGATGAAATTAATTTCGCATCGAAACCGTGCGAATCGTCTGTGTGTGATTTGGGATTGTTAACTGCAATTTGGGTTGCGCAGAAAAATGGGAACATAGGAGTTTTCCATATACTTTTTATCACAGTCCTACATTTCAGACTCCTCCCATGAACACACGCCGGTGAGGGGTTCCCGGTGAGGGATTGATTGGGGGTTGGGGGCGGGGGCTTTGCCACCAGATTATGTTAGCAAATTATGTAGTAGCAAATTAAAAAATATTACTTTAGTAGCAAATTATGTTAGCAATTAAAAAGTACATATATTCGTGGTACCTGCTGCCCTGTAAAAATCATCCATCCTCTATGGTTCTCATCGTACCGCTTCTAAAGAAGCTCGGGAAGACCAGCATGAGCCATGACAATAATTTCAAGCTACATAGTTCAATAAGTAGGTGAACAACAAATATGAATATATTACAAGCTTCATGGTTCAATACGTATATGAATAACAAAAAAGAATATACTACACTCTTCATGGTCCAATAAGTATGTGAATAATAAATTTGAATATGTTGCAAGCTTCATGGTTCAATAAATAGGTGAAAAATAAGTTTCATGGTTCAATAAAATGCAACAACTCTAAAACACTACAGTTTGATAGCGCATGATAGTTTACTACCGGGTCAGGCATGTCCTCCGATCATGGTCAGGTTGTTTGCAAAGTTTGCATTTGTGTAGGTCATCAACAGCATTTGTTTCATCCATGTCACCTTGCAGCCTTATGGATCTAGACCTTTTAGGATTCATGCGTCGTGCTCGGGGATACGGTACCCATGTAGGCCCCTCGATCGCTTTGTAGTTGCTTCCGATATTGAAGGAGCGTATCTTTAGAAGCCATGTGCTACTCAATGCATCTATCATGAAGTACGATGCTACGTACTGTGATCCGTCATTACCGCTCATGTCCCTGCAAGCGGCTAAGACATACGAGCACAGGATATAGTGCAGTTTTAGCTTATTGCATGTGCACTTCGTCTCGTGAGGTCCAAGTTGACATTGATGCATGGTATCCCCTTATACCCTGAAGCATACCTATAGCAGCACATGACCTCAAAGTCATTGTTGGCCATGTCGTAGATCCTCATTCGATGAAAATATGCCTTGCTCCTCCTTCTCGATAAGATTAGCTCCACCTTAGGTGCGAACCGCATGCTGCAATTCATAGCAGTATTATCACGGTCTCGAAAGTAGTACGCCGTTCTATAGAATGTGAGCTCAATAATGACACGCAATGGGAGGCCCCGTACTCCCTTTAAGGCATTATTAAATGCCTCCACTATATTCATTGTCGTGGTACTAGTTGTGGCACTATATTTATATATACCCCTGTATCAAAGTTCTCCCCCAATGCCTTGCATGAGTATAAAACCTATGCATTGTTTTTTCTCATCTCGAACAACGTATGAACAATGATCGAGCTGTTAGGAATAACCCATGGCCGCATACCCTCCAGAACAACAGTATGGGATTACTGGTTTACACGTAAAAAGCTCATAACATGTGATTTCAGGTCATCTAGGTCATTAGGTATCTCAACCGAACTCTCTATGTGCTGACAATTTTGAATTGTTACGAGCCTCCCGTGCAAAACTGCGGGACGTTCTCCATAATAAATATGAAAAGCCATATCGTATAGTAAACAAATATACATCTAATAAAATTACTACTTATATGTTTGCAAGATACACATGCTAAATATGTAAGTACTTAACAATGCTAATTAAATCATCATTATTGAATAAAAATGAAATAATTAATATTCAATATTGAATTAAAATATTATTTAAATTAACATGAAAGTTACATTGAGTAAATATTCAATCTCATTATAAATTGAAACTATATATTAACCTATTTATAGATTTTTTTTTTGCGCTGAGTGAGCTGAGCTGAGGTGCCCCGAGTTTTTTTGACTAATCAAATTCGCGCTAATTACTTTTATACAATTTAATAATCTAAACAAATAATTACTATTACACAACAACATGTTAATTACTATTATACAAATTCATGCTAATTACTATTACACTACCTAAGCAAATAATCAGATTCATATAATCAAACTAAGCAAATAATTGAACAAATGTAATTACCGGGTTAAACACTCTAATTACTATTATTGCTGCAAGTACTAATTAAAAACATAATTTAAGTACTTATTGTATCTCGAGCTGCTGCTCCTCCTCGCCTCGGGCTAATTCTCCTCTACTCGCGCTGCAACTATTTCTCACCCCGCACTGCTTCTCCTCTTCTCTCCACGCGCTGCGCTACTGCTTCTCCTCTCCTCTCCTCCTTTGCACTTCTGCTCTCCTCTCACGCTTCTGTTCTCGTCTCACCCTGCAACTAGCCTCATGCATGTGCATCAGCTGCCCTCATTTTATATTGTAGAGTAGAGAGACAAAAAGTGACAGTGACATGACACGATATGACCGATTTGATAGGGCGCCGAAAGCATGGACAGCACCATGTGCGCCAAAAGCATGGACAGCACCATGTGCGCCGAAAGCATGCAAGCCGTATTCAGATCCTGAGGTGCTGAATACGGCACTATTGTCCATATTTGGCACCTCATACGGGAAATATTCGGCACATGAGGCTTCGAATATGAGCATTCGGCACCTGAGGTCGTTGTCCATGTTTCAAAAAGGCGTTGTTTCCTGGAAATATTTGTCATGCCGAATATGTCCTGGTCCACATTTTTTAAAATTTGAGGTACCGAATACGAGTGTTAGATTTATAAATATGCCAATATGTTATCTCTTTTAGTAAATACGGTGACATATGTTGTCTATTGTTTCATTTTTGCCCCTCCAACCAATAATGCGTATACACATTTATCCAGTGAATTCCAAAGCCGAGGCTTGCATGAAGTATACACGTGTATGTGAAAGCAAGCAGCGTCACGCAACGGCCTAATGTCGAGGACCCCCTAATGTCGCGCGTCATCACTGACGCATAAAGTCAAACTCACGCGTAAGCGATGAAATCACCGTGATATCAATATCAGAGGATCCGCGTCCATTATTAGAGCATCGTGGAGTCACACATTCCGTCCAAAGCACTTTAAAAGGGAGGGAGACGTCCCTTCCAGGAACATAACAAGACTCACAACCTGTCTTCTTACTCTCTCTCTCATCCATTGCCATAGAGCTATGCCACCTTACGTTCCAAGCTGGCCATGCCACTCGTCATGCAACGGCATCCTGGCAAGCGGTGTATCTTTGAGCCCTCGCCACATAGGGGCGGCATAGAGCTTTCTGGACAGGGCACCGAGTGCACAGCCGCTCGACATCCTCGGCAAGTCATCCACGACCATCGCTCGACATCCTCGGCAAGTCGTCCACGACCATCGCTCGACATCCTCGGCAAGTCGTCCACGACCATCGCTCGACATCATATGAACACGACTACTTCAACTATATCATCCACTTGTCGCTGCTGATCGAGATGTTGCACTGCTTCTATCCAGCACTATATTGTGCGTGAGATCATCGTCGAAAATAATGAGTCCATCCTTTTTCTCAGGCCTCACTAGTAGTGATTGACTAGTATATTGTTCCTAGTCAAGGTCTGCTTGTCTACTAGATTGAAGTCATACCGGCATGGCTAGTTTAGTTGTATATGGTATGATCATTCGGTTAGCATCGATGATTACATGCATAATTAGCAATACTAGCTTTCTGGTTAATGTAAGGCTAATCAGTGTTATTATCCTAGCGTATTATCTTGTAGTTTTGGCTACAACGGTACTAGTCTCTTACGATACACTAGTAATACTAGTTCATGTGTACAACTTTATTTTGCAAATAACATTGAAGGAAATTAAATTAGTGATAATTTGTGCTTCACATTTAACACTTTATCAAACGCGCGTGCCAAAGCTCATGTTAAATCCCCCCAAAAAAATTGCTTCGGGCTAGCAAGCACGAAACATTCAAAATGGCAGATCTAACTACAGACTAAAATGGCGGCAATGATGTTCCGCCCATTAATTCCGAGTACCAAATTCAGAGCACTGCTTGACTCCAGCAAACCTAAAATAACGACACCTCTTGATACATTTCAGTCAGAATACGAGTATAACTGGCAACAGTACCTAAAAATGTATTACTCCATTCCATCATAAATACATCTCGTTTTGCAAAAGGCTCAGTCATGCTTTTAAAATTTTGACTACTAATAGCTTTCAAAATATTTAGTTTTGAAAACTTAAAATCGTGTGCAAAATTATCTTAACAATACTTTCATAATATCACAAATTCAATAAATTTATAAATATATTCTAATAGAAAATATTGATCAAAACTATGTATTGAAGATCTTGTTTTATCTAAAATGACATATTTTTATGACCAGATTTTGAACTCACTAACAGGTGATTCAGCTTATTCACCAAAGTGTACGGCAAAATATTACCCCCAAACAAAAAGATTTTGAACTCACTAACAGGTGATTCAGCTTATTCACCAGAGTGTATGGCAAAATATTACCCCCAAAACAATTCCAAGCTCCACAGCAGTATTCTTCTCAACTCAGTAGCTACCAATATTTCTTACTGACATATACTAGATGGATAGTTTCACCATATCCACATTACTAACCGGAGTGTTAGGAAGCAAGAAGCCAAGAACACCACCACCTCCGAGAGATCACAATTCAGATGTGACATTGCAGCATCAGATCCTGCGAACCGACGACCTGGAGTTGACCCTCCTCTCCTTCACGGCCACCACCGATACGGTGCCGGAGGCCTTCTTCATCTCCTTGCTGCTCCTCAGGGAGGACCTCGTCCCAAGGCCATTGGTCCGGCCAGCCATGGACCTCCTCACGGACTCGGCGCCGGTGGTGGCGGCCTTCTTGGCGACTCGGCGCTTGGACAGCTCCACGGCGACGCAGGGGTCCTCGGCCATCGCCTCCGCGGACGCCTCCCACTCGCCAGCGTAGGGGAAGCCGTGCTTGCGCTTGAGTCGCTCGTTGCGCCGCGCCGAGTAGAGGTCGTAGAGCCTGCCCCGCACGAAGAGCGGGCCGGGAACCGGCGTGGCCGCCCTGGCCAACGCGGCAAGGTCGAGCGCCACCGCCTCGTCGTGGTCGACGACGCCGGCGGGGAGGTTCTCCTTCCCGGCCGCCCTTGCGGGGGGCGACTGCGCCGCGGAGGCAGGGAAGTCCAGCTTCGCGCGCGTCGGGTTCGGCTCCAAGCGCTGCGGCGGCTGGAGGGCGCAGATGGACGCGCGCATCAGGCTCGGCTCGGGGCGGATCGGCGACGGGAGAGCCGAGATGGACGCGCGCATCGGGCTCGGCTCGAGGCGGATCGGCGACGGGATGACGCAGATGGATGCGCGCATCGGGGTCGCCGCCTTCTTGATCGATCCTGGAGAGTTCAGAGGAACACGCATCGAATCAGAAACAGATCGTTTGTTGATCAATCAATCAAGCCTACTACTTCAGATTAAAGACCAGATCAAATCAGGGGAGAGGAAGAAGAAGTTTCATGGACAAGAAAACCATGGGAAATAAGTCTTTCAGCCATCAAGAACTAGAGATTCCTATCTATAAACAAACAAAGCCGATTCGAGAAACAGAGAACGGCAACAGCAAAGTAAAGCTGAATCCTTTTCTTTTCTTTTCTTGATTGGCACTGGAAATCTGAAGAAGCGAAAATCTCATCGATCTTCCCAGACCGCAGATCAACCGGGAACCGTTTCCGTCAGCGCGGCACGAAGTGGGACGGGGATCAGGCGCCGTACCTGGCGGTGTCTTCACGGAGGAGGATGGTACGAGGGGCGGCCGGGGGACGCGGTGCGGGCGTGGGCGGAGGCGGCGCGGGGAGACGGCGAGCGGCGGCCGGCGGTCCATCGGTCGGTCGATCCCTTCCCTGGCAGACGAAGACGAGGAGTTCGCTTGCCCAGTTGCTCCTCCTCTCTCTCTCTCTTCCCCCAGGGGAAGAGGCTTTTGAAGCGGCGTGGGCAAGAGGACGGCTCCTCCTTCCAACGGTCGACTGCTTCTCGATTTGGATTCGAATCGACCCGAACCGACGTTTGTTAAGACATGCCTAATAGATTCTTTTGGTGACTCAAAATTTGTTTACGAAGGAGATTTTCGTTTTTTTTAATGTTTTAACAGTTTTTTTATTGTTTTCTTCATGAATGAATTTTTAATATCATTCTTTTCAGGACAGGATTCTCTCTTTTTTTTTTTATGAATTTATTTGAAAGTAAGCTGTTAAAAATAAGAAAAAATAAAAGAAATGTAAACGAGAAAGAGAATTAGAAAGGAAACAAAATGAAGATAAAATAATTGAGGATGATCTAACGCCACTAGCGAGTGGGCCTTTGAGGGTCTTTTTGGGCAGAATCATGCTGTTTATGCGTGGTGATGATCCTGAATAGAATGGTTGTTACAGTGATCAGAATATATTTTTGCATTGAATCCCTTCTTTAACCTCTCTTGAGTCTTGACAAAGATAGGAAGCGATTTGTGTATTAGTGATGGTGAAATGAATTAGCAGATCCGTGAAGTGAACAATGGTGGATTCCTTTGCTACCCGGGATTGCAATGGTGATGCTCTTGACAAAGATGGGAGGTCCTATATGGTTAACGTTCGCTGGTTGATTATCTAGCGAACACCCCTCGATATTTATGAGAAAATCCGGCAACAAATTTTGAAACTTAGTTCAACAATTTCTGAACCAAGTTTAAAATTTTCTTAAAACTCGTCGGGAATTTTTTGAAACCTAGTTCAACAACTTTTCAAAATGTGACAAAAAAAACTAGCAATAATTTGCCAACAATCTTTGATATCTAAAACGCATCATTTTCTATCTCCTAGGTCGTGCCACGTTAGCAATTAGCGTGATAGTCGTTGGATTCTAGTACGACTAAATTTGCAACTCCACTTCAAATCAGCAGATCAAACGCTGACGTTCAGCTCCCCCTTAACTCTCACCTCTTCCTCCCTCTGCGTCCCAGTTGGTTCACCGACTCCCTCGTCGCCTCCGTCTCCTCTCTGAGCGTATCTGCCTCGCACCACCAACTCCCAACGCGTCCCTTCCACCGTGACCACACGTCTCTCCAGCTGCTCTTTGCCTCCTCCATTAGCGTCACCACCCGTCTTCGCTCCTCGTGCGTGCCCCGCCCTAGGTCTCTCCCCTCCCGGGTCCAATTGATCCAAGCTGGATCTTCCGGATCCAATTGAAACAAGCTAGATCTTCCGGAAGGGTGGCGTTACTGGCAACAGTGAACACTTGTGGAACATCAACACAATAGTTGGTCGCCGCCATCCTTGCCGTCATGGTCGCCATGAAGACCCCGGGCGATGCGCCCATCCCGGCACACAGGAGGAGACTCCGTTGGAATTTACGGGGTTTCCCCTTTTAAATTTGAATTTGAATAGAGTCAAATTTTGATTTATGAAGAAATCCAAAAAACAAGAAAAAAGAGAGAAGGAAAAGCACTGGGCTACTACAAGGCTCGTGGGCCGAGCAGCCCTGCACCAGGGGAACCGGGCATCCTCATCTATTCGCAGGAGAGAAAGGGATTAGGCGCGGCGGTGCCACCATGGGTGCTCCGCCCTACCCGAGCAGGATGCCCTCGACTCGGTCACAAGGCCGTTGTGGACGGGGCCATCCTGATTTATCTCTCTCTCTGGTGGACTCTCCCTCTCTTCCCACGGATCCGAACGGATTTTTCACCTCTAGCTCCATTGAACTTTGGTGCTTTCTTCCCCTTTGCCGATCTGCTCCTGGCTGGTCCTCTCTCGTCGGCGCGCTGGTGTCGCACAGGGTTGTGCATTGCCTTCCGGTGGGTCCATCTATGTTTTGCACCGGCCGCACATCGGAGGTTGTCGGAGACTCGGTCGGTGGGGCTTCTCGACCTTGGCTGCTCGCTATCCGGCGGGCTGTATTCGTCGGGAGCACGCTGTTGTTTGTGGTAGTGTTGTGCTGTGCACATCTTCGAGTGCGCCTTTTCTGCAGGTGGAGGACTCACAGAATGGGCTTGTTCGCGGCGATCCGGTCGCGCGTGCCTACTCTCTGGTGTTCCTAGCCTATGGACGCTGCACCCGGCGTCTGCTCGGCTCTTGGTCTCACGTGCGTGTGAGTGCTCCTATGTGTGTGCGTGAGTGCGCATCTGTGCATGCCAGCCGTGTCCCGTGAGCGTGCTTGGAGTTAGGGCTCTTGCTGTTGCGGTGATTGTTGCTTCTAGAGTGCTTGTCATAGTGTGAATGAACACCCTTATGATCTTGGCACAGAGGATGTGTCTTTTTCTGAGACAACGCTTTGTGTGTGTTGCCTTCAGACTCTGCATTAAAAGTAATATCATTCCTATTGTCTTTTCAATTGAGCATCAATTTGCTATATCATGTGTCTGTATGTGTGCTGATATTGAGAGTAATTACATTCTATTATTGATGGGTTCTTTGATCTGTGATGATAGTGGGTATAGGGAGATTGGTGTGACGATAGTCATTCTAGGGTGTAGTTGTGTAGAATTTTATATTCTAGCTTGTCTATAGTCTTGTTTATCTGCTAGAAATTAATCTGCTATAGGTGGGGAGAGGGGGATGTTGGCCGGGGCGAGGAGCTCACCGGTGACGGACTCGCCAGGGCTCACCGGTTGCGGGAGGAGATGCGTAGAGAGGGGGCGGGAGCCGGAGAGGAGAAGGGAGGCTAGCAGGGATCAGTGGCAGTGCATGCGCGTGAAGTTTGTCGGTGGTGAGCGGTGGCCCAATCGGTCAGAAGGTGGCTGGCGGTGAGCACAGAGGAGAGGCGGCGGGTGGCTCATGCGAACGGGAATGCCGGCGTCGGGTTGGAGCCAAACCGACGTGCGCACAGGACTCAGTAGGGTACGGGGGAGCTCATCGAGGTGCAGATTTGGGAGACGGAGCAGCTAAGGGACGGCGCAATGGTGAGCAGCGGAGAAGTTTTGCCAGCGCTTAGGAAGAAGGCGTCGGCGCATCAAATTCGGCCGAGAGAGATAGGGATCCTGCGGGAAATACACTCGGCCTGCGGTTGAGAGTTGTGGCCAGAGCGGCACAGGCGGCGACGCTGCACAGTTGGAAGAGACGTCGGAGGAGGACGGGGTCGAGGAGAGGACCATGCGGAGGAGGACGCCCGCCATGGCGCAGAGGTCGGTGGGGGTGGCGGGCGCGACGAGCGACGAGGAAAGCCACACCGCCAGGGCCTCCGAGTGGGAGGTACGGAGGTGGTGGAAGGCGGCCCTGGCGACAACGCGGTCGGCGTTGGAGGACGACAAGAGCGTCGACAGCAGCGTGTCAAACACCGATGGGTCACCCCCAGCAGCACGACGGTCGCGGCCTGGTCGTTGACGGACGCCATAGGATCAGAATCGAAGCCAGGGCGATGGCTAGGGTTTGATCGAGGGAGGAGCTGGTGGCAGCGACAATGGTGGGAAGGGAGTGGTGGTGGAGAGAGAGAGAGATGGAGACAAAGAGGGAGAGGAAGAGAGGTGACGTGGTAACCATATGGCAAAACCCAGGTGGCGTGATAGCCATGGTGGTAAAACTACCATTAAAACCAATTTTAGAAGGTTATATGATCCGGTATTTGAATTTTAGGGGTTAAACAAATGATTTTAAAGTTCAAGGATGATCCGGACTATGGGCATACTTCATGGGAGTAAAATGGATTTTTTTCTAAATTAAATAAGTTTTGTTTTGGATTGTGTGTTGTCAATATTTTCAAATTTTGGCAACAAATGAGCCTTTATGTACTGAGTTTGGATATTTAAAAATGATATGGGTAGATTTGTATCGAAAAGAAGTTTTATAAAAGTATAACTTTGCTATATTATATAAATATATTACATAAAAAATAATAATCAAAGTTGTTTCTTGAGGATCATGTCGATATCTAAATTGACACTTATTTATGACTGAAGGCTGTAATATATAGGTACTTGTGCTTTGTAAAAATTTTCTCAGTTTGTTGTATATAATTCATATATTATTATTTTTGCAGCTTTCAATCCCCACTATCCCCAGTGCAGCTGAAAACAAGAGCCAACTAATATTAATTTCAACCGGGTGAGAATCTTTCCAATTTCTGCAAAAATTGAACAATTCCAGCAAACCTTCAAACAGCCCTAAGTAGATTTCTGTGAAACTTAAACAATCCCTCCGACATTTCAAACAGACCAAAGCAGGGATGAGAATAGAAGTGTACCGTCTTACACCTTGGTTGTTATCCCTCCTCCATTTCATAGGCTGAGCTGCAACTGTCACAGAACCAGACGTTTCACATTCACAGGGATGTCTACCATGCACAAACGCTGTATCGGACTAAAATCCAGACTGTGTATAGTTTTAGGCAATATAGCAACAATGCGGAAACATGCACCACAATCCAAGATATAGAAGTATGTAAGGGTTTGTTTGTTTTAGCTAGAGATTGTAAAAAATCGTTTTTAAATTGTAGATTGTGAAAAGCTAGAGGACCAAAAGTTAAGGGATGTTTGACTAGCTGGATTGTGAGAGGGTTGGAGGTTTGGTAGGGCCTACTTGTTATCGGCTCTCTCCACACTCTCTGCCTCCAACTCTCTCTATCACTCGATGCCCGCCCGACCTTCGCCGCTCGCCACCCGCTCGAGCTTTGCCACCGGCCACCCAACCTCCACCTGCTCGAGCTCCGTCGTCGGCCGCCCGACCTCTGCCCGTGTGCCGCTCGTTCGAGCTCTGTCGTCGACCGCCTGACCTCTACCCACGTCGCCCGACCCAAGGTGCTTGCCGCCCGACTCGTTAGTGTGAGAGAGAGGAAGGGAGTGTGTGTGGTCGTGCGGCTCACAGGGAGGAAGAGGCCGAAGGGAGAGAGGAGGCCGGCGAGGAGTAAGAAGAGGCCGCAGGCGAGAAGATGGAGGCGAGAGAGAGACAGGTCGGGGGGAGAGAGAGAGAGATGGCCTCGCTGGTGGCGCCCGCAGTCGCGCCGCACTTCGCCTCAAGCTCCTCCTGCAAGTCCGTGATCCAACAACGCTAACACGCCACAGCCTCCCACAACGCCGCCACCTTGTCGTCAGGCCTTACACACGCTTAAGTGCTGCCAGAGGGGAAGAAGAGGGAGACAACCAGAGAGAGGGAAGCCAAAGGGGAGGAAGACGATGATGACCAAACCGTCTCAGGGAGAGAGACTTGGAAAAACGGTTCGTTGAGATTGTAATGATAATGATAGGTAAATTCCACCTAACCCCAGTTCGTTGAGATTGTAATGGTAACGATACGTCAATTTCACCTAACATCGATGGATAATCTAGTCTTTTTACAAATCAAAAGCTGAAAAAAAAACTGCTGAAGAGTGAATTGTAGGATTATGACAATCTAACAATCAAATCCTAGAATACAACTTATAAAAGCTACTCATTTGTTTTCACTCCAACTTATAAAAACTATTTTTTACAGTTTGTAGTGAACAAACAGGCCCTAACTGTTATTCAACAATCAGCATATTAGAGTGGCCAATGTTAAAAGTCCGGAAACAGAAAGCTCAATGTGAGGAGCAACTAATCGCAAACTGCACTGATAGACCAAATGCAGGACCGTAGACCGCAAAACTTTGTTCCAAAGCACCATTCATGAGTTCTCAAGATATCCAATGTAATTATACAACAGTCTATGCACCCATTTTCCCCCTTAAGCCTATGGTAATCCCACTGTTTATTCCCCATTTCATTTTGATCATTACTTGCTTGTAGCACAAGTATTTGTAACTATACACACTACTTTTACAAAAGGTGACCAGGTAAGAAGCCTGGAAACAATAAATGAATAGCATCTTCTACACTCAGCAAAACTGTGAATCTGTAGGCTTAAAACATCCTCTCCTCCAATTTAGAGTGTGGATCTTCAAAAGCAATGTCATGTACCTCCGCTAGAACGAGAATCTTGAAAAGAACGAATTCGGTGTGGATGCACCATCTGACACTGCAGCAGTAGGTTGTGACGAAGCCACACTTGAAAGGACACCATGCTGGCACTTCTTGAGCTGCCAAATTTCAAACAAGGAATGTCAAACTCTCATTCAAAAATGACCTAATTGACGATTAGTATACTTTTTCCAACATCAGGAGTATGATGGCCATGGGAGGTACTCTCAAGTTTTTCTTTTTTGCAAACTAAACACCCCAAATATTCAACAATAATGAAGCTAACGATGCAGGGTTCCAACATTCCTGAACCACAAAAAAATACGAGATAATGGTCTAGCCATAGAATGTGTCAGTTGAACACTTCTAGCCATTATGAAGCTGCATAAGCTCAACTGCAGAGCAGGTTCAGGTTCACGAATCAAGACTTGCAGCTCGTGAATTTAAACCAGCCCAACAACTACGTGGATTATAGTTTTCTACCCACAATGAAACCAGCAAGCAGACAGCATCATCAGTTAAACAGATCATTTTGTGCAGTAAATGAAACCTAAGATGCTCTTACGTTAGAAAAAGGATAATATTGCAACTGTTGGAGAAATATTTACACATAATATTGTTGTTGCATATATTATACAGACACGTCACAGGATTTTTTTAGTAATTCCTCGTGCTCCTAATGAATATAACATCTTTTTGTAATCCTTACAATACCTGAGTTAGCTTAATTCAATACGTAGTAGAATAGAACTGTCTCTCTAAGACATCCTAGACATAGTATAACATGTAAGAACAACCATATCAGAAGCTACAGAAGCAATCGGCAACAAGAACCAACTTCTATGAGAAAATAACCATTTTACCTCATCAGGACTGAATTGTAGTAACGTCGCAACCACAGGCAACAAGGCCCCCACTTCCCCTGTGACAAATGAAATCAAATTGATGTTTCATATCATCTGTTAATGTGCAGCAACTAGAGGCAATAAAAAGTTTCCATTACCTGTTTCAAGAAGCTTTAGAATCACATTTTTGAGATATGTCATATCTATTCCTTCTCGCTTTTGTGATCTCTCCATATTGCGAAGCTCAGTTTTCAACATTGCTTCCTGAAATAAAGAATTAGACAAAATAAGGGATGCTAAATTGAGGCCTCTTACCAATAAGATATGTCAAATCAACAAACCCATAAGTCCTTTTCCAGTTTCATCGTCACAAAATAAGATATATTCAAAGCATACAAGGTCACAAATACCAGAAAGACTATCGATAACAAGACTAAAATCAGAGTAATTCCTGTCAAACAAAAATCAGAGTATTCCATAAACATACAAGACCAACATAGTCATTTTGCACACTGAAGCTAATTATTACAAAGATCTAAAGTGAAATAAGGTATCATTTTATATGTTTTTTTATAACTAAATATCTATTACTGGATTTCTAGAGCATGCTAAGGTGAATTCTCCAAACTCTCATCTGATACAACCCAGCTTATTTTTAATATGGCGATTGAAAGCACTAAAAGCTTTTTGGTTCAAACAAGGTTCGAAAACATGAGTGAACATTAAATGTGCACATACTTATGTTACTCATTCATTGCCTCATGTAAAACTCCAAATACTAGATCTACAGAACCTGGAATTCCACAAACTGGGGATATTCCAGAGCTTATGGCATAAGGATTAAGCCTCTAGTAGACCAATCTACCCCAATGCTCTGTATTCCAGTTTCTTAACCATTTAAACATTTTTTTTCTGCAGCAACTTACCAACAGCAAGGCCAAATAGCCAAGTAGTTTACCAAACATGACTTCAGTATCAGCTGGAGTGTAGCAGAAGAACAATAGTTACTGCAACACTGGTGTATAAGTCAATTGGCCAAATAGGCTTCAGATTTCAGCAAAGCTACTTTAGGTTATAGGAGTAACATCAAGAAATTATAAGTTAGCACACATACTCTACACACTATGGGTCTTCCATTGAAGAAATCTGGGTACAAATTTTTCAAATTTACTCCTAATTGGAATTCCATGACTATAGAGATTGCATGCTGTATGGCCAAATCACTCAACACATTAAATCGGAGTTATGCAACTAACTAAAGGTGTTAAGAACTCAAATGACCCACTTGTTGATCATGAAGACGGTTTTCACGCTCCAGCTCCTCAATTTCTTGCTGAAGAAAAGAAACAAAAACAAAAGCTTATTCACTTGACAACAAAATGGGGGAAGAAAGTGAGGAATGCCTGCTAAGCTGGTAATTTACTTGAAGCGCTAAGATATGCCTCTGTGACTGAGCCAATTCCTCCTCTCTTTGTGCTTGTTGTCGTGCAAGAAGCTGAAAATGTAGTTATTCATTCGGTCAATGCATCACGAAGTACCAAAACGTTCTAGTTTGAACGAATAGTTGAAAATTTTAGTACAATATCAGAACATTATCTAAACCAAATCAGTTATAGAAGAGTACAAAATACAGGGTAAAAGTCCAATTCAAGTAATGTAACTATTTTAAACTAGTTGCACCCAAAAGCCTAAGCTGATGGAAAAAGGTGGGCAATTCACTTATACTTCAACAGTTACAACATCCATTAGTTCCAATTGCAACATTTTTTAGGCATTTCCTACTTCATCTTTCAGGGGAATGTCTTATTGCAAAATTGAAATTACCAGAATTTGCTGCTCAGCCAATTCAACATTCATTGTATCCTGCTTAACAGGTCCTGCAAATACAAATCAATGATAACTAGTGAAACATTTTCAGCCATTCAGCTCAGAGGAAGAACACGAGAGAGATTAGAAAATAAAACAGAATATTGACACAACCAATTACCTCGACTATTATAATCATTGTTGCTAACCTGTGACATCACCGCAATAATCTCATCAGCATAATTTCAAAATGATAAATCCTAATTTAAAATTTAATAACTCCTATTTTAAAATTTGTACAGTACAAAGTATCAAAAGGGAAGACAGTTCTGCAGTACCATGGCGAACATAGTAAGTGTTTTCATCATTATATTCTAGATTTGATGTGCCAGATGGTAATTACAGGATACATAGCAGCTTTCAATAGGGAAACATCATTTATGTTCCTCAAAGAATCTTTAGTTACTATTATACAAAAAAGATTAGAATGCACCTTACATGTGCTTATGGTTTTCTTTCTGTTCACGTAGTGGATACCAGTGGCATGTTGCCAGTGGTACTTAACCAGTGAACTCCTAGCACCCATGTCATTTGCTAATAAAACATAGGTCACAAAGAGAGCAGTGAGTGGGTTAAGGTAAATGACTTACTGCTGCTTTAGCCTCTAAAGAATGATGAAGATCCCTGTTTTCCTTGAGGAGTTTAGCTATCTCTTGTTCCTTGTCTTCAATCATTCTATCAGCAATATTGCGGAATGATTCATGCTCTTCCTACAAAACCAAGCATATATTAAAATCCCAGATCAAAGACATAATAAGGGCATGCAGATGACATGAGCCATGTCCAGGAAGATACCTTCAATTTCTCATATTTTAGTTTCAACTCCCCTAAATTCTTCTCAAGTTGATCGTCAACATGGCCATTGCTCTGAGCCTTCAAGGACTCGCATTTCACTGCAGCATCCACTTTCACAATTGTCATCAGCTCCTATCAAAAGAAAAGGAGAAAATTCCAAAGTAGATAGCATTTAACGCATCTTACATCTCCAGTTTTCCTCTACACTTGCCAAGTTTTTCTCCCACGATTCTTTTTCTGAGAGGAAATTTGAAGTAACAGAATCCAATTTTTTCATTACATTCTTTAGCTTTTTTTCAGCATCAGCAAGAGCCAAATCTCTGAAATAAAATGAGGGAAAGAATGAATACTTGACAAACAATAAGGGCTTACAAGGAATAAGTAGATAATATAACATACAGTGCATCAGCTCACAGATTAGTGCTGTGAATAACAATAAGTTAACAACCAAAGTACAACGATAATAACATGCTAGAATCGCAAGATTGCTACTGTTAGAGATATTCATTGTTATGTATTATGCCTGTGTAATATTCTCATGCTATAAGGGGCTTTCTGCATATTACTCCCATGTACATGTATCCATACTGGCCTATAACCTCCATGGAATACGTGTATATATACTGGCGACATTCATTGTCCATCTTCCCCTGTTCTTCCGACGGAGCCTGTAAATCCTTCCACCGACAAAATAGACAAATCAGTTATTGAAGCTGTCACCGCTGCCTATGATAAGGATGTCCCCGCCTACCAGGATGCCTTGGAACTATACCGCGATTAGTTGTCTGATTATGCTCAGTGGATGAATGATGATGTTCCTGCAACGTTCATTCTGGTTGCTAGTGTCGAGCCCTGGTTCTCCTCTGATTGTTGAGTTCTCTGCTGCCTTTCAGATATGGACTATCTTCGTTAGAACTATGAGCCTTCTAGGGATGCTCTCTACTAGCCTGTTGTTCGCCAGGAGTTGTCCCTTCAGTAGAGTGATGCCACTGCTGATGTGTTCTACGCTCATATGTCACCAGTGTGGCGTTAGCTAGACTCTCATGGCCTTAAGGAAGCCTCTCGTGCTTGGTTTGAACACTTTTCTTCTGTGATCATTGATGCTGATTTTTTTGCCACACTTCGTCTAGTGGTTAGATTCTTCTCTTGTATGTTGATGATATAATCATTACAGGAGATGATTCTGAGTATATTGCCTTTGTGAAGGCTCATCTCAATGAGCAATTTCTTGTGTTCGATCTATGTTCTCTTCGTTACTTTCTTGGGATTATGATTTCTTCTATATCGAAGGGTTTCTTTTTGTCCCAAAAGAAGTACATTCAGAATCTTTTTTATCATGCTTCTCACTGATGAGCACACTGTTGAGTCCCTCATGGAGCTTAACCTTCATCTTCGGCCCACTGATGATGAGCCTCTTGCAAATCCTACCTGCTACCGTCATTTTGTTGGAAGTCTTGTTTACCTTGGTGTTACTCGTCTTGACATTTCTCATACAGTGGACATCTTCAGTTCCACTCAGCTCCACTATACCCATCTTCTACATGTTTTGCACTATCTTCGTGGGACTATCTCTCGTCGTCTATTCTTTCCACGTTCCAGCTCTTTACAGTTTCGTGTATATTTTGATGCTACTTGAGCTAGTGATTCTTCTTATCGCCAGTCTCTTTTTGCCTATTGTATTTTCCTTAGTGGTTCTCTCATTGCTTGGAAGACTAAAAAGCATATCGTAGAGGCTAAGTTGCAACCATGGCGTTGTTGACAACAGAGCCCAATTGATTACGGTGATTACTTAAGGATTTTAGTGTTTCATCTCCTGCACCTAGTCCTCTTTACTCTGACAGTACAAGTGCTATCACTATTGCTCGAGATCTAGTGAAGCATGAGCTCACCAAACATATTGGTGTTGATGCTTCTTACACACGGACACATATACAGGATGAGGTTATTGCTCTTCAATATGTTCCTTTAGAGCTTCAGTTGGCGGATTTATTCACGAAGGCAAAGAGTACAGCTCAGCACGGGTTCTATCTCTCCAAACTCAATGTTGTTGATCCCCCATGAGTTTGGGGGGAGGTGTTAAGAGTTATTTATTGTTATATATTGTGCCTGTGTAATATCCCTATGATATAAGGGGCTTTCTGTATATTGCTCACCTGTACATGTATATATACTGGCCTATAGCCTCTATGGAATACAAGCTGCTATTCCTAACAGCTACAATCCATACTGCTGACAATATGCAGGCTATGCAGCTTGTTCATTTCAAAGTGAGAAATAAGTTGCTAGTGACCTCCAAGTAGTAGTTAAAATTAAAAGAACTGCAGCTACTGCAGATAGCATATTTGACAAATTGCACTGGAGAAATATAATTTTTGTTATTGACGTTCATGTCAAGCACATCAAACACTGAGGACGCCCATCAGGTATGATTTTGCTGCCTAGACACTAGAAAGTTAAGCCACCCTACCTTGCCTCAATCTCCTCACCGTGTCTGGATTGCACATTTTGAAGGTCATGGATTGCTTTATCTCGTTCCGCTAAGGCAGCTGCCACCTCCTTTTCAGCTTCCTTCATTAAAAGCATTAGCAATCAATCAAGCCAGTCCAAATCTTTGGTTACATCAGATATCTAGATAAAAGGATGGCATACCCTTAGTGCCTCTTCATGTGCTTTCATCGAATCTGAATTTTTAGCTGCATTCAGCTCAGCATCCTTCTTCTGCAGAAGCGCATGTGCCCGGATCTTGTACGTGGAAAAATCACTTTCTAGTCGACTAATCTGCAAAGTTTGAAAGGCTTAATTTGGTGCTTTTTTATAACTATCAATTTGCAGGACATGGCACATTTCCATTTGAAAGTGTCAATGAAATCAGTCTTATAAAACTAGGCAGCCCCCCTTAACTGATTCAAGACAATTTCGAATGCATTTTGTAGGCTTAAATATTGTCATCTGTGTGCCAAGCCAGCAGTGACAGAGCTCCAGGCCTCTCCCTAGTCAGTTCATTAATTAAAAATGGACCATAAAGCTCCATTGCTGTTAAGGGAGAAGTCATCGTTAGTGCAAATTTATCTAGCACACCTATACACACTTCGGTACTGCAGTATTTAATCAATGAGTTCAGACTTCAGAGGAGCTTCCAGTTATTTATTTCATCCTGCCTCTGTACTCTCCCCTATTCCAACCCCCAGCATAGAAGCTCCTCATAAATGCCCAGGAAACACAATGCACATGCAATTATGCAAAGATATGCATGACATAGAATCTTGGTGTCACCAATATAATATTATGAGCGACGTGATAAAAGTGTAATATTGAAAATCATGTGTAGCTTGGCCACCTAATACAACTGATCTACCCAGGACCACAATGCAAGAACGAAAGAAGGTTCTTCCAACCTGTTAGTTCATATTGTGTACAACAAGCAGGGAATGAAACATAGAACAGTTGAAACTACTAACAACTATAAAGTGGCACTGAGGAATGAACTACATGGACTCTTCTAGTATATGCAGAGCTACAACCTATATGAACCATGCAAAGTTTACAGTAAAGATATCAGGACAAGTTCACTTTGCTTCATGTTCATTAAGTTTTAAGCTCATCATAACAATATACCTCGTGTTTTGCAGCCATTAGATCAGAACATTTGGTTTGCAACAATTGATTTTGTGTTGACAACTCTAACTCCAATTGACCTGCAGAATATCCGAACAGGTTTGTATGTATTAATGTTGCTCCAAAATAAAAACAGAAAGTCTGGGCAAACTCACTTTTAACTTTAGCAGATTCTATCTCAGATCTAAGGCATGCACTTTCTGATGCTTCCAGCTTTGACCTAAGAGATTCAGAAGCAGCTTCCCAGCTTTGCCTTTCTTTTTCCTGAGTAATTATCAAGTTAGACAAACTTTATTTAGTGCCTCCAAGACATCTTTAAAGATCTGCTGATCAAACAGCAGCAATTTCGAGTTTCAACAGTCGCTCAACTAAAAATTGAAATATTATAGCGATGGAGTAGTAAAATAATATAACTGTAGAAGAGCTGATACTAATGATGCCTTTTTCTTCTACGGGAATCGGTCACTTTTCAAATCAACTGATTGCAATGCAAATTAATTTATTATAGGGCAAGTCAATATACAGGAGAACTGAATAAAGCAAGGCATAGGCATACACAGAAATAAGGTCGCATGTAAAGAACATGTAACATGGTAAATTCATATGAGCTTCACAAGCTTTTTCAAACTTTTTAAACTTATGGTTACCATCATCTACTTAAAACGATCATATGTTTGGTCCGCCCAAAATAATAGGCAGAGTTTCCATGTCACTGGTGGGCGGTATGTTGGAGGGAGAGGGGTGGCGAAGGGCGTAGTTGTGGAAGGTAACCGGTCTTGGACCTAGACCTTGCCGGCGCGGTGGTGGCACCGTGATCGGCGACCGCGGCCACGAGGCGGATTGAGGCGAAGAACAAACCAACTGGACTAAACTTTTTGCTTACCTTTATTGAATGACGTTGGTTCCCTTATATAGGGAGGATTCTTGCTAACTAACTCACAATTGAATCTTGAAGCTAACAACCTGATAACGATGCTAACAAATCTGAAGCTAACAACCAAATCTTGATACTAACTAATGCGGCAAGCTTTTTGGATGATCTTCACGCCTCCTGCTGGATCCTTGTGGGCTTGATGCGCCGGCCGTAGTGAATGCCCCACATGACATCCCCCCCCCCCCCCCGACAAGCAACTCGTCCTTGAGCTGGGAGTCAGGATAGTAGCTGCGGAATTCATCTAGCGAAACCCAAGAGGAGTCGGCGGCCAAACCTTCCCAATGGACGAGCAGCTCGCGTTGACCACGAGCCAAGTGACACTTTAGGACAGCCGCTAGCTTGATGGCAACCCTGCCATGATGGACTAGGGGGTAGTGGAGGAGTCGATGTCGGCGGCGTGATGTGGAAAGGCTTAAGCCGACGTGGAAGACATCGTGCAGGCAGGCATTCTGCGGTAGCTCGAGGCGATATGCAACGTCTCCGATGCGCTCAATCACCCGGAATGGGCCGAAGAACTTGGGACCAAGCTTGGAGCGGCCACGGACGTCCAGCCAAGCAATTGGGTGGTGCAAGAGCCTGAGCTAGACCCACTGTCCCGGAGCGAACTTGACCCGGCGGTGGTGGCGATCATACTGCAATTTGTGAACCTGCTAGGCCTGCTCCAGACGATCTCGGACTTCACTGAGGAACTCATCACGCTCCTGCATGGTGTGCTCAACTGCTAGAAGGCGCGCGGCGCCCGGTTCGTAGGCACGCACCGATGGGGGGTCACGACCATAGACAACACGGAACGAGGAAGTGCGCAACGAAGCCTGGTAGAAGGAGTTGTAACAAAACTCCGCCCAGGGCAGCCACCGGAGCCATTGACATGGGTGGTCCCCTGTGAGACAGCTAAGATACATGGCGATGATCTTGTTGGTCACTTCTGCTTGTCCGTCTGACTGGGGATGGAATGCCAAGGTGAGCTGCAATTTTACTCTGGCTAGGCGGAACAGCTCTGTCCAGAAGTTGCTTGTGAACACTGAGTCGCGGTAGCTGACGATGGAGCTCGGAATGCCATGGAGCCGGATGATGGTGTCAAAGAAGATGTGTGCCACTGAGTTGGCCGTGTATGGGTGCGCCATGGGGATGAAGTGCGCGTATTTGGAGAAGCGGTCAATGACGGTGAGGATCACTGATTTACTGTTGACGCGGGGAAGAGCCTCGACGAAATCCATATCAATATTTGCCCATACTGTTGACGGCACTTCCAGGGGCTGAAGGAGGCCAGCTAACTGTAAGTGCTCACTATTGTTCCTTTGGTGGGTGGCGCAGGCACAGGTATAGTCCTGTACGATAGTTCGGTCGTTGGGTACATGGAAATCTGCTCTCAGCCGGTGGGGGTTTTTTGCACCCCTTCATGACCCATGTCGTACGCTGCTACTATGAGGGATTGCAAGCTTGGCGAGGATGGTCGGACATAGATGCGGCCGTTGAACGTGATCAAGTCATCGATGACTCCCCATTGTGTTGGTTGTTTTCCACTAAGAAACGTGGTACGCAGCTCGCTGAGTGCAACATCGGATGCAATTTTCCGACGTAGTTCATCGAGCAGGGCGAAGGACGGCGCGGATAGGGCCATTGCAGCTATGTCGCTCTCCTCGTTCCTCCTAGACAGGGCGCCAGCTACAACATTGGAGGCACCCGTCTTATATTCCACCGTGAAGTCGAAGCCAATGAGTTTGCTAGCCCACTGATGTTGTGGCACGGTCGTCAGGCGCTGGTCGATGAGGAATTTGAGACTATAGTGGTCTATGTGAATGACGAATCGGTGCCCCCAAAGATACGGACGCTAGTGCCGGACGGCTTGGACCAACCCGATCAGCTCTCGCTCATATGCGGCGAGCTTAGCGTGCTGAAGCGCGACCTGCTACCTGAAGCTTAGCGTGAAGAACGCCTCCGAAACCGGTTCCAGACGCATCGCACTCAACAATGAAATCGGCGATGAAGTCTGGGAGCTGGAGGACCGGGGCGGTGACCAGGGCGCGCTGGAGGGCTTGGAACGCTTCTGTGGCCTCCTGAGTCCAAGTGAAGCCATCCTTGCGCAAAAGCTTGGTGATGGGCGCCACCACTATGCCATAATTTCTGATGAAGCAGCGGTAGTACCCCACAAGGCCAAGGAAGCCACGGACCACACGGACTGAGGCCCGTCGTGGCCAGTCCAGTACAGCTGCACCTTTTGTTGGTCCATGGCGACTCCGTCCGCTGATATCACGTGGCCGAGGTAAGCCACTGTTGATGTGCCGAAAGCGCACTTGGAGCGCTTCAAGAACAGTTGATTGTCCTGAAACATGCGAAACACTGTGCGAACATGGCAGGGATGCTCGTGAGGAGATGTAGATAAGTATGCCGTTGAAGAATACAAGGACAAACCGGCGAAGGAAGGGCAGAAGTATGTCGTTCATGAGCGCCTGGAAAGTGGCCAGCGCGTTGGTTAGGCCGAATGGCATGACCACAAGGCCTTGGTGCGTTCGAAAAGCCGTCTTCTCAATGTCGGGCGGGAACATGAGCATCTGATGGTACCCGAAACGCATGTCCAGCTTGGTGAAGTAACGCATGCCGCGAAGCTCGTCGAAGAGTTCCTCGGTCACCAAGATCGGGAACTTGCCTTGATGGTTTTGTCATTGAGCGCTCAGTAATCGACGCAGAAACGCCACGAGCCATCGCGCTTCTTGATTATGAGTGTCTGTGAAGAGAATGCAGATGTGCTAGGTCGGATGATGTCGAGGCGTAGCATCTCGTCGCGCTGGCGCTCGAGCTCGTCCTTCTAGATGTGTGCGTAGTGGTAGGGGCGTACGACCACTGATGCTATGCCTGGGACCAGCCGAATATGGTGGCTGATATGGCGCACCGGCGACAAGCCTTAGGGTTCAGCGAAGAGAGGTGCAAACTCGTCGAGGAGGGCGTCCAGAAGGGTGGTGCTTGGTTCGGTCACCACGCAGAGTGTTGGAGGAGATGGTGCGTCCACGCTCGACTAGCGGAAGCGTTTGCCATCTCATACGAAGCACATGAAGTGACGCGTGAAATCCCAGACTATGGGTCCCAACGAGCCGAGCCATTTGACGCCTAGGACCATGTCATACCCCCTGGAGGGAGCGCGTAGAAGTAGATGTCGAACACGTTGCCGCTGATGGATGTCTTCAGGTGCGGATGCTTGCCCGGGCTCGTGACACAATCGCCATTGGCGACTGTGACACTAAGGCCATAACACGGTTCGATGGGGATGCCCGCCATGCACGCCGTCGTGTCGTCCATGAAGTTATGTGTCGAGCCCGAGTCGAGCAGGGTTGTAAGCACAGCAGACCTCACATGAGCGTAGACCTTCATTGTGTTGGTGACTCGTGCGCAAATGCCGATTAAGGCGTGCAGCGAGATGCTTGGTTCCTCCTCCTGTACTACGATCGCCAATGAGGCGACCGACGTGTCGTCGGCGTAGGCATCGTCGAAGCCGATGATCTCGATGATGAATAGCCACTTGCATCGGTGTCTGAAGGTGTACTTCTTGTCGCAGTTATAGCATAGGCCCTGCTGCCTCCGTGCCGCCATCTCTGCAGGAATGAGCCGCTTTCGCCGCATTGCCTGTGCGAGGGCGGTGGACTTGCTGCTGCTCGCGGGAGCAGATGACGCCGAAGCCGACGCGGAAGTGCCCACTGTTAGTCGCTGAATTCTTACTCTTGGTAGTAGCTGAATTCTTATTCTCATCGAGAGAGGATGACACTAGGAGTTGGGGCAATTTTTCTGGTTTATTTCTCACACAAATGCCATACCAACCTGAGGGGTTGGGGATACATGTTTATAGGCTGCTAGCCAGCCAAGCATATGCTAAGATGCTGTCCTAGATGCTGTCCTAGCTGTCCTAGATGCTAAGATGCTGTCCTAGATGCTAAGATGCTGTCCTAGATGCTGTCCTAGCTGTCCTAGATGCTAAGATGCTGTCCTAGATGCTGTAGCCCTAGAAAGGACCACAAAGACCAGCCAAGGACCATCTGAAGCAGCCCCACAAAGACCATATGCAGCACAGAGACGCAGCACAGAGACTTATCCCATCATTCTCCCCCTAAGTCTTGTGCGTCGTCTTGTGGGAAAGTTGAACCATCCCGGTCCTGGAGCAGAGCTCAAGGAACTTGATCCTCCCAAGAGGCTTGGTAAGCAGGTCCGCGAGCTGGTCCTTGGTGTTGATGTAGCTCGCCTTGATGCTCCCTTCCTCCAAACAGCCTTGGATGAAGTGGTACCTCACCCGGATGTGCTTACTCCGTTCATGGAAAACGGGGTTCTTTGCCAGGGCCAGAGCGGACTTGCTGTCCATCCTGAGCTCCACCGCTCTAGTGTCTCTGCCGAGGAGATCACCAAGCAGTCGAGCGAGCCAGAGCGCCTGAGTTGAAGCGGTGGAGGCCGCTATGTACTCGGCCTCGCAGCTGGACAGGGCCACAACCTGCTGCTTGACCGACTGCCAGCTAACGAGGCACTTGTTAGTCGCTGAATTCTTACTCTTGGTAGTAGCTGAATTCTTACTCTCATCGAGAGAGGATGACACTAGGAGTTGGGGCAATTTTTTCTTTATTTCTCACATAAATGCCATACCAACCTGAGGGGTTGGGGATACATATTTATAGGCCCATGGCCAGCCAAGCATATGCCAAGATGCTAGTCTAAGATGCTAGTCTAAGATGCTGTCCTAGATGCTGTCCTCTAGTCTAAGATGCTAGTCTAAGATGTGCTGTCCTAGTGTCCTAGATGCTGTCCTAAAGCATATGGGCAGCAAGACCACCATGTGGCAGCCCCACAAAGACCATGCAGCAGCCCCACAAAGACCATGTGCTGCACAAGGACTTATCCCATCATTCTCCCCCTAAGTCTTGTACGTCGTCTTGTGGGAAGATTGAACCATCCCGGTCCTGGAGCAGAGCTCAAGGAACTTGAGCCTCCCAAGAGGCTTGGTGAGCAGGTCCGCAAGCTGATCCTTGGTGTTGATGTAGCTCGCCTTGATGCTCCCTTCCTCCAAACAGCCTCGGATGAAGTGGTACCTCACCCGGATGTGCTTGCTTCGTTCATGGAAAACGGGGTTCTTTGCCAGGGCTAGAGCGGACTTGCTGTCCACCCTGAGCTCCACCGCTCTAGTGTCTCTGCCGAGGAAATCACCAAGCAGTCGAGCGAGCCAGAGCGCCTGAGTCGAAGCGTTGGAGGCCGCTATGTACTCGGCCTCGCAGCTGGACAGGGCCACCACCTGCTGCTTGACCGACTGCCAGCTAACGAGGCACTTGCCGAGGAAGAAGAGGATCCCGCTCGTGCTCTTGCTGGTGTCGATGTCGCCGGCGTGGTCGCTGTCGCTGTACCCGACGAAGTGTGCCGCCCCAGGGCACCTAGGGTAGTAGAGGTCGTGGTCGAGAGTCCCCGCAACGTAGCGGATGATCCTCTTCACAGCCTGCTGGTGCTCCGTCGTCGGTCGCTGTATGAACCGACTGACGTAGCCGACAGAGAATGCCAAGTCCGGCCGTGTGTGGGCGAGGTAGCGAAGGCTCCCCACAAGACGCCGGTACTGCGTAGCGTCCACCTCCTCCGTCGTGCTGTCGCGGCTCAGCTTCAGCCTCTCCTCCATCGGAGTGAGAGCTGGGTTGCAGTCGGTGAGCCCAGCTAGCTCAACGACGCGCTTGGCGTAGGCGGTCTGTCGAAGCGTGATCCCGGAGTCATCCTGGTGCACCTCGATCCCCAGGTAGAAGGAGAGAGGCCCCAGGTCACTCATCTGGAAAGTGGCCTTCATCTCTTCCTTGAATGCCGCCACATCCGCATCCTTGGTGCCGGTGATCACCAAGTCATCGACGTAAACACCCACCTGCAGAGCATTTCCTCCACTGCCCCGTCGGTAGATGGCCGCCTCGTGCGGGCTTTGCTCGAAGCCCATCCCCTTTAGCGTGGAATCCAACTTGGCATTCCACGCCCTCGGCGCCTGCCGCAAGCCGTAGAGGGCCTTGCGCAGGCGGAGCACCTTGCCCTCCTTGCCGGGGATCGCAAATCCCGGCGGCTGGTGCACGTAGACCTCCTCCTTCAAGTCGCCGTTAAGGAACGCCGACTTGACGTCCATGTGATGAACACGCCAGCCCTCCTGGGCAGCTAGCGCAAGGAGGAGTCGCACGGACTCCATCCGTGCCACGGGAGCGAAGGCGTCGTCGAAGTCGACCCCCTCCTGTTGCACGAAGCCTCGTGCCACCAAGCGAGCCTTGTGCTTGACGATGGCGCCGGCTTCATCCCTCTTCAGCTTGTACACCCACTTAAGGGTGATCGCGCGGTGACCACGAGGAAGGTCAGCAAGCTCCCAGGTGCGGTTCTTCTCAACCGCATCCATCTCCAACTGCATCGCGGCGCGCCATGCCGCGTGTCTCTCGGCCTCTGCAAACGACCGAGGCTCGCCGTTGTCACACGCAAGGTGCAACTGCGCCTCCAGGTCGTGAGGCACCAGTCCCGGCACCGGCTGGTCGCCGAGAAGGTTCTCTATCGTACGGTACCGCAACGGCTCGCCGTCGTGGTACGCGTCGATGCGCTCCTCGTCGTGAGAGAGCGGAGTAGCGAGCTCAACCGGGCTGTGCTCGACACGAGCTGGTGTTGGAGTAGACGTGCCCGGAGAGGTGCCTGTCGGTGCTGGTGCCAGCTGTGGTGGAGCCAGCGAAGAACTCATCGCAGCCGAGGTCCTGGCTGGAGAGTGTGGTGCTGTCGGAGTAGCAGGCGCCGGGGTCGGTGAAGGCTCGGGGACTGGGGTAGACGTGCTCGTCGAAGAAGAGCTGCCTACTCCCCCAGATTCCTCGAAGTGGACGTACTCGACAGTGAAGTCGTCGTACGTTGGAGCAGAGCCGTCGTCCACCGCCTTGTCCCACGCCCATCCTCGCCCTTCGTTGAACACAACGTCGCGCGCCGTGCGCACACGCTGTGTCTTCGGGTCGAGGATGCGGTAGGCCTTCGAGCCCTCCGCGTAGCCGATGAACACTCCCGGAGTGCTCCTGTCGTCGAGCTTGCTGATGTAGCCAAGCTCCTTGGCGAACGCGAGGCAGCCGAAGACTCGCAAGTGGGAGACCGCCGGCTTGCGCCCATGCCAAGCCTCGTACGGCGTCCTGCCGTCGAGCGCCTTGGTAGGCGAGCGGTTGAGGATGTAGACGGCCGACACCACCGCCTCTCCCCAGAAGACAGCCGGCATCCCCCTCTGTTTGAGGAGGGCCCGAGCCATCCCCACAACCGTCTGGTTGCGTCGCTCGACGACGCCGTTCTGCTGCGGGCTGTACAGCGCGGAGTAGTGGCGCTGAATGCCCTTGTCAGCGCAGTACGACGCGAATTCAGCCGCCGTGAATTCGCCGCCGTTGTCGGTGCGCAGCTTGCGGCCGCACTCCGCCTCTGCAGCAGCCTGCGCACGCCTGATGGCGTCCGCAGCCTCTCCCTTGCTGCCGAGGACCATCACCCACATGTAGCGGGAGAGGTCGTCGACGAGCAGCAGGAAGTAGCGTCGTCCTCCCAGTGTGGCCGGTGTCACCGGACCACACAAGTCCCCGTGCACAAGCTCGAGCCTCTCCTTGGCTCGAAAGCTCGCCCGCTGGGGAAAGGGGAGTCGCCTCTGCTTCGTCAATACGCAGACGTCGCAGAGCTGCTCCACATGGTCGAGGCACGGCAGGCCTCGCACCATCTCCGTGGCACTGAGCCGCTTCAGGGCCTCGAAGTGAAGGTGCCCGAAGCGCTCGTGCCACTGCCACGCCTCGTCATCCCGACGAGTAGCGAGACAAAGGGGTTGTGCCACCTGCACGTTAAGGACGTAGAGTCGATTTGCGCTTCTGGTTACCTTGGCAAGAAGGCGACGACGGCGATCCCAAATCCTCATGACTCCATCCTTAACCACCACGCGCGAACCGTTCTCATCCAGCTGTCCCAAGCTGATGATAGAGTTCCTCAACGCGGGGATGTAGTAGACTCCGGTGAGCAGCCTGTGCTCACCAGACACGGCGGTGAAGATGACGGAGCCGACGCCCTTGATCTCCACGCCGGAGGCATCCCCAAACTTGACGGAGCCTCGGACGCTAGAGTCAAGCTCGGTGAAGAACTCCCGTCGACCGGTCATGTGATGGGTGGCGCCGGTGTCGAGGCACCACCCGTCAGTCTTGTCGTTGCCGGAGCCGTCGCCGAGGAGGGCGTGTGCTTTTAGCTCGTCAAGGTGGAGGAGAGCCGCTGCGGCCGGTGCCGCTGGAGGTAGCTCGATGCTTGCATGTGCCATGAACAGAGCCGGCTCCTCCTCCTCCGCCTGTGCGACATGGGCCTGGCCGCGTCGTAGCTGTCGACAGTCCTTGGCCCAATGGCCAAGCTGGCCGCAATTGCGGCAGGTGTCGTCTCGTGCTGGCTTGTACTTGCCAGCGGCGCCGCCCTAGGCGCCTCCGCGGGCATCACCCTCGGCACGTCCTCGCGCCCCGGCCTGGGCGTCTCTGCGCGCCTTGCGCGGCTTGCCACGCTTGCGGCCGCCTGTCGCGGAAGAAGGCTCCCCCTTCTTCCGGTCACCTTGGCAGGCAGCCCACTGCTCCCGAGTGAGAAGGAGCTTCCCGCCAGTGGTGATGGGCCCCGAGAGAGACTGTGGCTCATCGCTGTCGACGACCTTGAGTCGACCTATCGCTTCCTCGATCGACATCGTGGAGAGATCCAGCAGGGACTCGATCGAGCGAGCCATCTGCTTGTACTTCTCGGGGACGCAACGGAAGAGCTTTTCGACAGCTCTCTCCTCGCCGTAGGTGTCATCGCCGAACTGCACCATCTTCTGCAACAGAGTGTTGAGACGGAGAGCAAAGTCATCAACGTCCTCACCTGGCTTGAAGGCCAGGTTCTCCCACTCCTTGCGAAGTGCCTGCAGTGTGGACTTGCGGGCGCGGTCGCTGCCGATGCGTGCCGCAGCGATGGCGTCCCAAGCCTCCTTGGCAGTCCGCTTATTGGTAAGCGAGAATTGCATCTCGGACGGGACTGCAGCGATGAGGGCATCTAGCGCCCGTCGATCCTGGTCGTAGTTGACGTCGCCGTACCGGACTGCCTCCCACAATGTGCCGCACCTGGAGCTTTACCCACATCACCGCAGCCCACTCGACCTAGTTGGTCTTAGTGAGGGTAGGCCACCCACCGCCGGGGCCGACGTCCCTGACAACAGCCTGGAGCCCGTGGTAACCACGGTACCGATCCGGGGAGAGAGAGCCACGCTGCCTGTGAAGGCCGCGCTCTCCATCGGCCCGTCCGCCACCGTTGCCGTGCTCGCCCCCTCCAGGAGCGCCACCGCCGTGCGCGCCTCCTCCAGGAGCGCCACCGCCGTGCGCGCCTCCTCCAGGAGCGCCGCCGACGCGTCCGCGTCTGTCTGGGCTGCCGTCGCGCTCGTGGGCGTGCGCGGCTGCCCACTGCGCCGCCCGCGCTCGCGCTGCCTCCCTCCCCAGCAACTCGAGGTCCGCGTCGGCGCTGTCGTCAGCAGAAACGGAGCTGCTGATGCTGCCGCGCAGAGCCTCGACCTCTGCTGCCGCCGCACGCGCTGCATCCGCCGCCGCCGCTGCTTCCGCCTCCGCTCTGACTGCTGCCAGCTCCACCGCTGCCAGCCTCGACGCCCTTGCCGCCGCCGCAGCGGTCTCTGCCGCCGCCGCAGCGGTCTCTGCCGCCGCTCGCTCGCGTTCCTCTGCCGCGGCAAGTTCGGCCTCCTGCCGACGCCGCGTGCTCGAGACGACCGAGCGCTGAGACTGCCCTGCGGACATGACGCGCTACCCGGGGGCTGCTGCGTGGGGAGAGGGCTGCTTCAGACGAGCTGCTGCTCGTCTGCGCAGAGGGAGAGAAGTGAGCAGGAGCGGCCGGAGCTGCTGCTGCTCCCAGCTGGGGCTGTTGCGCGGCTGGGAAAGGAGGTGAGCAGGAGATGCTCAGGCTACAGGATACTACGGCTCTGATACTAACGTACGACGACTTCACTGTCGAGTACGTCCACTTCGAGGAAGCTGGGGGAGTAGGCAGCTCTTCTTCGACGAGCACGTCTACCCCAGTCCCCGAGCCTTCACCGACCCCGGCGCCTGCTACTCCGACAGCACCACACTCTCCAGCCAGGACCTCGGCTGCGATGAGTTCTTCGCTGGCTCCACCACAGCTGGCACCAGCACCGACAGGCACCTCTCCGGGCACGTCTACTCCAACACCAGCTCGTGTCGAGCACAGCCCGGTTGAGCTCGCTACTCCGCTCTCTCACGACGAGGAGCGCATCGACGCGTACCACGACGGCGAGCCGTTGCGGTACCGTACGATAGAGAACCTTCTCGGCGACCAGCCGGTGCCGGGACTGGTGCCTCACGACCTGGAGGCACAGTTGCACCTTGCGTGTGACAACGGCGAGCCTCGGTCGTTTGCATAGGCCGAGAGACACGCGGCATGGCGCGCCGCGATGCAGTTGGAGATGGATGCGGTTGAGAAGAACCGCACCTGGGAGCTTGCTGACCTTCCTCGTGGTCACCGCGCGATCACCCTTAAGTGGGTGTACAAGCTGAAGAGGGATGAAGCCGGCGCCATCGTCAAGCACAAGGCTCGCTTGGTGGCACGAGACTTCGTGCAACAGGAGGGGGTCGACTTCGACGACGCCTTCGCTCCCGTGGCACGGATGGAGTCCGTGCGACTCCTCCTTGCGCTAGCTGCCCAGGAGGGCTGGCGTGTTCATCACATGGACGTCAAGTCGGCGTTCCTTAACGGCGACTTGAAGGAGGAGGTCTACGTGCACCAGCCGCCGGGATTTGCGATCCCCGGCAAGGAGGGCAAGGTGCTCCGCCTGCGCAAGGCCCTCTACGGCTTGCGGCAGGCACCGAGGGCGTGGAATGCCAAGTTGGATTCCACGCTAAAGGGGATGGGCTTCGAGCAAAGCCCGCACGAGGCGGCCATCTACCGACGGGGCAGTGGAGGAAATGCTCTGCAGGTGGGTGTTTACGTCGACGACTTGGTGATCACCGGCACCAAGGATGCGGAGGTGGCGGCATTCAAGGAAGAGATGAAGGCCACTTTCCAGATGAGTGACCTGGGGCCTCTCTCCTTCTACCTGGGGATCGAGGTGCACCAGGATGACTCCGGGATCACGCTTCGACAGACCACCTACGCCAAGCGCGTCGTTGAGCTAGCTGGGCTCACCGACTGCAACCCAGCTCTCACTCCGATGGAGGAGAGGCTGAAGCTGAGCCGCGACAGCACGACGGAGGAGGTGGACGCTACGCAGTACCGGCGTCTTGTGGGGAGCCTTCGCTACCTCGCTCACACACGGCCGGACTTGGCATTCTCCGTCGGCTACGTCAGTCGGTTCATGCAGCGACCGACGACGGAGCACCAGCAGGCTGTGAAGAGAATCATCCGCTACGTTGCGGGGACTCTCGACCACGGCCTCTACTACCCTAGGTGCCCTGGGGCGGCACACTTCGTCGGGTACAGCGACAGTGACCACGCCGGCGACATCGACACCAGCAAGAGCACGAGCGGGATCCTCTTCCTCCTCGGCAAGTGCCTCGTTAGCTGGCAGTCGGTCAAGCAGCAGGTGGTGGCCCTGTCCAGCTGCGAGGCCGAGTACATAGCGGCCTCCACCGCTTCAACTCAGGCGCTCTGGCTCGCTCGACTGCTTGGTGATCTCCTCGGCAGAGACACTAGAGCGGTGGAGCTCAGGATGGACAGCAAGTCCGCTCTTGCCCTGGCAAAGAACCCCGTTTTCCATGAACGGAGTAAGCACATCCGGGTGAGGTACCACTTCATCCGAGGCTGTTTGGAGGAAGGGAGCATCAAGGCGAGCTACATCAACACCAAGGACCAGCTCGCGGACCTGCTTACCAAGCCTCTTGGGAGGATCAAGTTCCTTGAGCTCTGCTCCAGGACCGGGATGGTTCAACTTTCCCACAAGACGACGCACAAGACTTAGGGGGAGAATGATGGGATAAGTCTCTGTGCTGCGTCTCTGTGCTGCATATGGTCTTTGTGGGGCTGCTTCAGATGGTCCTTGGCTGGTCTTTGTGGTCTTTTCTAGGGCTACAGCATCTAGGACAGCATCTTAGCATCTAGGACAGCTAGGACAGCATCTAGGACAGCATCTTAGCATCTAGGACAGCATCTTAGCATCTAGGACAGCTAGGACAGCATCTTAGCATATGCTTGGCTGGCTAGCAGCGTATAAATATGTATCCCCAACCCCTCAGGTTGGTATGGCATTTGTGTGAGAAATAAACCAGAAAAATTGCCCCAACTCCTAGTGTCATCCTCTCTCGATGAGAGTAAGAATTCAGCTACTACCAAGAGTAAGAATTCAGCAACTATGCGCCAGCCGTCATTGCCGCATTGGTGCTTGGGGATGAGGGCGCGCACGAAGAAGAACGCGACCCACCTCACATAGCTAGGGCATCTAGAGCCGGTAAGAGCTAGCGTTGCTCGTACGTGCAAGCCAACATGATTGCATCGTCCAGGGTTGCCTGCCGGTGCAGCAACACATCCGTTTTGAGAGGATTGACGAGGCCGATGACAAAGAGCTGAACTTGTTGTCGCTCAGTTAGCTCCGCATCGTGGAAGGCAAGGGTGAGGAATTGGTCGTAGTAGTCTTTCATGGAGTCGGTCCGTCGGAGTTCAGCGATCTCCCCTAGCGGGCTATCCGTCATCGGGGCCGAATAGAGTCCCGAAGTTGAGTTCGAGCCTGTAATACCATAGCTGAGCCGCGCCCTTCATATGCAGAGACGCGTACCATACCTTGCGATCCTCAGGTGTGCTGACCACGGAAGAACTGGTCACAGCGATTAAGCCACGGTAGGGAATCTTCTTTTCCGTCGAACATGGGGAAGTCGAGCTTGTGGTAGCACGTGTGGAAGCAGGTGTCGCCGTTGTCATCGTGGAGGATTGGTCGGGAAGAACGCGCGCCGCTAAACGATGGCTGGACCGAGGATTTGCCCGTGTCTCCAAATTTGCCCAAGGTGCCAACTTCCTCGTCATGCGAGTCCCTGGCATCGTTCTGCGGCATGTGGCTGTTCTCCAAGCGGGCGACGAACAAGTTCAGCGCCTGGACCTATTCGGCATATCCATCGGACACCGAGGCCTGAAGGATGGTGACCTTGTCCGGCAGATCCTTGAGGGTTTGCGCCAACGGCATGAGTGGCTCTAGGGTGATGAACTGGTTGGATAGCTCGGCCATGCGAGCTGCAAGGTCGTCAAGGCTTTGGTGAGGGTTTCCATGGAATCGGAACCAAAGCTATCCGATACCAAGTTGTCACGGGCGAGCGGTATGTTGGAGAGGGGTGGCGAAGGGCGTAGTCGTGGAAAGTAACCGGCCTCGGACCTAGACCTCATCGGCACGGCGGTGGCACCATGATCGGCGACTGCACCCACGAGGCAGATTGAGACGAAGAACAAATCAACTGGACTAATCTTTTTGCTTGCCTTTATTGAATGACATTGGTTCCCTTATATAGGGAGGATTCTTGCTAACTAACTCAATTGAATCTTGAAGCTAACAATCTGATAACGATGCTAACAAATCTGAAGCTAACAACCAAATCTTGATACTAAGGTAGTGTTTAGTTCGTTGGACGGGATAGGACGGAACGGATCCATCCCATTTTTAAGCTGTTTGGATGGAGAGCAGCGGGATGGAATAGTTCGGAATCAGATAATATTCTTCAAAGATTCGGAACGGAGCAATTCCAAAAAACGGTGGAATGCAGCCATCCCACTTCGAATGTGACACTAACGATAGGCTCAAGGTACTAAAATGGACTCGTTCCATCCCACCCACCAAACAAGCATCTATATATGAATGGAATCATTCCATCCTCAAATATATGAATGGAATCATTCCATCCTCAAATATATGAATGGAATCATTCCATCCCACCTCGCTCTCCAACCAAACACTACCTAACTAATGCGGCAAGCTTTTTGGATGATCTTCATGCCTCCTGCTGGGTCCTTGTGGGCTTGATGCGCCAGCCGTAGTGAATGCCCCACATGACATTCCAGGTCACATGAGATGCCATTTTATTTAGTATTTCTTGTGTGGTTATGCCAGCCTTAAATGTGAGCAAACAGTACTTTCATCAATCTAACTACAGGATGCTCAAACTCATTATAGTTTCTATAAACACTAGTCAGCATTAGTACAACGGTTGTTCATAGGTCCACCATTTTAGCATTTATGGCATGGTTTGTTTAACTTTGTACAACAATGGCATGTATTAGTACAAAATTGAGAAACATACATGTTGATCCTTTAGATGAGCAAGCTCCCCTTTAACCTCCTCCAGGGCAGCTCTAAGCCGGGCAGCTTCACCTGTTGATGCTGCTTCAATTTCAGCTATTTCTGAATCTTTCTCCGTTAGTACCACCTGAGAAAGTATAATTATATGTCAATATTCCAACCAAGTATGAACGTTTACTCTAATTCACCTTTTATTCCCAGCATACTGCGATCAATCTTCTTCAGCTACTGACTACTTTGTCAACAGTAAAGCAAAACAGAAGATGGTAATATTCTAAAGCATTTAGCTAATAGCCTAACACGGCTTCCATTAAATTAAAATATAGTTTAATGATATAAAATGATGCTATCTACAGGGAATATTACTTATTACCTGTAGAGACTGAATCGTTTCAGATGCCTTCAACCTTTCTGCAGAAACTTCAGCAAGCTGTGCCTGCAAGCTTTCTAATTGCTGAGGACAAAAAAGAAGCCAGGTTAGTTTTTTTTTGTGTGTGTGTGAACTCATCCTTACGAAACTTCATTCCTGAGTTTTTCTCTTACCTTCTGATGCTTAGCAGTGAGCTCTGAAATTATTGCTGTGCTCTTATCTTCAGCAGATTGCAGTGATCCTTGAATTTTCTCTAGCATCTTTACAAACATTGCATCAGTCCTTTTGAGTTGTATTTGTAAAATAAACTAAATAGGAGAGCACTATTAGATTAATTGTTAGGAAGATTTTATTCAAATTGAGATCACTTTAGCTCCGGAAAATAGTTAATTGCTAGCTCTGACATATACATCAACATCCTGTTAAACAAGTAACACATATATTGGACTGTTCAAATGAGCAGGGATCTCTTACAGTCCTACGTACTTATTTCAGCTTAGAGATAGATATCTAAACCTACATCTTCGCAACATAACCAAGTGTGCAATTATGTTCACTCAATCAATGTCATCCTAATGCTAGATGCCTAGACCTATAGAAGCAGATCTTGGCACTTACTCGCCTAAAGCCACAATTCAGAATTTCAACTATGTGCCCTGAAATTATTTTATCAAGAATGGACCATGCAACTCTACTTTTTGAGATCATCAAACAAAAAATTTGACAAGAACCTTTACATTTACGTACCTGCTCTTTTTCAAGCATTGATTGTTGCAACTTCTCGAGGGAATTGTTTCTGGCCTCCAAGGCAAGACGTGTCTCATCGAGGTTAGTCCTCAACCTACACATGGTTTGCATTCACTACTAAGATATATATTACATTAAATTAACATGGCTACTGAGGAAGCCTTCAGGATAGGAATGTAACGTGATTTGCATCAACTTTAACAGAGGAGCTACAGATATAAACATAGGATTATAACTATAATCGAGGAGCTGCAGTCCAACGCTTCCAGGATTCATATAACTATACTCAGTCCCACCACCCCAAGAAAAGAGAGAAGAAAGTTTAGTGCTGCATTTGCAAGATGTTAAAAGATGGCACGTGCATTGTATAATGGGATTAGTGCTATCACTCACTTGCTGTTCACTGTTCGCAATTGCTGCCTTTCAGCATCCATTGACCGTAGAGCCTCACTAGCCTGCTGACGAGCACGCTCCAGGTCCTGCTGTGCCGCCAGCTGCAGAGAAGTGGCCTGTTCAGCCTTCTGATTAATTTCATTAAATTGAGCTTCCAAGTCGTCTTTTTCCTGTAAATTTGCCATGATAAACACTAAAAATTAATGGGTGCTTATTTCACAAGGTTTAATATTTCAGTATGTAACGATAATATATCGATATAGGACATTAATGGGCAGCAAAGTCGGATGCACAATAGCAATTGTTGTATCAAATAGTAAGAGTTTATCAAAATTCTTCGAAGATCAATGACAGAACTTTATACTTAGGGAGAAGACCAATCCAGTGAAGTAAAAGATTTATTAGTCCCAAGTTAATGTACAGGTAGGACAACACAAACTGGTTAGTGGTTACCTTCTGTATATCTTGTATACGTTGTTTTGCACGCTTGTGAAGCCTCTGGAACTTGGTATCCAGCTCAACATATTTGTCATCTCGTTCTTTTAGTTCTTCTTCCATTTTCCGTTGAGCTACAAACATGGAACTAATGATGAATTAGATTCTAAAACAAACAAACAAAAATGTAGTACCAAGGACCGGGTTGTATCACATACTATAATGTTATAACAAGGTGTACTCTGATCAAGCTAACCTACCGCAATACCAGATTTAAAATTTGGCATCAATCCAAAAAAATAATCGCAATATGAAGCTTAAAGATTTACACAAACTTTTCCTAATTAAAGATTCAACCGCAAATTTAGAAGTGATTGCATTGTACCACTATCCATTGGCAGATCTAGATGGAATAGCAGCACACAGGAAAAAGAAACTACAAACTAACAATTCACTACCAATCGTTATTGCATTTGCAGTCTTTTCTCAGTGTTGGACCTTCTTTCCAATAGTCAAAGTGCTGAGGATTTATTTTATAATGAACTACTGAACTAGACCACCTTTTACTTGCATGTGCCCAGAGTGCTCCCTCTACTATCTCACGCACAAGTCAACGTGCTCTCTCAGGACTATAATTTATGTCTTGCTTTTGTATATTTTCATGGAAACTTATGAGTCATGAAACAAGTACTTAATCCTTGATCAGTTATTTCATTGTAATGATAAGAATTATTAAATAGCAATATTGATTATTTCTCAATCTAAAAGGGTAAACTTATGTTTCAAAATAAATCAGCCACTTCAGATCATCACCAACAACAAAAAAAAGGCCTTATGTAGCTATTACAACCAAAACACATTAAGATATCCGAAGTGGTTTGTGTTGGCATTTGGAGAGCTTACTGAGTTTCCATAAACAGTTCGGGAAAAAACAAAATCCTAAATTTTGTAAAAACTATCAAGCTCTGTGGTTCAGTTCAATTTCAGTACAGATAGTTTTGGATGATGCATGCCATATATCCATCTCAATGATCAATTTATGAGTCTGCCACAGCAGATAGAAAACTTTTGTGCGCACCCAGAGTCAAGTTTCCGGATCTGCCACTGCCACTGTTCTGCTGAAGAGACTAGAAACATAGAACAAGAACAAAAGGTGGACACAACTAATAACAAGAGGACTAGAGAAATGTAGCGCAGAGAGTATTTGTCCTCCTTTCAAACAGTAACGGAAGCTCTAAGACAGTCAACGATAAATTGGTTATTTGGTCTTGCCTGTCTAAGTTAGTCAAATTGGCCACAGCAGACATCGTCTGTAACAATCGTCCAGCAGACTAGCACTTTGAAATGAAATATGAGTTTTGAACTTTTAAATTAACCCCTTTTCACCCCTAAAATGTCTTCCATGAGAGGTCTGTCCGCTGGATATGTGCGACTGGATATTCCAACCTAAATATGTCTGCTGAATGGATTTGCTCCCCTATGTAACGCTGTTTTCTAAAATCAACAGTCTGTAGTCAATGTGATAGGTATAGGTACTTTTCCATCTTGTATTTTGCTACGTCATCCCAGTTATACATCTGGAGGAGAAGTTGTTCCAACAATATGGACAAAGAAACAAGTTTGATGGCAAATGCACTACCTTCTACCGACAATGATGTTAGATGATCTAAATTATTTGCAAGACTAATCTTTAACTTAATTGCAGTGAGGATGCATCCTTATTGCTACATAAAGATAGGCATTTTCAGTTCGGTTTAGTTTTCAGCTGGCAACAAGCAGGAAGGACAGTTTCTTACCTACAATGTGGCAAACTAGGAAGAGAAAAGACATCAGCTTAACAACAGTACAAGAGCTATCACACTTGTTCCAGTCCTAGAGCAGCGAGATGCGGCAGTCGAACACACCCCGATGATTCCCAGTTCATCAGTTGTCAGCGAGCAACAACGTAGCTTGAAAGGAGGAAGCTCAAGGGGCAGTAGCGGCTAACCTTGTGCAAGCTTGGCAGTGAGCTCCTGGACCTTGCCGTCGGCCTCGGCGTAGGCCACGTTGACGTGCTCCAGGGCCGCCTCCGCTGCCTCTCGCGTCTGCCGCTGTTCCCGCACCTCCCTGCTCAGCCTCTCGACCTGCTGCTTCAAGCCACTCACGAGCTCCGACCCCTCATCCGCGGTGCCCCCCGCGCCGCCCGACGGCCGGGCGCCGGAGATCTGGGACCTGAGGTACTCGTTCTGGAGGCCGAGCTCCATGACCTGCCGCGTGAGCTCCTCCTCCTCGTGGGCCCGCCCCGCCGCCTCGCCCCTGCTCACCTGACTGCCCTCCCCCGCTGACACTTCCTGCACCGGCGGCGCCTGCTCTTCTTCCAACGGTGGCGAACTCGTCTCCTCCCCATGGTTCGGCGCCGGCGCGGCGCTCTCTTCGGGATCCATCCCGCCGAGCCGGATCCGAATCTGCTCCTCTCGAGGGACCGGACCCGGAGGGTTAGGTCGGATTGGGGGGAAAGGGGGACTGTAATAGGGTTTACCTGGCGAACGAAACCCGGATCTCGGATGGCCTCAGTGAAGGCGGAGGAGGGGAGAGAGAGACAGAGAGAGGTGGTCGCCGTCGGTGGCGTGGTGAGGAGGAGAGAGACGAGGAACTGGAAGGGAAGGGGGGCCACGGCCGTGCCAAGTGTGGATGACAGATGGGCCCGATGGTCAGGTGGCGTTGTGGCAGTGGCGTGAGATGGATGCAACGGTTAGTGCAATTGGAGGTGAATCCCGAGGCCACCTCAAATTTTGCAAGGAAAGAGCTCAAATTCCATTTGCACGCATCCTCCTGGAAGTCCAATCAAATCCATGAACGAGTTCTTCCCTCTAGCAGATAGAGCAGATAGGTAAGGCTATAGGTGTTGAGAAACTCCTATCAGGTGGAGTTTAATGATCTTTAATGAGAATAATTATAAAGGAGATATAATATAGAAGAAAAACTGTTTATTTTTTTATTTATTTTTATAATGAGAAGTTTTATCTTATATAATCTCAAAAACCAATAAAAGATAAAATTGGATCTTTCAAGAGATCGAGACGGGCGCATATTCGATTGCAAACTTCAGGTTTCCTAACACTTCCTCTTAAGCACTTCTCACTAATTGCATATATCTCATTAAAACTCTCAAAAAATTAAAAGAAAGAATACATAGCTCACGACATGGTCATATGAATTGGCTCGTTAACAACCTTAACATGAGAAACTTCAGGAAAACTTATCTAAGAGGAAAAGATCACAATCCACCCAAAATATTTCATATAATTCCCATGAATTTACATAGCTTATTGTTATTTTATCATGGATTGCACTTTCAGGTGTTTCTACATCTTGTCCTTCATAATTTATTACTTTTGGAGCAAGGTTCTTTAGTTTAACAGTGTGAATTTTAGTGCACGCATTTTTACTGATTTCTTCCAGTGTGGGAAGATTCAAATTCGGCATGCCTACTTCCTTAGGTTCCATACAATCGTCAGGTCTCAACTGGCTTTTTCCTTTGGGGTATTTTGTGATCGGCTGTGGTAAACTCTCATTTTTCTTTTTTGTCAGATGTCTCCGGCTATTTGGGACTTGAGAAACTAAATTTCTTGTCCTTTTATTATTTTTTGAGCTCCTAGGACAAGATGAGGGGTACCTTCTTTTGGTACTTCCACCCTCTCCGATGTATTGCGTGTAGGCACATGCGACATAGTCACGCTCTTCAAATCACAAAAATGATCAGGTAGATCATTTTCTAATTTCTGCAAATCGATAATTTTATGTACTGCGTCATTTGCTTCACTAGTGCGAGGGTCATGTGCCTCAATTCCTTCGACCTGCCAAATAATTTCCCGATATTTTTCATCCAATGGTATATTTCTTCCCCCTAATGACGAAAAATTATTTTCATCAAAAATACAGTTAGCGAAGTAGGTCGTATGCAGATTCCCAGTTGTTGGTTCTAAGTATCAGACTATGGATGCAGTCTCATAACCGACATATATTTCAACTTTTCGCAAATGTCCCATAGTTGTTCATTGTAGCGGTGGTATTGGCACATAAACCATACATCTAAATTTGCATAAATAGAAAATCTTCGGAATTACCCCTTGCACTAGTTGCATAGGTGAATGGATGTTATATGAGGATGGTCTATAATTAATGAGAGTTGCCGCATGTAAGACTGCATGTTCCTAATATGTAGCAGGCAATTTATAGTGATGCAACAAAGGTCTAGCAATGAATTTTATTATTTTATCAGTGATTCAGCTAGTCCATTCTAAGTGTGGACGTGTGGTACGAAATGTTCAACTTTAATTCTCATACCAGTGCAATAATCATCGAATACTTTAGAAGTAAATTCTTCAGCGTTGTCCATTCTAATAGATTTCATGAGATGATCTAGAAAATTATTCTTGATTTGTATGATCTGCGAGATCAATTTTGTAAATGCGTGATTGTGGGTAGATAATAGACATACATGCGACTATTTCGAGGATACATCTATCAATACCATAAAGTACTGAAATGGACCAGAAAGCAGCTGAATAGGACCACAAATATCCCCCTATATTTGGTCCAGAAATGCTAGGATTTTATCGTGTACCTTAAGGTAGACGATCTTATATTAATTTCACAGTAGCATATATGGAGCATACAAAATCTCCATGATTTGAAAAATTCTTCACATTTATTCTATGACCTTCCGAATTAGTAATTATGTTACTCATCATTCTAAGACCAGTGTGACCTAATCTATCATGCCATATGGAGAATAATTATGTACTACAAAACACAGTCTTTAAGGTAGTGAACACTTTAAGTACTTTAATGTGAGTGTAGTATAAACCACTGCTTATGGAGAGAAGTTTTTCTAGTATTTTCATTTCACTATCACGCTTAGTGATTAGTAGGTGTTTCCTACTATCTTCTTCATCAGTTTCTACATGGAAACCGTTATCGTGAATATCTTTAAAATTTAAAAGATTTCTTGTAGATTCATGATATAAAAATGCTTCTTTGATGTGCAAAGTAGTTCCCATAGGTAGTATGGTTATGGCTCTTCCAGAACCTACTACGCATTTATCACTACATTGATATTATTTACTTTTCCAGAGCTGTTTCTAATAGACTAAAAATACATCTTTTCTTTTAAGATGGTGTTTATGATTTCATTATCCACAATACACACTTCCTCCATATGAGTGCCACAAACATTATATAAATAAAAGCAATCAATCATTCACATGCGAGGAAGTAGCAACAAGACTCAATGCTTTATTAACCATCGAAAAAATATTGTTTGCAGCTAAGCTTAGTCTTCTAGAGTTTACATTTATTCATTCAATCCTCTTAAATTTAGCAACTAATTAAATGGCTAATCACTCTAATTCTAGATAGAGTCTGCGAAATATCCGATCACTTCTTCTTCAATGGCCTTTTTTTTCTGCTTCATCCTTCATGACATCTTCTATGGCAGTGGAGGAGGGCAAATTAGAGACCTCTACATCCTTCATTTGGCGGTCTTTTACTGATAGTGTGGGAGCATCATCAACTTCTATATGAGATGTTCCCCCCAACTGCTATTGCTTTGTCCATTTTCATCCCTACTGCAATGGTGAGGTGTGCTTCTGGCTGCTTCTTCTTCTTCTTCTTCAACTTCTTCTTGTTGTTCTTGTTGTTGTTGTTGTTGTTGTTGTTCTTCTTCTTCTTTCAGTATGCCTTCACAACATGCTTTGGTGCTTTGCAGATTCGAGACCAATGGTCCCAAACACCGCACTTATAGCATGTTTGATTCTGTTCACCATATGCCTTGAGTTCTTTCTTTGTCTTGCCATTACCATCACCAGGCTTGACCTTGTCTGCTACCGCTTTTCTTTCTCCCTTCCTCCGCTTCTTATTGCGGTTCTTGCGTGCTTTGAAACAGCTATGATTGACTTCTAGCCACTGCTCTTTCCTTGCAGCTAGGATAAGAAGTTCTTGTTTACAACTTCGTCATGAACTTCATGAAGCTGCAACACATCAATTAGCTCAGAACACTTATTGTATTTTGATTGACGATGATTGCCTGCGGATTCTACCGCATTTGGGTGGAAAGTGGAGAGAGCCTTCTCAAATTTCTCCTCTTCTGTGATCTCTTTCCCATAGAGATACATGAGTGTGCAAATACGGCGCAGCGCGGAGTTGTACTCTCTGACATGCTTGAAGTCATAGAAACAGAGCCGGACTCATTCTTACTCTGCAAGAGCTTTGATGGTGTACTTAAATCGGTCAAAATGCTCCTGCAATGTGTCCTATAGTGCCTTAGCGCTGATCATTGTCATGTACTCATCCTTCAAAATGTGGGAGAGATAGTAGCAGAGAAAATGAAGTGCTTGATCATTCTCATCCTCCATAGGAACCATTGCACTATTTGTTCCTAGGCTAATGGCAGCACGAAACCTTTTCGCTCCAAGTACAATCTAGACATCTGGCGCCTAAGTGAGATAGTTGCGGTCATCTGTACTAAGCTCAGCGAACTCCTTATTCGTGATGCCAGTCATCTACATATTTAATAATGTAAGCATTACTACTAATAAAATCGCATGATGTTGCTAAATAGGATTACTGCAAATTTTCAATATTTTCTATGCTATTATTCAAATTTTACTGAATTTAAACACATAACAGGCAATTTAAACAGTAAAAAAATAATTAATAGCATAGAAACAATGATAATATAATTAAGTACCACATAATTGCTAAAATAGATACAAAATTCAAATTCTAGAGGTACTTCTATGCGAAAAACAGAGCCTCCGGATAATTTTTAGAACAATCAGGGGCCTAAATACAAAATTTAGGGATTTGGCTCAATTAACATGAAAAATCCAAGGGTCTAAATGCAAAATTTTAGTTTTTTTTTTTATTTTCACCGGATTTTCTTTATTGGGTCGGCCTACTTGGGCCGGCCCAGCCCATTTGGCTCGCTCGCTTCTCATAAGCAGGGGGTGGGTGGCTAGGGTTTCCAAAACCCTAGCCGCCACTCAGACTAGTGGCCTGTTGCGCTCAACGCCTGTGTGGGGGCGACGCCAGCGTGGGTCGTTGGGGTCCAGTGGTGTCAGTGCCGGCAAGACACTAGGTGGTGGTGCGGTGCTCCGATGAGGCTGCGATGCTGCTTCGGGCAACGCGTGCGGCACAGCAGTGCGCACTTCGGGTGGCACGGACGGTCGCATGGCGGGCAGCGGCGTCGCTTCGGGTGGAGTGACGGATCTATAGGGCTACGGTGGCCCGATGGCTTCGGGCAAGTGATGGGTTGCAGTCGGCTAGCGCGGCAGCGGTGGCGCTGCTTTGGGCGACGCGGGTGCTAGAAGGCCGTCGGCTTCATGCCGGTGGTATCCCCTTTTCTTTTTTTCTTTTCTTTTGATCTGTGGCAATGGCATTCAAGCCACCGCATACTGCGCTTGAGGGCGGCCGCCGAATTCGACTGACGACATGGTGGCTGTGCGGCGAGCACTAGTGGGGAAAAACCATCGGCTGGTATGTCAGCGAGATGCCATGTATATTCTGATCTGTGCAGAGATGGTGACCGTCGGTACCGACCAGTGACGAGGTGGGGGTTGCGGGCCTCACCAGCCATGTTCACGCCTTGATGCTTTCCCGTGTTCGTTGCGATTAAAGGAATTGGATGCTACTATTCATGCAAGATGAGATACTACGATGATATTCATACGAACTCACTACTGTTTATGCAAACTTGCTACTGTTCATGTGATTCTCATATATTTTGACGCAAAATAAACAGTAGCATCGAGTATCGCATCGAATTGATCGTACCTTTCAATCCTTGCAAGCGAGGTGATTCGATTTTCTAACTTGTCTCTGGCAGAGTCTTATACTGATAACATGTTGAGAAACCGCTGCTACTAGATGTAGTTCGCGATCCCTAGAGAGAACAATTACAAAAGAGACATAATGTAGGAGAAAAATAACTTATTCTTTATTCATCTGTCTTTTACAATGAGAGGTTCTGCTTTGTATATATAGTATCAAAAACTCTTAAAAGATAGAATCGAATCTTTTAAAAGATCGAGACAGACTTACACTCAATTGCAAACTTCAAATTTCCTAACAATAGGCATGGTAGACTCCCTCAACCTGATGGCGAAAGGCAATAGCATGGCTATCGTGAATTCAGAGAAGAGCGGCTAATTAGTTAAGTTCCAAAAAAAAAAGACTTCCAACCAATATGGAGAAAATTTGGTAAACGTTTTGCACAAAAAATGAAAATAAAAAATTAAAATATATTGTGGATAGCATTCACGAATCAATTGCATGAGGAACACTAGGGTTGAATGTTGATTGTTGAGATGAGTACCGCGCAGCAAATGATGGATTGCCTGCACTGTTCACAGCTGCAAAGAATCTACCAAATCCACAACGTTGGAGGATGATGAAGTGGCAAAAAAGGTGCACAGGAGGCACCAACCTGACTTGAATTCTAACGCAACAGCTCTTGCTATTTATCACATATAGCACCTCCTCCTTTTCTATATATCACGGATTAAGTCCATCTTAGCACTACTAGATAAAACTATGATATAGTTTAGCTTTCCGAAGAAGGCATCACTCGTCCATACTCCATAGTATTAAAGGTGAGCAACTTTGTGTAGCCTTTGAATTTGGTTAAATTCTGGTCGATCGAGACCGACAATGGTATGGTCGCCAATCCAAATAAAGCAACATTCTTTAAGTGAATAACTTTTCTGCTCGCAAATATAGCTAAATGCACTATCATTGCCATCGATTCGATGTTCCGAGATAGAGCAATTTCAAAATCCAAACCATATTCATTCATCTCCTGTGTGCTTTTATTTTACTTCCTCCTCTTTCCATCCTCTCACAAACTCCCTTTCAAAATCCAAATCGAGAAGAGAACGAAATAAAGAAAATATGATTGGGATGGTCTTATAGGTGTTTCCACATTGGCTCCCCATCATGTTCACCACCATCAATGTCCTTCACAGTCGCCTTGTGCCATGTCTATCTGCACCTCTTTTGCGAGCACTCGTTACCGACTGGTAGATTCATCGCCGCTATCTCTTGTTTTCGACGATCACCATTGCCCAGTTACGGTGATTGAAGCCACAATTGTTATTGTATGTTCTTGGGAGCCTTTGTCCAAATGTTACACAAACAAAGTGACTCACCTGGACTCCTTTTAGCTATTTTGGCCACGCAAGAAGTTGCTTGGGCACATCTAGCAGTTCTGCGTAAGTCTTTTCTTATAGTTGACAATCATGTTCATTCCCCATTCCTTTGCCAGCAGTGTGTATACTCTTTTGACTTCTATTTATACCTCTTTCTCCACTTCAATGACTAGCAGAAGTCCTGCTCGAATTTAAAGCAATACTCAGGGTTCCACGTATAGATTGCAGGGCAGATCAAAATGAGGGAGAGAATCTATATAGATTTTAAAAGAGTGAGAAGGCACATAAATTTTGAGCAAGATGTCCATGATTAGCTACCTCTCTTTTGCCCTGCAGCTGACTGTTTCAAAAGAAAAAGAAAGTTCAGAAGTAGACGACGAAGTAGCAAGATTCTATCATACCTGACACTTATCTGGTCTTCCTCTACGTAAATTCTATTAAAATTTTACCAAACTTTGGAAGTAGTGCCTCTTGATCTTTTGGAGCCAGTGCTTATTCACGTGTGTGCACTTGTAAAGTCTGACGATAGAGATGCTAGTGCGTGTGAAGCATGCTGAAGGTTCATCATCGGGTCCTTCTTCACTTGCAACACACACGTCCTTCTTCACCTGTGAGTCATTGAAGAATAAAATCATGATGTATGGATGTATCATCATGATCGCTGTACATGACCAATGTTTAATGACACTAATTTTTTTAAATATTCGGAGTTAAAAAAAGAAATAATAACATTATAAAGAATGGAGAAAAATAGAAAGAACATCTATGAAAAAATCACCATGTTTTTTTTTTCAAAATAGCAGGATGACGGTACTGATTTTTTTTGGATTTTTTTAACAATTCAGATTAATTTTGCTAAATTATCGTAATTTCATAAGAACTTTAAGAGAAGAATGAGAGGAGGAAATAAGAGAGTAAATTTTGTTGCTGGTGTGGAATGAGAGAGTGTTCTATTTATAGATGAAATATGGTAAATTTTGTAATTTTTTAAATTTTTTGGAGCTCAAACAGTCAAAATAATGGCTAGAATATTTAAATTTTTTGAGTTAATGGTTTAAACGGGCCGAGCATAACCTGTTTAACCCGTTAACAGGTTGTGCCCCTGCCGACCCAGCTGGGCTACTCGTGCCTGGCATGCTAGTCGTGTGCCCAATAACTCTAAACAGGCCGTGTCGAGCCTAGCCGTGCTCAGCTATACCGACACGTCTTGCCGCGACGTTGGCCAAGGCACCACCCAGCTAGACAGCACTTCTTGCCGCGACGTTGGCCAAGGCACCACCCAACTAGACGTGCTGTGCTGGCTCAGCTCGTCTAGCTCTTGGGCCGTGTCATGCTAGGATCATGTCCATAGCACCGAGTCTCGTGCTGTCCCATTAGATTTAAAAGAGAATCTATATAGATTTTTAAAGAGTGAGAAGGCACAAATTTTGAGCAAGATGTCCATGATCAACTACCTCTCTTTCGCCCTGCAGCTTGATTGTTTCAAAAGGAAAAGAAAGTTGAGAAGAACAGGTCGATCAGGAAGTGGCACGAGGTGGTGCGAAGCTGTCGTCGTGGGTGCACATGCAATACATCCAAAATAGGAGGATCGACGTGGGAAAGCTCCCCGCGTCTTCTCTCTCTTCTGTCTCTCCTCCGGGGATGATCCCTCCCACCCCACCACCTGGAAAAATAGTAAACCAAACCAAACCCGCCATCATCTCCCTCCGCGATTCCCAACCCTATTGGCCCAGGTGGACGCGCTCGCCGCCGGTGGGATCGCCGGAGACCGACGCGGGGCCCACCCCGGATCCCTTGTGGTAGCCGTATAGGAGGAGGAACCGAGGAGGAGGATGTCGCGGGTGCCGTCGCTGTCGCCGTCGCTGTCGGGCGACGAGGACGTGGAAGAGGAGGAGGAGGACGAGGGCGTCGACGGCTACCGCAAGGGCGGCTACCATGCCGTCCGCCCCGGGGACCAGTTCGCCGCAGGCCGCTACGTCGCCCAGTGGAAACTCGGCTGGGGCAACTTCTCCACCGTCTGGCTCGCCTTCGATGTCCAATCACAGGTGGGTTAGGTGCCCTCCCTCCTCCTCCCCTTCCCCTGATCCGGCCGATATCGCTGTGATCGCTCCGACCCTCCCCGGCGACCAAGATCGCCTCTTGCCGCGATCCTGTCCTCCGAGCAATGCAATTGCCGCCGTAGATCTCGCGCTTTGTCGATTAGCGGAGATTGATCGCTTGATCGGATCACGGGGGTCGCTGCCGCCTCGCGGGGTTGGCGCGCGCCCTGCCCGTGGGCACCACGCGAGGGGAATGGGCTTGAGATTGCGATGGGGCGGGCGAGCTGTCGGATTATGTAGGTTTCGTTTCACTAGAGCAAGGATTCAATCTGTCCTTTTCCCCATTTGGGATTTTTGTTCATCCGTTTCTGCTGCCGTCGGAAAGTCTCTAGCTTTTCATGACGGAGCAATCAGGTTGGCTCAGGTTTTACACGCTGGACTGAAATGGTGGCTAATCATGTTGGCTTTCATTTAAATGATGCCAAATTAAAGTTTTGGTTTATCTTCTAGTACAATACAAAAGTAAATTCGGTTGCTAGTCTTGGGTGCAGTTCTTTTAATGCTTGCCCTCTTTTTTTTATTCACAATGTGGCTTAGAGTTTACTGCAAGGATACCTGTAATCATTGCTCTGGGGAATCACAGTTGGGAGGTTTCTTTTACAAGAAATTATGTTATTAGCAAAAAATAAGCATGGCTAGAGTTTTGATATCATGTACTCATGCTCATAATTGTACTCTCTTCTCTGCAGAAATATGTGGCTCTCAAGATTCAAAAGAGTGCGCCCGAGTTTGCGCAGGCTGCTCTTCATGAAATCGAGTTCCTGTCAGAGATCACCAAGAGGGACCCTTCCAATTGTAAATGCATCATTCAGTTGATGGATCACTTCAAGCACACAGGGCCGAATGGGCAGCATATCTGCCTTGTCTTTGAGTTCCTGGGAGATAGCTTGCTTAAGCTGGTACAGTACAACCGGTACAATGGCATTGGGTTCGATAGGGTGAGGCAAATATGCAGATCCATTTTGGTAGGTCTTGATTACTTGCACAGTGAGCTTGGTATCATCCATTCAGATTTGAAGCTTGAGAATGTTCTCCTTGTTTCAACAATTGACCCCTTGAAGGACCCCATACGCTCTGGGCTTAAACCCAACCTTGAGAGGCCTGAGGGGAATCCTAATGGAGAAGTTGGTCTCAACCCTATTGAGAAGAAACTAAAGATGAGAGCAAGGAGAGTGCTTGCAAAGCTTGCTGAAAGAAGAAAATCAGTTGCAGAATCTTCACGCTCGGAAAGGAGCTTGGATGGGATTGATCTGACGTGCAAGATTGTGGACTTTGGGAATGCTTGTTGGGGTGACAAGCAGTATACAGATTTCATTCAGACAAGGCAGTACCGGGCACCAGAGATCATTCTAGGTGCAGCATATTCGTTTTCGGTTGATGTGTGGTCGCTTGCGTGCATTGCTTTTGAGCTTGCCACAGGCGAAATGCTATTTACACCCAAGGAAGGCCATGGATACAGCGAAGATGAGGTAGGAATTACATTTCTCATGTCTCTTGATATTTGATATTGCTCTTTGAGTTGGCTTCAGTTATGTAGTGCATTCCAGCCAGAGAACTTTATAAATATAATGAAGTAAAACTATACGAGGTAGGTAGAGTTAGCATAACAGAAGTAAGGATTGACTGGGACATGCATGATATCATCTGTAAGATGAGTATGCCTAACATCAGAAGGTAGTCATCATCAGCATGATATACTTAGCATTAGACTTTGGAGCTGGCATAGGAAAGAGTTATATAACTCCTGTTTACCCCGAATAGCACCAACACACTGCTTGAGAAATAATATGAAACCCAAAAAATGTTAGGAAAACCTTTCAGATAATTGGATTACGCCAAGCTAACTGATAAATAGTTACTAGTCGTCTCAACTTTTGGACAAATGAGATTAATCTACAATGTTCTGAAATGCCAGTTCCAAAATAGACATTAAAATTTTATTTGCAATTGGCATTCTAGCATTTTCATGAACATTAGGAGAATGAGCGCCAAGCTTTGCGAATTTTGGATGTTCTATTGAGCGGATCCTTGGCAGTTGAATTATTAGCTTGTAGACCTTTATATATTTGATTGAGGACTGAGGGTTCTTCATTGCAGGATCACTTGGCTTTAATGATGGAGCTCCTTGGCAAGATGCCAAAAAAAGTATGGCCAATTTTTTTTCTAATCAATCCTTTGTTTCTGAAATATCAAACTAACCTGCATAATTTTTTCAATGAGCTCAGATTGCTACCATGGGAACACGGTCAAAGGAGTATTTTGACCGCCATGGAGATTTAAAGCGGATAAGAAGGCTGAAATTCTCATCTGTCGAGCGCATCCTTGTTGACAAATACAGAATTTCTGAATCTGATGCCCAGGAATTTGCCAATTTCCTTTGCCCTTTACTTGACTTTGCACCAGAGAAGAGGCCGACAGCTGCACAATGCCTACAGCATCCATGGCTTCAACACAATGATGATAAGACTTGTGGGGCTCTTAACAACACTGGTCCCAAGAATGTTGATCTGACACACAGCACAGGAATCGTCACCAGCAGTGACTGTAAGAATATTGATGTGACACACAACATTGGAAACCTCACTGGCAACTGTGACAAAAGTGGTGATGCAAAATGCAACACTGCAAGCATTGCCAACAATGTTTCCACGAATGCTGATGTACAGCCCAATATCGGAAGCATTGCCAACAGACATTCCAAAAATGCCGATGTACAGCCTAATACCAGAAGCATTATCAACAGACTTGCCAAAAATGCTGATGTAAATATGAACATTGGATCCATTGTTAACAGAGATGTCAATAATTCTGATACAAAGCCTCACATTGGAAGCATCGCCAACAGTGATGCCAAAAGCTCTAACGCAAAGCTGGACACTGGGAGCACCAGAAATGCCAAAACTATTGATATAAAGCCCAACACTGGCAGCATCACCAGCAGAGATGACAAGAGTAGTAATGTGGACATCACCACTTCCAGTGTTCTCAACAGAGATGTGAAGTGCAGCATTAGAAGCGTTGTCAATTCTTATATCAAGAACTTCGATGCGAAGTGCAACTCTGGAGGCATTGCCAATAGTGATGCCAATAATTCAGATATGAAGCCCAGCACTAGAAGTATTGCCACTGTGGGTGGTGGCAAGAGTATGAACATAAAGCCAAACAGTGGAAACATTAAGAACAATGATGCCATCAATATTGTTGTAAAGCCCAACGCTGGGACTGATGCCAACAGTGACACCAAAAACGCTGATGTACAGACTAATACTGGAAGTGTCACCAGCAGCGATGATAATGTTGTTGATACCAAACCAAACATTGGTCGTGTTGCTGCAAGTATACAGAGGTTGGAGAGCAGCATGGGTAAAGTGCAAATCGGGAGATATCGGTGATAGAGCCCATGCTAATGCTGACCAAAATACCTGTTTTCACCGGCTTGGATATCTATTTACCGTGGAGAGGCATATTCTTTTACATTAGATATATACTATTGATTTGATTACTCAGGTTAATAACTCTTATCTGGAGCCAGCCTGCCTACACATTGAGGACCTGGCAGGTACCAGCTGGTGCTCTCGAATATCTGTATTCCTACCAACTGTAAAAAGTTTTGTGTTTGCCCACAGAATGTACACGGAGGTACATATTTCTTATATACACTCTACCCATGGAGCAAAATGGATTAGTGTTCACAGATTGACACTCAAAATTACATAACATTCTTTTGTACTTTTGGTGGCTAAATATGGAGGTCTCTTCGGGAATGTGTACGTGCAGTAGTAACAGAAGATTCCTGTTCCTAATGTGGTGGATGCACTGGAAGGGAATAATTGTATTCTGACCAGTCACACAACAGTACTCTTTTGTTTCTGCTGATACTCTGCTATCCGAGAAAAAAAAAAGATTGGTCTATATCTAACACGAATCATCATTTGTCGGAGCTGGGGGTTGACATTTTTGTTTGGTTTCTTCTTGTGAGATTGCATGTAAAAACTGGGAACATAATGTGTTGTATAAACTTTTCTTTGATGATTCTTTTTGTAGTGAACAGCAATCAAATTGACATAAACTTTTAGCTCGGATTCTTTGAAAAATGGCCGTGTGCTTTGCTCTATTTCTCTAACCATTTTGTTTTAGTTGCAGATTTTAACTTCAGCATGCACTCTTCAGTCTTGACGTAAATTATCTTAAACCTACCTCTTGGGCATTGTTGTTGGTAATGTGTGTGCGTGGAGACGTTTAATGGAAGGATATTGTATCGGCTCTGACATCATAGTATAACAACTGAGGTGTCACTGTTTTATGCTATTATTTTGCATCACAAAACAAAATGTTAGGCAGCTTTTTGGATAGATGTTTGGGATTTTGGTATCTTGCAATTGAGACTCCATCAGTTTTTCTCCTTTGCAAGTGATCAGAATTTTCTCAGTGATTTTTATGAGGCAGGATGCATATCTGAACTTTGGTCTCCCATTATCTGTTACTGCCTCCTCCCAACTTCAAGAGCTGTCCACCCTCTTACTGAGTATGAATATTCAGCAAGGAGCCCAAGACGAGTGGTCCTACATCTGGGATTCTGAGGACTTCACATCCAAGAAAACTTACAAATGCTTGATCTGTGTCTGCCAAACCTCACCATTTTATAGATGGATGTGGAAGTCGTCATGATAAGGCAGGGGCTGGTCCTGATCTTTCGGTGAGAGGGGATAACTCGATTTAGGGTGGATTCGATGTTGTGTTGCCCGACTACAACGACCAATAGGAGCGATGCGTCTTAGCGACAGTTACACCGACTCCGATTTGTTGCTGTTCTTGCCGTGCCAAGAACAACCTTGAACCTGCTAGCAAATCGAAGAACAAGAAAGAACAAGTTGATAAGCAAACAGTGCACAAACTTTGCCAAGGATGAAATCGATATACACGAAGTTGGGGTTCTGAATCGAGTAAAACAGGTGGTCTAGCCGACACACGTGTTTACAAGGAAGAAGCTGAAGCTATCTTGCATCGAAACAAAACCCAACCTTCTTCTTAGTGGCTGCTGGTGCTACTTATACATAGGAGGCAGCCAGGAGGCCGGGGGGAGGGGGGGGGGGGGCGAAGAAACCCTAACTTAGAATGGGCCCCTAGTGGGCTCTACGGGATACAAGGACCAATGCCCATGGTTGGAGGTCCGAATGTTCTTTCGCCGATTCTGAGCAGCTCTGATGGAGTCTGATGCTGGTGTTGGATCCATATGAAAGTAGATGATGAGATCTTTCCAACAAGTGCTCATGGGCCCCAATCACCTTCCAGAGCAGAGAATTATGGACAAATCAAAATGGTGATGCCTGGAGGTCCGAACGTTCTTTCGCCGATTCTGAGCAGCTTTGATGGAATCTGATGCTGGTGTTGGATCCATATGAAAGTAGATGATGAGATCTTTCCAACAAGTGCTCATAGGCCCCAATCACCTTCCGGAGCAGAGAATTATGGACAAATCAAAATGGTGATGCCTGGAGGTCCGAACGTGCAGTCTGGACGTTTGGTCCGATCATCTTCTTGTTTACACCAGCATCCACCTGATGGTTACCTTGGTTACTTTTGTGTCCAGCTGGTTCGTCTCTCAAGTTTCTAAGCATAAGAAAATCATCACAAGGCTTTAGTAGTACCCCATTTGGAGAGGAACTTGTTTGGACAGCAAGGAATAACTTTACCTGATAATTGATTCGGCGTGCTCGAGCTTGAGTCATTGGTCCTTGTTATGCAATAGTCATGGTTGTATCAATGGAAGGGATGTCCTCATCATCCTCCCCTTCTTGCATTGGAGTCATCCTCGACTCAAGTTCATCCTCTTCTCCCACGTATGGCTGTAAATCTGCAACGTTAAAGGTGGGGCTAACCCCAAAATCTGCATGCAGCTCAAGCTTGTATGCATTTTCATTAATCCTTTCTAGCACTTTGAATGGTCCATCAGCTCTAGGAAGCAACTTAGACTTTCTCAAATTAGGGAACCTATCCTTTCTCAAATGCAACCAAACCAAATCACCCGGTTCAAAAGTGACATGTTTCTTTCCTTTGCTACTAGCAAGTTTATACTTAGCATTCATGCACTCTATGTTCTTTCTAGTGATCTCATGCAGTTTTATCATTAATTCAGCATGTCGTTTAGCATCAAAATTCATCCTCTTCGAGGTTGGAAGAGGCAAAAGATCAATAGGAGCACGAGGCACAAACCCACAAACAATCTCAAAAGGGCATTTCTTAGTAGTAGAATGCTGTGAACGATTATAAGCAAACTCAACATGAGGCAAGCACTCTTCCCACATTTTTATATTCGTTTTCAAAACAGTCCTAAGCATGGTAGACAAAGTTCTATTCACAACCTCAGTTTGCCCATCAGTTTAGGGATGACAAGTAGTGGAAAATAAAAGCTTAGTCCCCAACTTAGCCCACAAAGTTCTCCCAAAATAACTAAGAAATTTTGCATCACGATCCGAAACAATGATATTTGGCATACCATGCAAACGAACAATCTCCCAAAAGAACAAATCAGCAACATGTGTAGCATTATCACTCTTATGACATGATATGAAGTGTGCCATCTTTGAAAAACTGTCCACAACAACAAAGACACTATCCCTCCCCTTCTTTGTTCTAGGCAGTCATAGAACAAAGTCCATAGAAATATCCTCCCATGGTGCACTAGGAACAGGTAGATGCATATACAAATTGTGAGGATTAAGGCGTGACTTAGCTTTTTGACATGTTGTGCAGCGAGCAAAAAACCTCTCCACGTCTCTCCTCATCTTGGGCCAAAAAAAAAATGACCAGCAAGTATGTCCTCCATTTTCTTCACACCAAAGTGTCCCATCAGCTCTCCTCCATGCACTTCCTATAATAATAACATACGCACGGAGCTAGCCGGAATGCATAGCTTGTTAGCCCTAAACACAAACCCGTTAGTGAGGACGAATTTGTTCCATGTTCTACCCTCCTTGCAATTCAGCAACACATCTTTGAAATCATCATCATGTGCATATTGTTCTTTAATTGTTTCCAAACCAAATATTTTGAAGTCAAGTTGTGAAAGCATGGTGTAACGCCTAGACAAAGCATCAGCAATGACATTTGCCTTCCCTTTTTTTTGTTTGATGACATAGGGAAAAGACTCAATAAATTCAACCCACTTGGCATGTCTACGGTTCAGTTTTGCTTGACTTCGGATGTGTTTCAAAGACTCATGATCAGAATGTATAACAAATTCTTTGGGCCATAAATAATGCTGCCATGTTTCCAAAGTTCAAACTAGAGCAAACAATTCCTTATCATAAGTAGAATAGTTCAAATTAGGCCCACTCAACTTCTCGCTGAAATATGCTACAGGTTTCCCCTCTTGTAACAACACACCTCCCAAACCAATTCCACTAGCATCACATTCAAGCTCAAAAGTTTTATTGAAATCAGGAAGTTGGAGCAAAGGTGCATGTGTTAACTTATCTTTCAATGTGTTGAAGGCGTTTTTGTGTGCTGCAGCCCAAGTGAATGGCACACCCTTCTTGGTGAGTTCGTGCAGTGGGGCTGCAATGATGCTGAAATCCTTCACAAAACGACGATAGAATCCAGCAAGTCCGAGAAAGCTTCTCACTTGTGTGACCGTTGTGGGAACCGGCCAGCTGTGTATGGCTTCAACTTTGGCTTGATCAACTTCAATTCCCTGCGGGGTCACAACATAGCCAAGAAAAGAGACTCGATCTGTGCAAAATGTGCACTTCTCAAGGTTACCAAACAAACGTGCATCACGTAGAGCATCGAAAACAGCACGCAAATGATCAAGATGATCCTCTAGTGATCTGCTATATATGAGAATATCATCAAAATATACCACCACAAATCTGCCAATGAAGGCACGTAAAACTTCATTCATTAATCTCATGAAAGTACTGGGTGCATTAGTGAGACCAAAAGGCATGACTAACCACTCATATAGATCAAATTTAGTTTTAAATGCTGTTTTCCATTCATCTCCTAACTTCATGCGAATCTGGTGGTAACCACTACGCAAATCAATTTTAGAGAACACAATTGAGCCACTTAGTTCATCAAGCATACCATCTAGCCTAGGGATAGGGTGATGATATCTGATTGTAATATTATTAATTGCTCGGCAATCTACACATATGCGCCATGATCCATCTTGATGAGGACATCACTCCCTCGGATACATACAATGATCCTCCATTGAACTTTCAAGGTCCAATCACAAGAGCTCGCGCACGACAATTAAATTTAGATGTGAGCTCGTTCCTAAGCAACTCTTTATATAATTTTGAGAATAGATTACTACCTAATGATTATGTGTTGCTTAGGAATTATGGAGAGGACAAGGAGACACATAGAGGAAGGCTTGGAGGCGTGGAGGAGCAGCTAGGACGTCCAACAACAGCAGGAGGTCCAGTCCAACTCGAGTCCGAATCAGCCTCGACCTCCAGGACCAGCGAGCAGTAAAACGGACGCCCAGGACGTATCCGGACTCCGTTTTCGACGATTCACATATGGTTGGAAAGATAATTTCATAAGGAAACCAATGGAGTTGGTTTGAGGTTCAAATTCCTTCTGAGTCAACGGGAAACATCGAAACAAGTCAGCATCCAGAATCTATCCCGGTGCTGCGTCACCGTTTTTGGTCCGTTGGGCCGTGTATCGTCGTTGAGCCCATTAGGGGGGCGTGACCAGGGGGTGTGACGACCCTAGACCCTTATTATCAGCCACCGCCGCTCTCATTACGGCGGGTTTTGCTTAGATTATTCTGTCAAGAACAGTTTCGCCGTTTCGTCGGTTTGTGAGACCCCAACTCGTGAGATTAATCATTCATCTGCAATTTGGTTGCATTCTTCCTTGTTCTTGCTTGTGTTCTTCGATTCGCAGGCAAGGATTTTAGCCTTCTTGGCGAGGTCAACCGTGCAACGCCGGTTGATAACCAGAGGAGACGTGGTGCTGCGATTGCGGGGTTTCGGATCGTGTTGTTCGGAAGCCGGATCGACTTGTGTCTCGTTTCCACCAAATCGAGAGTTACCAGAACCTTTCGGAAGATCGGGAACCCCTGTTTCATATTACATCTTTCTTAGGAACTAAAAGCACGGGAACAGCACAGGGGCTAAGAGATTCACGCACATAACCTTTTTCAAGCAATTCTTGCACTTGGCGCTAAATCTCTTTAGTTTCTTCCGGGTTAGTCCTGTATGGCACACGATTGGGCAAGGAGGCCCCGGGAATGAGGTCAATCTGGTGCTCAATCCCTCGAATTGGTGGGAGCCCCGGTGGCACCTCCTTTGGAAAAACATCAGTGTACTCTTGCAAAAGGTTAGTGATAGTAGGAGGAAAAGAAGTAGAGATATCTTCGAGTGGAAACAATGGTTCTTTGCACACCAAAGCATAGCAAACAACAGTGCTAGCATCAATTTCCTCCAAATCAGATTTAGTAGCAATGAAACAAGATCCTTTCAGCTTAATCTCATTCTTATTACCATGAACAGATTTGATGTTTTTCTTTTTATGTTTCTCAAGTTCAGTTGCCACAATATGATTTTCAGTCTTAGCATTCTCAAGACTTTTGAGTTTGCTAGCTCTAGCAATTTCATCTTTCAAAATGGCCTCAGGCAACATAGGATGCAACACAAGTTTCTTGCCATTATGCACAAATGAGTACTGATTTGATTTCCAAAATGCAAGGAATCTTTATCATGTTGCCATGGTCTACCTAACAACATAGAGCATGCTTGCATAGGCACAACATCACAGTCAATATAATTATGATAAGAACCAATGACAAAGTTAACTCTTACCAACCGTGTTACCTTCACCTTGCCACTACTGTTGAGCCACTGAATGTAGTAAGGCTGCGGGTGTGGCCGTGTGTCCAATGCAAGCTTCTCCACCATTTCAACACTTGCCAAGTTGTTGCAGCTCCCTCCATCAATGATCACGAGGCAAGAACGCTCCTGGATCACACACTTGGTCTGAAACAAGGTGTGTCGCTGATTTTGTTCAGCCCTCTCCATTTGTGCGCTTAGCACTCGCTGCATTACAAGGCTTTCATAGTGCTCTGCATCTTCGGCCCTAATGTGCTCTGCATCTTGGTGATGTACATCATCTTCCCCTGCATTGTTAGCTGCAAGCAAAGCATATATTTCTTCATCTAAATCACTAGCAGAGGAATACCCACCATCTGCTCACACGACCAGAACACATGTGCTTGGGCAGTCCTTGCGCACATGACCATAGCCCTTGCAGCGTAGGCACTGAATGTCCCTTGTGCGTCCCAATGGTGCCGATGACGAACTCTTAGCAGGCGTGGCTGCTGCCCCTCTTGTTGGTTCAGTTGGACATGGTGCAGAATTTGTTGTGGAGGGACGCGGCTTGCTCGAGGAGGATGGTGCAGCTGTTCGGGTCGATGTTGCAACAGTGATGGAAGGCATCCAAGAGCTAGCACGACCTGCAGGGATGTTAGTTCTCATGCTAGCTCGTCGTCCTTGCACTTCTCTTTCAGCGTTGCAAGCAAGATGAAACAAACGAGTGACTGAATTATATTCTTTATAAGCTAAAATGTCCTGAATCTCCCGGTTCAACCCACCCATAAATCTGGCCATAGCAGCGTCCTCATTCTCCTCTAAACCACAACAAAGCATGCCCATTTGCAACTCTTGATAATACTCTTCTACAGATTTAGTGCCTTGTCTTAGTTGCTGCAATTTATGTAATAAATCACATGCATGATATGAAGGAACAAATCTAGCCCGCATGACTCGTTTCAAGGCTTCCCAAGTTTGTGGAATATTATTTGGGTTCTTACAATGGTACTCACTCCACCAAACAGAAGCGAAATCAGTAAACTCACTAGTGGCAGCCCTAACACATTTTTCCTCAGAAAATTCATGGCAAGTAAATTTTTGATCAATAGCTAATTCCCAAGTGAGGTATGTGTCAGGATTATACTTTCCATCAAAAGAGGGTATGGTAAACTTGATCTTGCCAAAAGAGTCATCAGCACGTACCTCTCGTCGTGGTTGGTGAGCGCCTGTACCGTGGCGGTTGCGGCGTTATTGCCTGCGTTGATTACCATTTACCTCTTCATCAAGCTCAGTGTCCGCAGAATATTCTACGTCATCCTCACCCGCGACGCTGCCCACGGTGTTGTGGTTGTTGCTGTTGCGTGGTCCTGAACCATCACGACCATTCTGGTCCATCCTCTCCAATCGATCCATGATACCTGCAAGAGAAATGTTAACAGCCCCAAGAGAGCTCTCCAACAAGGCCAGCTTGGTGTTGGTGTCAATCTGAGCCGTCTCCAATTGGCCAAGGCGTTCATTGGTGACCCAAACATCCTCATCAAGGTGTTCAGCATGCACCCTCACTTGGCATTCAAAGTGTTGTAGGATGCCTCTCGTACGCGGTGAATATTGAGATGTATAATCCGCATCTCCTAACATGGTTAGTATGCAACAAAGAATTCACAAGAAATTAAGCCTATCAACTAGTGGAACTAGGTGACATCACTCCATCTCTCCCTCAGACTTGTACAACCAAGTTCTTACATGTTCTTTCTTACCACGCTTTTGCAGATGGTGTTGGCAGCCGGCAAGAACAACAACAAAAGGTGGCAGCAAGCACAAACCTGTGACGTTGTAGATAAATTTGTGAGGCTATAGGTGGCTGCAAGAAAATTCAAGGTACAGCTGGAACCACGTTAGTCGATGCAAATTGAATAAACGTTCAACGATGGTACCGTGCTGGTCCTAGGCTAATCCGTGCTAGAGACGCGAGCCTGAACACAAGCGTTGTCACACATAAAAGTAACCAAGGAGTACAAGGAAAATGGCAGCAAGAACCCCTTCTTTCTTTTCTCCTCTTTTTCTTTTCCTTTTCCCTCTTTTTTTTGATTTTTTTTCTTTCTTTTTTTTGTTTTTGCACAACTAGCTCAAATCTGAAAACTTTTCACAAGGATATTAGAAAGTCAATACATATATACACTTTCTCTCTCTCTCTCTCTCTCTCTCTCTCTCTCTCTCAAGTAAGAATACTCAGTTTTGAACAAAGAGAGAGTGTTTGGTTCGGTGTCTTGGTATGTTTGGACCTGTCCACAAGTTAGAACAACCAAAAGAGTAGCCCAATGGATCTGCTATTTGGGTGGCTGTTTGGACCGATATGAAAAACTAAGAATGAATAGGTGTTTGCGGTGGCAGCGGAGGTGTATATGGGGGAAAAGATGGCGGCGGTTCTGGTGGTGGTGGTGGTGGTGGTGTTGGAGGTGGATCTGGTGGTAACGATGGTGACCAAAATGTGAGCAAAACTTGAAACTCTAATGGATTAGACACTAAGAACCAGCAACTTGACCAAACGATGCAACTGAAAACTCAACAAGCAAGAACTAAGCAGAACAGCAAAGGCTAAAATTTGTTTTTGGGATTTCGATTCTAACCTATTTTTGGAATTTTTGGACTATAGTTAAAGTAAAGAATGGGTAAAACTCTCACCGATTAACCTTGCTCTGATTACCACAGGATAAGGCAGGGGCTAGTCCTGATCTTTCAGTGAGAGGGGATAACTCGATTTAGGGTGGATTCGACGTTGTGTTGCCCAACTACAACGACCAACAGGGGCGCTGCGCCTTAGCGACAGTTACACCGACTCTGATTTGTTGCTGTTCTTGCCGTGCCAAGAACAATCTTGAACCTGCTAGCAAATCGAAGAACAAGCAAGAACAAGTTGACAAGCAAACAGTGCATAGACCTTGCCAAGGATGAAATCGATACACACGAAGTTAGGGTTCTGAATCGAGTAAAACAGGTGGTCTAGCCGACACACGTGTGTACAAGGAAGAAGCTGAAGCTATCTTGCATCTAAACAAAACCCAACCTTCTTCCTGGTGGCTGCTGGCGCTATTTATACATAGGAGGCAGCCTGGAGGCGTGGGGGGGGGGGGAAAGAAACCCTAACTTAGAATGGGCCCCTAGTGGGCTCTACGGGATACAAGGACCAAGGCCCATGGCTGGAGGTCTGAATGTTCTTTCGTCGATTCTGAGCATCTCTGGTGGAGTCTGATGCTGGTGTTGGATCCATATGAAAGTAGATGATGAGATCTTTCCAACAAGTGCTCATGGGCCCCAATCACCTTCTGGAGTAGAGAATTATGGACAAATCAAAATGATGATGCCTGGAGGTCCGAACGTGCAGTCTAGAGGTCCGAACTTTCTTTCGCTGATTCTGAGCAGCTCTTATGGAATCTGATGCTGGTGTTGGATCCATATGAAAGTAGATGATGCGATCTTTCCAACAAGTGCTCATAGGCCCCAATCACCTTCCGGAGCAGAGATATATGGACAAATCAAAATGGTGATGCTTGGAGGTCTGAACGTGCAGTCTGGACGTTTGGTCCGATCATCTTCTTGTTTACACCAGCATCCACCTGATGCTTACCTTGGTTACTCTTGTGTCCAGCTGGTTCGTCTCCCAAGTTTCTATGCATAAGAAAATCATCACAAGGCTTTAGTAGTACCCCATTCAGAGAGGAACTTGTTTGGACAGCAAGGAACGACTTTACCTGATAATTGATTCGGCATGCTCGAGCTCGAGTCATTGGTCCCTGCTGTGCAATAGGCATGGTTGTATCAATGGAAGGGATGTCCTCATCATCGTGCTGCAGGAGCAAAAGTTCTTCTAGTTACTAATGAAAGACAGATTAAATACACACAATCTCCTATGAAGGAAAGGAATGGTCCTAGATTATTTTTGTTTGTTATGCAACACTCAAACAAAAGAAATGCTGGCCCACTTAATCTTCAATTGCCCCTTCACTCAATGGTGCTAATGCTTCCTACACATCAGATATGCATATGGCTGGGTGCCAAAGTTTTGGTTCAAAAATATTCGGAGAGATCATCATCATCGCCTGCTGGACAATCTGGTGTCATCGCAATAGCGTCATTTTTATGGAATTCGGTCTCTGCGTAGATGGAAGCGAATTTTTTAATAATGTTATTTTATTGGAAAATTGCAAAATAATAGCTAAATTCAATAAATTGCAAGAATAGGTATCTGTCGGCACGCGGAATAATGACAAGAGACATGTCGATATTCCGCATGTCAAAAGCCTACGTGGTATTGGGCCCGAGGGCCTGTCGGCACGTGGAATGCGGATCAAAGGCCTGTCGGCATTCCGCGTGCCAACAGGTATCCGGGTAGACACCGATAATGGTGTCGCGGTAGCGGACAACCAACAAGCCTATCGACAAACGGAAGGCCGACAAGCCTATTGGCACTCCTTTTTCCTACAGATCGACAACTATCTCTTTTAATTGATTTTTATTAATAATTAGGAGAATATCATGTATTTAATGAAATATTATTATTAATAATTAGGAGAGTATCATGTATTTAATGAGGCACAGCTAGAACTTAATGTGCATCCTATAAAAGAAGATAAACTTTTTTGAAAACAGCAACTAAAGGCTACACGTAGGTTAAAGCAATGATGCACGCTGTTGTTGAACGACCGAAAATGTTTGTTGTTCAAAAAGTTGTCCAAACGGTATCATGGTGTGGTTTATTTTTTTTATAATATTGATTTGATGTAATTTTATCGATATTTCTTTATTTAGTTGATGTAAAATTGTTTGAGTAATTTTTTTTAGTGAAGTAGCGTTGGGAGGATACATGAAGAAGCGTAGGCCATAGGTGCAGGAGATATCCTAAGACTTGTGAAGCCTACAAGGGTCACCATAGAAGCACATCAGCGGTTCGACCCCCTAGGGGATGAAAATCCTCCAATATTTTTTGAGTGGACTTGGTGGAGCTGAGGAAGACATTGCAATTGAGAGAGTTGAGGAAGGAGTGGTCTATCTATGGATAAGGATGGAGTTATTTATAGTGGATGGGAGTTGGTGTATGGATTGAGTTGCAGTAGGGCTTGCTTGAGGTTGGAGCATAGGATTCCCTGTGGAATTTAAAGAAGTTGTGGCATTGATGCTTGGCAGAGATACCATGTGAAAGCTGTTGCTTAGTGTGATCATTTCATTCTGTAAAAATTCAGCAAGGAGTTATTATTATCTCTGCATGTAAGGTAGGGAATCTTACGAAAGAATTGGGCTTATAAAAAATGTATTGGTAGAATGATAAATCCCGGCTATTTCATTGATGAAAGTGAAGTACATCATATATAAGGGTCATCGTAAACATTCATTGCCTATCTGTGGCTATGGAACATAAGGCAATATGCACCGACTCGTACCCTACTCGTACATAATCTACAATAAGTTACAATGGTATGTAGCACCCCATTGCAAAACGAATCATGCCTTATGGAAAGATAGACTGACAAGTGCAAGAAAATATCTACTGAGTTGGTAGAAAAGATGGAGGCTACTCATCTAGATATTTCCAGTGGATCTCTTGGAAGTCGCATCCATAGGGGTAGGGCTTGTTGCACATGTATCCTTGTGCCAGTCCATGTGCCACAGGCCCCGACACAACCGGTAGGCCGCACACGTACTGTTTAGGAAACTACATGTTACCGCATGTAGTGAGGTACTTATCCTACCACTCTTCATTGAGTTCCTGTAGCCTCATCTTCAGTCGTTCAACATCCGCGTGACTCATTGCCTAAACCTCTTGGTAGCTGTAGTTGATGTTCGCGTATCATTCGTACTTGCACCTGGGCTTGTCATATTGTTTGAGGGAAGAATTAGATAAAATTCGTAGCATGGTAGGATGTCATGCACCCACATCAGTACCAAGCAACTGTGGCAAGCAGGAATGATTTCTGGTGTGCTATTTTACTGCAATCGCACCGCGGCATGCGTGCCTCGTGCGCTTCTATCTCTAGCTCGATCTCCCTCTTCTTTTGCTCAGGGTCTTTATTTCTCTTTTGCTCTTCTTCCTCACACTTCAATCTATCAAGGATGTCGTGCCATTGCTCGTAAGGGCCTTTCTTTCTCTTACCCTTGTTGGATCTGGACCCGCACTAGGACCCAGAAGCCATGGAAGGGAGTAGGTTGGACTGTGTTGGAGATGAACTAGCCATGGATTGGTTACCCTTATATAAACCCGTTTGCCATGGAAGGGATCGTGTTGTCATTTAATTTATGATTAAAGGACTGTCGTGTGGTCACTTCGTATTTGATGTTGAGTCACGACAGAGGTATTGTTATTTCATGGTTAATGCTGAATCGTGTGGTCACTTCATATCTAAAGTGTGAGTCACGACAAATGTGCTGTGCTGGCAGCAGGGTATTGTCATTTCAGGCTTAAAGTTACATCATGTGGTCACTTCATGTCTAAAGCTTGACTCATGATAGAGGTGCTGTGCTGGTAGCAGGGTGTGGTTGCAGCAGTGTGTGTTTGCATTTGATGCTTTGAATGATATTGTAACAGGGAGGGAAAGATGCGCGGTGCTATAGAAGAAAGTATAAGGTCATGGGCCCGTGTTTCATTGCTAATAATCGATTCATACCTATTCATCTGCATAGAGGGGACATCCTACATACGGAGTGGTGACTTTCATCGCAGTACCTTTTGGTATTAAGCGGTTGGCGAACGCGTCCCTGCTTGGATCATTTGGTGGAGGACCTTCAAATACTTGCATGGCTCTTCTTCATGTACCTATTTCCGCCATGCTTAGTGTTAGTTGTATTCAGATGGTCGAGATGATGGTGCCTTATATTGATGAAGGGCATCAAATACTCTGGGAGGCTCATCATCGCGCGACACTGTAGCGGCATGTGAGGGATTTCTATGGTAGAGATTTCTACAAAAACCACAATGCTCTTCCTTGCTCATTTTGTCCGCCATGTCGACATAGAGATGATGCTGTAGTCCAAAAGTTTGCTCATCCTCCTCCACAACCCCCAGGGAACTATTGTTAAGAAGGATGCTGGGAGTTAGGAAAGTCTCTGCAGTTAATTCTTAGTTAGTATGACTAGAAGCAATGTATCTTGATGTACTGTCTTAGCCTTTTGCACTATTTCAATGTACCGTGTTTTTTGTAACATTAGATTTTGTACCCGGTCATGTAATGTTGGATTTTGTTTCCACACGTAATAGTAGTAGGGTTCGTAATGCGCATGGTTTTGATTTCAAAAGTTACAGTAGGACAACATGCAGATACATTCGAAAGCTTATAATATTGCATGATGGTATGTTTTAGGATGGAAGAGAACACGAGTAATAAAACCATGGCTGATAACATAGTACTGACATAAACATCATACATGACATGCTAATCACATAATAAAAATAACATAAACATGTACATGTACTATCTAATGGCGTAGTCAAGGGGCGTCGCCATGGCCACGGGTGCGCTTGATGCGCACGGCCGCCACCCTCCGTCTACCAGCTGCTTTGTGATGCACCTGGTCGGTGGAGAATGTAAAGGGGTCGCGCTGAGGGTGCTGAGGCCGTGCAGCATTAGTAGGGGTGACATGGTCGGCCTATGATGGCTGTGTCGGTGGAGGTGCTCTCGCTGTCTGCGACGAGCCCTCCTCGTCGACCGGCTCCATCAACCAGTCGTGTGTCACGGAGTGTTATGAGTTGAACACTACGTCGAAGGAGGGTGGAATTGTTGCATGGTACAACTATGTAAAATGCCATGCATCATAGTATAATTGACTTGAAAGATAGAATCGCGAGTGATACCATTGGTAGTGATGAACCTAGAATGGAAGCACCCAAGTGGAAACTAGGAGTCGGCATGTATCGCAGCTGTGGTGGCCGAGACACCGAGGCTGGTTCCGTGTGGAAGTGTGACGGCGTAGCCCGAGTGCGTGATAGAGACCTTGTCTATGTGGTAGGCTCAATGATGTCTGGCACCCTCTGGCATGAAACATATCAAAACCCATCAAGGCAACACCATGCCAGCCGACGCAGACCAGCCATCAGCTTGTCCGGGTCAACCCGCGGTGGGACTGACTCCCAGTGGTCCACGAAGTCTAGTAGCTTCATGCTGACGTCTCTACACATGTCTGCCTGGAATGCCTGAGAGAACACATTTAATAATAAGAATGAAAGTCAGTACAATGAAACATCATCACGTACCATTGCGTGGTACGCCACTGCTGGCTCCATAACAAACGTGTCAGTGACCTCTGGCTCACGCTGCGGTGGCTTTGGAGGCACTGGGAAGTACCTAATCCACGTCACCTCATGGAACCAGTGCAAGTACTTATCCTCCGTCCTAGGGTCATAAGGCCCGCTAGGGATGTGGAGTGTGCAGCCGCGTCCGCTCACTTGCCCACCCATGCTTGCAACTTACCCCTCCAAGTTGCATTGTACGTGATCCCTTGACCCTTTCACGTCATCCTGCAAGACGAAGTTACGATTACGGAACTTCAAATGTGAATATGTACAACCTGTAACAACAAATACTTACAAGTGAGTGTTGTCCATCGGTCGTCATGGCAGGGGAAAGTGCTGGTGATACTCGAACTGCCTGAACACTCTATACGGGTAGTAGGGCTCAACCGTGACATCGAACACCAGCCATCGCCGCATAAGCTAGAGAGCCTAGTCCATGTGGCACAAGTCAGAGAGGCCAAGAGGCGCGAGTCGTGACCGCCTCGTGGTCGTACGGTGTCCAGCACACCCTGTTCGTCTATAGCTGATCGAATGTGGCAACAAACTGAGGATACAAAGAGCGTGTCATCGCCGTTGCCCACCTCAACTGCATGAAAAAGGAAAGTGTCAGGCATATAAGCATCATGAAACAACAGTACTGAAAGAAATGTGTTAACTTGTGTTACGTTGCGCTTGCACCAGAACGAACCCATCACAGGGCCATCCACTGCGTCGTGCAGCCCGAAGTCATCAGGGAAGTAGAAAGACTCGTCGTATGCATCGTACGAGTTCAGGTGTAGACACTCTATGTCGAAGCGCTAGTACAACCACAGGATCAGGAGTAAAGGACAACCTATGATCGACCCAGAGTCACTCCACTTGCTGTAGGCCTCGCATAACACCCGATACGTCTACGCTAGGACCATGGAGCCCCAACTATATTGAGTGACCTGCTCCAAGGGGCTGTCCACAATCTGTTGCGCGAAGAAGATGAACCGCCTATCAATGGTGTCCGCATGCGTGCTAGTGAAGAGACCCACTTGAACAACCACAACAGGTATGCGTCCAGGTCCCGTCGCACTCTCCAGTCCTTTGACTCTACGTCAGATGGTCCACTCAGAATTGCTGGACCTAGGCGTTTGATGGACCGTGGGCCATGTCGAAGGCCACCTGCTCAGACTGCTGACTCTCAGGGATGACTCCATGGAACCTAGCGAGGTGCTCGTCCCTCCACTCAATGTGCAAGTCCGGACTGAACACAGTAGTCCTCCACAGGCAATCCAAGTAACATGGAGACGTTATGCAGCGTGATAGTCATCTCACCTACGTGCAAGTGAAAAGTGTGTGTCTCCGACCTCCAGCGCTCGACCAGTGCTATTAGCAGTGCCCTATCAATCGGAAATAGAGGGGCCTGGTCCATAGCGAGTTGAGTAGATGGGACAAACGAAGGAGACACAATGCTCTCAACCTACGAAAAATAAAAAAATGTGAGTAAAATATCAAGTGATTTACATCAGCAAACATATAATGCATAGAGTTATTACCTTAGGATCCAACGCTTGTCAAGCCTCTAGAAGGCATCCGAAGTACGTAAGCGCAAGCACGAGTACAGGTCTGTGCCATCCAAGTGTGTCCAATGCGTCGCATCGATCACATGGTTGATGAGCTCCATAGCTAAAAGCATATATATATATATATATATATATATATATATATATATATTGCACAACATAATGAATATGACAAGTGCATAGTATTGCAATGCAAAATATGCAAAATAAAAATTGAACACGAGAGAAATAAAATACAAAGAATAATACATAACATCACATACTCAGATTGTCCAGTAACTCCAAATAATATATAATACAACATGCTCCAAATATTACAACACATACTCACATTGTCCGAATATTACATAATACAATAATGTACCAACATTACAAGGTTTCAACACATAGACAGACGAATATTACAAACATAGAGCACCATCCAATTAGTAATACAACATGGAAATAGTCACGCCTTCCTTCAAATAATAGTCTCGTTCGAAGGATTTTTCTTCTTCTTCGGTTGGCAGACCGGGACACGCCTAACCTTCTCGCCTAATGCCAGAGTGTCTACCAGATAATGCTCTCACTGCCCCCTCGAATGCGGACCTCCGCATACTAGGCACTCCTTGCAGGGACGTGCTCCCTCAGCATCATCCATATCGTTCCTGATACGCCGAGTCTTGCGTCGTCCCTTTGTGTCGACCTTGCTGTTTGGATTTGGAATCCAAAACAAACGATTTTTAGGTGGATTCGTGAAGTCCTTCACTGCCTGCCACCCAAGCAACTCGCCAGACCAAGTACTTTCTACCTCTTCCTTGCGATAGGACGGTAACACAAAATACTCCGACTCAATGTTGCCCTTCGCGCAACAAGATAGCACATGAGAGCAAGGAAAATGCATCGGTGATGGCTTGTTGTAAGTGCATTCGCACTTGTTGTCTGCTAGCCACAACTTGCATTCCATTGTAATTTCCTGCCTTCCGATACCCATTCTGCTCTTGTCACACAACATCACCTCGAAGATGTGCTGACGATTATCAACAATATGAACTCTATGTGACTGGCTCTTCCCGCTCTTCTCTTCCATGTAAGAAACTATCTTCACCGTATACACCCTTTTCAGGTTACCCATATGTAGCGCAACCTTACTGTAATGCTCTCAGAGATACCGCTGTGTTCCACGAGTGACTCCCTCCACAATTGCCACTAATGGCAGTGACCTATTCCCATTTATTACCCAATTGTAAACCTTGGCGAGGTTGGTTGTCATAATTCCATAACGTGAACCATCAATATTCACAATGAGTGCCCATTTCTCCAGTGGTTCATGTTTGATCCAGTCGGAGAAATACTTAACTCTCCTTCCACCCTTCCTTCTCCTAGTCACACTTTGCGGCTCAAGTGGTAAAGGCTCTAGGCCCTCAGGCTCCCTCTTCCTTGGTACAACTAGCTTCTTCAAAACTTTGTCCATGTGCTTACCAGTTAGTTTATCCAGCTCTTCCCACAGTGCATCAAACTTCCTTCTTTTGGTTCTATCTGCAGAGCCTCTTAAAAAGATCCATCAACCTCTTGCTCCTAAATTGTTTGTAGAAGTTTGGTCTGAGATGCCATATGCACCAACAGCTATGCAAATCTGGCCACAGCAATACCCTGCTCGCACCACTCTACAATGTGTTGATAGTGTTCAACAAGCCCGCATGACGATCATGGAGTACACACACACATTAGGCCTGTTACCAACAACACCTCTCTTAACTCCAAGAACCACAACCAACTATTCGTACATTCACATTAGATGAATGCAAAATCCAAATGCACAACCTCGTTCTCACCATCTACCCCAATAGCTGTGAGTATCTGCTCCCTATATTTGCCTGTGAGGAATATCTTGTCCACACACATCACCGGCCGACAATGTTGGAATGCCTCGATCATACAGTTGAACGACCAGAATGCCCGCTGAAGGACTCGATCTCCATCCTGATTGACAAAATCATGAATAACAATGCAGGTGTTTGGGTTCCTGCCTTTAATAACCTCTAGCAGTGAAGGTAAGTTGTGGTATGAGTCCTTATAAGTGCCAAACCTCTTCTCTAACACCTTCTCTTTCACTCTTCATGCCATGTCATATGAAATCTCGTACCCAAATATGGTATTGATAGCAGGCATAACTCCAAAAGGAGACATACTAGTCTTCTTCACAATCTCTAGGTACATCACATTTGCAACATAATCAGTGCTCATGTTCCTGGGCACGTGCAGAGGTCGGCTCAAGTTGCAAGTATGTGGCTCGACAATAGACGCCAACCATACTATGTCACACCTCGACAAGAATCCATGAACTCACCAAGTGCAACCTTGAGTTTAACATTTGATGTTGTATGTTCGAGGATTAGATATTACGACCTTGAACTCCCTTGCCTCCGAGAAACAGCATCTCTTCACTGCATGCTGCAGATGGACCTTGTCATGAAACATCTGGCCTTTGGTCACCACGATGGGATCATACTCCTATGCCGACTCTTGTCCATCGTTCACCATCAACTTCTCCATAGCAAAATTCGACCATTCTTCTGGGATTCCTGCACCTGAGTCCACAAATATGCGGAACTCATCGTTATCCACCTCCATCTGGTCCACTAATACCTTGTCCTGCTCTCCCTGATCTACACACATCATGGCATGATTTTCTTCCCCATCATTACATTCTTCTCTTGCAGTCTATATCTCAATCGATGCACTAATCTGTAGGGGTACTCCGGAACCACACTCTCCCGCACCTTGTCATGGAAAATATTTTACCAACAACTTCTACGGTGCTAGGTCTAGCTTCTGTGGACCCAACATCACTTGCTTCTACAAGGATACAGTGGAAAAAACCTCGTCTCAACCCAGTGACATAAATTGGTACCATTGCTTTGAATATGTAACCTCTAAGAGCTCCCACCGCCAGCCGGTTTCTTAAAGTCTAGGAATCAGAACCTTCACCGTCAACCGCTGATGTGCCGGACTGAGTTGCAGGAGATTATACAACCAACCTAATAGTGGGGACTGCCAAATCTCTCTCGGACTATGTAATTCTGTGTTCACATACTGGAAGTTACTCAGATCCACCCCACTGTCACAATGCATGACATATCTGGGGTAGTAAACAACCATGAACTCAACTATGGTTGATATTCTTTGTTCAACAACCATACTATACTCCGTCAGGTTAAATAATTGTAATCAACATATAACAATCACGACCAGAAATTCTATTCAACCTCATCACATGTATTATACATAACCATCAAATATCATCACTAACATACTCTTTCTTTTGACATTATCATTCTAAATGTATTGCTGCCAAAAACAATTACTCCATTTCTATTCCAAATATCCTATAACTATGAAATATTTGTACTACGTATCCATAACAATTCATCTTCAAACTACTAAAGATTGAAAAATTACAAACTCTGTATGCTCTATGCTAAATTATCTATTCTACACGTATCTAAATTTTTCTGCTCTAAATTCTAAATGAATCATATTTTTCTCCTTCCATTCTAAATATAACATTACAAAAATCAACACAATTCAAATATACAATTCCTACATCGACAAAAACTAGTACGTCTAATAATATCAAATTTTCAAATCATATTAAATAACATATTTTAACTCTACATTACCGAAATATTTGTACTTTTCCAACTACTCTACATTTTCTAACTAACATACTATATTTTCTATATATAGCTAATTTCCAAACTGTCGATGTAAAGAATATGGGATCCCCCACCGGGATGGCCCGCAATAGTCACCTTTGGGCAGTACCCACTTTCGTTCTTTAACCCATGACCTCGCGCGACCACTTGACACCAGCTCGACCACGACCAGGGCCTCCGCAGATTTCCTCACGACCAGTCCTTACTGGTCGCGGGGCAGGTACTCGTTTAGGCCAGTCAAACCTCATTTAATGCCGCTACTCACGCTGTTTTCCTTCCCCTGGCAGTCCACTCTGGCTGAGGCAGCATGGTCATCACAGAGTTACCTTATCTCGTCCCGCAGACATTAATTGTTGCGGGACAGGCACGTAGACATGACAGGGGGTGCAGCAGGCTCGTGGGAAGCCTGCAATAGGACAGGGTAGGCCGGACGCTTTGGGCGGGACAAACTGGGTTGCGACCTATGGACGGGACGGATGTCGCACGGACCCAGGGCAAGCACAACGAATGTAGGCTTGTAATGATTGCTTATATCATTTCTCTAGGACAGGCATGTGTCTGCTTATTGGGCCCACTTGTAAGACTTCTCTCCCCTAGAATATAAAGGGGGGATATCTTCTGTAAAGAAGGAGGATAAAGAAGAATACACAGGATGTAGGTCTATTACCTCACGAGGGGCTTGAACCTGGATAACTCTGGTGTTCCTGAGCAATAAACACACACACATTCCATAGGCACACCCAAAATGCCGATCATGCACCCACTGTCCAGCATACCCGGGAATCATTATCAGGGATTTACCCTTGACATTTGACGCGCTAGGTAGGGGGACGCATTTTCGAGTTCTGGTAAGTGTTGTTAATTTCTTGTGGGCTATCCATGTTCGAATCCCTGATGACTGATGAGTTTCACTTGGAGGATCTGAGTCACTGTGAGGTGTTCTTCATGGGATACGACCCAGGCAAACCTGATATGTTCCAGAGTCAGCACATTGGATCGGGATCCGAAGGCCTCGGGGTTCAACGAAGAGCAGCAAAGCCATTTATATTCAAGGCCTCGACGGGGGCTCACGGATGGCAAGTCCCAGGGGAACCAGCCTCATCAACGGCAGCCTCACCCGGAGGAGCACTCACCGTGTCAGGACGGTCAACACCTAGCCCTATGGCGCAAACTAATACCATCGGCCAGGTATGATCCGATTAGGTAAAAGAGTACCCAGAAACTAATTGGGGGTGTTGCTTCTTTGAGCAGGTTCAACCCAAGGACGGACGAGGGGTCCACACTTTGCACTTTTGCATGGGTAACAACCACTCCCCGCTGGGGACCACGACCTCAGAAAAGTAACCCGCTCCTCCCCCGGTACTGACCACCCATCGATAGGAAGGGGGAATCTTTGTCCTACCTTGCAGGATCTCAAGGTGCCATAGGCGCAGTACTAGTCCCTAAAGCAAGACACGCTTCCACCGACCACGAATGAGCACAGGACCCTACGTCGTCATGTACATGGTTCAATTATGTTTTTCCAATTAAGAATAGCATCGCGGAGTATGAGGGCCTCTTACCTGGAACGCGAGCAGCACCTGCGCGGAGGGTGTAACACCTACTAGCGATGAGGGACTCGCTACTGGGTGTGACCCTAACAGCAAAGGGTTTTCCAATGCTCGGACCAAATGATGGCGACATACCACTCCGAAGTAAGAAAGCTAGAGCGATGCACCATTGACCAGGAAGTCACGCACGTCCCTCGCAAGGACTACTTCCTTGGCCAATGGGCTGGTCTATCCAGCCTCTTCTTGCGAACCTGCCCCAGTCGGAATCTTTGGGAAAAAGATTCACACGACCACCCACTGTGGTCTCGGGCCAACGTGGAAGGTATGCTCCGCTGGGAAACAGAACACCAGAGGCAACACCTTTGGAGGCAATGCTTACCTCGGTGCTGTCGACCTCGGGTGGCCATCATGTGGTCACCCTGCTCGGTTCGGGTACGACCTGGATGGATCAGATCTTGGACTATCTTCAGAATCAAGCAGACCCTGATGATGATGTGTTAGTAGAAAGGGTCATGCGGGCAGACCACGAGAATCCTCCTTGGTAGAGGGACGCCTCTGCCACCAAGGGAGCAACAACTTTTTACTGAAATACATCGCTCAGGGGGGGGGGAGTACAATGTTCCCTAACATCCTTAGAGGCATACGTGGAGGCCGAACCTCCTACCGCCCTCCAGGATGCTTGCGAGCATGTGAAATGGCGTGGGTCGTTCCAGTACTATGGCCGAAATACCAACCTACCATCCTAGGCACTGCAAACCATACCACTCTCTCGGCCTTTCGCTGTCTAGGGGCTCGACACCGTGGGACCGTTCCCTAAAGCCCCACACGGTTTTAATTTCCTACATGTGGTAGTCGACAAGTCCATGAAGTGGATCGAACCTGAGCTTGTTAAGGATATCACCGCCACAGCATCAATTAAGGTCCATGCGAGTGCTAGTAGTGTGATTTGGTAGTCCAAGTCACATAAAATTGGACAACGAAACTGGATTCGCAAGTTAGGAATCGCACACTGGCCGCCTCAAATGGCCAGCCATCCCGGCCTGACCAAGTGGCTGGGTGGGGACGAAGATAAAAACTCGGACACAGAGTTCTGCGAACGTGCTCTAAGGTTTGAGCAGCCCGGTCCCAACAAGGCCTTAGGCGCCACCGTGACCACTGGGCACGGGAAGAGCACTGGTCATGGGTGACCTTGACCTGGGTTTAGTCCAAGGCTAGGTAGGTCGCAATAGGCTCCTCCCGGGGAGGGAGGGGTGCTCCAAAGCGACCTACAGTTCCCCGGCCTGACGGAGTCAGGTTTGCCAGGGTGGTCAGCTGCAAATTAGACAACCAGCGAAACACCGGTCCTGTGTATAAGGCTGCTCGAGGACGAGTTAGTTTTTCTATTTTGCAAGACCTTTCGGACGAGCGTGAACATGACTTGTAAGTGTTTCCAAATCCAAGAAACCAAGCTTTCTGTGTTGCAGGACTTCATGGACAAACGTGACCTCCCACCAAATTGTTAGCATTTCCGTTTCAAGAACTTGACCAGTTGGGTAGCAGCTTCTTTCGCCGACCAGACAGTCGGGGGCTAGAACTATTAGGATATGTATTTTGTTTTCTTGCAACCAGGTCTGTTTAGCCCACTCGCTCATGATTGATGGGACAAGATCCAAAATTGATCGCTCACACGCTGCTAGGGGGATGACGCTCGAGGATTAATGACCATAAGCCCCAACTCGGGTCGAGCGCTGGTCGCCACCGAAAGGCTTGCTGGGCTAAAGGTTATCCTTAGTGCTGGGACCTAGCTAGCGAGCGGGTCGACGCGATCATCCCTAGGCATTACGAGCACTCCGAGGCTACTCACTGCCCAAGCACAGGAAAAAATCCACAGAAAGACAAGTATCCTTCATTACAAAGCGACCACTCGAATGAGACCGGGGGACTAGCTCTAGACGACCTCTAGACAATACTCCTAGGACCCAAAAATACCCCTAAGTGGGTTGATCCGAACAGTCCAAAGGAAGGAACGAACATCATACAAAAATGAATCGGCATAGGCGTTGAGCTCCTCTGTGGTCATCCAAGTGCCTTCAAAACCAGCATCGACTACTGACAAGAGGTCCAGGTCAGGGAAGCGAGCGCGGACGCAGGCGGGGGCAAGGTAGGTGCCTCTCAGTGACATGGGAACCAGGGGTCCCCGAGTCTTAAGGCCAGGATAGCAGAATGCCACGTGGCGCCTTTCCTCGGGGACTATCTCCCCGAGGCCCGAGAAGACCCAGTTCCGGGAGGGGCGCTCGGGGCCATGAACAGTGGTCCCCGAGTACCCGAGTTCCCCAAGGACCTGAGAAGACACAGTTCCAGGAGAGGGCGCTCGGGCTCATGAACAGTCTCCCCGAGTACCCATAGTTCCCTGAGGACCTGAGAAGAGACATATCCGGGAGAGGGCTCTTGGGGCTATGAATAGTAGTCCTCGAGCACCCAGAGTTCCCCGAGGACCTGAGAAGCCCCTTGCCGGTGGACCCCACAAGGGCTCAGCGGTGAGGTGTCAATTGGTGAGATGCCTGATATCACATTTAAGAGGGAGCGTGGCCTATCATTTCCAACCACTCCCCCCACGCCTGTCGTACTGAGTCGGCCTCCCGCTTGGCGACTAGCTCCTCCCGGGCGGTGAGTGCTGACGATGCCAAGTCAGCATTCGCCTCACGCCGCGTGATCTGTTGCTCCCGGGCGTTGAGCGCCAGCGACGTTATCTCAACGTTGGTCTCGCGCAGCGTGACCTGCTCCTCCCGGCGGAGGACGTCGGCACGACCGTGATCAAGCTCGTCATTCTGGTGGGATAAGTCCGCCTGGGTAGACCGCACGGCCTCGTCCCTTTTGCTGGCCGCCTCCTCCCGAGAATCCACCTGCCGCTCGCGAGCAAGCAGCTCTGCGGCGCGCCTCCTCGACGCCTGGTCGTGCTCGGCCGTGAGCCGCTCCATACGGCTGGCCTTCTTCTGCGCGGCGACGGCCTTGTCGCGGGCCTCCTCCAGCGCCTCCCACTTCTCGGCCACCTCGCGCATGGATTTCTTGTAGGACGCACGGAACGAGGCAATGTGGGTCTCCAGCAGCTTTCGGGCCTCCTCCAGCCCACCCCTCTCATCAACTAGGGCGGCGCGTTGTTGTTTGAGCTCGGACCGCTCTACCGCGACGGCCGCTTCGAGCCGCCCAATGACCTCCCGGGCGCTTCCCAACACCTCGGGGAGGGGTTCCAGAGCCTGGCTAGAAGATGGCCGAGGGCTGGGTCCCCTGTGAGCCCTCTCTGCAGAGGCGCAAGGGGACCCCGACGGCGGCCGCGCCGGCACCGCCCTTGTCGCGACCACCTCCCTAGCGGCCGTTCGCTCCTTCCTCGGAGGGCTCGAGGCAGGTTTGGCCGGGGCTCTCTGCTCGGGACCGGCCGGGGCCCTCGGCTCAGAACTGGCTGGAGCCCTTGGCCCGGGGTTCGCCAGCGCGCTCGGCCCAGGGACGGGGGCTAGCCTCGGCTACTCCGGATGCTTCTGGCCTCCCTGCGGAGTCCTTGGGTGACCTGAAATGAAAACAGGTTAGTAACTAGCCAAAATCCGGGCAAAACATGCTCGAGACAGAAAGGGAGCTTACGTGGCTTTGAGCCCGTGGTACCGCCATTGGGACTGCAGGATCCAGAAGTCTGGGCTCTGCGACTTCGGCTCAGACCGCCTCCTTTTCGGGGGAGGGCTCTTGCCCTCGGGCCGTCGTGGGCCGGCGGCCGCCCCGGAGCCTACCTCCGAAGGCTGGTCGGTCCAGCCGCCAGCCGTTGCACCACCAGCCGGGCTCTGGCCCTCGGGCCGTCGTGGGCTGGCCCCAGCGGCCGCCTCGGAGCCTGCCTCCGAGGGCTGGTCGGTCCGACCGCCAGCCGGGCTATGGCCTCCGGGTTGCCGCGCCCTAGTTCCAGCCTCCGTTCCGGAATCCGCTCCTGAAGATTGGCCGCCTCGGCTGCCCGCTGTCGCGCCGCCTGCCGTCGGCTGTTGTCGCGAAAGTGACGGCGACGAGGATGGGGATGGCTGAGGAACGTACGCCCAGGGACGTTTCCCCTTGTTGCCTCGGGTTGTCGGCCTGCTGTCTTCGGCGGCGGTGCCCCTCCCTCTGTTGTCATCTACCCCGGGGATGTGTATGGTCCCGGGGTTCCGGTGCCCCGGACGGCCCACCAGCCCCTGTGTATTGAAGGCTGGCATTGACGCCTGCAGCGTCGCCCGACCCAGGTCTGCGCAAAGCGCCAGCTCCTCGCGTGGCAGGACCGCCCAGGCGAGGTCGTCGACGCCGGTCACCACCTTCAGTAGGGTCGCTAGGGCTCCCTCGTTGAGGTCCCCCTCTTCACCGACGCAGGTCCTCGACAAGTCGCCCGGATCGGTGTACATCCAGGCGAAGCGGGCACGCTCCCGTAGAGGGGCTAGACGGCGGCGTAGGTAATCAGCGACCACCATTAGCAAGGTAAGCCCCGCTCGGCACATGTCGTCGATACGGTTTAGCACCAGGCGCATGCGCTCGTCCTCCGCAGGGGCTGCCTCCCAGATCAGCCTGTGGGGCTCCGCCGGCGTTTGGGGTAGCGAGAGGCGGTCATGCGGACTGATGTTGACGTAGACCTAGTCCCGGCACCGGTCCTCTCATTTGCCGCGCAGCACCTGCGGGATGTAGACGTCGCTGAGTCCCTCCCACAGGCGGAAGTTGAAGCAGCCGACCACCTCCACCTCGTCAGATCCTTTCCTCTTCTCGGCCGCTCGAAGGACGAAGAAGTGCCGGAAGAGTGCGACCGACGGCGGCACTGCCACGAACATCTCGCGGAAGTGGGCGAAGATCGCCAGGATCACCACTGAGTTCGGACTCAGGTGGGCTAACTGGACGCCGAACGTGTCCAGAACTTGCAGGAAGAACGTCGAGAACGGCGGCACCAGCCCGGCGATGACGAAAGACACAAAGATCACGATTCGCCCCGGCCTGCGCGTGGAGGGCGGAAAGTTGGCCGGCGTCACCACCGACGCCTCCCGCTGACCAGTGGGGACCATCAACTTGCGGACCTTCTCTGCCCCCTCCTCATTCATGAGGCAGGACTTCGGTAGGATGCTGTTGGAGCTTGACGCGTCCCAGCGACCGCTTCTTGCCCTCGGCATTCTTTGGGGGTGGGGAGTGTGCTGGAGGAGATGAGAAGAAAGGTGCGCTGCGGGCTGAAGAGAGAGCTCCCGGTGTGCAAGGAAGAAGAAGACAGAAGATGGCAACTGCAAGAATAGCGTGGGGGGTAACAGTTCGTTGCCCCTCTCCTTTTTATATCGTGGGGATTTCAAACGGCACATTCCTCGGCGCAATTCGCGAGGCGCATCTCCCTCGATCCATGTGGAATCCAGGCGCACTACCCTCGATCCGCGCGGTTGCCACGCGCCCCCCTGCCTCGTTATCACTCCCCTCGGAAGTCGGAAGGGCACGCGTCCTTTCTGTTTCCCGCCTGGGCCGTACCAAGAGCCTGGGCCAAAAAGACTGCAAAGACCGCAAGAGTTTGGCGCCTGATGACAAGCCACATGGCACCGGTGCTGTGATCGGCCTCGAAGAAGTAGGGCCCCATCCGCAGTCTCTGGACCATCGCCTGCCGATGGGCTCGAGGGCTGCTGTCAGTGACATGGGAACCAAGAGTCCCCGAGTCCCGAGGCCAGGACAACAGAATGCCACGTGGCGCCTTTCCTCGGGGACTATCTCCCTGAGGCCCGAGAAGACCCAGTTCCAGGAGGGGCGCTCGGGGCCATGAACAGTGGTCCCCGAGTACCTGAGTTCCTTGAGGACCCGAGAAGACACAGTTCTGGGAGAGGGCGCTTGGGCCCATGAACAGTGTCCCTAAGTACCCGTAGTTCCCCGAGGACCCGAAAAGAGACATATCTGGGAGAGGGCGCTTTGGGCTATGAATAGTAGTCCCCAAGCACCTAGAGTTCCCCGAGGACCTGAGAAGCCCCTTGCCGGTGGACCCCACAAGGGCTCAGCGGTGAGGTGTCAATTGGTGAGAGGCCCGATATCGCATTTAAGAGGGAGCGTGGCCTGTCATTTCCAACCACTCCCCCCACGCTTGTCGTACTGAGTACGCCATTTCCTGCCACCGCCTGGCAGGGAGGCGTGGGGGCATTTAATGCAACAGGTCCCATCGCACGTCACCCTACGTGGCTAGGAGATGTTGTCACTGGGCTCGAGGCTTATCGCGTGCCCCCTCTGCTGTGTCAGACCCACTCTGACCGAGCGGGCATGCGGGGTGGTTCGGCGGCTGCCCGGTGGGCCCCCCTCTGCAACTGCTAAAGCCGAGTGTAATGGGCAACAAGAACGGCCGAGGACACACTTTTTAGCCGCTGTAACGTCGAGCTGCAGCCCATAATGTTTGCTTTCCATTTATAGCGCATGGGAACTCATGTCCTCCTTTCTGGGCACGCTAAGCCTCCCCCAATAGGATAAAGGGGGGGGGGGGGGGTGCACCCCGGAGAAGACGAGGTGACGACATAGGAAGCACGAAGCCGAGTAGAAGCTCAAAGAGATCGGCGCTTGAAGACTGAAGCTCTAGACTTAGACAAAAAACCTTGTAACGCAAGAGATCTAGAGAAAGGCATTTCCAGAGCATTAATAGCATACACACAGGAGTAGGGTGTTACGCTCTTGGCGTCCCGAACATGTCTAATATCCCTTGAGCATTCACTCCCACTAGCAGACGATCATCCGTCCCACCTACATCTCACATACTCGCATTTAATCCACGTACAAGGTAGATTCAGAATTATCCCCTTGGCCGAATCTCGAAGGGGATCCCTCAGGATCCCCGCTTGAGGAGTTCATCCTCTGACAGTGCCGGAGACCTCGACCTCAAAAAGGTGGTCACCGATGTCCTCGTGAATCCTTTGCTCGAGGCCACATACCTCCTCGGAGGTTGCCAGAAACCACTCAATATGACCGGTCACGATGTTCCTAGGTGTCGGACGAACCTGAACACTAGCGGATCGAAGCAGGGAGTCGAAGGGGGTAAAGGCCCGGCTAATATGGTTGTAGAATCTCACTCGCCACTCATCACTCTCCTTGCTCAGCTACACTAGGTCTTCCTGCACCGCTGACAGATCCTCCCGACAATAGCGAAGGCGGCCGTAGAAGTCCTCTCTTTGTAGGACGCATTCCTGGGTCACCCGCTCTAGTTCCCTTCGCACCGCGAGTAGCTCCTCCCGGTAGGCTAGTCAAGAAATAGGTCGTAAGCCACACATGAGTTGGCTGGTCGAGCCTTGCATGGGTAACCTGGGACCAGCACGTGGCTCAAGTGGTCGGAATAACACATCTTGATGGTTTCTCGGCGTACTCGCTCTCTTGACCATAAGCCCCAGCTCACGTTCGGCCGCCGCCTCCAAAATACGTCAGTTGGTGGGATCGTTGGGAGGATTGATCGGGGGCTCGGCAAGAGCTCGGGGGCTCGTCGGCGTAGGTGGGGGCTCAGTACGGACAGATGGTTCGGACACTCTAGGAACTCTACAACCACAACAACACAAACTCATCAGAGAACACAAATGGGAGGCTTCATTCGAATATATTACAAGATAAAAGTTACAATCAAGTTTTTACTCCTCGGTGGCCGCCACCTGGATGACAGAAGTCACGTGGTCCACCGCTCCTTGACACTCCCATTGCAACCTATCCTCAGCTTTGGGCCTGATGATCACGACTCCCTCCTGGATAAGGTCCAGGTTGAAATGGGAGTCGCGACTGTGGTAGCACCAAAAAATGTTCTCCACAGTCGACCTGACTGCCTGTGCCATGTCCTTGACACCCCTCATCACCAGGGTGGCTGGGAGCTCAGAAAATTTTTCTGCCAGGACCCTGATGGCGTAGGCCCAGGCCCGGGCTATGCGGTTGTCCTTCGGCTCGATGGCTCCTAGCCTGAGGCTCCTCTGGGGATCCGCCAGTGCCTTGAAGGCGTCCTGGAGAATGCGGAGGGCGGTGCGTTCATCCTCCTTGAGCTAGGAGTGCTCAGCGAAAAGCGTGGAGTGTTCGATGGAAAGCACAACCTTCTCCCGTTGGAGCTTGCCACACCTTTGCTGCAGTAGGCCCCCAGCCTCCCTTTCTTGGGCCAACTGCTTTTTCAGCTCAGCACACCTACTGGCCACTGCTTCCTTCTATTCTACCAGCCTGCGAATAGATGCAGGGAGGCGGCTAACCAGAGCAAGCAAGTCGGGGGCCACCATGTACTCCTCGACCAATAACACGGGGACTGGAACCACCGTCGACATTCCAAAGGGCATAGCCAGGGCTAACGGAGGCACTGGGACATCCTGCGGTGGCGCCGTTGGAGGGGTCGTGACGGGAGCCACAGGGGCTACCACAGGCCTACGACAAACAACAAAGTTACTGAATCAGGAAGGAACGGAAATCCAAAGCATCTATACTTACCCAAAAGAAACTTACCGTGGCGGCGAGGAGCTAGGCACAACTCTAGTCCTCACAAAACCGCCAGACCGACTGACCGGGGAAGACAACCCCACTAGGGTTCCGTCAGTACTCGGGGTTCCGTGAGCACGTTTGGACGCCTCTGCGGTAGACGAGTCCTCCGTCGGCCTCTTCTGCGCAGACTCTTGGCCCACGACGGTCTGGTCGTGAGGTCTCTAGTTGGACCAAGCCAGGTCGAGGCAGGCCTGGCCTGTTCAAGTCTGGTCGCGGGGTGCTGGGTCTTGGTGGGTCAGGTCAGGGCGCTGCGGGTCAGCCTCCCGCTGATCGGCACCGTTCGTAGAGCTACTACCTGCAATTGCCGCTAGACCCCGAGTAGACGGGTTGCATTCTCGACCTAACGGGTTGGGGTCACGACTAGGTCAGTGGGCGTCTAGGGCAGCTATAGGCGACAGCAAGGGCTAGCAGCCCTCACGTTCAATCTCCTGGAAGGCCCCCTTGACCTCGTTGACTATTGGCCGTAGGACATCTACCTCAGGGAGATGCTAGAAATAATTCGAGCCATGAGACCTTGACCTAGGAAAAGGCTCAAGCGGGAAATTTTGGAAAAAATGCTAAACATACCAGTCTCATCCAAGCCCTCTCTGGTAGGGGGAGCTCACACAGGGGGACACACGGAGGGCCACCCTTCCTAGCGGCCGCCGTCATCAGTGACCTGGCCCGCAGGTCGATGACCTCGTCGATAAGATCTAATCAAAGGGAATAAGACACCGCTCGACCAATAGACAATGATAGAAGGGAGGCTGTGGTGTTACCTACGGAGCTCTCCCGGGTGTCATCATCACTCATGGTATACAGATATGTTGGGTGGGCTCTCCGCCAAAGGGGACACAGCTAGCACTTGATGAAGTCGCGTACAATGTTCGACCCCGACAGGCCAGCTTCTGCAAGCATCTTGACCTGGTCGGCAAGGAGCAGCAGTTTGGCGATCAGCTTGGGGGAGCTCCCCCAACTCTCTGCAAAACGTGCCGACGCCTCTGGCACGCGGAGGTTGTCCAGGGAGTCGTCGGTCGTGTTGTAGAACCATTCGTCCCTCCAGCCTGACCACGAAAATTTGAGGTTCATCTCTAGATGAGAGCTTGCGACACCATCACAAAGACTAGAGCCGCAGCTCCCAGTGGCCAGCATGGGCTACGCCCAGACCGTGTAGAAAAACTGGAAGAGATTAAGGCATGGCTCAATCCCTATGATGTTTTGACACATGTGAGTAAAGATGCTCAACATGATGATGGAGTTGGGGTTGAGGTGGAGGTGGCAGATGTCGTAGAAGGAGATGACGGTGACGCAGAACTCAGAGAATGAGGGTACAAGACCCGCTAGCAGGGAGCAGGGACATCCCCCCAGGGTGATATCCTGAAGACAGGTGGCACGGAAGCAGGCAATTCTCGTACATCTGCTTCAGCTTCGCGGTGGTGCACTTTGACTTGGGGAAGTCAGGCTCCTTTCTGGTGCGCTGCGCCATAGGAGCTCAACGGTGGTTTTCGTAGGAAAGACGAGATGTGGTTGGAGGCGATGGGCTATGGCACAGAAGCTTGGAGTGCGAAGGGGTTTCCGGGGTTTCTGCCTTTCGATTTATAAGATTGGCTCGGTCCCGTCGCCTTGGAAACCAACGACCGTCAAGGTTTCTCTCTCCCATGATCTCTCTCTCTCTCTCTCTCTCTCTCTCTCTCTGACGGTTAACCTCCCCTCGGGATGCAGTTTCCCAAGCCAGACACAATGGTGGGCCATGTCGCCGACCACTCCCTGGGCAAAGCTCTTGTCCACCCAGGGCCCGAGTGGTACGACTAGGCGCGACCTCAACATGATGAAAAACAGCTCAGATCATCACATCAGCGAGAGAGCTTGGGGGCTAATGTCGATGTAAAGAATATGGGATCCCCCACCAGGATGGCCTGCAACGGTCAGCTTTGGGCAGTACCCGCTTTTGTTCTTTGACCCATGACCCCCGCGCGACCAGTCGACGCCAGCGCGACCATGATCAGGGCCTCCACAGGGTTCCCCGCGACCAGTCCTTACTGGTCGCGGGGCAGGTACTCGTCTAGGCCAGTCAAACCTCATTTAATGCCGCTACTCAGGCCGTTTTCCTTCCCCAGGCAGTCTACTCCGGCTTAGGCAGCATGGTCAGTGCAGAGTTACCTTATCCCGTCCCACAGACATTTATTGTTGTGGGACGGGTGTGCAGATGTGAGAGGGTGTGCAACAAGCGCGCGCGGGAAGCCTATGACAGGACAGGGCAGGCCGGGCGCTTTGGGCGCAACAAACGGGGATGCAACCAATGGACGGGACGGCCACCACAGGATCCTAGGGCAGGCACAACGAATGTAGACTTGTAATGATTGCTTATATAGTTTCTCTAGGAAAGGCATATATCTTCTTGTTGGGCCCATTTGTAAGACTTCTCCCCATAAAATATAAAGGGGGATATCTTCTATAAAGAAGGAGGATAAAGAAGAATACATAGGATGTATGGCTATTAGCTCATGAGGGGCCTAAACTTGGATAACTCTGATGTTCTTGAGCAACAAACATACACACATTTCATAGGCACACCAAGAATGCCGATCACGCACCCACTGTTCAGCATACCCCGAAATCATTATCAGAGATTTACCCTCGACACAAACCTTACCTACTCTACTCTAAATTTCATATCCTTATTCTACTAAATTATCTACTCTACTTGATATTTCTCTAACTATTTTCCTACTATTTTTTTAAGTATTTCTAACACTAAATTATCTAAATATTCAAACTTTTCTAAATATTCTACATTGCCGTTCCTCAAACTATTCTAACTTAAATTTTCAAACTATACTAAATTTTCTACCTAACCATACTAATTTTTCTAGCTATTGCAAATTTTTGAACTAGATCTACCATGTTCTAAATTTCCTATCCTAACTTTTCTAATTTTTCTACTCTTATCTAGATTTTTCGTACTATATTCTAAATATTGTATACTAATTTTTCCTACTCTATTATTACTATTTACTATTGTTTCTTATAAAAAATGCAAGATCATCACCACTGCCATCAGGCTGCTCCCCGCCAGTTGAGGCCACCGTGCGTCGCCGGCCGTTGAAGCCTGGGCATCTCGCCACCTCGCTCCCACTTGTCTTTGCCTCGCTCTCGCACACAATCGCCGTCACTCTCGCCCATCGCCGCTGCTCTCTGCTCGACCACGCATGTGGATGACGAGGAAAATAAGAGAAATCGATGGCCAGGCTGATATTTAAGGCCTGTCGGCATATGCAATACCGACAGACCTAATGTGACACCTGTTGGCATTGTGCATGCCGACATGTCATGATACGTCACCTATTGGCACACGGAATGCCGACAGGCCTGTACGCTGCACAAACATCCTCCATGACACACCCATTTAGCTGGGCCCACAATCTGTCGGTATTTCATATACCGACAGATCCTCAGGCCCAGTGTTACGTAGGTTGTCAGCATGCGGAATACCGATAGGTACCTATTTTTATAATTTTTTGAACTTAACTATTATTTTATAATTTTTCAATAAAATAAAATTATTAAAAAAATCGATGGAAGCTGGCTTTCAAGGAAGAATTTGCCCTGCTCTCGCTTGGGGCAAAGCCATCAGCAAAGGTGCTTTTAGATGAGTGGATGAGGTAACTTGTACAATGACTCTTAGGGTCTTTCTTTGGGCCTACAACCTTTGTACATCATGTACATAACTTTTTTTTTACCTATGATAATATAAAAAAGTCAGTAGGAGCTCCCTGCTGTTCCCGTAAAAAAATTTTTTAGGCAGATGAAGTTTTTTCTCTTTTTAATAATGGAATAAGAGCTAACATATCTCAACTTCTACATCCGTAGATTTACGCAACCGATTAGAAAATAAAATACTTTTCCTGCTAATAAAAAAGAGAAAAAAAATGGAAACGGAATTCCTTTCCATCGAATCCAACTGGTCAGAATACAACCATTGAATCCAAGCATTGCAGCATCACCTAACCAACAATCAGGTCCTCTTCTCGGCTTTGCTCCCTCCATCTTTTGTGCTGGACTTCACTATTCATCTCTTCATGGTTTCATTTACTAGGCGATTAACCGGAAATCCCGATTCACAGTGAGTATTAGTAAAAAATTGAGCCGGTAAAAAATAAGGTCAAATTGATTTTCGTTTGCATTTTGTTCAATTTCAGAAACTTCGAACAAATTTTGGTCTCTTTGGCATGTTGCAAGTTGCCAATTTTAAACTTTGCTTAAAAGTTTCATTTGAGAATTTCGAAATTTCCTATCACCGGATTTACGGCTATCTCCGGTAAAATTTAATTTACCAATAATCTAAATTTCCTCTAGGTTTTTTTTGAGAGATAAATTTCCTCTAGGTTGGATCATTGTTTACGTGACGCAAGCACATTGTGAGTGGGTGATTGTTAATGGCCTAGGGCGGTTTGTGGTGGGCAAAGCAAGTGCTGCAGCGATCAGGGAGGGCTATTTTTGTTTGACACCCAATTTTCCTGATGAAAAGTGGGTTCAGGGGCCACATGTCGATGACACAATGAGTGTCAAATCCTGAATCGGCAAATGAATTGAGTGTCAGATTCTCAATTGGCGCTGGTCAAAGCAAGGTTATGAGTGGCCATGGTTGGCACCTTTGTAACCTCTAGTGCCTCAGCCGTTGGGAGCTCCTCAATGGTTTCTTGTGAAATGTAATCCTTTTGTTCTTTTAATCTTTTTGCTCTTATTTTTTCCTTTACTTTTTTTTGGGAAAAAATGATCCAAGTAGATAACACTTTCGTGAAACTTGTTTGAAACTTTCTTATGCCCCCCTGGATTTCCTATCTTTTTTGGGACTCCCAGAAAAAAGAAGTTAGTTCCATATTTGAATCATGGTTGAAACTCTGCGTAGCCCCCCCCCCCCTCCTTTTTTTTTAAAACTTGTCGATAATTTATGAACCGCCGATTTAACAAACTTGTTAAAGAGGTAATGAATGCTTTGGTTAGACGAATCACAAGATAACACACGAGGGTTTTTATACAGGTTCGGGCCTACTTGTGAATAATGACCCTACATCCTGTTTATCTTGTCTTGATCTGAACTTGTTACAAGGGGCATGTAGCTAGTCTAGATAGATTTAAACCTAGTCGGTGACTTTCTTACTCGGCTTTGGGTAAACATTCCTATTTACGGGATGCTTTAGGTACCAACGGGTAGTTTCTTTTCATCCAGGGATCACCTTCCTAGAGATAGAGATATGCCCTGAGAATTACGGGAAGCCCTGGGTGGGTAAATATGGTAACTATCATGTATTCATCGTCAAGCCCCCTATTAGTACGTGAAATAAGATTTCGACAGATCAAGTATATGACCAGCAAAGATAAGCTTTTTTGTCCGATCATGTCATCGAGTAAGACTTGGGTCCCTGATTAGGCTAAAACATCTAACCGGGTTCTCCGGATTCTCAGATCACCTACTCGGGATTTGCAACGCCTCTGAGTTCTCAAGAGAGTCCTCGAGAAGGTGTTTCATCCGGGTAGATTTTCTAATTGGCCCATAAATATCATCTCGTTCTTGCAAAGGTACGAGGGAGATAAGACTCATCGCTGGCTAGGCTCGGAAGTTGAACTATCATAGCGAAAATTTTGCGTAGTATTTAAGAAATTCTCTATCACGAACACATAAGAGTTGATGTACTGTCTTTTCAACTGCACCCCATGCACTAAAAAATCCAACGGACAAACTGTTGCGCCGATGACCACCTCTTTGTTTGTGTGAGCCACCTGAAAAGGCATAGCCTCGATGACAATGCATCGCTTGGGCATCCGTGGCTCATAATGTGGCCGCGCCTAGAATTAATGTTCGAGAGTGGCCTATATAAATCTCAGAGATAATCTCCTTATCCTCTAGATGCATACTAATCTAGTGATAATCAGAGTAATCATTGAGAAGGCTTAAATAGTCACAGGTAGAGGTGGACTCAACTATCTAATCTATTTATGGCAGAGAAAAAGAGTCCTTAGGGCATGCTTTGTTGAGATAAGTCGACACACATTCACCATTTGCCGTTTGATTTTTTTACCATGACGGGGTTTGCGAGCCACTTGGGGTTATCCACCTCCCAAATAAAACCTGCCTTGGTGAGCCTTTCGATTTTCTGTTTAATGGCTTCTTTTCCGGTTGGGTGCGAACCGACAGAGTTTCTGCTTGACCGACTTTGTGTCGAGTCGGATAGATAGTTTATTCTCAATCACTTCCCTGGGGATCCCGGGCATGTTTGACGGTTGCCAGGTGAACACATTGGTGTTTGCCTGGAGGAAGGTGATGAGTGTGAGTTCCTATTTGAGATCTAGGTTCTCGCCCGCCGCCTCTCCGCCCTCAAATCATATCAGCCGATCCGAACGGTCTTGGATGTCCCCGTTAGGTCTAGAGGAACTGCTTTGACTTTATCGCGGGACTTCACGACGGTCTTAGGACTCTAGTTTTTGGTCTCCTTGTCGAGTTGATGTTGCATGACCATGTCCAGACTCTGTTTGTCGCAACGTAGGCCTACTTTCAGGCAGCCCTAGATGATGACTCCCTCGGGTCCTAGGATCTTCACACACTGATAAGCATAAAGCGCGAATGCCATTAATTTGGCGAGAGTAGATCTTCCCAAGATGACATTGTATGCTATCTCGAAGATGACCACGCCGAATAGAATTTTTTTGTTTAGAAGTTATCATGCTTCTTGAAGGTAATAAGGAGAACTATCTGGCCGATGGGGGTGGTCAAAGATCTGGACACTATACCATTGAAGGCTTGAGTAATCGGCTTAATAGCAGATCAAAAATCTGCATTCCTTCAAGTGCATTAGTGAAGAGGATGTTAAGGGAACTCCCTCCATTGATAAGAACTCGGGTAACCCTGTAGTTATCTATTGTAGGCTCGACCACTATCGAGAAGCGACCTAGCCGTATGAAGTTATCAGAGCAATCTTCTTAGCTGACGGAGATTTCAATGTTTGACCACACTTAATGGCTTGACGGTAGCTAAGATTTATCGATACACCATCTTGTACTGCCTTTTGGACTCGTAGGATGCAGAATCATCGAACATGTGATCGATTGTCCTCTCATCTGGCTGAAAAGACATCATATTTGTGTCGTCCACACTGTCACTGGAGCTAGAATCCCTACTCTGGGCCGCGGCCTGGGTCTTCTTTCCTTTGGCCGCTTTCTCAACCTCCGCTTTGAACATCTTCATACAGAGGCGATACTCGTGGAGGTTGTGGTTATCGGTCTGGTGGAGGTCATATCAAGGCTTACCGTCGCATTCGCTAGAGTTTGGTGTAGAGTTCTTGCCTCGAGAGGAACTAGGATGCTTATCGGGATGGGTGTCAGATAGACCTACAAAAACTTACTTATAATTATTTTTCTCACCCTTACCTCCCTTGACGTTCTTTTTGCGCTTTGCCTTTGCCTTGTCGCCCTCGAGCCAGGGTCGAGGGCGCTTGATGCTCTGAGTCTTCTCCTTGACGAAGAGAAGCGCGTCTTCAGCCTTAGCGGACCCATTGATGATCTTCATGAGCTCCTTGACCATCTTAGGCTCATGAATGGCGATATCTTCAACTTATCTCCAGCTCCTGACTCCTTGGGTGAATGCTTGTATGACGTCGTAGTCACTGACCTTGGGGATGTTATTCTGGATATTGCTGAAGTGGCATATGAACTCACACAAAGTTTTGTTTTCCGTCTGCTCGCAATAGTAGAAGTCATTTTTTGTGCCGAGGTGAATGTATGCACCCTAGAAATTGGCTTAGAATACATCACAAAGCTATTCCCATGAGTAGATTGTTCCCGGTGTTATGTTGGTCAATCATGTCTTGGCTGCCCATTCAAGGACGGTAGAGAGGTAATTTGCTATTACTTTCTTGTCCCCACCAGTTGCTTGGATGGCCATTGTATAGATCTGGAGAAACTCAACGGGGTTTGTATTTCCATTGTATTTATCAATTGTCACGAGGCGGAACCTTACCGGCTAGCTTACCTTCCGCGGATCTGGAGAGAAGGCCAGGAATTCGTTGATGGCGCATTGCTTGGTTCTAGCAGCCTCATGAGTTTTTTTCCCTATGAAGATCGATCCTAATTTGATCGATGTTGGGATGTCCCTCGATAAGATTGCCTAGGGGTAGATGAAGCCCTTTCAGAAGCCCTCGGGCGCCTTCGCCGGTCGTCGATGACCTCGCGTAAGCCACTGATCGGATAACTTTTGATTGGTGAGGCTCGACGGTAGTTATTTGCTCGATTGTCATCCCGAGAAGCTTTATTCCAGGGGTTATGCCTCTCCAAGTCTGATACGTCTCACAACGGTGGATTGAATGGTCTGCCCCGATTAGCACTGTTTTTAGCCAGGGCTAGATGAGAGTTCTTGGCCTGTATGATGACCTCCTTCGTCAAGTTGATCGTCGAGTTTATCCAATCCTTACCTGCTGGGTAGTCAGATCTATGATTGGAGACCACATGAGAGCCTCTTGTAGAAGAAGGATCCTCTTAGCGGTTGCAAATTTAAAGCGTTCAGCCCCCTGTTGATGGTCAGGAGATAGAAAGACCTTTGCTCCATTAAGGATCTGGGAAAGTGTTCTCATCTAGTGCTGACCATCGCTCGCACCCGGAGCTGAAGGACACTGTCCGCTTGTAGGATAGTCATCATGATTACCCAGATCGTCACCCTATCTCAGATGGTGAAAACTTCTCAGGGATACTCCGCTGGAGGAAGTGTCCAGATCTATCAGGGATGTTTCATCGGATTGCTGCAGGTTGGTGTCTTGACAATCCATATTTTCAGAAGCTGTGGGGATTGATCCTGACTTGTTGTGAATCAGACATTCACAGTTGTCTTAGAAGCTGAGTGGTACGCACTCGATGCAGTAATGTTTGGAGTATTGATCCATAAATCAACTTACCTCATCACTTGAATCATTGCCGGAAAGTTCATCATTAAAATTCACCCGATCGATCACCGGCTCGCTAGGAAGATGGGTGAAGTTGTCGTAGGACACCTTATCTAGAAAACTAGTTCTCGGCGAAGGCTTGGGTGACTCTGATTGCATGTTTTGTGTAGATTCTTCAACATCTATTGTCATGATATCCGCAAACGACGCCAACTGTCAATGATTTGTGAATTGCCTATCCAACAGACTTGTTGAAGAGGTAGGAGATGCTTTGAGTAGATGAATCACAGGAGAACACACATGGGTTTTATACAGGTCTAGGCCTCCTTGAGAATAATGATCCTATGTCATGTTTGTCTTGTATTGATCTGAGCCTACTATAAAGGGGTATGTGACGATCCTAGATGGATCTAAATCTAGTTGGCGACTTTTTTACTTGACTTCAGGTGTCTTCTAGTTTGTCAAAAGGTTTGAACAATTTCTTTGACTTCTATTGGCTCCTGTTTGACTTGTTCTCCATAGGACCCCTGGCTCCGTATATATATGGGCGTGTTATACATCCTCTGGAGTCCTCTTCCCGTTCTTAAAGTTAAACATTCCTATTTACGAGATGCCTTATGTACCATCTATGAATATATATATTTTTTTCATCTAAGGATTCTCTTACTGAAGATCGAGATATGTCTTGAGAATTATGAGAAATTTTAAAGTGTCCGGATATGTTAACTATCCTGTATTCATCGTTGAAACTCATATCGCACCATAATTTACATGTACTGACATTTGCTTTGAAACTTTTCTAAAATTGAACTCTCATCGGAACTTCTGAATGCTTGGAACTCTCAGTGACCATTGGCGCGCGTCATCCCTTCACACACGAAGCAGCCCCATTCTGTCCTCTCATGAATGTTGAAGCAAGTAAGATGAAAAAAATGAGGGGTATTGAGTGATATTTGCCAAATTGCGTCTAACTATATATGCTCCATCAATTGTAGCGTTCTAAAAAATGATGAGCGCTAGATGGGCGTGTAATGCAGCTAGGCAACAGTTGGCCTCTACGCGGAAGAGTGGGCGCCTACAGAGTGCGTGCGGCCAACCATTGCTATCGCCATTTGGACGTAAACATCCTTTTTATTAAACACCAATATAATTTATAAATATATATAATTATATCACCACACGTACGTACTTATATAATATCTACTAAAGACTAGAGATACACAATTTAAAAATTAACAAAATTATCACAAATAACCTACTATCGATAAGTACATTCATATAATATGCATGGTCTAACATTCACCGGGTATGTTCAGCTGCACATTCGGTAAGATATCAGTAACATATCCAGTAAGATATCAGTAACATATCCAGTACATTGGATCCTACCTCCGATACTGACAACTTGGTGCCATGGTCAAAATTAGTTACTACTCCTAGCACGCATGCTAGCCTCTTTTCTCTCCCATACTTATTCCTGCATGCATGCACGCACATTCATCTCTCTCTAGCATGCAAGACATTAACTAGAACGCATGCATGCATGCATGCCTCTTTTATCTCTCATGCTCTCTAGCGAGCGCACATGTAACGCCTCTTTTCTGGAGTATCTCTCACTCTCTCTGTTGTGTAGAGAAATACAGTAATTGGCACGAAATTCCTCAGAGAACCGAGGCCGCAAGACCACCGCTCCCATCCCTCCCCAGCTTTTGTAGGCCTCCACCGCCTTCCGCGCCCCGCCGCACCTGCGCCTCTCTCCCTTCTCCCTCCCGTTGGCGTCCTCGCCCGGCCGCCTCTACCCCCCCGGACGCAGCCGCCGTGGAGCGCAGATCCACCCCGACGTACTCGTCCTGCTTTCTTCTCTTATTGGTAAGGAAGCTCGGATGGAAATGCTCGTTTCGTTCCTGCAATTACATTTTCTTTTCTTTGCTGCGGGAGCCCTCAATTCCAAGGTCTTTATTTCTCTCCGACCCGTCCACCATGCTGCAGATTTGTTTTATTCCTAGTGGTTTACATTTTAATTTCCAGAAATTTTGGGTTTCAGTTCACGGTATTTCCGCACCTCATTAGAGCCATCATATATAATTGATTCGTAAGGTGATCCGGCGAATGTATTTTCCCCACAAAAATGAAAACCAGGATTACAAAAAGAGAGGATGAAGGTACTAGTATAAAAATGTGGCCACTCCCAACTCCGAAACTTCAATCTGCGCGACGCACATTTGCATGTAATAAATTGGTTGTGTAACTAGCTTTAATTGTTCTTGTATAAACTGACTCTTGGGGAGAATGTTATTTGGAAAGGAGAGCTTAGAAAGGATAGACGGCTTGTGTGCATGGAAATTCTTTTTAACATGCATTTCGTTGATTTAGTATTTTAAAATAATCCTAATATCTTGTTTTGTTTGTAAATAAAATCCCAATAGCAATTCGGAGCGCACGGCTACTGGTCATGGCACATCGAGTACTATGATTTTAAACAAATAGCCAAGAACAAATGACCATATGATGCTTATTGGAGGACTGTGTAACTTTGTAAGGACGAATTTGAAAAATATCATCACAAAGATCACTCAAGTTAGAAAATACCCTCAGTATCTCTATGACAACCGATGGTATTTTCTAATATAGATATCTTTGCAATGGTACCTACTTAATTTTTCCATTTTGTAAATATCCTTACGTGCTCACAGTTTAAATGGGTTCGGTCTAAAACAGAAAATTGGATATATAAACCGAAGTGTACAAATAAACATACAACTGTTGAAGATTGGGTTGGAAAATGGAATACAAGTGCGTTACTATTCTGGAAAACTGCATGGTCGCAGTGGGTGCAAAGCAGTAATTGCATAAAGAGTGTGATGGTTTAGCAGTTTGCTCATGCGCACGTGCAAAATCTGAGATCCACCATCACAAAAGAATTGTTTCTTGTTATGTTTTTTAAGTCTTGTCAGACGCTAACATAGATTCCTTACATATGGCAGAACGTGGGAAAGCGTACGATGGAATGGCAAAAGGTTTTAAAGGAAATGTCACCATTGAGGGCTGCAGGCCGATTCTTCCGACACCATCCTTTGGTTCTCTGCTTACTGCTTTTTCTAGTTATATTGTACAAGTACTTCTTCGGCTGGTTTGCCCTCCTTGTGACCACATCACCCATCTTCCTAATCGCCGGCGTCTTTCTTGGAATCATCCTAGCTTACGGTGAACCGAACACTCCCGAAAAAGATCATGTCTACAAAAAGATTGAGAATGCTCACTGTCGGAATATCCATGGTAGTGGCAAATCAGTTGGGGGTGTATCTCTTCTGAGAATTCTGTCTAGCGAAGAGAGAGTGGCCAAGCACAACAACAGCGAGAAGAAAATTAGGAAGATATCTCACGGCGCAGGTTCTTCTTCTGGACCAGGATCTAGTGAATCAGGTGGTTCAGATACTGATACCGTTCCAATTCTCCACGCATTTCATCATCTTAGGTCGGCCAGTAATTCATCACAATCCTCTCAAGATGGGAACTCCAATGATAGCAGCATCGAGGATGGAACTGAGAACCAAGAGGGAAATGACGGAAGCAAACGTGAGGGGAAAGAAGATGTTAAAGTTGTGGCATGGACTGCTGATGATCAGAAGAACATACTGAAAATAGGGTGCTTGGAAATTGAGCGGAACCAAAGGTTGGAGAGCTTAATTGCTAGGCGTCGGGTAAGAAAATACACAGACAGGAACTTGATAGACTTTGGTAGCAGTGATTCTTTACCCACTGTTGAGGAGCTATCAAAGTTCAATGTTCAAATTCCTGCTGTTTTTGCGCCTCGGAAAAATCCTTTTGATCTTCCTTACAATGAAGATAACTTCCCAGAGTCTGCTCCATCTGCACTATTGGAAATGGGAAACCCATTCGATCTACCACACGAGAAAGCAAATGAGAGTAGATCGGCTGGAGGAGCCAACTCAAGCCATGTGGAACCTATTCTTGGCGCCCCTAAACCAGAAAGGAGTGCACTGTTTAGGAGGCATGAAAGCTTCACAGCAGGAGCACCATTCCTCAGCGACTTTTGGCAAGATACACGGCCTTCCCGGTTGAGACCTTACTTCGTTACGGAAAAAATGGCCAATGAGGAGATCACCTCTTCAAGTCTTGAGGGAGAAACTAGTGAAAAGAGCAACTCCAAGGCGAGTTCTGTCCAAGACTCGGATAGTACTTCTTCAGTTACTGATCAAGAAAGCCAGAAGGATGTTTTGGAGAACTGCTCAAACCAAGGACAGCGATCTCTATCCAGTCAAACAGAGGAACAGGCGCATATAGCTCACCATGTAAGAGAGATCTCTCTTGCACTTGACATGGAGCCGCCTGTACTAATTAGCGACTCCTCTGACGATGACATATCACTGTCTGGCGAACATATAAATGACTGGGAAGAAGCACAAGAGAGTGAAAGTTTTAGTTTTTCACAGAATACATTGTTGGGAGGTCCTAGTGTTATGCAACGCCATCAAGAAATAGATATGACAAGAAACGGATTGCATCAGATGTCCCCATATTCAAATGATCCTGAGTTGACATCGTCATCAACCGAAGCCACTGATGATCCTTTTGAAGTGAATGACATTGAACTACCAGGTAATCCCAGAGAATAATATCTCCTTTTGTCAGCTAGAGATTCGTATAATGAATCCCACATCTTACGAGTTCTTTCATATTTTCTAGCCAAGGAAGTGGTGGTCACTGATGATACCCACATTTCTGATCCTGTTTATGATTCAAGTCCTTCAGGAAGTGAGAAGCCTGCATCTATTGGTTTAGTAATCGATGAAGCTGTATTGCAAAATGGTAACTAAAGACTGCAAGGAGTTGATCAGTTTTAATTATGACATAACATTTTCATTCTTTTTCCTGAAGTACAGAACTAGGTGCAGGTCATGCTCATACTTTTGATGCTGAAGCAAGCGTTGAAGAAGAGGGTTCACCATCAAGAATGGAGGCTTCTTCCACTGAGGTAGCTGCACCTAGTTTGCATCCTGTGGAGCAAAGAGAACTTGGAGAAAAAGAAACTTCTGAGATCAGGGAGCATGCGACTTTTGGTCATTATGAAGCCCAGGAAGGTTCTGTCAGTCATGCTGACCCTTCATCATCAGATATAAATACTCAGCTGAGTACTGGGAGTCCAACCAATGGTAAATCTTATTAGATCTAAAATTTATGAGCTTTTCAGCCGTATCTTATAATCATAGATCCGTATATTGATTTCTTAGCACTATTGTTGTTTCATGAGCTTTTTGAAAGTTGTTACAAAAATCTGGGATACAAAATTTATATAGGTACAATTTTCATTGACCAATGATTCACAAGTTGACAAACTGTTTTTTGTTAGTTCCGATTTTAGCATATTTAGTTTGACATTTTAATCTTTTCTGTCGTATACCAAACCTGAGCACGCATCTTCGACTTATACACAGCATGCACCGCAGCTCCCACCAGACGATTGTGGGTTATAGAACTCCTAAGTTGATTAGGCCATTGAAAGAAAAAGGATTGTCGATACTTTTAGACTTGTGTACATCAATTAAGGTAATTGATGTGGAAAAGGAGCATCAAAGCAAGTCCAAAATAATTAACATCATGGCTTTAAAAAGGAGGTTATCAATCGTTAGTACATCTGAAACAAAACAATAGTTTTGGAAAGTGAAAATTACGCCAAACACCATGATTGTACCTGCACCTGAAGAAATGCATTATCTGATTCTAGTACAAAACATAGCAAAACTAACATAGAAGTAAAACAACATTAGAGTTGGATAATTTATAATGCATTTATGGTTTTATAGCATAATGATCACATGAATTAGGATCCAGCTGAACTGATGTTTATGACAAGATAGCTCATAGCATGCAGTTGTTTCCTAGGATAATGGCTAGGCACATCAGGATCCAGCATGGTTCATCTTGCCATGTTAAAGTCAACATTTAAGATAAACTCCAGCAACACATTAATGAACTACCCCGAACACATGTACTTACCTTCCTCTGATTACTTGTTGGAACAGGCAACTCTGTCAGCAGTATTTTATCATCGTCCACAAATGCAGTTTTTGGTTTCTTCAAGAAATGACGGCGGCATGGAGTCTCCTAGCTTCTTCAGCAACACTTCAAGACAATGTGGTGTGAGGCAAATTCTTGCTAAGTATAATTATTGGGAGGGAAGATGTTCCTTGCAAGAGTTTTTAGTGCTTCGGGGAGGACTAGACAACAATATGTTGGATCTGTATAGTCTGGATTTACTGAAAAATTGCGACACTAGCAACTAGCATTAGTACTTTGCTGAAAAATGTCTAGATATGATTTTTTTTAGATGGAAGATTAATTCCATTAACCATCGACCCCAGCCAAATCTCTGGAAACGATAACATAGATATGATTCTTTTGGTAGATCCATTTGCATATCCCTTCTTTTTTTCATGAGATTCATTTGTGAATATCTTCAGCATTGTCAATTTTGTACCTTAAGTTTGTAGGATTGAGAGTAGCGACTAGAGGGGTGAATCGATGTCTCAACAAATTTCTTGCGAAATTGATGATCTTTTCCTATTCGATCACCCAACACACCTTTAAAAGAGAATTACAATAGAACGTAACACAAATACACATCGGTAAAACTACACCTACGTAGAAAGTGCGGAGACTCCGGAGATGGGATCGAAGAGTCCATAGATTCCGAGAAAGATCAATGATACCGATAATTAGTATGATACCAAGTTTCATAGTTGGTACGATACTTTTTAGGTTGTCCCTCCACAAACCGGTTCTTACTTAAGTCACTTAAGCAAACACTAATCCAATAACATAACCATCATCATTATCAACACTACTTTGCTCAAGGCCTAAGGTTCCATGTTACTATACCATCACCAGAATTTTCTAACTCATAGCTGCATAGTTCATTAGTAATGTTCAACTGACTACCCATCCATACCCTTGTGTAAAGCTAAGCATAAGCTACTCAACAAAACTACTACTGAGAACTAGGCGGTAAGGAATATATGTAACATGATACTATAAGTAAATATGATTCAGAATTAACAGCATACATGTTTGAAATAAAGAAAGCATTAAAAAACTAGGATCGCAATATTTAAGGGCACTTGCCTCTTCCAACTTGCTGCTTAGACTCTTTAAAGACTTAGTCTTGGAGATTCTCGAACTGCTTTTCGTTTGCTCTCGAAACACATCGAAAAAGCACACAACCAAACTAACTAAGAACAGTTTACCAATCATAGCAGGTCTCATCCCATACCAGGTCTCTAAATTATCCAACCATGGGCTTCATAATGACCAAAATTCTTTTTTTTTTTGAGTTTCATTTGTGAATATCTTCAGATTAATTCCATCGACCCCAGCCAAATCGCTGGAAATCATAACATAGATATGATTCTTTTGGTAGATCCATTTGCATATCCCTTCTTTTTTTTCGTGAGATTCATTTGCGAATATCTTCAGGATTGTCAATTTTGTACCTTAAGTTTGTAGGATCGAGAGTGGCAGCTAGAGGGGAGTGAATATGCGTCTCAATAAATTTCTTGTGAAATTGATGAACTTCTCCTATTTGATCACACAACGCATCTCTAAAAGAGAATCACAATAGAGCACAACACAAAAACGCAGTGGAAAAACTACAGCTACCCAGAATGTGCGGAGACTCTAGAGACGGGACCAAAGAGTCTGGAGATTCCAAGAAAGATCAAAAATCAAACTTGAAGATTCAACAAAAGGTAGGTCTCATGGTTGGAATCGAATACTAGGTTCCACAACAAACCAATCCATGACTCATCCCCACATATAAGTTGAATCTTGAGAAAAGATCACTATAGAATCAAGAGATGAACACCAAGTTAAGAAGATCTTCAAGATGATGGTCTAAAGGCAAGGAGATTCAAGACCCTATCACATATGCATGTGTATGTGAATTTTATACCTTTAGCATCAAGAAGAACAACCTCTCACAGTGTTAAAATTTCAGATAAAAAAAACGAAAATCAACACCAAAAACGAAAAACTTGCACACAAGGTAAGGGAACAAAGAGAGGAAAACTAGAAGGAGGAGAATTCAAGCATATATAACAAAATAAACTTTATTACTCAAAGAGGTCAGCCCTATTTTAGGTAGATTACAAGATTTTTTCCTCATAAAACTCTAACCTATTACGAGGCTAAGTCTATCATCTCCTATCCTCGAAACCTATCACTAGGCTCTCCCAAATAGTTGGTTTAAGTCCTCCCATAGCCCTACCTATCTATTTATAGGCCTAGAAAACTTACCAACTTTTTTCCAAAATACCCATCTCTTGTAGTACACTCCTACATACCATCGAGGGTATTTTGGTCTATTTTCTTCTCCATTCATCGAACGACCGTGGCGTTCTCACGACTTAGTTTCGCCTCGATGCAAGCTTCGCGATGATACCACATGGACCTCCACTCCTCCCACGGTTTTGAGGCCAAACCGCGAAACCCTAGCACGCTTCTCAAAGCGTGACTAGTCACCACTTGCTTCGCCTCAAGCAAGTGCTTTGATGTCGACGTCTGTCCTCCATCTTGCGATCTTGACCGTCGGCTAGTATCTCTCGCTCCCGATCCCTCGGGCTGCCTTGTCACTTGCACCGACATCCGCTTCGCTTAACTTTGTCAACATATCATCTTTATCAACCTTCATTCCATGCCTTACTTGACCTCCACGTGTACCATTAGGATCACCCTCGACTTTGCCTGGCCTCCTTAATCGTCCAACACCAAGTACCTCGCTTGGCCCCAATCACCTGCCGTCGACCGCCAAGTTGCATCCATCACCTGCATACCATGAAAAAAGCAAACATGTTTATCCAAATTCATTATAAATTAGTCAAAATCTAAATGCACAGTTCAAAGCTTATCGAGAAAAATCAAGAACACTTTTTACCAAATTCAAGCTCATTTTACCAAAAGTCAATAGTTTTTTACTTTCACTGGAAAATGCTTTGGTGTCCTCATTTCCTTAACACCGGACCATCCGGTGAGCATTTTACCAAAAGTCAATAGTTTTTACTTCTTTGAAAATTAGGTCCGGTGAAAGCCTCCGGTGTTCACAACCCAAGCAACGGACCATCTGGTGTTCAAAGCTCCATTTTCCTTCAAAAAATTTCTTCTCTACAGGAAATAGTCTAATGTTCACATCTTCAGAGCACCGGGTCATTTGGTGACCTTTTTACTAAAAGACACAAGTTTTTACTTCATTGTTTGGATTTTTAGTGTCTAGCACCGGACCATCCGGTGAAGCCATTCTTTTCAGTGCCGGATCATTAGGTCGAAGGTAAAAACTCTAGCTCTGAGGTAAAATCATCAAATTAACTCAAACAACCTTGTCAACCACTCATCACAAATAATCCAAGGCACATTTCAACTTGGTTTCTCAATCTCCCCCTTGATGAGTGCATTGACAACCCTCAAAGCACAAATATTTTGGTTCGAAGAAGTGAAGCACATTGAAGTGACAAAAAACTCGAGAAAGGGCAAAAACACGACACTTGGCATAGGAAAGGATTGCAAAAGGCCGAAGAGAAGCAAAGACAAGCCACAACCTCAAAAGAGCAAGAAAATCCCAAAAACTCAAAAACAAGTGCTCCCCTTGATGAATGCACATTTTCATTTTTCTTTGAGGTTTGTTGAAAATTTTCTCATCTCTCCCCTTTGAAGCATATTTATGCATATTTTCATCTTTGTGCATCATGCTCTCCCCCTTTGGCAATGCAAACATCAAGGATAAAATATTATGCAATGCATGAATATGCAATCATAATGAGCTTTCACAAGTATACCATAAAATATTTGCAAGAGCTAGAATGTCAAAGGGCTGCAAAAAAATAGACGGTGTAGCTCACAATCGCATAGAGGCTTAAAAAAAAGGTGGTGACACAAGAACATAAAGCTTTACAAGCTAAACCCGAAGAATTGGTTGACGCATTAAAGTTCACATAGTCAAATCATATTAAAAGTGACCACCACATAAGCATCCACTCATATCGAGGCAATACAAGCATTAAGAACTAGCCAGCTTCAATCTCAAACTAGGCAAACAAGAATTTATGATAGTAGGCTTTGCAAATGCTCACATATGAAACCAAGATTTAGTTAGATCAAGTGATTAAGAAATTAGCAATCAGGCACATATCTTTCATTTCATCCTCAAGTTCTCTCTTATCCAAGCAAAGTGTCGCGCGACTGAGTGCGGCAAACACCTTGAGGCTTCAAGACAACCGTATTGGATCATATTTGAGCACAAGAAACTTGAATTTTCAAGATTATTCAATCTTCCACAAATTATCAAGTTTTCACAAGATCAAGTCAAGTAGTGTCTTTACGACACAAGGAACACATGTTCCCCCAAGGTTCTGTCATGAGCTAAACATTTGATAAAGACTTAAAATATAGAGCAATGTTCCCCAATCCACTATCTTGAATAAAGAAGTCCTAAAACAAGATATCCATCAAACTAGCCTTATCACAAGCATTGACTAAACCAAAGCAATTACGAACATGGTGATCAGGAATGTAGCATTTCATAGTCTACATAATTCATAAAATTGCTAAATTTCATCTTAAGAAAAGCTAGCTTGCTTATCATGTTTCATGTCAAAGCATCAAGAAGAGCCTAAGATTAAAAGATTGCTCCCCACAACTACTCAACTTAGTCCAAATTCAAGTCTAGCACAAGAAAATACTAAAGACATACAACTCAAAGCACAATTACTATGATTATCTTACATAATAAAATGCAATGCAAATGCAGCTAAAATAAGATAGAGTATGTACAAGAACAGCTCCCCCTCACACAAGGCTATAGGAATGACACACACCAAGCTCTCCCCTGAAATAGGTAAATCTGGTAGCATCTAGAGGCTTGGAGAATATGTCGGCTAGCTGGTGTTGGGTATCAATGTAGCTCAACTCAATGTCTCCCTTCTAATTGTGGTCTCTCAGAAAGTGAAATCTCACATCTATATCTTTCATTCTGGAATACTGAACTAGGTTGTTGGCTAAGCTAATAGCACTAGTGTTGTCACATAGAAGTGGCATACTCCTGAAATCCAACACAAAATCCCTCAAGGTAGCAACCATCCACAAAATCCGCGAGCAACAGCTAGCAGCAGCTACATATTTAGCTTCAGTAGTAGACTGCACAATACTAGACTATTTGCGAGAAGATCAACACACAATAGAAGTACCCAAGAAATGACAAGTACTGGAGGTACTCTTTCTGTCAATTCTACAACCAGCAAAATCCGCATTTGAAAAACCACAAAGAGAAAGCAGAAAACCAAAACTCATACTCGAGAGTGTGCTTGAGATACCTCAGAATGCGTTTCACCGCTTAGCGGTGAGACATCCTCGGTGAAGCCTGGAAGCGAGCACACAAGCAAATGATGAAGTGGATGTTGGGTCTTGTCGCTGTCAAATACAGGAGAGTCGATCATACTCCTATACTCCTGCTAGTCCACCTCCTCACCATCTTCAGATGGATCAAGCATGGTCGAGGTAGCCATCAGTGTCTCTAAGGGCTTTGCATAACTCATATCGAACTTCTTCAGCAAGTCCTTGATGTAATTCATCTAGTGGATGAATGTACCTTACTTGCATTGCTTGATTTGCATCCCAAGGAAGAAGTTGAGCTCGCGCATCATCGACATCTCGAACTCCCTGCTCATAGTTTTTGCAAACTTAGCCACAAATGCATGAGAAGAGACACCAAAAGTGATATCATCCACATATATCTGAACAAGTAAGAAATCATTGCCATGCTAGAGAGGGAACAAAGTTTTTATCAGTTGACCCCATCACATACCCATACTCTATCAAGAAAGATCTAAGCCTATCATACCAAGCTCTAGGTGCCTTCTTAAGTCCATACAAAACCTTTATAAGCTTGTAAACTCTATGTGAGTATTTGGGGTGCTAAAATCCTAGGAGTTACCTAACATAGACCTCTTTCTGAATGAAACCATTTAGGAAAGCACTCTTAACATCCATTTGATACAACTTGAAACCTTTGGATGCCGTGAATGCAAGAATGATCCTAATGGCTTCTAGCCAAGCTACGGATGCCAAGGTTTCCAAAGTCTATCCTCTCTACCTGAGTAAAACCTTGAGCCACTAGTCTTGAAAACTCATTTTGTGCCTATGGTGCGGACATTGGGAGGTGGATCTACAAGGACTCAAACTTGGTTTCTCTCATAATTTTCTAACTCTTCATGCATGGCATTGACCCAACTCGAATAAGAAAGAGCATGCCCAACATCATGGGGCTCAAAAGAAGCAACGAATGCAGAATCAGTAAAATGAGCATGAGAAGCAGTCTTGGACCTCGTTACTCTCTCATCAAGATCTTCTATCATCATGTGTGGAGGGTGTAGCCGCTGAATGTGTTAAGGGGCCTCACGCAGTGAACTCCACCTCAACTTGTGCTGGTCTAGGCTCGAGAGCAACTGAAGTGAAAGTAGATGCTACAGGATTCTCTGTTGGAGTAGAAGAAGCAACTGCCAGCTTTGAAGTAGGTGTGGTTGAGGAAAGTAGTGGATCATTCTCGTCCTCACCGAGAGCTGGAAGGTTACCATCTATAAAGATGCTCTCACTCATCTCTTGATCACATGTACACTCAAAGATAGAACTCATACAGGGGGTTGTTTCATCAAAGGTCACATCACATGACTCCATGATGGTGCTATTGTCAAGATTAAAGACCCTGTAAGAATGACTATGAGGAGAATACCCCAAGAAAATACCATCGAAAGAACGCAACTCGAACTTATCAAGATTGCCACACTTTAGGATGAAGCACCAACACCCAAAAACTCTCAAATACGAAACCTTCAGCTTCCTCCCAAAGTGCAACTCATAAGAAGTCAAATTCAAGATCGAGCGCAAGAAAATCTGATTTGAGATGTAGCATATTGTTCTAATGGTCTCAGCCCAAAACTTTCTAGGAGTCCTATGCTCTTCGAGCATCGTCGTCCTAGCCATCTCCACTAAAGTTCTGTTCTTCCTTTTAACCACACCATTCTGTTGAGGAATGCGTGGAACAGAAAATTAGTGCTCAATGTCATACTCAAGACAGATAGCATAAAAAAGATAGTTCTTGAACTCGGTGCCATTATCACTATGAATTGCTTTCAATACACCAGTGAGTTCCTTGAACAATTTCAAAGCTACGCTCCAAAAGTGTGAGAATACTTCATCCTTGCTCACAAGAAAGAAGACCCAAGAGTAGCGAGAGAAATCATCAATAATAACAAGAATATACCACTCCCCACCCACCGAACGAACCCGAGAAAGACCAATAGTGTCCATATAGAGAAGTTCTTCCAGTCATTCAGTCATCACTAGATTGACTGGTGGGTGGGAGGTAGCAACCATCTTGCCATACTGACAAGAAGCACAAAAGAGATTCTTCTCAAACTTGTGCTTGGGCAACCCTCGGATCAAGACTAGGGTACTCAAATGAGTAAGCAAACAAAGCTCATGTTCCCTAGTTTTCTTTGCCACATCCAAAGCTCAGAAGAAGGTTGAGTTATCAAACAACAAGAAGAACCAAGAGACTCAGAAAAATCAACTCCCAAAATTCTCCCAACTCTGAAAATCTTGCAAATCAAAGTGCCAGAAGAATCAAGAACTCGAGAAGTATCGCATTTGAAACACACTTAGTGAGATACAGAGAGAAGATTGTATCCCAGATGCTCCACCAAAACCACATCCTTGAGAATGAAACTATCATTTACCCTTACCATACCTTTGGTCTTTACCTTTCCTTTCCGATCATCCCCAAAAGTGATGTACTCATTCTGCTTTATCAGGGTGAGGCTGGAGAACCATGATGCATCTCCAGTCATATGGCGCGAACAACCGGAGTCGATGAGCCACTTGTTCTCCAGGCCTCAACCTGTCACCTGCATATGAGAAGAATAGTAGGTGGATGGCTCCGTACTAGGGTTAGATAGAAATCTCTTGGGAATCCAGTACTAGGTCATCCACCCTGAAGTAGTGAAAGCAGGTGAATGTAGATCAATACTAGCACACTGGGGGCAAGAACCACGATGAGGAAAATGTGGTTCGCCAAATCGCTGTGACTTAAAGCCTCTTACATATAAACCAAAACCATATGAGTCATAGTAAAATCCACGCCGGGCAACACCTCTAGGAAGAGATTAAAAAGCGCTAGGGACTTGTGAGTGAAAGCGAGGAAAAGATATGTACACCAACAGAGAGGCGGTACATGTCCCGGGTGCTCCACTCCCACTCACGTCGCTCATCTCTCCTACGGCGAAAGCAAAACCCAACCAAGTCACACCCTCTCTGGCAGTATGTGCAGTGGTAGCGTCTCTCAGGAACTTGACTATCGGTCACTCAGGACTCTCTCACATGCTCTCTTATCTTAGGTTGTGGAGCTCTCTTTGGTTGTGATGCAGACTTCTTCTTTGTGGGTTGTAGAATGAGTTTGTTGATAGGTTGTAGTGTGGTATTGATTTTGAACTTCTCAGCTTCTAGGGTAGTAGGTGTGGTGAATACAGTCTTACTCTCCTCATTGTAAGCCACCCTCTCAAAACCCAACCCAAAAGCCAAACCCGCCTTGTTAGCACACATCTTGGTCTTGGCTAAGATCAAATTCATTTTCCCTTTGCCCTCTGAGCACTTCTCCACTAGAGAAAGGAGGTACTCATTCTCAGTCAGAAGCTTTTGAACTTGCCCTCTAACCCAGCTGAGTTTGTCCTGAAAGATAGTGTAGGTGAAAATTTTTGGCTGCACATCCTTAGAACTCCCAACACTATCCAATCTGAACTTTAGCTCTTTCAGGAGCTTGTCTTTTAGTTCAACATCCTTTGCAAGTAAAGGGCAATTTTTACAAGCACATAAGAGAGTAGACCTATATTCCTCCTCAAGGAGCTTCTTCTCAGCACTCTTACGTTGACTGGTGACTTGAGCATGTACATTATGAAGCTCGGCAAGTTCAACCATGACAATCAGGCAACTCTCACACTCCTCAACATCGGGCCTAGACCTAATCAATGCAAGTTCACTAGAGACAAACTCATACTTAGGCTTAAGATCCTTCAACTAACGTATAGCTTTCTTAAGTAACCTATCATGTCTAATGAGAGCATCATTCAAGGTATCGACTTGAATGAAAAGCTGGTCGTAGAAAGGCAATACCTCAGAGGGATCCAACTCGGGGTCGCTGTCGTCGTTGTTACCGTCCGGTATGAAGCAGAGGCCAGTGAGGTCCTTAGCTTTCTTCTTGTTCTTTGCTTGCGGTTCATCCTCCTCTGAGCTCACCTCCTCGCTAGAAGAGATATCGATGTCGCTGAGAGCCACCAAACACCCTAGAAGCCACCTTGGCTGCCTTCTTGACCATCTTGTCGCGGTTCTTCTTAAAGAAGGGTTTCTTATTCTTCTTCTTGTGCTTGTTGTGGTCGTGGTCGCCGTCCTCCCTCTTCTTGAGCTTGTGGCAGTCCGCCTTGAAGTGGGTAGTGTCACCACACTCAAAGTAGGCACAAGAACCACCCCTCCTCCAGTCTTGACGGTTGTTGTAGAAACAGGTGAACTTCTTCATAATCAGCGTAATGTCCTCATCATCCAACGAGTCCACCTGTTCCTCTGTGACAGAAACCAAGGAATACAAATCAAATCCACTCGATGAAGTGTTAGCACAAGAAAAGTCAGCTATAGACTGATTGCCACCACCAGGTTTGGAAACCAACGTCATGTTCTGAGACAGGGGGTGTTTGAGACCGATTCGAGCTACCTTGGCTATCTCAGTGGACTTGAGTTTGCTGAAGAGGTCATCACAAGTTAAGGTGTTGTAACTTGGAGACTCTTTAATGCTCGAGTTCTTCACTTTCCATATGCTACGATCAAGAGCATAGAGAAGTTTGATTCCTCTCTTGTGGTCAGAATAGGGAAAAACACCAGTTAACCGAAGATTGCTAACAATCCCATCAAAGCGAGCAAACATTGCATCCAAAGATTCTCCAGGGTCTTGCACATATATTTGGTATTCTTGGTTATATGTGTTTTGACGTCTGGCCTTAATCTGATTAGTGCCTTCATGAAAGACACTCAGAGTATTTCAGATCTCCCGGGCAGTACGGACGTGCTGGACCCTGTCAAACTCATTTCGACTCAGGCTAGTGAACAAAATATTTCTGGCCTTATTGTTGCCTCATACTGTTGTATTTGAACCTTAGTCATGCGAGCAGCAGTGATCTCGTAGTTGGAATCAACTACTTCCCATATTGCACTTCCTTGACTTAGAAGATAAACCTCTATGCGCACCTTCCAGTATGAAAAATCACGGTCATCAAATAGCGGAATATTCCCACTTCTCTTCATGTCGCCTATGAATCACAAAGTTGGTTAAGGTCAGCAAGTGATAAAACTGGCTTTGATACCAATTGTAGGATCGAGAGTGACGACTAGAGGGGGGGGGGAGTGAATAGGCGCCTCAACAAATTTCTTGCGAATTTAATGGTCTTCTCCTATTCGATCACCCAATGCACCTCTGAAAGAGAATCATAACAGAACACAACACAAATACGCGGAGACTCCGGAGATGGGACCGGAGAGTTCGGAGAATTCTAGAAAGATCAAAAACCAAAGTTGAAGGTTCAATAAAAGGTGGATCTTATAGTTGGAATCGAACACTAGATTTCACAGCAAACCAATCTATTACTCATCCCTACATATAGGTTGAATCTTTAGAAAAGATCACTCTAGGATCAAGAGATGAACACCAGGTGAAGAAGATCTCCAACATGATGGTCTAAAGACAAGGGGATTCAAGAACCTATCACGTATGCATGTGTATGTGAATTTTATACCTTTAGCATCAAGAAGAACAACCACACAAGGTGTTAAAATTTCAGCTTAGAAAGAAAAATAAAAATCAACACCAAAAAGGAAAAACTTACACATAAGGCAAGTGAACCAAGAGAGGGAAACTAGAAGGAGAGGAATTCAAGCATATGTAATAAAATAAACTTCATTGCTCAAAGAGGTTAGCCTTATTTTAGGCAGATTACAAGATTTTTCTCTCACAAAACTCTAACCTATTACAAGGCTAAGCTTATCCTCTCCTCTCCTCAAAACCTATCACTATGCTCTCCCAAATGGCTAGTTCAAGTCCTCCTGTAGCCATACCCCTCTATTTATAGGTCTAGAAAATTTAAACCCTAAGTTTCCTAATTTTTTCACAAAATACTCATCTCTCGTAGTACACACCTATCTACCACCGAGGGCATTTCGGTCCATTTTCTTGTCCATTCATCGGATGACCGCGGTGTTCTCATGACTTAGCTTCGCCTTGACGCAAGCTCTGCGATGATGCCATGTAGATCTCCAGTCCTCCCACACTTTTGAGGCCAAACTGCGGAACCCTAGCACGCTTCTAAAAGCGAGACTAGTCACCACTTGCTTCGCCTCAAACAAGTGCTTTGATGTCGACGCGTGTCTTCCGTCTTGAGATCTTGACCGCCGGTAAGTCTCTCCCACTCCCAATCGCTCAAACCGTCTTGTCACTTGCATCAGCATCCCCTTCGCTTGACTTTGTCAACACACCGTCTTGATCAACATTCGTCCATGCCTTGCTTGACCTCCACGTGTACCACTAGGATCACCCTCGACTCCGTCCGACTTGATTGTCCGACACAAAGCACTTCGCTTGGCCCCGATCACCTGCCGTTGACCGCCAAGTTGCATTCACACCAGCACACCATGAGACAAGCAACATGTTTCTCCAAACCATTTCCAAATTCGTTATAGATTAGTCAACATCTAAATACAAAGTTCAAAGCTTATACAGAAAAATCGAGAACACTTTTTACCAAGTTCAAGCTCACTTTACCAAAAGTCAACAATTTTTTACTTTCACTGGAAAATGCTCCGGTGTTCTCATTTCCTTAACACTGGACCATCCAGTGAGTATTTTACCAAAAGTAAATAGTTTTTACTTCTCGAAAAATAATGTTACCAGACCTGTCGGGCTGTGCCGTAGCCGAGCCAACCCAACAAGCCCATTTGGACAGCACTAGTAAGGTGCACAACCCTTGGCTTGGCTAGGGTCCAGAACCTGGCCTGCCGCAGCCTGATTTTGTGCATGAAGGGTATGTTGTTTGATTGTTTTTTCTGAGCTGATGCAGGCTAAGATGGGCTAGTGATTGGTTGGCTGGTTTGGATGTTGGGCTGGCCAGGACGCTGGTTGTGTTTGTGGTTGGTAGATTGTATGAGACATGGGTGTGGTCACCCTTTTTGCTCAAGTCATGTTTGGGCTAGAAATTGGCTTAAATCATGAGTCTTTTCTTCACCTTTTTGCTTGGTCCAATTTTGGCGCAAAGATGTAACTATAAATGATAATGGGCAGATCTGATTGTTGGCAAACACATATGTGAATACCTTTGGAACCGTCAATTTGCATCTTTAGTTGTAAGTCTAGCGGGTCCAGCAACATGGAAAGTGTTCACGTGGGTTCACGCACTCATACACGCACACATATATGATTCTACTCACTTAAGGGTGACTCCAGCAGCTACCACAAATGCCGAGTAGCATCATTGCGCCGTCCTTTTTTGCCGATTGGCTGTCGGATTTCACACTCCAACAGAGGTAGCTCACTCCAAAAGCCGGTGCCATACTAGTCGGTGCTACAAATTTACAGGAGGAGAGAAGGAGCGGCAATACTGTTGATAGAGGATAGATGTGGGTCTGAAAGGAGGAGGAGAATAATAGAATGTAGAAAATAAGATAGCTGCTAAAAAAATAAAGGATGATGTAATAGTGTTAGATGATACTGTAATAGTGTTATAGAGAATGAATTTTTAGAGTATCTGTTAAAGATGGTCTAATAACACATGCTATGGAGATTGGTGACTACAATGCATTTTATTGATCCATCAATCCATTGTAGTGGAACAATGACACAATGCAGTTGGCTGTTAGGGAGGATTTTTTAAAATAATATTATTTTATTCTAAAATTGTAAAAATATAATTCAAATCTGTTAAATCATAGATATAGTTGCCAGTCAGCAAATAGAGTACCGACTAAGCACCTATCGGTACTCTGAGTGCCAACATCCCCTATGGCACACACGTGACCGTGGGGTGAGAGCCTGTCGGCACTAGGTGTGCCGATAGGTCCCCTCTCTGCTAGCCATGTGACATGTCAGCATGGAGTTGCTAGCTGATAGGCCTTTCGACTGTTGGTAAGCCGACACTCCAAGTACTGATATGTCTCATTTTAGGTTTTTTTGGCCGAACAGGAAGAAGCAAGTTCTTGATTTTTTTTTGGTGAGACATGCTTTTGATCTATTTCACGATGCGAATTTTTTTTTGCAACAATACAACGTGGCTAAAATAGTAGAGGTTCATATTCATTTATTGTGAAATCAAGAGCGGGATATTTCCCTCTCTCACACGGTCTGCCTCACTAAAAACCGCGACACAGAATAGCCTCACGTCTCTGTAGAATCTCCTCTCGCCTCTGCAGTTCGTCATCCTACCTTTTAAGTCGTAACATCCCGAGTTTTAGTATGTAGAATATAGCAAATTTCACTCTAATTTAAAATTTTCCTAACCAATATAAAATCAAGAAAGTATATCTTTGAATAAATATATACTTGTATATATATATATATATATTAAAATATATTAATTGGCTAAAGTATTCCAAACAGCACCAAAATAAATTCTAAAATTAATCATTGAATTAATTGAATCATAGAATGTTTTGTTTATTTGTTTTATGGTTCTTTGAGTAGAGATTTGAATTCGAATGTCTCTCAAATTCAAATATTTTCTTAGATTCCTCTCAACTTAAATCCAAAAATTGAATTCAAATCCTCTCTCAAAGTCAGGACTTCAAATCAAAATCATAATTCAAATATTCTACTCTAATGCCAAGCCCATAGTCAAATCCAAAACTCAAATACTACATTTGAATTTATCCTAAAACATTCCCCCTTTTTCCTTTTCTCCGTGGGCCTAATCTCTTTCTCTTCCCTGGCTGCCACTCCCCCTTCTCCCCTCTGCACTTCCCATCAGCCGACCCAGCACGCCCCAACCCCACTCTCCCCGCGCACACCTAGGCCGTGAGATCTCCCCATACTAACACCGCGTGCTCCAGCCAACCCTCATATGCGTAGCTCGTTAGTCCACCACAGCGCTCGCGCCCATGCCTGCTCGCCCTCGTTGACACGCTGGTCCACCATTGTCGCTCTTCTCCCTTCTCCAGCGTGATGCCATCGCGCTATCTGAGCCACGCCACCATGGTCGACACATTTAATGTGCCAATGACTTTCTTGCCCTTGCACCCCTCTCTCCCTCTCTCTATTCTCTAACACACAGCTCGAGCCGCCCTGACACCATGTGACTTCCGCGACCGCCGCAGGCATTAGCCGGCACAGAGCTGCCTCTGCCGCGCAGAACCCAGTAGACACCGCCACTGAGAAGTCACGCTACACCTTTTCGTTGCCACCGCCTCTCTGTTGCTCCTCCTATCTCTATAAATAAGGCAGCCCAGCCCAATTGTCCCATTTTTCCCCATCTCGTCGTCGCCACCCAAATCCTCACCACCACCACAAAAATTTGACAAGCCCGAGCTATGTGGAGCAAGGAGAGGAGTCACACATGGCTTCCCCGATTGAAGTGGTGCGTTTACCCCACCGGGTTGGAACTCACGACACCTTCTTCTTTGTCTTTGGCCACCACCCAAGTCAGTCGTGCGTCGATCTATCGCTGCAGCACTCCTTCAGGCCAGACAAACACGCGGTGACTTCCTCTCGCCCTCCCCTTCCTTTCGCGTACACTGTTTTCCCTTCAGGCCGACGTTGGTGCACATCTCCACGGTGAGCGACCACCACCGCACCTCAACCGCATGCCACTGGTTGGGCCATGGCTAGGTCCTCGGCCCTTGAACTCCCTGGCTGAACTCTGCATGTCACGCCACACTTGTAGCAGTCCTTAGCTGACTGAATACCCCTCTCTTTCCAATCCTTCACCGACAACCGAGCCACCGCCACCTTGACCATCGCCGGCCATTGACTGGACCCGCCCCAGTGCCTGCTTGCCGTCCTCTACCCCCAAAACAGGTTCGTAGGACCACGTACAACCCCGAACACTGTTTTCCTTGCTAGCCTGCCGCCTCTAAGCCAGTTCTAGCGAGCTCTCTGGCGAGACGTTATCGCAAACCGCTCTCTGATCTCCATCGTCGCCCTGCTCCATCTTGACACGCTCGTGCTGCACTGGCCTCCCAGGCCGCGTTCGCGCAGCCTAGTGGCAAGCCGGCCCTCTAGCGCGGCTTGCTAGTGTAACATCCCAAATTTCATAGAATTTTTAAATAAAAAATCTTGTTCAAACAAATCAAACCCAAACAATATTCCCAATTTTCCTTTCCCTTTCACCATTGGGCTCAATCTAACCCAAAATCTATCACGACCCAGCTCACTCTCAACTTCTCTCCTTCTTTTCCCCATGGCCCAGCTCGCCCCTTCGGCCCACTCGCACTAGGCCAGCTAGCCCATCACCCCCTCCTTCTACCTCTCACTCCTGCCGATCGCTCGCACACGCGAGCACCCAAGCACACCAACCGAGCCACAACAAGCCTCTCGTCTAACCTTTGCCACCGCCTAACCTGCATTGGCGTTGAGTTGCCGTCTACATTGATGCTTCGCTGCTCTACTTCCTTTGTTGTCGCACGATGACAACATCTGAGAGCCTCACCGGCATGAGCACGCGCTTGTGGAAAGGATATCATCACCTTAGCTGTCGTGTCGCCTCTCCGCCCACGCCACGCACGTCCAAAACTGCTACACCACCGCCTCCTATTGCCATTGATGAGCCATTGCGCGTCGTACCACACACAAGCACCATTGCCGAACCCCACCACTAGCACTGCCACTCCCTTGACCACCTATAAAAGTCTTTCATTCACTCCTCCGCATCTTACTGCCGCTTGTCGAGCTCGCCAAGGCTAGCTCCGCCACTTCTCTCTCTCTTCCTCCTGCTATCTCCTCCCCCTCCGCTAATGGCACCCACCGTTAATCCACCACCAGAGCCCACTGCCGACCAATTGGGCTTGCAGAGAGCTTCACCTTACCTTCCTTCTCCTCCCTTGCCCCTCTGCCTAGCCCCACCCCCTCTCTCTTGAGCTATCACCAAGCCGCCATGGCTACCGACCTCCACCTCCATCGCCGCCCGCTGTTGATGTCTCATCGGCCAAGCCGAGTGCGAAGATCACCTCCCTGCAGCCCATGCCCGCTCCCGACGCCTAGAAACCTGACCCCAAACTGTCTCCCCGCATTTTTTACCTACCGGCCACCTCCACTCCAAACTCCGGTGTGTTGTCGGCACTGTTTCGCCCGCCACCCACCATCAAGGTACCCATCACTAGCTCTGCCATGCTATGCTAGTCCTCCTGGACTAGCTCTTGGTCCAATCCAAGGCCAGGAGCCACCGACAGTGAGCTCTCTGGCAAGCCCACGGCGCAGACTTCTAGGCGCTGCTATTTTAGCGCCGCCCTAGCGACCACTCGCTCCCATGCTGACACGTGTTCATTCACGTCAACACCACATTAGCACCACCTTAGCACAGACCCCACCACTTTAATCCAGTCAGCTACCACGTCATCCCGATCTATTGTAGACCATAGACTAGATTCCCTTTGGCCCACACATCCATGAACTGAGTCTATAGCACAGTAACCTGATTGACCAAGTCCACTTTACTGTTGATTGGCCCCACATATCAACCTCTCAGCCTTTTTCTATTTTATGAAAATATTTATAAAATCCGAAAATCCTTTTACCAGGGAATATTCTAGCCTTTTCTTGTTCTTGAAATTAGTTTATGGCCAACTTTTGAAGTCCATATCTCCTCCATTTCAACTCCGATTTCGACGATTCTTTCACGGATATTCATCTAAGTTCAAATCCTATCTATTAACATCAGTTTCATATTTTTTATTAATTTAATTTGTATTTTGTTTGTACTTATTTGTGTTGTTTGTGTGCCCGCATTTTAGAGACCGGAGGGTTCGAAGAGGAGGAGGAGGAGCCGGGATCGCAAGACTTCGAGCAGTACCCTCTCGAGGATGTCATGAGGCAAGTCTCAATCCATTTTCCCTCATTGATCATATTGTACCTAGTTTTTATCACCACAACCCGTAGCATCTGTTTTCCACCAAATAATTGCATACAAAATTATTTGTTGACATAGTTTAAATTGTTGATCTAATTATACCCTAATTGTAGATTAGCCAACCTAATTGCTACCAACCTAAATATTGCCTTGATAACGCTAGAATTATTGTCTCGACAATATTAACTACGCTAAGACGAATCTCTTGTTACTAGTATGCTTAGAACCATGTATTACTCTATTATTTCATGCTTAATCACAGTTAGTTTTATGAAATATGTGAAACTCGGTGCATAGTGTTGTGTGGGTTATCGAAATGGGAAGTCTCACCAGAGAGCTATTAATGGAAGAAAACATGTTAGAGCTGGGACAAATTAGGATTCCTGCTGGGAATGCCTTGGGAGTCTAAGTGCTGCCTATGTGGCAGGCTTAATATGGAGATTTTTGCCTTGGTTTGATTATGGACCGAGTTGATGTGATATCTTACCTGGTCCTTACAGTACAACCACATGGCACTGCATGTGGCAGGGCTTAGTCTAAATCCTGCTAGCTAGTCTGCTAGTCGTTTGAAGGTTGGAGTGTAACGGGAGACCATAGAGCAGGTGCAAGCAAGTGCAATCCTGTCGACCTGGTTGGAGGCCTAGCTTGTACACCAGGAACCCCTGGTTAGTGCTCGTAAGTGACTAGTTGGATGATTCTATGGAGGGTAATGGCTTGTGGGTAAACTGTACCACTTCCACAACGGTGGTATGTTGACAAACTCAGCTCGTGGGTATGCTGATTCGCACTGTCACGATAGTGGTATGCTGCCAAACTCAGCGTATGGGTAAAGTGTACCACTCTGCAGTGGTAAAACTATTCGAATAGCCGTGTCCATGGTCACAGATGAACTACGTTCCGGTCACATCAACTAGCATGGGTTATGTGCATTTTCCTTGGAGTGTGAGTGGGCAATGTGGGCCCTTTTTTGGGAAATAGGTCCGACAGTATGCCGTGGGTTGTGGATGGGGTGTTCGACAAGATTAAAACTTGGGCCCTGGTGACCACTACGGCCAAACCCTCCTGCATGTGTAAACTTGGCATTTTCACAAAATTCAACATATAGCCATATCCTTGTCAATATTATATGCATGTATGTATACCCTCTTGATGTAGAGCTAGGATTGGAACTTGTTGAGTACATTTGTACTCATCCTTACTTATGATTTTAGAGGAAGATCCATACTTCACTGACGTTGATGGTGAGGCTAACAAATAAATCTTGGTCGCGTCTGCATCCGAGTTACCTATCGAGTGGCATGTTCCCCATGCTGATCCTATTGTGCACTATGGTGTTGTGGACTATATTGCTCGCAGGCCTTAGCATAATCCTTTATGTACTACTAGCTTGGTGGAGTTATTTCATCACTCCCTTTGTTGTATGACTGTGATATCACCTATTGTAAGATTTGTATTTACCAGCGGCTGATCTGGGGACTGGTATATAATGAAGTTTTTTAACATCGAGGATGACTTGGGGTGCTTCAGCTATCCAGCCCAGCTGCCGAGATCGTGTCCTCGTGGGCCAACCTAGCTGCCATAGCTGCAACACCAATCGGCCAGATTCCAATGGGTTGGCCACCGTGCAAACCCAAGCCCCACAGTGTGCAGCCCAATCCAACCTAGAACTTGCACTGTGACGTGGGTCCCATCGGGGTACTGTATAGTTGGTTCCACATCATTGTTCAATGGGTCCCACCTAACGTTGTGGCCTACACCCTGAGTAGGAAAACTTACTGCCATAACCTATCGGTCCAGGAATCAAGGCTACAAATATTTGCGAAAATGCAACATCTAAACTTGCACATAGAAGCGCAAGGATAAGTTCACACTCTAGTGGTAAATCCAACATTAGAGAATAAAATTCGTGAGGCCCAGTTAGAGGACCAAAAGATTCTAGAAATCAAGAAGAATTTCAATTTAGATAAAGCACCAGGATTCAAAATAGATCCATAAGGAACTGTGTGGTACAAGGATCGGTTATGTGTACTTAATCTTAGGGAATTAATCATGGACGAAGCCCACAACTCCCTCTATTCTATTCATCCTAGATGTACCCAAGATATTCATAGATTTGAGGACCAAATATTGGTGGTTAGGAAACTTATCAAAGGGCCATGGCAGAGCACCAGAGACCTGCAGGATTACTGCAACCATTACAGATCCCAACATGGAAGTGGCATGAGATCGATATAGATTTCATAGTTGGACTATCCATAACTTAGAAGGGTAATGACTCGATATGGGTCATAGTGGATCGCCTGACTAAAGTAGCTCACTTCATACCGGTTAAGACAAACTACATCAGGGACAAATTGACAGACTTGTATATTGATAATATTTTGAGATTACACGGAGTTCCCAATAGGATCGTCTCTGACCGAGGATCACAGTTCACAGCAAGGTTCTAGAAAACTCTACACACTACTCTGGGGACTAAACTAGATTTTAGTTCTGCTTACCACCCACAGACTGATAGTCAAACTGAAAGAGTAAACCAAATCCTAGAAGATATTCTAAGAGCTTCTGTGATACTTATGGGAAGGATTGAGATAAAAGCCTATCTTTCACAGAGTTCTCTTACAATATCAACTTCCAGGCTAGTCTAAAAATGTTATTTTTTTGAGGTATTATATGGAAGAAAATGTAGAACACCTCTACTATGGTTAGAAATAGGAGAGTGTTCGCTCTTCGAACCCGTGTTAATCAAAGACGCAGAGGAACAAGTTGCTAAGATTAGAGAGAATCGAAGAGCAGCTCAAAGTAGACAAAAATGTTATGCCAATAACTGAAGGAGGAACTTGACCTTCAAAGTTGGAGACTAGCCAATAAGAGGCACCCGAAGATTCCCAGTCCATGGGAAATTGACACCTAGATATGTGGGACCTTACAAGATACTCAAAAGGATTGGAATAGTGGCATACAGGTTAGTATTTCTGAAAGAAATATCCGATGTGCACAATGTGTTCAATGTGTTGTAGTTAAAGAAATGTTTGAGAGTTCCAGAGAAACGAGTTCCCTTAGAAATCGTGGATCTACAGCAAGATCTTCAGTATGAGGAGAGACCCATCTAGATCTTGGACGTGGCAACTCATCAAACTAGAAGGACAACAGTTATGTTCTGTAGAGTACAGTGGAGTAATCATATAGAGGCTGAAGCTACGTGGGAACGTGAGGAGGATCTGATGAAGGAGTTTCCTGACCTCTTCGAAGAGCCTTCTGAATCTCGAGGACAAGATTCCATTTAAGTGGGGTAGGTTTGTAACATACCGAGTTTTAGCCTATAGAATATAGCAAAAATCACTCTAATTTAAAATTTTCTTAACCAATATAAAATCAAGGAATTATATATTTGAATAAATATATATATATTCAAATATATTAATTGGTAAAGTATTCCAAAGAGCACCAAATTAAGTTCTAAAATTAATACTTGTATTAAATTGAATCATAGCATTTTTGGTTTATTTGTTTTATGGTTCTTTGAGTGGAGATTTGAATTCGAATGTTTCTCAAATTCAAATCTTTTCTTAGATTCCTCTTAGCTCAAATCCAAAACTTGAATTCAAATCCTCTCCCAACGTCAGAACTTCAAATCCAAATCATAATTCAAATATTCCTATTTTAATGCCAAGCCCAAAGTCAAATCCAAAAGTGAAATATTCCATTTGAATTTATGCTAAAACTTTTTCCCTTTTTTGCTTTTCTTTTCTCCATGGGCCTAATCTCTTTCTCTTCTCCGGTTGCCACTCCTCCTTCTCCCCTCTGTGCAGCCCATTAACTAGCCCAGCACGCCCCGACCCTGCTCTCTTCACACACACCTCGGCCTTGACATCTCCCCGGCCCAACACCGCATGCGATAGACAACCCACATGCGCAGCTCGTCAGCTCACTGCAGTGCTCGCGCCCATGCCCGCTCACCCTGGTTGACACGCGGGTCCACCGTCGCCACTCTTCTCCCTCCTCCAGCGTGATGCCGTCACGCTATCTGAGCCACACCACTGTGGCCAGCACATTTAATGCGCCAACAACTTTCTCGCCCTCTAACACCTCTCTCTCTCTCTCTCTCTCTCTATTCTTTCTCACACATGGCATGAGCCATCCTAACACCGTGCGACTTCCGCGATCACCGCACGCGTTGACCGACGTAGAGTTGTCGCTGCTGTGCAAAACCTGGTAGACGCCACCACCGAGAAGTCGTGTCGCACCTTCTTGCTACTGCCGCCTCTCTATTGCTCCCCCCTTCTCTATAAATAAGACAACCCAGCCCCATTTTCCTGTTTTTCCACATCTGTTGCTGCTGCCCAAATCCTCGTAGCTGCCACCAAAATCCGATGAGCCTGAGCATGAATCGACCAAGCCTGAGCTACATGGAGTGAGGAGAGGAGTCACGCACGGCTTCCTCGACTGAAGTGGCTCATTTTCCCCACCAGGTTGGAACTCACGTCGCCATCTTCCTCGTCTTCAGCCACCACCCGAGCTAATAGCATGTTGAGCTGCCGCTGCTGCACTCCTTTCGACCAGACAAACACGCGATGAGCTTCCCTGATGTCGATGCACCTCTCCGCAGTGACTGAGCACTGCGACACCTCAACCATACGCTACCGGCCAGGCGATGGCCAGGCCGTCGACCCTTGAATCCCCTGGCTGAACTCCTTATGTCGCATCGCACCTGTAGCAGCCCTTAGTTGGTCGAATCCCCATATCTTTCCACTCCTCCACCGACAACCGAGCCACCACCACTATGACCATCGCCGACCATCGACTGGACCTGCCTCGATGGCTGCTTTCCATCGTCTACCCCCAAAATGGGTTCGTGAGCACATAGATCCTTGGCCGCAATTTCCCTTGCTAGCCAACCACATCTAAGCCAGTTCCGGCGAGCTCTCTAGTGAGGCACCACCACAAACCACTCTTCGGTCTCTATCGCCGCTCTATCCCATCCTGGCAAAGCCCTCACATGTGCATCCTAGTATCACAAGCCAAGCTCGGCCCAACCATTGGTAGGCCAACCTGCTAGCTAAGCCTATTGGCCAACCGAGCTACCGAGACCATGCCCACGATGCCAGCCGGCCTGACCCCAATGGGCCGGCCACAGTGCAAACCTAAGCCCCACACTATGCAGCCTAATCCAGCCTAGCACTGTGCTACCTAATCAAGCCCAGAACTTGTGCAGTGGGTCCCACTAGGGTACTGTATAGTGAGCCCCACATCACTATTCAATGGGTCCCACTTGTGGGCCCACCCATAAATAGTACCATTTCACTTTTTCTTGATTTAGTTCTAGGTCAAATTTTCTGGGAGTCATAGCTTCTCCGTTCTGACTCTGATTCTGGCTATTATTTCACCTAAATGTATCTAAATTCGAGATCTACCTTTCTATCATAGTGTGATATCCATTAGAACTCATTTGATTTTTCATTTTGTGTTAATTAATTCTTCTCTAGTATAGGCTGTTGTTTATCGTAATCAAGCCTTCCAGAACCCAAGGATTTCATGGAGAACCCGGAGGATCTTGACTTCGACGAAGGTTTAGAGGAAGACTTCAGAGAACACAAGTCCTATCTCGTAGATCATTCTATGCCTATGTTTTGCAATACTCTAATTAATCAACTTAAAAACTTGACTTATTATCGCATGTGCTATGTATTGCGGTATTTTAACTAGTGTAGTAGTTAAATCCTATCAAACAACTGCCATACCTTACGGTCTTATCCAGAATACATATCGCCCTAGGATTAACCTGTCGTTATCTATATTAACGTCGGATGACGTTGTGATATCTAGCATGCTTAGGATGGAATACATTATCATCAGAGATGTCTCTAGTGGAATACATCTCCTTAGAGACATCGCTTCACTGTTTAAATCTTTTTCAACTCATATGCATGAATCTTCGATGATCGCGGAATCCTTGATGTTGTGCGGGATATGGCGAGTGGTGTGTAAAATGAGTGAAAATTGTTTTGACGGGGGTATGTAGAGTAGCCCTCCGGTCGAGGATGCTCTTGGGGGGGGGGGGGTTTGAGTTACCTCTTTGTATTTATTGCTAGAAGATGCCTGTCCCAGCCATATAAGTATCGAATTATTGCGCTGTTATGCTAAGCCACCCCAGTGCAACCATACGTCCTGGACTTTTTTTATTTTCCAACCAAGTTGGACATCATACTAGGAGGCCTAGCGGGCAATGAGAAACCCAAGTGTCTGTTAGGGACTTGCGAAGGAGTTTTCGTCCTAGCCACGTCGATGGTCATTAGGGGACTGCACTCTATATGAGACCCAGAGCACTTGGGGGTTTCTCGTAGAAAAGTTTGGTAAGGAAAGGTGAATGAAGTGTCTCGGTATGATTCGCTCCTCCACTTGCAGCGGTTGGAGGCTGAGCATATCACGTGGGTACAATGTACAACCTCTGTAGAGTGTAAAACTATTTGAATAGCCGTATTCACGGTCATGGACATACGAAGCAATGACCTCATTGATTAAACTTTGGGCGTGTGTGTCCTTGATGAGTGAGTTTGTGGACTAGATGTTCGTGCAATAAGGTTGTTGGCTCAATTCGTCTGGAGCTGTGTAGTACTAGAGGTACACCAGACATAATGATAAGGACTGCAGAGTTTGGTGCAGCTCCTCCTAGGACTAAAAACCCTAGATATACATTGTTACCTTATTTACACTATTTTTAATGTTAAACAATAGAGGATATAACTAGATACTTGTATAAACTGCTTTACGCTTAAAACTAAACTGTAAAGCAATATTTTTAGGATATCCCTTATGCATCTATCAACACTTTGAAGTAATATAGGACTTATTGAATATCTTCCTTACTCACTCTTACTATTATTCAGATGAAGAAGCAGATGTTGAGTTTGCTGGAGACAGAGGCGCAGATGAGGAGTAGTTTAGTAGTTATATTCGTACCCTAGCTACCTATTGCTTTGGGTAGTCGTTCTGCTGTGCTTTTGATAGTCGTTAGGCTAGGTTTGTAATATATAGTATGGTTTGAAAACCTTTTGTACTCTGCAACCATAGTACCTTTATATACGATGTATGACTGGAATGCCACAATTGTTATATTATACGTATCAAATACTTGATTTAAGGATTGATACATAAGACATAGAAGATCCTAACAACAGATTCTTACCTAAGTGCAGCCTCATGGCGCTGGCGTTCCATGTCCCGATAAGGATGAGTGTCAAGAGGTCATGCATGGCCACCTCTTGGCACTCCGAGTGCCGACATAACCTACATATCCATCGGTCAGCACTTGGAGTGCCGATAGGCCTCCTTGCACGGCCGACTACCTCCATGTTACCGAGCTAGCATGAGGCCCCACCACTTATTGGCAAACGGAGTGCCGATAGACAATCCAAATACTAACAAGTGACTAGTTCTCGGAGTGCCAATAGGTGCTTAGTTGGCAAACGGAGTACATATTAGCACGATTGAACAGATTTGAATGATATTTTTGTAATTTTTCAATAAAATAATATTATTTTAAAAAAATAGTTGGGGGAGGATCAAGCCAGCCTCAGTTTGATAGCATTGTTAGCCCACTCGGATTTGATCCTTGGATCAAGCATCACGGGATTTACTCCGTGGGTACTTTCGTACTATGTTGGAGAATTGAACTGGTATGGTTGGTAGTCATCATTGGGCGCCTTGAGCGCTTTGCCTGCATAGGCTCGAGTGAACAAGGGTGCTCGTCTTCTTAGATGAACGCCAGAGTTGCTCACGTAAATTCGGGGAAAAAAGAAGCTAGCGGTGGTGGCATCTGATGTGATCTTGTCGTCTACGGTGCGTTGTCTTGTGCTTGATCCTGGTCGGGGCGGTCGGAGGTGCTTGGAGGCGATGGCGACGGCTCCTCTCTAGTTTTGAGTTTTTTTTATTTTTATATTTTTTCGATTAAAAATTTAAATAAATAGGTTTCTCGTAATTTTTTTTGCAAAACTAGACACCTACCATCTTCTTATAGGGTGGTTAGACTCTTACCGTCCCCTGAGAAGACGGTAAGTAGTTCCACAGACTCTTACCGCTTTTTTACGAGACGAGTAGGCTTACAGCCCTAAGAAGGAGGTACATAAACAGTAAATCTCGGTGAACAGTACTCTGAAGTTCAATTTCCCCTACTACCTTCTCTATTCAAAACAGTGATGTTCTGTTGCTCCAAAAACTCTAAAACTTTTTGTACGTGTTCCATAATTCATGTGCAACACATTTTAATTGAATTCACCCAAAAATCTAGTGTAGAATTTAAACAAAAATTCTCCAAAAAAAGACTACTTTTATAACTTCTATCAACTGTTAGGGCTCAAATAAATTTCTAAAAATCTGGTAAAATTCACTAATATTCTTTTTATGTGATGTGATAATTTTTAAATTATTTTCAGCCCTAGATTATATGGTAAAAAAGTGGATTCCTTTGTAATACACCATTTATATGTATTTTTATAATTTCATGTGATATTCTTCTTTTAACTTAATTTGAATTCAAACATATATAAACCTAGTGCTAAAAATAATTTTAGAAATTATCACATCACATAAGAAGAATATTAGTGAATTTTACCAGTTTTTTAGAAATTTATTTGAGGCACTAATAATTGCTAGAAGTTAAAAAAGAAACTTTTTTGAAAATTTTAGTTTAAATTTTACACAGGATTTTTGGGTGAATTCAATTAAAATGAGTTGCACATGGACTATGTAACACGTACAAAAAGTTTTAAGATTTTTAGAGTAATAAAACATTACTGCTTTGAATAGAGAAGATAGGAAGAGAAATTGAACTTTAGAGTACTGTTTGCCGAGATTTACTGTTTATGTACTGGGCTTATCGCTCTTTCATAGGGCTGTAAGCTTACCGTCCATGAAAAGTCGGTAAGAGTTTATGGGACTACTTATTATTTTTTCAGGAGTGGTAAGAGTCTAACCATTTTATGAGAGGAAGGTAGGCGTTTAGTTTTGTAATTTTTTTCACGAGAAATTTATTTATTTAAATTTTTAATGAAAAAATATAAAAATAAAAAAAACTCCCCTAGTTTCTGAGAGATCACTGATCAAGGGCTGGGCCTGACTTTGGCCCATCTGGCCCAGATCGATCAGCCATTCGCCGACAAGTCCGAGCACGCTCCTCTGCGTCTTCCTCTGAGCAGTGGCCCCCACTCGCCTTAAAACCCCTCGTCACTTGTCTCCTTCCACAGCCATGACTTCCGTTCGCCCCTGCCCCCCGGCCGCCGGCGCCGGCGCCCGCTCCATCCCACTCCCCTCTCCCCCCACCGCCGGCTCCCATCTCCACCTCCCCCGACTTCCCCCGCCACCTCCCCTCTCCTCCTCCTCCAACAACCACTCCCCCTTCCCCACCGCAACCCCCGTCACCCCTCTCCACCCTTCCGACGAGGTCCTATCCGCCATGTCCCCGCGCGAGCAGACCTCCCTCCTATCGCGTCAGCGCCACTGGCGCTGCGCCCGGGACCTCTTCGACCGCCTGCGCGCGCTCCCCGGATACGCTCCCAACCCCGTCCACTACGCCGTCCTCCTACGCCACCTCGCCCGCGCGCAACGCTGGGCCGAGCTCCGACGCGCCTGGCTCGGGATGGTTCTCCCGCCCTCCAACCCGGCCTACGCTGCCCTCGCCGACGCGCTCGCCAAGGCCGGGTTGGTGCGGGAAGCCCTCCTGCTGCTCCGACACATGCGCGCCCGGGGCGTCGCGCCCGACGAGGTGTCCATGAACACCTTCGTCCGTGTCCTCAAGGACGAGGGCCGCTACGCGGACGCGCTCGCTCTCTTCCGCAATTGGTGCGACGGCAAGTTCGAGGTTGACTTCCTTGATCTTGACTGCAGCATGGTTGATCTCGATGGCCCGATGCGGTTCTTGCTTGATGAAATTTGTGATGACAAAGTTGTTGATGCTGCTGGTGTACCGGGCGTTGTTGGAGGTACTAGGAAGCTGAAGCTCGTGGCGACATATAACACGATGATTGATCTTTATGGGAAGGCTGGCCAGCTGAAAGACGCCCTGGACATGTTTATGGATATGCCAGCTCATGGGATTATGGCAGACACGTATACATTCAATACATTGATCAACGTATTTGGGTTATCTGGCAATATGGCACAGGCAGAGGCGCTGTTTGGTAGCATGGTAGTTAGGGGCATCAAACCTGACACTAAAACATACAACGTGATGATGACTGTGTTTGCATCGAGAGGGGATTCAGAGGGAGTTCTGAAGTACTACCATCAAATTGGGAAGGAAGGGTTACATGCGGATCCTGTGAGCTATAGGATTGTGCTGCAAGCGCTATGTGAGAGAAAGATGGTGCGGGAAGCAGAAGATGTGGTCGAATGGATTCTGAATAATGACAGTTTTGTTCATGAGCAGTCACTGCCTATTGTCATGAAGATGTACGTTGATCTAGGATTGCTCAATGAGGCAAATACATTCTTTGAGAGGCATTGCAGAGTTAAAGGGGTTTCATCCAAGAACGTTGCCGCTATCATGGATGCTTTTGCTGAGAAGGGCCTGTGGGAAGAAGCGGAGCATATTTTTTACTCTGAAAGAGGAGTTGGGAATAAGGACATAGTGGAATATAATGTGATGGTAAAGGCTTATGGTCAGGCAAAGCAATATGATAGAGTCTCTTCTCTGCTTGAGAGCATGAAGGAATCCGGTGTTTCACCAGATAGTTGCACATATAATTCCTTGATTCAAATGTTCTCTGTTGGTGGATTTCCACAGATAGCTAAGAAGCTATTAGATGAAATGAAAAATGCAGGATTTAAGCCAAAGTGTGAGACATACTGTGCTGTTACTAGAAGTTATTCCCGCCATTACTTGGTACCAGAGGCCATAGATCTGTTCAGTGAAATGAAGGCCTCAGGTGTTGAGCCAAATATTGTTGTTTATGGACTATTGATTGATATGTTTGCGGAGATAGGAAATGTAAATGCAGCGCTGCACTATAGTAACTTGTTGGAAGAATCTGGAATATCTCCAAACCAGGTTATTTTAACTTCACTTATCAAAGCCTACAGCAAAGCTAATTGCTGGAAGGAAGCACAGGTCTTGTATTCAAGGATGAAGAACATGGATGGTGGCCCTGACATCATTGCCTCTAATGCCATGCTAAACCTTTATGCAAATCTTGGAATGGTCACTGAAGCTACAGAAATCTTTGACAAACTGAGGAAAAATAGTCATGCTGATGATGTTTCATACAGTACCATGATATACCTCTACAAGGGCATGGGCTTGCTTGGCGAGTCCATTAAGATTGCTCATGAATTACAGAAGTCAGGCTTACTATCTGATTGTGCTTCATACAATGCTGTTATGGCTTGTTATGTGGCCAGGGGCAACCTTAGACATTGTGCTGAGTTAGTTCAGCAAATGGTGGCAGCTAACATTCCACCAGATGCCTCAACGTTTGGAATGATATTTTCTTTACTGAATAAAGGCTATGTTTCAACCGAAGAAGTTTTACAGCTAGAATCAGCATATAATGATGGGAGGAATTCTGCCAAGCAAGCTATTGTTGCATTGTTGTTCTCCACAGCAGGCATTCATGCTGCTGCGTTAGAAATTTGTGAACAATTGTTAAGGCCTGAGTGGACAGTTGATCCATGTGCATACAATATTTGCTTCAAGGTCTACGCTTCATGCAGGAAGGTAGAAAAAGCCTTCAGTTTGTTCACGCGGATGCATGATTTGGGGCTCAAACCGGATACAGTTACTTGCATCCATTTGACAACTTGCTATGGGAAATCTGGAATGTCAGAAGGCCTAAGGACAAATGGCCTTCTTGAATACAGAAATGATAAGCTTAGTATACATTCAAATAATGCACTGGTTGCCTACATAGAAACTGGAAAAAAATAATGTTGCATTCAGTTAGTCAAGAAATTATATGTACCGAAAATCAGCTTATAACTCACAAGGAGAGTTTGATTTAGTCGTAGGACCTGAAACTGAAGCTAGCGTGTGTGGTGATCAGAAGTGAGTCAGGTGTGCTCGAAGATATAGAAGCCAGATAGATTGGAAACATTAGTGCGTGTGTCTACTTACTAACCCATATAGTTCTTGCCATCTCAAATGCTTATTGTTGTCAATGTTTTTCTTTTAATATTCTGATGTACCAGTTATAGCTCGTTGGTTTGTCAAAGGCCTAGATACCAATAGATAGGAAAAAATATTATACAGCACAAGCTTCATAACTGAGTTTGAGCCACCGTTTTTCTTTCTAAGTGATACCAATACAGTTCCTGCTTGGTGTCTGATCCCAGTTTCTGCTTTTCTGGTTAATTTCTTGTAGTAATTGGTCCAGTAGTAGATATTACTGTAATCACTTGTTGATCTGTTTTTTTTTCTGGAGTTACAATCATAATGGCATTCTATTGACTATTGAGTATTTGAGTGTATGCTGTAATGATGGATCCAAACTCTATTGTTTGTGGGGGTCATTTTTTTAATTGCTCCTTTAAAAGCTTCAGTTCTTTACTCCATAGACTTCGTACATAATCCTACAGTTGATGGAAGGGGGCCATGCTCGCATCTTTTTTTAAGTAATGCTAACAGAACTATTTTGATCAGCTCCTGTTATCATCCAGTGAGCATGTGACATGAGACCTTTCTATATATGCACCAAGCGGGCTTGTTGACCCAGCGAAGTGTTGGCAGTTGCCAAAAGAAAAAAAATACTGTGGCTATCTACATGCTGGATTCAATGTGTGATATTCTGGCAGTTTTTAGGAGTATTTTGGAGTTAGTTGATTTCTGGAGCTAGAATTGGGGTTAGTAAATCTTTATCAGTAACAATATCATTATTCTTGTCAACAATTATTCTGATTATTGTTTGCTTCTTTGTGATAGCACAGCAGAACATGAATGCATCCATCTCACATAGTGAAAAAGCATTTCCAGCGGGTACCATCTTTGGCATCTTGACACTAGACCAAGCCATGGACACCAAAGCATAATAGTATAGGCGACATCCCTCTGGATTTACAAGAAGTTGCATGCAAAGTTCCAACATATTCCCAATTTTCTTACAATGCCTGTTCCATATGCCATTTGCAGTGATATGTATGTTTACATCTCCTTACTATATTTGTGGTTTAGGTTGGATTATTTATTTTGTAGACAGTAGTACAGAAGTATAGTTAAAGTAAACTTTTAGTACAGAAGTATAGTTAAAGTAAACTTTTAGTACAGAAGTATAGTTAAAGTAAACTTTTAGTTAGTTGTGAACATAATACTTTAATTTCCAAATATAAAACGAACTAGTAAGGATAAACTATTCATTCTGAATCATATAGGCACATGTCATTCTGCTGAAACTATAGAAAAATGGATCAACAGTTTTAATTGTGCCATTTATAGGGGAATGCACTGACTATCAGAAACATTTAGAGAAGTTGACAGAACGGGTTCGCTATGCTATTGCAAACACTGAAGATCCACATCTGGATGAGTGCAGGAAGTGGAGCCTCGTGTGGGTTGTTCTAAACATGGTTGCTCCACTGGAGCCCGACGAGATGGAATTCCTACTTGGATACCCGAAAGAACACACTTGGGGAATCAGCCGGACAGAGAGATACAGATCTCTAGGCAATTCATTCCAAGTGGACACAATTGCATACGTCATGACTATTGACTACATTTCTCGGTGGAAAGGCGAAATGATCAGGTAAAGGGCCATATCCCTGAAACCTGTATTCTGGAGTTGAGAACCAGCTGTTTCTTCACGCTAATTAGTTGGCACTACCTTAACAGTTTCATCATCCACTGCTACCAGGATGGTGAGGTAAATATGCTTAACTGGCACCGAAGTAACTTATGCACTATTAGACTATAATTATCTACAGTTACAGCTAAATGCATGCAGCGTGTCAATTCACATATGTATGAAGTGAATAATGTAGAAACACATGATGACAGTGCGCAAATATGGTTTTCACATATGAGATAACCAGATACATAAAAAAGACCATGTTAGCAACATCATGAAGCTAGAAAATTGTATATTTTCGTCAGTATATTGTAACACAAAAAATGCTAGAATTACACCAGTTTGATCTTATCTTGCTGTTTCCAAGTAAGATGGAAGGTTGCATAAATATCAGCAGCTTATGCTAATGCGTATTTCTGTTACATGACAACCTGCTATTATTAAGAAATTAGGACAATGACGCAATTCACGTAGAAAAAAAATGGAAAACTGTATTGATGAGCTGAATTAATGTAAGCAATAATCTTGGAAAATCAAGCACGCTAAGTAATTTTTCCTTTTTTATATATATCTTGCTTCTCAGGATGAGGCACACCTCAGCTAAGCAATAATCTTTTTTTATCTTGCTTTATGTAGGATATGCACTTGCCAATACAGAAGCATGCTTTTCAGTTTCATACCGATTGCCGTTAATTAACACCTTATTCTGTGCAGTGACGTGCCTTTCTTCGTATCGAGCGACTGCTGTACACAAGAGCTGCAGATCTCCTGATCAATGCAGTCATTGCAAGGGTTAAGTTCAAAGTCCGTTGTTTCTTTTTGGCACCGTTTGGAATACGAACTCCTAAACAAGTCAGTGGAGGGCTCTACGAACGTTCTTAATCTCTGATAGGAACACGCCGTTCAAATTTGGAAGCATGAACCACAGGATGATGCATGCATTGTGACGCGGGGCGCATCTGAGCATTGGTGGTAATTGCTCATTCAGATTTGAATGTGTGTCAGAATCTTCTGGGCAGTCTCTGAGTACATGCATTATCGATTCCCATTGCCAGTGGGATTAGTGCTGTGCTGAGAGAAGAGGGGAAAGGAAATAGTCTATGCAAGCTGCGGTGCCATGCTGCGCGATTACTTTTTGACTGACAGCGGCTTGCCTCGCCCAAAGGCCCAAGTGCATACAGCCAAGCTGAAAACATATCAATTCTATGTATTATAGGTTTTTCTAATGTTTTTACTGTATTGCAATAAAGTTTTGCACCATAAGTTATAATTTTACAAATTACACATATCAATTCTAGAAAAAGTAAATACGGAAATGTAAGTGTAATAAGTAAATGCATAATATAGGCTGCATAGAATGCAAATTCGGCATGACAACTCTCTACTAGTCCTTGTTGAAGCTCCCGCGCAAGAGACTCTCTTCTCGGCCGGTGTTGGTGGGTGCACGATCAAACCATCTCCACCAAGCCACCATAGCCGAATCCACTAAGATGGTGCTTCACCGCTTTTGGCCACTCCACAATCTCTCCTTGGAGGGTCTCACAAGACTCATCGCCGTTAAGCCGTCTATAGCTAGGTGCCAGCAAGCACCAAGAGTAACAAGTGTGGATCACTAAATTGATCTAACTCTAGAAAACTAGACCTAATCAAGTCCTTACTCCTTAATGTTGTGCTAATTGCCTTAATATTTAACACCTTCAACTTTAGGGCTAAGGAACTCCATATATATGTGGCTACACTCCATTGAGCTCCAACAACCTCAAATGTCTGGGTTGATGGGGGTGTATATATAGCCAATCCTAAAAACTAGTCGTTGGGAGAATTTGTCTAGAAATTCCAATCACTATATGATCTGGTGACCTTATCGTATAATCAATGTATGGTTAAGTGACCTACCATAACATCCATGGCATTCATGTCTATCGAATATCTAACTATAGGGTATATACGTATAAACAGTATACCATATACGTATAAGGTATGACGTGTGCCTGCTTAACAACTCCGGATATTACGGAACCGAATCTGCGGTACTTGATACTCGCGAAGATCTGGTAGGCGTATACTAGGAAGGTCTCGATTGGTTACCCAACTCGAGAACAACTAGTACCCTAGCTGGATTTATCTGATCTTTCTTGATGGACAAGATGAAAGATTCCCTATCGACTACGACGAGATAGGAGGTGTTACAAGATCCCTATATATAAGGTGGGGACCTAGACCCCCGAAGGGGAGACTCTCTTTTTCCCGAAGAAGGATAACTCATCTGCAACTTGACGCAAGCACTAGGGCCACATGCGATACTCAGTGACTTCCTCATTAGTCTAGTTTAGATCCAGTCTAGTTTAGATCTTATTTACTTCTTGTAATAGATCTAGACACCTTGCTTATACTTGAGTGAATGCAGATACATAATCGACCACACAAGATGTAGGATATTACTCCAATTGGGGGCCTGAACATGTATACATCACGTGTGTCATATTTCCTGTTCAATTCCTGAATCACAAAGACAGCCCATTATTCTTACGAACATATTGTCAAGGAAAAACCCTCAACAATGTCCAAAGCCACTTCTTCTCAGTGTCAATGCTATGGTGACCACTATACCGTAGCTTTGTATCATCCGATGCCCCACTGTATGATCGGGTGACTTGAGCTCCTGAGGCACCAACTTCTAGCGCATATTGGACTTGTCTAATTCAATCCATCTCAAGTCTCAATCTTCATGGCTTCTCTTCCTTGATATCTGAGGTTTTCTACTGGACTAACAGAGCTAGCTAGTCCTAGTGTGCATCACCTACTAGCCTAAAGACACTAGATCAAGCTACTAAATTCAAATCCCTTTTCATAGTACAACCAAAGAAAAAAAAAACCTATCTACAAAACTGATACTTTCAACACTATGATCACTTGTTCTAAATAATAGATCCTTACATCTTCTTTAAGCTCTTCATTAACCTTGATTTTATCCTTTTGAGATGTTTAATTCCCCAAATCCATCATCTAGCACCCGTGAGACTAAAACCTTACATGCTAGCAAACAATTTAAGTCCTATTGATCATGTTAATATTAGTCACCAAAATCACATTAACCCTATGCTAGGGTCATTTATATTTCGGTATGAATGAAGGAGAGGACCTCGTGAAGAGTAAGATCTTTAGACCTTTACTAAGCTGTGGGATCTTTTAAGTGAAGTGGGCCCACATATCAATGGGTTAGCACTGAAAAGATTAGTACAAAGCTATACTGAACATATGTGATTACTATTCACTTAATTACTTCCAAAGTTCATGTACTCTTCCACTTCGTATGTACCAAACAGCCACTCCCATAAATATTCCGCATTTTCTCCCATTCCAGCATTTAAATTCACTTGTTCCAAAAAGAAAATTTATTTAGAATGGATGGTGTTTAAATATATGCTCCTAGACTAGTTTCAAAAAGTTATGGATGGTGTTTAAATATATGTGCCTAGACTAGTTATTTCAAAAAGTTGACTCAACTATTATTCCTGTAAAAATATCGAATTGAAAAGTTTTGTAACAATGTTGAATTAAGTGTTCTGAAAAATGAAGTCCACCATCTTTTTAAAAAAGTTGTCTCAACATGTTTCAAGAAAAGTTGAATTAACAATTCTTGTAAAAACATTTGAATGAAATGGTCTTGTAAAAAATGTTGAAACAAGTATAATGAAAAATGTTGGATGAAGTATACAAAAATGTTCAATAATAGATGATTCAACACTTGCCCAAAATGTTGAATCCAACTAAGATCACTTTGTGCCCCGAAAGAATTGTCACTAGACCAAATGTCCAAAACACAAGAAAAAGGAAAGAAAGTTACAATTTACATTTCATATATGACAAAAATAGGAGGGAAAAACAAAAGTAAGACAAGAATAAGAGAACATGAAAAGTAATAAAAAGAATAAAAAAGCAAAAAAGAAAAGGCAAAATAAAAAATTCCATCACAAAAACAAAGAAAATGGTAGAAGGAGGAGGAAGGCCATAAAGGATGCTGGTGGAAGGGGAAGCCTAAAAATGAAAGTGTTGGGAGGTGGAAACCCAAGAAAGAAACTAGTTAGAGGTGAAAGCAAAAAAAGAAAAGTTATGGGAGATGAAAGCCTAAAAAAGCAATCAACAACTAGATATTGATTTCAGGGTTGACTATCACGCCCCGAACACATGCCCATGTGACAGCTATCATATAATAATGGATTAAAAACCTATAACCATATAAAGGCAAAAATATATAAAAAAACTCAAATAAAATCAGTGATTTAAAGAGCAACTAGGGAAAGCTTTATTTATATGAGAAGTCATAATTTACATGTTTAAGTGTATGCTTATACAACTTATTTTGATGTAAACAAAATATTAAATACTACACTATTGATATATCCCAAAATTTCCCGTGCATAGCACCTAGTTGTTGATGTCTTGATCATGAACTTGAGATTCTGCGTTTAATACCTAAGACAAGTATAGGTATAAAATACTTAGCAAGATAAAGACAATGCATGTATAAATAAAGAATTATTCTAATATCAATTTTTCATTATTATTATTATTTAGCTCTGCAGATATTGTCTAATCGCTAATATCACATAGCATTTTATACCACAAAAGGGTCTGAGCTTTTCCTATAGAGAGTCTCAAGTGATACTTTCAATACACGTGGTGCACTATACATGTGAATAAAATAGTCCTAGCTATATGACTAGATCTTTCACTAGGCACTCCCAATAACTCAAAATGTATCGACTGTCCACGTCAGTATCCACTCTACCATTAGTGATCGATAACAGTATGAATAATTGATTGAATATATGTATTTCTACTCTAGAAATACAAGCATTAATTAAAATATAATATCAAACTGCAATAGTAATGGATAATAATACGTAATAACGGGAAATACAATATTGAAATATAAATATACAATAATTCTGATATAAATTTGTTACTTTAAGAGGTGTGAACATATCTTACAGATAAAAGCATAATGTAAATAAGATAGATGTCAATACAACTTGCCTCTTACTAAGAAACCAAAATTTTCTCGTTGCCTAGATACAGCGTCTTTATCCTGTTATAAAATTTCGGCAGAACCGATGCTTGAAAATCAATATTAATATATATCTTGACAGAAAACCTACACTGTAACTTGACAGAATATTCGTACAATAATTTAACTATAGGCTATAACACCCTAATAGTAATATATAGCTAGCTCTACACTAATACTAATATAGGAGTGTATATATATGTGTATATGTGTGTGAAGAAGACTTGAGCTGGTGTGTATGTATGGTTGGAGCTAGTGACCGGCTAGTCCTATTTATAGGTGTACGAAACTTGGTGCCTACGGTAACTAATTAGGCTGCTAGCTTATACTTTTCGCGCCCGTCAAGTTAATGGTCTGAAGGCTTTCCAAGCCCTATGCTTACTAATTTGGCCTGAAGGCTGGGATTGGTTAAACTATGGGTACTATGAACTTGCAGCTCAATGACTATGGGCCATGAAGATAATAAAAATTTTGAGCCAGGGAACTAGTACATGATAATCCAATGGCGCCAACAACATATTGACCAAGAAAACAATATCCTTCACATTACTTTTACTGTGAGTTAGATTTTACTGGTATAGTAGACAGTGAAATCCATGGGCTGGACTGCTGCACCTAGGATTTCCCTGACATGGTGGATAGACACGAGTTCAAGTAACAATTAATGTGCTAGATTTTGCTGGTTGCACATGTATTACTTACATGTGTGCTGTGTGGCCTACAAGCACATGATATTATATGTATTCCTATTGATTGGTAAGTAGTGGAATTCTTATTGGTAAAGACATGGTTACCACACGTGGACCATCGACTAATTATTTCATTGTATTCCTATTGGTTGGCAAGGAGTGGAATTCTTATTGATGAAGATATGGTTATCACATGTGCGCCATCGACTAATTATTTCTTTGCATAATTAATACATGCAATTTATTCGGTAATCAAGTTTATTTTATTAATTCATTAACCGGTTCCTCACATTAGCTTAAATATTAAATTAATTAATTAGCCAAGTATCTAATAATCTTATCTCTAATTAGCATGTTTCTCACATTGACAAAAAAAATATGCCGTGCATGCAAATCGCTAGGGGGTCGGGGGTATGGCCCTTGATGCCTGGGTTCATATTGTAGGGTATGGGGATGACAATTGGGTGGCAGAGGCGGGGCGCAAGAGTCATGCTCGACAGCGGGGTAGGTGGTAGACGAGGAGGGGCAAGAGGTGGTGGACGGTGGCGGTGAGATCGGGCCTCGGTGTGCTGCTCGATTTGTTCTGCATGTGGGGAGGAAGGGGATCACGAAAGGGAAGCAGAGTGGCAGCCGGATTGACGATGGGATGGAATTGATGATATACGGTAGTGTCCATAATTTATAAACAGTTGATCTAACAAACCTGTTGAAAAAATAAGAGATATTTTAAGTAGATAAATTATGAGGAAACACACATAGTTTTTAATATAGATTCAGACTGATGAGAGTATAATAACTATGTCATATTTATCTTGTAATGATTGAGCCTGTTACATATATGTATGTGGCTAATCTAGATGATCTCTTATCTCGACTTCTAATGACTTATCCTTCACAGGTCCCTTTGGTTCCGTGTGTGTGTGTATATATATATACAGGTGGTGTACGTCCTCTGAAGCCATCATTTCTGTTTTTAAAGATAAACCTTCCCGATTATGGGAAGTTATAGGTACCTACAGGTAGTTTTCTTTTATTCAAGATCCTCCTACTAGAGATAAAGATATGCTCTGATAATTACGGGAGACATGAGGTACCCGGATATGGTAACTATCAACTACTCATCATCAAGACCTACATTAGTACATAAAATGAGGTTTCACCAGATCAAGTATATGGTCAACAAAGATAAACTTTTTGTCCAATCACACCATCGAGTAGGACTCAGGTCCTCGATCAGGATGAATCGTCTAATCGAGTTTTCTAATCTTCTACTCGGGATTTTGAACGCCTCCAATTCTCCAAGAGAATCTTCAAGAAGGTGTTCCATCCGAGTATGCTTTCTGTTTGTTTCGCCTTTTAGACGGGAAAAAGTTTGTCACTGGCTGATTTTAAAAGTTGAAACATCGTGGCGGAGATTTGTGGTAGTTGTAAGAATCTTTTCCTCATAAAGTATCATGATATTACGGTAGCAGCGCGGGGAGCCAAACTCCTCGGGGTACGACAACAACTGCCCCTCATGCACCAAGCATTAAATGTGACATGACGATGAAGTGGGAGACCGTGGCCTTGAGTTGTCATGTCATCACCCGAAATACCATTTTTGGGAGCCTCCGCTCTGCATGACGGCAAAGGGAGAGCCCGCCTCAACATTCATTCATCCGTCATCAATTGCTTTCCGTAACACTCTTTGTTCTCCTTGCACCCCTGCCTCTAGAAACCCCCCAAAAACCCTCGTCCCTTGATCTCTCCACCGCCATAGGTAAGAAAAAGTTTGAGAAAGAGAGCTCCTCCACCAACGAGATGGCGAGCGCGATCTCGGAGTGGCAAGAATCCGAGATCACAAAAGAGGCTTTGGAAAAGGCCAAGATCGAAGAGGTGATTCCTCCTTAGGTTCTAACCCCCTGCAACGCTGGTGACGGGGCAGACGATCCTGAGCCCGGACACTCATAGCACGATGGTCTTTCTTGACTTTTTCTGTTGCGGCTTCAGCTTTCCTCGTTCCAGTTTCTTCCTCAAGGTGCTGGCTTTCTATGGCCTGGAACTTATCCATCTCAATCCTAACTCTATCATCATGCTGAGTGTATCCGTACATTTGTGCGAGACCTTTCTTGGTTTTTGCCCATCCCTCACCCTCTTCACGTACTTCTATGTCCTGAAGAGGCTTCAGAACAAGGTAACCGGTGGCGCCACTCCGCTTTCCTTTGTCTGAGTGTTTTAGCGACTCACTGACGGTCGCTCGGGAAAGATATGTATGGCCGATGTTTTTTGGTCCCTGGCTATACAAACAACTACCCTCAGTTACTGTATAGAATGAGCGACAATTATTGTGGATGCCCGATGGTTCACTTTACCACCGTCGACTATGATCAGGAGTGATTGACGGTTCAATGAATTTCCCTCGGTAGTGAATTTCCCTAGGTAGCTCATCAACGAACCTGCACGATGTGGATAGCGCCCACATTTAGAGGATAAAACATGGTTTATTTTTCTAATCCAGGAGCCTTCAACTGTTAGATTTGGAGGCCTACATCTAACGATATAAGAGCATCTCTAAGAGACACCCTATTCTATTTTCTATAGGTAAATTTATAGATTTTGACTAAAAAACACCCTCCAACAGCTCTCCAAATAGGGTTCCTATTTTTACCAATCTCCTAAATGCACCCCCTTCCTAGCTAGAAGTAGGGAACCCCTCTCAGACTCCCAATCCTACTGGGCCCATGCTCCCATTGCCCGCAGACTCGATATCCCAGTCCACGACACTCGCACTCACACTCTTGTCCCACGGCAACATGTTGTGCTCCGACTCGGTGACGGGGCTCACCATGTCTGCCCGGCGCGTCGTGAGGTCAAGCATGATGAGGCAGTGATGGCGTTGTCTTTCCTCCTCGGCTCGCCTCGCATCCATATCTTGGAGATCGAGAACCTCTCCCTCTTATCCACCGTGGCCTTCGACGACGACAGCTACTTAGGCAGCGCATCGAAGCCACTGAAGCCTTCTCGCATGGAGCTGCAGTCGCACTCTGACATGGCCACGCGGTGTCCCGGCATGCGCGTCGCATGGCACTTCTTATCCGGCGGCTTCACGGAGACGCGGAGCAGGGAGCTCTCGTCCATGACGTACTTGTAGGTCCCCATGGAGTAGCACCGCCTCACGTCCTGGTCAGGGTTTGCGCTGCAACCTCTGCTAACAGTGGTGCCTCCTTCAGTGGGTGCTGGGCTCTTGAACTTGCCAAGCTTGACGGGGACGACCACCTCATCCTTCTTCTCCACAGCCTCTGCGGCATGCTTATGGTCCTGCCTTGCCTCTTTTTGCTCCATGACGAAGGTAAGGCGAACAGAGGACACCGTGTCGTGGCGATCGGAACCCGTGCCGAGGCAGAAGAAGAGGTCGGGGATGCCGGGCGAGGGATGCAAGGGCGGGGGACTGAGGTCATGGTGGGACACCAGCGACAGCGCGAGCACGATGGGGATGTAGGTGCCTAAGTCGCCCACCGCACCGCCCAGCTCCAACCAGATGGATGTCTTGCTCTGTTTGCCCATGAAGAGGAAAGAGAGAAATGATAGGTAGGGTCTATTCATCAGTAACATAATAGATGATATATAGTGAATGAGGTATTAGGAGTCTATTGGATATGAAGGATATTTAAGGAGAAAATATTATTAGAAATGCTCCCTATATGAGAATATAGAGAATGAGTTTTGGAATGTCTCTTAGAGATGATTTAATCTTAATATCTGGTGGTTACATAAGGAAGGCCGTTCCTGAAACCCTGGACTTTGCCGCCAGACATGGGGCCAGGTAAGGCCGGACCTAGGCATCGCCGGCCTTGTTTCGTGCTCCGCCCAACGCCGCCGTTACCAAACCATACGCGGACGCGTCACCTGTAGCGATTTGAGGCAAAGCAGTTGCCATTGCTGCAGGCAGCCATCCGCGACTTGACGAGGGCCGCTTCCTCGACTGCAACGGCAGGTATCCTCTTGGCGTCCTGACCAGCATCGCCTTCCTGGTTACGATCTGCAGCGCTGCTGTGGCCACGTGATCAGGCTTGTATTAGCCATCGTGTCTTTGAAGATGAGAACAGCTTCAATATTCATTGATGTTTATCTAATCTAAAATGTTTATCTAATCTAATCCCCTTCTTGTTTGTATTTTCAGAATACTTTTATTTGTAGTTTCCGTTAGAATTGATTGGTGCTCTGCATTGCTGAAAAGGTGTTCTCAAATATGAATTTTCTCTATATTAATGTTGCCTTCGGATCTACTGTCATTTGTCTAATTACTCTTTTCTTTCCTAATCTAGATTAGATCACAAATCGTCATGAGATAAGATGCAAAAGACTCCACAATTCGTGAATGAAGTAGGCCAAAGATGGACTTATTGTTCAGTTTTTGTGCACTTTGTGAGAACTTATGTGAGAGTTGTGTAGTTCTTTCCTCAAAAGAGGAGAAACTATGTAATGTTATCAATGATTCAGGCTTTATCAAATGTAACAGAGAAGCCTTTTTCGATTAAATTTAGAGGCTGGACAATTATGTTTCTCTTATTTTCAGAAAGCATTCAGGAGAAAACTAAATAGCTTGAAGTGTTGAATGTAACGTTTGGCATTTGGCAATAATTATCTTTGTCGAAGCATACGTACAAAGATAACCCAAACAGCCAAATAAGATATACAAGGCAATGGATCAGAATATTTCATTTCTAAAACAAGAAAACAGAATGACTGAGAGTAACAAAACAGTAGGCGAATGGGATAGGTGTCCACACAGCTGTGTTACGTTGGATATGAGATGGCCGAGAGTGGATTCCCCAGTCGGCAACTTACTGGCTGAGTGTACCATCGAGTGGCCGACGGGAAATGCCCGACAATGTACCTTCGGCCAGTACTATTTTTAAGTGTGGTTTCATATGGGCGACAGTTTTACAACTCTCGGCCAAAGTTAGAATTCTAGTAGTAGGATTTTGGCTTTGGTAAGGTAAATCGGCAGAGTACATTGATTTTGTTGCCAAATCCTCCTGGTCGGGTTGGCATAAGAAGTGGTTCTACTGTCAACCTGACCCGCAAGGGCTTTCTTACCAGGCTTACTGCCGTTGTCGAGGCCTGCCTGGACGGAAGAGCCGGTGATAACTGCCCTTCGTCAGAACCTTATCGGAGAGATCCGACACCTGAAAGAGAGGAATCTGATGGCGTATAATGTTGCCAAGGACTTCATCAGGTGCCGCCTTAGTCATCTGAATTTGAGAATTACCAGTGCTTGACAATTTTTAGTCGGATTGGATTCGGCCCGAGAAGGTGAGATAGGTGCTTCCCGATCCCGAGTAGCCATATTTAAGGGATCTGCAAGATCAATTCACACTGTTTGTTGCTTCTTCTCATAATGTTTGCACCGAAGGTTGCCAACAAGAGGGTAAATGTTCTTTTTGAGGCTATCCCTTCTCTTGGCCGCAAGAATGTCCCGGCCCCCATCGTCGAGATGGACTCCGAAGCTCAGGCGAGAATCATGTCGGTAAGTGCCTCAGGCCTTCTCGATTCTTACTTTTTTTTTTCGAATAGTCATACATTTAGTGACGGCTATCACACAGAGGGCATGATCCGGAGGCTGAGAATGAAGGGCCCCCAGCTACAGACCCGAATGAAGTAGTCATTACGTGGAGCACGGGTCCGAGCGGGAGTGGTGGCAGCATGTTGCAAATTGCATCCTACGATAGCAGCATGGCACTGGTGGGTGACGACTTTGCAGGGGTTGATTTGCTGCCAGGTCGTATTAGGCTGCCGGTGCCAATTGCTCCTGCTTCCTTTGCTTTTGCCAGCCCTGTGTCGACTTCGATGGCGGCCCTGTCTCTAGTAAGTTGAATTCTTACCCAGATCCATTGTGACTGTGCTGGTTCTCAACGTTTTGGGCATGCCCTAGCTTTCATCCCAGGAATGCAGGAAGGCGATAGTTCCAGTGAGTTCATCGGGTGATGCTCCCTTAGCCTCGATAGCCTTGGGGAGCAAAGGAGGTTGCCCTTGAGAGGAAATTCAAGAGAACAACACCCCTTCTGATCCCGGTGAAGCCTTCACTGACCAAGAAATCACTTAGGTATGTTGAGAATTATGTTGTATGCTATTTGGAATGGGTAGTTTGAATTTGTCTTTCCCGTAGGTTAATAGGAATGGTGCCAACAGCCCCCAAGCTCTGACCTCCCCAACCTCCAACCCCTACCTCCTCTGAAGGAGATGAAAGGAAGCCTGGCGAGCCTCTAGCATCAGTGACCACTAGTTAGGAATTAGAATTAGCCAGCCCTGAGGTTGCCATAGCCCCTCCGTAGAAGAGGTATGGGATCTCGCTGGATGCAACCTAGGGGACATGCACGAGGGAGGGTAGGCCAACAACCAAACTTGGTGTTCAATGCCTTCTTCGTGGTAAGAGTCTACCTCCAGGTTAGCAATCTAATATGTGGAATAAATGGTACTGAACTTGATGTTCTTTGTAGTTTGTTGTGCATCGTTTGAACAAGACCAGATGCGATGCCTAGAAAGTCACCGTACAAGTAGTTGAGCTTGAGATGGAGGCTATCGAGCTATGCTACCAGCTCTCTTAGGTGATGACCGAGAAGAAGGCAGATGTTGCGCTAGAGGACCAGATGAAGGGTAAGCTTCTAGTATCCTGATAGGCTGCTCATTCATTTTGTCTTCTTAACATTTTCCCCTGTAGAACTCTCCATGGCCTGAGAAGTTATCGCCCAGAAAGGGGTCCAGATGTCAGCTGCTCGCCAACAACTTGTCGCAGCGCTCAACATCTTCCAGGAGGCGCTTGCTAGGGTCCCGATGGAGAGGATGTTCCAGGGCTTGCTACCCGGGCTACAAAGCTTGCAGAGGCGTTCGGTGGGTTCCAAGGGATGGTCACTGAACACCTTTTGAGTTAGTACTGGCACTCGCCTTTGCACTGGCCATCCTGAAGACTGACCAACCAGAGCTCAACACAACCATCCTCCTAGAAGGCTTTGGGAAAGAGATGGAAGAGTCATTGGCAGAGAATGTTGAGGAGGTGATTGCGATAGCCAAGGCCTTCATGGTTGAGATGGACTTCTTACCCTCGTCGTAGCTTTTCCTTCTTTTTTTACCCTACAGTGTGATAAAACACTTGGTAGATTTTATCAGTTTTATTTGGAAATTGAACCGCTTTTCACGCTTGACAGGAGTACTTCATGTTAAACTCTTTTGATAGCATATCGTGGTTTTTATTGGATTTTTCCTTCAATTAATTCATCACGCATTGGTCACTAGTCGAAGCGCTTATTATGGACCTATTTGCTTCAGTTTAAAGCCAAAAGCTAAAACAAACAGGCTGGCTTATTATTGACTTTTGAAAAGCTAAAAAGTTGGCTTCTGATGAAATAAACTAAAAGCTGATAAGCTAGCTTCGAGTGGCTTTTCTAGCTTTTCGTGTGCTGAGAACCTAAAAATTTCTCGTAAAAGCCAATAGCCAAAAGCCATAAGCAGCTTTCAGCAAAAGCCCATAAGTTTCAGCTATGCCAAATAGGGCCTAAGACCGACCTTCGGTCCACTTGATTGCGAGCTTTTGTAGCCCCCCTGTCACTCGTGGAACGCGATAAGGAGCCTTTTTGCAACCCCAAGTTCGCAATGCAATGGTCCCTCTCTTCTTGTTGGAGTATGCTTTCAGAGGGTACGCAATATGTTGTTTTCGGTTTCCAATGCCTAGTACTTATTATGCCCCCGACTGTCTACTTGGAAATAGGGGTTATGGGTAGGTAGTCCAAATAGTAAAAACATAATAACGTAAAGGGAACTCATATTGCCCTTGGGTTGAGACAAGCTTTTCGCCGCCCTGGGTATGCGCTTGGGATGAAGGACCTGAGAAGCAACTTACCTTGTTTGTCGGGCATGAGGATGCGAGGAAAGACAAGTAAGGTAGAAAAAGAAAATTGATCAAATTCCTAGGCAATATGATATTTATTATTGCATGAAAGTACTCTTAGGACTTACACTTAGAACTTATAGAAACTCTTGATAACCCATGAGCTTTTGTAGACATAATATCTTAAACTTAAATGACATAGACTAGATTAAGCTGATAAACAGTGATACTTATTGCTTCTAGGGTAGCGTAGGCATTGTTTCATGGGCACTTGACTAGTTGTGAAGCAGAGCCCCCAGGTTTCTTGGTTTGTGTCTTGAGGCATTGTGATCGCGGTCACAATTGAGGTTTCTTATCTACCTTGATCCTTGAGCTCTTGGGTTCCTCGCTTGGTTGGTGTTGAACTGCCATATCGAGACTCTGCTTATCGCAAAGGAGACCTACTTTGGGACAACCTCGGATGGTCATAAACCCCCTCATGTCCTAGGATTTTCATGCACTAATAAGCATAATGTGTGGCTACCATGAATTTGGTGAGAGTAGGTCTTCCTAAGATGGCATTGTATGTCGTCTCGAAGTTGACCACGTTGAACATAATTTTTTTCTCTTTCGGAAGTTGTCATGCTTTCCAAAGGTAACGAGTAGAGATATCTAGCCAATTAGAGTGGCTGAAGATCCGGGTACTATACCGTGGAAGGCTTGAGTAACCGGCTTGATAGCAGAGCAGAAGATCTGCATCCCTTCAAATGCATTTGCGAAGAGGATGTTCAGGGAACCCCCTCCATCGATAAGACTTGGGTAACCCTACAATTATTTATCATAGGCTCCACCACTATCGGGAAGCGACCTGACCGTACGATGCTATTAGGGCAATCTTCTTGGTCTAAGGAGATTTTAGTGTTTGACCACTTAACGGCATCACGACCCTTGAGGATCGTAACTAAGAATTCTTGGGCCACCATCTTGTACTGCCGTTTGGACTCGTAGGATGTAGAACCACCGAACATGTGGTCGATTGTCCTCTCATCCGGCTAAAAAGACATCAGGTTTGTATCATCTTCACTGCCATCTGAGTTAGAGTCTCTACTTTAGGCCACGACGTGGATCTTCTTTCCCTTGGCCACTGTCTCGACCTCCGCTTTGGCCATTTTTTTCTAGATGCGACACTTGTGGAGGTTGTGGTTGTCTGTCTGGGGGAGGTCGCACCAAGGCTTACCATCGTGTTCGTTGGAGCCTGGTGTAGAGCTCCTACCCCGGGAGGAACTGGGACACTTATCGGGACTGGTGTCAAGTAGATCTGCAAAAACTTCCTCATAATTATTTTTCATGCCCTTACCTCCCTTGGCGTTCTTCTTGCGCTTGGCCTTTGCCTTATCGCCCTCGAGCCTGGGTTGAGGGCGCTTGGTGCCCTAAGTCTTCTCCTTGATGAAGAGAAGCACATCTTCAACATTAGCGAACTCATCAACGATCTTCATGAGCTCCTTAACTATCTCAGGCTCTTGGATGGTGATATTTTTAATGCATCTCCGGCTCCTGACCTTCTGAGTGAATGCTTGTATAATGTCGTAATCGCTAACCTTAGGGATGTTGTTCCGGATATTGCTGAAGCGGATACGAACTCGGACAATGTTTTGCCTCCATCTGTTCACAATGGTAGAGATTGTTTTTCATGCCGGGGTGAACGTATCTACCTTGAAAATTGGCTTGGAATACATTGCAAAGCTACTCCCATGAGTAGATTATTCCCGATGGTAAATTGGTCAACACTATCTTGGTTGCCCCTTTCAAGGGCTGTAGGGAGGTAATTAGCCATTACCTTCTTATCCCCATTAGCTGCTTGGATGATCATGGTATAGATCTGGAGAAACTCAATCGGATTTGTACTTCCATTATATTTCTTGATCGTCTAGGGATGATACCTTATCGACCGCCTTACGTTCCATAGATTTGAAGAGAAGGCCATGCATCTGTTGATGGCGCCTTGTATGGTCCAGCATTCCCGAGAGTCTTTCCCACAGATACTGGAGATCAGTCCCGATTTGATCGATATCGGGACATTCAACAATTAGATCGATGAGGGTAGACGAAGCCTCTTTAGAAGCCCATGAGCACCTTCGCTGGTCGTCGATGACCTCACGTAAGTCATTGATCGAATGACCTTTGACTGGCGAGGTTCACGGCGATTGTTCGCCTAATTGTCATCTTGGGAAGCTTTGTTCCTAGGGTTGTGCCTCTCCGAGTCCGATGCGTCTCGTGACAGTGAAATTCCTAGTCTGCCCCGATTAGCATTGCTTACGGCTAGGGCTAGATGAGAGTTCTCGGCTTGTATGATGATCTCCTTTATTAAGTTGACTGCGCCGAGTTCATCCAATCCTTACTGGCCGGGGTAGCTAGATCTGTGGTCGGAGGGCGCATGAGGGCTTCTTGTCAAAGAAGGATCCTCTTAGCATTGCAGATTTAAAGCGGTCAGCCCCTTGTTGATCTTGAAGAGATGGTAAGATCGGGGCTCCGTTAGGGACCAGGGATGGTGTGCTCGTCTAGAGCTGTCATTGCCCGCACCTGGAGCCGAAGGACCCTGTCTGTTTGTAGGATCATCGTCATGATTACCCAGATCGTCACCCCCATCTCCAATACCAAAAACTTTTGGGAGTAACCTAAGGTATCAGATCCATCATGGATGTTTCTTAGATTACTCTGGGTTGGTACTTTGACAATCTATGTTGTTAGAAGCTGTAGGGATTGATCCTAACTTGCTACGAATCGGACATTTACAATCGTCTTGGCAGCCGAGTGGTTTGAACTCGATGCTATAATCCTTAGTGCATTGATCCATAAATCAACTTACCTCATCTTTCGGATCATCACCAGAAAGTTTAGCATCGAAATTCACCCGATCGATCACCGACTCGTCAGGGAGAGGGGTAAAGTTGTCGTAGAATCCCTCATCCGAAAAACCAGTTCTCAGCGAAGCTTTGAGCGATGTTGACGGCATCTTCTTCATAGTTTCTTCAATGCCTTTTGTCATGATCCCTATGGATGGCGCTAGCTATCAATGATTTGTGAAATGCCGATCTAACAAACTTGTTGAAGAAATAGGGGATGCTTTGAGTAAACGAATCACGGGGGAACACACAGGGGTTTTTATATAGGTTCGAACCTTCGAGAGGATAATAATCATATGTCATATTTATCTTGTATTGATTGAACTTGTTACAAGAGGGTATGTGGCTAGCTTAGATGAATCTAAATCTAGTCGGTGACTTCCTTGCTAGGCTTCTGTTGACTTATATCTCTTGTATCGGCTTCTAATTATTTGTCCTCCATATGGCCCCTTGGCTTCGTATATTTATGGGGTGTCATACGTCCTCTGAAGTCCTCATTCCTGTTTTTAGAGATAAACCTTCCCAGTTACAAGATGCCTTGTGTACCTATAGGTAGTTTTCTTCTATCTAGAGATCTCCTTCTAGGAGATAAAGATATGCCCTGAGAATTACGGGATACCCTGGGGTGCCCAGATATGGTGACTATCCATTATTCATTGTCAGGTAGAAACTAGGATTTCAGTAGCTTGGCTTATTTGGGCCGAGAAGTAACTGACCACACTTAATAGAGTCGGTCTTTTTAGAAACCCGTCATGATATTAAAAAATCACAAAGGGTTTTGAAAACTGTCCGAAATTCTTTAAGTATTTGTTCTTTATACCTAGCAAAACAAATTGAAGTTAGCAATAATATTTGGTGTAGACATAAGTCATATCCACACATAACCCTAATAAATTTATAGAATTTTAAAGCCTTAGTGAAAATAGGATTTGCACCATTTTAGCATCATTACTAGTGATTTCACTGGTGATGATGTTAAAATAGTGCAAATTTCACGTTCACAAAGCCTAGAAGTTTTCGAACATTTTGAAATTTTTTACTTGTGATAAGGATGGACATGATATATCCCTCCACCAAATTACATTAGCAAACTCAACTTAATTAAAAAGATACAAAAAAGACAAATACTTAGTGAATTAAATTGCGAACAAATTTTAAATAACCGTCTACGATAATTGTAATCCCATATGGGTTTTCCAAAAATCCATCTGGAATATGTAGAGAAACTATATAGGTTTCTTTAATCCCAGACGGTTTTTGCAATCCTATATGTTTTTGTAAAATGCATATGCAATATGTAGATCAAATTGCAAACAATTTTTGTAATTCCAGATGGCTTTTCTGAAAATGCGCCTCCAATATGTGGTGAAATTGCAGATGGGTTTTTTTCAGAAAATCCATCTCCATTATAATTGCAGATGGTTATTCTGTCTGGCCTAATTTTTGATGGGTTGTTTTCAGATAGTCTCCCACAGAGCCATCTGCAATAACAATATTGCATACGTGTTTTGGAAACCGTCGGCAATATCGCATCACTTATGACCTTTTCTGTTGTAGGGCGATATTGTAACTTCTTCCCTATAGTAACCATAGTCATGCCTGCTGTCTTTATTTATACATGTCTTTCTTGAATGAAAAGATTTAAAAGTTTCCACACAAACTGTGGGGAAGTTCACCACTGCATATATTTACAATTATAAAAGGGGAAAATAGCACAAACCCGCACATTATTGTTTGACTATAAACGGTATGCTGCTTGTGTGACTTGCAAAATGTCATGGTGCCTTATGTAGAATGATTTTCATAGTCTCCTAAACGATTAGATTGGATTTTCCACTACTATTTCGAACGTTTAAATAGGATGAATATTTAGAAGTATGTGAATTAGGAGCCCAGTAATGAAACGTTAGGGCGGTTTAAATGGTCCCGAGATGTTAGAAGTGATACTAGCTATCACTACGCCACCTTTCAACCCTAGAAAGTCATGCGACACCATATCGAACGGTCAAGGGTCAAATGTGGGTATTTGACATCAAAGAATAGTTGCGGGTGGGAGAGCGGAGAAAAAAAATGTAGGGATTTTTTTTTGACAAACTCCCAAAGTTGTAGATAGGTTTTTACAATTTTCCCTAAAAAAGGAGTTACAAACTATACAGGGAAACTAGAGAAAACTAAGAGAGCAAATACCTACCACTTACCCAGAGGAGAGAAAAGAGGGAGGGAGGGATAGAAAAGAATAAATGTAAAGGTTTCCAATTATAACGAGGGGGATGCAGCCATGCTGAAAAGATTTAAAAGTTTTACCTTATACATAATTCCCTGTCCAGATAACTATATCTCTTCGAACAAAAACCAATTAGAGGTGATTGGTTTCTATTCTATTATTGTTTCGACACCATTCCGTCCCCAGAAGTGCAGGCACACAAAGAGGTAACAGAGGGAGCGAGCAGGGATCAAACTAACGCATTCCCAATGGCCGGCGCACGTACATCTGAGTGCTTAGGATAACTTTGCCAGTTTGTTGGTGTTGTATTGTGTACAGTTCACTTCCCACTGAAACAAATTTAGAAATAGAAGATAGCCAATGGTCATCAAATTGATCAGATATCTCTCAGACGGAGCAAATTAAAAAGAATTAATACCACAGCACTATCAGTGCCGATCAAATTGATCTTTGAGATAAACACACCATCTAGTTAACAAACCAGATACATCGGGGGTTTAATTTAAATTAACTTGTGGTTCACAAATTAAACCCTAAACTTATGCAGCTAATTGTGATTGTGTCTTCTTTAACAATATATATTCACCACAAATTATTACCACTCGGTAAGGTAACTAATCGAATAACAGCAATAATTAATCAATTCATCGGTATAAGCAGCTTCTATATGGTGGCGTCCAGTAATCCAGGCCGTTGTTATCTCTGTACATTTGAGGTGTGCACGAGACCGGTACCAAGCACAGGCCTCTACTCCTCAGGTCGATCTCTGTCTCTGATTTCTCCTTCCTATCCAATCCTCCCCACGTATTGTACTCCTGACAAAATATGTTAGATCATGATTAAGATCGGCTTGCAATGCTGGAATATCCCATGTTTGGCGAAAAAAAAATCTGTGTTCCAAAATGGTGCGAAATTAAACTACGTGTTCTATAATCTTTGACGATATATTCCTCTCCCAATCGAACTGCTTTTATTCTCAGCAAATTATCTCAAAATCATAATGAAAAAGAGGTAGGCAGATTTAGTTTTTACCTTGCTACTGCTTGTCTTCATGTATGGATCACTCAGCAACTGCAACAAACAAGAAATAGGGGTCAGCTTAGTGAAAACTAGACTGCCCAAAGCACAAGCAGATACATTGGAGAGAGTTTCCCAAATCTTCTATCCTGAACTTCATTTTTTTCGAGGGTTCATATCATGAGCTGAGCTGATAGAGCCAAACTGCCAAAGGGGGTGTCTAAGGGGGCCATGACCATGCATTCCATTACACAAAAGCAGCAGCACTATGAGCAACCATGCTGTGCAAAATACGAACAAAGGGGAGCTCTGCTGGGCCCCTCTACGAAGGCTATGAGTCGACCTAGGCTTTGAAGGTAAGACACGTGTCTCCCAGTGGTTGGTTGCGTTGCATCATATCATTCCAGGCCCCCTGGTCTTAAGGAGTGGCTTTTAACTTGAAATATTGGGGCCTTTTTCAAAACACACTTTTTTACAAATCAATAATTGCACTGATTTTATTATATAAGTCATAAAAAGGTTGTAAAAAGTTCTCCAACACAGTACTCTGCCATTGACAGAAAGCTTCCACATTCTTTTTTCTCACTGATTGAAGTCCTTCAACAGCATATGCATATAGAAAGGGAAGCGTAGAAGCTACTAGTTCAACACAAGGTCAATCAAGTTACTTCTCTGATAAATACTCCCACCGGTTTCATAATCGCTTTCTAAAATGTTAATATTGTTACTGGCAGCTAGAATTTCTAAAAATAAATGCTCACAGTTTATTTTCTAGAGTGTTCAATGGTAACTGAAACACTGGAAAACCAGACTATCATATTTGACTACACGAAGAAATTAATAACAGGATAATTATTTAGAAGAGTCAACTTACCTGAACTTGCTCATGCAACCACTTGATGTAATTTATCGCCTCATACAGAACTGATGCCGTATCGGTCTAAGACATACGCAAAATTAAGAGGAGCAATATTAATGCACAAGATGCCATAAAGTCAACTAACAATCGAACATATATGCATTATGAATATACACCTTTCCAAATGGTGAAACGATCTGTTGTAGTGCAGTGATCTTGTCTCCTAACTTCACTTTTGGCATCTGCGACTGCGATGACTGTTAAACTAAGCAAAATCAACATCTCGATCAAGCATATATATTGTGACTATATATCGTATAAATATATATACACATGCATTCTAAACTTTAGCCTATGATTTTGTTTATAGTATAATTAAAACCGAATCAGTTAATGAAATTTAACTTAGTAAAGAATAGCAAAACAAAAGTTTTTTTGTAAGTCATCATGGTGCCAAACGAAGCCTAGGCAGTATGGTTCTAGTGCTTGAATTCAAAGGGTAACTGTACGCATGATAGATGACACGAACAATATATAAGAATAATTGAGTCATATATTACATGGCTATAAGGATTATGCACAAGTTTCAAAGGATTTAGAGAATTTGTTGAAAGGATGATCCTGACCAAAACATGATAATTCCCTTTCCAAAGATTTAATTAGTTATTGTCAGAGGTATTAATTATGTTCTTTAGTTTCAGCAAAATCACAGAGTCAAATTCCGGGGGGAAAAACCAAATATTAGTGTAACCACTAATATGTGATAGAAACTCAACCGTAGCAGTGAGCCACAAAAACTGGTGTACCATTTCAATGCATAATTTACTATATGCATCCACATTATATATCCTTTATGGTCTTAAAAATTACACGTCTTTTTATCAGATCAGTGATCCAAGCTCCAAATGATTTGAGAAGATGCTCATCGCACATCATTCATGCATGCAAACGTGTACATACATCAACGAACAAAAAGACTTGCATGGAAGCATATGCATGCATGGAAGCATATGCATGCATGCATGCATGTGTGTAGTAGATGACGGTCATTCATACCTTGAGCGACGACGTGGGCGAGGAGGCCTCGTTCTTGGACTTTTTGGCGTTCCCCTCCGACCCCTGCCGCTCCTCCGATCTCTTCTTCTTCCCCTCACTCGCCGCCGAGCTCCCCTTGCTGCCGCCGCCACTATTCGTAGCCTGCACACCGATCAATTACCATGGGACACTCAGATCAGCGCGTCCATTGGGCCTCTTCACATGCATGATTGTTGAAGGCATGGTGCACTCTTCGATCTTACCGGAGACGAGATCTCCTGCCCTTGCTTCTTGTACTCCGCTGGCGTCTTCGTCGGCCCGGTAGCCGGCTCCGGCTTTCCCAGCGCCCCGCCGAACGATACCAGGTCGGACAGGCTCCTCCCCGCGCTGGCATTGTTCCCCCACGCCATGTCCATGGCGCCGGCGCCGGCGCCGTACATCCTGTTGCTGCTTAGCCCGAGCATGGAGTTGTACCCTAGACAATTAGGCCGGAGAAATTCTTGGCCGCCGGTGCTGCTGCCCCCGCCTGCTTCCTGCAGCATCGCTCCGTGGCCGCCCATCTCGTGCTTGCAGACGCCGCCGGAGTCCAGGAATAAGCCGGCCTTGGCGCCGTGGCCCATGGCGGCAACCGCGGCGTTATCGCATGGCGCGCCGGCGCCGGCAAGGTGTTGGGCGTCGGCGAGGCACGGGTTGGGCGGTGCGATGGACCAGTTGCTCACCAGGTCCGACAGGTTCGCCGTGAGCCGCTCTGGTGTTGCGGCCGATGCCGCGTGGTGGTGGTGGTGGTGCTGGTGCTGGTGCGCGAGCGCGCCGCCGTACCCCGATCTCAGGTGCTTCTCCAGCGCGGCCTCCGTGAAGTGGTGGTCCGGCCAACCGCCGCCGCCGGCGTGGCTGCTGCCGTACTCCATCTTCTTGAGGTAGTCGCAGGCCGGTGGCTCAGCGAAGAGCTCCGGCGCGAGCGTCCTCGAGTTGAGCAGCTCGAGGAAGTTCTCACTGTCGTCATGGGCGTCGTGCACGGCCTGCATGCTCCTCCCGACCTCGCCGCCGGCGCCCCTGAGGAGAGCAAAGGACGAACACACCAATTGATTGCACCGAAACGCTTGATAGAATTGTTTACGAGCCCTTGCTTATTAGTACTAAGTTTGTATTGATCTATCGTTAGGCAATCGATTAAAGAGCAAAAAGTCTACTAAATGAAGTACATGTGCCGGGAGAATGTAATAGAAGAGAGAGATCATCTTTGGGAATTGGATTAAAGTACTAAGAAGGGGACATGGATGCTTGATATGGCTCCACTTTTTTTGGTGATCCGTACCAAAGAGATCTTAGTTGCTTCTTCACAAAAATAATCAGTGGCTAGCTAGTTTGGCATTGTTATCTAGCTAGGTTCACCCAACCCTAGCTTACTAAGAACTTTATATATATAATCTTCCAAAGAAGAATTAAATTATATTCCAAGCAATCTCAATTTTATACACACACACACACACACGCTCACTAATTCCAATTCCAGTGGACTTTCATATATGCAAGTCTTGTTATTTAACACTTTGCAAGAACCTAGCTAGATGCAAGGCAAAGAACCTTGTAGGCAAAGAATCCAAATATTTATGAAGATGCCTATATACACATGTAACCCCTTTCCCCTCTATATCATACTGTTTCGAAATCGGAAAGCTCCTTTCATCTTTTGCTTTGGTTCCTGATCCTTGTGCTTTCTTTTCCCCGGCCTGCCACTACCTAGAAGCTACCGCATAGATACATATACTATTTTAGCAGCACATATTCTTATTCTTTTTCTAAGAAGAAAAAATCATGCAGTGTAGCAGCTACCTCAGAATTAAGCAGGCTTAATCAGAATTCGATGTCACTAGCTTGATAGACATGCACAAAGATATTCGTTAAATTAGAATCTAATAGCTAGGCAAAGCGACGCCGCTTTGGAGGTATTCGGACAATTAAAAGGTAGTGGACGCATGCCATCTTTTCGTCACCCCTTCGTATATGCAAATCTTTGTAGTATTATTGATCTTGACATTTGTTGATGCATATATATCATATATGTATGTATGTACGGACATACTACGTTTCTGATGTGTGCGTGTCAGTGTGTGACTCACATGAGGACTTGGTTCCAGAGGTGGCTCTCGGCGGCGACGGCGGCCGCTTCGGGGACGGAGGAGTCCATGCTGAGGCCGGAGTGGTTGGTGGAGGTGTTGGTGAAGGACGTCATGGTGGCGTTGGAGGCCGAGAGGTCGTCGTCGGCGCCGGAGGACGTCGTCCGGCCGTGGTGCTGGTGCTGCGTGGCTGCCAGCGAGGGCCACCGTGTTGCCACGGCCGGCGGGGGCGGCCAGGAGGCGTAGGAGGCCGGGTGCATGTCTCTCCACCAGGAGGACACCGCCGCGGAGGATGTGGACGCGGAGGCCGACGGCGGGGGAGGCGGCGGCGGCGAGCTGGCGACGGAGGCCTCGGAGCCCTCCTGCGCCATCCACTGCATGCACGCGCACGCGGCAGGCAGCGGCTGGTGCAAGCTGAGCTGAGCTTCTCTCTTGTGCGTGGGTGGTGTAGTTGGTGGTGGGGTGGGGGGAGGAGAGGAGAGGGCCGGGGGAGAATGAATTTGGCTTTGTGTGGAGGTGATCGATAGGAGGAGCAGAGCTTGTGGGCTGAGACTAGAGCTTTTTAAAGGAGGGATGGAAGCTGTAGTGATGTCACCTGACCTGAGGAGCTACTGTGGACGGGTCTCTGTCGATGTGTCTTTGGACATCTCTATCCTTTTCGACCAGGGGCTTTAATTTGGCTCAGCAGTAAGCATGTGTCACTGTTCTGCTTTGTCACTAAGTGGTATTAACTAGTTGTTAGTATTCTTTAGTTGCCCTGAAAATTCCTCCTCCGTAATTTAGTCATTTTTGTCACCATTCGATCTTACCTCATGACTTGTGCTTCATCAGCTCCGCATCTCTCTAGGGCTGGAGGCATGAATGTCCAGCTCCGTGGCCGGAGGTAGGGTTCGGATTTTAGTAGATCCAAGCTATAAAGAGGGCAGAGCGGAGCGGTGGAAGTAGAGCCGGCGATGACAGATCGCATGGTGATGAACTAGTCGAGAAGCTACTTAGGTTTACGGAGACGATGGTGACGATTTATTAGAGATGGAAAAGAAAGCAATGTGACAATAGGGAGGTGGTGGAGGCATGATGGATAAGGTGATAGGAAAGACGGAGGGGTGATCCTTGAGGACTCAAGGAGGTGAGTTGCCACCACTAATTGTGGGCTAGCAAGCATATTTGATGGGGGTGGGGGGCTAGCTTGTGTGTGGGGAAGGAGGAAGGATTCATATCGAATGAGTAAGGAACAAGCGCCTGGGTTTAGGATGAGACATAGATGGAATTAGAAATAGATCACAACCTTATTTGAGATGATACATCTTATATTAGTCTGGCAGTCTCTTGAAGTTCTTGTTGTTCTTCTTTTTCAAAATTCTAAAACAGCCTACATACGCTAGATGTCAAATCGGCCCTGGGCAAAGCTCCACTGTTACTGTGGGAAATATACGTAGCAAAGGGAGAGGTGAAAGATGGTGAAAATATTGGTTCTTCATTGGGTTGAGAAAAGTGACTATGGGATAGGAAGGCCAAACGTATGTACCCGATCAGTACATGAACTCTAATTTTATTCACGAGTTGCTACACTTTAGAATCACTTGCACCATTGCACTTATCATAGTGGATAATATCTTCTAAGTAGGAGTAAAAGTATTCTCCCTAGATCCATGCTGTGTGATTCAACCGGCCCTAGGTCCATGTGGTATGACGATGGCTGGTATCACTATCTCTGGAAGGGCAAACTTGTATACTTGCATCCTAACGACATTATAAATACAGACCCTTGGCCATCAGACCAAGGGAGAGAGATCTTTCTTATCAATACGAACAACAACTGGTTCCCCTTCCTCTCCACTTCTTCTCTAAGCTTCAGTCTCCTCTCTAGAAGAGGCTCTCGCCACACTTGTTCATGGAAGATATTTTCTTTCTCCAACAACATACCGTCCATGAGGACCGAACATAGAAGTACTAGAGAGGTGGGATGCCACCCAAAAAGAAGACCACCAGAGTCACAACACAGGCAGCCAACTCTCCGACCACACCTGTGCGAAGGTCCGCACGACCACTTCAACTGAGCTTATGATACGCCAGCGATAGCCCCCCAGCTGGGGGGAATGGGGGCCTAGGATTGCCATCGACCCGGGCCATGACCCTGGTCATGTCAGACGCTAGTGGGCCTACCATCTCAGAGGCCCTCCTGCAGTAGCACAACGAGGCCCCCATTGCGTCCCTAAGGGTTGCAGTTGAAATCATCGCTGCAAGAGCCACCGCAACCTCAGCTTCGGCTGGCACCAGGGGCCAGCCATCCCGATGGCCCTTCAGCAGCTGCGTAGCGAGACCCCCGCTGCGTCCATAGGGGCCACAACTGGAGCCGTGGCAACGAATACCTAGCAGTCACACGCGGCGGCCCTTTAGGCTCAACTAGAGGAGCTGCAAGCAGCTTTGTGGGCCACACAACAACACACAGTCTTGATCGCGGCTGCTCCCGTAATGACTAGTGTTATGCTAACCAGGACCCTAGGAGCCAGTGGGAGCTTCAGCATCCCAACCCCTTGTCACCATCAGGCACCACCGACAATTGGTACGTAGGATCTGGAGCCTCGAACCCGTTAGCGCGAGGCTCCGTTACTAGACCATGATTCTCCTCTGCAAGCAGACCTGTAGGTCGTACCCTTCCTGGAGAGGTTCCAAACCCCCAAGCTACCTAAGTCTAGGGGAGATACATATCCGGAGGAGTTTTTCTGATCATACGCCCTCACCATAGAGGCTAGCGGAGGCGGGCAGGCCACCATAGCCAAATGCTTCCCCCTCACCCTGGAGAGAGTAGCCCTCCAATGGTTCTGGGTGATGGATCTAAGGACTATTTACGCATGGTCCCAGCTCCGAGATGCCATTCGCAACAATTTTCAGGGCATGTTTGCCGAACAAATGACCTTCGAGAGGTTGTTCACCGTTAGGCAGCAGCAAGGCGAAACCCTCTGTGATTATTTCTGGAGGTTTTACCAAACCAAGTCCCAGATCAGAGGTATATCGGAGTCGTCGGTCCTCGATGCTGCAAGCTAAGGCTTGGCCGAAGGGCCCCTCTACCATCGATTAAACTAACACCTTGTGTGCTCGGTGGAAGCCCTCATGTGCAAATTTGAGGAATATGCATGGGTGGAGGAAGAAAAGCTCCACTGGAGACTCGCGCAAGCCAACACGGCACCCAGCGTTGAACTAGAGAAGTTGCGCTCACAGGCAGGGTCCTTGCATGGCCCTCTTCCGCCAGCAACAAAAAGAGGCCCCAAGGAGGCTGAGGGCTCCGGGGTGCGCAAGGTTCGGCCGCAATAGCGCAACGTCCACAACATCAATCAAGGCCGAGGGTTCCTTTCTCACCCCGTCTCAGGGGCCATGGCTGAGGGCGCTCCGGAGCCTTCCTCGAGAGGCATCGTGCCCCAGGACGGCACCCTGAGGAGGGACACTGGTGCACCTTGCATGGGACCGGACGTGAGCCACGGCATTGAAGACTATCGAACCATCATGACCTTTCGAGAGGAGTACCTCAGGAGGCAGGCAGGCTACCTAGTAGCGGAAGGGGCTGATGGTTAACGACCCAAAGATCGTAGGCTAGCAGTAGGATGCCAGATTAATCACATGGCCTTGTTGAACCCTCCCCAGCTGGCCCTGTCTCCTCCACCTCCACCTCCTGCAAAGCATTACGACAACGAGAGAGATAGGATCTGGCAAGTAGTCCTTGCCATAATAGGGGGAGGAAGCTCTGGCTGCTCCTCAAAATGGCAGCGACGAGACTAGGCGCATGGGGTAAACCACGTCGGGGCATCAAGCTTCCATCGTCAGACCCCCAAACAGGCTGACAGCCCCATAACATTGACATTCAACGACTCTAAGGGGGTAAAGCTCCCCACTCTGATGCCTTAGTCATCTTAGCCAACATCGCCAAAGTAGAATTCCGGAGGGTGCTGGTAGACAAAGGCAGTTCAGTGAACCTCCTCTTCATACACACCTTCGACCACCTCCGCATTCTGTGGAGCCGATTTCCCTGGCCCACAAGCTCTTGTAGGGGTTCAACGGGGCCCCTCTTAATGCCCTAGGACAAATAGTATTTTCGGTCATCTTCGGTGGAGGCTCCACAACATGGACTGAGGTAATCACCTTCGACATCATGGACGTACCCTACGCCTACAATGTTATCTTGTGCCGAGAGACTTTGAACATGTTCGGAGCCGTTCCCCATCACAACAATCTCAGGCTAAATATGCCCGGTCCCATGGGGCTGATCTCCATCCATAGTGACCAAGACTTAGCAAGGCGCATTGAGTACGGGCACCCCACACCTCTCAATTGCCACCGCATCCATAATGTGGCCTAAGAGAACTTCCATGGCCCTCCAAAGCTGTGACCAAAGGGGATATCACAGATTTTCCAGCATGTCCGGACTACCCCGACCGAACTTTCCAAATCAAGGCGGACCTCACGTCGTAACAAGAAACCTGACTCTTAGGCATCCTGTGGGGCAACCTCGATGTCTTCGCATGGTCCCCACAGGATCTCCTTGGAGTCGACTGCTGCATCATTGAACACACCCTCTGGGTTGATCCAAGGGCCAAGCCAGTACGCTAGGGGCTCCACAAGTTCTCCTCTGAGCGAGCAAAGGCCATTAAGGAGGAAGTTCACAAGTTGCTAAAGGCTGGACTCATCCAAACAGTTATACACTCCGCGTGGCTCTTAAACCCCATCCTGGTCAAGAAACACAGTGGGAAATGGCACATGTGCATTGACTTCACATCACTTAACAAAGCCTGCTCCCGAGATCCATACCCTCTCCCTTGTGTCAACCAACTGGTAGACTCCACCACTGGCTATGAGTTGCTGAGCTTCCTAGATGCATACTCCAGATACCACCAGGTGTGGATGGCTACGGAGGATGAGAACAAAACTAACTTTATCACCTCGTTCGGGGTATACTGCTACATTCAGATGCCTTTTGGCCTTCGAAATGCCAGAGCCACCTTCTCCCACTTGGTGCACAAAATCCTGGCACAACAATTAGGTCGCAACGTCTAAGCCTACATCGATGACATTGTTGTGAAGAGCAAGCTTGAGGCTGACCACATTGCTGACTTTCAAGAAACATTTGACAGCCTCTAGGCGATTGGTGTGTGGCTTAATCCTCAGAAGTGCATATTCAGCACCAAGGATAGCAAGCTGCTGGGATACCTTGTCTCCCGGAGGGGCATCGAGACCAATCCTAGCAATATCCGCAACATCACAGAGATATCACCCCCCACTAATGCGAAGGGGGTCTAGCCCCTGGCCAGCCACCTTGTGGCCCTTAGCTGTTTCCTCACCAAATCCGCCGAGCATAACCTTCCATTTTTCAAAATGCTGAGGGGCTTCGAACATTTCTGATGGACTCTAGAGTGGCAGGCCGCCTTCGAGGCCCTCAAGGCCCACCTTTCCGATCTTAGGACACTTGCAGTACCCCTTCTCGGCAAAGGGCTCCTCTTGTACTTATCTACCTCTGCCACCGTTGTAAGTGCTACACTAATACGAGAGACGAGAGTGAAGGTCATTCTACATAAAGGGCCATATACTATTGTCACACCCTGATTTTTAGATTTCATAAATTTCTAAAATTTTCCAAGACTAGATTATAGGTTAAATAATTAGAATAGGAAAAATCCTATTTTCTAAAACAAAATTCAAATTTGAATAAGGTTATCATTTGGTTGAATGCATTCATGCTGAATAGTAGACATTAGGGTTTTTTTTTGGAGTTATCTAGATTCTATTGGATTTTTATTTGAGCTCATTTGGTTTTTATTTCATTTCATTTGAGTTATAATTTATTTTCCAAAATACCAAAATGTTTTCATGAGTTCAAAACATTTATGTTGGCTTATAAATGTTTTTAAAAGCTTTTTGGGATTTTCTAGAATTCTTATGCTTCATTTGAATTTTTATTTGGATTTCATTTTCTTTATTCCTTTTTGTGGGAATTCAACATTCTAAAGAAAAACCTAAACCTCTCTCCCAGGACGCCCCTGCTTTCGGCCCAATAGCCAGCCAGCCCAGCCTGCCTTTGCCTCCAATTGCTTCCCTCCCGCCTTAGCCGCGCCCCACATCCCAACCCAGCTCAGTGCGCCGCCCACTCGGCCTACTCCCACGTCACCAGCCTGCCTCCGCGCTAGGCCGCTCCACCTGCCGTAGCCGAAGACGCCCGCCCGGTTCCTGCCTCCACCTCGCATCATCGTCTTTGTCTCGAACTCGAACCCACCACCATGTTCAAGTGGAAGTCCGTTACCGCCCGAGAGTCTTGCTGCACCCGAGACCACCAATACTACCATACCAAAACCATTCCACCACCAAAACCAAAACCATAACCACAACCCAAACCAACTAATCATGTGAGGATTCAAGTCTCTCATAACAGTGAGCACGGCTGTTATAACAGTTTTTACACTCTATAGAGTTTGTCTAGCTTTCCCCACGAGTCAGTGAATTCCATGTTGCCATATTTCGTGAAACACTTAACACACGCCAGTTGTGTGTCACTAAGAAATCACTGTATGATATTTTTCACTATCTAGAGCCTAATCCAGTATGCATCTGCCCACTAGGTTTCACCGCCAGGGTTTACGCGAGTCTAACTCCTACCCAGAAGCCCCCTTTTGTGCTGACACAACACACACTGGATAGACTCTAACTAGTATGTCATGCCTTATCCATATCAGCCTTGTGGTTGGTACGTTATTTCTTGGGTTGTCACTCCACGAACTGGTCCTTGCATAGGTTACTTGAGCAAACACTAAACCAACACACATAAGCCGCATCTAGTTTTGTTCGTTAAAATCGTGTATGACGACTATGTGTTGGAGGCCCTAGCTAGGACCAAGACGCGTTACACCGAGCTTTAGAAAATGGCATATGCCCTTCTGGTGGCCTCGCGCAAACTCCAACACTACTTCCTCACCCATGACATCACTGTACCAATCTCATACCCTCTTGGTGACATGTTTCACAATCGAAAGGCGACCAGACGCATCGACAAGTGGGCTGTGGAGCTATCCCCTTTCACGATAAAGTTTGTGGTCCGTACAGCCATTAAGTTGCAGGTCTTGGCCGACTTCATCGTCGAATGGACTCCAGCACCTGCAGGACCCCCCACAACCCCTCCTCAAGATATATGGCTAATATACACCGACAGAGCTTACGGTTCCGTCCGCGCGAGGGTCAGTATGGTCCTCATCTCCCCCACAGACCAGCGGCTGAGTTCACTGCCTACTTAGAGTTGAAGACAACCAATAACATCGTCGGATATGAAGCCGTCCTCTTAGGCATATGGAAGGCATGGGCCTTAGGAGTCGCCGGAGTCATCATCAGGACTGACTCTCAGGTTGTTGCTGGGCACATGGACAAGTGCTTCCAGCTTCGACATCTAGACCTAACGAGATACCTCAAGGCCATCTACAGGGCCGAAGGGCGCTTCCACGGCATATCAGTACATAGCATACCGTGGGTGGACAACCACCAGGCGGACGCCCTAGCAAAAGCTGCTGCTAGGGGCGAAGATATGCTGTTAGGAGCCTTCCTCGAGGTCCTCTACCACCAAACGGCTGGTACCCCAGATGAGATTGCTGCCACCATCCTCCCTATTGAAGCACAGGACTGGAGGGCCCCCTTCTTATCCTTCTTGAGTGAAATAGAGGAGCTGGATGACCTCGTCGCAGTGCACATCACGCCAGGGGCTACCTCTTGGTGGACGAGGCCCTCTATAAAGCAGAGGTCTGCGCTCCCCTCCTCCATTGTGTTACTAAGTAGGAGAGTGCCACCCTCCTCCAGGAAATCCATGAAGGGCTTTGCGGCAAATATCTGGCGCGCCGCGTCCTGGCTGGTAAAGCAATCCGCTAGGGGCTCTACTAGCCAACGATCATGTCCGACGTTGAAGCCCTCATCCGCAAGGATGCCAATGGATGGGGTGTCGGAGCTTCCAGACCTTGGCTCCCCTACAACCGATCGCTCCTATCTGACCCTTGGTATGTTGGGGAATGAAACTCATCGGACCATTCCCTCACACCATGGGCAACCTTCGAAAGACAGTAGTGGCATTGGAGTACTTCTCAAAATGAGTCGAGACTAAGCTCCTCACGGTAATCACATCAAAGAATGTCCAGAAAATTTTCTAGAAAAATATAGTCTGCCACTTTGGCATTCCGTGACAACTCACAGATGATAATGTAACACAATTTGACTCCAAACCATTTAGAGAATTCTACGTAGAACTCAGCATCGAGCTATGCTTCACCGTCGTCCGTCACCCGTAGTCCAACACGGTCATCGAGCACGCCAACAGTAACATTTCTCATGCCTAACCCACGCCTCATCGGTCTGGCTAAAGGACTATGGGTTGAAGTGCTTTCGAACGTCTTGTGGTCCCTCCTCACCATGATCACATGACCCACATAGTTCACCCCCTTCCGCCTCCTATATGATGACGAAGCTATGACTCCAATTGAGATCAAAGGACGCTCACTCCAGGCTCAACCGCCTCAGACCACCGGAGAAAGGGAGCTGTCCCTCGAGCTCGCTAAATGCACATGGTTCCACGCTGTCCAGAATCTCAACCACTACAACACCAAAACCAAGGCATGTTACAATCCCAAGGTTGTGACTCGAAGCTTTGAACCTAGAGACCTAGTGTTTTGGCACGCCCAAATGGGAAGGCTCGTACCTAATCCTTGAGTCCAACAGGCCAGGCTCCTACCAATTGGTAGGCACAGAAGGAATCCCTCTGGAGCACAGTTGAAATGTGGAGACCCTCTGCAAGTACTATGCGTAGGAGGCCCTCTAGGCTAGGGCCACATACGGTACTCCCTATCAATTACTCCTCCAATTTAGCATTTCAGTTCACTTTCAAACATTACATGACTTACCAATAACCTTCAAGTTGACACATGTTGACAATAGCCAACTGAGCTAGGGATCGTACCTAATGTCATTAGCTATTCGCTCATAACAGTACATACAAAACATAGCTAGATATGTATCATTCCTTAAAATACCCTCTGACATCTTGAAGGCCTCACCTTCGTGTCGAAAAGGTTTGTACCCTCTGGCATATTGAAGGCTTCGCCTCCATGCCGGAGAGGCATGTACCCTCTGACACCTTGAAGGCCTCGCCTCCGTGCCAGAGAGGCATGTACCCACCAGCATCTTGAAGACCTCGCCTCCATACTGGAGAGACCTATACCCTCTGGCATCTTAAAGGCCTCGCCTCCGTGCTGGAGAGGCTTGTATCCTCCAGCATTTAAGGGCTGGGAGGGTAGCATCAAACTACTAGCTGACAAAGAATTTAGATGCGCTCCCACCCAATGCAACTAAGCACCCCTGAAATTGTCATATCCTTCGGCCTCAATAGGCTGCAGAATGCGAGGGGGTCGGGAAGGGGAGGTAAACAAAGCATCGGCATGATCAAAAAAATAAAAAGACAAGAAGTGAAACCAACACGGTGCAAGTTTATTCATGCATGACATATACAAACATTGTGCCCAGCTAGCTACCATACATTGAATCTAGGCCTAACAGACGTGCTAACCTACCATGCCTCCCCGTAGTATTATAGGATGTAGAAGTGCTAGACCGCTACTCCTCCCCGAAGCTCCACGAGATGTGGAGGATCGGTCCCTATAGCGGCACAAGGAGTGGCGGTGCGGTTACCCCTAGCGTGAAAGCCTTCCACCAAGGATGAAATCCCCCTAAGCCTAGGGAGGTGAAGGGTCCTCCTGGAAGGGGTACATATCGAAGGCTAAAAAATCCATCTTTCATCTAGTGGCACCTCCAAAGCCTCCGCATCCTCTTCCTCTGGTGGCATCTTCGCAGCCTCGACTTCCTCCTCCTTGATCTCGGCCATGACAGCCTCGAGGATATTTGACTACACCCTCCCATTAGAACCCCACAAAAGAACAAGACGCTGAGAAATGTGTGGACCAGAGACCTCCCAAGCTATCCACCAATCATCCTTCTCAGCAAAACACGCCACCGAGGCAACAGCAAGAAGTAGATGCGGCGGGGTTCTTTGGCTCCCTCTTAACCAAGATGTCGACGGCCACCTCCAGATCCACGTGCCCTTGAGAATCATGAGGCATGGTCAAGCGATCCCTCATCCACCTCCAAAAAGGTAGGGTGGCCCCGGATGGTCGGGACACACTAGTCCCCTCCTCGGAGGTAGCATCCCGAGCATGGGTGAGGCCCCACCTTGTCTCGGGTCGCCACACCTATATGCGTAAATCCTACTCAAGTTAGCCATGTGACATGAGCATTCTAGAACAATACAAACATAGATATTTACAAAGAAGGAGGCAGACATTGCCATATTTAGCGAACAAAGCCAAATTACATAAAGCATGGAAGGTGGTCAACATACTAGGACTCCAACCCCCCACAAGATGAGAATAAAAACAAAAATAGCAGCCTACTTAGAGTTACACCTCCGGAGGCAGGTTTGGTGAAGCGTTGTCCCCACACAGAGACTGTTCCTGCAGAGCAATGACCGGATGGAAGGATGTCTAGATGACGGTAGTACGTCTGGGAGGTCCTGACGAGGAGCATGTCCCCCCATAGAAGAGCCCGAGTGGGGAGCCCCCTACTATTTGTCTTCACATGAGTTACCATGAAATGGACCATCACGGTCCAGCCATGCTTTGCCCATACACCCCAGCGAAAGTTGTCCAAAGCCACATGAGTCTCCACCAGGGGTGCCTCTAGTTGAAAACCCTCGATCACGGAGTCTGGCACCAGTTTCTCCAACGCTTCAAATTGGCAAAACCCCGCCTGGTGTAGCAAGGCCAGCTGGAGCACCGAGTCCACGCATAAACTGGATTTTGTGTAGGCCTCGACATCATTAGTGGTTGCCCTAGCGGCAAATCAGAGCTAGTGGAGTGTCATGACCAACGCCTTCGAGCCAGAAGGTATTGGTGGGCCTTTAGCCCCAAGTCTACTCAAGGCATCATGGGTGGTCCGGGTCACCTCCGAAGCATGCTCAGCTACCCTTGGTGCTCTACGTGTAGTGTCTCTTCTGCCACCCGAGACTGCCCAGCTCCTATTGGACTTTGACCACCGTAATCTGAAGGACTTGGGCATTACCCTCTGCTGACACGTGGACTGTAACAGTATCTTCAAAGGATGCCTGCGCTTCCTAGAGGGATTTGGCAGACTTCTACACCTCAGCTTTCACACGCTCCCGCCATGCCACCTCCTCCTGCCAGAGGCCCTCCTTTCACTCTTTCTATGCCACCTCTTCCTGCAGACGACCCTTCACAAACTCCGCTAATCTCTCGGCCTCCTTCAAGGCACTACGGAGCCTTGCTGTCTCATCTCGGTTCACGTCACAGGCCGCAATGAGAGCCTGGCGCTGCGTACATCCTAGTGCCCTCATCAAAAGTAGTTGCGGTGGAACACGACACAGAAAAAATAAGGTGAGTAGCCCAAAAAACCATGCCTAAGGTTTCCTTGGGCAAGAGCGTACCTAACAGGACGCCGCCTCTAGGCACGCCTCCACTTCTTATTGAGGGCTCCGAGCCATAGACAACTCGATCTCTCTGCTCCTAAGGCAAGATGAGGCGGAGGCGAAAGCTTTCAGCACCTCCGAGTGAAGCGTGAAGTCTTCTGGAATCAAGGCCTCGAAGCTAAGCCCCCTCTACTGGTGTGGTAGTAGAAGCCACAGAGGGACCATCTCCCCCGGTATTGACAACAAGAGCCAGAGAATGAACTGGCGCAACCTCCTAGGGCATCGAAGCATTCGCCTCTGGAGTGGTTGTCATGGACACCTCCGGAGGGGTCATCACATTCTACTGGGGCTCTGAAACCTCTGGAGCAGGGGCCACAGACTGGTCTATCTCGGTGACCACTAAACACCTCAAGAACGCAAGTCTGGATCCTGGCACAGCGCTACGGCAAGATATAAAACAACAAATAACGTCTCACCAGGGCCTCTGGTCCGTTCATCAGAGGGGCCTGTGACATCCTTGCCATCTAAATCGATGAACCCCCAATCCATATCAAAATCTAGGGAGGCCTTGCTGCCTCTTCAGCTCTGGTTGTGGGTGGACGGGTCCGAAGGGGTCATACCCTTCCCACGATCGCTTCCTCCAAGCCGGGTCTCATCTCCGGGCATGCCACAAACGACAACGATGTCCGCGGCCTACCTTTGGCACTTCACCCCACCCATCTCTACCTCGGAAAACTTGACCATCGAGATGGCCTACGAACCATTGGAAGTAGGAGGGAGTCATGCCCGTTGAGGGTTCACAGGGATAGCGGAGGCCACGGCACCAGAAACCTCACGCCCTTGCTTCCTAATGACACTGGCTATGCCAGATATGGCCACACTAGAGCCACTACCCTGAGATAGAAGCAGATGTGATTATACCACTCCCAGCTCCCAACCAGATCCATACGTCGGTCTTGCTCCGCAGTAGTAGGTGGGGCCAATAACTCCTCCATGACTTTGGCCGCTCGTCCAATGGAAGGCAATCCTCTAAAAGAAAAAGATGTGTCACCTCAACGAAGTCAAAGCTATATAATGAGGAAGACTCGCCTGAACTGATGGTGGGCTCAGAGTACACGTTCGGCTCGTCATCCCCATCTTGCGCAAAGACGTGCTCCTAGTCTACCCAAAGGGGCCGGATACGTAGCATCATGAACTCCTCCATGAGAGCACTCATGCTCATCCTCCGGGCCACCCTTTAGAGTAGCGCCAACCGTGAATCGACCTGGGCATCGAATATCTCCGCCATCGGGGTTCGAACATACTCAATATCCTAATTTGTAGAATGGATGGGGGACCCGACGCCTATATCATAGTAGAACCACCGCTCCGACCACCTAGAGTACCATCAGTTGTTGATAGCCTTCACCGGAAACACATCCTGATATTCCAGCCGGAGTTGGAAGTTCACGCTACCAAAGCGGTGAGAATCGCTAGACGACGGTGGAAGATGGGAGTGCTATGGTGTAACGAAAATAGTCCTATTAGGCTATGATTGTGATTTTGGTTATTAATGAAATATAGTCATTGGGACTAACACGTTTGTCAATTATATGCTTTAGTAGGTCTCATGGATGCAACAAAAGAGAAGTCGCCGAAGCCGGAATAAGAGATGAATGAATTAGACTTGTTCCATGAATTTTGATGTGATAAAATGGAATGGATTTCTGTATAATCTTGTAGAGCTCTTCAAAAGCTTTCCATGGATCCAAAGATCATCAAAATCGAAGTTCGGAGTGAAAAATTATGCCCAAAATACATAACGCTGTTCTGCTGAAATTTGCCTGATCGGATAGCTCGGTGCTCACATAAAATTAGTCTAGTGCTACATAGGATAATCTGTTGAGTGCAATAAAAAATAGTCTGGTGTTCACAGAAAATTTGAAGCGGAATATTTTGCCTCACCGGATGATCCGGTGTTCACAAAATGGACACACCGGACTATTATTTCCAGAGAGCATCAAAATGAACATATACACATAGGATAATCCGGTGCATTTGTCCGGTGTTTAGTGAGTCATCACAGGATAATCCGTTGTTCACAGAGGCTTGAGTGGGGTTTCAACGGCTAGTTTGTGAGAGTGTACTCACCGGATGATCCGGTGTTAGTACTACTGTTCTCACCGGATCATCCGGTGTTACCAGCTTTTTAGAGCTGTTGGGTTAACGGCTAGTGCGTGAGTTTGAGACTATAAATACCCCTCCACTCAGTCATTTGAGCATGCTAGAGTTCAGAGAAGTTCATATACACCTGAGAAGACATCCAAGCCACCAAAGTGCTTAAAGTGATCATCCAAGGCGATTAAGCACAAGATTAGTGAGTGATTACTGTTTATAGGCCTAGAGAGTGAGTTGCTAGGTGATTGCTGCCTAGAGAGTGAATCAAGGAGTGATCCAATAGTGTACCTCTTGGTACGCCGGCACCTTGGAGTCTTGGTGACTCATCGGTAAGTTTGTTGACCCTTCAACTTGGTGTAGAGTGGCGGCAAGGCGATTATGTGGGGACGCAGAGACTCTTGCCTTTGTGGCTCAAGCTCTGAAGTGATCACGGCAGCAAGGAATCGGAAGAGAGGCTAGTGGTAAGACCTTGCCTTGGTGGCTTGGTGGCTCATCCGGGTGGAGGCCTTGTCTTTGTGACTCAGTGGCTCACCAGGTGCCGACCGGGAGCATATCCTTTGTAGAGCTCCAACGTGGACTAGCGGTGGCATTCATGCCATCGATACCACGGAAAAAAATCATTGTGCCGAGTTGGCTCTCTCTACCTTATTTACGTTTCCGCATTTACTTACTTGCAATTTACCTTTTTAGATAGTTTGCAAGAGCTTTGATCGGTAGAGTAGACACACTAGATAAACCTAGAACATATTTAGATAGAAATTGATATAGATTTATCTTGTATTGTTTTTTGAGCCAAAATAGTTTTAAGTGTCCTAATTCACTCCCCTCTTAGGACATCACCGATCTCTACATATGGCCAGCCGTGCGCGTTAACTAGGGCAGATGCAGATGAAAGCAGAGCCGTTAGATAGGGCCTCTTGTCGGCTAGGACCCCCGCCTTATAAACTAAGGGGGAGTTATTTCCTCCTAGGAACACGCACGCATGCCCCGTCCTTTTTCCCACAAGGCTATAGTCATGGCGGAGAAAAACCGCCCCCACGACCCTTCAACGGCAAGGCACCATGTGTCCCACTACTGCTCGATAAGGCATGACCATGCCGCTAAATGCAGGATGCATTGAATGCCCCTTCATAGGTGTTACCAGATGGTCAGTTCAAATAGATTGGCCTAGACTTTCCAAAATCACTCAAGCAAGATGAAGGACCATATGCCGTCAAACACAGAGCTAGAGGCCACTAGAGGCTCCACCCTGAAAACCACAGGGTCGATCGCTCTGCTGGCCTCCCTCATGAGGGGCTACTGTTGGGGGTCATCATTAAGGACCCCTGGCACCCCTGGCTCTGCCTGCCTACACCTGAGGATCATGGATATCTGAAGGCCCTTTAGGTCTGCTAGCCTCTACCCTCCGAAGCCTAGGCGGGCTCTCCAAAGCCCCTGTCCTATGAAGAATAGGGCAGCCTCCTCGAAGCTCGGAGGGTGAGCCATTAGGTCTTGGAAAAAGATCAGCCAGAGGGGGCCCGCCCAGGCATCCTTCGCCTGCAAGGAAGTGACTAACAGTTAATACCCATACAAGTAGAGACCATCCTAACATCCCAGCACAAGTGGTGGCCAACCTAACACCCTGGGCAATGCGGCACCATAATTGGCGGCCGACCCAGTACATCGCCCTTAGGACCACTTGTACCATTGCACTTGCCATAATACATAATATCTTCTAAGTAGGGGTAAAAGTATTCTTTCTAGACCCAGATTTTGATTCAACTGACCCTAGGTCCATGTGCGATGGCAATAGCTGGTATCACTATCTTATAAGGACAAACTTGTATACTTACACTCTCACGACATTACAAATACAAACCCTTGGTCATCAGGCTATAGGAGAGAGATCTTTCTTATCAATATCAACAATATACATGGTTCCCCTTCCTCTCCACTTCTTCTCTAAGCCTGAGTCTCCTCTCTAGAAGAGGCTCTTGCCACACTTGTTCATGGAAGACAACACATTTAGATCTACCTATTGCCACAATCTCTAATCCTCACAACCATCACTTCGGAGATGGGGAGAGGATCTCGTTTAGCTGGGGAGATAGCAACGAACTCAGAGATTGTGAGGCTGGCGATAAGCTCGTAGACGGTGAGGGCTTGGGGTGACCATGAGTTAGCTCGGGAGACGGCGAGGTGGCTACATGTGTGGAAGCTGGGCACAAGGGGTAGTGGGGCCGCAGTGGCAATGGTGACCACCACATCACTTGGACCACCACTACTCCTAGAGAGTGGCTTTAGGAGATTGGAAAGTGAAGTGAGATTGAGGCCGGCTGATGGAGATGGGCTCTATTTATAGAAGAATTATCTCTGTCGATTTAGAATACGAACCAGCAATGATAATAATTAACTCCACCAGTTCATCTTCATCAATTATTGCTCCGTCAATTTGGAATATGAACCGGCAGTGATAAATATTATCACTGTCAGTTATTAAAAACACGTCTTTTAAGAACCTGCAGTGATAATTTTCATATCACTGCTAATTTGTGTTACTAATCAGTAGTGATGTATCATAGCCGGTTCTTGCTAGCTCGCCTTTTTATGTGCACCTTGTGCTTACGAACCGGCAATGATATATTATTATTGTCGGTTAGTACTGAAGTGGCAGTGAAAAGGGGGTATGGATGACCCTTTATGTGGTAGTGTAAAAGTACTTGTAAGTATATAGCCATCATCATGTTCAAATCAATGAAAAAAGTGGATTAGTCTCTTATGTATAACAATCGGTAGTTTTCAATATACAAATACATATTATAGGCTGAAACAAACACTACCATACAAAAGGCCTCTACAGACGGTTCAATACTGTTATCACATTCGGGTTACAAACTGACCGGAGTCATGGGGCTGTGATAATCGGACATTATCACAGTTGGGTTCAGAACCGACTAATAAAAATGATTTGAACAATCAGTTCGTATCCCAAGAGGAATGTGGTATTATTTTCCAAAAAAAGAGCATGTTGGCACTGGAAAAATAGAGATTATTTTGCATGTCATATGATTTTTCGCACGAAATACTAGCGGGTGCCGTAGAATTTGAACCCACGACCTCCCCAATCTGGGCAAGCCTACCTAACCATCTCATCTTGATTGCTGACTGTAGTTGGATATGTATTTCTTTTTATCCTTCTTGGTCGAAGCTTTAACAATTATTTGGAAATCTAGATAGCTTCAAATGAAAAAATTAACTACAAAGTTTTGAATCTTGTCTAGGGCTACAGTTTTAAAGACCTTTTCTCATCCTACTTCATATGAATAAGTTATGAGCTTCCAAATATCTAACTACGGACATGGAAGCGACACTTACTTTCCCAACTTCATCATTTCACTATGTTATTACTACTGTACCATTAGAGATGATCCTACTTAACCACTTCATGTATTATCATTTCACTATGTTATTACTACCATTATAGTTGATCCTACTTTACCGCTTCATATATTATCATTTCACTATGTTATTGCTACCGTTATAGTTGATCCTACTTAACCATTTCATATATTATCATTTCAATATGTGTCACATAATCCATTATGATCGATGTTAGATGGTCTCTTTATTAATTGTGAAGATATTTTTTCATGAAAAATATTAATTGCATAAATAATTTTCATCTACATTATTAATTATGAAAATATTATTATTGATGGTCTATTAGTAAAACCAATTGTAATGAGACACTACTACAGGCCTCTCAACTGTAATATATTATAGTCGGTTCATGACTAGAACCGATAGTAATAGTATTTTTATTATAGTCAGTTATAGCAATGAACCGATGCAGGGGCGGAGCTAGGCCTGGCTCAAGACCCGACCCGTGTCTAGGGCCGAACAGGGGCCGCAACCGGTGGCCCAGAAGAGCTATGGTAAAACAAGGGGTAAAATACGAATCGCGACCTGGGCCATGGCCCCTAGTGCCCCAGTGGGAGCTCCGCCTCTCAATCGATGTATTACAATACAGTCAGTTCTAGTGTTGAAACAACTGTAATAGTGCCTTGTTACCGTCGGTTTTTAGCTTCAGCTATGTTAGACGGTGGATCTAGTGAACCGACTGTACTAATCTTTCTATCGATGAAAAACAAAGTGTTGTGGCATGTCATATAAGCTCATTTCCATAGTAGTGAAAGAACACTCTCTATCCATTATAGTTACAATCTAAGTGGACAAGCAGAAACTCAGGTCTCAGTTTCAAACGATCCATGCGTGCAGTAGGTGCCTCAATTGAAACACTCAGTGAAGTCAAAAGTAAGACTGCAACGTGCATTGGATGCATTCAGATTCCAATTTAGAGCATGAACTCGACCCTTATCATGGGATCCTCCATCTCATGTGATCCTACCATGCATGCATGACCTTAGGAATGTCTCTCGCCCTGCAGGATCCTGCAGATTTGTGGCATCATCATTGCAACACTGTGGCGTGCCCGTGTATATGCCTAGCGTGCCCGTGTATATGCCTATCTGCATGAACAAGGTTAGGTAGCAAGTGTAGAGAGTCTTATATATAAACGGTCCAAGCTTATTAAATTAAGGCGCCATTTGGAACACAAAGATTTCAAAGAGCTTCCTTTGAAACAGTTAAATTCTTGTAGGAATTAGGAAAATTTTCCTCGATCCAAATGGGGCGGCCGAAGTGTAAGACTTCTGCTCATGTCAACGTATAAGTTAATAAGTATGGATTTGCCCTTCTTCTTCCTTGTTCACCATCCCTACATTGAAATCATGAAACTCCACTAAACTGGGGTCACAGTATCAATTTTGGAGGTCAGCATACGTGCATTTTATGCTGTTGGCTAAGGAAAGCAAAGGATCGATGCACTACTACAGAATAGGCTATAAGTAACAACCTATCAATATCGGTTGTGCACAAGCTATGATTGAAGATATATCAGTACCGGTTCTTAATCTCCCGCACGCGAAAAATGAATGAGCCGCTAAGAACCGACTTTAAAAAGGACTATTAGTGCCAGCTGGTGATAGTATCAGTTCCTTTTCCAGACACGGACCGGCACTAATAGTCCTATTTCAGTGCTGGTTCCATCTGCAACTGACACTAATAAAAATCGGACCCAAAAAAATTATGAATTCGCATTTTGGCTTGTCGGCTCGAGTCCACCCCTATCTCTCTACCTTATCTTTTCACGGGAGCAACTCTCATTGATCCCCTCCCTATCTCTATCTTATCTCTTCCACCTCTCCTCCATCTCTCTCTCGGTCTGCGCGGCAAAATGTTCATGAGTTCTGTTGGAATGTGGCTCATTTAAAGCCCATTCATAAGAATGCAAAGCAAGAAGGTTTAGTCTCGTATTGCCAGGCAAGTGGATGTAGACTAACTTAAATACTTGAGTTCTCTCGCCTCTTTGAAATAGAGAAAATGAGAAAGAGAGAGTATACTTTGCTATATTCATACGCACGCGCGCGCGTATTCGCGTATTTTTTGCGTGAATATCCGCATGACTTGTGATTTGCGACACGCGACTGTGGCGTGGCGTGGCGTGGCAGCACAAAATTGCAAGCCCTTTTGCTGCTCTCCCTTTTTAATTGTGATCAATGTCATAATTAGCCATTTTTATCGCAATCAATGCCTTAATTTTGAGAGTAATTGGTCAGTTATGGAGGCAGCAATTAGTGGGCAATTTATGAGAGAAAACGACTCCAAGAGGGCAGCCATTTCCCTATAACTCCTGGAGACATCCAGGGTTTTGAGGATACATCTCTCTGCTCCACATTTTCTTCTCCTCCCATCCAGATCACTGTCTTGTGTGCTGTGCTGCCGGATCTCGCCGGCCCTTCTCCTTACCATGCACAAGGTTGGAGGGTGAGCGGTATCTCCGAGCCTCTGCCGTCGTGAAGCCCGCACGAGGGACGGCAATAAGGTTTCTGGGTGGCGCACTTGCGTGACCGCTCTGCACTGCTTCATCTACGATCTGCACGACAACGAATCTACACATCGTCAACTTCATCCCTTCATCAACCCGACTGTGAGTTCTTGATGAAACTGATGGATTTTTGGTACTGTTGCTTACTGCTAGGGTTAGAAATATGTTCATCTGTTATAGATTGTGAAATATGCCTTTGTATAGAATCTAGAATTAGATTTTTGCGCATACTACCAACAAGTTCATCATGGAAAGTTTGATGGTCGGGGTGGTGGTGGAGAGGTACGACAGGGAGCTAGTGAGCACGGAGGAGGTGGAGGCTAAGGTGCGGCTGGTGATGGAGTCTGAGGAAGGTGAGAAGCTCTAGCCGAGAGAGGCTGTTCGAGGGAGAGGCCAAGGTGTGGCTTCTATTTGATTCAGTTCTTGCGGGGTAGTGAATGCGTGTTTTTTAATCCGTTTGCAGGTGGACCAATGCATGATGCAGCTGCAGGAACTGCAGTACACAGTGGACGGCGGTGCCAAGGTCGTCTCTGATTTGATTCGATAAGTGCAGGAGCTGCAAGAGCTGTAGTAGTGTTTGATGTACATGGTGGTCTGCAATACATGTGTTTACTGTACATAGTGATTCTTGCGTTGTATTGAATTTGATTGAGATGTGTTGTATGGACTGGATTTAATTATGAAATGTGTTTGTATGAATGAGATAAGTCAATTTGAGCATTTGGCGGTGACGGTGGCAGTGAGAGCACCACGGCAACAGGAGCAGAGCTGGCTCTTTTGACCCAGCTCGTTTATGTTTTGGCTCCCAGAACCACATTAGGTGCCGGTTGGAGCTGAGAATCGGTAGTGAAAAGAATATTCAGTGTCGGTTCCAGATGCAACACTGATAGTTCTAGACTATCAGTACCAAGTAATTAGTGCCGGTTCAAAAACCAGCACTGATGGTGTTTTTGAATCGGCACTGATGTGTTTTTCTGTAGTAGTGATGTTTGATTATGAACCTGTTTTCGCTTATAATAACTATTTTAATTACCCCGAAGAAGAGACAAATACTCCGAAGTAGAGCTACTTTCTAACTAAATTTATCGACCGCTTGGATTGAGAATAATAGTCGCTCTACAATAATTGGTGGGTACCATAAAAAAGCTCCTCCAGTAAGCTTTTCTGCCATCAAAGTGATGTATCTCCGAAACATATCTCACGCACAAACTGGGCACTCGTATAGAGAAGGAGCTAGACAAAGAGAAAGAGTGTCTAGTTTGCCCTATCTCAAACAGAAATCACTGAAGATTCTGCCCTTTCTCGTGCTGTCCTACCTGTTACACATTCTTTCTCATCATCATGCCCTTTGCTATAGGAGGAAGCCATGCTTGCCAACCTAAGAAAATCTTTTCAACCAACCATGCCAACATTATGTTACATGCATGAACCTGAATTATAGTATATACAACAAAAAGGGACTAAAACCTAAATAACAGAACACAAACAGTATTACACTACATGCCAAGTTTAGAGTCACTGTATTTTAGGCAGAAGAAAAGTTCTCTATAATTATGTGCACTAGAGGAGTAGAGGCAGTACAAGTTGTTCCTAAAGCCAATCATGGCCTGTATTTACATTTGGTCCACATAAAGATGGTTCCTATATCAGATTGAGAGGATAAATAGCTGAAAAATGTTCCACTCAAGGAGCAATATCCTAGCGTATAATATTGCGTGAAATAAGAGGACATGATTACCGTCGTGCTACTCTCAAACCCACCTGAAATATCCTTCTGAATGAGCCTCGTTGGCCAAAAGTTGCATGCTTGGAACAAGCTGACTCAACGCCTTAACTACATTTTCTTATCAGGGCGTCATGAGTTTCGGTTGAATCTCTCGCAAGATAGAAAATTCCGTATAAATTCCTTATATCACGCACTAATTCATTACAATGTGCCATATAGGAATAGGCAGCTATAGAAATTGAAGGTCCTCCTAAAAATTAAAGTTTTTCTTTGGTACCTGGGCAAAGGAGTTCTTTTAACAAAGTACAACCTTTCTAAAAGACAATGACAATATAGCTAAAAGTATTGCTTTTGTTATAAAAGGAGACAATTAATACTACTACAGAAATAGTCATAAATGTCGGCTCAAAAACGTCATTAGTGACGGTTTTTGAACTAGCACTGATTACTCAGTACTGATAGTCTGTGACTATCAGCGCTGGTTTATGAATCGGCACTAATAATGAACATTAGTGCCGGTCCATAACACGAAACTAACATTGATACTCAGACTATCAGTGCTGATTTGTGGAACAAACCGGCACTAATAACATTGATATGCTTTTTTTTTATCTAGGCATAGATATGCTTCTGTCAACATACTTAAATAAGCATTCATACATGTGTTGTCATAAAATTACACTAGTAGACTGGTTGTCATAAAAGATAACAAAATATATCATTGCATTTATAACTGAACAATCTCAATTATACTTAAATAAGCATCCATACATATGTTCCTTTACAAACAATTTGTAAGTCAAATGTTCTACACCGGTACAATGGCATAAAAAGAATGTCAACACAGAGCCACATGCCCAAATAGTATCCAATCTGCATTTAGATTGATAGTCCACAAATCCTGAAAAGTGCAACGGAAAATTTCACTCTACATAAGTTTGTGAAGATATTAGCAATTGTATATGCTGCATATATATGAAAAAACATAATGAAATCCTGAAAAAGAGCAAGGCAAAACATAATGATGGATGTCTGATTCAACATACATATAGACTTGTTATCTACATATAAAATGAGACATGTCACAGGGTCATTTTCTGTTAAATATAATTTTCAGAGCAAAGCTAGTTTAAGCAAACAAAAATGCCAATTGGAATAACTTCAAGTGATCTTCTCCTAAGTCAAATTTCAGAATTGAGCATTAGTATTAGAGTAACCCTAGAACATATAAATCAAAAACTGAAATAAGGTCATAATCCTAACAAGGGTTCGAGTTCAAAAATAAAACTAGAGATCACAACATAGCGAAGTCCAGCTCTTGTCCCTCTCTAATACAATCGGAGATAATTTTCCCTCTTACACGAACTTGTTCATTTTTGGAGATGAAATCACTTATAATGCTAATGTAGTCATGACAACAAGAAAAAAAAATTACTACTAAATTTTCACACACATGTACACAGAGCACCAAATCCTAAGCAAGTAGGCTATACTAAACTAAAAAACAGTAGGGGATGTGTACGATTTTTACTCACAGCCTCGATCCAGTGCTGGAAAGCCAACTTCAGAGCCTTGCCGTCTCTGGATAGACCCTGACCCACCTGTGTAAAGCTCACAAACACAACAACTTCAGAGAAACAAAGGAGAAGATCAGAACATAATGAGCTTTCTTGAGGTAGCAATTGAGGTCTCTGATGCAATGAGGCTGACGCGGTTCCAGGGCGAGTGGCGGTCTCTGGCCTGGGTTCGTCGAAGAAGGAGATGGTGTTGTGGCTATGCGGCGCATAGTCCAACGCTTGCCACTTCATTCATACACATCAAACCGTTGTCAGTTTAGTTAAAATTTTCCCCACTTCATTCATACACATCAACAAGAACCAAATTAGGCATTTATTTGGGAGGACAAAATCTTGAAGAAAGAGGCACCTTCGCATGGAGCAACAACTTCCAGTGGCTATAGCGTGTGCGCGCTTGGAGCGGGTGGCCAGGGGGTTCTTTACTCGTTTTGGGTGGTTGTCTAACTACGCATAGCAGATTGACCTTCTTAGACCTGCTTCGTAGTGTTTCACCTTTCTGAGCCATTTGTTTTGTCTTTTTATGTTTTCCTTTTTGGTTGTATGCATCTTAGTTATGCAAAAATCGGAAGCACGCTCTTTGATAGTTGCATCATCTTATATGACAATAAGAGTTAATAAAGCTACTGTTATTAAAAAATATTTGATCCACATCATGTAAAAAATGTGCTTCAGCAGCTAGTTAGCATGTCAATCTTTTCAGTTTCCCTTTACCTTGTCAAAACAATTGGTGATGGTCCGCATCACCAGGCATGATAGACATTTGGATTTGGATCTATTCAGGTTTCAGAAAATCCGGTTATTATTCAAAACTTGAACCTTTACCTAAATTTTGACCACCACCTATGGGGCCCAACTCGTAGTGGAGCCTGAAAGGTGCAGCGGAAAAAAGTAATGTAAGCGAGTTGAAGCATGCTTGTTGTGGCAGTGGCTCAAGTGGAGACTTCAACCTTAACAAGTTTTTTCAACCTTGACATCTATTGCTTGTCATCATGTTCCCCAATAATTTCAGACGCGTTTTCGAGCAAGTCTTGTAAAGCTGCGCTCCTTCCTCGTTCGCTCCAGCATTTGTTTGTGCCGCCCGCTAATATCGGCGTCAAGTGTCAACTTTATAAATCCGTACTTATCAAAAACTATAACTTAAAATTGTACACTCCTAGAAGCAAATTGTTCCTTTTACGGACCTTTAAAAAATTAATTTATGACATGTTCCTTTTACGGACGGATCATAGATACATCCTTTAAAAACAAGTGATGGTATATTTCATTTTCTTGATTACATACTTCGGTAACCGGTAATCTCTATTTCTTTCATGTAGATTCAGTAGTCAACCTGGCACGGTTTACTTCTTGCACTAAAACGGTGGTTGACTTGGGCCTGTTTGTTTTCAGTTGTTTTTTGTTTCTGCTTCTGTCAGAACCCTATAGGTCAGAAGCTGAAACAAACGGGTTTGCTGAGAAGTTGTTTCTGGAGAAGCCAGAAGCTGTTTCTGAGGAAAATATATTAGAAGCTGAGACGCTTATAAGACGTGCTTTTCTGAGAAGCTATGTGCTGATAAGTTAAAAATTTGTTATAGAAACCAACAAACCTACTCAAAAAATAGCTTTCTAGAAAAATAAAATCACAGTTTTTTAAAAAAGTTAAAAATAGAAACTCAAACAAACAGTCTCTTAAATAGCTCAAGGGTGTGTGCGCAAGATATGGTGTTGGTGTACCCTTGCAGCTTAAAAATCTGGGTGATATGGATGTGATTTGGACTGAAGGTGATGTGCAAGACCATAGAAGAATGTCAAAGGAGCAGACGGTGTGCCCTGAAAGCGACCACAGCTGTTGCCGCATTCAGTGTGTGGGCTTCCGCGGCAGAGGAAAAAATACTTCGGATAGATCTGACATTATACACTACTACCATCCAAGATTAGTCTTTATGCACACTCCAGTCGATCGCACTGCTGCGCCCAAACAACAAAAGCGACGCACCTGAAATATCCGCGATAGAACGTGCCACAAAATTTTGACTAAATGTGACAGGAAAAGATTTTTTTATGAGAGGTTTACTTCTCAAAGTCAACTTGGACTAACTCACTGACGGTTTGAGATTTTTCTGAAGAATAGTTAATCGACAGGAAGTGTTTATAATCGCAACAAAACAACAAATGCTTTATACATGTACATTTTTCCTCTGCAGAAACACAAAATCGCTTTTCCAAACTACATATGTGAGTCTGAAGTTTGGATCATTTCACGGTGATACTTGTTACTCATGTGTTTGCGTTCAAGTTTTCTACGTGTGGCACTTTTGTTTCATGTTGACTTGGCGCAAAGAAAGGTTTGAAGTTAAAATGATGATGCTTTCCACTTATATTCTCCCCTACTGCTAAGTGTTTAACCAAATTAATAAGCTGGTTAGAACTACTTTCAGAAAAGTGGAAAACAAAAACCACCTAGTCAATTCCCAAGTTACCGGTTCCTGACAGGAATTAGCTTGTTTTCCGTTGTGCCTTTCGTCTTAGTATGGATAATGCCATATAAACAGTTCATCATATATAATTGTTATCTAAATTAAAACTCCGACTATATAGCAGCACTTTTTAAACAGGTGAGTGTGGTGTACCAATCACCTCACTGTTCGACAAATTATCAATGCTAAAAAGGAATCTCCGAAAGCAAGCATCAGATAATTGGGGATTAGTTTTTGCGTACCGATGCACAGACTCTCGATCGGATGGCCGCTCTAAACGAACCATGCATGGATGCCCCTCCGCTCCTCCTTTTCTCGACTTTGCACAATCCACATGATATAACTTACCATATACATATGAACAATACAATCTTACCACTACAACATCTGCAACTTTCACTAACAGATATATATATCTCCAACAGTCCTCTCATGTGTAAAATAAATGAGTGGCCGACAGCTAGTATACATTAATCATCAACTTTTATAGTTAACTACATGTTACTAGTTACATATATATATATATACTCGAAAACCACAATATATATATCACAAACAAAACTATCTTTTTGCAACAAATATTTGTGAGCAGAAGTAATGCAATCTTGATATAAACCCCAAACACCAACAGACATGTGGGCCCCGCTAAATTCCGCATCCGCATATATATATACCAGCTCTGCTGTTTACCTACCAGTGATTAGAGCATGCATTGTTCCTGCCGTCACCAATGCTCTAGCTGATGAACATGCATGTGCTGCCGCTAATTTTGTTCCCTTGTGGTGGAGTGCATCAGTACATCGCCATCAACCACACGCGCGCGCCAAGGAATTAAGGGGAGGAGGAGGAGGACCACAGCACCCATCGATCTGCCCTAGCAGCCTGCTGCCAGTGTCAAAATCACCACCAGCAGCAGCAGCAACAAATCCCATGGAATCTAGTCACAGTCCCTCACTGTTAGCGTAAGGCGCAGCAGCCTGGAACGAGCCGCACGTGAGGGTCTGCTGGTGGCGGTGGTGGAGCTCCTCAGCTAGGGTTTTTCAACCTCTCTATCGAGTGCCATAAGGAGGTGTGTGAGTTCTCTGTCATAGGAGGATAAAAGGGTGGTGTTTTGAAAATAATCCTATACAAGTTAGATTGGATTTAGAACGTATCTAGTGTTACCATTTTTGTGAGCAGGACTCTGAACCTGACTACAGAAAACTTAGCGGGTAGTCGAGTTTATTGGTGACACCTGCAGGAAAAAACTTGTTGACAAACAAATAAATAAATTTTGGATCAAACTTTCAGAATTTTGTTGTTTACTTATTTTGGTGAAAAACTCTAGTTATTGTTCAATAATTCTGTATTCGTTTTCATATATATGTATGGACAACCTGTTGTCTCAAGGCGTAGCAACCTGAAAGGAGACCCACGTGAGGGGCTGGTGGTGGTGGTGGAACTCAGCTAGAGTTTTTCAACCTCCCACTCGAGGGCAGTGCACTTGAAAATCTTCCTATGCAAGTCCTGAGGAATTCAGAAAATATTTAATACTACTATCATTTAGGATATATAAGGGTCTAAATTTTGTTACAACCGGGCCGGTTTACTGGTAGGCACTAGTAGGAAAAAAGAAGAACGTATATATATTTCAGCCACCTACTACTTTAAATTTCAAATTTTGATGTGAAATTTTAGCGAGAACTTCTGTGTCCACCAAATTTGTCTCTTTTTTTTCATTGAGGTATATATCACGGCATCAGCAATTTTGAAGTTAATGGATATATTGGTTGTAGGAAGATAATGGAATCGAAGCTAACTAAACAGGAAGAGGGTCCATCATAACATGCACAAGATCAAGTTGCTTTGCGATTATTTTCCGGAGCCCCTAACCATGTCTGACTAAAGGCCAAGCTACCCAAAGAATATCTATCAATCACGGGCGCTCATTTTCGCATCCGACGGCCCTACCGCTCGATCTAGGAAAGTCCATAAGGAGCGAGCTTTGGCCTTTTCTTCTCAACGACGACGTATAGACGCTTCCCTGGCGACTCTGTGATGATTGCAAATTGAAGATATATGCTGCTCCTCCGATCTCCCAGCTAGCTAGCTCCGGTGTGGTCCGTGTGTATGTGCGCGAAAAAGACGAAGGCGTTTCATTTGGCATTTGAAAACAGGCCGGCGAGCAGCCCCGGCCGACCGTGTCAACAGCTCGAGTGGACATGTCTGGCCGGTGGCGGGGGCACGCGCGACACCGCCGTCTTTTCACCGTGATTTTACTGGCCGGGTATAACGATGCGCCGGCCAAAGGGTGTCGTCTGGCAACTGCTCCGGTCGATCTCTTTGAGGGTGACATGGTAGCAAAATACACGGTCCATATAGCCGTATACACTTCGTAAGGAACCATCAAAGAAGATACATTATTAGTAACGACTTTTAAGTAGTTGTCACTAGTATATTATTAGTGATGGGTTTAGTGTCGATCCGTTACTAATATGTAGCTCAGGTTGCAACTCAGCCACGACACGTCACTAATGAGGGTTCATTAGTGACGGCGAGTGAACGTCACGCCACTAAAGATATTAGTGACAGGTCATGGTAATATCCGTCACTAATAATTCAGCTATTAGTAGCAGGTATGTCAGACACACGTCACTAAATGTAGTCTACTCATTAGTGACGGGTCGTTATGAGACCCGTCACTAATATTAAAGTAATTAGTGATGGGTTGTTGTTGTTACCATCACTAATGATTGACTCATTAGTGACGGGTGTCCTTATAACCCGTCACTAATTTCTATCACTCCTATTTACTTGACCACTCTTATCTGTCCATTTCTCTCTCTTGACCACTCTCATCTCTGCTCACGTTCGCTCGCCTCCTCCTCCAGCCGCCGCCGCCGTTCGCACCTTGCCACCGATGCTGCCGCCATCATCCCCCCTCCACCACAGCCTGACGTACGATGCTGCCCCCCTCTACCCGCTAGGGTTAGGACGATGGATCAAGGAAGTGGCGGGGTCGTTGCCATCGCCGTGGCAGACTTGGATGGATCCCAACAACTCCTCCATCGGCTCACACACCAGGCGTTCCCCTACCGATGTTCCCCCACCGATCACGATCGCGATCGATCATAGTAACCTCTTTTCTTTTTCTTCCTCATTGTTAGGCTCATAGTAACACTCATTAGAACACAACAATTTAATTAACTTTACAGTACATTAGGCTCAATTCATATCATCATATCATATAGGTGTTGAAACCAATCCTATGGCTTAAAGAGGTAATTCCTGCGATAGGTGGTATTGTACCTTTGGTGCAATACTCTAGAGGAAAGGAATTTTGTGAAGCTATCTATCTCTTTTGACATACGTTCAAAGGGAGAAAGTAGTGGGGACATCACTATTAGGGCATGTGGCAAAGCATCACTGATTTCGTTACATTCTGAAAGAACCGCCGTTGAAGGGTGCGTGAAAGTGCTTGAGGAGCATGGGTTCTTTTAGCCTAAATACAAAAATTTTCGAATAAAAGCACTTGAGGAGGGCGAAGAGGATTTGGCTTCGATCAGTGAGAGACTTGCTCAGTTCGATGAATATGATATGGTACAATAATATGTAATCCGGTTGTTTTGATATACATGACTGTTAGCATGTATTATTTTCATAATTTTATTTTCTTTGCTTGTAGGATATTTTTGATGACACATTTGCAGCAATTAGCTTTCATGCTATCTTAGATCAAGCTATGGAGCATATTGGGTTAAGCTTTTATGGTCTCAGAGTGGACTTCACTGGTGAAGGCAACTTTCTGGCTAATATAAGGTTTCATTTAAGTGAAAATGAATCAGCCAATAAGATCTTGTTTACTGTCTATGGTAAAGCATTAGGTCGCCATGCCAAGCGAAAGAGAGTGCACTAATTCATGCGCTAATGTATATGATGAAGTACTAGAATGCAATATTGTAGATTTCTACTATGTTAAATATCAGAGGTTATGTGTTTCGGCAAATGCTCAAGTGTAATGATGTATGGATATTTGCATAAGTAGTATGCATAACTATATTGTATGACTGAGTTGAGTTAAATTCAAGTTTCTGGATGTATATCTGTGTTCTTGAATGTGAAGATGGCTGCCAAATCCTGACATTGCTTTAGGATGTCATCCATCAAAGTTCAGTTATGTTCTATTGAATGGGATGTTAAAATACTCTCTGTTTACATATATGCACTTCTATTGTTTGTAGAAGTTGATCTTTGCATGTGTCATTAGTGACAGGTATCCTTATCATCCATCATTAATATTAAATAATTAATGACGGATATCCTTATAACCCATCACTAATATTAAGTCATTAGTGACGGATTTCTTTATAACCCGTCACTAAATGTAGCCTTGGCGGCTCCCTGTCGGGGCCATTCATTAGTGACGGGTTGTTATGAGATCAGTCACTAATGGCTCACTCATTAGTGACAGATGTCTTTATAACGTATCACTAATGAGTGATGTTTACTGTTATTTTATTCACTGAGTAGCAGGACCAGATAGTGCCTGTCCACCGCGGCTGCTCGGCAAAGGGGCGAATTTTTTGGCGATTCTGTTGAGGCCAAATCAAATCTCGGTGATTTGAAGTTGGTGTCTGTCCCTAGCCTTTGAAGGTTTGCCTCCTCCCTCTCCTCCTCTTGCTCATATATGCATGGTGGATTCTAGGATTTGAGTTGGAGTCAACAATTTTACTCTTTCTCCCATATCTTGATATACGTGGATTGTGCCCCTAAATTAGTGTACATGCGTAACCTACGTCTCCCATTTGGGAGTGTTTCATTATAAATATGGCTTGGCAACTCATCATATTTATAAGAAGATACTCCCGGTTTGTTCATGTACTTTGGACAGTTCGAGGATATGTGGCCTGAGTAGTAGGTTTTTGTGCTCTTGTCTGGTTCTAGAGAGAATTTCAGTGGCGTCTCCCTGTTGATCTCTGGGTACACACACTCTCGGCTTATGATCGAGACGTGTATTTGGAGAATAGCGGGGAGGTGCTACCAAAATTTTCTCTAGAACCGTACAAGAGCATAAAAACCTACTCAGGCCACATATCCTCGAATGGGATTAGGACCTATCTTTCCCTCTTAGAAATTAGCTAGGATCCTTCACCATAGATAATATGTATCATATTTAGATGTTAATTGTTCTCTTGATATTACTAGAACACACGTAGACACTTAATTTAGTTAAATTAAGTTAGAATTTTATACTTATTCTATCTTCTCTGTCGTCTCTATTTAGAATTGATATTTTTTGAATTTTTAGATAGTGAACCGAAGTTGGATGTACCTTGATTGCCGTACTTGTAACGAGTACATAAGCGGGATGAAGTCTATCTTGACTATCGCGGTGGTGGATATGGAAGGTCGGGGTAAAACGGCAATTTGGTGTCCATGTTGTGATTGCAAGAATGAGAAGATTTCCTAAAATCTGACAATGTGTATGATCACTTGTTAAGGTATGGATTCAAAGAGAGATATCACGTTTGTAACAAAAACGATGAGGAAGGCCTTAACGAAGGGGAAATGGATCAGGTCCTCCCGGATAGCAGTATTGATGGAAGACTCCCGCCAACTGGTGATATGGATGATTATCTCAGGGACACAAACATATTAGGATTCAATGATGACTATGTAGATTTTGTGGAGAATGTGGACCAAATAGTGCGTCGTGCTGAGGAGCACGACGAGTATAGTGATGGTGAGTTTGCCAAATTCTAGGAACTGGTAGGAGACTCGAAAACACCATTTTATCCTGGTTGTAAGGAGAAATACACGCTGTTGTTTGTAGTGTATACGCTTTTGCAATTGAAGGCAATCCATTGTTGGTCCGATAGGAGTTTCAAAGCATTGTTGCATCTGCTAAAGGACATGCTACCAGAGGGGAACAAGGTGCCTAAGACCATCTACGATGCGAAGAAGATAGTTTGTCCTTTGGGATTGGAGGTAGAAAAAAATACATGCATGTAAGGAGGATTATATCATGTTTCGTGGAGAGTATGCAGACTTGGATCAATATCCTATTTGTGAAACCTATCGGTACAAGCGTAGAAATGATGGTGGCGACGTGGAGGAAGGTAACTAGAGAAAAGGGCCTCCTAGAAAGGTGATGTGGTATTTCCCTGTAATTCCCCGTTGGAAGCGTTTGTTCTAGAAAAAATAGGAGTCCCAATTGTTGTGGTGGCACAAGGAGGGTCATAAGAACGACGCAATGATATGGCACCCCACAGATTCAACTCAGTGGCGAACCATTGATTCCACATTTGGGTGGTTCACTGAAGAATTAAGAAATATTAGGTTTGCTATGAGTACAGATGGCATGAATCCATTCAGTAACATGAGTACCTCACGTAGCACCTGGCCTATTGTACTGTCTATCTACAACTTTCCACCTTAGCTTTGTAAAAAACGAAAATACATTATGTTGTCGACCTTAATTCCTTGTTCGAGATAACCTGGCAACGACATCGATCTGTACCTTAGGACTTTGGTGGATGATCTTAAAGCACTCCGGTCTGAAGGCGTTGAGGTTTAGGATCAGTATAAGCGAGAATACTTCACCCTACATGCCATGTTGTTCGTACCATCAATGATCTGCCAACACTTCGTAACTTGTCAGGGCAGAGTAAAAGATAAGGTGAAGCTTGCCCCCAATGCTTAGATGATACTGAGAGTATTTTGTTTAACGAGTCAAAGAAAACAGTGTACATGCAGCATCGACGTTTCCTTCCAAGGAACCACTGGTACCGGAAAATGAAGTCTCGGTTTGATGGCACAAGGGAGAAAGCGTCACTTCCAAGGTATTTTAGCGGGCAAGATGTCTATGATAAGGTTAAGGATATCAATGTTGTCCTTGGAAAGCAAAAACGATCCTCCACGAGTGATGAAAATGGAATATGGAACAAGAAATCAATTCTCTGGGAGCTCGATTATTGGAAATACTTAGACGTTCATCACCGTATTGATCACATGCACGTAGAGAAGAATATCTGGTATAGTCTCATCGGTACAATGCTCAACATGAAGAGGAAAACAAAAGATCATGAAAATGCAAGAGCTGACCATGAAGAAATAGGCTTAAGGCTAGAGCTTCATGTCAAGGATATGGATAAAGGAAAATTCCTACCCCCATCTTGCATCACCCTATCCAAGAAGGAGAAAAAAGAATTTTGCGAGTTCTTGCATGGTGTGAAAGTTCCTTCTGGTTACTCGTCCAATATTAGAAGACTTGTTTCCGTGAAAGAGCTGAAAATGGTTGCCAGCATAAAAACTCATGATTATCATATGATGTTGACGCAGATGATTGCGGTTAGAATTAGAAACATGTTGCTAATTAGTGTTCAAGAGGCTATCATGAGCCTGTGCTTTTTTTTCAATGTAATTGGTTAGAAGGTACTCGATCCGAAAACGCTAGGCGAGATAGAAAAAAGACACTTCGAGACTCTATGTCTTCTCGAGATGTATTTTGTACCATCCTTTTTCGATATCATGTTCCATCTCACAGCTTACCTTTTTAAAGAGATTTATTTTCTTAGCCATGTGTTCCTGCATCAGATGTATCCATTTGAGCGATCCTTGGGCGTTCTCAAGTAGTACATAGGAATCAAGCTTTTCCTAAGAGGTGCATCGTGCAGGGTTACTCTATAGAGGAGGTAGTGGGGTGGTGCGTTAATTACACGGACCCAGATAACCAAATTGGTGTGCCTCATTCTCGCCACGAGGGTAGGCTCTCAAGGCAAGGAATTCTGGGGAAACATGCAATTACTCCTGAGCCGAAGGCATACGATCAAGCTCATTTCCTCGTGTTGCAACAAATGAGCGAAGTGTCCCCATATATTGACGAGAACAAGCAGTTGCTTCTTCAGGAGAATTCAGGGTGGACCAAAGCTTGGCTTGCGAAGCAACTTATGTAAAGGTTCAATACTTGGTTTCGAGATCGAATCAATCAATCGAGTATTCCTACAAGTGATTTGATCAGGAAACAAGCAGCATGCCCTATATACACAATTACAACATATCAAGGGTACAATATAAACAGTTACACATTTTACACGGTTACCGAAGATTAGAAAAGCACATACCAGAACAACGGTGTCCGTATAGATGCTTATGATAACAGCATGCACAGGAGCACATACTACGGTCAGATAGAGGACATCTAAGAACTGGATTACTTAGGATTCAAGGTACCCCTGCTTCAGTGCCGTTGGGTACACGAGGCAAAGGGTGTTATGAAAGATATGTATGGATTCACTAGCATTAATCTCAAACTTTTCGGATATAAGGATGAACCTTTCGTACTCGCTAAACAAGTTGTTCAGGTATTTTATGTGACTGACATGACAGATAAGAAACTTCATGTGGTTCTCACCGGGAAAAGACAGATAGTCGAAGTTGAAAATGTGGTTGATGAGGATGAGTACAATCAATTTGATGAAATCCCCTCTTTGGCTACTGCAATCATGCCACAAGTTGTACAGAACGAGAAGACTCCATACCTACGTTCCGACCATAACAAAGTGATCCATGTGAAGAAAGCACAAAAATGGCTACAACATGCCAAATGATACATGAATCAATGTAACCTCAAATTTATAATATTTGTAATATTTAGTTAAGTATGAACTTGTAACCTCAAATTTGTAATATTCAGTTCAGTCTGAATTTTAATGTAACCTCAAATTTGTAATATATGTAATATTCACTTAAGTATGAATTTCAACGTAACCTCAAATTTGTGATATGTTTGCAGGAGAAGACGGCTGTCAAATCCCGACTTTGCTTCAGGATGCAGCCATTATACAGGTAAATCCCTTAGAGGGATGAGCACATTAGTGACGGGTGAGAACTTCATGCGTCAGTAAAGATATAGATAGTGACGGGTTAATTAACGACCCGTCACTAATGATCGAATCTCAGGACGGAGAGACCCGGTCATTAATGATGGGTTATATATATATAACCCATCACTAATTATATGTTTTATAAATAACGGGCCCGGGAACCCTAGCCTCCGATTTACACATCCTAAGCTTCCTCCTCACCGCCCATTCCTCCTCCGATTTAGCACCCTTATTCCATAGTTCGGATCGGTATTTTTTTGTGTAACTCAAACCTTCTTTTGTAGTGATGAACTTACTTATCCTAAATTAATGAAAATTTCAGTTAATTGGAAAAGTGTGTTAAATTAAGAATGCAAGTAAGACAGCTAATTAAGTACATTTTTCTCATCATCAGATTATCCTGATGCCAAATCTTGCCTTTGCTTTAGGATGTAGCCAGTATACATGTAAATAGAGGGATGATCACATTAGTGACGGGTGATAACATCACGCGTCACTAAAGAGGTGATTAGTGACGGGTTGTAAATTCACCCGTCACTAATGATATTTTTATAAATAACAAGCGCGGGAACCCTAGCCTCTGATTTTTCTTAAGTCCTGTCGTGCCCACCACCTATTCCTCCTCGCCTCCTTCTCTCGGTCGTCCCTGAGGCCGCCGCTATCTCCCTACCATCCCCCTCCCCCTCCCCGATGCCATATTCCCCTACGCTTTCGTCCCCGACTACCCCGATGACGAGGAGCCCACACCGTCATCACCTCCTCCCCGACGTCGAGGAGCCAGCGCCACCATGCTCTGCACCGCCATCATCCTCATCCATTGAGGTAGGCCTCCCGCCGTCCCCTCCTCGCCGACGCCTACAACCATCGTCCTCATCCACCATTGTGAGTGTTTTGTGCATTCTGTCATACTTTGTGTGATGGGGGTGAATACAAATGGTATGTTAGATTATATTACTCGATGATGACAGCTGCTAAGTGAGGTTGTGTGTGACAGTGTAATCTATTTACGTGCGACAATATGAACTTAGCAGTTTAGCACAGATAAATTAGGCACACTGTTATCTTACCTATTTAACACTTACTATTGAATACTTAAACCCTATGTGTTCCTAATGTTGATCCTTGAGTTGCAATTTCTATGTAGAATTTACGGTAATATAGGAGATAGAGGGTATGTGAATCAATGGTTAGCAATTTAGCACAACCATGTTGAATTTTTGCTTTTCAATATGCATAAATATTGAGGCTACAGTGCATGCTATTCTTGGGAATGATCTGAGAATTAAGAGTAAGCTGTCACACATACCGATGATATGAGATAGCAAATTTGGCATTTGGATAGCGACATCAGTAGTAACCCACTTTTTGAGAGTAAAACTTGATAACATAAACATATTCTGGATGTTTATATGCTTGGCATATGCAATTTCCATATTTACCTATTTTTATTCTTGCTTATGTTTAGTCCCGACAGCACATATTGATTGTTATTCTTGTTTACCTGCTGATGTATATTCTTATCACTAATGTATGCATATTGCACAACAAGTTCATGATGGTTAAAATTAAATTTGTAAGAAAATCCCAAAAATGAATTTAGGTTGCGTAACCTATTACGTCGTCTTCCGTTTGAGAGTGTTTGATTCTAAATATGACTTGGCAACTCGTCATATTTATAAGAAGATGCTCCCAAATTGTCCACATACTTTGGACAATTCGAGGATATGTGGCATGGGTAGTAGGTTTCTGTGCTCTTCTATGGTTCAAGAGAATTTTGGTGGCGTCTCCCTATTGTTCTCCAGATACACACCATCTCGGCTCATTGTCGAGACGTGTATTCAGAGAACAGCGAGGAGGTGTTGCCGAAATTTTCTCTAGAACCGTACAAGAGCATGGAAACCTACTCGGGCCACATATCCTTGAATGGGATTATGACCTATCTTTGTCTATTAGAAATTAGGTAGTATCCTTCGCTTTAGATACGAAATACATCATATTTTCATAAATTTATATAAAAGTGAATATAGTTACTAAGTTTATACAATTGTATCTGCATATTCGGATCTACTAGATGTCTGCCAATAGGTCATCGAGATCCTCTGACAAAGCACAAGCTCCTAGTCAGATGTCTGGGCAACTAGGTCCTAGAGGAGCAACAGTACGAAAGGAAAGGGCACAAGCAAAGTGTCCGATTGAAAAGATTACCATCATGGAAATCAATGATAACGGTGTGCCTACGGAGAAGAAGGCCTTACAGATGTTGCGGAAGCTCGTAGGCCTTAATGCTCAGGAGAGTGTGCCATTGACCCTTTAGTAGTTCAATGACCTTATTGTGGATCAAAAGAAAGCCTTGTTCAATGATTGTGTCAATACATTTCTGAAGTTCCTAGAGAACATGAAGTCGAAGGCTTGCAGGGCTGCTATGAAAATGATCGTCAAACTTTAGAGAAGCCACAAGAACAAGCTTGTGAACGAGTATATGACAAAAGAGTTGGAGCCCTTCAGCAAGTACCCATATATTAAAAGAGGGGATTAGGAAGCTTTTTGAAGAGCTCTGAGATGTTCCAAACAGAAAGTTCAACAAAGAAGCAGCTTCAAAGAATAAGCAGAATCGCTACCTATGCACAGGCGGGTACATGGGGAAAAGGGATAAATGGCAGGCAGAGGATGCAATGTTAGCCAACGAAGGCTGCGAGAATCCTTGGTTGCATTTCCCAGGACGATCGCAATTGTATTTGTGCACGAGGGGTACACTGTCAGATAGTGGAGAAATCACCTTCACATCTAGTGAAACCGAGATAGTAGCTCAAAAGGTGAAAGAAATAGCAACCTACTCCTCTGAAGGTTCATTCACGGGGTCAGGGAACATGACATGCTCTCCACTACACTGGGAAACTCTGAGCACCCAGGTCGTGTTCGAGGCGTGTCCAGTTCCCAGGGCTGGAAGTTAGGTTTCCCTGAACATGTCAAGATGTATAAGAAGAGGAAGAGGTTGGTCCCAATAGATGTGGAAGCATTGACCAAGTCAATCAAGGGGATTGTTTATCAAGACATCATGCAAAGGTTTGCAGCATAGGGAGTCGTAATTCCTAGTGGACCAGTGGGTGGTAGCCCCATTGCTGGACACAAGAGTAGTTAAGCCTCTAGGGAGGTTGAACAACCTGTCTTGTCTCCATCTGTGGAACCCGATACTATAGACCTTCTCGTTGAGCCCACGTCCTGCTCGCTAGTTATAAGACCTTGAGGCTACTATATTGAGGTTTCAAAGGGCCATGTGCATCAAAATGTCTAGGTGTTATATACGGTATCGATACATCCTGGCTATACCATGGTCTTCGTAGATTTTGTACATGCCAATGCCATGGACACAGACTTGCCCTTCCCCCCAATGATGAGATAAAAAAATTGAGTCAAGCTCGTCTTCAAAGGATCCAATGGAAGAGGGGGGACATCGTGGTGCACACGGTATCTAGGAGCCATCCGCATGGACGTTCAAGTTCCCTACCTCAACCTCAGCCTTGAGATGTTTGCCCACTTTGCTATCTACAGTTAAGCAACCTGAGGGTAGCCCAGAGAAGAAGAAGAAATCAAGGCCAGGGTCCAAGAAGGAGCTATCGAAGAAATCTAAGTCCTCCGGTAAGGACTCAATCGCTGAGAAGCGTTGGATAGGGGAAGGTTGGACTAAGGAAAACCCAAAATTCAAGCTTGGGAAGCCCTTGCTGCCGTCAGATCCACTTTGGCGGGCGGGACAACCTTGTGTTGAGTTGCATATTTCTACCTGCAAGGTTGTAGAGAGAAGAAGGTTTCCATTGTCTTATATTACCAAAATTGTCACTTTTTGACTCGGAACGGCTACTTCCTCGTGGCTTCATTAACTTATACGACCTCTTCAACCTCGATGGCTTGGATGTGGGGTTATTGCGATGCTTTACATTGTAAGTCCTTTCAAACTAGACGTTCATTAATTATTACCACTAAATTCTCCAATCTAACTAATTTCTTATCTATAGACACTTGATACAAGAAACGTGGAACAAGGAGACTTTCGGATTCCTTGACCCCCAAATTTGATGATTTCTTTGATGGAACAACAAAGGGAATTTGTTGTGGAATATGTGGCTAGGGCATTGAGCCACTTTTCGAACAAGGACTATTTGATGGCCGCCCATAACATGGGTGACCATTGGATCTTACTGGTCATATCCTCCAAGTGGAACTTGGTCTGGCACCTCAATTCATCAAGACCAGTGGTGGGACCTAACGGCAAACGGGGACAACGTGACTATACTTTCATCAAACAAATCCTCATCGAGTAAGCTCTTCATGACTTAGGCAATTCCTGCGGATTCTACATTGCGTGTCACATGCTGCTATTCATGGCAGCAAAGGATATGAAATCCCTGGATGTAGGATAATTGCATAGTCTTTTCATAGCTGCTTTTATTCATTACAAATATCCAATGATAAAATGATTTTGCTCACGCTAATTGCATACTTTTTCCATAACTACTTTCATTCAGCAGGAATTTAGTTTACCGGATGGCAACATCGAGGATTCTGCACTCTCCAACATTCGAGCACAGATCACCTCGTTTTTAATGACCAAAGTCGTCTCTTCGAAAGGTGAGTTCTATTGTAGGGAGGTAGGGCTCTGACTTATGTAATTTGTGGTTGTACTTTCGACTTATGTAATTTGTAACTATCTTGATGTAATTTGCGGTTGCATTTTTGACTTATGCAATTCAAGGTTGCACTTTCAACATATGTAATTCGAGCTCTTGAGGTGGACTTGCGTTGTTGTACGTTTCGAGGACTTATGATTATGTAATTTGTGGTTGCATATCTCGTGACTATGGCATAAATGTATATGGATGTGTCTAGATGTGTCTTATTTGCAGGAGAAGACGGCTGCCAAATCCTAACATTGCTTCAGGATGCAGCCAGGAAATAAGTAAATCCCTTTAGGGGATGAGACTATTAGTGACGGGTGATAAATTCACCCGTTACTGATGACCGTCCCAGTGACGGGTAGCTTTCCAACCTATCTCTGAAACTCAGTCATTAGAGATGGGTTGAAAAAATACCCGTCACTAATGACTCATAACACCAGTGATGTAGCTACCTGTCACTGGTTCTAGTTAATTAGTGACGGGTGGTAAATACACCCGTCACTAATGACTCGATCAATAGTGAAGAGTTGTTGTTATCATCCGTCACTAATGATCGAGTCCCAGAGACGAGTTGAAAATCTACCCATCACTAATGACTTAGTAACCAATGACAGGTGGTAAGAAACCGTGATTGATGACTCGGTCAGTAGTGACGGTTTGTAGTTAACATCCATCACTAATGACCAAGTCACTAATGACTGTCACAGTGACGGCAACAGACCTGCTCAGGTCATAGGAGATGCATTTTAGTGACGGGTTTCAATTATGATCCATAACTGATGATTGTCATTAGTGACAGATCCCAACCCGTCACTAATATTTTATCATTAATGACGTAATAAGAGTAATGAGTGTCATAACTGTCACTAATGACGGTTATCACCTGTCACTAATGTGCTGCTCTGGCGTAGTGATAGGACATGCAGGAGCTGATCAAAGTGATGAAATGGGTTGTCCAAGTCCCTGGTAATAAGTCCATGCGAGATCACTGTCAAAACAAGTAACACACATAACTAGCTGAATGGAACTGCTTTACCTGCTAGCTAAGTTACGTATATATGTATGCAGCCTAAAAAAAGTGCTATATTAACATAGCTTTTTTCTCCTAAACTTTTGCACCAGAAGGTACCGTGTTTCCAGCCTCTCATGTGAGAATTTATATAATTCATGCAAGACATAATTTCAGTTTTTAATTTTTGCTCAAAATTATTCACCACAAGTTTTGCATGCATGCGCCTTCACAAAAAAAATTGCCTCCAAAGGTTTGAGTGTGAGTTGACTATTATGGGACATGCTCAGACTAGCTTCCTAAGTATAGCTTACGCTTGAGTGTGAGTTGACTAGTTAATCTACTTTGTCGTTGCTACCTTTAGTGGTGATGGTCGAGTTCTGTGAGATCAGCTGGACTGGGTGTGGACTCAGATCGTCATGGGAGGTTGATGAGATGACTTTTTTTTTTCCATCCCACGCATAGCGCCAATGATATGATATAGTTTGTTCTTCTCCTCCCCCACGTCCAAGAACATTCCTTTTGCTCCAATCATAGCCCTTAGGTTTGCAAGTGATGGCCAAACTTAACACTAGTAATCTAAACACTAATCATGGCAATTTTGCCAAGACTAGGATTGAAAAACAATTGCATGCATGACCCTTTCCCAAAGCGATAGATAGACTTCCATGAGCTAGCTCCAATTTAATTACTTTGTACGTTGATCTCTACCATTGGAATATATATATATATTTTCCGTCAACTTTTCTCATCACTCGCCATTGCCAAAAGCTTGGCATTGCTTGAGGACCAGATGTGGTTGGTGGTTGTGACGGGGAGTGGTGGATCCCCACACACCACACCAGGCCTCACTCAACCTTAGCCCGACCACCCTAGGCAAGTGACATCTCTCTCCACTTGAGCCTTCTGCTTTTCAGCATCGTCCATCACTTTGCAAGCTAGTGTCTCCTTTGATCACATTATTTTCTTCCCTCTCATCTCCTCTCTCCTCTCCCTACTGACGTTGATCGCTTTCCGCCCATCGTTAACCACCGTCTCATGCCAACTAATTCTTCCCCCTCAATTATTCGGAGTCCTGATCTACAACAATACTGCTCACCTGTCGCTGTGATCGAGGCTAGCTGCGCTTTGTTGCGTGAGCATGCATGCCTTCTTTCAGGATTATGTTTCGTTTTGCTTCTTCTCATACGGATTTTCAATATTAATTCAATTCGTCGAATGAAAGGTGTGTTAAAAGTTTTATACTCAGGTGGTACAGTGGAACCATTTACTTTTCCGAGAACGTACGCAAATGAACCATTTATTGACAAATTATTGGATCCATGATCATAGGCTATGTTAAGGTATAAACATTGTCAACTTTTACTCAGTTCCTATATTTTTTGGTGAACCGGCCTGTTGGTCCACAGAATCCAATCAGCTCAGATCGATGTTATTCTTTTTCGTAACACAAGTACAATGTATCTACACAAGGCAGCTGTTTTTAACTAAGAACCTGTATACGTGGTAATGACACTTGACCATAAAAACTCTATTCCAAAAGAATAGAATTGTACAAACAACTTTAATTAGGTATACGAAAGACACATTCCACAATCAAAAAGGAATGTTGTGAGAAGGGTAGCAATCTCATCACTCTACCATTTGCCTTATTTTAGCTAAAAAAAAAATTGGGGCCCTTCTTCACACTGCCTTTTCTCCATTATTTTAGTTTCCTCCATATATATACGAGGTTGGATTATAGGGGGGGTGGGGCGGGAAAGGGTTGGAGGATGAGGAAGAACTACCCACTAGATTTGTGTGTCCACCACGGTATATATATAACAAAGCCCTCATGCCCAACATAATCCTACTTTTGTGGTATGAAAAACAAATTAAGAACGAACAGCTATGTAATATTATGCAATTAATGTCACTGAAAAGTCATCCCATTAGTATCCCACTTTCGTCTAACGATAATATATGAAGCGTGCATGGCGTCGAATTCCTAGCTAGCTAGCTAATTGCAACCATGTACGGCACTAAAACTAGCTATCATTGTCATTAAAATTAAAAGCTAACATTTTTTTAGTTTCTCACACTGATTGAGGGGTCAGTTGGATGTGTCATTAGCACGATCTACCAGCTATATATAGTTGACTTCTGTCAACAGTTATCGATCTAGTTTATCGATCGGCATGTCATGTAGGTTAATTATGTAGCTAGCTAAGTAGTAATTAACAAAGTCAACCCCCACTAATCAACATAATGGATATGTCTATCCAGCTAGCTAATTGGGTCTGTTCAAGTATATATCAAGGTGAGTTTTGTGCTGATAAGGTTAATAACACATGAGTTAGAGTGCACTAACTAGCTATTAACTAAACTAGCCAACTGCCGTACGTAGTGCAGAGCTCTGGCACCAAGGTCGGGTCAGTTGTTTAATGGACCTAACTTTTGTAAGAAGAAAACAACTGAGCTGCAAAGACAAAGAGGTCTATGCTAAGTATATATAGATAGGTTAAAAGCAGTGCTAGACGTAGACCCAATGGGTAGCAGCTCTCTCATTTCTCTTCTCCACCCCCTCTTTCTCCTTTTCTTCTTCTTCCTCCTCTTCTACCCTAATCTTCAATGGAGTTCCAGCACCCAAAGCCCTCCCTGTAGATCTGCCACTGGTTAAAAGGAACAAAGAAGGTTTGTAGTAGTCTGTTAGGGTTAGCTGGGTTTGATGACTAGGTGGATTGGCCTTACCATGTGTATCTCATATCAAATCAAAAGGCCCTGTCACTACAAAACATGTGGTGGGTAGAAACACTATTTCTGTCTTCTAGAGACATTCTATGTTATCTCTACATAATCGTAGACATATTATCTAAACTATTATAGAGGTGCCACAACATGTAATCTCCCTTTGAACGAAGAGACAATTTGATAAATGTCAATATGTTCCATAAGACATCTAGTAGAGACACAATACTGTCTCTATATATTAGAAATATATTGTAAAAATGTGATACTTTTGCAGTGAACAATCTTCGAACTCAAGACCTCATGCAATCACAAGTATATGCATAATCTCTATTAGCTAGTCAACTCAACTTCACATCATTTCTTGCTTAAATGTATGGTATAATTGTTATGAGTAGTTCGCTACTTGCCTCAAACGTAAAAATAGTGTCTCTTGAATATTAAAAGGAGTGCCTCAAATTATGTCTCTACGACATAAAGTCATATTAAGAATAGCTCAAAAAAGTCTCTACTTAATTTTGTATCGACATTTTAGAAAATATCTTAAAAAGATACCTCTATAGTTTAAAATGTCTCATGCAGTGTCTCTATACTTGAGACATCTTTTAAAGTGCCATAAGAAATGTCTTTTCAAGATCATATATCATATTCGTAAGGATAAATCATATAGTGTCTTTACAAAAGTGTCTCTACACGAGGTTTTTGCAGTAGTGTGTATATTTCTTTACTGAAGATTTGCTTATCATGCTTTGTTAGTTTACACATGAATTTGTGCTTTTACTACATGAGAGTTAATCATCTGTAGAATTTTGTACAAACACTTATTTGCTAGCTAGCTGCCTGGCCAATTGTAAATTTGGACCAATCAAGGGAGGGAATTGGTTCCCTTTATAATTGTCTATCTTGTTCTTAAAGAAGCATCTGCTATGCATTGCATCAATCACTTCTTGGGAAGAATTATATTCTATTCTTTCAATTCCTACAGGTCATTCTTTCACATCAATCACCTTAGAAAAGAAAGAAATAATACAAGAATGCATCCTTTGGCATGTTCATGCATACACACACACAGCTATATACATATATATATATATATATATATATATATACACACATATATATACACACATACATACATACATACATACATATATACATACACACACATGGCGAGTATATAATGCGCATCGACGCAATTGCAGTCACCTTTACACCATCCCTAAGTTACGACTAAGAAAATAGTCAGTTACAACGGCACAGATAGTTGAGTTACGATCACATGACAAAAAGTATATAATTATGACTAGATTAGGTACCAAGTTATGATCATATATATTTGTAGTAAATGACTTATCTTATGAATTGCAACTATACTACTTTTAGGATCATAACTGGAGGTGTGCGCAAAGGTGAACAAGTTACGATCATATGACAAAAGGTACATAATTATAACTAGAGAAGGTACCGAGTTACGACTATATATATTTGTTGTAACTGATTTATCTTGTGGACCACAACTATACTGCTTTTAGGATTGTAACTGTGGGTGTGCACACAGGTTAATTACGTTGCGTCTAGGCATATTATATATATACGGTAGTGCTATTCTACATACACCCCACCCCTGTCCAGCCCACCCCACCCAAAGCAGCCCACTGGCCTAGCTCCTAGCTCGCACTCCCGTGCCTACTTTTCCACGCACGCTCGTGCCTGCTTTCTGGCGTGCGCCAAGTGCCCCCACTTGCCCACTTGCCCCATGTGCACCATGTGCCCCCGTAGACCGCGCCCGCCACTGTGCCCCACGCACCCTCACCCTCACACACAACTACTGAAACAACTACTGAAAAAACTACTAATATTACTGAATAAACTATTGGTACTACTGGCTACTACTAACAACTACTGATACTACTGATACAAACTACTGACAATTACTAACACAAACTACTGAACAAAATTTAATATGACTTTGAACTAGTGATACCACTGAACACACTACTGAACACAAACTACTAACTTACTGTCAGAGTATTGAGTAAGGGGACGTCCTGGCTAATGGACCCCATGAGATATGACGACTGGCGGGGGATATTTCCTGAACCCTAGCCCATCGTGTGACCGGGTCAAGGCTCGCTCAACCAGTGCGAGGCTTGAATGGATAACCTCCTTGTGATATATTGTGATCACGCGACTAGCCCTTGCTGGCCGCAGGACGTCCATACCTAACCTATTTAATCGCATTTATCGATTTGTACTCAAGTGTTTTCCTTCCCGCGGCACCTCCTTTAGCGAACAAAGTTGTGGCCGGCGAAGATGGGCAGTGCCTCATCCCGTAGCATTAAATGCTACGTAGTGGGGTTCTGCGGACCAACTTGGCACCGCGCGACAGATGGGACAGGGTCTGCAGAACGACTAGGAAAGTGGACGAGTTTGTAGGCGGGCTCATGGAAGGCTGGGATGGAATGGCTTGGTAGATAAGCTTGCGGCCCATGGCGAGGGGATAGGTAGGGCTACCGAGGTAAAATAAAAGTGGTGGCGTATAAGAGGATGGGATGGGCCCTGTAGTACCATTGGTGCAAGATGCAGTGCGCACGCTCCGCATGGTGATGGCCTAAGAAAAGAATATCTAACTAGGTATGGATCTACTAAAAGGGGCTCACTTGTAAGTTCTCCTTCTCTTGTATGTAAAGAGAAGAGGACCCAGTTTGTAGAGGGCAGAGAAGAACGGTCTTGGATTTGAGGACGAACTCATCTGTAACCAGTTCAAAAATAATCATAACAAAATACACAAGATGTAGGGCTATTATTCTTCGGGAGGCCTAAACCTGGATAACCCTGTTATTCTTGAGTTCATCACACCGTAAACGCCATTCACGCTCCCATCGACCGGTACACCCAGGAATCATTGCCAGGAACTAATCCTCGACACCTACTGAATAAACTACTGATACTACTGGTAACTACTGACAACTACTGATACTACTGAATAAACTATTGACCAAAACTACTGACACTAATGAACAAAACTACTGATATTGCTGGAAACCACTGACAACAACTAACACACTACCGAACAATTTTCCTATGACTTAGAACTACTGAATCTAAACTCCTAACGACTACTGATAGTACTGAATAATTTTCTATGACTTGAATCTATTGAACAGCTACTGACATAACTACTGACAACTACTTAAAGCATCCGACCCATAGTAAAAAGCATCCAACCCATAGTAAAGCATCCAACCTATAGTAAAAAGCATCTAACCCATAGTAAATATTCACACTTCTACTTGGATGCATCAAATCCATAACAAAATTACTAAAGAATCTAAGTCATAGTAAATTACTGAACACTACTGAGCAATACAGAGCTGCTACTGGACTACTAAACTACTGGACATGTGGCATGTGGGAAGGAGCGAGCAGGAGCGCAGGGACACATGGCACGTGCGGAGCAAGTGGGCGCGGGGACGCGTGGCGCATGGGTGCAGGGGAAAGCGGGTGTAGGGACACGTGGTGCGCGGGTGCAGGGGCGAGTGGGACAGGGCGCATGGGTGCGGGGCTTAGAGTTGGGATGGTTAGGGAGGCTGCGTTGGGCCTAGGTGTAGAAATATGATGTACAATAGCACTTATATATATATATCATCTTTACTAAAGAAAACTCGTAAATAAACTACTCTAATATGTATTTATGTGGTGGAGTGTAGAGCAGTAGAGACTAAGACATGGTTAGGGGTGAAAAATGGATAGTAGATATCCGTATTATATGATAATCGTATTCGGTCAAACGTAAATATGGTAACAGAAATCCGTATCCGATTGATAGACAGATACAAATATGGATATATCCGAATTCATTTCCCATATATGAATATGGATATATCTTCCTAGAAATGGATATGGATATGGATAATATCCATATTCGAATATGTAAAAATACTTCTGTGGAATATAAATTAGAGTAACATAAAGTTCTATTCTTTTATCTTGTTCTCTTACTTAATTCTTTTAATCCTACCAATTATTTTACTATTTGGTAGTATACTACGTATATTGTAGCGATAAATCTGGCCCTTTAATCTCCCATCCAATGGTTAAAATTCAGCTAAAATCATGGTATTGTATTAAAAGTGTCTCTTTGCCTTAAGTTAGAGGATAAATCCACTAAAAATGAGATTTCTTATGTTGAATTGCCATCATGCTCATGTCAAATAATTTATTATTTCATAATTTATCATTAAAACCATAGGATATTCGTATAGTACTGAAACTAGTACGTATTCGGATGGGGATTCGTATTCGAATAATCTGATTTGTATTCGCATTTGAGGGTATTCGGATTTGTATTCATATTCATATTAAAATATGGATAGCAATGTGAAAAGTGGGCCAATTCTATTCATATCTGATCCGTTTTCACCTATAAACACAGCGTAGACCAAGTGCTACAGGAATGCCCATTGCATGGTTCAGGACAAGACAACGATAGCTCAATGTGGCATCCAGAAGTTATTTAGTTTGAAGAACTTATGTTTGTTTCAAGTTGATAGTTTAGTATATGATGGTTTGCTAAGATTACTGGAAACAATATTGAGATTAAATTTTGTGGGAAATTACCATTGTTTCACCAAAAGTGACATATCTTACCAAAATAAATAGGTGCGTGCACTACTATAGAAAATGTCATCCGTGACTAGCTATCACTGTCGGCTCATAACCTCCAACAACCGATTAATCATTAAGATCTTATGAACCAACAGAGATAATGTGTATTACTACAACTTCTTGTTAATAAAAAGTCTAACTCCTCCTCCGCCACCTAAAAAGAAGCCAGCAGCACTACCATCCTAGAAATCGCATTCATATCAGAAGTGAGCGCCAGTACCATATTAGAAGTAGGCACCGTCTCACAAATCACATTCATCTCAAAATTGGTTAATTAATGTGTATATATATGCTTAAATGAGACTTTGAATTTTCTATGTATATATGCGTCGATCAAATGCTTATACGTTGTTGTGTGCTATTTGGGGCTGCTAGAAATGAAAATTCTGCATATTGTGGCGTGGTATTATCACTACCAATTCATGTGAACCGACAGTGATACTCCACTTATCACTGCTAGTTCTTTCCTAAAACGTAAAGAACTAGCAGTGATAGTCGGCATATTAATACTGGTTCTATCCTTAGTCGATAGTGATAATCCTAGATTATCACTATCGGTTCAAAAATTGGTAGTAAATCTAGTTTTAAACTGGCAATGATCATCTTTTCTATAGTAGTGATGATGTAACTAACAAAGCAAAATTAGGGTCTAACAGTGTCAGAATATCTATCAAAATCAATTCAGTTGCGCAATTGATTGGATCAACCTCCATTTTCTGATTATTTGGACCAACCATGACAGAAGACCATTACAATATGTTAATATAGAAGGCCTAACTTTGTTAGTTCTTTTTTATATATTAGTTACTATTGGTTAAAGAGAGGCACAATTTTTGCTTTGGCGCCGCTAAATTTTACAGAAGGGCAAGCCACTACCACAGAAATGATTTAGTAGGATATCTCTATTTAGACGGTTATATAAAGCTGTCTGTGTAAATATTACCATAAATAGCTCAAAAAAGAACTGTCTACAAAGATGTCAAAACACGTCCGAAAGTGGTTGGTATAGAAGGTTCCCATTTGGAACCGTCTGTAATATTAATACAGACAGGCCATTTTTGGAGCTGTTTGTGGCAAAATAAATATCACGGACATCTCCAAATAGGAACCGTTTGTAACATTAATATAGACCGCTAGTATTTGGAGTCATCTGCAATAAAACAAATATCACAAACAGCGCCAAACAGGAACCATCCGTAACATTAGTACAGACGGTGACAATTATGAGTCATGTGAGAAAATGGCAGGGGAAGGTTGAACACTTTAGTATAGATGGCTCCAAACATGAAGCTGTCTATAATGTTAAATAGTACATCATCCTCTACCTTCAGATCGAAGTAGAACAATGTAGAACTGTGAAGAACAGTGCGCAACTTTTGGAAAATGCGGTCAACGATTGACAAAAAAATTGTTAGATTTTGGTGAAAACTTGAAGATTTATTGGCATTTGTTACTCCAAGGTAAGCATTATATTCTAATTTGATTTAGATTTGGTTTGGAGAGCAAGTTGGATCTAGATCTAGATTTTTTTCATGATGACATAATATTATTCTATTCATTAGATGATGTAGATTTTTGTTCTAATTTTGTCTTGAGAGATCAACTCTATCTACATCTAGATTTTAATTTTTTTTCATGATGATCTAGAATATATTAATTGTTCAAGGTATATATGACGCTCAAAGTATAGATCAATGTTTAATTATGTGTTACTGTAAATGGCCAGCTTTAATCTAGTGTTCTAGTTAAATTTTGGATTTTTGGTATATAAACATAAAATTATCAATAACTATATAGTATTTAACGATAAGTTTTGAATTAATGTTAGCTCTTATTTTTAGGTATACATGTATATAATGTAATTTTAATCATTAATTTTTTTGAATGAATTGTCATTTGTATGGTTCATGCATGCATGCTTGGTAGCTCTATTTTTTTGATGAAAAACTTGGTTGCTCTTTTTTATTAGGTTAGTTTGACATTAATTTACTTTGTACATTTTAGATGGATCGTGGCTGGATGTACGGCTCTCGTACGAACTAAGGGTACCTTGATGGTGTGATGGCTTTTCTGGCAGCTACCGAGGAGGATTGTTTGGAGAAGGGTGTTGAATTTATATATTATCCTTGTTATGATTGTAGAAACGAAAGATCCTTTCTTAGATAAAATGGAGCCCTACAGATCCAAGTGCACCTGATTATTAGGGGCCTCAAACCAGACTACACGTGTTGGACCAAACATGGTGAAGAGCATAATGTGATACATGAAGATGTTGGTATCATCGAAGAACCCGAAGTTTACATAAGAAGAGAATGTGATGAGAGAATGTGATGAGAAGTTTGCTATAGATGATGATGATTTTGGTGGTGCAGACGATAATGATAGACTGGATCAGATGTTGTGTGATGCAGACGTGAACTTGAGTACTCAGATAGACTTTAATAAATTCATGTGCTTGATTAAGGATTCAAAGAAATTGTTGTTCCCCGGATGCAAACCAGAATACATAAATTTGTCATCCATGCTTGAACTGCTTAAATTGAAAGCAAGCGATGGTTGGTAAGACATGAGTTTAATGGCGCTATTAGAACTCTTATCAGGCATGCTTCTAGGAGGAAACAAGCTACCCAAAAGAACATACGAAGCAAAGCAGATTCTTTATCCATTGGGGATGGATGTAGAAAGGATACATGCATGTCCAAATAAATGTATCCTCTACCGTAAAGATCTATTAGACTTGCATTCATGTTCAGTATTCAAAGCATCTCGATACAAGCGTAAGAGTCAATTAGACGACGGTGAGGTGAAGAAAGGAATTCCTACTAAGGTGGTGTGATATCTGCCTATAATTCTGGATCTTAAGCGTTTATTTGCGAATTGAAAAGAGGCCAAATTGTTGTACTGGCATTCGGAGGGCCACAAGCAAGATTGAAAGCTAAGACACCCTACTGATTCTCCCCAGTGGAGAAACATCGACGTGATCTTTGATGACTTTGGTGTAGAACTGACTAATATAAGGTTTGCTTTGAGCACAGACGAAATGAATCCTTTTGGGAACATGAGCAGCAAGCACAACACTTGGCTAGTTGTTCTCAGTATTTACAACCTACCTCCTTGGCTATGTATGAAGCGGAATACTTTATGATGTCACTGCTTATCTAAGGCCCAAAATAACCTGTGAACGATATTGATGTATATCTAAGACCATTGGTGGAAGATCTAAAAATACTGTGGAACGAAGGGTTGCAAGTATGGGATGCGAACAAAAGAGAGAATTTCAAGCTACACGCCTTATCTTTCTGCATGATCAATAATTTTCCTGCACTACGTAACCTTTCGGGCTAGTGTAAACAAGTAGACACAGCGTGTCCTCATTGCTTAGATGGTTCTGTGAGTATATGGCTACCCCAATCACGCAAAACAATGTTCATGTGCCACCGTAGGTTCCTTAACAGGTATCACCCGTACCGCAATGAAGGAACAATTCAATAGAATGAGGGAGAGAGATTTATTTTCAAGGCACTACAGTGGTCAAGAGGTGCACAATATGGTTAAAGATCTCGATGTTTTGTTTGGAAAGGGGGTAAAAAAAATCTAAGGATACCGGTGGCATGTGGAAGAAGAGATCGATATTGTGGGAGCTACCGTATTGGTAGCACCTTGAAGTTCACCGTTGCATCGACATCATGCATGTAGAGAAGAACTTGTGTGAAAGCTTGATTGGTCATTATTTAATATTCCAGGCAAGACGAAGGACGGCCTCAATGCAAGGCTTGACTTGGTTGATATGAAGATCAAGATCTAGTATGCACCTGAGCCCTCTGAAAAAAGTAGAACGAGGCTTCCTCCTACCTGCTATAATCTGAAAAAGGCTAAGAGAACCGAACTATGCCGGTTCTTGCATGGTGTGAAAGTTCCGTTCGGTTACTCCGTCAACATCTCGAAACTTGTTTTGATGAAAGATTTGAAATTAGATGGCATGAAGTCCCATGATTGCCATGTGTTGATATCACAGGTGCTTCCTGTTGCAATCCGAAATATCAATCGACCTATCTCCGAGACACAATCATCAAGTTGTATTACTTCTTGAACACAATTTCTCAAAAGGTCATCAATCCCGAAGTACTTGATGTTTTACAGGTCGATGTGGTTAAGACAATATGTCATCTTGAGATGTACTTTCCTCTGTCATTTTTCGATATCATGGTACACGTTATCATTCACCTCTTGAGAGAGATAAAGATATGTGGCCAAGTATTCTTACGTCAGATGTACCTATTTGAGAAGTACATGGGAATTCTCAAGACGTATGTATGGAATCGATCTTGTCCAGAGGCAGCATCATCTAAGGTTACACAACCGAAGAGGTAGTCGAGTTCTGCATCGATTACATAGAGCAGCTCAAACCAATAGGCATGCCCATGTCTCGCCATGAGGGGAGACTGGATGGGAAGGGGACCATAGGTAAGAAATCAATCATTGTTGACTTTTCCACGTTATCTAAAGTCCATTTCACGGTCTAGCAACACATGACTAAAGTATCCCCACATATCGATATGCATAAGGATGTGCTACGTAGAGAGAATCCAGGCTGTACATAGGTTTGGATCACAAAATAGCACAACCGCAGCTTCAACAACTAATTGGCAGTATGATTTAGTAATAATTGTTCAACAGAAGACAATATTAGCTGGTTGGCAAAATGGCCAAGTCACATAGTTGTGAAATTTGAAGAATATGACATAGGTACACCTTTTATACCAGAGCACAGGATATTAAGAGCACACTACAAAACAACAGTTTGTTCATACTATGAGTACATAGAGGAGATTTAGGAACTCGACTATGTACGTTTCAAGATCTCCCTCTTTCGGTGCTGTTGGGCCGCATACAAAGATGAACCATTTGTACTTGCTAAGCAAGTTGTCCAGGTCTTTTATGTGCAAGACCCGGCAAATCCAAAGCTTCACTTAGTCCTTCAGGGAAAAAGAAGGATTGTCGGAGTTGAGAATGCCATGGACGAAGAAGAGCAGAATCAATTTGATGAGTACCCTCTTGGAGATGGCATTGCCCTTAACGAAGAACAACTTCCAACCGGGACCACTTGCTATCTACGCATTGATCATTAAGAAGGGCTGACTGTTAAAGTTGTATGATGTTACTCGATTAGGATGTACCTATATATTGCAATGTAACATGTTAAAATGATTCATACGAAAAATTTGATCTCATTAATTTGGAGTTTGTATGAATTACTTATGAATTTGGCTAGTTTTAGTTCAGTTTAATAAATATGTCTATTGTTCAAGGTTACATTAATTACATAAATGAGACCTACACCATGTGATAGTACACATTAAACCAAAAATTTACATAAAAGTTTCGCCTCATTTGGAGTTTGTGTGAATTAGATATGAATTTTGCAAATTAAAACCAATTGTTTGAAAATTTACTAGTTCAGACGGTTCGTAAAATGACATCATCTGTACTATTTATTACGGATGGGTCATAGTAACAAGCCATTTGTACTAATGATATTACAGACGGTTCTAAGTATGAGACCATCTTTACTATTAAACAAGCATAGACGGTTCTATAAGAAGACTCATCTGTACTACTATTATTACATATGGCATTTTACTATGACCCGTATGTAATTAGGCAAGTATAAATACCTTTTTGTCCAACCCACGCCGTCACCAAGTGCTTTCCTAAACCCTATCCACCACCAAGTTCTCGTGCAACACACCGACAACCTCGACGACCGCGCTCCTCTCCGACGACCTCCCTCGACGATGACCCCAGCGACCTCCCTCCCCGACGACCGCACTCCCTCCCCGACAGTGTCCCTCCCTGAAAATCGCGCTTCCTCCCCAACGACCACACTCCTTTCTAGCGACCTCCCTCCCTGTAGACCCTGGCGACCTCCCTCCCCGACGACGAATACACACGCCTCCCTCCCCGCTCTCCCTTCCTCCTTCCCTATCCTTATATTTGCATTAGAATTTCCAATCCAACAATTTTGTCTCAAGATTTTCCACTGGTTGCATGTATAGCCATGATCATGCTAAGTAGGTAGTATCTCAATTTGACTATCTTCATAATATTCAACGTGCAGTAATGGAGTGATCAATTTCTCTTTTGCCTGCACTCTAGTTAGAGGGATTTTATCTCTTTATCTTTGTATTGCAGCACTCTAGTTAGTTCTTAGTTTGTGTATATTTTCTTGTGACATCTTGAATATGTCTCTTCCAGTAACTCTGTGAGTTCCCCCCCTCCTCTGATCTGAACAGTATTGTTGCATGTGTTATGATACTCGATGGTGAATATATGATCTGAGATTGGGCATGTTCTAAGTACAATAATTTAGGCATGTATTCTCTATAGCTTTTCAGTTGGTTTTGGTAGCCCCTGGAGATCAACTAGTGTTTACTTGATTCGTGTTTGTGCACTGTAAAAATCTTGTTAAGTTGGTATTCTCATGGGCTACCAATTTTTGATCCCTGGATTGTTGCTACTGCTAGTTTAGAGTGTGATGACCAATTTTGATTCTTGATACCGCAGCTACTACATATAGCTCTCTAGTTTCTGTCAGTACCAGTTTTACAATAGCTAGTCGGCTTTGTTCCTATCACTGCAATATTTTGCTTTCTCAGTTCTGAATCTGTGTACTCAGGTTTGATGCAGCAGCAATATCCATGATGCTTTAATTCTAGAGAGTTATGTTCAGGTTCTTAAACAAGATGAGAACTTAGAAATATGCCTTGCCAATGAAGTGTTTTTATGGAACTATTAGGGAGCAGGACCACTGTTTTCCTGGGGCCAGCTGTTGTAATTTATCTTAGAGTAATTCTTTTTGTACCAGTAACCTACTGCTCAATTACTGCTCATTTACTGTTCTAAACATGATGTATGATAATTTTGCTTATGAGATGCTATTATTTTCATAAAAGGTCATGCTCAATCTATATATGTTGTCCTGCTACTTTATCTTTATATGTGGAATTGCGTCATTGCTCATTTTGTTGCACTACATACAACAATTCAGCATCAAGCTACAATGAGATGGATATTTTTTTATCAATATTGTACTTGTAACTTCAGGTAGTACAGATGATGGCTCCAATTGTGCAATAACTACTTATGCTTTGCATGATGGACACTAAAGAAAATTATAATAACTAACATGTGCTTGTCAATTCTCTAAACAGCAATTCTTCAAACAAGATGAGGCCACTTCTCACAAGAAAACAAAACAAACTCAGGCGCAGAAGCGAAAGAGAGGTGGCCGAGGCAAAAACCAAATGCCCACGGGTCACTACACCATAACTCACGTCAATGAGGAAGGTGTGCCAACAAAACCTTAGTAAGCTCAAGCAACATTCCATAGAGCATGCGCCTCAATTGAAAGGAGAAGGGTCAGAATAACTTACCTAAATTGGAAGGTCATGCCGCACAGCGACTAAAACTTTCTATGGGAAACAATTAAAGGTCAATTTGACTTCACTAAAGGATGCTCCTTGGAGGCTGTGGAAAGACAGATAATAGCCAGGATGGGCAAGGGGTGGAAGACCTTCAAGAGTGAGCTATATAATACATATGTGAAGTAGGATCTTATCCCTAATAATATTGTTCATGTGTACTTGGTGGATCAATGGACAGATGTTGTGGCGAGGTGCCACTCTGAGGAATTTAAAAAGCAGAGTCAGGCTAACAAGGCGCGTCAGGCACACAACATGCAACCCCGCAAGCTCGACACCAGTGATTACGCACGCAAAGAGTTGGACTGGGAAAAGGAGGATGAGCAGGTAGCTCGGGAGAATTGCTCCACACCATTTTCCTAGATCCCAGAGAGGTAGGCACGAAACTTGTTCCAATGAAGGGCCGTATGTTCGTCTGATGGTTCCGTCACCTTCAGAAAGCCAGAAACTGAACAATTGGCTCAAATGATCCTGCAACTTTTAGAAGAATCCAATCAAGGATCATTCCAACCATCTCAGGAAAAAACATACTAACCTCGACTCTGGGAAACAAAGAGCACCCGGGTCACACGAGTGTCGTAAGTGTTACTGTTCCATGAAAGTTGGGGTTCCCTGACGACGCCGATTCATATAGGAGCCAAAGGAGAAAAAAGCTAAGGGCGAAGCAGACGAGCGTGAATAGATGGGAATGGAGATTGTCACTAAGGTCAAAGCAATGATGAAAGAAAATATGGATATGATCGAAAAAAGGATGGAACAACGGGTTGAAGAGTGAGTACGAGCTATCAGGCAGTAGGATGTAGACACAACACTTGAATCTCCACTGACTCGGCATCGGAGCATCTACACAACTTAGCACTCTAGATACCATGCTTGATCAACATGACTTCCCTATTGGAAAATTTGAAGGTGACCGCCTCTTCGATGACATTTCGAAAGAGGTCCTTAGCGAGAGATATCCAGTTGACGACATAGAGGCGACCACCATGTGCAAGCTCTTACTGCCCACCACTGTTGGCTCCGATAACATCATTGAGGTTGGCCAGGGCTTGGCATTCCCATGTGGCGGAGAACAAACAATTCACGGAGTCCTGCTATAACCTAGTTACGCTAGGGTATTAGTGGACATTGTATATGGGAATTGCATGTCTCTCTCACTTCCTATTCCCCTAGAGGATGATGTCAGGAAACTTGAGGAGGTCATCCACTCCTTCATCCAGTGATTGAAGAAGTTCATAACACTAGTTGTCCCTCCACCGCCTCCACAGCCTCGATGGTTGCCGTCTCTAGTACGTGACGGCAGCGACTTCCCTTTTCGGCGTGCTACGTCAAAGGTCAAATCTCCTTCTGCACCACATGAGTAACAACAATTGTCCAGCAAATTTGACCAACAGTCCACCAGAACGGCACCTCCCGGAAAAATGCAGGGCCAACAAACAGTTGGACAAGAGCAAGGAGGTAGAAAAACCTCTCTCAAACACCTATGTGGCAGGCAAGCCGTTATTAAGTAAGAAAGCGTTAGAACAATTGGGCTGGGCAAGTATAATTATGCACAACCTATACATGAAGAGGTTCCATGAGGAGAAATATCTTTCTCCTTGTTTCAATGCCAAGTGCCAGCGGCAACATTTCTTGCAACGAGCTGGAACCTTCCCCGTGAACTTCGAGGATTTATTCCTCCTCTACCGTCGTGACATGCTAGACATCGATCTAATGAGATGCTAGACACTGTAAGTGTTATTAATCATGATCTATGCTTAATGAATTGAATAACTCATTGATATGCTCATTCATCTACATTCCTATTATATGTAGACATATGATTCAAGAAGCCAGAGAGAGAGAATCTGATAATTGGATTCCTCGCCCCATAGGTCGTATGTAGGCTAATGATCACTTGGTCTCCGGGGGAGGTCGAGAAATACGTCACGGAGGCCATGCTTGCTCTATGTGGAATGAAAGATCTTATTCTTCTACTATAAATCTACCGAGACCATTGGATGATAGTTTGTATCTATATATATAATCAACATTTCTTATACTTTGACCCCAGGATCTATGACAAAGAGAGGTATTCAGATATGACAGACTTGCTGGCAAGGGCTTCGTGATGTATGTTTCGATGGGCAAGCTTGTAGAGAGAGAAAAACCCTTGGCAACCCACCAGCATAAGTTTCCGGTAATAATTCCTCTGTCGCACATCAATTTGCCATTATAATATGCATTCTATAGAACTAAATTTATAGTACACAAATTTCTGCAGTATCACAAACAGCCGTAGGGCACCAACCTCTGTGAGTACTATATTGCTCAGTATATGATGCAAATCGTTGGTTCTAGTCCACTAGTATATCCGTCGATTAGTGTAATTATAGTATATTAAAATATATTTTTCATCGTTGTGTTTTCATTATTGTGCCTAACTTTTTTAATTTTCTTCTACAGACATATAAATTTCCTACAAATATTCTCAAGAAGAACAATCTCATGTATATTAAAAAAATGCTTCATCTATTTCATAAATGCGGAGATCATAAAGGAGAGTGGCGAATTTTATGATCACGACAACTTTAGGAGCTAAGGTTTGTAATCTCAACAGAAACTGGTCAGTTTAATATATTGAAAATATTTGCATCTTGCATTCTATAGATTTATTATACCTTAATGGTTAATGATATAGAAAATGAAGCAAATAAACTCATTACTTCCTTTTAATTTAGTGTGCTAAAGCTAATTTGTTGGTTTATATATTGTTAGGCATGGGGTTGATGCAAGAATGAAGAATGTTTTGCTTTGTTGTGAATGAAAATGAAAAATCTGGAGGTCAAGTGCGCTGTGAAGCCTCTGAGACGGTAAAGGCTGCAAATGTTGTGAGCTTTTGTTTATGACTTAGTGATCAAAATCAACATTAGTGATATTTTACTTATGTTTATGACTAATTGAGTTTCATAACGACTTTGCATGATATGTGTATAACTTTGTTGAATGATTGTGTATGATCAATTGTGAATAAATTCATTAATATATAAATTCAGTACTGTATAAATGAATGTACAGACGGTTCTAGACCTACAACTATATATGATATTCACATAGTGCAGATAGCTCTCAATAGGAGCCGTATGTACTATACCAAATTCACAGACGGCTCCGATCACAAGAAATTTGTAGAAATCTTTTGTACAAACGGTTTAGAAACCATATGTATAAACCTGATTTGTACATACTCTTTATAGACGTTTCGAAAAAAACATCTCGTATGAGACTTTCGAACCGTCTATACAAATCTGATATGGGAATGACGTTGTGGCTTTATGTTTGCTATAACCAATCGATGGGAATCATCCACGCACATATAAGGAATGTCTTTACAGAGAAGAAATATATAAGGAACAAATTGCGTGAGTGTTCTTTTTGTCACTATTAACAATTGCGGAAAAGAATTGTTGGAGGAAGAGAATATGCTTTTTCGTAAGATTCATGGACACCAATGAGACTCGATCTGGTGCAGGTGAGGCGTACATAAGCATATATACTTTGGTGTTCCGGAAAAGAAAAAACTTCCTTTAGTGTAAGCTTGTCGTAAAAAAGGCCAAAAAACCAATGAGGTCATAATCGTACCTTTTGCCATTTCAGTTAAATATATTTTGGAATGATCACAGCATATATACTTTGGTGACCAAGGGCGGAGCCAGGAGAGGCCCAGCGAGGGTATAGGTCCCGTTTAAATTCTTATTTTTTAGTGAATTTAAAAGTATTTTTGTGAAGTTGTAAATGTCCAGTCATACCCCGCTTAAAGTTTTAGGCTAGGTTTGCCCTTATACCTCATCTGGCATGAATCCAATATTTTGAAGGGAAAAACTAATTAAATAACCCCCAACTTAACTGGCCTACCTCATTTTTCCATGCTCCTGGAACGACCATTTACCGGCGCTGTAATTTATACAATGTGACAATGCTCAAATGCACAACTCGTAATCTTTTTTAAGAATCGAGACCCACACTCACACAGTCGTACAGGGACTGTACGAGCGTTCCGAGAGGACAGCTCCGGGGCTCGAACCCGAATCATTCCCCCGACGGTAGCCTGCAGAGCCACCCGGCTCGGCTGCTGCCATAACGCACAACTCGTAATAACCAACAATTTTGACATCCTTGTTAATTTTTTTGCGCATGACATCGTTGTACATGTACCTTCACTGAATATATAATGTATCGATAGTCGTCTGATTATATTATGTCATACCACTTAGAGACGTGAAGCATTCTCTCATCAAATCCGCTTAGTGCTCATATGTATAATGATGGTACTAGAACCCTGTGTAATAAATTAATTTAGACAAGATTAAGGAACCTATATATGCAAAAAAATGACAATTCCCGTTATGCCTCTGAAAACTACACATCACAGTTTTTTTAAAAACAAATTTGAATACCATCTTGACATCCTCATCCTGCACGCGCTGAATTTGCTTCCTTATGTAGGATGTGCTCCAATTAAGAACTTGGCTTCTATGAAAGGAGTGGTTCCCAAAACTGCAAATTTCGGGTTGAGATGAATGGTCAAGGGATTGGAGGACATGAATTTTGCTTGATTCCTATAAAAAATTCTCTATTCTACGAAGGTTGTACAAGATTAATTTCTACGTTACACAGATAGCTCCATTGATTACTTAAGCAATGGGTAGTAGTACTATATATGCACCAGCAATATAATGTGTACAGTGTCATACATGCAAATCATCCTAGCAAGTTGTCCCAAATAATGCAAATCGAACATGCATGGTTCCTTTGTCTAGGAGAGAGACAAACCCAAATCAAACAAAGAAATTAAAGGAGGAGAAGATAGACAACTGAAGGAATAATTGACTCCAAATTAAAGCAGGAATGGATCGGAGATGATGTATCACGACAGTTTCTTTCTTTTTCGCCTCTCTCCCCTTTTACTGTCTCCGAAGAAGCAAAAAGCCCAACAATAAGATTGAAAACATCACGTTGATGGAGGCTTTTTGTCTCCACAACCAACAACTCAAGCATGCATGACACTTCGCACTCTCAGTAGTCCATGCCGTTTCTGCTAGCTCCTTAGGTCTCTCCATGGCCATGGAATTGGCAGGACCAACCAAGAAGTATCATCACGACATCGATCGCAGAAGCAGAGCACCAGAGAAGAGATCTGCTACCTGCTCCCAGAAAATGCAACTTCACATACCTTACATATGGCTTATCTTATTCGTTCATCACTCTTATCTAATCCTTATCTACCTGTTGATTCTATCAGCTATAATATGATTTTTTTCACCTACTCTAATATGAATCTCAATATAAATGAGCCATACGTCCTTCTGTCCTACTAAAAATTTCTGCACCCTACTGTGATTTCAGATGTAGAGTATCTCGTTTGACACCATTTCAACCAGCTCCCGTGCATGTCAAGCTAGATTTTAGGGTCAGCGCGCAACATGTCAAGGGCAACACCAATACCATCAGACCAGCTATATACGTACGTACAGGCGTTGGATGTCTCCATGGGTACGGTTGATGCATTTTCCCTAGGGAATAAGCGTACAGTAATTCTTGTTATATATAATCTAAGATACTTGCAGAGACGCAATACTTACAAAAGTGTAGTTTTCTGGTACACTCGCTTGAATGTGTAGCTTTTTTATAGAAGGTGCCGCTAAATCTACAGTGTTTTTGATACACTCGGCTAAATACGTAGCTTTTGGATACATATGTCAGAAGAAAAAAAACTGCAGTTCTCAAAGTTTACACAGTTTATAAATTGGAATGGTATTGATTTCCATGCTTCAAGATTCAAAATAAAAGGGGAAAATATGGCAAAATGTACTATATCATAGCAGGCAAAGACGAAAAGGTAGTAGCATACAGGAGGCCTTGGGAAGAGTACTGAATTCAGAAGCCTCGGATGGGGAACTCCAGAAGGACTGCCGTGCCAATGGGCTGGGCCACTGCGTCTATAATGTTTTGTGCTGCTATGCTATGCTATTTGACTGGGTTTAGACAAGTTTTTTTTTATATATTTTTTGGATTAAAAATTTAAATAAATAGATTTTTCGTAAAAAAATTACAAAACTAGGCGGCTGCAGCCCTCTCAGAGGGCAGTTAGGTGGGCGGGAGGTCTAACCGCCCCCTCAGAAGGTGGCTAGAGGGTGCCCACCTGTGTCCAAGCCTTACCGCCCCCTGAGAGGGCGGGTAGGGGTTCTTGCCGCCCTCTTAAGGGTGGTTAGGGGGCTAACCGCTCGCGCCACCCTGCCTCCACCTCCTCCGGTCTCCTCTATAAAAGGGGCTAAAAATAGCTCAAAATCACATTTTATTCAGAAAAAAGAAAAAATTGTGAAGAGGGGGGAGAAGAGAGGAGAGGAGAGGGGAGGAAGAGAGCCCGGCGAAGCCCTGCTGCATTTGATATGTGGATTTGAATATCACTTTCTGATAAGTCCTTTTTTTCTTTTTATTGTTGTTAATTAGTGCAGCAGTAGTATATGACATAGGTTTTAGACATGTATGACCTAGGGTTTAGAAAATTCTATGTTTAATAGAAAATTGTCAAATTTACTTAGAACATTGTATAATAGCAGTGAAATATAGAATATTATTTTTACTATGTTAGTTTTGGAAATGTAGATTTTATAGAATAATAATTGTAGGGTTATACTATGCGACATAGGAGGTAGCACTATATGATAATATGCGAACTTAGGATGTAGCGTTTAGAAAATGGTAGCGTTTAATTTGCACACAGTAGAATAGCTAGTAAATATAGATTGTATAGAGTGATATTTCTAGGTTAGTTTGGCTAGGACTATTATTGAAAACCTATTGTTATGTATGAATCAGTGTCGGTAAATTTTCTTCGATAATGAGAAATATAGTTCGTCGGTCTTAACATTGATTATGTTTACGGGTGTTTCCAGGGATGGCAGCTAAATTAATTTTTCAGATATATTATGGTGAGGGTGAAATTAGGTATGGTCCTAACGGTGTAGATCTATCTGGATTTCATCATGCCATGAAGGGTCTTAGTAAAGCTAATGAGAGGACCATTGTGGGTGTGTGCAAATGGCTCATGCGGTTTTTCTAACTGGATCCGCAGCAACATGAGCTGAAGCTGAAAGCTGTCCTCAATCGTGCTAGTCATGGATACTTTGGTGAACTTGTTCCCATCGATACACATCAACTCGGAGGCAGTATATAGATATATCTTGTGAACGTGACATGCCTCTGGTTTTGTTAGCTGAGGCGTACCTAAAAGATCAAACTTAGGTGAACTCTGCGGAAGCAGTAGCAGGACCAAGTGAGGCAGTGGAAGATGAATCGGAGCAGGTTAATGTCGAGTCCAGGGAAGATGTTGGAGATATTTCAGAGCTGCAACTGATGGGTGTAGCCGATGAAGGGGAGCACATCCCTAGCATCATTGAAGAGATGGAGTTGGAGGATCAAGAGTTGGAGGAAGGCCTTGCCGATGGGGATTCATCTGACGAGGAGGGTAATGCTCCAGTGCCTGCAGAGTGGAGGGATCATGAGTTTTCAAAACTGGTGGTTAGCGAGGCTGATCGGATACCGTGATAGTACCATGAGAACGAGGTGTCCAGGGTGCTATGTACCCTACAAAGGAGGCAGTTATTGATGCAGTTAAATTCTGGTCGTTGTCTCTTCAGAGGTAGTTCAAGGTTGTTAAATCCAGTAAAAGGGAGTACGATGTGAAGTGTTTGGTGCCTCAGTGTCCTTGGCGGGTGCACACATTCAGAGGGAAATGGGTAGACTACTGGCAGTGCTCAATAGTTAAGGAACATAATTGTCACATTGAGGAAATAGAGTTCTCCCATTGGAACCTATCATCTGCCTTTATTGCAAATGTTATGTATAGGGAGATTGTGGATAACCTAAGGTATAAGCCACGATCAAAAATCCGTGCTATTGAGCAAAGGTTCCAGTACACAATAAACTATACGAAGGCATAGAGGGCGAAATAAAAGGCTATTGAGATGAGGTTCGGAACATATGAAGATTCATATCACAATCTATCTCGTCAATTAGCCACAATTTGTGGAAGGAACCCAGGCAGCTACTATGATATCAAGCATTACCCCTCGACTGATGTGGAGTATAGCGGGAAAAGAGTATTGCAGCGTGATTTCTTTGCATTCGCTGCAACTATCAAAGCATTTTGGTATTGTTGACCCATCATATGCCCAGATGGAACATTCCTAACTGGTAAGTACAAAGGACAGATATTGTCTGCAATTGGGGTCGACGGTAACAACCAAGTCCTGCCACTAGGGTTTGCTTTCGTGGAGAGTGAGAACGAGGACAGCTGGTATTGGTTCCTTGAGCGGATCAAACATGCTATTATTTTTTACCGACCAGATGTGTGTCTAATTCATGATAGACATGCAGGGTTGTTGCAGGCTTTGCTGGATATACAACATGGTAGTGTTCAACGGGGTGTAGCAGCACAGTGGCCCGACCTCAAAAGCAGGTGGTGCATGCGCCATATGGGTGCAAATTTCTACAGACAGTTTAAAAATAAAGAGTTGACGAAGCTTTTCAAAAAGTTGTGCAGTCAAAACCAGCAACGGAAGTTCAATGCCCTATGGGCAAGACTTGATGAGCTAACTCTAAAACAAATAGTGGAGGCTGCACCAAATGGTGATGAACCGATAGCTCCTGGACCTCTTCCAACAGATACTCCGCAGATAGTAAGGAGGTCAGGTTCAGCTATTAGGAGCTTCTCACAGTGGATACGTAATGACCAAATGAAAAATGGGCTCTATTGTACAACAGTGGTGGTGCAAGGTATGGAGTAATGACTACAAATCTTGCAGAGGTTTATAACTGGGTCATACGAGGAATGAGGTCCCTACCACTTGTTGGAATTGTAGAAGGCATTTTGCATGGGACTTGTAAGTATTTTATTGATCGGTATGCAACTGCTAAAAATATAATGGAGGACAATCGTATGCTTTACGGACGGATGCTATGTGAGTATATGGAGAAGGCCACTAAGAAGGCCCACATGCATCGTGCAAATCAAGAGGAGACTGCAGAGCACAGGTTCAGTGTCCTATGCTGGGATAAGGGTCGGAGGGGGGAAGACATGAGTGGCATGTTCAAGAGTGTGTGCTAAGGAGTGGGACATGCATTTGTAGTTGCCAGAAGCCACAATTACTCCACAAACCTTGTACACACGTCATAGCTGCGTGTGCGGAGCACCATATGCTTCCTAGGTAATATGTTTCAAAGTACTTTATGAAAGATCAAATACTAAACACCTGGAATCATGAGCTGTACGGTTACGAAATTGTTGACACTTTTACAAGTAATCCATGGCCTGCAAGAATCTATGTGCCTGATTTGGAAAAGATGAAGAACGCACCTAGCCAAAGAGTAAATGTCGCAATGTGTTCATGTTGCATATAGTGGTATAGTGAATTTGCATTCAATGTATATTGTTCCTGTCTACATCTAGCAATGCATTAATGTACATGTCTTTCAAATGCAGATATGACGGACCCTGTGACCCCCGAGCTTCTGGACTCTGCAGTGGGCAAGAGGCACCACAGCTTCTTGTCCGTCGAGCACCAAACGGAGCTAGGAGTGTTTCGACCATAGGGCCCTGGAGAGCTGCTTACGATTGACGAGCGATGGAAGCACAAGTACTTTGATAATTTCATACGAAATTGCCATATCACTAATGTAATTACATATTATTGATGTACTGCAATACTTTTAGGTTGGTAGCTGTGGGACTCCTACCGCTTTGCCGTTTGGTTGAGGCTCGATCGACGAAGAACCCCGAGACAGTGGCACGTCGTTTCTATTTTGACCGGTCACTGATAGCAGCCCTGGTCGACCGATGGAGGCCGGAGACACATACGTTCCATCTCCCGTGCAGCGAGATGACCCCGACCTTGCAGGACGTAGCCTACCTCTTAGGCCTACCTTGCGCTGGAGTTGCGGTTGGGGTCATCGATATGTATACTGACTGGATCAACGACATGCATCAACGCTTTGGCCCGGTTGAGCGGAAGGCGGATGCATCCCCCTACGTGCCTGAGTTCTTGTCCGATGCACGAGGGCCAACGAAGAAGTGGATCCTACAGTTTCAGATTTGGTACAATACAACGTATCATTTACTATTCGAGTATCTACTTATGATCATTAATCACACCTGTCATATTTGCAGCCGGTGTACATACACCCAAAGGCCAACGCAAACTCGGTATCCAGGCATTTGGAGGCCTATTTGCTTTGGCTGTTCGGGTGGGTTATGTTCACCAGCGGCCAAGGTCACCTAGTTGCTAGGACGCTTGTGCTCTACGCCAGGTTGATAGCGGATGCTAATGTCGAGGAGGTACCGCAGTTCAGCTGGGCATCTGCTGTCCTTGCTATGACGTATCGGGCGCTCTACGACGCGTGCACAAAGAAAGAGCCACTAGCCACTTTTACCGGGTGTCCACTTCTTCTGCAGCTGTGGTCCTACAGGCGTTTCGCCATAGGCAGACCAGTGGTGGACCACTCCCCGTACCTCGAGGAATGGTATGGTGAGCTGGACAAGGACACATCATGCGGCAGTTTGGCCGTCACTAGGCATTCCCTCTCGTCCACATTCGTACCGTCCCTGTGCACGTCCACAGGTACATATGCATAATTAAAATTTTCGTCCATCATATGCCTAGATGGGCACACCTGACTACGAGACAGGTTGGTCCACCTGACCCCTTCGCCTACTCCAGGGGCCACGTGAGGGTCAATCAGCGGCATTGGGACCACGATGGGGGGCACGAGCGATGGCAACGGGGGAGGCAGCAATAGAATTTTAGATTTGTTGTAACTTACATATGTATATTCGATTCACGATGTACTCCTACGTATTCAGACACGTTTACTCTTTATGGTCCACTTAGCATGTCGTAACTGCATTTCATATTCCAAAACGATGGCATCCTAGTTGCATTTCTTAATCCGCCGTGACAACACGTTACATTATATCGTCGTCACCAATGTATATCTTACAAAGCTACTTATGCAAGATGTGACACCTCCCTTACTCTGTCGGGAGTGTAACTTTATCACTACTCAACTTTAACCATGACATGACAACACATGTCTCCTTGCGCAGGCTTTAGACAAGAATTGACAACACCGGACAGCTTTTACCATAAAATAAATGACTACACAGGTACCAATACACATGGAATCTCTATCCATCATCAATGCCACAACTTTCCCAGTCTTTAAGATGGAATCCAATGCTCCAGCCACCCTCTGAGCCCTTCCACTCACACCTTTCTTCAAGAGGGAATTCAATGCTCCTGCTTTCCCCCACCATAAATAGCCGAACCTCTATACATTGATGCACCACTCATTTCTTAGATCTCTCAAGTGCAATGTCTTCCTCAGCTCCACCAAGCCTACCAAAGAAACATTGGGGGATTTTCATCCCTCAAGGTATCGAACCACCGATGTGCTTCTGTGGTGACCTTTGCAGGCTCCGCGAGTCATAGGATATCTCATACACCTATGGGTTGCGCTTCTTCATGTGTGCCAACTACGAATATGACAAGCCTCAACATTGAACATATGAGTATCCACCGGTATAACAACATATATTAGCCACATCTCTGCCGATTTCGCACCCTGTTTTACTAATCGCTCATCTTGTTCTATTTGTTCAGTCCCCTCCACCGCTCTGTGATTTTATTCAATGGCTCGACACTAAGCAAAATGAGGAACAGAAGCAGTGGGTCGACATGAACATGAGGTGGAGAAGGGAAGCGTACGCACGTCATGAGTACAAGCAACAACAAGAGGAACTTCGCCTCAAGCGGGAGGAAGAAGAGCGCATGAGAAAGGCGGCGTACGACCATACCGTGGCTTAGGCTCGGGAAGCTGAGAGGGCAAGGAAGTGGGAGAGAGCCCGCCGTGCTAAGGTGGCAGGTCCCGATGCCCTCCAAAAGAGAAAATATCCTAGATGCACTCAGTAGAGAGTATCTAATGTAACCCGACATACTTCCACTCTCTAAGGCATGTTATGATTAGAAGAGGCGCACTAATAAGTAGGTCTTAGTGCGAACCGTACATGCCACCTTCGTTTCCTCGCCGTGTCATTGTGGTTACAGTCTTATATAATGTTTTCACCCTATGTTTAATACTATGTTTATCGTCGTTCACACCGCATACCCACGTAATATGCTACAAGTGCTAATTACTAATTTTTTATTCTCTGACTATTACATAGCCTACTCCAAATTTTAATTCCAAATTTTCTTAAAGCCCTATTTTATTTTATGATGAAATACACAAAATTTGGCAATTTTCGGGAAAAAAAAGGCCATTACTGCCCCCTCAGAGGGCGGCAAGGGGGCTAACCGCCCTCCCAGGGCCTACCCGCCCCCTCAGAGAGCAGTTAGCCCCCTTGCCGCCCTCTGAGGGGGCTGTTAGGCCTCCCACCCTCCCAGGGGGCGGTTAGCTGGCTTAACCGCCCTGTCAGAGGGTTGCAGCCCTCTCAGGGGGCTGCAGGCGCCTAGTTTTGTAATTTTTTCCACGGAGAATCTATTTATTTAAATTTTTAATCCAAAAAATATAAGAATAAAAAAAAACTTGGTTTAGACATGTTACCTTGTTAGGCAAGCACGACCCGGCCCCAAGACCTGTTTCCACCAGAAACCTTCCCGTCAGCCCAGTGCAAGAGGAGACCACACTCAGTGATATTTTGGCAAAGTCCAAATTCATTAATGGTATGGTGACAATTACCCATGAGGAAACCACTCTCCGCCCAACCCTTACTTCGATCTCTGACAATAGGCCCCACATGTATGATGTCTTCTACCTCGCTTTGACGCCCATCGCTATGTCGCCGTTGCCACTCGGTTAGAGTTCGGGGGTTAGGGTGGGGGGTTGTCGGTTATTGGGTGTCCAACGGACTTAAGGGATGTCTAGGCCAGACTGGCAGTGGACAGCAGTTTGGCAGGGCAGTGAGGCAGCGATGTCAGCGCCACAGGCGGCAGGAGGGCTGTGGGCAGGGTCAGTGGCAGAGGTGAGCAGTTGCAATGGTTAGGGTGGGGCAGGGATGAGGCGACGATGGTGACGGGAGGTGAAGAAGGGGCGGTGGGCTCTGGGATGTTTGGCTCTGCCCAGGAAGACCCTAGCAGGGCCCTGTTTCTACCCAGGTGACCGGGACCCAAAGTTCCAAACCCTTTAGATTCAATTTAGGACAGGGCAGTTCTATCTTCAATCCAAATATGAACTGAATCTCACAAATTTCCTAGGCCAACCTTTATTTTATCTGTGAAACAGAGGTAACAGGTAATCATTGATTTTTTTCTTTTCATTTAACTCTCAGTTGCAAAAAACTATGTGGGTGTGTTTGGTTGCCTTCTTATGTCTTATCCTGGCCCATGGGATGCAAATAACTCAAACTCTTGCCTAAACGACTTCTATCTCTTACTAAAAGCTCCCTTAACCTAAAACCTTCCTTTTATGCTGCCAGCGCCCTAGCTCTTTGGTGGTATTGCAGGCCCCACATGACATCTCCCCCCCCCCTCGGAGATCAGCTTGTCCTTGAGCTGAAATGTTGGATACTAGTGTTTGAAATCGTTAATGGGGACCCACGAAGTCTCAGTGTCCGGCAGACCATGCCATTGCACGAGGAGCTCCTTAATGCTGCATTCTAGCCTTGCGCGCACGACCGCCCAGGGAGATGGGCAGACACGCCCATGTTGCATGTCTAGCAATGGCGGAGGGCTGCTAGGTGTTGCACCAAAGAGTGACTTGAGGAGGCTGATGTGAAAAATGTCATGAATCCGTGCGCGTGGCAGTAATTGTAACCAATAAGCAACGTCTCCAATCCGAACCAAAACTTTATAAGGCTCATAGAAGTGCGGAGCGAGCTTCCAGTGAGCCTTGAGGGTGATAGATGACACTTGATGGTGTTAGAGGTAGAGCCAAACCCATTGGCCCTCTTGAAAAACCATCGGCCAGTTGTGAAGGTCATATTACTGCTTGTAGTATTGTTGAGCCTGTAGGAGACATTCGCGCACATCATGGAGTAGCAAGTCATGATCAGCGAGCAATTGGTCAACTACAGTAAACCGGTCAGTGCCATCGTACTACTGCAGGGAGGGTGGGTCATGGCCATAGACGACTTTGAAGGGTGACTCCTTTAACGATGACTGGAATGAAGTGTTGTAGCAATACTCAACCCAGGATAGCCAGCAGAGCGATTGGCATGGCCAGTCACCAGTGAGACAACAAAGATACATGGCAATGATCTTGTTCATAGCTTCCGTCTGCCAATCGGATTGGGGATGAAACACCAAACTCAAGTTGAGCTTGACACCAGTGAGGCGAAAGAGTTCTTGCCAAAAGTTGCTCGTAAGGATCAGGTGACGATCACTGACGATGGAGCTTGGAAACCCATGGAGCCACAATACCTCATCAAAGAACACTCGGGCCACTATGCCGATAGTGTATGGATGCACCAATGGCACAAAGTGGGTGTTTGGAGAAGCTATCGGTGATGGTGAGGATGAACTATTTTTGGTTGACTCGGGGTAGTCCTTCAATGAAATCCATCGAGATGTCCTCCCAAATACTTGAGGGAACCTCCAAGGGCTCCAAGAGGCCTACCAGCTGAAGCTACTCCACTTTGTTTCGCTGGCAAACTTGATAGCTACGGATGAAGTCCTAAATGGTCCACCTCATGTGCGGAGTATAAAAGTCATGTTTAAGCCGAGCTAGGGTCTTCTTTATCCCCTCATGGCTGGCCGAGAGGGCAGCCTCCACGACGGCCGAGAGGAGAGGCGAGGACGGATGGATGTAGACCTTCCGATCATATAGGACTAGCCCCTCCTTTATGCTCCATGGGGCAACCAGCTGACCACCCAAAATCTGAGCCTTGATGGTGGCCAAATCAGTGGACCCCTCAGTCTTCTGCCAAAACTCGTTGAAGAGGGCAAAGCTCGGAGTAGACAAGGCCATGAGCATGTTCGTGTCAGTGTCGTGGCAGGAGAGGGCCTCGGTCACCACATTCTACTTGCCTGGTTTATACTCCATGTGAAAATCGAAGCCAAGGAGTTTGCTCACCCAATGGTGCTATGGGGTCGTCAAGAGGTGCTGATCGAGCAGGAATTTGAGGTTGTAGTGGTCGGTGCGGATGATGAAAGGTTGGCCCCAAACAAATGGCCTCCAGTGCCGAATGGATTGGACCAATCCGATGAGCTCCTGCTCGTATGCTGCTAACTTAGAGTGGCGAGGTTCAATGGCATGGCTGAAGAAGGCCACCAAACCACCACCTTGATGGAACACCCCGCTGATGCTCGTCCTAAAAGTGTCACACTCGATGACGAACTCATTGTTGAAATCAGGAAGCTGGAGGACTGGTGCCAAAGACAAGGAAGCCTGGAGCACGATGAAGGACGCAGTCGCCTCCTCAGTCCAACGAAACACTTCCTTCTTGAGCACTTCGTGAGTGGCTCTACGATCATGCCAAAACCATGAATGAACTTGCGGTAGTAGCCCGCAAGCCCTAAGAATCCCTGTAGGGAACATACAATACATGGAACAGGCCAGTCCGTGATGGTCTTGATCTTCTAGGTGTCCATCGCGACGCCGTGCTCAAAGATGATGTGACCGAGGTAGCTGATGGAGGTCTCATCAAATAGGCACTTAGACCACTTGAGGAACAGCTGGTGTTGGAGCAGGAGGCGCAACACTACATGCACGTGCCATAGATGTTCAAACCAGGAGCCATTGTAGATCATAATGTCGTCAAAAAACACAAGGACAAAACGGCATAAAAACAGGCAAAGCGCATCGTTCATAAGAGCTTGGAAAGTAGCTAGTGCATTCGTCAACCCGAATGGCATGACCACGAACTCAAAGAGGCCCTCGTGTGTCTGAAATGCCATCTTCTCAATATCAGGTGGATCCATGAGCACCTGGTGGTACCCTTAATGGAGTTCAAACTTGGAGAATAACTTGGCACCGCGGAGTTCGTCAAGAAGTTTGTCCACCACCAGATGGGGAACTTATCCTTGATCTTCTTATCATTGAGGCTACGGTAGTTGATGCAAAAGCGCCAGGTGTTGTCCCGTTTCTTGACCAGCAGTACGGGTGAGGAGAATGGAGAGTGGCTGGGTCGGATGAGGCCCTATTGTGCCATCTCGCCGCATTGCCATTCAAGCTCATCCTTGAGAAGTTGTGGGTAGCGATATGGCCGAACTGCCATCGGCATCATCCCTGGTAGCAAATGTATGTGGTGGCTACGGGAACACTGTAGTGGTAGCTCTGTTGGCGTGGCGAAGATAGGAGCGAATTTTTCCAACGGTTCCTCCATCAAGTTAAGGGAGCAGGGGAGCGCCCTAGTTGCCGGAGTGCACACACTAGGGCCCTCCCAGGTCACCTTGTGAGTGCCACATTGGAAGGAGACTGTCCTGTTAGTGAAGTCCCAAAGTATGGGGCCCAACGTCGCAAGCCACTAGACACCGAGCACCAAATCAAACTCCTCTAAGGGGATGACGTAGCAATCGATGGCAAATTCCTCATCGCCCACTTGCTAGGCCAAGTCATGGCCAACCCCTGAGCTCAAAATGCACTCACCATTGGCAACTATTACCTAGGGTCCTTGGCGTTGTTGCAGTGCGATGCACTACTACAAGACACGACTTTTGTAACATATTCTTGTAGCACATTAAAAAATATGTTATTGCGAAATACTACAGTAACACATCATGTGTGTTACAAAGTTTGCCAGTAACACATATTCCATCAGGTGCTAATGTGTTACATAAAGACGTACTGTAGGAAGACAAATATGTGCAGCAACACATACTATTTTAAGTGTGAAAGTGTTACACATGGACGTACAGTAGGAATACATAATATATGTTGTTGCAAAAATGTTAAAAGTTATTGTTTAAACTACAGTATAGTTTTAAAACATGTAGAAATATTTTTTTAACCTAATACGCTTCACACTAATTAATTATTTTAGTGGCCTAAAGGGAGCACTTGAACTCAATACCTGTGTACTAGCTGATACAGAGAGGAGCCACCAGTGGTACTATTGCATTTTGGTGATTATTTGAGTAATTTAAAATATATAACAGATGGTCTACAGTTCAATAATGCAAGCCTAGAAGGTAACCGGTGAAACAATGAATTATAGGTCTCCGTATATCGAATTTACCATAGTGGGGAGCCGACACAGATTGAGCATAGGTACATAAATCATTGTGCATGCATGCTAGAACTACAATCCCATGACAAAAAGTATCATATCAAGAAAGGCATTTGATCTTGCACATCAGTTCATATAAACATAGGTTAGTTTTGATTGATCAAAAGATGGAGCGAACCCTGCTACTTGGTAGGCACTAGCAAGAGAACAAGTCAGCTACTGCAAGATTGGTTGACCATTTCCTTTCACTGCAATATTCGACATTACTGCCGTAGACAAGGAACCAAGTACTACGGTCAGACTTTGTCGATGACACAACTCAAGAGGACCTCCGTTTGAGCTCAGGCAACTTTTGGAGTAGCAATGGTGAGCCTTCGATACCCAAGGGAGAAGGTTTGCCTCCTGGACTGTGCGAGTCGATCGAGCTGACAGAGAGCTGGTTGAAGACGGAGGAGCTCCACGTGTCTGTGGGGCCACACATGACACCACCAAGGGGATAGCTCTGGGAGATCTGGGCCAGAGATGCTGAAGCCAGTTGAGGCGAACTGCTCAGTGACCAACTTGCATGCGTTCTCTAGAGTAGTGTCGATGTACTTCTGAAGCGCTTCCATTCTGATGTGCACATGCTTCTGGACCTGACCATGGGAAAAACCAGTCAAGTATTGTATATTGCAATGCATTCGCATATTAATGAGAAACCGTAAATGTGCAAGTCTTGTATGGAGCTGTTCAAGTTGACACTAGAAATGTTTTTGGAAGTTCCACAAGCACAGTTGTTGCAACTGTTACAGACAGATGCATCCCACATATGGTTAAGAGAAGCTTCAAAGACAGATATATCCCAAAGTTCCTGTTGTTGACAATGTTTCGCTAAAGATCAGCCCCTAAACTCATCATTTGTTTTTTGAGCATGCAGTTTTAAATTTAGTAAGCAACCATTACGTCGACCATTTCAATGGTATCATTCTATTAGGGAGATGGTCTTCTCAGCTAAAACCTAAATGCAGCTCACTTGTTTTTACAGTGAATGAACCGATAAGTAGAAAGCAATGCTCAGGATTCCAATCATTGACATAAAGCATATATCAGTAAATTCCAGTCCAAACTTCATGTCTTAAATCAATGACTCTGTCAAAAGCAAAACTGTTGCAGAAAATACTATAGGTGGCACTTTCTTGCCTTACACCATTCAGGAAGCTAAACTCAAGAGCATAATAGAAAAACCAGTCAGAGTTACCTCCACTTGTTCATGCAGTCTCCGTTGCACTTCCATCTGTGCCCTCAGTGCTTCTTTGACTTCCTGACTTCTGCAGCAGGAATTATGAAAGTGAACTCTATTTCAAAGAGCACGACCAAAGAAATATTATAAAAGGTATTCGTAGTCTGCCAAAATAAAATAAAAAACTAATATGTTGGTCAAGGAGTAGCTAATGAAGCTTACCCTTTCACATCATGGGCAGGAACTCTAGGGAAGACACTCATTCCACTTTGGGCATCTAGAAGATAGGATGCTGCAATTTGGGGACAGGTAAGCCCAAAACAGAGTTCAGAAGTTAGTACAAGAACCAATGGAACTCTTCCCAGTCTTACTTTTTGACTTAGGAACACAGATAGCTACACCAGAACATATGGTAAGCAGTTACTAGTGATTGATAGTGGAAAATCATATAGTATGACATTAATTAGTATAGATATCATAACTGCAGGGGAAATGTGCAGGTCGAGAAATGACACCAAAAAAACACTATGTTTGCAATGGGGATACACATCAGTGGAGTAATATGTAAACAAACACCATATGTATTACAGCCAACCGAGAACAATATGTTTTTAAGTTTCCGTTTTCACTCTTTCATCGCATGTATGCGGATGCAATTGAAACCCACCATGAACATGGACATGATTATACATGGATGTACTGTGGTGATTATATCAGACGCATAACCGAAGACTGAATTTTATACAAAAGATAACAAGTGCAATTATGTTTTTTCCCTCTCTGGCCAAGGCCTTGGTTCAATTCAAATGCATAATAGTAAGAGAAAATGTTAACCCAATGATTGTAAAATACTCCTTCCCATACAGATTCATTTTCACTCCCCAATCCCCATAATTCCCAAACTGCAGCGATTTCAGCAGTAGCACTTTGCTCCTGACAGCCCCATCATAGCCCCATTACTAGTCAAATTCCAACATGTTTGGTCCCTGTAGAAGAGATAATTCTGAACGGTCCTGTAATCTTCCTCATTAGACCCACCATGTAGGCCCCCAGGCTGTTGTCTCAGAATAGATATCCATTGTAAGCAGCAAAAGTTCAAATATCCCATTACCCCAGAACTTCCAGAAAACCCTAACAATTCAAAAAGTTGCCACCAAGTGATTACTTGACACATGCATCCTACAATCTATCTGAATCAAACTTATAAATGATGGACCAACTATATAATAAATAAAGTACATCCAAAATCTAAAACAGTCGAGTGAAGTAGAAAGTATAAACCGCATGAGACCCAGTAGGCTCATTGATTGAACAAAGAGATACAATTGCGGTAATTTTATACTACACTAGCTCCATTTCTACGGTATCTGTCATATTATGTTTCATATTAGTAATGTCTAAACTCTGAACTACTATGATTTTACATCAACTGCAAAACATGAATTCAGTGGCATTTGGTACATGTAGCTAGACCTTTAGGGTTTCACCATATTTAGTTTATCTAAATCCGTTAACACTCTCATTCCACAATGTCATGAGAAGTAGAAGATCAGGGGGGACGCTGTACCTAGGTGATAAGGTAGAGAATAGGATAAGCTCAAAATAAACCATATGTGCAGCAAATTATACCCCACAAATACATTAATTACTCATGTTTTAAGGATACATTGAAATTTATTTGTTTGTTTACATGGTTGTTTTATGGAACCAGAATCATGATGATGAGATTGATAATGAATTGCCTTATCAAGAAGGACCATCACTGCAGCCACATTCTGCTCATGATTTTAGACAAGAGATAACTCTTATGTGTTTAGAATCTACTACTTAGTTAGGAAATGTTTTATATCAGTGTTAACATGACTTTATCAAGAAGCATTAACATGCCAAAAAAAGTATTGAAAAACACTTGCCATGTCAATTGAAAAACATTTTTTGGCTTGTTTAGAACTAGAATAATTTTCTTGTGCTTGCACCATTCCTGGTTTAGAGGGTACCTATTGGCTGCTACTTCAACTATTTCCTCTTTGTTTCCCTCGTAATAGACTATGGCATGCACACAAAGGTAAGACACTCAAAAGAGGACTCTACGCCCCTCAAAGAAGATGCGTACTCTTTCAATGGAGATGGAGGTAACAAAAAATCATATAACAATGTTCCTAATGAATTTTTGTTTGTATGACTCAGTCATATTTTTCATTTATTGACTGTATTAATTCTCACATATAGATTGGTATCATAGTAGTTCTGAAGACTTCAACATATCCAAACAGAGAATGTGTGGCATATGCTAGTTTTCAGAATGAGATACCGCAACAAAGAGTTGATGGTGTTAAGATAGGTCCCCAATTTGTAATGGTGATTGTCAAACATCCGATTGTGGAAAAGGAGGAGTTAGTAAGGCCAATAAAGCACTAAAAGACAATCAGTGAAACATGTACTATAGGAAGACTGATTGCTTGGCCTAAAATTTTGGTGTGTCAATTTTCATCAATTTTGTCGAAGCACACATATTATATTTTGTTATTGCAATCTTAATGGTTAACCTTTTTCTGTACAGGTTGAAAAGGTGAAGGGATAAATCCATACATCTGGATGCTCGCCATGCGGTCAAATTAGAAATCAAATAATTACATGACTATTAGATAGCATTACATGTAGTTTAGACCATTGGACTAGAAAATTTGTAGTTTTCTATGCTTGTTTTCTATATAATCAATTTGTTATGGATGTTGTACATGGAATTATGCTAACAACAGTCATATTTATTATTCTTTTGATGGATGTTATGATCATAATCATGGTGATGTGTGTTATCATGTAACATGCTATTTTTATTATTTTCTATATGTTCATGGTTTGAATGTTATGATAATCATGGTGGTTTGTGTTATCGTGCAACATGTCATTCTTACATTTTCTCTATCATTGATGAAACAATAGTATAATCAATCATCACATTGTCATGTTGCTATAATTATAAAAGGATGTTCCTGATGCGGACATCTCAACAAGTCATGTAAACTAAGATGGTTCACCCCTACTCCAAGGGTCGATTACACGAAGCTGTGCCAAAAAGATACAACAAGAGGTGAACTCGCTTCTTACTGAGTTAAACTTTAATAATGATGAGAATTTTATACTAACTAAATGTTGTATATTTGTTTTGCTAAGGTTTACACCTGAGGAGAAGGACATTGCTCTAGATACAAAGGCCTACAAGCAGCGCAACGTAATCCTCGACCAGCTCCGAGTAGCGTCGCATACTCCTCGACCAGTTTCGAGTAGCGCTGCGTGCTCTTCAACCAGCTCTGAGCAGCGTCGCGTGATCCTCGACCAGTTTCGAGCAGTCCAGCGAGATACTCGACCACGAAGAAGAAACAACGACCACGAAGAGGAAGTGGTCGATCTCGTCGACCACAAAGAGGGGCCTTGACTGCCTCCACAACCTTCAACACTCTCAGTCTTGTGACAACTACTTCAACTTCATGAGTCATGTGACCAAGCCTGTGATGATTCAGCATGCATAATACACATGGTTGGAAAGATAATCAAGTCTACATTCACACCCAACAAACGGTTCATCATTTTGTCTTCCCAATAAGGAGTAATGGCCAATTTACTAAAGACTGCCAGAAGTTGAATAGGCCACGTAAGACTCTTCAACTTTAGACCTTTCAGCTAGCTTATCTTCAAGGAAACTCCACCAACATTTCACACCTAACTAGGAGAGTTGTTCCTAGTATAAATACCCTCTTATATCACTATTATAGGCAGCCTTTTGATAATCGAAATACAAACCCCTTTGTTAAGCTGTGTGCTAACAAATTCAGAGAGTAATCTCTACCCCTTTGGTCTTATGGTTTCCTCGCGGGATTACAGAAGCGGCCACGTCATCGGCTCCCAATTGGTTCCAGGTTATGTTGGTTGGTTCTTTGAGAGTGTGGTTGGGCGAATCCTCGATTCAGGTTATCGGTTAAAGACGGTGGTTGGCTTCGAGTTTTATTTACCAAGTTGCATTGTTATCCTGCTGCTTGCAGCTAGTTATCCGACTTCTTTAAAGCTAGTTATTTTGTTCGTGATCCTACGTCGTGAAGATCGGGACACCATCTGTATCATCTGATATCAGAGCCTTCGTTACCACGGTAGGATCGTTTATCCCTGTCTATATATATTTTGTGTTCGTCCTATCCACTAAAAAGCCAACAAAAAAATAATAACCTTTTGTTTTTTGCATCTGTTATTTTGGTGAGTTTAGTTAAGTTTCTATCCATTAGAGTCTTTGTTTTAGTTGTTGATCATCCATCCCTCGTGTATCTTTTGTGTTGTTCTATATTTTAGTGTTGTTTCATATCTATAAGTAAAAAGTTAGGGACCAAGTTCATCCTTTGCGAAAACTTGGATCCCATCAAGTTCTAGCTGCTGGTTGTGTTTTATCTTCTAATTTGTGCTAGTCATATATCTGGTCTTGTAGTACTGAAGTGTAAAAAAAAAAAGAAAGTTGCTAAAAAAAAGGAAAATTAGCAAAAGAAGTGAGAAAGATCAGTTCGTACAAGTGCGTAAAAACATCGAATCGAGTTGTGCAAACAGTTGTAATCCTTTTTATCAAAGGTGCAGAGTGAAAACTTTCCCTCAAGTGCTCGACCAGTTTGCTATCTTTTCTTTGATGCAAAATTTTGCTTGGGTTTGATTGCAACACTTGCATTCCGAGCATACTCCTTGTTTGTATCAAATCTGAATTTTCTTTGTGCGTGAGTTGATCCATATATTTCATTCATATATTGTGACGAACAGTAGGATTTGAATCTAGTTTGGATTGTTACATTGCTTTACAATAACTAGAATTCAGATTGCTCCTTGTGCATCAACTCCCCACCAAGCTCCACAAACAAGCCTCTGTAGACGGAAATCTGGTCGTGTATTCGCTTAACCATCACTTGTACCGTGCAGGAAAGATGGCGATTAATTCGAAGGAATGTGTGTCTCTTGCTCAATTCAATGAGTTGAAGCAAAGCTTGGAGCAGAAACTAGAGAGGAGCTCACAAGACATTCAAGCCCTCATGAATCTTGTTCGTGGTCATCAACGAGCCTTTGATGATGAGAGTAATCAATTCGAGGAAGTTGATAAAACCGATGCAGAAGCTGCTGCCCGGCATGCAAGACAACAACAAGAACGTGATGCTTTCCAAGGTCATCGACCACCATGTCCAGAACATGGAAACAATGATGTGCATGGTAGGGGAAGAGGTCGTGGTCGAGTGAATAATGATCATGAAGAAGAAGAAGAGGTCGAGTATGAACCATTACAAAATAATGGCCGTCGACGTCAAGGCAATCGAGCACGTAATCAGCCCTAAGAAGAGAGGTTTGGTAAACTGAAATTTACCATGCCTAAATTTGATGGAGGATCTGATCCTGAAGCTTATCTCACATAGGAGCTGAAAGTTGATAAGATATTTCGCATGCACAACTATTCGGAAGAAAAGAAGTTGGCAATGGCTTCTCTCGAGTTTGATGATTATGCTCTAATCTGCTAGGTGCAAGTTATCCATGATCGAGAGGATGTGGGACAGCCTGCTATTGTCTCATGAACTGAAATGAAAAGAGAAATGAGAGGTCGATTTGTGCCGAGGCATTATCGGAGTGATCTTTTTGACAAGCTGCAGAATTTGAAGCAAGGTAATCTCTCCGTTGAAGAGTATTACAAGGAAATGGAGAAGGCCATTATCAGGGCTAATATAAATGCACATGAAGAACAATCTATGGCATGGTTTATGTTGGATTTACACCGTAATATTCAACGCATTATTGAATTTCAGCCATATCAAAATTTGGTCGAACTAGTGCATCAAGCCAACAAAGCCGAGCGTAAATTGCAGCAAGATGCGAAGTCAAGCAAAGTAAGCCCTTATAGCACTGGAGTTGCAGCCAATACAAGCAAGAATATCTCACGGTTTTTTGCAGCTCGAGGAACCGTTACACACTCGAGTGATGGTGTACGTTCCAATGCTCATAGTGGAAAAGAAATCTCTGCTGCATGTTCGAGCAGTAAACCTACAACATCCACCACTTCTTTCATGGGTTCTACAACTAAGAGTAGTGGAATTCAATGTTTCAAGTGTGGAGGACATGGACATGTTATAAAAGAGTGTCCAAATAACCACACCATACTTGTGAATGAGAATGGCGAGTATGAATCGGCTAGTGAAGAAGAGCAAGATGTTGAAGAAGATGATGTTCCTGAAAATGAGGATCCAACAACATGTGAATATGAGAGTGGTGATGCTCTTGTTGTGGATCAAATATTGAGTGTGCCGATGAAGGAAGCTGAAAATGGACAGTGTCATAATTTGTTTCAAACAAGAGCCAAGGTTGAGGGCAAGGTTGTCAAGGTAATCATTGATGGCGGGAGCTGCCATAATCTTCCAAGTAAAGAGGTGGTCGAAAAGCTTGATTTGAAGCTGCTGCGGCATCCACACCCATATCATGTGAAATGGTTGAGTGATTCGGGAGATATCAAGATTGCATATAGGGTAAAAGTTCCATTCAAGATTAGTGAATATATTGATACTGTAGAGTGTGATGTTGTGCCCATGATAGTGTGCCATCTGCTGTTGGGAAGGCCTTGCAATATGATCATTCATCCTTTCATTATGGACGCACCAACCACTACACTCTCAAGTGGAAAAGCAAAGATTTGTTGTTTAAGCCCATGACCCCTCAGCAAATCATGGCTAAACATTTGCAAAAGAGTTCGAAAGTTGAAGTGGAGAGTGAGCAAGAAAGAGAAAAAAAGAATAATCCACGTGCCACCCACAATTCGGTGAGTGAGAGCCACAAACCAAATGTGAGAGACAAAAAGAAAAGAGAGGGGGAGAATCTAGTCATGTTAGCCAGCAAATCTGAAATAAGAAATGTGAGGACTCACCCAGATCAAGTACTCTTTGTGCTTGTGTACAAAGATGTATTGCTTTCAGCTAGCAGCATAGCATCTCTTCCTAGTGTTGTATCTCATCTTTTGCAGGACTATGAAGATGTGATTCCAAAGGAAACCTCAGCTGGACTTCCTCCTTTACGTGGCATTGAACATCAAATCGATCTCATTCCAGGTGCTGCACTACCAAATCGACCACCATACCACACCAACCCTGAAGAAATAAAGGAGATTCAAAGGCAAGTGAAAGAAATTTTAAATAAAGGTTATGTACGTGAAAGTTTAAGTCCTTGTGGTTCCTGTGATCTTGGTGCTAAAGAAAGATGGTTCATGGAGGATGTGTGTAGATTGTAGATGCATCAACAATATTACTATTGGCTATCGTCACCCTATTCCTATGCTAGATGATATGCTAGATGATTTGAGTGGTTCCATAATATTCACTAAAATTGATTTGAGAAGTGGTTACCATCAAATAAGAATGAAAATTGGCAATGAATGGAAAACTGCTTTCAAGATAAAGTTTGGACTGTATGAATGATTAGTTATGCCTTTCGGTTTGACTAATACTCCTAGTACTTTCATGAGATTAATGAACCATGTCTTGAGATCTTTCATTGGTAAATTTGTTGTAGTTTACTTTGATGATATCCTAATTTACATCAAGTCTTTTAAGGAGCATGTTGATCATCTTCGGCAAGTCTTGGATGTGCTTAGAAAAGAAAGATTGTTCGCTATCCTTGAGAAGTGCACCTTTTGTACAGAACAGGTTGTGTTTCTTGGCTTTGTTGTTTTAGGAAAGGGGATTGAAGTGGATGAATCAAAGGTGAAGGCAATCAAGGATTGGCCAACGCCTGTGAATATAAGCCAGGTAAGAAGTTTTCATAGCCTTGCTGGTTTTTATAGGAGATTTATGAGAGATTTCAGTACTCTAGCTGCACCCTTAAATGAATTGGCAAAGAAAGGTGTTGCTTTTGAATGGGGAGAATCACAAGAAATGCTTTTCAAGAACTAAAGAAATGTTTGACCAAAGCACCTTTATTGATTTTGCCTGATTTCACTAAAACTTTTGAAGTTGAATGTGATGCTAGTGGAATTGGTATAGGAGGTGTGCTCATGCAAGAAGGAAAACCTGTAGCATACTTCAGTGAAAAATTAGGAGGTGCACAACTGAATTATTCCATGTATGATAAAGAGTTGTATGCTTTGGTTCGAATACTTGAAACTTGGCAACATTACCTATGGCCAAAAGAATTTGTTATTCATTCAGATCATGAGACTTTAAAGTACTTGAAGGGCCAAGCTAAACTAAACCGTAGACATGCCAAGTGGGTTGAGTTCATAGAAACTTTCCCATATGTTGTGAGATACAAGAAAGGTAAGGACAATCTTGTGGTTGATGCTTTGTCTCGTAAAAATGTCTTGTTGAATCAGATAGAGGTGAAGGTGCCTGGCCTAGAGAGTTTGAAAGATTTGTATGGTAGAGACTCTGAAATTTCAGAACCATATGAGCAATGTAAAAATAGGAAAGGATGGGAGAAATATCACTTGCATGATAGGTTCTTGTTTCGAGCTAACAAGTTGTGTGTTCCAAATTCTTCGGTTAGACTCTTGTTGTTGCAGGAAGCACATGAAGGTGGATTGATGGGTTACTTTGGATGTGATAAGACCTATGAGCTACTGGCCAACCATTTCTATTGGCCAAAGATGAGAAGAGATGTTGAGAGATTTGTGCAGCGCTGCGTCACATGCCACAAAGCAAAGTCAAAACTGAACCTCCATGGTTTATATATTCCACTTCATGTTCCGAGTGTTCCTTGGGAGGACATTAGTATAGATTTTGTGTTGGAATTACCTAGAACTAAGAGGGGAAGGGATTCCGTTTTTGTTGTTGTTGATAGATTATCAAAGATGGCGCATTTTATACCGTGTCATAAAAGTGATGATGCTTCCTATATAGCAAATCTGTTTTTCAGGGAAATTGTGAGATTACATGGGATGCCAAAGACAATTGTTTCAGATCGTGACACAAAAATTTTGAGCTACTTTTGGAAGACATTATGGGCAAAACTTGGAACAAAGTTACTGTTTTCCACAACATGTCACCCACAAACAGATGGGCAAACTGAGGTGGTGAATAGAACACTTTCAATGCTACTGCGAACAGTGATCAATAAGAACTTGAAAGAGTGGGAAGAATGCTTACCACATGAAAGGAGTAACATGGAAGCCTCAAAACGTGCTGCATATGTCAAGAAGATACATGAAAAGACTAAGGAAGAAATTAAGAAGAAAATAAAATCTATGCTGCGAAGGCCAACAAGCATCGCAAGAAGCTTACTTTTGAGCCAGGTGATCTGGTTTGGGTACATCTACGGAAGGAACGCTTTCCAGACAAGCGTAAATCCAAGTTGATGCCTCGAGCAGATGGACCATTCAAAGTCTTGACCAAAGTCAATGACAATGCTTACAAGATTACGCTTCCTGAAGAATATGATGTAAGCACAACATTCAATGTCGCTGATTTGTCACCCTTCATCGATGAAGATGAGTCAGAGTCGAGGATGACTCCTTCTCAAGAGGGGAAGGATGATGCGGATATCCCAACCAGTCATGTAAACCAAGATGCTTCACCCCTAGTCGAAGGGCTGATTACACGAAGCCGTGCCAAAAAGATACAACAAGAGGTGAACTCGCTTCTTACTGAGTTAAACTTCAATAATGATGAGAAATTTATACTACCTAAATGTTGTATATTTGTTTTGCTAAGGTTTACACCTGAAGAGAAGGAATTTGCTCTGGATACAAAGGCCTACGAGCAGCACCACATTATCCTTGACCAGCTCCGAGTAACGCCGCATACTCCTCGACCAGTTTTGAGTAGCGCCGCGTGCTCTTCGACCAACTCTGAGCAACGCTGCGTGATCCTCGACCAGTTTCGAGAATTGTAGCGAGATACTCGACCATGAAGAAGAAACAATGACCACGAAGAGGAAGTGGTCGATCTCGTCAACCACCTTGTCGACCACAAAGAGGGGGGCCTCGACCGCCTCCACAACCTTCAACACTCTCAGTCTTATGACAACTACTTAAACTTCCACGAGTCATGTGACCAAGCCTGTGATGATTAGGCATGCATAATACATATGATTGGAAAGATAATCAAGTCTACATTCACACCCAACAAACGGTTCATCATTTTGGCTTCCCAATAAGGAGTAATGGCCAATTTACTAAAGACTGCCAGAAGCTAAACAGACCACACGAGACTCTTCAACTTTAGACCTTTCAGCTAGCTTATCTTCAAGGAAACTCCACCAACCTTTCACGTCTAGCTAGGAGGGTTGTTCCTAGTATAAATACCCCCTTGTATCACTATTATAGGTAGACTTTTGATAATCGAAATACAAACCCCTTTGTTCAGCTGTGTGCTAACAAATTCAGAGAGTGATCTCTACCCCTTTACTCTTGTGGTTTTCTCGTGGGATTACAGAAGCGGTCGCATCATCGGTTCCCAATTGGTGCTCCTGGTCCGTTGATTCCAGGTTGTTTTGGTTGGTTCTTTGAGAGTGTGGTTGGGCGAATCCTCGATTAAGGTTACCGGTTAAAGACGGTGGTTGGCTTCGAGTTTTATTTGCCAGGTTGCACTGTTATTCCGCTGCTTGCAGCTAGTTATCTAGCTTCTTTGAAACTAGTTATCTTGTTCATGATCCTACGTCGTGAAGATCGGGACACCATCCGTATCAGTTACTGATTGTGTTGCTATAGTTAGAGAAAGGTGTTACAAGTTCGTGCTGCCAATTTTCAAGAAATGTGTTGCAATATTTCTAAAAGGTGTTACTAGATGTGTGACTACAACTAATAAAAGATTTTACAAGCAATGTTACTATAGTTATGAAAAATATGTTACTATTGCCTATAGTAACATATATTATACATGTTACTATAGCTTAGCTCACCATTTCTTACATATAGGAACAACTATTATCTGCGACAATAGATCCTGCCATAGTAACATAGGCAACAAGGAAACATGTCAAATATGTTGCTAGAAACCTCATTAACACATTTATTGATATATAGTAGCACATATGTGTGTTACTACATCTCTGTCCTAATGTAGTGATGTCGGTGCGCTGCGTTGTGGCCGCGTTGACAAGGTTATGTGCTGATCCTGTGTCGAGCAGGGCTATAAGCGGCACGCTGGCCAGATGGACCTGGATCTATAGCGTGCGGCATGATCGAGGTTGGATGCTGGTCAATGCACAAAGGGATATTTCGGGTTTGTCGATGTCGCCATGATCAACATCGTCATCATCACCACTGCTAGGTGTGAGGAGGATGAACAGGCGCCGACACTTATGGCTGGGTGTGTAACACTCGTCACAGTTGAAGCATAGGCCCACCTCCCTACGGGTTGCCATGTCCTCTAGGGTTAGGCGACGGTGGCCGTGGAGCGTGTGGTGCCCCCACCGATCCAGATGGCATCCCTACTGCCGGCGTGCCTGATGAAGCTGGTGAAGAGGCTGGGGCCGCCGGGGGTGCCGCAGAGGCTGTCTTGTGGGGCGTCGCACGGTAAGGAAGTAGTTGAGTGCCGCCAAGGCACTGCGTTTGTATGCCCAGGCCAACACCATCGCCATCTGTAGGCTAGCCAGGTTCTGAAGCTTGATGTCTGTGCAAAATAGCTCGACTAGCCCTGGTGTGAAGAGTTGCACCTACTGGTGGGGTTAGAGGTGTTTGATGCGGCAAAGGATCGCTAGGAAGTTGCACCGGTAATCCTCCATGGTCCACATTTGTTGTAGCTCCTTGAGCTCGTCGAACAGGTTGTGCCTGATGGATGACCCAAAGTGTAGGTTGACGAACTCCTTGAAGTTGCACCAGTTCGGCTCACCCTTGTCCCACTCCAATTGGAAGTACCACTATTGAGCGACATCAGTGAGGTGGTACGAGGCGAGCCAAACCTTCTCGGACTCCACCATCTGTTGTCCCCGGAAGAACTGCTCGCAGCGCTGCAACCACCCCAAGGGATCTTCCTTACCGTCATACGTGGGGAACTCGAGATGGTGGTAACGGGGGGGGTGGAGTTGTGTGCTGTCAGTGCACGGTGTGGCGTATGACCAGCGCCGTGGTTGCCGCCTGGCAGCGGTAATAGGCCATCGGAGGGACGCTACTCTAGGGTCACAACACGGTCGTGCATGCTGGTGAGTTGTTCTTGAAATGACGTGATGGCACAGTCCGTGTTGGTGGAGTTCGCCGTGAGCTGGGCGAGTTGCTCCATGATGGCAACGAGCTTATCGGCGATGCGTGCATCCATCTCAGTACCCAAGACCAAAGTCTCTGATACCAAGTTGTCATGACCCGTTCCGGATCGCAGCGCGTGGTCGTGGAAGACAGGAGGCTTAGGCCTAAGGCCTCTGCCGGGAGCTGTGACGAAGATAGCTATGGTACAATGGGGGAGGGCACCGAATAGACTGGGGTAGGAGAAATAGACAGAGGAGGAGGAGATTAGGTAATTTCTGCTAGTTCAACTATGCGCTCGGTATAAATAGAGCATTACAAACTCAGCATGGAGAGTCCATGCCGCAATCCAAACCAACTCCTAATCCTTTCCTAAAATACTAACCAAATATTACCTTCTGTAAATAACTCTCTCTTGCCTAAACGACTTCTATCTCTTACTAATCCCTTAACCTGAAACCTTCCTTTTATGCTGCCGGCGCCCTAGCTCTTCGGCGGTATTGCAGGCCCCACATGACATAAACATAGACTTTCATGTTTGTCCATACACAAACCACGATCATATATTCTGATTACTGGAAACAGTAAACCGTTGCATATCCTCCTTACAGATCAAACAATAACATCCATTTCAGGTCTACCGACAGGAAAACACACAGCATCAACAATTTTTGGTGGCATCATTCTCCAGACCTCACTCAGAGGACATCCAATTCTTTCAGTAAAGCATAGTCCGTTCAGGAGGTGAAGGACTAGCGGTAGAACATGGACCTCTTCAGCTCAGCTTTTATCGCCGGAAGTGGCTTCGAACCACCAGCAGGAGCAGCTGCACCGACAGAGGTCGCCGCCGTCTCCATGTCTGAACCTTGGGTGACGTAGAAGCGAGCACGGTGTGCGAGCTTGTGGGCGTAGTGTACAGGAGCAGCTGCCATTTCAAACAGTAGTACATCATCACGTTAAGATGTATGGGTTACATCCAGAGCTGACAAGTAGTAAGAAGTAACTCTATCTTGTAGCTATTGCCTAATACATATTCAAAGTATCCTTGTGCTTCTCCATCCATGCATCGATTGAAATTACTGGTTCTGACTAGAATTCTCCAGATTTATGATATAAGCAACTCGAGTCTGGATGTTCTATGCAATAGATGCCATGCTTAAGCAGGAAATAAAAAATCCAAGTTCGTTTAACCTAAATTCTCTGTGAATAGCGAGAAGACTGACATACCGATCGACACTGGGCGAGTACAGCTTGCACAACTGACAAGAGAAAAAACAAAAGGTCAAATTGACATACAACTGAACGATGCAAAGAAGAAGACGGCGAGTACGAGCATGCTTACGTGTAGCACACGTTATTCGTGAGAGACTGCAGGTCATCTGCTGTGAACTTGTTGTCATCTCGCAGCACAAGGTAATGCACAGGACGGCTTGTCCCCTGCATTTGCATAGGCATCCAATCTTTAGGATACAATTGGCAAGAACACAGTTCAAATTGCCAATGATTTTGTAGACATCTTACTTCGATCCCAGCATGGCTGCAAAGGAAGAAATCAAATTCTTCTGGGTGGCAGATCTCCCTATCAACCACTGTGCCTATAATTTTTTCATAAAGATGTGACCAATTATACTGTAAAAAAAGATACCATAAACAGTGGTTGCAAATAAGCTCGTGGTTCTAAGTTCTAACCTGTCAGACTCCTCCTTCGAGTCACCTTATGCAACTCATATCAGTCTCTGGATCGGTAACTGGTTCGCACATATTTCCAACAAAAGTACATCAATTAAAGTACGATATTATGGTACAATACAACATTCATTACAATAAAAACTCGTAGGCATAATTAAACAAAGCCTCACAGCACAATGGAATAACACAAAAGCGACCCAAGCCCTACAGGTAGCTTGAGTGTGGATGAAACCCATCTTTTCCATTCTTCATCTTCACCTTTGACAAAGTTGGCCTCTGGATTATCTGAATTCACATATAGCAAGAGTGAGTACATAAGATACTCAGCAAGCCCTGCCTCGAGGGAAGACATTAGATGCATAAAGGTAGATCAAGGATAAGGCTGTAGAGTCTTTAGGTTTTGCAGAAAGCTAGTTTTCGATGCAAGGTTCAATTTGCAAAAGTTGTCTTAAAACATTTTTGAGTGAACACATAAGTTGAGTTTATGGGGTTGTTGGTCCCGGGGAAGATACTTCCATCCTGTCAGTTCTCACACTTCTTTTGCCGGTGGACATATAGTTCGGGATACTCCAGGTACACAGCCAACACTTTTTGAAAGCACGGGCACACTGCCCACTCACACGCCAAGGAGGTACTCATGCCAGAAAGCTAATCATTGTGACCGAACCATAGCATGTCCTTGACCGAGGACATGGCTATCTGGATAGGTTTAACACTCTATAAAGGTTATACACTTTATCCACAAGATATGCACAGACTCTAACCTTAGCAACTGGTGGAATTATCATAACGAGACGCAACGTCCTTACAACATAGCTACAATATCCACTCACAGGGCACTAAGATACCATGTGCCTTAGAATATTCATGGGAAGGACCACTTAGCAATCCCATAGCCTTAACAACGTCACCAGCTGGACCTTAGGTTACGCACTGCCCAAGTCTTCTTCTAGACCCCGTTGCCACTACCGGCCTCCAAGTGGGTACCGAACTAAGTTGAAGAAGTTGGGTCAAGTCCTGCCTATTTAGGTCATGTGGTTGTACGATTGAATACTAGGTAGGATGTCATAGTGAACCGATCTATATATGACCGAGGCAAGTGTCTCCCAGCAAGAACACCACAAAGGCAAACCTTGCTTTAAGGTAATTCCCACCTTTTTGGGTACCTTACTCACCCTCGTCAAAAACACACTAGAGTTTCTATGAACACATCTTACACACACCAAGTACACAACACTTCAAACTTTTTGAAAAAGCATGATTAACATATGTAGTTATCCCAGTTCTTTCATTTGAGCAAATCTATATCCTAAGCATGCTAGTAAATAAGCATTCATCTAAACAATCATTATAGTTGATGTTGAGGACCTTCTCGGGTTTCAACGGAATAAAGGTGACAATATCAGGGCTTGACATAAACAAGCTAGGTCATAACTATATTAGCATATTTTTTTAAAATCACAGTTATTAACTTAAGCATGCATATCCCTGTAATTTAAAATAATGGCTCTACGGGTTGTGTTTGAAAACATAGGATAAACATGATCAACGGTGTAGGACTTGCCTTTGTTGAAGTTCTCGTCCGCTCCTTTGTCAAACTCCAGATCCTCTGGGTCTTCCTCGAACGCGCCTTCATCTAACAAACACAACAAACGACAAAAGCGCACATACAAGCAATCAATCAAATGATTATATTGAAAACTAATTAAATTACAAACATTATGAAATTTACATGATTGGGTAGATCTCGAATTTAGATGAATATCTGTGGAAGGATCGTCGAAAATGGAGTTAGGACAGAGGAGAAACGAGCTTTAGAAGTTTTGTTAAGAGAAAAAATTCAGAAAAGGAAAAGGAATATTCTCAAAATATTCCTCAGCTCGGCTCAGGACGGCTCGGCTCGGGGCTGGGTTTGGCTTGGTCGGGCGGCTCAGTGGCTCGGCTTGGCTAAAGGGCGGGCCCACCTGTCAGCGGGGGAGAGAGGATAAGGGAGAGGGAGAGGCGGCCGGCTCAGGAAGATCGAGCAGAGATAGCGAGAGGGAGAGATAGAGGGAGAGAGGCAATAGGGGCGGTGAAAGGCGGAGCGTCGACAACGGAGGGCGGCATCGGGCTCTAGTGACCAGCAGAATGGAGCGAGGATGGTCGGATCTACACCATGGTGGAGGCGATTCACGGAGTGGCTAAGGTACGTGGCTCGAATTTGGAGGATTTGGGAGCTTCGGGTGAGAAGGGAGGAGAGGAGTGGCGGTGGAGCTCATCGACGGTGGTGGCGCCCCAGCCTCGTGTGGTGGCGCTCCAGCCTCGTGTGGTGGCGGCGGTGGTGCTCGGAGAAGGAGGAAGAAGAGGGTAGTGTTCATTTTATAGGTGGCGACGGCATGGGCACGACGGCGGTGCGGGCCATGAGGTGAGGCGCGGGGCTCAAGGGAGTAGTGTTGAGCGCGAGGCGATGCGGGGCACGAGGATGGCTACAACGCGAGACGACAGGACAGGTGGCATGGCGCGGCACAGAGCAGAGGGCGGCGTCGGGTCACGGGGATGAGAAAGAGAGAGATATGAGTTCTCAAGATTTTTTTCTCTAGGAGAACACGGGTGTGACAAACCTACCCCACTTAGGAAAATCTCGTCCTTGAGATTTGAGGGTCTTCTTCGAAGAGATAGAGGAACTCCTTCCTAAGATCATCTTCATGCTCCCAGGTAACTTCAGCCTCAGTGTGGTTGCAACATTACACCTGGCAGAATCTGATTACTGACTTCTAGTTTGCCATTCTGTTGTTCCCAATATTTCTACTGGCCTCTCTTGGTACCATAGATCCAGTTGAAGGTCCATCACTTCTAATGGTATATGTTCTTCAGGAATCCTTAGGCACTTTTTCAACTGTGATACATGGAAGATATTGTGAATGTCTGACATTTCTCCTGGGAGTTCGAGACGACATGCCACTACACCTATCCTGTTTAGTATCTTGTAAGGTCCAATGTATCGAGATGCTAGTTTACCTCGAATCCAAAATCTTCTTGTGGCTCTTATCGGTGATACCACCTTTACATATACATGATTTCCCACTTCAAAATCAAGGTTTGTTCTTCGAGTGTCGGCATAGCTCTTTTGTCTACTTTGAGCTGCATTTAGATTTTCTCTTACTCTAGCTACATGCTCTTTGGCTTCCTTTATCAGGGTTGGTCCATAGAGAGAACGTTCTTCGATTTCAAACCACATAAGAGGAGTTATGCATTTTCTCCCATATAATGCCTCGAACGATGACATCTTCAAACGTCAAAACTCTTGTCCACATTTGGTTGAGAAAGGATAGGAGCAGTTGTGAGAAGATTCTTCAAAATCTGGAAGGCTTGCTCACAAGCATCGGACCAAGCAAACTTTACTCCCTTCTGCAAGAGTTCGGTCATAGGCTTGGCAATTTTGGAGAAGTTCTCAATGAACCGGCGGTAGTATCCCACAAGTCCAAGAAAACTCTGGATGTCGGTGACATTCTGCGGTTGCCCCCAATTGGGCACATCTTGAACCTTGCTTGGGTCAACAGCGACACCATTTTTGGAAAGGACATGACCAAGGAAAGCAACTTTCTTAAGCCAAAATTCGCATTTGCTGAGCTTGGCATAGAGACGATGTTCACAGAGCCTTTCAAGAATGACTCGGAGATATTGGGCATGTTCTTCTTCGGTCTTGGAATAGATGAGGATATCGTCGATGAAGATTACAATGAAAGAATCCAGCTCCTCCATGAACACTGTGTTCATTAGATACATGTAGTAAGCCGGTGTATTGGTTAGGCTGAAGGATATGACCGTATAATCATAGAGTCCATAACGAGTGGAGAAAGCTGTTTTAGAAATATCCTCCGATCGAATCTTTATTTGGTGATAACCCAATCTTAGATCAATCTTGGAGAAGAAACGAGCACTGGTCAATTGATTGAACAAGATGTCAATGCGGGGAAGCAAATATTTATTTTTGATGGTGACCGCATTTAGAGGATGATAATCAACACACATCCTCAAAGTGTTATCCTTCTTCTCGACGAAGATAGCCGGGCATCCCCAAGGTGAGGAGCTCGGACGAATGAAACCCTTCTCAAGTAATTCCTTTAACTGTTTCTTCAATCCCATTAACTCATTCAGAGGCATATGATAGGGTCTTTTAGACACCGAGGCCGTTCTGGGTGCGAGTTTAATGGCAAATTCAACATCCTGATTGGGTGGCATCCCCGGTAATTCTTCAGGAAAAACATCCGAGTACTCGCACACCACTGGGATATTCCAAAGGTTCATGGTTGCGGCACACTCCAAAGCAAAGAGATGGGGACCACCCTCTCCCAAGTGGAGGGGGATCTGGACACCGGTCAAATTTTTGAGGGAGATGATCCTCCAAGCACAATCAATGAGAGCGCCATATTTGGTTAACCAATTCATTCCTAAGATGGCATCCACTCCCCTAGTATCAAGAATGATTAAGTTCGCAGAAAATCAAACTTCTTCAATGAGGATCTCGGCCAAAGGAACGACTCTATTGGTTTGCAACTGGGTGCCGGGTGCATCAATATTATATGAAGAAGGTAGAGTCTTGGTGACCATATTGTGCCGCAAGATGTAACCCTCCTTAATGAAAGAATGAGATGCTCCAAAATCAAAATGTGCAACTGTAGGGTAGGAATTCACAAGTATCGTACCAACGAGCATGCTATCGTCCGCCTGAGCCCCTTCGGCGGTGATGTGGGTTCACTCGGCCATGCTTGGGAACTTGCGTAGCCTTGGATGCCTGGTGAGAGGGTTGTGCTTGCAGTGGCGGCTTGGAGCATTCACCATGACTCCCATCTTTGGGAAACGACACTCCCGCGCGAAGTGCCCGACACGCCCACAATTGTAGCATGGGCCACCGGGGTCACCAGTCACACTTCCTTGCGACCCCGCAGGCCTTGGAGTCTGACCTGGTGATGAGGAGTATGAACGTTGCACCACCCACATTGGACGTGGAGCAGACGGTGTCGACATGGAAGACGGAGGGAGTTGAATCCCCATTTGCTGACGTTGATAGCTCCCGCCCACAGAGGATGACAGGACCCTCTTACGCTTCTTCTCCTCCTGATGGTTCTTCAACTTGTGCTCGACAGTAAGAGAGGTGCTCACCATCTTATTGAAGTCAACAAACTCATGAGCGGTTAAACGGTCTTGCATCTTGGTGGAGAGACCATTGACAAAGCGATCTTGCTTCTGAGCATCGGTACCTATTTCTTCCAGCGCATATTGTGCCAAGTGGTTGAACGCTTGCACATATTCCATGACCGACTTGCCTCCTTGCTTAAGATCCAGAAATTCTCGCCGCTTGATACCCATTATCCCCTTAGGGATATGAAAATCGCGGAAGGCTTGATAGAACTCCGCCCATGAGACACAATGATTGGTGACATGCATGGCGAGGTAGTTAGTCCACCATGCGCCAGCCGCGCCATGGAGTTGATGTGCAGCAAAGAGGGCCTTCTTGTAGTCTTCGCACCGTAGGAGAGCAAGTTTTTGCTCGATGGTGCGTAGCCAATGGTCCGCGTCGAGAGGATCCTCGATGCGCGTGAAGGTGGGAGGATTAGTACGGAGAAAATCCGAGTAGTCATCACGGCACCTGGCTCCTCCTCCTCCTTGAGAAGCCATGTTGCGCACAAGCGCTCGAGAAGAGTGGTATGCGCTTGACAGTTCTGCTCGATTTGCATGAGCACATCTTCCATTCTGGGTGGCGGAGGCAGCATAGGATTGTTCTCGTTGGACCCCTCAGGAAGATCACCCGAACTGCCGCGGGTCCTCATCCTACCGTCAATTCCAAGATTAGTGACGACAAGATCTTCACAGGGAAGATAACGAAAAGGAATTTGTGATGACAATGGATGTATAATTCAACATGAATGTGGTCTGGCTCCTTAAAGCAATTGATTTCATGATTTTTGGAGTTTGTATGAATTAACTATAAAATATACAAGCTATCAGGACAAAAAGAAGAGTCCTAATGAACAGTAAAATCCGGAGTTTTGGGTTGAACTCGGAGTCTCTAGGTGACCCTCTAGAATGGGGTCCTCGGGTATTTTTTGGTTAAAATCACCCGGAACCTCCGGATTTACCCGGATAGTCCTGGTTCTAAAAGCAGAACGCGAGTTTTTTGACGATTCTTCGGCCGATTCGACTTGCATGTCGAAATCTAAGCCACCTAAACATGTAAAGGCACTAAAGCATTGGTTCTAAATCTAATTTACTCTCTATACAAACTCGAATCGTTAGCTCAACTCCATCCAAACATTTCTTCTAACTTTAATGTCTCAAGAATACATGGTTGCGTCACCATTCTTCGACTGCAGCTCCAAATTCGAAATCCATTATTCCAAAACATGCATTTTCAGCAAGAAAATCCAGGAGACTTACCCAAGATGTTTAGCCAAGGTTTGTGGTCATCAATTTGGAGAAGAATCAAAGGAAAGCTTGGAGAAAGGAAGACCAAAGGGCTGCTGAAATTTTAGAACATATGGGGTGACGAATTTTTGATTAGCAAACCTTCGTGTATGTGGGCAAGAATTAGAGGGATGGAGAGCTAGAGAGGAGGGGATTTCAGTGATAATACATACATACCTCAAATCCAAGGGCTTGGGGTGGGATTTGGGTGGAGAGTGAGAGAGTTTGTGTGGGGGAGGGAGGGAGCAGTAGCTCCTGCTGCTGTTTGGGCATGGGGGAGAGTAGAGGAGAGTGAGGGAGCTGAGGTGGAGGGGTAGAGTTTCCGCCCAAGTGAGGGAGAGGGTGTGGGGCTAGCCAAAATGGGGCCCGTGCGTAAGAGAGAATAAAAGTTCAACTGAAAAACAAATCTTTATCTCCCCAATTTAATAACCCAAAGATTAGAGCTCTAGTGTCTCAAAAATTCTAGAAATTTGTGACCCGATTTCAAAACGAGATGAAACATTTCTAAAAGGATTCATTTACACTCATAGGCGGAGGTTTTAACTAATGACAAATCTATCATCGGGTAATTTTAAAATACATATAAATAAACAAACCATCAATTGATTTAATCAAGCAATCCAAATGCTTAACAAATAAATATGATGCTTATGATGCTTAATTATGCGTAATGACATGATTAGGAATTGAGATGTGACAGTGACGGGTTCCGGTGACCAGTGGAACAGAGCGAGGATGGCCGGATCTACCCTACAGTGAACACGATTCACTAAGTGGCTAAGGTACGTGGCTCGGATTTGGAGGATTTAGGGGCTTCGGGTGAAAAGAGAGGAGAGGGGTGGCGATGGAGCTCACTAACGGTGGCGGCGGCGACGGTGCTCAGAGGAGTGAGGGAGGCAGTGGAGGAGAGGGAGATGATGCAGTGTGGAGGAAGGAGAAAGAAGAGGGTATTGTTCATTTTATAGGTGACAACGGTATAGGCTCAGTGACGGTGCGGGACGCGAGGTGAGGCGCGGGGCTCGAGGGAGCAGCGTTGGGCGTGAGGCGGCGCGAGGCACCAGGATGGCTGCGATGTGTGGCGACAAGACGGGTGGCACGGCACGGCGCGACGCAGAGGGCGGCGTCGGGTCACAGGAATGGGAAAGAGAGAGATAAGTTACAAAAAAAACTTTCTATGAAGAACACGGGTGTGACATAACTAGCCTCAACATTTCCCTTATTAGCAACGTGGCGCTTATATTTGTTGTTGTTAGGGAACAGCCTTGTCTGATGCCTCTTCTGCGCCACAATGAAGGTGATTTGTGGCTTGACATCATTGTACAGCGCTTTCCAAGCCTGAAGACGGAACGGTTGTTACTGAATGTTCTAATCGAATAAATATATATTTGCCCTCGAATTAATTGTACCCTTTCTATCTCTGGGATTTCTTTTTCCAAAACTTGTTTGAACTGGCCCTCACTTACGCCATCCCTAACAACGAAATAGGAGGAAAACAATTAGAGAGAAAACTGTCAACTGTCAATTGTCGTGACATGATGATCAGAAGAGCACATCTGAGAACAACTGAAAGATATGAACCTGTAGAATATCAGCTGCTGAGGCTCCTTGCTAGACTCTCTTACGAATGCGCAGAGGAGCTCCCTGCAAAAGTTTCATAAATCAAAAGGCATCCTACTGGGGCGGCAGGCATATTTCAAATAGATGCATAGAGTGAAGATCTTACTTGACAATGTCTTCAAGGCCACTGATGAGCTCTTCACGGTGACCTTGTGCACGAACAACACCATTATACTTGGCCACCTCATGCCAGTCTAGGGACGCAACAACCTAAATGGAACGTCAGGCAGCATCTGTTAGTGTAATGAGATGAAACTAGAGAACATATTGTCCATTTTCCAAACAAAAAGTAAAATCTTACAGAAGCAATGGAAGGGGCAGTATCATCTCGATCAGCCGAACGAGTAACATCAGCTCCAAATATAATAGTTGGCTTGTTCGAAACAATTGGTAAACTTGCTCCTATATCATCAAATACTGAGTTCCTTCCTCCAGCCTGTGGAGATGATAAATATATCAATATCAATAAAGGTCCCCAAATAATGATGTAAACTTTGGAAAGTTAAAACCAATCTTTTCTTGAAGTATTACTTCAATATAGAACATAACATAAAGTAAATAGCGCTATTGCAGAAGACTCTTAAACCGGTCCTTCACTGTAGCTGTGGTTCAGCAGCTCATGACATACCTTGCCTTTCATGTTCCAGTACCCATTCGTTGGAAACCACGTTTTCTGAGATCCAGAATCACGGTGCTTAAGCTACAGCAACAAAAAAGATAGCACACAAGACATTCACAAAACGCTTTAGGAAAAATGCTACAGAAGATCTCATGGAAGTAGGATTACAGTTGGAGGTGGCAGAACTCTAGCCTCAACTGTGGCAAGATTGTAGTTATCTTCTATGTCAAATTCATTTGCGTGTTTGGTGCTGTTGTACTGGTTGCGCTCAACAACCTAAGAGTAGTGGAAGTTGGGTTAGAGAAAACTTCAAATGTGTTTGATCACAGATTACATCTGACACAAGATTGCACCAAATGCAATAAGATCATGAACCTGATGATTGGATTGCTCGCCTTCAGATGGGACCTATAGTAGGTTGACTTTATTAGAGGAGAAACCTGACTGCCTTCCAGCTTCTTATGGTAACGCTGTCTGGGAACTATCTTGCAAACCTGAAATCCAAATGTAAATTCAGAAATATGAGCAGAATATATGGAAAGGTAAAGAGTATAGAAGCATAAGACATCATGTCGAAGTTGAAGTTCATAATCACCAACCTCTATAGGAAGGTAGGTTGGCTTCTGCTCACTGCCAACTTCGAGGCATGGGAGGAACTTGTACTTTAGTTCCACGCTGTATCTTTCTCTGAAGTGATCCATGACAGTCTTTGTACCTCCGGAGGATGATTTGAAACAGATATTTAAGGATCCAAGTAAAGTTTTATTAGAAAAAGGGCTGATGAGAGAATATGATCGCTAGGATATGTTGTTGAACATCAAGAAAAAGGAGAGCAATCCTACTTCAAAGCATTAGTAGGCTTCAGTGACAACCCGGCAATTCTGTACTTTCGGCGTGCACCCCCTCGGTATGTGGCTTGAATCCTCACACCCGTGAGGGCCTTTTTAGCTGCAAATTCAGAAAACAACAGCATACATCTCAAGTTCCACTTTGCACAGTGCATTTTGTAATTTGTATCCAGGCGGACTTGGTCGTTTTTCTCTCACCAGTTGAGCAAGATCTTGTCTTGATCAGAGCTATATTGGACTTGTTTGCTGCTGCATCCGGCCTCCATTCAAACCTTAACAAATGCCAGGTGTCTCCAATACGATGCTCTAAAATGGATCTAGATTTGGTGCAGTCCTTCTTCCCCTGTCGCGTCGCTGACTTCCCGGTGAAATACCTGGGGGTGCCATTGGCTTTGAGGAAGCTTCGTAAATGCCACATACAACCGTTGGTTGACGCACGCCTCCCAACTTGGAAAGCCGGCTTGATGTCCAGGGCTGGCCAGACTGTTCTCACCAAAGTCACTTTAACGGCTATCCCTGTTTACATATCGATCGCAATTTGCTTGCCGCCCTGGGCAATTCAAGCCACTGATAAGCTCCGCTGTGCCTTCCTCTGGAATGGTTCCGATTCAGTCTCCGGTGGACGATGCCTTGTTGCTTGGCCAAGAGTGTGCCAGCCTCTTTCCATGGGGGGTTTGGGACTTCATGATCTTACACTGCTTGGCTACACGCTTCGGCTGCGGTGGGAGTGGCTTCGCCGTGTCGATGATTCGCGTACTTGGGTTTCTCTACCGATGAAAGGTGACTACATCGTTACTGCTACGTTTGAAGCTTCAGTCTCTGTTGTCATTGGAAATGGCCGCAAGGCGCTGTTTTGGTCCGACAAATGGATCGAAGGAAGGGCAATTAAGCATTTGGCGCCAAATCTGTTCAATGCGGTCTCGAAGCGCAATGTGAGGTCGCGAACGGTAGCTGATGCTCTGTGTAATCATCGATGGGTTCGTGACATTGTTGGGGCCCTCTCAGTCACAGTTCTGATTGAGTTCCTAACAGTCTGGGATTTGTTGGAATCGGTTCAGTTAACTGAAGACCCTGACAGTTTCATCTGGTGCTGGTCTCCTAATCACCAGTACTCGTCGTCCTCTGCTTACAGGGCGTTTTTTCTTGGTCAGACAGAATTGCCGGGGGCAAAGCAACTATGGAAGTCCAAGGCTCCTACTAAGTGCAAGTTTTTTCTGTGGCTAGCTTTCTTCGATCGGTGTTGGACAAATGATCGCCTCCAACGTCATAGCCTTAGGAACGGAGGACCGTGCTCCCTCTGCAGTCAGGTTTCTGAAACAATTCATCACCTGCTGTTGGGTTGCGTTTTCAGTCAGGAAGTTTGGTTCAAATTGCTGAGAATGGTTCATCTTCAACATCTTGTTCCATCAGTTGACTCCGCCTTGGTCGATTGGTGGCTGATCTCGCGCAAACGGATAAACAAGAACATGCGTCAGGTATTCGACTCTATGTTCATCTTGGCCTCGTGGAGCTTATGGAAGGAGAGAAATCAGCGTGTTTTCAATCAGTCTTCGATGCTGCCAGGCCAGTTGAGCTCCCTGATATGTGATGAAGGAAGAAACTGGGTGTCAGCCGGCAACGAAGGGTTGCTGTGCTTCACCCAGCAGCCATCTCTGGTCGCCTTGCTACTCTAATGTTGTCTTCTGCTAACTTGTGTTTGTGTTCGTTTTCTAGGCTTTGTATGTACCGGCTGTTTAAGCATTTTCCTTGCTAGTTGTTCCGTTTCTCGGCTCTTGCCGTGCCGGACAGTGAGCAGCGCGTGCTGTTTTCCTGTAACTCTGCCGTTTCTCCTCTTAATGAAATAACACGCCCAGGCGTGTTCTCGAAAAAAAAAAATTTGTATCCAGGCAGGAGAAAAAAAGTATACCTTGACATACTCAGGTTTAGTCAAGTTCCTATCCAAGATATCTATGTTCAGAATCTTCCGAACGAAATCAGTCAGTAGCAGGGGTTCAAGGAAAACGTGCAGCATATCAAACATCTGGCAAAGACACAAGATCTGAACTGGAATATTACTAACCACGTCAAAGTGTAATCGCAAGTTTTTCTTTCAAGCAATCACTGGAAATCACAGCTTCCACTGGATTCAAATTACATATGATTTCCACCAACCATATGAAATAAAATTACCCAAGTACTACATCGTATCCACATTTCCCATCCTGGTCATTTCTGCCTTGCACGCATCCTATCTGCATCCCTGACCGTACTGAAGATAACTGAATCAAATAATACAAATTCAGAAGTGAAGTTATATCTGACCTACAACCATAGAAAAACCGTTCTGCATCAGACTGATGCTCTGATAGAGCCCCTTCCATCCCTCAATACTGAGCTTACGATCCTTTGTGCACCCTAATTTCTGGGGGACGAACGATCGACCAACCGCGAGGTATCTGGGTATAGTCCAGATGAAAAAAAATTTCTCATCCAAAATCATGAACACAATGAGATAATCGGACACAGTGAAATTGCCGTCAATTACTCCATATCATTGCGTTTGTTGAAAACGACGCCGCGATGCATGAGTTCTAGGACCAGCAGCGCCTACGCCGAGATGTCCGTGGGGTAGCCTGCCAAGAGCATCCTCAGCTGCAGCAGGCTGATCGCCATGACGTGCTTGATCACCACCTTGTACATCCTCTCCTTCCTGCGCAATTCGTTGAGCATCTCATCTCTACAGCGATCGCCACGCGGCCACGGAACAAGAGAAGTCGAGTTTACCTTTCCCTTTCGTCGCCTGAGAGGGTGACCTCTAATTCCTTGGTGTCGAACGGCAGCTCGCCCGCGGTGAACAGCGAGTTCCAGCCGTCGTCCGCGGGGAGGCGGCCTTCGAGGTCGGTGTGCTAGTGCTCGGACACCAGCTTCGACATGACCTCTGTAACACCTACTTTACAACTAAACATAATTATTTAAAAATAAGAAGTTTTAACAGCATTTTCTCTATAAAAACGGTATAACTGACAAAAAAAGATCACATACAGATAATATATGATATAACCAACATATATAGCAATTTTCACGACGCTACCAGCGTCTTACCACAATATATATAAAACAAATGACAGACCACCAAAACACAATTTCTAAACATCGGTTGAGTTATCGATATCGTGATGAGGTAGTGCATGCAACTACCAAGATCTATTCCCAAAATGCACGTCAATATTCTAAATATACCTGTAAAAGATTTAACAGGGGTGAGACGAACTCAGCAAGTAACAGCTATGAATATAAACACATCTCACTCAGTTCAAAAGTATTAGGGAATAAAACATTCTTCTCACAACATAAAAAAAAACACATGGTTTTAAAGAGAATATCTTTTCAGAAGTATTTGTCGAGAAAGTAACAACAGACTCCAACCTGATCTCCCACAAAATATGGCATTTAACTCCCAGAATTCTGTATTCTCCAGATATCATAAAAATATATATGAATGCCATGATGCAACTCCATTTGAGAGCTGGACGATGCCAACATCTCATGCAACTCCATTTACCGGTACGAATCACGCACGATGGCAATGATTGGCCTTATCACCATATGAAGTGCATAAATGCATATGTATGCATGTGAATTGACGTCAATTCTTAATTTCTTCTTGATGACTCGTGATAAAAACAACACCAAACTGATTCATGATGACCGAGGTACAATCCAAATCAATAAGAAAAACATAGATTTAAATAATCAAATACAACATCATCCATGATTTGAATGAATTAGAAAAAACCATATACTTCAATTTTATTTACAAAAGAAGTAAGACATGAATATAAACATAGCACTGAATCACACCCCCACGTTACTTGCCTTTTACCAAAAGCGACGAAGAAATTTCGATCAAGAACGTCCGGAAGTAGTACCACTTGTACAGGTATATTATTAGCACTTAAACATATTTAAAACACATAAAATATGAAACGTCAATCCTACGTCTGAAAACGTCGCATATACGCCTATATTTCGGAAAACCGAACAGAAAATTGTATCACATGAAATGATACACTATTCCAACTCAGAGTCGAATCAAAGTTTTCACTAATTAGACTTTGCTCCGATGAAATAAATGAATGTTTTGACTCGTTGTATCTTCGAATCAATAATGATTATCGAAACGAATCGGACTATTGATCACATGAAATGATACGACAGGAATTGATTGATTTGATCTAACCATAAACGTCTAAGAATTACTGAAGAATCACCTTCGAAGGATTGACGACGAATCCGACAAAATTACGAAATTTCCAACTTTTCCCTTTTTCTTCTTTTTTTTTCTCTTTCTTCTCTTTCCTTTTTTTTTTCCTTTCTCTTTCTTTTTTCTTCTCCTTTTCTTTCCTCTTCTCTTGTTTTTCTTCTTCCTGGCTTCCTTCTTCAGCCGGCTTCTTGCTCCTCACGGCGGCTGACGCATAGCAGGCGCGATGGCGCGCACGACGGCGCGACGGTGGCGGCTCAGCTCACGCAGCAGCGGAGCGGCGCACGACAGCGAGTGGCAGCGGCGCGTAGGCGGTGGCGAAGGCGAGCCGGTAGCGTAGGCGCGGCGCAGAGGCGGCGGGAAGGTGGTTCGGCCGACGACGACGGCCGGCGGCGCAGCACGGTGCACGACGGAGAGAGAGAGAGAGAAAACGCGAGGCGTACACAAGAAGAGTCTGAATGGATCGGGTTGAGGGCCGATCCATCCGGTACTTATTCTTTTTTTTATTTTAAAAAAAACAAAGGTCTAAATTTATTGGACTTGCTACGGGTCACAAAGTGCCCGGAACGGACATATGAATAGCAAAATGGGTTCGTCTCGACGGGATGAACGCAACCACGGTCTCCGATCATCCATACGAGCAACGGATAAAAAAAGTCAACTTTTGGTCAAAACTCTCTTTTTTTCTCTCTCAAAAAATTCAGTATTACAACCTCCCTGTACGCGCCCTTCAGGGCCAGATGGTCACCTGAAAACAACCACCACATGAGCACGGCAATACGGCAATGGCGCACGGTCAGATCAGATTAACACCAACAATGGGGAGTGGACGATAGAGATGGACTTAACACTTACGTCGTAGTGGTGCATGCCCTCATCGACGAGGCGAACGAAGAAGTGGTTGGCCCTGACGACGCACGGCGTCCCCGCGGCGCCGTACACGGGGAGCTTAGGGAACATGGCCTGGGGCGCTCGGCGCGGCGGACGTGGACGCCAATCGCCTAGAACTCCTCCCGCAGCGCGGCGGCCTCTACCGCGTAGCGATCCGCGAGGGGCGTCCCAGCTTGGCGCAGATCGGCAGGATGGCTCTGGCCGTCGACGAAGTAGACCTCGCCGCCGCCGCGGCCGTCGTAGTGGTGCCCGCCGGGGTTCCCCACCCGAGCGACGCTCGGGTTCGTCTCCTGGCCCCGCCCGCGGCCGCCGCCGTTGCGCGCCTGATCGACCCGCGGGTTGGCCTGGCGGCCGCTGCGGCGCCCTCCGCCACGGTGATGGCTCGCCATGGCCGCAGCTGCTCACGCCCCTGAGCAAACACGCACGCACGCACGTGCTTTGTTACGCCGCCACAATAGCAGAGAAGAAGCCAAGAGAAGAGGGGAAGAAGCGACTAATTCACCACCGCCACTGACTTTGCTTATATAAGCGGCACCGAGAAACCACGGGGTAATTTTTGGAGAAAGATAAACGTAATTTCTGTTTATTTCTATTGTGACAGCGGATTTTGAAATTTGAGTTCGCCTCCTTCTCCCGCGTCCTAAAAAGCAAAAATGAACACGAAAGCAGAACCAACTTCAATCTCGTTTGCACCGTACTGCCCCCCCCCCCCCCCCCTGCAACCTTTTTTTTCCTTGCTCTGTTTCTTCTCTTGTCATTTTTAACCGGAGTGGTTCTCATCTTGTTTGCATGCTAAAGGTATTTTGGATTCCACGGAGGTTATGAGATTTTCTTTAAGGTGGATAAGATACTGCAAGATGGAAAATAAGAAGACCACTATGACAATAATATCGATGATGAAGACCATCCATAGGCGGAGGATTTGGACATGGAAGATAAGGGTGCTAAAAAGCCAAAGAACCCTGGTGATAATAAGACATATCCATCTGATAATACACATGATGGAGACGCCATGCAAGAAGATCCGAATCTTGAAGAATCTGTAGCAAATAATCATGAGCGTGTCATTGAGAGGAGGGATATAATAATACTAAATATTTCCATTTAGTAGCCAATGGAAAACGTAGAAAACATAAATTATATAAATTGGAACAAGATGATAGCACTATAATCGGTGAAGCCAACCTCCAGAGGTATATCACAAAATACTATAAGGGTCTATTTGGCAAACTAGATCATAATAATTTTACAATAGATGAGTCAAATAGACATGATATTCCTCAAGTAAGTGATACTGAAAATGAGATACTTATCATACCGATATGTTCAAGAGTTAGCACATTGGACCAGGATCCGAAGGCCTCGGGGTTGAGCAGCAAAGGCATCCATGTTCCCGGCGCCGACGGGGGCTCACGGACCGCAAGTCCCGGGGGAACCAGTCTCATCAACGGCAGCCCCACCTGGAGGAGCGCTCACCGCGTCGGGACGGTCAACACCTAGCCCTGTGGCGCAAACCGAAACCATCGGCCAGGTATGCAGGTAAAAGAGTACCCAGAAACCAAACGGGGGTGTTGTTTTCTTCTAGAAGGTTCAACCCGAGGACGGACAGAGGGGTCCACACTTTGCACTTCTGACATGGGTAACAACCACTACCCGCTGGGGACCAAAACCTCATAAAGGTAACCCTCTCCTCCCCCGGTACTGACCACCGATTGTTAGGAAGAGGGAATCTTTGTCCTACCTTGTAGGATTTTAAGGCACCATAGGTGCAGTACTGGTCCCTAAGCGAGACACGCTTCCACCAACCACGAACGAGCACAGGACCCTGCATCATCATCTACATGGTTCAATTATATTTTTCCAATTAGTAATAGTATTACGGAGTATGAGGGCCTCTTACCTGGAACGCGAGCAACACCCGCACGGAGGGAGTAACACCTACTAGCGATGAGGGACTCGCTACTGGGTGTGATCCTAAGGCCAAAGGGTTTTCCAATACTCGGACCAAATGATGGCGACATACCACTCCGAAGTAACAAATCTAGAGCGACGCACCATCGACCAGGAAGTCATGCACGTCCCTCGCAAGGACTTCTTCCTTGGCCGATGGGCTGGTCCGTCTAGCCTCTTCTTGCAAACCCGCCCCGGTCGGAGTCTTTGGGAAAAAGATTCACACAACCACCCACCGTGGTCTCAGGCTAACGTGGAAGGGATGCACCGCTAGGAAACGAAACACTGGAGGCAAAACCTTTGGAGGAAACGCTTCCCTCGGTGCTGTAGACCTCGGGAGGCCATCATGTGGTCGCCTTGCTCAGTTCGGGTACGACCTGGATGGATCAGATCTTGGACTACCTTCAGAATCAAGCAGATCCTGACGATGATGTGTCAGCAGAAAGGGTCACGCAGGCAGACCGTGAGAATCCTTCTTGGTAGAGGGACGCCTCTACCACCAAAGGAGCAACGACTCTTTACTGAAATACATCGCTAAGGATGGGGGGAGCACAACGTTCCCTAACATCCTCGGAGGCATACGTGGAGGCCGAACCTCATACCGCCCTCTAGGATGCTTGCGAGCAGGTGAAACGGTGCGCGTCGTGCCAGTACCACGGCCGAAATACTAACCTACCAGCCCAGGCACTGCAAACCATACCACTCTCTCGGCCATTTGTTGTCTGGGGGTTTGACATCGTGGGACCATTCCCTAAAGCCCAAGGCAATTTTAAATTCCTACGTGTGGCAGTCAACAAGTCCACAAAGTGGACAGAACCCGAGCCCATTAGGGAGATCACTACCATAGCAGCGATTAAGGTCCATGCGAGCACTGGTAGTGCAACTTGGCAGTCCAAGTCTCATAAAATCGGACAACAAAACTCGATTCGCCAGTTGGGAATCGCACACTGGTCGCCTCGATGGCTAGCCATCCGGGCCTGACCAAGTGGCTGGGTGAGGACAAAGATAAAAACTCGGGCTAAGGGTTCCGCAAAGGCTGGAGTAGCCCGGTCCCAGCAAGACGTCAAGCGCCGCCGCGACCACTAGGCGCCGGAAGAGCACTGGTCATGGGCGACCTTGACCTGGGTTCAGTCCAAAGCTGGACAGGTCGTAATAGGCTCCTCCCAGGCAGGGAGGGGTGCTCCAAAGTGACTTACAGTTTCCCAGCCTGACAGGGTCAGGTTAGCCAGGGTGGTCGGTCGCAAATTACACAACCTGCAAAACGCCAATCCTGTGTATAAGGCTGCTTGACGATGAGCCTATTTTTTTATTTTGCAGGTCCTTCCGGATAAGCATGGACATTACTTGTAAGTGTTTTCAAATCCAAGAAACGAAGCTTTTTGTGTGCAGGACTTCACGGACAAACATGACCTCCCACCAAATTGTAAGCATTTACGTTTCAAGAACTTGACCGCCTGGTCAGCAGTTTCTTCCGCCGACTAGACAGTCAGGGGCTAGAACAATTAGGATATGTGTTTTGTTTTCTTGCAGCCAGGTCTGTTTAGCCCACTCGCTCATGTTGATTGGATGAGATTCAAAATTGACCGCTCGCACGCTGCTAGGGGGATGGTGCTTGAGGCTTAACAACCACAATGCCATAAGCCCTAACTCGGGTCGGCCACTGATCACCACCGAAAGGCTTACCGGGCTAATGGTCATCCTTAGTGTTGGGACCTAGCCAGCGAGCGGGTCAACACGATCCTCCCTAGGCATTACGAGCACTCCGAGGCTACTCGCCGCCCAAGCACAGAAAAAATCAACATAAAGACAAGCATCCTTCATTACAAAGTGACCACTAGAATGAGACCCAGTGACTGGCTCTAGACAACCTCTAGACAATGCTCCTAGGACCCAAAAATACCCCTAAGTGGGTCAAACTGGACGGTCCAAATACAGGAACGAACAGCATACAAAAATGAGTTGGCATAGGCACCGAGCTCCTTTGTGATCATCCAAGTGCCTTCAAAACCAGCACCGACTATCGGCAAGAGGTCCAGGTCGGGGAAGCTGGCGCGGACACAGGCGAGGGCAAGGCAGGCGTCAGAGAACCTGACCTCAAACAGGTGGTCGCTGGTGGCCTCATGAATCCTTTGCTCGAGGCCACCTGCCTCCTCGGAGGCTGCTAGAAACCACTCAATATGACTGGTTACGGTGTTCCCATGTGTGGGACGAACCTGAACACCGGTAGACTGAAGCAAGGAATCGAAGGGGGTAAAGGTCCGGCTAAGATGGTCGTAGAATCTCACTCGCTGCTTGTCGCTCTCCTTGCTCAGCTGCTCTAGGTCTTTCTACGCTGCCGACAGATCCTTCTGACAACGGTGAAGGCGGTCGCAAAATTCCTCTCTCTGCAGGACACATTCCCGGGTCACCCTCTCTAGATCCCTCCACACCGCGAGTAGCTCCTCCTGGCAGGCTGGTCAAGAAACAAGTCATAAGCCACATAGGAGTCCGCCGGTCAAGCCTTGCATGGGTAACCTGGGACCAGCACGTGGCTCAAGTGGTCGGAATAACACACCTTGACGGTCACTTGGCCTACTCGCTCGCTCGACCACAAGCCCTAGCTCACATTTGGCCACCGCCTCCAAAATACGCCGATCGGCGGGATCGTTGGGAGGATTGATTGAGGGCTCGACGAGAGCTCGGAGGTTGGTCGGAATAGGTGGGGGCTCAGTACGGGCAGCTGGTTTAGACACTCCAGGAACTCTACGACCACAACAACACAAACTCACCAGAGAACAAAAAGAGTGAGGCTTCATTCGAATATATTACAAAACAAAAGTTACACCTAGAAGAAAAAAGTCACATGGTCCACCGCTCCTTGATAGTCCCGCTGCAGCCTCTCCTTAGCTTCGGGTCCGGTGACCACGGCTCCCTCCCGGATAAGGTCCAGGTTGAAGTTGGGGTTGCGACTGTGGTAGCACCAAAAAATGTACTTGCAGTCGACCTCACTACATGTGCCACATCCTTTGCACCCCTCATTGCCAGGGTGGCTAGGAGCTCAGAATAATTTTCTACCAGGACCCTGCTGGCGTAGGCCTTGGCCCAGGCTGTGTAGTTGTCCTTCAGGTCAGTGGCTCCCAGCCCAAAGCTCCCCAGGGGATCCTCCAGCACCTTGAAGGCGTCCTAGAGAATGCAGAGGGCAGTGTGTTCATCCTCCTTGAGATGGGAGTGCTCGGGGAAAAGTGCGGAGTGTTCGGCGGAAAGCGCAGCCTTCTCCCACTAGAGCTCTCCACACCTTTGCTGCAGCAGGTGCCCGACCTCCCTTTCTTGGGCCAGCTATTTTTCTAGCTTGGCACACAGGCTGGCCACCGCTTCCTTCTCTTTGACAAGCCTATGAACATAAGTGGGGAGGCGGCTGACCAGAGCAAGCAAGTCGGGGGCCGCCATGGATACCTCGACTGGTGCCACGGGGACCGGAACCGCCGCTGATGCTCCAGAGAGCAAAACCAGAGCTAGCGAAGGCACTGGGACGTCCTGTAGGGGCACCGTCGGAGGAGTCATGACTGGAGCCGCAGGGGCTACCACAGGCATGTGGCAAACAACAAAGTTACTGAATCACGAAGGAAACAAAATCCAAAGCATTTATACCTACCCAAAGAAACTTACCACGGTGGCGGGGAGCTAAGCACAACTTTGGTCCTCACAAAGCCGTCAGACCAACTGGCCGATGAAGACAACCCCGCTAGGCGTTTACCAGTACTTGGTGTTTCGTGAGGACGTTTGGACGCCTCCGCGGTGGATGAGTCCTCCGCCAGCCTCTTCTGCGCAGACACTTGGTCCATGATAGTCTGGTCGCGAGGTCTCCGGTCGGACCTAGCCGGGTCGGGACAGGCCACCCCAAAATCATTGTCAGGGATTTACCCTTGACACTCCTCATTATCTCGAGGTAGTATAGGGAGTATATGGGAGTAGTATAAGGAGTATAAAAGCATTTTTGGGAAAAAAGAAATGGTATGTCGCCTGCCGAAGAGGCATTGGGCAGAGCCTCTACCGTGCTAAGCTCTTGCTATAGCTTGTTGGTGCTATCACCTCCAGTAGAAGGGCAAGTGTGTGTGTCGACATTGTCAGAGTATGTGCGTTACCGGTATGCGTGACCGTCATTGTGCTGCGGTGAGCTGGTCACCGTCATGCCGACATCCAGACTCCCATGTGCCTTCCTTTCTATCTTTTGGTGATCAGTTTTCACTGCGGGTTGATATATTCGTCGTTGAGACGCTCTGGCCGACCATCGTGTTGTTGTCGTCGAGGTATTTTGGCTGATATGTGTGTGCGTGTGTCTATTACTATGTGGAACCGTTGAGCTTGTCTTGTGTGTTTATCCAGCCGTGTGTGCCTCTATGACCGCTATGCCATCACTGTTGAGTTTGGCCAGCCTCTGTGCCATGTGCATTGAGTCTAATTTGCCTTCTGGCTGTGCGTGCCCCCGTCGCCGCGCGTGCGCATTAAGTTTGGCTTGGTCTCTGGTCTCCACTGTGGGTGCAAGGCCATTTTGCCACGCCGGCATTGAGATATCGTATGCATGTCTCCGACTGTCATGCTGTCGAGTGGTCTGTTGCCATTGTTCCCATGTCGCTATTATATGACAATTACTAAAATACCCAACCATATGGATGGTAGGATTAAGTCTATACTACCTCCTGCCTACAGGTAGTACGGAGGACCAGAAAAGTCCTCTCTTTTTACCCTTCCATTTTTTACTAAAACCTAATAATGGAGGTTGTTCGGTTGAAGGAAACTGTATAGAGTAGCTGCAGCGACGCACGCAGAAGAAGCCAGGTGGTCCGCCCTGACGGGAAGCCTGCAGTAGAGCTTCGGCGGGGCGAGCGGTGAAGGTCCGGTGAGTGACCGACGTTAGGAGGGCGGCGGATCGACGACGCGGAGGGATGAGCACATGACAATCCAGTAGGGCAACAAGCCTGTGGAACAAATGTGTCTACAAGATGAGCATGCACAAGCAGGGAAACTATGTACCAAACCCCTTGTACAATAGGGAAATACATGAAGACAAATATACATGTTGGGGAAAAATGTCTTCCGCAAACAAAGTGTAGTGAGAGCCATTTCATCGAAATGACTCAAGCTTGGAGGAGAAGTGGAGATGGATAGAACACCATGCATTTCCAGGGAAATATGCCCCCTTGGTTTGGTGGCCAAGGTCTGTATTTATACTAATATTCATAGTGTGAATGTACAAATATGCCCATATGAGGCTGATAGAGATACAAGTTCTTTACTATATCATAGGGTATAGGTACAACCCAATAATTCATGGCTACGGCTGGTGAGGCAGTTGTCCTATTGGCTGGTCGTTTATTCTGGCACCGCACTACACTAGCTTGTCAAGCAGCCACCACTTGTGTTAGCGTCTTAAGTGGCCACCACGTGACTAGTATTAAACGCCGATCATTTCGCTGCAAGTGGAGGGTGACATGTAGGCCCCCTCCTGGTTGATCTTTCTAAAGGGCCGATGGCTTCAAGGGTTAAGAGGGCCCTGAAGGCATGGCCTCTAGGACCCCTTTGGAACCATGGGGTCCCGAAGTGGTCCTGAGCCTGATGGTCTCGAGCCTAGACTGGCGGAGCCAAGGGGGCATCTGGGGTCCTTGATGGCGACCCCCAAATAGAACAACCCCTCGCGGGGATGGTCAGTGCTGCGGCTCTCCTTGCGGTAGTCAGAGCAGGGCCTTCAACGATCCTTAGCTCATTGACCATGGGCCCTCAGCCCTCCGTCAGTTTCGAGTTGGGAAGTGTCAGTCCAATGGTTAGGCAGAATGCCTAACGACACTGCGAGAGAGAACGTTAAATGTATCATGCGGTTAGTGATATAGTCGTGTCGGGCCGAGCGGTAGTGGGATGTGTGGCACGTTGGTATGAGAGGGTCATGGAGAGTGGTTCTATTTCCCCCATGATAGTGGGGTAGGGGACGTGATAGGTCATACGCCCGTGCCCCGAGGCAGCAACGACTCCTCCTTGGGTGGACAAAAGTAGGAGTTTGGCCGGTTGGTGTCCTCATCTAACATTCTCGCCTCTTTTTTTCCCTTGCTCTTGCCAACGCGCTCGCCGGCTACTGTGCCTCCACTCTCCATCTCTGTCGAGCGCTCCTCGCTGTATTTCTAGGGTCGCCATGACTCGTTCTGGTGCTCGTCGTAGGGCTGGATCCCCACCGAGGAGCCGTGCAATGTCTGGGGACCAGGCTGTCACGCTGGTGGGAGCTACGGTGGACACGATTCCTCACCACTTCCTAGTCCGCCGCCAGGTATGGAACTCTGCTGCGCCAGCAAGAAGCACCCTCGGCAAACAAGCATGCTTGGGGAGTCAACCATCACCACAGCCGATCTTGACCGGATGCTCGAGGAGGGGAAGATCCCCTCTAGGTCGGTGGCTCGCATTCTGGTGGGAGAGGTGATCCCGACCCAATTATGAAGTGGTGGTTTTTTAGGCTTTCTTTGATGTGGGGCTCGAGTTCCTGGCCGTGCTGCTTCTCGAAGGGGTTCTCCACCACTTCTACGTGGAGCTCCCCTAACTCTCAGCCAATGCTATCGCTTGTCTAGCCATCTTTGAATGGGCCATGCGGGCAGAGGGCTGTGAAGGTCGGGCGGAGCTATTTCCTACTATGTAACAGCCCAAATTCTGAAAATCCATAAAGTTAAAAACATTTTCAAAGGAAATAAAGGAATTTGCAAAATTAAATAAAAAATCCTAAGTGTATATATGTACCTTTATGCATATACACATATATGTGAGTATGTGTGCTATACGTATAAATATATATATACAGTGTGGGCTATTTTTCCTATAAAAGAATATTTAGAGTTATATATGTGTGTATATATTTGATTGTTTGTTAGATTGCTTGATTTTGTGAGTTAATATAAATATATAGATGGTATATACATTGTATGTATAAATATACATGTTTATATACATGAGAGAGAATATATTAGAAAAAAAGAAAAGCTTTTAGATGAGTATAGGCCAAAGCCCATCTCTTTTCTCCTCTCTTTTCTCTGTTCGGCCCAATGCAAGCCAGCCCAGCCGAGCCCATCTCCTCTCCTCTTTTGTTCAGCTCAGCGCAGCTCAGCCAGCCGGTCGGTCGCCCGCGCTAGCGCCGTCATCGCCGAGTCCGAGTAGAAGAAGATTGCCCAACCGCCAAATCAAGTTTGCCAGTGCCTCTAGAAGCTACATCCCATGTCAATTTGGCTAGAGCCCAAGCCAAACTCGTGATTGACACCGAAGCCCAAAATCCCAACCGAATCCACGAGTATGTGTTAGAGATAAGCTATGGATCAAAACCAGGAAGAATCCCGGAGCTACGCGTGACCTTTTGCCCAAGAGATAGAGTCCTGAGCGCGTTTGAATCCTGATAATCGTGTTTGAGCCGCCACCGCCTCCCTTTTCAAATTTGATTCGATTTAGAGATTAAGTGGCCTCCCATGTATAAATATGCGACCCTAGAGCCTCCCCAGATCATTGCGCAGCTTTTACCCATCTCGCCGAGAAGAAATTGTCACCTAGAGCTCATCTCCAATGAGTTCTAAAGCTTTGTGCCACCCCTCGTCGTCGCAAGCCTCTCTGGAGCTTCTCCGATGCCAACACGTGCCCTAGGTGAGTTCCATGTGCCGCCCCGATGCTTTTCCACCGCTCGTCGTTGAGTTTAGGTCACCAGAGCGCCTCGCTAGCGTGTTTCTGGCGTTGTGCCGCCGCGGGAATCGCCGTCGCCGCCTTTGGTCTGCCGGAGCTAAGAACCAACGCATGAGAGCCATCCGATCCAGAGCCAGCGACCCAAATTAGAAGAGCTTCATACCCCTTGGCAAGCTAATACGAGAGTGACACGTGGAACTTAATCCCAGTCAGCCGATTAGCCGCCTCACCTGCTGCGTCAGCGGCCACATCAGTGCTTTTGCTTGCGTGTTGTGCCATGTCAGCACTAGCAGCCCAGTCAGCCTGCTCAGTCAGCATTCCTTTTCCTTTATTTGTTTTAATTACTGTGCTGATGTCATAAATACTATATATTGCGCAATAAATAGTTTTTAGTGTAAAAATAATTCTAAAAATAATAAGAATTAGATAATTAATTTCTAAAAATGTTTAATAATGTTTTATAGGTTTATTTAATTATGTTTAACAGTTTTAAATAGTTTTATAATTCAAATAAATACTAGAAAAATCCAGAAAAATCGTAGAAAATCATAGATGACTTTGGAAAAATCCTAGAAAATTCCTAGCAGCATAATTTCATCTAAAGATAATGTTTTAGTCTAGTTTTATCTTTAGAAAATCATAACTTGTAAACTGTAGCTCCGTTTTGACCCGTTCTTTCACCAGATTTTCAGGAATAGTGTGAACTTGTATGTGATGTTGTTTGTTGAGTGATATTTGGTTCTTTTTGGATCTTAGTGTTTATGTGTTGTTGTTTTTCCGTGTGTGATGCGAGTAGACATCAACGTTTCGGAGGAGATAGAAGGTCTGCAGGATCAAGATTTTGAAGACCCAACTGAGTACAATGAAGGCAAGTTTTGTTCTTAATCATATTTATCCCAATTTTTAAATGTTTTGTTTTATAAACATGCATGCTAATAATATGTTGGGAATCCTAAGTGTTAGGTTTTACCCTAGTTTTCCCTTTACATCCTTGTCGCCATAGTATTGTTTTAGATTATGGATGGGTAGATGATGCTTAGCCTTGCTTTGGTATGGAAATCATGTTAACTGTTCCACGAACTTGATAATGGTCCTATGCAACAATGATAAAATATGATGGAATAATTTTTGTAGCAACATGGCATAGGGATTTGAGCAAGTGGTATGTTGAGGCTGGTGTGTGATAGGAAAGTGGTAGTTTTCCTCAAATCTAAGGACCGGTTCATGGGGTGACCTTTCTATATTTACAGTACAACCACAAGCCTAGTATGGGACAGGCATAGCCAAGTAATTTGCTTACTCTCAGCATAGTATAGACCAAGCAGAAGAGCGGTGAATGGACAATGTCTTGGGATCCCAAAGGTGCAAGAGGGGGCTTCCGTTGTTGAGGTGGAATCACGCGGCAGTGAAACCTTAGTGGGTAGGCATGTGCTGAGAGGGGGCATTGTAAAGGCTTTGTTGTGGATTTCTAGTGCACACCTCGGTAGTGTGTAAGAGTTATCCGTCGGCTAATGATACGTCTTGTGGATAAAGTACAACCTCTGCAGAGTTAAAACGGAATATTCAGCCGTACTCACTGTCATGAGTGGCACTAAAAACCTACTATGATTATAACTGGATGTTTGGTTAGTCGGGTCAACTGTAATGGTGGGAATCATAGTTGAGGGTGGTCAGTCATAGTGGTGGGAACTATGATTGAGGGTTCAACCTTAGTGGATGGAACTTTGGTTGATGTGTTGGTTAGTTGGTTAAGTCAAGATGGATGGAATCTTGAGGTGGTTTGTTATTTACTTAATTATATTGCTTTTCAAATGTTTTTACTTAAATGCTGATTTATGCAAGTAAGCCATATAGCCTTATTCTTGTCAAGTCTTTATATGCATACTATTCCTTCACAACTTGCTAAGTACGACAAGTGCTCACTCTTGCTATCACCAAACACTCAGTTGGAGAAGGTATCGAGGAGTACGCTGAAGGTGGATCGTTCTAAGATGCTTTCTACGTCGATGATGCCTGTGGGAGAGTCGTAAAGGATTAGATTCATCGTAGTTCATTTAGTTCCGCTACATTTTATTTGGTTCTTCGACCCTTGAAGATCACTTTTGTAATATGATTAATTCAATTAAGTATGGATATTATAATGATTATCATCAATGAAGTCACTATGTGTTGAGATTGATTCCTGGGATCAACACATAGATGAGATTGGTTTTTTTCTTGAACTGGTCTCGACATGCTACCCATGAAGCAAGCTGCTAGCCAAAGCTTTGGACGAAGGGCGGGGAGATGAAGTCCCTCTATTTTGGAAGCGTGAACTTCCAACTCTGGTGGGAATATCAGGACGCAATCCCAGCGAAGGCCATCAATAACCTTAGTGTATGTCAGATGGGATGAAGCGTCGAAGGTGTGTGATGGACGCCCGGTCAGTATGCGGTGTTGATGAGGATGACGCTCGATCCGGGGGTGGTGACATCTGGGAGGCCCTGGCCCCTCCGGTCCTGACCGGCCATGGCCAGGATGGAGGAGGGGGCGAGGCACCCTTGGGTAACTCAATGGCGTGGGATCTTGTCAATCCCTTTGTCGACGTGGATGTCACGGGCCCCGCGGATGTGGTGACTGGAGGCGCATGTAAGACCTTTGCTGGTCCCCACTTGTTATCTTGATGCTCTACTGCTTGAGGATCCTGACCTTCTTATTCCTTCTGGTATTCAAAGGCAGATGAATTAGAGCTGACCTCAAGGCCTCATGCAGGGCCATGGCCTGGACCTTGTGGCTAGCGGCGGGGGAGTCAGACCCTACGTGGTGAGCATCGTAGCTCTCTCATGGAGGAGCTTGGGCTTTGAGGCCCTGACCCCCGATGACTTCACCCTATGCTTGAATGCATTGATTACTTTTGATTGGCCTCATCGCTCCTGGGGAGCGGAGAGATGAGAGCATCTCTTATTTGGAGGCCCTCGGAGGAGGTAGCGGCGCGTCTAAAGGTGGCGGTCTGATAGGTATATCGAGGAGGTAGGTTCTTTTCTTAGCCTCGACCCTCGGACCGCTGTCTCATCTGTCCTTTCCCACATTTCACAGGAATTGTTGCTAGTGGAGACACTGAGCTACTCGCAGTGCCAGGCCCTCGCGGCAGCCCAGGCATCGCATGGGAGGAAGCGGCGGCACTCTGAAGCACCCTAGAGGAGGCCACGAAGCATGTGGATTCAGTGGAGGGTCATCTGCAGGGTGAGATGGCACACTGGGAGGACACGGAGGGTTCCATGAAGGAGGAGACAACGCAATGGGAGTGTGCGGAGGCTTCCCTGTTAGAGGATATGACGCGACGGGAGCGCTCGAAGGCCGCAACCTGGGAAGCTACCGAAGCCCACCGGTTCACAGTGGAGGCTATTAATGAGGTTAACGTGGCACGTGTGGCTACCCAAGGAAACAGCTGGGACCTCCAAATAGCGGTGGCCACAGCTCAACAAGAGCTGAGGGCGGCACAGGTGGTAGAGGATGTCCTGCGAGCGGAACACCAAGGGCTGGCGGAGCACGTTACAGAGCAGCCCATGCCATAGATAGTGATCTGACTGGCCTCAGGGCGAAGAGCTCAACATTACCCTCTGGACCATATGCCTTGGTCTGAACATCCATTGGCTCCGGTCCACGACAGGGGTGATGGCTAATGTTGACGAGGCTTATGCCAGCTCAAGTGTTCAGGTGGCCTTGGCGCTTCTACACTAAGCAAGGGTCCATTAGTTAATCACATTGGAGCAGCCAGACCTAGGCTTTGCAGTCGAGGACGTCCAGCCTGAGGCACCCTCAGCATAGATTCATGTCGCCTTGGATGATTCTACCAGGGAGTATGGGCGAGGCACGGGTGACCTGCAACACTGTGTATCATGTTAGAGCACTTGAAGTCCAGCGTCTGAGGGACTCTGAGTTTAGGACTTCAGGCTTCACACCCAGATGTCTCCTTCAGTGCACTACCACCACTTGGGCAGTGTCCTTGTTGGAACATCGCTCTGCAGGGATAGTAACCGTGCAAGGATGACGCTTCACAGGATCAGCCTTCGAAGGTGTAGTCCTCAGTGGGCTTTGCTTTTTTTCTCTTCTTCTTTTGCGGGAGGCCAGTGTGTTAGCCCAACATTCTTTTTTATGTATTATGACTTTGCCCTCCACTCTTTGGTGAGCCCATGCTTCTTTCGCGCTTTGTGCATTTATCTGTGTATTGTGCTGGCATACCTTTGGGTAGGATTCGCGCCTTCAGGTTCAGTGACTTGGAGCAACAAGAAACGTATCTGGTGCTCTAGCTAATACCTCTAGAGGAGGGCCCAGCCCGTCTGGACCCTTCTGGCATGTGTGGTCCTCTAAGCGGCGGGAGCGCTTTGTCTTTTCTCACAATTCCCAAAGACACATGGACCCAGAGGTGGCCACTAATGTCTTGGTGAAGGAGGAGCCAGGAGACCCTTCCGCTTCTTCTTCGAAGGTAGGCCTAAGTTTTGTAGGGGTAGACGAGTGGTGAACGGCTTTCAAGGCTGCTAGCACGAGGGAGTCCCAGTATTTTGTTCTCCCCTGTGGCTCTAACAGGCTAGTGCCATCAGACATCATTGAGGACTTCATGGCTCGAGTCAAGGAAGAGGATGCAGAGGAGATTGTGAATACAGATGCGGAGCTAGATTTATGGCCTTTGACTCGTACTCTTTCTAAGTAGAACCCTCAGCTCCTTAGGTTTAGGGGGATTCTATTTTTAATAGGCCTTCACGCCTGGGGTACCCGTGTCGTCACTCCGAGCGCAAGATAGGTCTTCTGACGGGGTTGGTGGCTCCGGAAGCTGGGGCCAGTCCTCATCTTGTTGTACTTCGGGGAGATGTGGCGGTCTAGCGCGTTTGTTAGGCATAGATTGATTGTATGGCATATCACCGAGTGTAACTTCTGTGCATATGATACTTGAGTAATAAGTAATGTGTTGATTTTATTGCTCGTCTTTACTTGCACCTATGCTCTAGAAGTTTTCCCCTTTCCCAGCCCCCTTGCATTGTGCAGTCATTAGCGGCCGCATGATGTGATTATAGGAAATTTAGTTGTACTAGGTGCGGAAGGATTTAGGACCTTGATGCGACCGAGGTTGATGCCTTCGAGGTGGTCGAGGGTTTTTAGGATCTCAACATGACCAAGGCTAGGTGGAGAAGAGTTTTAGGATCTCGACATGATCGAGGCCACTGCCTTCAGGTGGCGGAGGATTTTAGGACCTCGACATGACCAAGAGTGATGCCTTCAGGTCGCGGAGGGTTTTAGGACCTCGACGTGATTGAGGCTGATGCCTTTGGGTGATAGAGGGTTTTAGGACCTCGACACGACCAAGGCTGATGCCTTCATGTGGCGAAGGGTTTTAGAACCTCGACGTGACCGATGTTAATACTTTCAGGTGGCAGGGTTTTTTAGGATCTCAACACGAACGAGGTTGACGTCTTTGGGTGATGGAGGGTTTTAGGACCTCAACATGACCGAGGTTGATGACTTCGGGTGCGGAGGTTTTTAGAACCTCGACGCGACCGATGCTGATACCTTCGGGTGGCAGAGGGTTTTAGGACCTTGATGCGACAGAGTCAAATGCCTATGGGTGATGGAGGGTTTTGGTGCCTGTTATGTTGTATGTGGTATTATTTTGAGCAAAGACATAACGTAGTTTCAATGTCTACTATTATCTACGAATAGCTAAGATATGCCTAGGTCGGATGGCTATTCTTAGCACATGCCAAACTAAGGGCTTTTGTACATCATGTAAGGGTCGAAGGTAAGCGGCGATGCTAAACTTTCAATGGGGCGACGGATGGGCATACCTTTCATGAATTAGGCCTCCTTGCTGATGGCCGCAACAAGGCTCAAAGGAGGTAGGACCATCTGAAGCCCTGATGTGCTGAGATCTTCTCCTCTTTTCCTGGCGTAGCATCGTGATGGTGCGCAATAAAGCAGTGTCCCTGACCCTAGCAAAATTGGTCTGATACGTAGGCCAACTCATAGTGGGCCTTGTACGTCAGTGACCATGCCACAGAGTGAGGTACACCTGGGGAATCGTGTTCATTTGACTCCTTGGGTCTTGCGCTTACTGCCCTTGCATGTGCCAAAAGTACTTTGGGCAGTAACTTTGGTGGGACTTGTGCGCAAAAAACTGGGGCATTTGGTGTGGTCACATGCTCCCGAGGTGGAATGAGGGTCATCGTGACCTGCCTTTATAAGTTGTGCCCTGCCTTGCAATCTGGTTGCCTTTGATCCGGACAAGATTTCTTCTTGTGACCTAGATTCTATCTCATATGGCATCACCTTCCACGCTAGGCGAACCGCCATCGACATCGGTGGTAGTCCCGTTAGTCATGCTGCTATCGAGGGGAGGCAATCTTAGGGGCTTGCTCGCTGGCCTAGAGCCGACCACCATCGTGCTGTTGTCACTGCAGAGGGGACCACCTCCCATTGCTCGAGCTCGATCTCTAGCCCAAGCGATTGCTCCAATTGAGATTGTCAACATCTCTGATGATGAAGAGGAGATCAATTGGGATCTCCTGGATAAGGAGATTGACGAGGAGGATAAGGAAGAGGAGTAGGTGAAGGAGGAGGCCAAGGAGGTGTTCCCTCATCGTCCTCCGACTATGCCCACTTGCATCAGCTTCTGAGGTGGGACGTCGTGTCTAAAGCGCCTACATCGGCCCAAGGGCCTCATTGCTTGTTGGGTTTTTCTTGTGTCTTCTAGGTTTTTCTTGTGTCTTCTTCGGGTTTGAAGGTTTGCGGGGCAACTTTAGGATTGTACCAAGCCTTGGTTTTAGCGATGTACCGATCGAGGTTCTGGATGGCATGAAGCCTTGTACCCGCTGGAAAGTCGAGGGATACTTCTCTTTCTCCGGTAGTCTTCGGCAAGTGAACCTGGAGGGAGCATCCCTTGATTTATTCTGGAGTCATGGCTTCGTCACCAAACAGGAGACGAAAGGGAGTAAACTCGGTGGGACGGGTGACCGTAGTGCGGAGGGACCGTAATACCTTTGGGAGCTCTTCGACCCATAGGCCTTTAGCGAGGCCAATGAGGCGTTGATTTAGTTTAGAGAGGATGTTGTAGTTGACGTGCTCGACTGCCCCTTTGGATTGCTAGTGATGAACTGCGGCAAAGCACATCTTGATGCCGAGGTCGGCGTAGAAGTCCCAGAATGGGCCAGAGTCAAACATCGTCTCATTGTCTATGGTGAGGTGCTGTGGGACACCGAGGTGACATGTGATGTTTTTCCAAAAGAATTTCTGGATATTCTTGGATGTGATTGTCGTGAGGGACTCAGCCTCGGTCTATTTAGAGAAGTACTCCAAGGCCATGACCACATACCTGAGGTTCCCTTTAGCAGAAGGGAATGACCCGATTAAGTCCATCCTCCAGTGGGCTAGGTGCCAGATAGGAGTTATAGGCTACAGCAGGGTCAGACGATGGTGTCTCCGATGTCCCATCCACTATTATCCTTGGTAGGTGCGAACTAGTTCCTCGGCATCAGTCATGATAGTAGGCCAATATAGCCCCTAGTGGAGCGCTTTGCCTGTGAGGGCACGAGGCGCGAGGTGGATGCCATAGAGCCCCTCGTGAACCTCTCTTAAGAGGTTGGCCCCCTGCTCCTTGGTGACAAAGCAGAGGAGGGGGCTACAGACTCTAGTCTTGTAAAGGGCTCTGTCAAACAGGAGGTAGCCCCTGGCGTGCTTCTTAATACAATGGAGTTCAACCGGGTCATCAGGCTCCTATGTTCCCTTTAGGAAGGAGGATAGGGGGCCCTCTAGTCGGAAGGCTCGACGGGTAGGACAGTGGCAGTGGCCTCGTTAGAGGAACCTGGTGCTGACTTGTGGAGGATTTCGAAGAATGCCCCTGAAGGGAGGACTCTGCTTCCGATGGAGGCCTTCACTAGGGTGTCTGCCTAGTGGTTTTTCATGCAGGGTATGCTTCGCACTAAGATGCCTTGGAAGAATCTTTTGGCCTTACGGGCTTTGAGGTATTTCAATAGCTTCGGATACTGGACTTGGAAGCTCTTATCAATATGCTCGGCAACAACATGCAAGTCTATTTTGATAATTATCATGGCGGCCCCTATGGCTCGAGCCTTGCGGAGCCCCATGAGGACGACCTCGTACTCGGCAATGTAGTTGGTTGCCTTGAACTCCAAGCAGGCTGCGAATGCCACCTGCTAGCCAGCCGGGGAGATGAGGATGGCTCCGCCCCCCACGCCGCTGGACACGTATGCTTCGTCGGCATATATTGTCCATATATCTTGGGAAGGGGTCTCTAGGCGCCCTGCGGATGGGGGAGTCCATTCGGTTACGAAGTCAGCTAGGACTTGCGACTTGATGGTCGTACGGGCCACGAATTGCACCGCAAAGGGTGCAAGCTCCACTGCCCTTTACCTATGTGTCCCGTCGTCTCTCGATTGCGGACCATATCACCCAGTGGGTATGAGGTTGGTACGGTGATGTCATGGGCAAGCAAGTAGTGCCGGAGCTTGCGAGAGGTCATCAAAAGTGCATATGCCACCTTTTCAAGCTATGTGTAGCGCATCTTGGCCTCGAATAGGGCCTTTGAAATGTAGTAAACTGCCCTCTAATTGGAGCGGCCTTCCTTCTCTTCATCCCATACGAGTACGACGCTTACAGCAGAGGCAGAGGAAGATAGGTACAGGAGGAGCCCCTCGGCAGGAAGGGGTATAGCGAGCGTCTTGATGTTGAACAATTGGGCCTTGAGGGCCTCGAATGCGTCCTGACACTCCTTTGTCCACATGAATGGCCCAGAGCCACTCAACATTTTGAAGAATAGAAGGTTGGGCTTGGCGGACTTGGTAAGAAAATGGCTGAGGGCTGGCAGGCGACCGGCCAGGCGCTTGACCCCCTTCTATGTGGTGGGGGTGCCATCTCTGTGATGGCATGGATTTTACCATGGTTAGCCTCGATGCCACACCTGGAGACGAGGTATCCCAGTAATTTCCCAGCTTTAGCACTGAAGACACACTTCTCTATGTAAAGCCACACGCCAGCGACCGGAGGTTGTTGAAGGTTTCCTATAGGTCCACAATGTGGTTGGCTTTAAGCTTTCTTTTAACGACTATGTCATTGACATAGGACTCCACGTTGCGGCCTAATTGTTGTTCCACGATCTTCCGTACTAGGCAGGAGAAGGTAGCTCCGGCATTTCAGATGCCAAAAGGCATCCGAACGCAGCAGTACACTCTGAAGGTGGTAATGAAGCTGGTCTTGCCCTCGTCCTCCGCGACTATCCAAACCTGGTACTATCCAAAGTACGCGTCCAGGAAGCTGAGCAACTCGTAGCCAGTGGTGGAGTCCACCAGCTAGTCTATGCGAGGGAGCGGGTATGGGTCTCATGGGTAGGCTTTATTGAGCGTCATGAAATTGGTGCACACACGCCATTTCCTATTAGGCTTCTTGACTAGGACCAGATTTGACATCCACTCTAAATGGATGACCTCCTGGATGACACCGACCTATAGTAGCTTCGGACCTCCTCCTTTGTAGTGTCTACTCGCTTAGTGGACAGCTTGCGAAGCTCCAATCGTACAGGTCGAGCCTGCGGGTCGACTCGAAGGGTATGCTCAAAGATGTGGTGATCAACTCTAGGGAGGTCCTGCGGAGACCATGCAAATACATCAGAATTGTCTCTTAGGATGACTATGAGCTAGATTTCTTGCTCCGAAGTGAGGCCTGCCCTGATTTGGAACGCTCGGTCGGGGTTCCCTAACCCCAATGGGACATGCTTGACGTCCCCCTCTAGCCGGGGCTTCATAGGGACCCAACGTTTGAGGCATGCCGAAGAGAGATCTTTAAGGGGGCCTTCAACCACATTATGCATGTGGCGGCCGTCACGAGGGGTGAGGTGCCCGTACTCGATGCACCTAGCCAAGTATTGATCGCCGTGTATGGAGATCAGCCCCTGGGACCAGTACCTTCATGTAGAGATAATTGTGATGGGAGACTCCTTCAAACTTGTTTAGAGTTCCCTGGCCTAGGATGACGTTGTATGCGTAGAGCACATCCACAACATCGAAGGTGATCATCTCAGCCCGCATAGCAGGGCCCTCGCCAAAGGTGACATGTAGCTCTATTTAGCCCAGGGCATCGAGGGGAGCCCCGTTGAAGGGGTCGCTGGGCTGGAGAGAGCCGGCTCCGAAAAATGCAGAGCTGGTCAAAGGCATGTATGAGCAGGATATATGTGGAGCTTCCTTCGTCGATCAGCACCCTCTGGACTTCAATTTTGGTGATGTTGGTTGTGATGACCAGCGCGTCAGTATGGAGGAAGGTTACTCTTATAGTGTCATCGTGGGAGAAGGTTACAGGGGCTTCGGCTTATTCAGGGACTTGGTGGTTGATGCTGGTGGCCCTGATGCGGTTGACCCCACATGCATAATCCCACCACTGCCGCTTTGAGGAGCCACTAGAGGGTCCTCCTCCTGTTATGACCAGCACCACCCGCATAGCATGGTCCCTTTCGTCAATGTGCTGCATAGTGGGTAGTGACAGTTGCAGAGGTAAAGCAAGCGGGGGAGGGTGCTGGAAGGCCAGGTGATTAATCTAGCAGCCTGCTGGTAGCCTACTATCTCCGTGCTACTCATCGCCGGCCTAGTCCCTCGCCATGCGTGCTGCCTGCCTATCGAGTTACTCCTCTCGAAAGGTGATAAGGGTCTAGCAATCTTCGGTGTTGTGGGCTCCTCCCTCCCCGTGCAAAGTGCACTAGTATACTTCTTCTCGCTACTAGCCCTGGGTGCGCTTCCTCTCAGGGAAGGCTTCAGAGCACCCTCGACCGCGCCCCCTGGAATGGGGCGAGCTCGAAGCCCCTTGGTCTTGAGCGATGTTGTGCATGTCACACGGTTGTTTTTGCTAGAGCCTGCGCACCCTAAAGCCCTCGGCTTCCTCGGAGCCCCTTTTTACCGATGAAGGTGGTGGGTCATGCGAGGAACCTGCTTGAGAGGTGGGCTTCTCGGGCTCGACGCAGGGGGTTGTAATGATACGCACAATCTCCCGATGGAGCCATTCCTCCTTTGCACGTGTGTATTCCTCAAATTTGCATATGAGGGCACTTACTAAGCGCACCGGGCATCGCTGCAGTTGATCGAGGAGAGGCCCAGTGGCCAGACCTTGGGTAGCAGCGTCAATGATTGATGACTCTGAAATGCCCTTTACCTAGGCCTTTGTTTGAGCAAACCTTCGGAAGTACTACCAAAGGGTCTCACTGGGCTATTGCTTAATGACATACAGGCTCTCAAAGGTCACCAGCTCGACAAAGGTACCCTGAAAGTTATTGCAGAAGGTATCCCTGAGCTAGGCCCAGGTGTAAATAGACCTGGGTTCTAGCGCCTAGAACCATCGGAGGGCTACCCCTTCTAGAGCAAGAGGAAAGCACTTGGTCATGGTAGCCTGCCCGCCTCCATTGGCTTCGATGGCGAGGGCGTATGCACGAGTGAACTCCTCCAAGTTTGAATCACCTTTTCATTTAGGAAGCTTGGGGGTTCGGAACCCATCCGAGAAGGGTACGACCTGTAGGTCTGTCTGAAACGAGGAGTCAGAGTTTATGAGTGGAGCCTCACATCAACAGGCCTGAGGCTCCAATACCTATTGGTCGACCACAAATGGCACGCGATGGTGACGACGAAGCCTCGCTGGCCCCAGAGCCTAGGCCAGCGCAGCGTTGACCATTACAGGCGCCACAATGATCATGTCGGTAGGCAGATATTCTGCCCGCGAGGCTGCTTGCAGCTCCTCCGGCTAAGCCTAGAGGGCCACCACATGTGCATGCTGGTCGACCGCTACGGCATGTGCGGCTGCGGCCTGAGCCGCACCCCCTCGGGGCACAGTAAGGCCTGCTCCTTGCTGCCACTGAAGGGCCTTTGGAATAGCGAGTCCCCTAGCGTCAATCACAGCCAGGGTCATGGCCAGGTCACCGGTGGTCTCAGGGCTCTCATTTCGGCCATTTGAGGGGCTGGCGTTGGCGTAGCGTGAGCTTGGTCGCGGCGGCTGTGTGGAGTTTCACACCAGCGTAGCCGGGGAGTCGGTCGCCTAGGCCGTCGCCCTAGTTGTCTTCTTTTGTGGCATCCTACCTCTCCTAGTGCTTCCAGGGAAATATGCCCCCTTGGTTTGATGGCCAAGGGTTTGTATTTATACTAATATTCATAGTGTGAATGTACAAATATGTCTATATGAGGTTGATAGAGATACAAGTTCTTTACTGTATCACAAGGTATATGGATAGCCCCGTAATTCATGGATATCCAGGGAAATATGCCCCCTTGGTTTGGTGGCCAACCATCATGCCACATTTGCCCAGAACCTAACTTTCAGGTCTAAGCATTTTTACCAAAGTCTTTATCATGGTTCACATTATTAATCAAAAGTCATCATTTGCCTATGCTACCCATGAATAAGCAACACTAAGCATAATCTACCCATAACACGAAAACCAAACTACGGCTACAAGGAATATTATGGAAAACTAGTAAACCCTAACTATAGGATATCACATATTTGGCAAGCATGCAATTTATAAAACAAATATTTTCCAAAAGTAGGTGCAATATGTTCAAGGATACTTGTCTTCTCCGAAGTGCTACTCAAAGTCACTGAAGTCTTGATCTTGGAAATTCTTGAACGGTTCTGGGATAGGATCGTCTACACGCGGAGAGAAAATTATGCTAAGAACAAGGGCTAGCTAACACAACAAACAAATACTAGGGCTAGTTAGGGCATGATTTTAGAAAGATTTAGGCACAAGAATCGCTTAAATCGGAGATACAACGCAAGAACTACGGCAAAATGAATTTTTAAACAGCTAAAAAGGACCAATTTTTTTTTTTGGCATTAAACCTAATTTTTAAAAGGCCTAAAACATTTATTTAAAATTTTCTAGAGTTATTTTATAGCATAAAACTAATTAAAACAATTTTATATAATTTATTTACATTTTTATGAAAATAAAACTATTTTTTATGCAACAAAACATATTAAAAGCATTTATTTTATCAAATAAAATATATTTAAAACATTTTCAAAATTAATCTATATTTTGTAAACCATTTTCCAAAATAAAGCGTTTATTTCAACATTTTTGCAATAGATTTTATACTAAAAACATTAATAACATTTTTAGAAACAAAAACATAGGTAAAAACATTTATCTAAACCATTTTATATTTTCTAGAAATTTTCTATTAAAATTTAGGTTAATTGGATTATCATGAATTATCTTCTAAGGGGGAAATCGGATTTACTGCGCAAGCGCCGATGTCATTGGGCTCATTGGCTACTGACTTGGCAAAACAGGGTGACTGGACTGCCATGTCGGACAAGAATGTCGACGTGGATGCTGACTAGGATCGTTGACTCAACCGGAGGCTATTTAAGTCACACACGTTGATCTGTGAACGAACGGCTGAGATGATCTAACGTGAAGGGGTATCTCAGATCTAATCCTCGTCGTACAAAAGAGATCGGACAAATGAGTGGGTGCTACCTCAACTCTGATGAGACAGATGATGACAGCGAGCTCGGGAATGGTAGAGGACGGCCGAGGAAGAGCGAAGACGGCGCTGTGATGCTCGGAAGACGATGGCGAACGGTAGAGGAGCTTGGGCGATTGATGGCAAAAACATTTGAGGGCTTGGATAGAGTCCAGGAAGACCGGAGCAGATCAGCTATGGCGGGGCTTCAACGACGAGCTTTAGCGGCCTCTAGAGCTTGACTGCAGTGGTGGAACTTGACGGCGAGCGATCGAGGTCGATGAGATGCGGTCAGCGATCACGGGTGTGTACTCGGACGACATCAGGGAAGCGCGGAGTGACTTGGTGATGGTGGCAGAGCTCAGGGGAAAGACGGCGGTGGTGCGGGAGCTCTCAGGTGAGAGAAAATTGGAAGGATCTGGGGCTTTCAGCGCGGTGTAGCGAAGAAGCCTCAACCGGGGTTCAATTGTGGGTTTTATAGCCAAGATGAGGTGGAATTTGGATCGGCCGGGGTTCAATTGTGGGTTTTATAGCCAGGGTTCAATCGTGGCGGCGGAAATAGGGCTTCGGTTTCCATGCAAATTGATTGAGACCTTTGCGGACTTGATAACCTGCTTCCATTAGTGGCCAACGGTTTCCATATGAGGCTTCAATCGGCATTGAATTACCTTGATTTCGAGCGGGGTCGATGGGAATTGATGCAGCCGCCGACGGAATCAGATAGAAAGGGGATTGGGTGGTGGTTAGGGATGGTTCTGGAGAGTGGGCCCGGTTGGCAGTGAGAGAGGGGAAATTGGGATGTGACAAACTACTCCCCTTAAATGAATCTCGTCCTCAAGATTCGAGATCGTCGACGAACCTCGGAGGAAAATTCCATCTTTGTACCTTCATCACGCTTCTTTGAAGCATTAGCTTCTGGGTAGTTGCTTCTTCGGCAATTATAGGCATTTCTTGAACCGTGGTGTGAAGGGCATCGCACACATCAATGGGCTTGGGTGGTAGTTCGAATATGTAGGTTACTTCACTTCTACTGCTGGGGTATCAGCCACAAACTCGACCTTAAGTTCTACAATGGTGATTTTGACTATTCTTCAACCACACTCGAACACTCCATTGTACTTGGCTTGACAGTCCATTTTGAGAATGATATCTATTTCTTCGGACTTTAGCACTACAAATTTGCTGGAGAGTCTACCCCCTTAAATTGAGGTTTACTTTAGGGCATCCAATGGTAGATCTAATATCTCCTTCTCTGGGACATTGGCACGCCTGGAAACAATGTAGTGGAAGCACGTGTCTCCAAGTTTCTTGGTGTAGGTGTTGCACACTCAGTATAGGGCTTGATGCGCAGCATCCTGAATTGCAGCTTCAAGGCTTGCTCTTATTCCAACACACATGTATATACGGGTGACTTGAAATCTTCATTCTTCGCGTGTTTTTTTGTAGATTAATACTTCCACATGCCATTCCTCTCAATATGGGTGTAGCTTCATCTGGAATCCTTGGTATCTTCTTATGTCTCTTAGACTTTAGCACATCACAAACCAATAGCGGCATGGTCCCAGCTCTCAGACCAATCAAGTTATGCAGATTGTCATCTACAGGTTAAGGCAGGAAAGGGTCAACAAAAGGGTCTTTGAGGCAAAACTTCCAAAGCTTTCAACACTTCTCCTATTAGAGGATGACCAGACTATCTAGGGTTGCGTTGTAGATCGATATGGCTTTGATACCACTTCTATCTAGGGTTGTGGTCTAGATCGATATGGTAGCTATATGTATGCTAGGATCAGTTTACATATACATATAGTGACATCATCAGTGGAATAACATAACGATATCATTAACTTAAACGTACTTTCGCCCTTACAAAATGGACTAACGATGTAGCGAAACTAAGCATAGTCTTCAATCTTCCGGGCAACACCACAGGTAATCGACAGGGAACACACCCTAGAGCATGTTAGCTTCTGCGAAGTCTTCAAAATCTCCCTCGACTGAGCAATATTGTTTGGGTATAACAAGTTTGAGTATATGGAATACTCAACAAGTGTGGGAAAGTATAACATGTGGGCCAATATCAAAAATGGCTTAACTTAGTGGTTTATTTGCATAAATACTATTTTTTAGTAAAACAGTTACAAAAATAATCTATTTTTATGTGAATGATTGTTTAAGACATGAGCCAAGGTTCCAATCACCTTGCTCCCCATATGAGGTTCCATCCACATCTACCCAAAACCAAGATCGAATTACAGTTCCCACCACTGTGATCCACCCGAACCAACCAAAAACCATCCAAACCCTCCGAAACCACCCAACTAATCATGTGAGAAGTCCATGCCGCTCATGACCGAGAGCACGATTGATATATCAGTTTTCACTCTGCAGAGGTCGTACACTTTACCCAAAAGACGTGTTCTCCTTCTTGCCCGTGTCGATCAAACACTTACACACTTTCGAGGTGCGCGGGCAGGATTTCACTGCAAAACTTTTCCAACGCCTCTCTCAGCACATGTCGACCCGCTGGGGTTTCACTGCCATATATAAGTGGAGTACACCCTCCTCCCCAGAAACCTCCTCTTGCACCATACGGTTCTAGGAAGCACACCCTTCCGTCTCTGCACCACCAAATGATCTTCGTAATGCTGAGAGAATAACGAATTACTTGGTTAGACCCATCCCATAATAGGTGTGTGGTTGCATTGTTTTCATGAATTGTCTCTACACGAACCGGTCCTTAACATGGTTTGGGCAAGACCACCATCATCCCAACAATAGAGTAATAACCAATATACGACAAATCTCACAATCTACTTGGAACACATCCACAGGCCAACCATCATGCCACACTTGCCCAGACCTTAACTTCTATATCTAAGCACTTTCACCAAAGTCTTTATCATGATTCACATTATTAATCAAAAGTCATCATTTGCCTATGCTACCCATTACCCATGAAACCAATTTATACAAGTACACATCGTTTTCATATTTCCCATGCTGTCTTCCATCCAAGAATCCTATCTGCATTTCTGACCTTACTGAAGATAATTGAAACAAATAATCTTGAATTCAGAAGTGAAGTGATATCTGACCTACAACCAGAGACAAGCCATTCTGCGTCGACCTGATGCTCTGATAGAACCCCTTCCATACCTCAAAACCCAGTTTATCATCCTTAGTGCACCCTAATTTCTGCGAGAAGAATGACCGACCAACCGCAACATACCTGCACACAGTCCAGCCGAACAAACATTTTTCACCCCAAATAAAGACCACAATGAGATAACCAGGTACCGTGAAACAGCAAGAAGTCAATTACTCCATGTCTTTGTGTTCGTTGAGCACGACATCGCGCAGCACGATGCCGAGGACCTGCAACGCCTGCGCCGAGATGTCCGTGGGATAGCCCGCCACGAGCATAGCCAGCTGGTCCTGGCTGATCGACCTGGCGAGCTTGATCGCCACCGTGCACTTCCTCTCCTTGCTGCGCATTTCGTCGAGCATTCGCATGTCATATCCGCACCGCACCAATCACCATGGCAAAAGAGAGGTAGAGTTTACGTACCTTGCGTCCGCATAGAGGGTGACTTCGTACTCCTTGGTGTCGAACGGCAGCTTCCCCGCAGTGAAGAGGGACTTGCGGCCGTCGTACACGGGAAGGCGGCCTCTCTTTTGCCGAGGTCGGTCTGCTGGCGCTCGGACACCAGCCTCGACATGACCTCCCTGTACACGTCCTTCTGCGTTGGCTCCGGCGAGATGCCCACCTGCAAACAACCACCACAATAGCGGTCAGAAGTCAAATGGACACCAACATCAATAACAACGAGGAGTGGGGCGGAAAAGTGGCTTTACGTCGTACATGTGGAGGTCCATGTTGCCGAGGCGGACGAGGAAGTGGTTGGTCCTGACGACGCACCACCTCCCCGCGTAGCCGTGCCCGGGGCGCGCCAGGAACATGGGCCCGCCGCTGTTCCCCTGCTTAGCAACCCACTGCTGGTTCGGCGGCGCCCTCCGCCGCCGCGGCACCATCCGCCACGCTGATGGCTCGCCATGGCCGCAACTGCTCACGCCTTCGTGACGTTGAGCACGAGGGGGACGTCACAATCGCACCCAGAGAAGAGAAGGGAAGGGGAAGCGGTTAACCGCCGCGTGCCGTGTGCCACCGAATTAGTTATGTATAGGTAAGGTGGCACCGAAAATTAAACCGCGGTAATTTTTCCAGAAAGGGTAAATGTAATTTCTGTACCGTCATTTCTACTGTTACTACGCATTTTGAAAATTGAGTTCCCTTCCTTGTCCCGCCTCCAAAGAAGCGAAAATAAACACGTCAACAGACCGACTATTTCCTAACTAGCTTTTCTCATTGTGCAGCATCTCTATTATCTCCCGTTCCTCGTTATTTGGGGCTTTCTTTTTTTTTGAAAGGACAGTATTAGAATAAGAGAGTTATCCTATTTATAAGAAAAATTAGATTAAAAATCTTAACAACTGTCCAGTTGAAACGTGACCAACCAGCATGAGCGCCAACAAAAAAGCAAAAACACAACACACGCAGACTCCGCTAACAGGTCATTGTTGCCAAGCTTGTCGCATGCTGCGACCAAACAGCTCCGACTTCCCAAAATAGACCTCAAGCTACTGTCATGATGCCCTCACTTCTCTGTCTACGATCACCATGTGTCATCGCTGCTAAGCTCGTCGGACACCCCATCGCAGTAGCTTTGACTCCACCATAGCCTATTCAAGGACAAAACGACGCAGCACCAAAAGAGCAGAGGCCTCGCTGACAACTTGGCCCTTGTAGAGACTCGGAGTGTTCACAATTGTTGCCAAAGAAAGGTCCCACCACGACTAAGACATCGACCACCAGAACTCGGTATGGGATCTTCCAAAGCGACATCTCTAGGGAGCAAACAACACCTCAAGCACGGCTATGGCCCATCCAAGTACGGATAAGGTTTTCACCCGAAAGATCCCACGACAAAGAAGGGAGGGAGCACCTTCGACAAACGCCTCCAAGGAGGAAGCGGCGCCCGAGAGCGTCGTCATTGTCGACCTAAGCCAAATGTCAAGCAAGACTTTCACCCGGGGCACCCAACCCCCACCCAACGCCACAGCCAGCACGAGCACGCGTCACCTTAAAGCCGCACCACACCACAATGCTCCCCGCCGGCCAGATCGGAGAGAATGTAGTATTGCGACTAGGATTGTAACAAGGACGATAGATAGCAGTAGAGTAGAGAAAAATGAACTCTTGTATTGATTCTTGAGGTGCTTACATATTTATACATGATGAAAAGACATCCATTCCTAATAGACATAACTATTGTAATTGACTAATTGATCACATGATGTTTATTTTCAACACTCCTCCTTGATCAATTATCTGCAATGTACACTTCTTGTTGAAAACTTCACTAAAACCTTGTAGGAAAATATTAGGAGAAAATAGTATATTGATGCCATTATAACTCCTTTAAAACCCAATAGAAAAATGTAAGAAAAAAATGATATAACACATATTGGTCATTGCCTCATTGTAAGCTCATATGAGAAACCTAAATAGAAAAAACTCATTTTGATAAGCTTAGAGAACAATAGTTATGATCTATGAGTCATATTAAAACCTCTGTGAAACCTTTTAGGAAAATAGGAGGAATAATAGTGATATGTTGTTAAAACTCTTTTTAAACCAAAACTCCTTTTAAACCCAGTGAGAAAATAAGGAGAAAAGAGGGTACAACATGTATTAATTATTGTCTCTATGTAAACTCATATGAGAAAATCTTTAAAAGGAAAAACTCATAAGCGAGTTTAGAGAACAATAGATATGTCTTTGATACCTCCTTTAAAAACTCCGAAAGGAAAAAATTAAGAGATATGACATATGATCTTGTATAGATATTGTCTCGTTAAAAATTTTATATGAGAAACCGTATAGGAAAAACTCATAAAAGAAGAAGTGCAATATAATATGAACATGTTATTAATCAGGGATCAACTCCCCCTTAGCCTTGCAAATCTCATAGTTGTCGCATACCAATTTCGTGAATACATTTTTGGAATGTGAAAGTTGGTAAGAACTTAGTGAATAAATTAGTGAAGTTGTCACATTATTTAGTTTTCAAGATTTCTATCTCCCCATTATGAGGATAGAATAATTTAGGAGCAACATTTTTTGGTTATATTGCTCTTTATATAACATGTTTGTATTTGAGCAATGCATGTAGAATTATCTTCATAGATAATTATTGGTGATTCAATGGAACTAATACCACATGACTATTGTATGTGGTTGATCATTCTGCAAATCCATACACATGTATGTGATGTTTCAGAATAATAGGTGAAAGTAGCCACTGAAATCTGTTTTGATGACTCCTATGAGATGGCTTTATCACCATGAAATCAGTTTGTGATATGGTGTTATAGAGATCAATTATATGACCAGAATCTGGATATCCCACTATGATCATATATAGAATTTTCTGATAGAAAAATTTAGATCTTTGGTACCATAAAGATATTTGTTGATATCTTCATTGACTCCCGCCTAATGGTGTTGTTAGAGCCGTGCTATTTAAGCTAGTAAGTTATCTACAAATGTAATATCAGACCTGTTGCAATTTGCAAGATACATGAGCACTTTGATAGCACTAAGATATAGAACTGTAGGTTCAATATTTTTTTATCATCAACCCAATGTATGAACTGATATTGATTCATATTTAGGGATTGAATGACCATAAGTGTTTTAATGGATATGATTTTTCAATATCATTTGGATATTGGTGGACTGATAGATAAATATTCCTGAAGGAATATGCTCAAGTTATAGACTTAAGCAAAATTTGGTTTTAACCAAATAATTCATCTCAGATTCCATCATAAGATGATTACATACTTTGTCATGTGTGATTTGGAGATGATACAAAATCCAATTGGGATTTCATTATGAACATACATATGCAATCTTTGTGGTTGGAGTAACCCTTCTGTGGAAGGAACTCATCTAGTCAGTTGTACGACAATCAACTTAACTACTTAATGACTTTAAGTTGTACACAATATATATTACGATTTGTATTTAAATTCAGAATACGAAGTCCATTAGGGACTTATATGTTCGAATATATCCAATTCATTTGATATGCCAATGATATTGAATACGAAAACATACTTTCCACACATACCATGGGGTATGTAGCATCTTAATTGATGTGGGGTCTCTGCGTGAACCTTGTGCTACAAGCTTTGCTACTTCACCACCTTATGAAATGATAATCCATTTTTGTGCTGTTGAGCGAAAGCAATTCTCCTTAATTACCACTTTTGGTTCTACCAATTTGAGTTTTGAAGTACTCTGCCTAGGACTTTTGGTCAAAATCCAACTGAAGGTGTACGATCATTTTGAGGAGAAATTTATGTCAATAAATTTTAGTCTTTAGTATTGATTGATTCTATAAAATCAATATAGTTTGTGGAAATATTATCCCATTTAACTTTGTGTATTTCCTAAAACAAATAGAGTTAGGATATTACCATGACCCAATACCTGAATTTGTGTACACATTTGTGCTGGGCATTTGGATGTTGAACATCCATAGACGTTTGGATAGTTAATATCCATAATGTGTCTATCAACTTGATATTGATTTGTATTTACTATCTTGGAGGAGAGATTACTTTTTTTCCGCGGTAGCTTGTAAGAAGCTTTATCCTTTATGACCGTACTTCTCCCCCTCTTATTTCAATTTGGGAGTTGAGTAGTTTTGTTTAGTACTTCCGCTCTTTCCGCCACATTTCTAGTAGGAATATAGGATTTAATGACACCTTTGTTGTCAATAACTGCATCTTGGTAGATTATTTGCAATATGTTGCAAATACAAGATGCTCTGAATAAGGATTCAGATATCATGTACGTGTATATCAGGATTGAATGTGAATGTATATGACATTCTCTTACGATTCCTGACATTCGTTGTGGTATTAATCTCCCCCTAATGCTGGAAATTGTCCTAAAATATTATAAGCATACGAGCAATGAATATGTCTAATGTGAGGGACTCGAGGTATTATATGATTGACGGATAATTATACCTCATATGGGTCCCCAATGCCATTTGATATATGTTGTACAGTGGTGATATCGGTACGTACAGAACGTAACCGAATCGCAGATGTAAAAATACTTGGATGAGGTCAAATTTTCACGTATTAACTGCAACGGATGGAGCCATATGATTGCGGTTGAATGAATTTGGTTTAATAATGCAGTGTGTAAAGCCGTATGTTACCAATTAGATATTGGTAAATTGTAATTCTATGGCCGGTCATGCAAATTATTTGATTCTCTTGATGAAAAGTTCAACCAGACCATTATGAATGTGTACATAAGATACTAATGCAATAGTGTCCAAAACCAACCAATAATTGAATGCACATTAAGGAACGTTATTATCTATGTTAATGGATTTGAATATCTGAGCAATGAGTTTGGCATAAGTGTGGTGCCTTATATATAAGGGGCACATTCGGGACTATTTTGTAGATACATCAATCAGCATCGTAGAGTACCTAGATGGTCTATAAAATTACTAAATAGAGCCACATGTATATTCTTGAATGCGTTCAAGAAATTGGATGGCATGTTATGAATTTTAAGGTAAGAAGACCTTAAATTCCATGTGACACATACGGTGCACACAAATATGAAGATTTTGGGAATATTGTGACCAATAGAATTGTTAATAATTTTCTCATCATCTGTAAGATAGAGCGACCAAGGCAATCATGCCAAGTCTTAATGTGATCAGGATAGAAAAAATATTTTGTATGTAATATGTGGTACGGGATTTGATATATATATAGTACAATCTAGATGGTATATAGAGAAGCTTGCCATATCCGTTGATTAAGAGGAGAAATTCCTCTTTGTTGTCATCAGAGGTTTTAATATGGAAACCAGTTTGATGGATATCTTTATAATTTAGTAAGGTACGGGTTAAATCGGGATACTATAGAGCATCATCGATTATGACTTGAGTACCTATAGTGAGAGTAATTATAGCATGACCTGAGCCAATAATTATTGCATCGCATCCAACGGTTGTCAAAATATTTCCTTATCTCTTTGTAAGAGTTTGGAAATATTTTGTATCCTTAAGTATAGAGTTTGTGGTACAACTGTCCACAAGGCACATTTCCTCTTCTGTTGGATTGACTCCTGTAAAAATCCATATATAGAATTGAAGAATTTGATATAAAATTCTTTATCAGATATATAGAATACATACATACTTTATTGTAGTATCATAGTGCTAATACAATATTATATTACAACATTTAATGGGACGTAGATAACATGTTATCTATGGAATTGAGAGACTAGTTAAGATCTCCAAACATGTCGTGTAAGGAAAATTTGACAAACATGTTTTTTGTGCTCATGGGATCTTCTGGTTACAGAAGAGTCTGGTTGTTACTTAGTTTTGGTAGAACTTGTTGTGAACAAATAACCTCCTTGGTAGTGTCAGTTTGAAGATTGAAATATGCTTCAAATCTTTGTCCTTGAGCAGGTCAGTTACGCCCCCACGGATTTTAAATACAGATCAACTAAATGTATTGTGGTGCAACATTTCTTATTGGAGTGCTTGTAGCATCCACAGCTGCAACAAATTATAGATTTGTCAAGTTTGAAAATGCATTTACCCTGATCCGGTCCACATAGTTTCTACTTTTTGTTGCGTTTGCGTTTACCATTGAAGTTCTTTGGATGATGTTTAAATGGAGCGATCGAACTTATAGTTATTCTGAACATTATAATGTATTTCAGGTAAATGAGCAACGTCTATTGAGAGCTAATGATGATTCCTTAGAAGGAGTTCATTATGCTTTTCGACCTGAAGTAATACATGGATTAAGTTAGAATAAACATGGTATTCTTTTGCACAGTATTATTGTTGTAAGATCCTATTAGCGAAAACATAATAGATAACGTTTTATCTAACTTTTCCATATTTGTAGGTTCTTTTTTGCAAAACGCAATTCTAAGTAGATTTTATAAACATCATGATTGTGATTTCTGACGGACTTAAAGTCCTGGAGTCAGAGATGTGTCAATTCATGACTTGCATCGAGCAAAATGACTATCTACTATTGTTCATATATGGTTTTGAGTGCTAGTCACAAAGTATAATACACCATATCTAACATGATCTAGTAGCGGTGGATCTCTCTCTTGGGGAGGTTGGTAGAGCCACTAAAATTCAACGGACACACGACTGACCTTGACGTACATTGTCCATGTTGGATATTTGTGACCGTCAAGCGCGAGTTAATCGAACACTTTTCCAGCCATTGTATCATACATTGATTTGACCATAGATTTGATTAATTTACTATAGGAAAAATTAAAAATTATCATGGTAATGTTGTAATAATAATATAAAATTTGTAAAGTCAAGTTGAGACTTGAATTACATAGTGTAGACCTCAAATTTTATAGCTAACACGTTGAAGATAATCACCAGATGTGGTATAGATCTCACAATAGTAGGAGGCATAATCTGATATTTGTTAGTAGATGCATATGTTCATATTACCTTGTGTTATGCTAAGTAGAATATTTGGAAGAACACGTTGAAGGTAATCATTAAGTCAAGATGACAAAATATAGACCTCACAGTAATAGTAGATAATCTGTAAATATACAGTAGATGATATTATTCCATTACCTTGTGTTTCACAAATATTAAATGGAGGTAATCACATAGAAGGTAATCAACAAAATGGTGTAGACCTCAAATATAGTGATCTAATCCTTTGACGGTAGTCACAAGAATGGTGTAGACCGCATAGTAATAGTTAAACACTTTGACGGTAGTCACCAAGAATGGTGTAGGTCGCATAGTAGTGGCATGAGTAAATCGCTGTTATGAGCATAATCTGCAAATATTGCAATAGATTTTATAACATCCACGATCTTGTGTTATACCAATATTAATTGAGGTAGTCACTTAATTTTGCATTTTAATTCTGCTTGAATTAAGCACTTTTGGGCATAAAAGCACTTTAGGCTTAATTAAGGTGAATTAATAGAAAATAAATCTTAACTGTAAAATTATAAACTTAATTGTATGTTATAGGGATTGTGTGAAGCAAACACATTGAACATTTCACAATATTCTAGAAAATAGGGTCTGGAACGCATATTTACTTGATCTAAATATAATGCGGCTCAATTGTTTAAAATTAGAGGATTTTATTTTAAAAATACAATATACAATATATTTTATGATGCAGTTTCATAGAAATACATGATCTTTTCCGTAAAATGGCCATTTGCCTAATTGAGCCGGCTGTATGGGCCGAGGCAACCTGGGCTGAGGCCCATTCGGCCTTTGGGCCCATTCGGTCAGGCGGGGAAAAGGGGGGCCAGGGAGGGGCAGTTAGGGTTACCACCCCCACTTTGCCTCTTCTCTATTGCGGCGTCATCAGCCTGGTTGCCGCAAATCACCAAGTGTGGCCGGTTGCTGCTAGGCTGGGACTGGATTGGGCAAACCGAGCCGCCGCCTCGACTGGATGTCCCTGCAGGCTTTGTCGCAGCAAGAGCACGACGCTGGCTGGCTCTTGTGAGCATGTCACTGGCCACTGGTCTGGTGCAGCCATGGAGGGGCGCCGCCGTATGGGGCACCGCTCAGTGATGCCCCACGGTGTGGAGACCGGTGGAGGCATCGCTAGCACCGTCATCCCATAGATCGGGTAAAGTGGGTGCAGCGCCAATGGGGCAACCCCATGGATGAGGGCATGCTGGGTTCGGCGTCACCAGTAGCACCGACGATGAGGACGGGGCTGGTCCACAGGTGTGACCATTGGCGCCATCTCATGTGCTCGTGCGCGTCGCCACCCGATGGGCTGCCTGGAAGATGCGAGCTGAACTGGAGGGTTCGGTCGGCAACATCTGCTGAGGACGTCGACGTGTTGGTAGAGAATGGTGTGCGTCGGTCGCCAAGCAAGAGGCCCATGAATGGACCCCCAAGGTTGACGATGATGTTGAATACCGGGAGCGGGTGGTGCAGCCATGGCGAGGTGCCGCTCATGCCATGTGAGCGATCGAGGAGACGGAAGGAGTCATCCGTGGTGCTAGGGCAGCCATGGCCTCCACGGATCTGAAGGATCCAGCAGTGATGCTCCATGGCCACCGTGGTGAGGAAGGGGGCCCCGCCACTCGGAGGGGTGGCCGTGTCCACTGCTACTGTCAACATGGAGGAGCAGTCGACTTGAGGGCCGGTGCGCGGAGCGTAATGTCCACGAAAGCGTGCATGACGAAGCCGTGGTGTGAAAGATGCCCTCGGCCGTGGCGGAAGCCATGGCATCCACGTCGACGTCGGTAGGCGAATGGACAACCCTTTGGGTGATCGAGGCTAAAGGCCTCTATGCTTCTTCTCTGTGTTAGGCTGGTGGCGGAAGTCTACCGACGATGAAGATGGCGCAAAGGATGATGCCTTCATGGAAGAAGCCTTACCAGATGTGCCACCGTGGGAGGAGGACGCCGCTATCCGTGGATGTTATGATTGCTCAGTGGAGAATAAGCGTGCTGATAATGTATTGCAAATAGGATTGTAACAGACAATAGACAACAATAGAGTAGAGAAAAATGAACTCTTATATTGATTCTTGAGATGTTTACTTATTTATACACGATAAAAAGACATGATGAAATGACATGTCTATTGGAAAGATATTTCTTTTCCAATAGACACAACTATTGTAGTTGACTAATTGATCACATGATGTTTATTTTTAACATGTAGAAATCCGACAAGGGAAGGAGCCGACATGGCATGAGAGGACTGAGGGCAATTGCGCTGCGCTTGCCGCATAGCCACCACCGCCAAGGCCGCCCGGACGCATCACACACGTGCCACCCTCACGACCACCAGACAAATAAAACTCAGAATGACAAACCCGGATCAGTGGTTGCATGCGTGAGATTAGTTGCATGAACATGTGCGACTACTGACAAATCAAAACAAGAATGACATGCTCAGACCAGAGATTGCGAGCAATCTCGTGCCGATAACATGTTGAGACATCAGCGATTATGAGTAGCCATTATGTTGCTTATGTAGTTCAAGCAAGAACAAGAGGTAGACGACACAAGATTTAGTCCAAAACATCAAGGATAGATCTTTGATGTGCATTCGCTGCTGCCCTTTATCTCCTATGTATGTATTGAGACTTGAGGGGGGAGCCCAGGGCATGTCAAGGATTTGCAGAGGCATATAAACAATTCCCCCACTTCCTCGAGATTTTTAGAGCACTGCAAGCTAAACCAGAACGTACCGAATATAGGCCTCTGGCAATTCTGATTACCTGGAAATGGTAACTTGGCATGGACTTCCATGTTTATTCAACACATAACCACAAACACAAAATCTGGTCACTGGAAACAGGAAATTAAACATTGTAGATTTCTGGCACAATATCCATACCATGTCTAATAAAAGGGATAGGAAACAGCAGCCATAACAGATTTTATTCTCCAGGTCTAATTCAGAGCACACTCAAGGCATTCAGTAGAGCAAAAGCCTTGTTCAGGAAGTTTAACTGGTAAGGACTAGCAGTAGAACATGAACCTTTTCAGTTCATTCTTTATCTCTGGAAGTGGCCTCGAACGAGCAGCGGGAGGAGCAGATGTATTGCCGGAGCTGGCCGTCGATGCCATGTCGGAGCCTTGGGTGACGTAGAAGCGGGCACGGAATGCGAGCTTGTGGGCGTAGTATGCAGGAGGAGCTGCCATTTCAAACAACAGCTCAGTATCACGTTAAGATGCATGGGTTACAAAGCTCAAATGGAGTGTAAATTCTCTCTGTTCTTAAAAGCAGTGTGCAAAATAATTGCAACTTTTTTATGTTATTGCCTCATATGAAATACACAATTCTCTATTCTCTTTGATGCTTCTCCATCTACGCATCATTTCAGACTAGGATATTGACCAGAATTCTCCAGATTTATGAAATACACAAATCCAGACCAAACTATGTATGTTAATTGCACTAAATGCCATGGCTGAGAAGAATTGAATGAGCAAAAATTTGTTTCACTGTAATTCTGTGCAATTAGAAAGAAGAATGACATACCGATCGACACTGAGCGAGTGCAGCTTGAATAACTGACAAGAGAATAACAGAACCAACCATCAGACAACTGAACTTTGCGAACAACAAGATAGCAGGGAAGAGCACGCTTACGTGTAGCACAGGTTATATGTGAGAGACTGCAGGCCATCTGCTGTGAACTTGTTGTCATCTCGCAGCACATGGTAATGTGCAGGACGGCTTGTTCCCTGCATTTGCACAAGTAACCACTCTTTAGGACACCATTGACACCAAGAACACATGTCAATCATGTATGATAAAACTGCACATCTTACTTGGATCCCAGCATGGCTGCACAGGAAGAAATCAAACTCTGTTGGATGGCATATCATCTTATCAACCACTGTGCCTGCAATTTTCAGACAGATGCGAGTAAAATCACCGCCGAAACATGATACACCGTCACATAAGTTTATGGCTCTAACCAGGTAGAACATTTCCACTCCTATCCATGCAGCGCTGATCACTGGGGAATAGCCTTGTGTGGTGCCTCTTCTGCACCACTATGAAGGTGATCTGTGGCTTCTCATTGTAAAGTGCTTTCCAAGCCTGAAGAAGGAAGTACTGAATGTTCTAATTGAGCAGTAAATTGACAAGCGCAATTTTCCCTCAAATTGTTTTTACCTTTTCTATCTCTGGGATTTCTTTTTCCAACACTAGTTTGAACTGGCCCTCGCTAACGCCGTCCCTAACGATTAAATTGGAAAAAAGAAACTGTCAATTGCCATAGCATGATGATCAGAAGAGCACGATTGAGAACTGAAAGACACTAACCTGTAGAATATCAGCTGCTGGGGCGTTTGCTTGGACTCTTTTTGGAATGCAAGTAGGAGTTCCCTGCAAAAGTTTCATAAATTAAGGAGCTTCTCAACGACATGTTATGCATATTTCAGATATCCATATCAGGAAGATCATACTTGACAATGTCTTCAAGGCCATTGATGATCTCTTCACGGTGACCTTGTGCGCGAACAACACCATTATACTTGGCCACCTCGGGCCAGTCTAGGGAGGCAACAACCTAAATGGGACCCGACGTGGCAAGTGTTAGTATAATAAGATGAAACTAGAGAAACACGCTGTCCATTTTCTGATGAGAACAAAATCTTACAGAAGCAATGGAAGGAGCGGTATCATCTAGAGCGGCAGGGTGAGTGACATCGGCACCAAATATAATCGTTGCTTTGTTCGAAACAATCGGTAAACTTACTCCTGGATCAGCAAATACAGAGTTCCTTCCTCCAGCCTGTGGAATTGGTGGATACATCAATATCATTTTCATCAACAAGTTTTGTCAAACAACACTTCAAGAGGCCCGTGTAGTTAATGCTAACCTTGGCGTTGATCTTAAGAGCAACATTTGCAAAGTACGCGGCACTCATTTTTTCGACATTTTTATCCAGACAACACTGCGACATGAGACCGATCTCTGTCTCGCAGATTCTTTTGAAATTACCTGTGGTCAGGAGTAATATCAGGTAAGACATGCCATAAAAAGGAAGAAACTAAGTTTGCTATCAGAAATATTACCATATAAGCCACCATTCTTTTCTGGCAATATAGCAAGGAGCAGGTCAATCTTTTGACCGCTCAGCCTGTTCCGCGCTTGCTGATAGTGCCCACGAAGATCAGCTTCAACTTGATCAGGACGAGCCATGAATATTGGAAGCCTCAAACTATCCATGTCCTGAAATCAAAGTGAAATGGGAACTTCGGAGTTCTGCAAGAATGTGTGGATGACAAAATAATCAGAGGGATAATAAAAACGTATATACCACTCCAGTAGTACGACACATTTTAGCCAACTCGAAGCAGAATTTTTGAACAGCGGCCATATTCAAATCTGGACAAAAGTTGACGCAGGCCCAGTTCCTGACCCTTGCTCCATTCACTACTTTCTGCAAATAATAAAATAAAATGTTTAAACAATGCAGGCAAATCAAGAACAAATATCTGCCATCGCAATTACACAGAAGAAAAAACTATCAGTAATCAGTACCAACTGAAAGAAGTAGGACCATTCTGGTGAATATTTGGATATGGTGACGGGCTAATGACAAAGAGATACTAAGGTATATACAGAGAACAAAACTCAAGTGATCAGTAAAGCTTCTTTTGTAACCCATGATCAATTTATCACGGAAAGGCAGTACTCCTCCAAAGAACATAAAATAAAATTCCTTGCAAATTGGACAAGGTTCTTCAAACAGTTTTCTACTGTGTCTGTAATATTAAGGGTGGCTCCGGCGTTCAGCTGCTCATGACATACCCTTTTTATCATGTTCCACCGCCCATCCTTCGGGCAGCACCAACTCTCAGCTCCAGAACCATGGTACTTCAGCTGCAGCAATAAAAATAGAATGATATAATCACAAAATTGCGTTCCAATTTTTTTTAAAAAATCTGCATAACATGGAAGAAGGATTACAGTTGGAGCCGGCAGAACTCTAGCCTGAACTGAAGTAGGATTGTAGTCAACCTCTATGCCAAATTCATTCGCACGCTTGGTGCTGTTGTACTGGTTGCGCTCAACGACCTAAGCAAAAACAAATTAAGTTGGATTAGAGAAAACTTGAAATGTGTTTTCTCTCAGTTCACACCTGACAAACACAAAGTGCGGTAACAGTGTGAACCTGACAAATGTCTTGCTTGCGGACAGATGGCTTCTGACAGGTTAACTTCATTAGAGCAGCAACCTGAGTGTCTCCCAGCTTCTTCTGGTAGCGCTGTCCGGGAACTATCCTGCAAACCTGGAATCCAAATTTAAATTCAGAAACAGGAGCAGAACATATGGAGGGGCAAAGAGTATAGGCCATCGTGCTGAAATCCAAGTACACAATTAGCAACCTCCATAGGAAGATAGTTGGGCCTCTGTTCAGTGCCAACTTGTACACATGGGAGAAAACCATACTGTAGATTCAGATGGTATGCTTCTCTGAAGTAATCCTTGACAGTCTTTTCAACCCCAGAGGACGATGTGAAACTGATAATACAAGAGTTAATGTTTTATTAAAATAAGCGCTGACGAGAGAATTCAATGCCAGCATTCCTGACTAGAGAGACAGGATGCATTGTTCAACATGAAGGGAAAGGAGGGAAGTCCTATACCTTGTATGACTAAGAGAACTTTCGGTCAAGCTGGCAATTCTGTACTTCCGCCGTGCATCTCCTCGGTGAGTGACTTCAATCCTCACACCCCTGAGGGTCTTCTTGAGCTGCAAATTCGGAAAACAGCAACATCCATCTAAAGTTCACCTTTGCACAAGGCACTTTGCATCCAGGCAGGAAAAAAAATGCATACCTTGACATAATCCATATGACTAATACTAGTAAAGTTGCTCGTTTTTTCCTTGTAAAGAATCTTCTTGACAAATTCAACCAGTGGCAGGGGTCGAATGAAAGCTGTTGAAGAAATGTCTGCGATGGGAAATGTGATTTACTCAAACATCTAAAAAGACACAAAAAAAATCTGGACTGAAATATTACTAACCGCGTGAACGTGGAATCTCAAGTTTTTTTTATTCCTCTAGCTATCACTACTAACCACAAGTTAACTACTTCCCATTTAATCCACTTTATGTCAACCAGACAATAAAATCAATTTGCACTGAGCACATTGAATTAAAATGATATCAGTATCGGACCTATGATCACAGACAAGCCATTTTGTGTAGGCCTGATGCTCTGATAGAACCCCTTCCATCCCTCAATACCCAGGCCTAGATCCTTTAGGTCCTCTATGACCGGCGAGAAGAAGGACCGGCCAACCGCGACGTACCTGCGCATTGTCGACAAAGAACGAATATTTGTCATCCCAGTTCAAGAAAACAGCAAGATGATCAAGTCCATGGAGCAAGTGTATACCCCATATCGTTGCGTTCATTGAGCACGATGTCACGCATCACGATGTCGAGGACCTGCAGCGCCTGGCCCGGGATGTCTGTGGATTGGCCCCCCATGAGCATCATCAGCTGGTGCAGACTGACCGCCGTGGCGTGCTTGATCACCACCGTGTACTTCCTCTCCGTCCTGCGGAATCGTCAAGCATCTCGTAAGACTCATCTCAGCATGCGATCGCCATAGGGAGAACCGGAGAAGTACGTAGCTAGAGTATACCTTCGGTCAAAGGAGTTGTTGTTTCCGAACAAGGTGATCACGAACTCCTTGCTTTTGAACGGCAGCTCACCGGCGGTGAAGAGCGACTTCCTGCCGTCGTAAGCCGGGAGGCGGCCGCCGAGGTCGGTCTGCTGGTGCTCGGACACCAGCTTCGACATGAGCTCCCTGTAAACGCCCTTCAACGTCGACTCCGGCGAGATGGTCACCTGCCAATAACCAGCACAGATACAAACACGCGGTCAGACGGATTGCGCCGAGATCAACAATGGGGAGTGCAGGGGAGGCCTTAATTACGTCGTAGTGGTGCAGGCCCTTGTCGACGAGGCCGACGAAGAAGTGGTTGGCCTTGACGACGCACGGCGTCCCCTTGGCACCTACCCCGGGGCGCGCCGGGAGCATGGGCTCGTCGCGGTGGATGTCCATCATCTTGAACTTCTGCCGAAGCGCGGCGGCCGCAGCCGCGTAGCGCTCCGAGAGGGGTGGCCCGGCTTGGCGCAGATCGGCAGGCTGGCTCTGACCGCCGCGCCCGCGCCCGGGGTCACCGCCGAAGTAGTCACCACCGCTGCCTCCTCCCTGCTGCCCGCCGCCGCGGCCGTAGTCGTTGCCTCCGCGGCCACCGCGTCCCTGGTAGCCGCCGCCACGGCCCCCGCCCCCACCCGCACCCCCGCCACGGCCTTCCTGGTACCCTCCGCCGCCTCGGCCCACGCCCTGACCTTCCTGGTACCCTCCGCCTCCTCGGGCCCCGCACCCGCCCCGACCTTCCTGGTACCCTCCGCCTCCTCGGCCACCGCCCCCGCCACGGCCTTCCTGGTACCCTCCGCCGCCTCGGCCACCGCCCCCATCACGGCTTCCCTGGTAGCCGCCGCGGCCGTCGAAGCCACGACCTCCGCCCCTGCCGCCGCGGTCATCACCGTAGAACTGCCCACCTCGGCCGCCGCCGCCTCTATAGCCCCCCTGAGCCACGTTCGAGTTCGCCTGGCCCCGGCCGCCGCGGCCTCCTCCACGGTGATGGCTCGCCATGGCAACTGCTCACGCCCCTGTGAAACGCACCAACTGATCACACGAAGACAAGAAGGGGAACGGGAAGCAAATATCCAGAAAGTTCGCCACCAACTACCTATATATATGGTCATGTCGAAAAGCCATGTCGAAATTTTCCAAGAAAATAGGAAGATGAAAATTGAGAATGAAGATGTATTACAGATCCAGAAATAATTAAGCAAATGTTTCCAAAATAAAGTCGTGGCCTAGAAAGAAATAAATTAGTTTGATCCAAATTAATAAACGATATATCTGGGACGTATTATTACTTCTTTTTTATTTTAGTTACCGCTATTATAAAATTTTGGGTTCCCCTCCCCCGCCACTAAAAACCTTGTAACAAAAAAATACGGGCATGTAAGAAACTTTGATCTCACTCTAACGTGCTCCTTCCCGGACTCCTTTCTCTGACATCACGAAGCAATGTCACTGAAATAAACAGTGATTTGAGTCTGAATGTGTTCGTTTCAAATCTAACGGTTGATGAAGGGTTAATGTCACAACTACTGTTCACCAGTGATATTGCTTTAGTAATATTAGAGGATGCGAGTCCCTCCTTCCCACTCGTGCAGTTATTTCCTTGCTCAATGGCCCCTCAGTAATCTCATTTTCTAGTAATAGAAATGCACCCATAGAACATGGTTGTGAAAGATTTCTAAACTGCTGTTCACATTAAAGACAAAGACTTCTGTTTAGGATGAAAATATCTTTATTCTTTTGAAGAAGAAAAAAATATGTTGTTTGTGTCAGGTAGTGTGTTTGTTCGAAGTCATAGGTGATGAGTTTCCTCCCTTTAGCTATAGTATAAAAGGATGAGAGAGTGGCACGAAAGAGGATGGATGGGCGATGTGCAACAGGGGAGAGGGTGGGGAAGGCAGGAAGGAGGGGAGGGGCAAAGTTGTAGATAGACAATAGGCAGAGAGAGGGTCAATTAAGGGTGGGTAGAGAGGAGCCACCAAGATCAAGGAGGACGTCGCTAGCCATCTATGCTGGAAGGAAAGAACATAGCGATATGGGGCGCACATAGTGGTGGCAGTAGAGGGCATCGATGAAAAGAAAAGGGAGGCAAGAGTAGTGGTAGCAGTGATAGCGTATTTCATCGAATGCACCAATGCTTTATAAGCATGTCTAAAAAAAGATAATAGCATACTTTCCACTAGCAAGAACATCGTGTGAGAGTAAAGACAAAGTTAGGCTCAAGCTAGTTCTACTGGGCTTGAGTTAGGCCCAACCCGTCCTGTTACACCTCTGGCATCATGCAAGTGCATAAAAGAAATATAATAGATGGGATTTTTTTTCATCCATTGGATAGAGATCTAATCATCTAACTGTTTCCTAATTTTCCATATATAAGATAAACCCTAATTTCCTCTTCCCATCCTTCGCACCTACCCACCCCGCCGCCACCCTCGTCAGACACTACCTCCATTCACTTTGACATTGCCCCCTGCTCCAATTCTGGCAAATTCTAATTTATGTGTCTACCCGAATCCCCTCTATTCACTGGTATGCTTCCCCGTCTTTGGCGGCTCAACACTGCTCCCACATCACCATCCGTTTCAAGCCGGTTCTCATTCCATTTATCGATCGTCTCCCTCTCTGCCTCAAGCTTGAGTCACTTGTGAACCCTGACATGATCCCTAACCCACTTAACTCGCCACCACCATGGCCAGAGAAGACAAACCCACAGGTCGGAGCACAAACCTTAAAACGATTCATTTTGAACATTTTTCAGTCGACTCAGCAGTGAAATGGCAAAGAAAACAGTGAATCTTTCGACAGAAACGAAGAGTAATCAGCATCACATCAGATACCTAAAGAATAAACAAAAGATCTCACCCTGTTCCTATTCGAAAACCTCCATGAGAAACACTATATGAGCCAACGAAGACCATGGTAGACCAAACCATGTTCTCATCCTACAAGGCCAAAACCTTAGCAAGTTCAAATCCTTTTAAAATACAACAAATCCATTACATCAGAAGCTTCCGGCACCAATGCAGGGATCCAAAGAACCCCCACAGATTCACTGAAAACGTATGCCCACCCGTCCTTGTCGAAAAGCAACCAAACAGTACAAAACTGAAGCATCAAGCGGGAAAAAGTCATCATCATGCAAGACAAGGAGAAAGATCCAAGAAACAACCGAACACGTCAAAAATAACAAGCAGATCTCTTTCTGATCATCTCCCCCACTAGATCGATGGAGGAGACGAAAAGCCATCATGAAGCCCGGTAACCCAGCAGATCCCAAATCCGTGTGTTCCTATCAACAACAGCAACGACAACGACGAGGACGACTACGAGAAGAAATTAAACACCGCGTTCGAGATTCAAACAGGGACAAATATCCAAGTAATCCATGAGATATACACAAAATGTCGCAGATCCTAGCGGATGGTAACACGAAAGTACAAGGATCGAACAGATGCGGCTAGCGACGGAAATCATATTTGATATATATTCAGGAGAAGAGAAAGTAACTGCAGGTGTGTTGTGTTCAACCTCTCGTATCAAGGACGACGACCAGGCAGAGGCCGGGAATGGCTGCCAGCAGATCGAGCGCCCGCTCGCCGTCTCTGCGTCTTCCTGTGGTCGCTTGGTTCTCCACTCTCCAACCTGCGCGCAGCCTCTGTGATTCTCCCTCTGCCGGGGGCATTATATAAGACGGTGGCGAGGACGCGAGAGGAACGGACGGGTCATCACGGGGTCCTCGTGCGCCCACCTAGCCTCTGCCCTCCATTTCCATCCCAGTTCGATGTGTAAGTGCACTGCTCGATGGACGGTCCTGATTGACCTTGAGATCAGCGTGACCCAGCGGATCATTTTTTTTTCCTTTACTGAATGGCCTCTCGAGGTAATGATACTCTTTTTTCTTCTAAGACTAGTTAAGTATTCGTACGTTATAAACAAAAATAAAAATTATATAAGATGATATTAAATATATGCAAAAGCTATTGCATATGCTAGTTTCAGATGAATCATTAATGTTATAGTGTGTTGTTGACTTGTCATTACCCAAGAACTCACGAGCAAAACTTTCAATAGTCTGAAAGAATTATTAAACAAATCATAAACGATGAAACTATGCAGCAACTATTTTAGACAAATATATCGAAGCCTTTTTTTCTTTTCTACATGCAACTAAGTAGTAGGCAAACCAGCTTAAGTATTTGATGCGATCTAAAGTTGTTTTCATTTAAGTATGTCTCCCCGGTTCTTCTTTAAGCTGGTACAAGCAAACAAAATACACATGAGATGACAATAATCACCAATTAGAAATCAAATAAACCTTCACACACAGAAATAAGTTCTTTAAGGTGTGGTCTAAGTCCCTCAAGATCATTCAGTAAGACTTTTTACATATGTTCCCTTATGTAGAATAACCAGTATCATATCTGTCGAAGATTAGTTCCCGACAATATGTCTGTAAATTGACTGGGTACCTTCGAAGGTAGGAATTAATCATGAAGTGAGACAAACGATGTATACAGGTTCGGCTTCCGACTGGAGTAATACCCTATGTCCTGTGGGGGTGTTGCTGCCTTATATTGATGATCTCAAGTACAAGCAAGGTGGCTAAGACTATTATAAGAAGTTGATTGGATCTAATCTATCATAGGGCTAAAGTCGTCGAGTAACTCCTCTGTTGTTGTCTTTCATGATGCTCGCTGTCCTCTGCCCCAGCCTTTCCGTTTTACATAGGGGTGAGGTACCAACTCTTATCTAGTTGTAGTCGATAGGGAGTTGTCTTCCTTGACGTCCAAGTAAATAGATCTGTTTTGAATATAGGTCGTATCGGTTTGGGTAACCTTCTTGGTATGTACTTTCTTGATTCTGGGTGTATCAAGTACCGCTGATTCGGTTCTGTGATATCTGGAGTTGCCAAATATGCATCGTATATACCTTGTCTGTATATGATGTACTCCTTATGCGTATATACCCTATAGTTAGATATTCAATAGTAGCCCCTTAGCTCTACTCCAGAGGAGAGGTTTCATAAGTACTCACTCGAGTACTGCCAAGTTTAAGCTTGGTCGAGTAAAGTGGATTAGGCTCATAGTCGAAAGAATTGAGTATGGACGGATCCTTTCTCGAGTATCGAGTGGAAGCTCAGTCGGATCGAGCGCCCTGTGGCTAACTGCACTCGAGACTTAAAGAAATAAATTAAAGAACTCAACTGATCAACATTCGACTCCGAATAGAGTTAAAAAACCTTTCAAAATTTGAAACGACGGGTATAGGCACATTTAATGCGGGTAAAAGGGTGTGCAGAGACGCAAGTCGTCATTATTCCTTTTTCTGCACGTGTTGAAGCGTTGTAAAGGTGGGAGTGGTTGAACCGGTAACTTTTTGGTTATTTACCCGTAAGACCTAGACTTGCAGCGACCATTCCTCGTCATTGCCACTAATCTTTCTGCACAAGCCTCTCAGCTTTCTCCACCTCAACACGCACCACCGCCAGAAAGAATTTTAGATCCATGGATCCCAGCTCTTCCTCAATGATTTTGACTTCCTCCTCGCCGATGAAGCGGTCGGACGTAATAGCCGCCGACGCCTTGCCCGATCAGCATGACGAGGTGAGGTTCATGATTGAGGCCTGGACGCCCTCAGCTATGCAAGAAACTCGGCTAGCGAAACTCGAAGTAGAAAGAGTGGTGCCGCCGCGCAGCCTGGTTGAATGGAGGACGACATCGGGTGAGAGATTCCCTTCATGCAAGATCGAGCACGAGTTCATAGTTTTTGAATCTTTCTTCCACTGTGGTTTTAACATCCCTCCTTCCAAGTTCTTTCTCAATGTGCTCGATCGATACTAGATTGAACTCCACCACCTGAATCCCAATTCGATCACCATGTTGAGTGTTTTTGTTCATCTTTATGAGGATTTCCTTGGCATTGAGTCAAGCTTGAATCTTTTTTAGTATTTTTATAAACTGAAGAGGATTACCAAAAATAAATGTGTCGGGGATGTGGTTTCCAGTTGAGGAGTGAAATGAAAAAAATCCTCTATCTTGGTTCCCCTAACATCCTCTTGGTCGAAGGATTGGAAGAAACTTTAGTTTTACGTCTCCAATTCTAACCCAATTGGTTTTCCTTTAGTGTATAGAAGTCTTTTTCCCATCCCAAATCTTTCTTGGATGCAAGAGCATTGAGAGTCTGGCTACACCACCTACTTCGCCAACAGGATTGGCATGCTGAGGAAATTTGGCCTTACTAGGTGGGATGTGACCAGAGACTTTATTAGTAAGAGATTGAGTTCAGTGAAGGCCGGAACGTGCCTGGCTTCAGAGTACAGTGGGAATGAGGATGCTTCTAGGGATGCGGCCAGATGTAAGGCTTAGTTAGCACTTTGATCTTTTTCATTTGGCTACGATCTTCGAGCTTTGTCAAGTAAACATTTCCTCTCTTTTTCAGCCCTACTTGCACAGGATGTCACTGCTTGGTTGAACAAGCTTTTTTCTTCTAGTGCACCAGAGTGTGGCATTGCGCCTTACTCCTTAGCAAATCCTCGACCATACGTAAGGATTTTCTTAATGGAACAGTAAGACCTGTTATTATCTATTTGTTCTGACTTGTCTATGTGACTGCAGGCTCCAGTTTTCCGTCAAGAACATATTCTTTCAAATGAGGACTTTGATCTCGACAGCGCTACTTCCACCGATGCCGTCAACAAAGGGAAACGATCGACCAATGAGGAGGTCAAGTGGTCTCTTCGATCGAAGAGATCGTCTCCGTCTTCTCACCTGCTACCGGATTCGAGCCCTCTCAAGCGCACGCGAAGGAGCCCTCGGGTATGCTGATTGAAGTTCTTATTATCTTCTTATTTCCTTCCAAATTATCAAGTAGATACTAGAATGCATTCGGATTGGATGAGTGGCCTTTTGTTAGGGAACAACGAGCATACCAGCCTAATCGCCTCCTTGAGCAACTGCCACTCTCGATGACCCGACTGAAAAGGTAATGCTTCTCGAGTTATTGATTTTCTTTCAATCATTCTACTAATGACGAGTTTGCGTGGGTGACTTTTTTTAGGGGATGTCTTGCGCGTCCTCGCAATCGCCAACTCATTGGATTGTCATGCCTGATGTCTCGACTAAAGAGGTAATTTTAGTCAAATTATCGCTCTTTAGTTGGTCATACTTTCACTTGATAATGAATTCTTATTATATGGTTCTTTACAGGCTACTGATGCCTTGACTTTGCCTAGTCCATGTGTAACTCCTCCATTGGCTCCGCCTGTCGGACCAAGAACAAAGAAGGTGGCCACAAAAAGGCTAAAGTCAAGAATCATTTCATACTTTCCGATTTCAAAGAGGTTTGTCCTAGATTTTGATCTCGACTAGTCGATTGGCAGTCCTTTCTTTTCCTCTTCTCTTATTCTATTGATTGCAGACTATCGACTGAGGCGCAAACCAAGGCTGCCAGCATCTCGACCAGTCATCGAAGGCTAACTTTCCTGGTTAACTCGTCCTTGGCTCCAATTAGAGATCCTACCTTGAGCACGCCTGAAGAAGACCCGCAGCTCAGGGGAAATGAAACTTCAATATCAATTCCGATAGATGATTCGTGGGTGGCGATAAAAACTCTTCTCCGGGTTACAAGCACTTAGGTAGCTGCCGCTGAGGCCAATCACCACAAGAAGCTCGAAGCCAAGAGGGAGAAAATTGAAAGTAAGTCTGACCCTAATCACAAGTGCGTGATTCGATTATTGGGTGACTAACAAAGAATTACTATTCAGTTTACCTTTTGCAGGCCTTGAATCCTCCTGTAGCAACAAGGAAAAACTTCTTGCTGACGCAATAAAGAAGGTTGAAGACGATTTCAAGTATTGGGAGAGACTCAGGAATCAACTGAACATTGTCCGAGCTGAAAAGAAGGTGATGCTGCCATCACTCAGAGGGATGCTGCTGTCCTGGCTCTTCAAGAGCTGAAGGAGCGGACCCTCGACCTCATGTCCCAAGCAGCCTCTGTAAGCGCTGCCACATTGCTAGGTATTCTTAAGAGCTATAACCTCGTGCTCGATACCTCATTGGTGACAGTCGGGTTTAATTGCATTAGCGAGGAGGCTAGAAAGCTTGTAGAAAACGTCCAACCAGTAGTTCCAGCTTTTGTCGAGTTATTGAGGCTCAGTTTGCCTAGTGATGATAGTGAGGGGAGTCCCTCGAACTGATGGTCCATCCTATTTTGGCACTTGCAAAACACATTTTATAATCTGAGAATGCACGCAGCAAGACTACACTTTGCTAATCTGTTATGCTTTTGTCATCAATTTCCTTGTCAATGAAATAGGATTAGCATAAGTAGATGCAATAACTGGTATGTTGTTATCGTTCTCAAGACCATACGATTACGCATCTGTTAACTTGAAATCTTAACTAAATAAGGCATTAGATGCACGGCCCTCGAGTATTAGAGAAGACCGTACTAGTGAGGAAAAGACTAATACAGAGCTAGAAAAAGCATGTCGATTTTTTTTTGAACTTTTATCAATTTGTGCATTCGATCAGCATATAAACATGAACTCGATAGAGAGCACATGCAAGGAAGACTAGGACTTCTGAACCCTTTTGGTAGTTAGGCGTGAGATGTCTGACAATCTCTGTGCCGTTATGCCTCCTGAGGTATAGTTGTCCGTCATCGACCCAGACATGCCTCCGTTGGTTCTATTTAATGTGGTCAGCATAGACCAGATAAAATTTTGCAAAAAATGTATAAAAGAAATATGGTATTACAATGTAGCCCCAACTCTATGGTTGAGAAAGAAATTACTCGATCGGAGAGTAGAAAAGGACATACCTGTACCATTGATCGGAGAGTAGTGTTATAGCTCTCAACTCTGTACTCGACAACGGAGTCGTACGAAGAGTAAAACTCATTCTCGACCATGTACTCGATGACTGAGTTGGTTGAAGAGTAAAGCTAGTTCTCGACCATGTACTCGATAATGGAGTTGGTCGAAGAGTAAGGCTTGTTCTCGACTGAATACTCGAGAATGCAAGCCCTACAGCGTTATGGCTTTACTGCAATATGATTATCGAGTGAACTCGAACCGTTGGGCAAGTGGGCATTAAAAGATCCCACTCCCATTTGTGTTCGTTTTCACCGCAATATTGATCTAACGTGTCATAATGGTCGTCCATCCCTCTTTGCAGAGACGAGACATGCCGTAACGCCATCATGACTTCCACCAAATGTGCTATGCACCCGAGGCGATGCCATCGTTTTGGATTTTGATGGCTATGTTTACACAGTATGACCTGTTCCCCCCGCTATAAATGGAGGGGACTCAAAGCCATTTCTCTGTCGTCTCCTTTGTTTCCTTTGCCCATTGCCTCGTAAGACTCGTAGAGCTTGAAGCCATGGCCTCCACTCCATCTCCACCTCTTGAGCCAATCCAAGAAGTCCTCTCCCCTAGACCTCTTGCCATGGTACTTCCTGAGGTCATTATCATCACGTCCTCCGATGACGAGGACTCGAGTAGCGGGCCTCAAAAGGAGAGGGAAGAACCATCCACTATAGATCATCGCTATCCCCTCACTCAACTCGTTCGTCGTTACATCAAGACCTATGCTTCAACGCAGCGCTCTGCACCGGAGAGGAATGAGGAGGATGGTGATCTCGACCAGATCATCGACCAATTCGCCATTGAGGTATTCGGTGGTTGACATGATCTGATCGAGATCACCATCCTCCTCATTCCTCTCTGGTGTAGAGCGCTGTGTTGAAGCATAAGTCTTGATGTAACGGCGAACGAGTTGAGTGAGGGGATAGCGATGATCTATAATGGATGCTTCTTCCCTCTCCTTTTGAGGCCCGCTACTCGAGTCCTTATCATCGGAGGACGTGATGATAATGACCTCAGGAAGTACCATGGCGAGAGGTTTAGGGGAGAGGACTTCTTGGATTGGCTCAATAGGCGGAGATGGAGTGGAGGCCATGGCTTCAAGCTCTACGAGTCTTAGGAGGCAATGGGCAAAGGAAACAAAGGAGACGACAGACAAATGGCTTTGAGTCCCCTCTATTTATAGCGGGGGGAACAGGTCATACTGTGTAAACATAGCCGTCAAGAACGATGGCATCGCCTCGGGTGCGTAGCACATTTGGTGGAAGTCATGATGGCGTTATGGCATGTCTCGTCTCTGCAAAGAGGGATGGACGACCATTATGACGCGTTAGATCAATATTGCGGTGAAAACAAACACAAATGGGAGTGGGATTTTTTAATGCCCACTTGCCCGACGGTTCGAGTTCACTCGATAATCATATTGTAGTTAAAACATAATGCTGTAGGGCTTGCATTCTCAAGTATTCAGTCGAGAACAAGCCTTACTCTTCGACCAACTCCATTATCGAGTACATGGTCGAGAACTAGCTTTACTCTTCAACCAACTCAGTCATCGAGTACATGGTCGAGAATGAGTTTTACTCTTCGTACGACTCTGTTGTCGAGTACAGAGTTGAGAGCTATAACACTGCTCTCCGATTAATGGTACAGGTATGTCCTTTTCTACTCTCCGATCGAGTAATTTCTTTCTCGACCATAGAGTCGGGGGCTACATCATAATACCATATTTCTTTTATACAGTTTTTGCAAAATTTTATCTGGACTAAAATGTAAAATTTTATCTGGACTATATTGACCACATTAAATAGAACCAACGGAGGCATGTGTTGGGTCGATGACGGACAACTATACCTCAGGAGGCATAATGGCACAAAGATTGTCAGACATCTCATGCCTAACGACCAAAAGGGTTCTGAAGTCCTAGTCCGCCTTGCGTGTGCTCTATATCAAGTTTATGTTTATATGCTGATCGAATGCGCAAATTGATAAAAATTCACAAAAAATTCGATATGTCTTTTCTTTTTCTAGCTCTGTATTAGTCTTTTCCTCACTATTACGGTCTTCTCGAGTACTCGAGGGCCACGCATCTAATGCCTTGTTTAGTTAAGATTTTAGGTGTTAACAGATGCGTAATCTATGGTCTTGAGAACAATAACAACATACTAGTTATTGTATCTACTTATGCTAATCCTATTTCATCGATAAGGAAATAGATGACAAAAGCATAATAGATTGGCAAAGTGTAGTCTTGCTGTGTGCATTCTCAGATCATAAAATGTGTTTTACAAGTGCCAAAATAGGATGGACCATCAGTCTGAGGGACTCCCCTCACTATCATCACTAGGCAAACTGAGCCTCAATGACTCGACAAAAGCTGGAACTACCGGCTGGACGCTTTCTACAAGCTTTCTAGACTCCTCGCTAGTGCAATTAAACCCGACAATCACCAATAAGGTATCGAGCGTAGGGTTATAGCTCTTGAGAATACCTAGCAATGTGGCAGTGCTTGCAGAGGCTGCTTGGGACATGAGGTCGAGGGTCTGGTCCTTCAGCTCTTGAAGAGCAAGGACAGCAGCATCCCTATGAGCGATGGCAGCATCCCTTTCAGCCATCATCGCCTTCTTTTCAGCTCGGGCGGTGTTCACTTGATTTCTGAGTCTCTCCCGATACTTGACATCGTCGTCAACCTTCTTCATTGCATCAGCAAGAAGTTTTTCTTTGTTGCTATAGGAGGACTCAAGGCTTGAAAAAGGTAAACTGAATATTAATTCTTTGTTAGTCACCCAATAATCGAATCATGCACTTGTGATCAGGGGCAGACTTACGTTCAATTTTCTCCCTCTTGGCTTTGATTTTCTTGTGGTGATTGGCCTCGGCGGTAGCTACTTGAGCGCTTGTAACCTGGAGAAGAGTTTTTATCGCCACCCACGAATCATCTGTCAGGATTGATATTGAAGTTCCGTTTCCCCATAGTTGCGGGTCTTCTACGGGCGCGCTTGAGGCAGGATCTCTAATTGGAGCCAAGGATGAGTCAACTAGGGAGTTAGCCCTGGATGACTAGTCGAGACGCTGGCAGCCTTGGTTTGCACCTCAGTCGATAGTCTGCAATCAACAGAATAAGAGTAGAGGAAAAGAAAGGACTGCCAATCGACCAGTCGAGATCAGAATCCAGGACAAACCTCTTTGAAATAGGAAAGTGCGAAATGATGCTTCACTTTAGCCTTTTTGTGGTCACCTTCTTTGTTCTGGGTCCGACAGGCGGAGTCGGTCGAGGAGTTACACATGAACTAGGCAAGGTCAAGGCATCAGTAGCCTGCAAAGAACCAGATAATAAGAATGCATTATCGAGTGAAAGTATGACCAACTAAAGAGCGATAATTCGACTGAAATTACCTCTCTAGTTGAGTCATCAGTCATGACAGTCCCTCGAGTTGGCGATTGCAAGGATGCGCCAGACGTCCCCTTAAAAAAAAGCAACCCATGCAAACTTGTCATTAGTAGAATGACCGAAAGAAAACCTATAACTCAGTCTCTTACTAATAAAGTCTTTGGCCACATGCCACCCAGTAAGGCCAAATTGCCTCAGCATGCCAATCCTGTTGGCGAAGTAGGTGGTGTGGCCGAACTCTCGATACTCTTGCATGCAAGAAAGATTTTGGACAGGAAAAAGACCTCTATACACTAAAGGAAAACCAAAGTGGTCAAGATTGGAGACGTAAAACCAAAGTTTCTTCCAATCTTTCGACCAAGAGGAAGTTATGGGAACCAAGATATAGGAGTTTTTTCATTCCACTCCTCAACTAGAAACCACATCCCCGACACATTTATTTTTGGTAATCCTCTTCAGTTTATAAAAATACTAAAAAATATTCAAGCTTGGCTCAATGCCAAGGAAAGCCTCACAAAGATGAACAAAAACACTCAACATGGTGACCGAATTGGGGTTCAGATAGTGGAGTTCAATCTGGTATCGATCGAGCACATTGAGAAGGAACTTGGAAGGAGGGATGTTAAAACCACAATGGAAGAAAGACTCAAAAACTACGAAGTCGTGCTCAATCTTGCAGGAAGAGAATCTCTCACCCGATGCCATCCTCCATTCGACTAGGCTGCATGGCGGCACCACTCCTTCTGCTTCGAGTTTCGCCAGCTGAGTTTCTTGCATAGCTGAGGGTGTCTAGGCCTCAATCATGAACCTCACCTCGTCATACTGATCTAGTGAGGCGTCGGCAGCTACTGCGTCTGATCACTTTTCCAGCGAGGAGGAAGTCAGAATCATCGAGGAAGAGTTGGGATCCATGGATCTAAACTTCTTTCTAGCGGTGGTGTGTGCTGAGGCGGAGAGTGCTGAGAGGCTTGTGCAGGAAGATTGGGGGCAATGATGAGGAATGGCTGCTGCATGTACAGGTCTTACGGGTAAATAATCAAAAAGTTACCATCGGTTCAATCACTCCCACCTTTACAATGCTTCGACCGGCACGAAAAAAGGAATGATGATGACGTGCGAATCTCTGCACACCTTTTTGCCTGCATTAAATGTGCTTATACCTGCCATTTCAAATTTTGAAAGGTTTTTTTAACTCTACTCGGAGTCTGGTGTCGATCAGTTGAGTTCTTTAAATATTTTTCTTCAAGTCTCGAGTGCGGTTAGCCACAGCGTGCTCGACTCGACTAAGCTTTCACTTGATACTCGAGGAAGGATCCATTCATACTCAATTATTTCGGCTATGAGCTAGATCCACTTTACTCGACCAAGCTTAAACTTGGTAGTACTTGAGTGGGTGCTTATGGAAACCTCTCCTCCGGAGTAGAGGTAGGGGGCTACTGTCCAATATCTAACTTTGGGGTATATACACATAAGGAGTACATCATATACAGATAGGGTATATACGACGCTGTCGGAGGGTTAACTCCTGTCGCAGGGATCCTGAGGGACCCTTTTTTAGAGATTCAGCCGGGGGGATGATCCTGAATATGTTTGCTAGAGAAATAAATGGGTGTAAATGCGATGGCCGGCGGGTTGGAATGATCTAGTGCGGAACGAAGTAAATGCACTAGTGTTTAGACAGGTTCGGGCCGCCCGGAGGCGTAACACCCTACTCCTGTATGGGTACTATAAATGCCCTAAGAATGTCCCTCAAGGATGTTGCTGGTTACAAGAATGTTTGTCTATCCTAGAGCCTGGGGCTCCTTGTTCTTCAGTCTGTGTGTATCTGTTGGCTTTGGGTGCTCTTGGGCTTCTCTTCCCTTCTCTACCCACTTCCTCTAGGATTGCTCAGAGATTGTTTTGCGTCTGTTCCGATATTGAACCTGTCTTTGTCTGTGCTGCCGGCTGCTTTAAATACCCGCTGGCAGTAGCGTGCCCCGAACGGGAGGGCACGAGTCCAAAGCACCATAAATGGAAAGGGCATCATCATAGCCTCTGCGCGAAGTGACCGGGGGTGGAAAATGCGCCCCGCGCCCGGTCATCCGTCACCATAAATGCACTGGCAACGGGCGACGTGGAGAGGGCCCACCGGGCAGCCGCAGAGCGGCCCGGCGTGCCCGCCCTGTCTTGTTCTTCTGCCACAGCAGCGCGGCAGACGGAACACCTCGGCCCTCATGAAGTTATCCCAAGACGGGCCGGATAGCACGGGATGGGACCCGTGCATTTAATGACCCCACGCTCTTTTGCCAGAATGTGGCAGGAACTGACACCGAGCGTGGCGGGAGCAGTTGGAGGTGACAGGCCACGCGCGCTCTTAAATGTGGCTTCGGGCCTTTGACTGGCTGACACCTCATCAGTGGGCCCCTGTGGGGGCCACTGTTAGGGGGCTTCCTGGGTCGTCGGGGAACCGAGTACTCGGGGGTCACTGTTTACCTCCCCGAGCACTCTCTCCCGAGATTGCCCTTTCTTGGTCCTCGGGGAACCGAGTGCTCGCGGGCTACTGTTCACCTCCCCGAGCACTCTCTCCCGGGCACGCTTGTACGAATCCTCGGGGGACCGAGTGCTCGGGGGCCACTGCACGCAGCCCCGAGCACTCTCTCCCAGAACTTCCTTTAGTGGGTTCTCAGGATACTTGGGTGCCCAGGGGGCCACCGCTCACGGCCCTGGGCACACTTCTCCCGGTACTTAGCTTCCCTGGTCGTCGGGGGACTCAAGTGCTCGGGGGTCACCGTAGACCTCCCCGAGCACTTTCTTCCCGGCACTTAGACTTCGCAGATCATCGGGGAACTTGGGTACTCGGGGACCACTGACTGTGGCCCCGAGCACCCTCTCCCGGGACTTAATCTTTTTGCCTCATGGAGGAGACTCCGCGGGATGGCACCACGTGGCGGATTATTGGCCTGGCCTCGGGATTCGGGGACCCTCGGTTCCTGATTCAACGACAGATGCATATTCGGCAACTCCAGATATCACGAAACCGAAGCAGCGGTACCTGATACACCCAGAATCAAGAAAGTACATACCAAGAAGGTTACCCAACCCGATTCGACCTGTATTCAAAATATATCTATCTACATAGATGTCAATGAAGACAACTCCCTGTCGACTACGGCTGGATAGGAGTTGGTACCCCACCCCTATATAAGGTGAAAAGGCTGGGGGAAGGACAACGAGCAATAGGAAAGACAACAACAGAGGAGTTACTCGATGACTTTAGCCCTAGGATATATTAGATCCAATCAACTCCTTGTAATAGTTTTAGCCACCTTGCTTGTACTCGAGATCATCAATACAATGCAGCAACACCCCCCACAGGACGTAGGGTATTACTCCAATCAGAAGCCTGAACATGTATACTTTGTTTGTCTCGCTTCATGATTAATTCCTATCCTTGAAGGTTCCCAGTCAATTTACGGACATATTATCGGGAACTAATCTTCGACACATGTTACACTTGTCACTGAACCTGTGGATGAAATCTCAAAGAGATTCGTTTTCACCTTGGTGCAGCTGGTGGAGGTCGTTCTCCATTCCTAGGCGCTCGAATGTTCCTTGGAAATTGGCTATGAACTGAGCCTTGATATCTGCCCATGAACAAATCGAGCTGGGCAGCAAGTTTAGCACCAGGACCTTGCAGGTCCATCAAGGGTGGTTAATAGGTAATTGGCCATTACTCGATTATCACCACCGGCTGCTTGAATTACAGTGGTGTAGATTTGCAACCATTCGTTGGGATTAATCTTCCCATCGTATTTCTGGATCGGGCCCACTTTGAAATTCTTGGGCCATCGAATCGACCGGAGTTCGTGTACAAAAGCCTTCAGGAGGAGGTGGTGGAGGACTGCCATGCTTGTCTCTTCGAGCAAGGGAATCATATCGACCATCTCATCCTGTAGATCTGCGGTCATAGTAGCAGTGATCGTCTTCACGTAGTTCCTCACGATGGTTTTTTATCACCATATGTTTAATGATTGTTTAATGCTTTTTGAGTCCAAATACCTTTTCATTACTCGCATTTACGCAATATACCATGTGTTAGCCTATTCTTGATATCAACTTGCATATCATTATCTTTCCCACACTTGCGAGCGCGTCATGTGCTCACAATTGCTATTTTCCCTATGCATGTGATATGTGTGGTGCTGCTTAGTGAGTGAAGATGTTGAAGACTATCATGATGCGGTTATGACGTTCTAGGTGCGTGTCTCCCAGTCGATTGCCTGCGATGTTGTTGGGCACCAGTGCTTTTGTTCTGCTGCAGATATCTTCATAGAAGATAATATATGTCAATTATTGTAAGAGTTTAACATTTATTTAATAAAAGTATTGCTTTTATTACTTCACCTATGACGTCCTTATGTGTGTTGAACATCCTGGGCACACATAAGCCGCATCTGGTTTTGGCTGTTAAAACTAGGTATGACACATTTTGGAATTTCCTCTTATATTCAAAAGGTGGTTTGATATTTGCTATGTATTTTGAAATAATCAACTTTAGAATTTTTGTTAGTTAAGTCTCGCTTAGAAGTTAATCACTGCATGTTCAACAACAGTTTTTAGCTCCTCTCTCTTATAAGTGGGCCTCATCTTGGGCTGGCCCACCCCTCCTTTTCCCCCACCAGCAGCCCCACCTCCCTCTCTCCCCCACTCACTCTCCCTCACTCACTTGCTCTCTCTCTCTCAGCTGGACAGAGCAAAGGACAGCAGCTCTCCCTCTCCCTCAAACTCTCTCTTCTCCTCCCAAAATCTGCCCTCAAGGACAAGATTCGTGGTAGGCATGTTATATTACTGTTTCCCCCTCTTTCTTAGCTTCCAATCCATCCAAGAATCTTTCACATGCATGAAAGTTGGAAGGTTTTGCAATCAATTTTGTCACTCTCTTTTCTCTGAAAATTGCAGCAGCTTGGGTGTCTCCAAGCCTCTTTCCCCTCCGATTTCCCCTTCAAACCGACGACCACCAACCTCCACAAGACGTTGGGTAAGTCCTTTAGGTTTTCCTTGGTGAGAATGGCAGTTTGGATGGGTAGGATTCGTGTTTTGCAGCTGCGAACGAAGGATTGCGAAGCACATTTTCATTCTTGAGGTAATTTTGAGCTAGAAGAAATGTTTGGATGAGCAATAGCTAGTGTTCGTGCTTTTAGAGTGAGTAAATTAGGTTTAGAACCAGTGTCTTAGTGCATTTACATGTTTAGGTGGCTTAAATTTCAACATGCAAATCGAAATGACATAAGTTATTCGCAAAACTTTGTATTCTGGAAGGTATCGAAAGTTTGTTTTTTATATCAGAAGTTTCGGTTCCTCACAATTACGTTGTTGCCGATACCTTGAGCCTGAAAGCTCAGTGCAATTATGTTATGGTCTCGCCTGAGAGCTCCACCCTTTGTGATGATTTTAGGAGGCTTGGACTCGAGATGGTTCCGGAGGGTTATCTCTCCAACTTGGAGATAAGGTCAACCCTCCTCGACCAAATCAAAGAGGCTCAGAAGGAAGATAGAGGCATGGAGAGGATACATGGCATGCTCAAGGAAGGGCAAGCCAAATGCTTTACACTAGACAATAAAGGTGTCCTGTGGTTTGGAAGAGAGTAGTGGTCCCCAAAGTTCTAAAGCTGACGAAGAAGATTCTGGATGAAGCTCATGATTCATTGTTGTCCATTCATCCCGGGAGTACAAAAATATACCAAGATCTCAAGCCAAGATTCTGGTGGACTCGCATGAAACGAGAAATCGCTCGATACGTCACTAAGTGTGATGTTTGCGGAGAGTGAAGGCCGAGCATCTTAAGCTAGCCGGTACGCTCCAACCCTTACCTATCCCCTCCTGGAAGTAGGAGGAGATCGGTATGGATTTCATTACCGGATTACCAAAGACCCCTAAGGGGTATGACTCGATTTGGGTCATTATGGACCGACTCACAAAGTCAGCACATTTTCTTCCTGTGAAGACTTGATGCAGTGACAAGAACTATGAGGAGTTGTACCTCACCATAATTGTTTGCCTGCATGGGATTCCGAAGAAGATCATCTCCGATCGAGGCACTCAGTTCACCTCTCATTTCTAGAATAGCCTTCATGAAGCCATAGGAATCGAGCTCTTCCATAGCACCGCATATCATCCTCAAATCGATGGTCAAACTGAGAGGGTGAATCAAATTCTGGAAGACATGCCCCGAGCGTGTGTTCTCACATATGGGAAGAGGTGGGACATATGCTTGCTGTTCGTGGAGTATTCTTACAATAATAGCTACCAGTCAAGTATTGGAATGTCACCTTTTGAGGCACTCTATGGCCAAAGGTGCCGAACCCCGTTGAATTGGTCCGAATCCGATGAAAGAGCTTTTTTAGGCCCGAATTTGGTTAAAGAGGCAGAAGAGCATGTTCTGAATATTCGCAAGTGTCTCCTCATGGCTCAGCCTCGACAGAAGAGCTATGCTGATCGTCGTCGGCGTGAGCTTGTATTCAATATTGGAGACTTCGTCTATCTCAAGGTCTCTCCTCTCAGAGGAACGCAACATTTTTGAATAAAAGCTAAATTGATGCCTCGTTATGTGGGACCTTTCCGAATTACCCGGTATGGTGAGGTGGCTTATCAACTAGAGCTACCTCCATCCCTCTTCGCCGTGCACAATGTGTTCTGCGTCTCGTAGTTGAAGAAATGCCTTCGAGTTCCAACCGAAGTCATTGAAGTTGCAAACCAAGAATTGCAGCCTGATCTTTCCTATCATGAGCATCGAATCCACATCCTTGATGAAGCCGAATGGAAGACGCAGCGCAACATTTTCAAAATTCTCAATGTGCAATGGAGTAATCACTCTGAAGACGAAGCAACATGGGAACGGGAAGATCGGGTTCGTGCCGATTATCCTAAGTTTTTCTCCAATTTGTGAGTGTTGCTTTAGTTTCCAATTCCCATAGCGTGGTTGTTGCGTAAGTCATGAAGCTCCTAGTTTCGCCATACTCTCCCCTTTTCTCACCCGAATCTCGGGACGAGATTCCTTTAAGGGCGGAGATTTGTCACATCCATTTTTCTAATCATGTAAACATAATTTAGCATCATAATTATCATGTTTAATTGTTAAGCATTTTATATTTTCTTGTTAAATTTAAAAGGTGGTTTGATATTTGCTATGTATTTTAGAATAATCGACGTTAGAATTTTTATTCGTTTAAGTCTCACTTAGAAGTTAATCACTGCACAAGTTTTTATAAAGTTTAGCAGCAGTTTTTAGCTCCTCTCTCTTAAAAGTGGGCCCCATCTTGGCTGGCCCACCCCCTCCTTTTTCCCTACCAGCAGCCCCACCTCCCTCTCTCTGATTAAAGGTGATATTCTGATTAATCATTGTAGTCATGATTACCCAAATGATCGACTTAATGATTAATTATAATATTATTTGGATGTTTCCTCACAATTACGGAAGATATTGGCTAGCATACGGTAATCCCTCCGGTAAAAAAATACTTGATATTTTGGACATGATACGTCTTGATAACATGATACGATCTTTGATGCATACTTTTGACCATTATTTTACTAAAATATATTTATAAAGTCCAATAAATTTATGAGATCATGAAAGTATTTTTCAAGATAGATCTATATTTATAATTTTATTTGTTTTGAAACTAAATATATCAAAAATTATTGATGGATAAAATTTTAAAAATTTGACTAGACCTTACTGAAAATGGTTTTATATTTATGACAGGAGGGAATAAGTTGCAATATGACAAATGGTCTGCTTGGTTGGATAGGTACACCCGTCTTAGGTGTAATGTTAACATTTTACAGGCCAGGTAGGGCTAACAATAAGCCCGGGTTTATTCCAGGCCTAAAATCCTTGCCTAGATCAGCTCCGTAATGCTCTCGGGCCAGCAAAAGTCTCGCCTAAATCAATTCAGCCTTCCCGAGTATTTTTTTCATTTCAAAATAATTAAAAGTAATGTTTTAGGCTTTTTTGGCTGGGCTTCGGGCTTAGGTCGGACTAGCCCTGTTGTGCTCGAGTCTACTATGTAGTCTTGCATGCTATTGGTTGACCCATATAGGTTCACAAGCTGTGGCTTCCACTGGACTGGCCACATCAAGTCCTTGCTACAAGGGACGTGCTCGATCAAACTCCCTATGTGCCACATAGGAAAAGTTCACATGCCAAGTTGTCTGCATAGGCGGCATTTCTCAACTTCAAACAGTGCGTCAGTTTTGAAAACCGTTTCTCGCAATTGATTGAACAATGTAAGATCCATCTCGTAGCCAGGGACAGTGCGTTATTGAATGAACAGAACAGAGGAACAGGGCCGCATCGCATCATGCTTGTCCTCTCCAGATTTAACTTGGAGCACCCATCGTCTGATTCGTGGAATGGAATGGATCCTCCGTCTGATATGGTCTGAACAATCAGAGGTCCAACACACACGAACAACATAGCTCTCCTGAGTTTGTCGCCATCCGCCGTGAGGCAAGCGATAACCACTCACATGTTTGGAGCACTAGGAATTTGCAGAACCAGTAAACCTGTTCAGCCAATTCTTAGCGCAGTTAACTGACCTAAGCAAGATTGCAACTGCGAGCCTAATACATCAGAAGCTCAGGTAGGGATGTCAATTGGGTATGACGAATACAGGAAGTGCTCAGCTATATCCGTACCCGTCAGCTTTTACCTACCCGTAGGTATACCAGCGAATGCCCATGGGTGAATAGTGAGCAAAAAGCATGTCACCCATTGATACCTTGTCGCCCACGTGCATACTCGTTTACCCTTCGCAACGTGGTGTACAAACATCTACATTGATAGCAGTGGAACAGGATGTGACGGGAGGGAGTGACTAGGGTGGAGGAATGGCGGCGGGTGCTACGTTGTCGGAGGAGCATGGTTCCGTGGGTCGGAGAAGTAAGCGGAGGCGGAGGTGGGGGCAAAGGGGGTGGAGGCAGGATGTAAGACCTTGATCTCAGGTTTCCTTATACCTCCTATATCAGTTCCTATATCAAGTAGTTGATATGTACAAAATTCAATAGAATGATATTAAATATATATTTTAAATACAATAATTATTTGAATAGAGCGAACGATGATCTCGTGGACTAGAATCCATGACAGACTAGCCAAGCAAAAGAGCCTACATCGGAACAAATTGGCACAAAGCGGAACAACCCAATGCTACAGTCAATTCAGGTGCGGATGCGATCTTAGACTTCTTCTCTTTAACTTCATATGGGTTGAGGTTAATCTGTATCTCAATAATCTAAAAGCAGCAAGACTGAGTATGGAAGATACTTAACAAGTCTGAACACTACTTCAAAAGGTTGAGTAGATACATAAGAGAGGTAACTAAGGATAAAGCCATAGGGCTATAGTTTGGGCGTAAAGCCAGTTTTACATGCAGTGTGAATTTAGGTGTAACGCTTGGTTTAAACTAGTTAAACAAAAGCCAGATCTGATTGATAAAGGTTGTTTGGCCCTAGGGAAAAGCTATCCGTTCCCCAGTAGTTCCTATCTTTTAGCTGTTTGACATCTAGTCCACCAGTTTCAATGGCATATAACTACCTTTCTCCAAAACAAAAGTGCACTGCCCACTCACACATCAAGGGGGTATGCACATCACAAAATTAACCATTGTGAATTTGTAACTTCACATGTACATGACCATGGACGCGACTATTCTAATAGATTTACACTCTGCAGAGATTGTACATTGTACCCACTTGATATGCTTACCCTAAAACCGTTGTAAGCGGAGGAGCGAATCATACCGAGATGCTTCAATCACCTTCCCTTGCTGGACTATACTATGAGATATAGCAAGTGATGTTCGTTTACTCGATCTTCGAAAGGTAATATGATAAGTCGATTCGTGGAGTTTCGACGTTGATGATCCAAAGGCTCTGACTAGAATAGATTGAGAATCCTCGCGACCACTACACCATTACTCTGTGGTTATCAACCGTGCCAAGACACGATTGACCTCGTCAAGGAGGTATTTCCTGTAAGTGAATCAAGAACATAAGTAAGAACAGGTAGATGCAATCTAAATACTGCTAATTACCAATAATACTCAAGTTGTGGTTCCACAAACCGAACAAACGGTGAAACAATATAAAAAAGAATAATCCAAGAAAAATCCGAGTCTAAATTATGATGGCTACTGTGTATATAGGGGGTCATGAGGATATCGATCTAGGGTTATGCAGCCGTGGAAAGAGGCACACAGAACCTGTACTCCGACCCCGACACGCTTACAAGATATAACAAGGCCCACAACGGTTATGCAACACCTTATTTTAATGACTCTGATTAATCTATAAGGAATCTAAGGGTGAGACTAGATCCATTGAAATCTTCTTTTCAATAGCTTTCCAACAAGTTCAAGAACACCTCCATTGGACTCCGTATGCAAGAGTTATGCCCATTTTATTGACATGATGTCCTGGAACTCGACCACGACCATGACTTTGACCACGACCAGAGCTTAGCTTCAAATCTGAGTAGACTTGTCTTTTGAGGGATGACGTCCAGATAAAATTGTGGAAGGTTGTGGTGCATCTCCCATGTTCATAAGAAATAAAACATCACAAAGATTCAGTAGCAATCCATCTAAGAAAGTATGAACAGCAAAGAACGAGTTCACCTGGTGGTTTAATTATTGCGCACGTGCTCTTGTAATTGGACCTTGTATGATTTGAGGAATATTAGTAGTATTGATCATATCTGAAGGAGCCATGGGTTCATCATCCTCCCCCTTTTGAATTGGAGTTGTTCTCGACTCAAGCTCATCTTCTTCTCCCAGGTATGGCTTAAAATCTAAAATGTTAAACGTGAGACTAACCCTAAAATCTACGTGTAGGTCTAGTTTTTATGCATTATCATTTATTTTCTTAATTATCTTAAATGATCCATCAGCTCTAGACATCAATTTTGATTTTCTGAATTCTGGAAACCTATCCTTTCTCAAATGCATCCAAACTAAATCAACCGATTCAAATTTTATTTTGTTTCCTACCTTTACTTCCGACAATCCTATACTTTTTATTCATGCTCTCTATATTCTTTTTAGTTGTCTCATGTAGCTTAAGAATAAATTTAGCACGTTTCTAAGCATCTAAATTAAGTCTTTCAAAAGTAGACAAAGGTAATAAATTAATAGGAGCACGGAGATTAAAACCATACACTACCTGAAGCAGACTTACCTTGGTGGTGTGGTGCACCGACCTGTTGTAAGCAAACTCAATATGCGGTAAACATTCTTCCCACATTCTCAAATTCTTCTTTAGAATAGCCCGTAACATGATCGATAATATGTGGTTGACGACCTTTGTTTGACCATTAGTTTGGGGATGACACGTAGTAGAAAATAACAGTTTTGTCCCCAATTTATTCCAAAGTGATCTCCAAAAGTGACTCAAAAACTTTATGTCATGATCTGAAACGATAGTATTAGGCACTCCATGTAGTCGAACGATTTCCTAAAAAATAAATCAGCTATGGTTATACCATTATCGGTCTTATAGTAAGGTATAAAATATGTCATTTTAGAAAAACGATCCACAATCACAAATATGCTAGCCCTCCCCCTCTTTGTCCTAGGCAATCCTAAAACAAAATCTATGGAAATATCCTCCCAAGGTGCACTAGGACATGAAGAGGCATGTAAAGATCATATGGATTTAAGCAAGACTTGGCTTTATTGCAAGTAGTGCAACGTGACACATAACGCTCAACGTCACATCTCATCTTTAGCCAAAAGAAATGAGCGGCCAACACATCTTCAGTCTTCTTTACTCCAAAATGTGCCGTCAATTCTCCTCCATGCGCCTTCTGCAACAACAAAAGACAAACGAAGCTAGCTAGAATGCATAGCTTGTTAGCACGATAGAACAATTCATCATTCAACACATATTTATTCCATATTTTCCCTTCTTTAAAATGTTCAAGCACTTGTTTAAAGTCTAAATCAACAATATATAAGTCCTTAATGGTCTCTAAACTAAAAATCTTATGATCAAGTTGAGATAACATGGTATAACACCTATAAAGCGTATCAGCAATCACATTGTCCTTTCCTTTCTTATGTTTTATGACATATGGAAATGACTCGATAAATTCTATCCATTTAGCATGTCATTTATTCAGTTTAGCTTAACTCCTAATATATTTCAATGATTCATGATCAGAATGTATAACAAATTCTTTGGGCACTGTCGGAGGATTAACTCCTGTCGCAGGGATCCCGAGAGACCCCTTTTTAGAGATTCGGGCCGCACGGGGGCGTAATACCCTACTCCTGTATGAATGCTATAACTGTCCTGAGGAAGTCCCTCAAGGATGTTGCTGGTTACAAGAATATGGGTCTATCTAAGGGCTTGAGGCTCCTTGTTCTTCGGCTGGAACTGGGCTCAACCTTCCTCACCGTGCTTCTCTTGTGCTCTCTCCTTCGTCTGGTTCGTTGTGGGGTTGGGGTTCTTTCGCCGTTGTTGGTGTTGTCTATTGTTGTCCTCTGCTTCTGTGTTGCTGGCTATTTTAAGTACTCGTCGGCCGCGACATGCCCCGAACGGGAAGGAGGGGGCACGAGTTCCAAGACGCCATGAATGGAAAATGCGTCATCATTTCTTCTGGGTGAAGTGACCGCGGGTGGAAAAATGCGTCGCACGCCCGGTCACCCGTCACCATAAACGCCATAGCAACGGGCGCCACGGAGGGGGCCCACCGGGCAGCCGCGGAGCAACCCTGCGTGCCTGCCCTGTCTTGTTCCCCTACCACAGCAGCGCGGCAGACGGAAGGCCTTGATCCTCACGATGTTATCCCAAGACAAGCCGGATGACACGGGACGGGACCCGTGCAATTAATAACCCCACGCCTCTCTGCCAAAACAAGGCAGGAACTGACGCTGCTCGAGTGCTCGGGGGATACTGTTCACATCCCCGAGCACTCTCTCCCGAGAATGCCCATCCTTGTCCTTGGGGTGCTGGGTGCTCGGGGGTACTGTTCACCTCCCCGAGCACTCTCTCCCGAGCACTCTTGCACGAACCCTCGGGGAACTGAGTGCTCGGGGGCTGCCACGTGCAGCCCCGAGCACTCTCTCCCGAGCACTCTTGCACGAACCCTCGGGGAACCGAGTGCTCGGGGGCTGCCACGTGCAGCCCCGAGCACTCTCTCCCGAGCACTCTTGTACGGATCTTTGGGGAACCGAGCACTCGGGAGCTGCCGCACGCAGCCCCGTGCACTTTCTCCTGGAACTTAGCTCTTCTGATCGTCGGGGGACTAGGGTGCTCGGGGGTGACCGGGCACTTCCCCAAGCACTTTCTTCCCGGTACTCGGATTCCGTGGATCATCGGGGAACTAGGGTACTCGGGGGCCACCGACCGTGGCCCCGAGCACCTTCTCCCGGGACTTGACCTTTTCTCATCCCACAAGAGAGACCTCGCGGGGTGGCGCCATGTGGTGGATGGCTGGCCTGACCGCTATTCGGGGACCCCTAGTTCCTGATACACCGACATGCACTCTAACTAAAGCATACAGGGAGGTAGATTACAATTTTAAAGGATATCAACAAAAACAATTTCCAAAACTAGAGTTAAAACGAAGGAGACATGACCATCAGAAGATTTTCCGGAGAGAAAATCATGGAAAAAGAAAGGGGGCACTATTTTACAGACTCGGTCCACAGGACTTGCGAACCAAGGGTGAGTCGCAAGGGTGGTGCACCATGGACTAGGGGCCATGGACTAAGAGTATTGTGCGATGAACATGGCTCACGGGTCGGTGGACTAGGGGGTGGCTCAGTCTGCTGTCCACCACGGACTAGAGGCCGGTCTGGTTGGTGGCCCACATGGCAGTGAGGGGGAGGAGGGCCAAGAGGTAAGGCTGGCCAGTTGTTGCGTGAGGCTCCGTGGTGGAACGATGACACAGACGGGGTCGTAGCCGGGCGAGCTTAGCGGCACAGTGCAACGTGGTGCGTGGTCGAGCGGCGGTAGTCGGGACGGCGCTCACGAGCGATGTGGCACAGTGGTTGGACGACGTGGTGCTGAACAGAGGGGGAGAAGGGAGTAGAAGAGGAGGAAGATGGCGCTCATTGAGGATGGACGGCATGCACGATGACTCAGCGGGGATGGGCCGAATTGCTATGCGATATAACAGCACTGTGGGCCAGGCTAGCTGGGCGGCACAGCGTGGTGTGATGGCCTGAGCGTAGCCGAGCAGGGCTGCAGGCCGAGAAGCCAGCGGCGGGAGTTAGCGGTGGTGGTCGTGTATGTGGATGCTGGTGTTCGTGCAGGGGTGCGAAGAGGAGCAGAGGATCAGTACTACTCTGTGTTTGGTGATGTTGGGGAGGATATTATTTTGCAGGTACTGTGAATGCGGTGGCATAAGAAAGATTAGGGAGAGATGATGATGTGAATGCGGCTGGTGGCAGGTGAGCTGAGAGAGTAGAAAATGACCTTTTGGGGCTGGTAAACAGTTCGAGAACAAAAGGGAGACAAGGGGAAGATGCAAAGCATTTGCAAGTATGTGAAATAGGTGAGTGAAGATGAAGATTCAAGCTCAAGTAATGAGAGATTCACCATCCACTCCTACAAGAGAAACTCTTCCTCAAGCTCATCATCACGCAAGTCATCATCATGCAAATCATTACACAAGTACCTTATGGTCAAAGGTATAGAAAATGATATAAGTGATGATGAATCTGATAAGGATTTACCGTCTCGAGAAGAACTTCTTGATTTGACCAATGAGCAACAAAGGGCCTTAAAGAAACAATCTAAAGAACTTATAAAATTTAATTCTCTTAATGATATTCATGCTACCTTTGTATCTAATTATAACTAATTTTTGAACAAATTTGAATTGCTAAACAAAGAGCATGAAGAGCTTAAGGTAAAATTTGAGTGTATTAAATCTCAACATAAGGTCCCTTTGAAGCAATCCACCCCTCTTTAATTTCAATCCTAAGGTAGATGCTTCCACTTCTTGTGATGATTAATCGATTTATCTTGCTCACCCCTTTGCAATGAGACATGCGTTTAGAATGTTATTGTAGAATCATCTAATGATCTCATTGTACAAGAAAATGATGAGCTCAAGCAAGAAGTGGAGAAGCTCAAGAATGACTTGCAAGATTATAGGGAAAGGGACATGTCCAACCTCCGTTAGATAACCGTATAACATGGTGATGAAGCTTACGAAGGGGTCAACCGTGAAGGCCATAGGTCCTTCTAATACAAGCAAGTCAAGAAGGGGATCAAGGAGAAGAAGAAGATGATGGATCTCTCCAACAAAACCTCCAACCTCTACACTAAGCCCAACTACAAGATCAAGACCAAAAGCAACCACTGCATGCTCAAGAAGAAGGACATTGGTAAAGTAGTTGTACATATGGTTGGAAGAAAGGATCGCAGGTGGAACCAACCTATATGGGTGCCTAAGGAAGTCATCACAAGCATGAAAGGACCCCAATCGATTTGGGTTCCAAAGACTTGAAATCCACGTGGTGACATGGAGATTTGGAGACTTGACGTACAAGATGAAATGAAAGTTCAACTAAAGAAGCCAAGTATACAAGATCAAGCACATTGATAAAGATGTTGATCATTATATACCCAAATCCCATATCCAAAGGTAAGAGGTAATGATAGCTAGATTTTTTGTTTATGCATTTTATTTTGCATCTAGTACTTTTGTCATGTCTAGGATTGCATATGAATATTTCAATTTATTACGATGTCTAGTATAGGCTTTTCTTATGGTAGGTTGCTTATGTTTCTCTCTAATATATAAGTAACCTACATGGTTTATTAGTTGTAGGTTCTTTATATGGCATATTTCTTCAATTGATATTCTTTATGTGACATGAGTCCAATCTATAGGATAAATTCTTTATTGTTATCAATGACAAGTGCATATCTCTCACAAGTATTCAACATTTGTATGAACTCATTTAGGGGGAGCATATCCTATGGGTTGTGATTTTGAGACTAACATGTGTTGCAAGTGATATATTTTGTAGTCTCATGGAGTAATCTATAAGTCCCCGAAAGTATGCAATACATATTCGTCAATTGGTATATTGTCAATTCTTTCATACATTTAAGCTACCTCAATGCATAATATTACTTAAACTTTCTATCTCTTAATATTATGTAAGTTGTGGATATGTTTCACCCATATCATATATATGCACACATATAGATGGAGTTTAGACTATTTTATGTGATTTTCATGAATTGTGATCCATCTGTTTTTATTTAAAATGGTATCCATATAGCCCATTTCAATTCAATTGGTACCATATCTTTGAATTGAATCCCTACAATTGATATCATTTTATTGGATCGTAGTTCATGAACATCTCTCTCAGTTGCTCTAATATCTTTCCTTAAGTTCAACATGTGTTTATACACTACTATAGAATTGGGCTTATATGCTGGCCCATCACTGTCGATTCCTTACGGGCCAAAAGGATATAAGTTGTATTGATAAATCGACAATTTATCAATACAGAACTGGGCAATTTACTGAGTATAATAGTTTAGAACTAGGCAATTTATCTACCCACTTGAGTCCTTGGTGGCTCAAGGGTCAAGATCGGGTGCTATCCAGGAGTTATAGCCTAGCTAGCTGCTCCAATGTGGACTAGAGGCGGTGTTTATAACATCGATATCATGAGATAAAAATCCTTTGTATCGAGTTTTCTCTCTCTACCATCTTTACGTTTTCGCATTTACTTATTGCAATCTATCCTTGCATGTTTAACTTCATAGTGTAGTTTGCTAAGTTTGGCTATAGGTGGAAAACCTTTGAACGGTAGAGTAGACATATTAGATGAACCTAAAGTATATTTAGATAGAAATTGATATAGGTTTATCTTTTGAAGTTTTTGGAGCTGATTAGTTTTAGGGGCAATTTGCTGGGTACCATCGCAAAAATAATAGAAGTTGAAAAATACCATTGGTTTGAGGATGACATGTGGTTCATAAGCCCATATGTCATGCTTACAACCGATGGTATTTTCTAATATGGGCACTTTTGCGATAGTATCCAGCTAATTTTGCCTTAGTTTTAAGTGTCCTAATTCATTCCTCTATTAGAACGTCATTGGTCCCTTCAGCAGGTACCAAATTCGAACCATATCCAACCTTATTTAGATATTTACCTACGGGTAAATGAGTAATTGGGTTAAATTGTGGGGATTCTCATAATTAAAAAAAAAATCATAAGATCCTACCTATGTCTTGTGATACAAAATTCTGACCTAAACGCTTACAAGTTCATGAAGGTTCATACCTACAACCATGAAAAACATACTATTCAGCAATACAATACCAACTTATGGTGCGGTGTTAAGCAAGTGGAAAGTTTAAAAAATAGAACTACTACATTACAGGAGATTAAAAAAAGGAACTAGTACTTAACTAGAGTCTTTGATTATTGTTGATTTTGTCGCAAGGAAAGGCCGTGAACTAAACTGTTACAGTATGAAATCTACCATATTCCTTGTTTATGTATACCAAACTCGGCCCCACTGTGGCCATGTGGCTATTTAATTACAGCCGCACGATCCACCCTATTCTTAAGCCTCCTTCCTCTTTGGATGATTCAAGTCCTCTCTACCTTCATCGAGAGGAGAAGATGCGAGATAGCGAGACGAGAGGAAAGAAGAAGAAAAGGAAGGCCGTGGAGAAGGCACGTAGGTAAAGAGACGAGAGGAAAGAAGAAAAAAAGAAGGCCTCGACTACCTCCACCCTCACCGGTCTTCCCTTCCCGCGCCTCCATCACCTCACAGCTCTGCATCTCCTCCTCCACTCCCATCTTCGTCTCACCACCACGTTCCTCCACTGCTTCTATTACTCCTCATCCTCTGCCCCTTGCCGCCCATGCACCCTCTCCTGCCACTGCCCTATTCATCCATCACGGAAGAGAAGCCTGTACCATCCTCCCATAGCACCAGCAGTCGGTTTGCTCCTCTCCCTCCTGGCATCGACCTCCCCATCTCTTATGCTCCCTATTCTCGTTGTCGGTTGCTGCAGGTTCCACCTCCAACCTTTCCATCTCTCTTTTCCCCCCTCTTCCTCTCATGCCTATTGTTTTTTGTTTGTTTATAGCCAGACTTGATAACCTGCACCACCCTCGCCATGTCTTGCCCTAGATTTGGTAGCTTCCACCATCCTCTCTGGTCGGGTGGCCCGGATTGGAGGAGGTGCAGTGCCTATGGCAGCGGAGTGCGGGGAAGAGGACAAAACAGCGGTGCTAATGATTTGGGGAGCATTAAGTTAGATTTTTGATGACTGAGTAATTCCATTGCTAATTTATCCCTCTCTTTTTCTAATTGGTATTCATTGGGCTGGTATATTGTTGTTCGTCCACGTAATAAATCTCAATGCATGAAGAATTAAAATGTGTGTATAATATTTCTCCTTCCGGTCTATATTTATATTTTTGGCTTGAATTTTCCCTGCTTGAACCTCAGGACTCGGGAGTTCGGTAGTTATTTTAATAGCAAAAGGTGAGGTGCCTAGAGTTGAAACCCTTAAATACAATTGCAACCTCACTCCATGCTTCCAAGGGCAATTATCGCTCTTTTTGCTAATCCTTTCAATGAATGCTTGAAGGATCACTTAATTAGGTTTGTTCCTTTAATAATCTGATAAATTTGTCCTTCTGTATGCCATGGAGGTAAAACGTTTACTTTGTCATCTCTTCATTACTTCTTGCAGGAGATGAAGTGAATCATTTGCTGTTCATGGGTTCACGAAGCTCATTTACCATCTCATCAGCTAATTATGGTTTTTCCCAAACAACATGTGCTGAATTATGGCCCCCCAAAAATTTGATGTCCATATTGAAGCAAATTTTAGAGGCTGCATTTGTTGATTTTATATGGAAATAACATTAAATGGTATTGCGTATATATTATAGTCTGTGGTAAAATCTTTGTCATTATTTTATGGCAATACTTTCAGGAACTTTCACTATGAAACTCATTAGGTGTTTTACTTCTTATATCCTTGATGCTGTCTTATACTGTTGAACAAGCAGTCCTGCAGCAAGGAGTGGAGATTCAGCTTGGAGGATGGAGGACATCTTTGCATAAGCACACTAAGGAATGCGCATGTTTTTAATGTGAAGAAATATGTCAGGTATGTACCATGTAATGATTGAAATTACTTACACTGCCAAAGTACTTCATGAACCCTATTTCTATATAAATGTTGGAGTATTGTAGATACTGAGTTGCACCTTTGTGATTCTGAAATATTGGATGTCCTTTCTACCTTTTATGTATGTTATAATATCCTTTCCTCATCTTTTATTACTTACTTTTATCCAAATACATGGTAAAAAAATTTCGATGGCATGCGGTTGCTGCCAGTATAATAATCTAAGTGCCAACTGGCCACAAGTCCTTACATTAGCATCATGAAGTTGCAAAGAGGTAGTCTCTTTGCTTCAAATGAGCTACAAAACATTTTTTTTCCGCTTTATATAACACTCAAATTTGAGTAAGGAAATTTGTATTATCTTAAAATAGTTCCTTAGAGCCACACTCATATTTTTGTATATACGTAGTTTTTATATATTAAAGATGTAGCTCTTATTGAGGATTTGTCTGCCAATTTCATTCCTCCAATTACTCAACTAATACATCACGTCTTCGTCTGATTTTTTGCTTCAAATGAGCTACAAAACATTTATTCTGCTTTATATAACACTCAAATTTGAGTAAAGAAATTTGTATTATCTTGAAATAGTTCCTTGAGGCTCACTCATATTTGTGTATGTATGTAGTTTTTATATATTAAAGATATAGTTCTTATTGAGGATTTGTCTGGCAATTTCATTCCTCCAATTAGTCAACTAATACATCATGTCTTCATCTGAGATTTTTAAATATGTTGAAATGTGGGTTTTGTAGTCATGGTGCTATTAATTAATTTCATTATACAGCCAATGTCTGGGCACCTTTAAGTCAACTTCAAATAAGCAAGTTGCTGCTTTACTACTAGCAGTGGTTTTGTAGTCACCGAATAGGTGAACAACCATTGAGACCAGATCACTATATAGACATCATCTTCCGTGTCCACTGGCTAGCTTAGATTGGATGTTTGCATTTGCCAAAGTTAGCTTCTCCATTCACAGTATCCAGTGATGCTTTTTGCATGACTGCACTTATCAGCATTTGTGGATCATGATCATATCACAATCACCAGGATCAAATATGCATGATATCCTAAATTGCAAATGAAACGAAAAGCTAACGTCATGACCCCACCCCCCAATATCAACGGACCAAGAATCCCTCCAATATCAACGGACCTTTTGTCATGTATATTATTGGATATGTTGTAGCTCGGCAAAATGTTATTGATACATGGATATGTGGAACTCCTGACACCCGTGGCAACGCGTGGGGCACCAGCTAGTACATTTGGTTAGTGTCTTCTTGTAGTTGCATCTACACTGGACAGCTAATTCCCATCTTTCAAGTCGAGCTGGGAGTTGAATGTGAGTAGAACAATCCAGCTCCACACGGAGGAATCGAAGGAATACATCAATCTCCTGCTCAAAACTCGATTACTTCACATCTGTTCTGTAGTTGGTGCTATTGTGTATCTTGCATAAAAAGATGAGTAGAGTTTCATCAAATTCGACATTTGTAGGTAACTATTGCAAAGTTTCTTCAATTTTTTTTTGGGAATCAAGGAGCTTCATTTACTAGTTTTCAGTAATTACAATATGAAAGCAAGCACTCTTATACCGATAGTGGTACTAAGGTAAGCCACTCATAGCTAACCCTAATACATGATACTTCTTTTACGTACAAATGTACAGCTTTATTACAAACACGACTAGTATAAGAAATAGCAAAATTCAAAACTCTCCTGCTAATCTCCTTGATATCATCGATGATTAACGAAATCTCAGACTTTTGTTGCTGAGAGTTGTTCCAAAGATCAGGGAGTACTTTGCTATCCATCTCCATGAACACCTTCATTTACCGCCCCCCCCCCCCCCGATAACAAACAACAAACCATCTTTGTAGGCTATCGCCTCCATAGCCAAGACACTAAGTGTATTCGCATACCAAACAGTAGTTGAACCATGAAAGTCTCCATACTCATCTCGGTGCACACAACATGTCGCACTAGTAGAGTTCTCATAGAAAGCACCATCAATGTTGCATTTGATCCACCCTGCGGGAGGTTTCTCCCACATGAGTTGACGAGGTCTCGGCCTTCTGACAATTCGTAGGAGTTATCCATAGCCTTAATGCACACAACAATGCAAATGAGGGGTGTCCATTTGGCTGAATATACAGAGAATCTTTTGGCCAAGTACCGACTAAGCAAATATCCAAATTTATTTGGATAAAAGTTTTCTCATTAGGATTCTCACCCAAAAGAAAACCATAGTGTTCGAGAAGTTCCAGGTCTGTGAATGTCCCATAACTAAGAAGGATCTGTACAAAGTGACACAAGTGTATGAAAACAGAGAAGGCCAAAGAAAAGAAAATGATGAGATAATGTGATATGCTAAAAATAAGAATAAACCTGCTCTCCCTTTCTATATTTTCTTCTGGCATAAAAATAGTATCGTTTTGCATCTTCATATCCACTATCTGTTAATCTCTTAGATGAACCCGACATTTCATTCCTCTACTGGCAATTCGTAACATCAGCTATATCTTCTTCCTCTAATGCTTTGTCATCATTAGGAGCATCATAATTGAACAAATCACCAACAGGGCATAGGCAACTAGCATCATCCCATGTTATATGTACTGTGCATGAAAACACCTTCATGTTGAAAAAAAAATGAAACTTCAGACAACAAAGATGTACAATCTAGAAAAGGAATTAGGGCTAAACAACCTATATAAAATGTTGAGTCAATATAGATTTTACATAATAGCTGAGCCAGCAGACAAAGCAGCATATCAATCCAGAAGAAGAACTGCACAAACTGAGGGGAAAAAACAAGTATACCATTGCAAACGCACAAACTTAGGTTTGAATTCCAATTCTTTCATTAGTGGTGTCGCTTCTTCCAGTCTAATCTTATAGCTCAAAAGGCCTTTTGTACAACCCAAATGGCGTCATCAGCCTGATAAATAACAAAATATACGGATGCTTTTGTTGTATATAGCAAAAGATAATGTAGAATTTGTTGAAAGATCTACCGAGCTATACTTGGAGAGCTTTGATTTCAAAATCGTTGAAGGTAGTCGATATAGTGTCGTAGATAGGTAGCTGAAACAAATAGGGGTACCAGACAGAACTCTTCCCTTTCCCCACTTCAGCCAATAAGCATACCATCAGTATCTGCAGAATTACAAGAGAAGATTAAGTCAAGAAATAATAAGGAAAATAAGAATTATCAATATTGGTACTTTAAAGCAAAAGCAAAATCACTGGTATCTTATACTAGTGAAGATAACTGTAAAATTTGCTTGTGATAAGACCAGCAAATTTTGATTTGCATTTAGCTTCATTAAATAAAAAAAACAATGCTATATGTTTGCAAAGATGAGCACATGAATTGTGTCCAAAGCAAGAAATTGTGTTGGACAAACACAACCTGTATCCAAACTTTTCCCAATTTTGTGGTGAGCCCAACACTAATATGCTATAGCCAATGTGCTCCTAAATCCTAATCCTCACTTCAGATGATCCATTTCTATATGCATTTTACCCTTTTTTTATCCTTTCGCCTTAACATCGTCCATTTCTATTTTTCAGTGTCATTGCCTTGAATGGTATTCCTAGTGTCATTTACTTGGTATAAATCGAAGTAACGCTTTACACTAAAGAAACCAACATTATAAAAGCTTGAGACAAGGAATACCTTTTCATGCAAATTTCCACAATGACGAAACAATTGGTGTCTCATAAAATTTTATGTAGGCTTTAGATAAGAAATGTTTGTTTCTACAAACATGTGTTTTATGCACCCATAACTAAAATATTCATAACACGTCCAAATCCGTTATGCTATATCTAGATATATTTACATCACAGTAAATAATGTAGCTTTACAGTACAACACATAGATTTTTTGGGTAATTAGCACCTAGACGTCCAATAAAAACCAAACCACCGTGGTGCTCCGAAGTGGGGGTGGGGGGGGGGCATCCTCATCTAAAATATCTTTTGAGAAATACGACACACAAATGCAAAATGAATGTTGGCACAACAAAATAAGAGCTATTGTTGCAAAAAAAAAAACATTTTGCAACAAACTGACATACCGTTGCAGCAGAATATACACTTTAGCCAAAAAAAAGAACCTTAACAGTTGCGAGTAATCACTGCGACATTTGAATGCATCGCCACAATATAGACCAACCTGATACGATGCTGTTGCAACATTTAAGGATGTGAGGCACATAGCAAGCACAGCTTATAACTCTCATGAGAAGGATATATGGGCCTTCATTTGGGGCAATGCAAGATACTCGCAAAAAAATTACAGTAATACTTTTCAACATGCGCATTGCCCCAGTCTCATTTGGATCTGAAAATCCAAATGTGTGCCTAAACTCAAAGTTTTTGTAACTCTTCCTTCCCTCCTGTTTTCTGCTAGTTTTTTAGTCGTAGTCCTCATTTTTCATCTTTCTGGTAAGTTTTCTCTTTGGTTCTAGTTTTACCTTTGTACAGTGTTGGAACCTTCTCCTTTTATAAAAATTATACTGTGGGGAGCTTCCCCATAGTTCTTCCGTCAAAAAGGATGTGTGGTTGCAGCATTAGAATGTAAGGGCCACAGCTCAATCTTCCTATTTCAACCGTTTATGACATGTGCCTGTATAGGTCAACGTTTTTGCAGCCATTCTATGAAAGATCACTCAAATGCTCATGAACTGTATAGGCCATTTCCAGTGAATATTTGGTAGGGTACTGGTGACTTGCTTTCAAGAAATAAAAAAACGTGCCGAGGATGTCTGTGCTATAGATGGTATGGAAAAAGGAGAATTATCAATCTTATTAGGAACACAGTTCTGCAGAATACAATGTACAGGTTGGACTTTCTTTATTCTATGATAATATGATAGAAATTACATGTACATACAATTTTGGCTAGGTCAGGGTTAGTTTGTACAATAGGGAAGGGCATCCCCTCCAGTTATACCGAGCTTCCATTGAAGTATTTACTGAATGCTTCCTCATCCTTGCAGTGCGCCCACATGACCTTGTAGACTTCAATTAGCAGCTTTGGGAATCGGCTCGAGAAATAGCGATCAAATCCCTCTGGCAGCGACCCAAGTAATGCCTAAAATTCATTCATAATCATGATTGCGTTAGCTTCTGAGAAGTCGTGTGCAGAAGTGAAACAAAGCTAGACTTGATTGGAAAACAAAACAATTTACATTTAACTTATCCAAAAACGAGAGAGAGAACTATCCTACTTTGAGTACTTCCTACAAAGTCGCACAAGCAGTGTCCTTGTTCAGGAACAAGGATTCTACAATCAAAATACTGGTAGTCAAACATCTCGCCAGCTCCTTATTTAAGTGTTAGCAAAAAAAGTGTTTAAAATATCACGGAAACAAAAAAATTATATAATTTATCATGTTCAACTGCATGTAATAAACATGGCTTTAGCTCCCTTGTGCCATGCTGTGTGTGATAGTGCCATGTTAGCATAATGAGGCATAACAGAACTAGTGTTTCTTTCTGCAAACTCCAATACCACTGCGAACTAAATCTCAATTTTGTAATTTATAAGTGAACCTTGCACTGCTTTCTTATAAATTCAGTTCTGCAAAGCAAAACATATGTTAGCATATAACTGGACGCGATGACAGACATGAAAAAAAAAATCTGAAATTCACAAAGCCTGGAAAAATGACAATGTTAAAAACCAGGTAATCCACTGTAATTTATTCATTTAATAGTTTTTTATTTATCCTTCAGTCTACTACAACCATTCTCTCCATTATTCATTCATTTACCACCCGCTACCTCTTGCATGTTCTTTTGGCATGGTGTTGAAATGTTGAAAATCTAGCCAAAACTACCAGGTAATGCATGCAGTCTATGCTGGTTCAGCCAGTAACTAATCAAAAATTTAGCTGCGCACGTATAACAAAAGACAAAATCAAACTCTGTAACAAGTGCAGCACAACAAACCTTCAGATCGTCTGAAAGTTCTCTGTAATGACCTGATTTATTTCTGATATACCTCAGAAGGTCACGAATGGACTCGAAGTTATATTTTCTATAACGACCCATGTCTGTAACCAAAGCAGCATCCAGTTTCTCCCCCCATTTCCCACCAAACGCCACAAGTCCTATGCTTTCCAGCGCATTTATGAGGTCAATTTCACTGGTTTTCTCAATTCTGTCACTGGTATCTCTTAGAAACGAAAGGCGCAATTCAGGGCCCCAGAAGAGTGGATGATGCATCACATATACTGCTGTTGGTCTGTTAACATTTTAAAAAGTGCAGTTCAGTAAAAGCAAGAAGACATACATAATCTATGAAATCAAGGAAGCAAGGGTGCACATGACCTAGTTCTTACCTCATCTCCGGATTTGGTAGTAACAACTGAGAAATAAGATGTACTGCTTCTGGTATGTAGTCCACCACAAAGAGATCAAAGTGATTGTTTACAATGTTCATGTCCCGTTCATAGTACTCACCAAACGGATGCTTGCCTTTAGTGATACAATAAAAAATAAGGCAGCCCAAACTAAACAGATCCATTGCACGAGTTTGACGACCATGACGAAGCTGTTCAGGTGCTTGCCAACCAGAGCTTCCAATTCCTGCAGTACACTATCATGGATTAAACTGCTAACTTAAAATGTGTTTAAGCAGCGTGATAAACAGCATACATAAAGTAATTCCTAATACTGCAACTCTGCAAGGGGAAACCTCCTTACCTGTGCCATGATGGCTAACAGAAGTCATGTCATCTTGCAGGAGCTTACTGATACCCATATCAGAAAGCTTTGCTCTAATAGGTCCTTCTGTGCTTATTAAAACATTCTGAGGCTTCAAATCGCGATGTATAATTCCCAAGTTATGCAAATGCACAAGACCAGCAACCACATCTCTGTATAAGAAAATTCACAAAACTAGAATGACTACGGGCATTACGGGTACACATCAGAGGATGCCCCAGCCAACAGAACAGCAAGTATAAGAAGGCACACAATTACAAGAAATAAGGATGTTCTAAATAGCATGTGGCGGAAGCATAATTGCACAATATGCAGATAGGTCCATATGTTGGCTTCAACTGGAACTGCAGTGGCATTTTACAGGTGCTTTTGTTTTGTTATTGATAATCATATAGAGGACAATTTACCCTCTTTTTTCTGACTAATTACAACCTGTCTCAGAGCCAGAGCCAAAAAGTTGTATTACAGTCGGTAAAAAATTCCCTTTGACTAACTAAATTCCACAATACAGCTCAGCACACAGCACAACAATGTAAACTATTGCAATGGTGTGGATAGTAGAAATTGTGCTACCAAGACTAGAGCTAGAGCAACAAAATTTTATGGAAAAGTGAAAACAATCCATTGAAGAATAGATTCCATTATTTCAAACTGTTTCATGTAATTACATAAAAGGGGGCAATATCATACACCTCCAAGATATGATTTTGCTGAGCTAGTGTGTTGCCTAAATTCAATAAATATATGGGCATTATACCTCGAGAAGGAACTGGTGCTGAAATTATTATACATAAGCATCGGACAAAAACATAACACATAATCAACGTCGCTAGCAGATAACATAAAAGGAGACCATTCACATACCTCATCAGCTTTAGGAGTTGTGCAGAAGGAAGCCCATCCTGCATCCACAATTCCACATTTACTCCCTCAACATTTGAAATCTTTGACTTGATGCTGATAGTAACTTCATGCTTAGCAATAGATTCTTCGGAAGACGAATAGGAGTGTTTTTGGATTAGATCAGCCAAGCTGCATTGGCACCTCTCAAGGGAGATATAAACAAAATCGCTGTCATGGTCACAACCATACAATCTAACAATGTTTGGATCCCGGTCAGATATAATAAGATTCTGAGTCTCTTTTTCAGCTATGTCATTGTGGGAACGCAGCAGACGTTTCACAGCAACTTGACGACCATCGTAAGATCCTTCAAAAACAACTGTGCCATTGCTCCCCCTACCAATTTCCTTATTGGAGACATAGAGTTTACCAATCTGACGACCATCAAGACCCTCTGCAATCCTCTTATTTGTTAGAGCAGAATTTTCCTTGATTGGTTCCTCAGTTGACCCACAAGTTTCACTGTTCTCCTTGTCAGATGCTGACAAGGTCTCATGGCTATTTACAAGTCCATCTTTCTTCCGTGTTTTTCTTCTCTTAGGAGTTCCCTCTGACCTCCCTCTAGTGTCCATTGGTTTCCTGTCCCGCATTAATGGATTCATAAGCTGAATCACAAATTGCCTGCAGGACTTTGCAGAGGTCAAGCTCAACAGACAACCTATGACCAGCAATATGGGAAACACAGGGAATAACCATCCATAAGTGTTCTTAGTGGACTTGTTGGTAGCTTCAGGATCAACAGAGATGAAATGAGATAGAGAACCATTATAGGTTTGATTTTGAGCACCATCCGAGACAACATTAGACATGCCATCAGTTTGTGGTGACTTCCACAAGGTTTGAAGTGATTTCATGGCATCAGCATCAGCATCACTGAAGGTAACTGTGGTCGCATCTATCGAGGAGATTGCATTAGCTAAACTTGAATCAGGCAAAGCACGTGGCACACCCTCAGTCCTGATGCATGGAATATCTCCTCGCATACAGGATGGTTGGTCAAGCATATCAGGGTGATTGTATTTCGTATAGTACTTTGCAGTGAAAGAAGTTCTTGTCCAGTTAAACAAATGTTTGCCAAGATCAGATGCACTGAGAGAATAATCAGTTCTCACAACCACTACAATGTTATCACGGCCATCACTTGTACCAACATTTAACTTGGATGGTGTTCCATCAACCACTGGTCCTTCCAAATCATTCAAGGAGGCTGGAATGCTTTGCTTGTAAATAATCTCACCGCAATCAGCATCAACAACAAAAACGGTTGGCACTTTTGATCCAATAGTAACAACAGAATCGCGTATGTATGGTGTTCTGGCAACAAATTCATCCAATTTCCAGGGAAGTTTCTACAGGAACAAGACAAGGGTGAGAAACAAACGAGTATCAGGAAGATTAAGGAGAAGTATTGTGCTTGAGCAAAACATACCGCACCGGTCCCATTATGAACTTCCCAAAGATCATTCCCCTTCCCACCCGAAGGATATATGAGATAACTCAGATCTTCGGCAGTAGAAATATGATTTGAAAGAGGAGGCCCCGTGGAGATCTCCCACAGCGGAGACTTGGATAGCCGGTCAACAAGTTGGATTGTACCATTGTCGTAAAATTGAAGCACGGAGCTGTTCACGCAGACAACCAAAAGTGATTCCAGGGTCAATCAACCAGAATTCAGAGGTAACAAAGGTGGCCCCTTCCACTCCAGAAGCGCCATGAATGTACCGTGATTTATCTAAGCATGGGGTTAGTAACCCTCAGTAACACAAGTATCATGCACAAGCAGCAGCAATTACAAGCAACCTAATCAGCAAGAATTCCTCTTGCCGTGCTCCATTGCAGCACGAAACAAGAACAGCGCTAAAAAGGGGTCTACTTTTGATAGATAAACCAAGAAAGCCCCCTCAGTACAACAAACCTCGTAGTACTACAACCTAACCAGAAGCCATTTCCTCTGCTCCACGGCTCGAGAGCTCAAGCACGGAGCCCTCAATTCCCATTCCCGCAAACACCAAGAACCACCAGCAACCACGCACAAAGCAAACCCACACCAACCATCGCAACGGGAACAGGGAAGGATAAACACCAAGAGGCAGGACCTCACCGTGCTTCGGCGTCCGCCTCGCCACTCACGGCGCTCGTCGGCTCCGCACGCGGGGGCTGCGGCCGGACCAGGAGGTCCCCGGGCCTCTGCTTCTTGGGCGGCGCCGCGACGACGATCTCGGTGGAGCGGGCGGCCACCGCGACGATCTCCGTGGAGCGCGCCGCCGCCCCATCCTCCGGGCCGCCTCCTCCACGGGCGAGGGGGAGCGCGAGGCGGGGCGGAGGCGGGGAGGGCGATGGGTGGAGCGCGGCGGGGCTGGCGTCGAGGCCGACCCCGCGGAAGGCGATCCCCGCGAGGAGGACCAGCGGGAGGATGACGCGCCGGAGCGACCTCATCGGCGGCGGGGCATGCTAGGGTTTCAGGGGAGGGGGGTGGGGTTCGGATCTGGTCGGAGTTGGACTCTGGGATTGCTTATTTGCTTCGCGAGGAAGGGGAGGAGAAGAAGCGGGCGTGGGGTTGAGAGTCAAAGCGATCGGTCTGGGGTGGGGCACGACTCCCGAAAGCTAGCGGCGGCGGAAGGGGATCAGCGAAGCAAATTTTACAGTAGTTGATTATATATGTGTTTACTCTTACTCTCGTTTTCTTAGTTCAATCCATGGATAGATGATATAGGTATAATATCAGAAGTATCTTTTTAAATAGAATCTTATAAAATTTAGTTATAGAATACTGTAGCGGAGCTAGAGTTTAAACAATCACCACATCATCCTCTGTTTGCTCGTCTCATCTCGCTAGAGAAGAAACATCATCGTTAAAATAAAGAAAAGAAAAAAAAGAGCATCATCGACTGTAATTAGAGCCCACGGCTCTATCTCATTTTTCAGTTGACATTGAGATTCGCACCCAGTTTTAGCTCCGATTTTGTGTTGATTTACGAAATTGTAGTATGTGTGTGGACGAGTAGAATGGGCACCACAGTGTAGTCCAAAGAGATTCTGCACTCTTGTACTTTTGTTTTCTATCATCTCCTTTCTACTCTCTCAAAACACTGAGGTCTCTCTTAGCCTCATAATTCTCTGTTCCTTCCCATCTCTCTCCCCACTACAGTTTCTCTCTCCCTCTCCCTCTTTTTTTTTTGATAAAAAGCGGAACTTCAATTAAACACAAGTAATTCTACAAAGGTGAAAGTCACCCCAGGAAGAAGATTGCAATGCCTCGAGTACTGGACATTGTTGATCATGAAAGAGATTGTTACACATGAAAGAACAGGATGTCCTGTCAGGTTGATTCCAAGCTTTTCGGGCCAGGCTGTGAGCCATCTTGTTAAGTTCTCTTCGAATCTTTCTAGCTTCGAATAGAATTTCTCTATTGTTGTTAAAGAACTCAGCAAGAATTGGTCGCAAGTTCCAGTGACCCGGTGTTGTAATGATATCGCCTTTGTGCAGGGCTGTCACCAAAGTTTGATTATCTGAAATATAAGTCACTTGGTTGAGGCCTAGAGACTTCACCACTTTTGCTGCAAGACTGACAGCTTGTGCTTCGGCCATCAAAGGTCCATGAGCTTGAAAGATCTGTGCCGTGATGAATATACCTGCAAAAGATGAATTTGGAGCTGTGTTGCGAATGAAAAGTCCCAGACCTGCCTTTCGAGGTTCAGTTATTTGCGTATCTGGGAGGATGGCGGCATCAGCGTAGCACCTTGGACCTGGGAGTAAAGACCTCAAATTACTTTGCATACCTGAAATATTTATGTCTCTCCCGTACACCATTAACCCTAGAGGCCATCAGAAGTACTACCAGTGTGGACATTGCATTATCGTCTCCTTCAGCAACACATAGATACATTATAACGTGGAGAAGGTCTCCATAAGGATGATGCTTAATTTTGACATAGCTCAGTGGATTAGTATTCTTATGGTAAAACTTATTCATATGAGTTTTAAGTTTTTGATTTGACATAATACATTAGGACGTACCATATAAGTGAATGCGTGTATGAATTCGACTTGTACTTAAAAATACCTTGGCACCTACCTACTGCATCGGTAGACTTCTCTTGAAGAATCTACGCACCATCCTCTGTATGCTATACTGTAAAGGAAGAGAGAAAGAGAATGGCAATGTGGGCCTTTTAGGCCTCTGCTGGGCCGGACCCAGCTAATAGGGATTCTCCAAAAACAGCCATCCCCCCTTCTCTTGCGGAGCGCCACCGCAACACCTCTGGGCCTCCCCGACGGCCATGAGGTAAACACCAATCGCCGCCGTCCAGCTAAAGGAAAAAAACACCAATCGCCGCCGCCGCCGTCGGCCTCCGTCCGCCGCCACGATGAACCGCGTCAAGACGGCTCTCCTCTCCGGACACCGTCCGCACAGTCTCGCGGCGGCTCCACAGCAGCTGGCGGCCGCCGCGTCGTTCCACTCCACCCCCGTCCTGCAGCGGAAGCGCAAGACCCAGTGGCACCACGTAACCCCCCCCCCCCCTTCCTCCCCTCGTCCATTCATCCTCCTCTCTTTCTGCTCTGCCCAATTAGAAGGACTTCGGTTTCGTTGATGAGACAAAAGGTGGATCCTTTTGTTTGATCTGAACGTGGTATGGCCGGGAGGCTGCTCGATGAAATGCCTATATGGGGTAGGTCTGCGGCACCATCGTTGTGCTTGCCTGATGAATTGTGAGCGGTGGAAGAATCCGCAGAGCTTTCGTCCTCGATATGTTGGATCAATTTTGCGCGAGAAAACTGTGGAAGTAGATCTGTAGATGACATTAGCTGGATTTGGTGCTTATTTACACTTCTCTGCACGGGATGATACATACGAAAGTTGGAGATACTTTTGTTTGATAGAACTTCTATCTGGTGTCTTGTTGCGCTGTTTGATGCATTGCTCATATTGTGCTTGATAAAATGCTAGCTAGGACCTTGGCACACGAATTCTAACAAATTTCTGAGGGCTTGACTGTGGTAAAATTGTGTTGCGCTTTTTAAGATGACTGTTTTGGCCTGATGTTATGTGTGAAGATTTGGTTCAGCTGGTCTTCTCTGTTCTGCATGGTTAGGTTTCTGTAATTTAGCATTTTGTCTGGTTAGAATGCTTTTGTATTGCAAGTTATGTGCTTTTGTATTGCAAAAATAATTTGTGTTTTGAGAAAAGAAAGAACCAATATTATTTATCTTTTGCTTTGAGCAGAGGTTCAATTATTACACGAAATGTAGGAGGAACAGAGAAACTAAAAGGACGATGCTACGGAATATGTCGGAGTATGCAGATTACCTCTTCCAGGTCAGTGTAATGAAATGTTTCACATCTTTTTGTTATTTAACTTTTGATCATTTTGTTAATTATGCTGACAACATAAGAGTAGATAGATTAGTATTAGCTCCCACAAATTCTTCAAGTCTGCTGACCTTGTTAATTAAAATTAGATCAATAAATTACTTAATTATCTTTTGTCATACTCCTTTGCATATTAGATAGTGCAAAACTAAGCAAACAATAGAGGAAAGAGTTCCTAAAAAACATTAGAACAGCCTAGCCTCCTCTGTTTGCCATTGTGGCGAGTTTTCAAAAGCTCATATTTATTATAATTTTAGATGTACTTAACAAACTAGATTCCACGGCACAGTGCAACAAGTGCAAAGTGGGCCCTAGAATGCCAATTGAATCCCTGAAAGATTTTGGTAAATATTAATGGTTTAAACCAGCTGTTTAGATTCCTGGGAGAAGACTTGGTAGGTTTGACGCATTAGACTTGGAGCATTTATGCCTATAAAAAGTGTAGAAATCAATAATGATGATAAAAGCATGTGCCTTTATTTTTTCGTGAAATTTAGGATGAAATAAAATAGAACTGACTTATTTTACCTTTTTTCATCCCTGTTCTTGTTTCTGCTTTCCATGGTTTTTGTGTTCATTTTTATTCTTGCTATAATGTTGGTTGCTGCCTTCAATAAAAATGTCCCCCAAATGTTAATTGTAGATATAGAAAGTTTTGGTCCTTTCACATTTTTATATTTATCTTGATGTTCAGAGTTGGCGCGATGAAGATGAGAAAACTGATGCTTCTAGTGGGCCTTCATGGTTTAGAGGACACCGTTGGGTTCGGAATTCGAACAATAATGGTTTTCATTCACATGATTTTTATTATGGAAATTTCAGAAGCAGAGGTACATTACTTTGTTTTTTTTCCATCTAATAAGTATATTTGGATTATTCTTAGACTTTACCTTGATTCTGGACAACTTCTTGAGCTGGCCTTCCATGTCTAGCAGTTTTGGTTACGGGAAGTATTCTAGCTGGACATAAATGTGGATGCAACTTATTTAATGAAAATTAAAAATTCCTGGATGAAATCAATGCTTTTACTAGCCAACATATAATGAACCTTGTAAACATCAGTTGTTTCTTGTTTGGCAACAGGAGGATTCGAGTTTTGCACGAGTGATGAGGATGAACCAGAGACTCTTTTTCGTAATGCTTTTCGGCAGCAGCACACATATTATTGGTCTTTTTCCAAAGATAGTTTTCAGTGGAGGAACTCCAGACGTGCTCACTCAGAAAACTCCAGAAATTGGAGTTATGAAACAGACGATGAGGACGATGTATCTGCTCCATCAGAAGTATCTTTGGCACGGCAAGCTCTTGGATTGAGTATTTCTGGTCCACTAAAACTCGAAGATGTTAAAAGCGCGTAAGATCTACTAGCATTTCCATGGCTTTGAGCCTTTTTTTTGGGGGGGGGGGGGGGGGCAGAGATTGTGCCATGATAATGTATACTTCTTTTTGAACTGTTCCAAGATTATTTTATCATTTGTTTCTTTTCTCTTGATACTAGGTACCGGACATGTGCACTTAGATGGCATCCAGATCGCCACAATGGGTCATCTAAGGTAATTTTTTTTCGACATTGATGTTTAACTTTTATTCTCTTTGCAAAATACATGCGTAACTTCTCTTTTCTGCTGTGAATAATCTGCTGGTAGTCTTTGGCATATGTCGTGAGCACACATGAGGTGGCACCATGAGATAGGATTGAATTGAACAACAAACTGAGATATGGTTATACTGCCTCTGTTCTTTTTTACTTGCCTTTTAGGACATCGACATGGTCTCTAACACACATATTTTAACATTACTTTTTATAATTATTTCTTAGTGAATTTTTTTAAACATATAATCATATGAAAGTATTTTTCAATGCGAATCTAATCACATCATTTACATGTGTCAAATCCTAGCAATTTTGTGTGTATTAATTGTCAAAGTTTTTAAAGTTTGACTGTACGTATTCTAAAACGACATCTATTTGAGAATGGAGGTAGTATCAATTAAAGATAAGAAACAGAAGTTACAGATCTAGTTACCCTCTTTTACCTTCTTTTCTTTATTCAATTAACTTTTGGGGCCCATCTCTGTCCTTCATGATAATGCACTGTATGGCTTATTTAGTTGATACGTCTGCACTTTGTTTGATCAGCAAGGATTGGTCAGCAGCTCACGTAGATTCCTTACAACATGTGTGTTAGTCTGTATTTCATGTTGTCTGAACTAGCCTGTACCTGGTTCAGTAGAGAGCATGATATGAAATTCTGTGTCGAGTCAGTCAACTGCAATGTTGTATCTGGGAGAGGTTGCATTTTTCTAGCTTAATGGTTGGACGTTTGTCTTCAATTACTACAAGTCATTGTTATTATTCTACATAGCTAATTAAGCATATTGGTTTTATTCAATTGACAGGCTAAAGCAGAGGAGAAATTCAAGCATTGCAGTGCAGCATACAAGACCTTATGTGATAGTTTGGCAACTGCATAAATAATTTTGAATGAAGATCTGAGCTGCATTAGTCCCTTTCAAACTTTGTAGCTGCAACTCTGAAGAGCCACCATGTGTTTGCGAAAGCTCCTACCGCCGCAATACCAAGAATTGCTTTGCTCTTGCCTCTTGGAGGAATCGAGTCAGCCCAAAATTGATCAAATAAGACAAGTACTGTACCTTGTAAAAAGGATCTCACAGGTTATTGTTGTATTTTCAGAGGTAGGAAGACATTATTTATACCAGTCATTATTTTGTCCTGGCTGAGTTACTTTACCCTAATTTAGGTTTGTATCTATTACATGACAATTAAGCACATTATCATCTTTTTTGCTGTGTAGAAGCAACAAAGGTCTGTTTCTGATATTGGCATTTTTTTTTTACTCACATCAATCTGTTCAGAACTGGATCGCATGGACATTTTCTGTGAGCTGCTCTGGAAATAGCTTGTTGGTTTTGAAGGTGTCCCAATAGTACAGGAGTTGACAGATTAATAGGTACTGATGCGCAATTTCAGATCATCAGTTCAGACATGCTTAGCTAAGATATACTCGTTCTTTAGTGAATATACTCTTTTAGAGTAGACGTTTTGGGTGGGTGCAATAAATGGCTGAACATTGACCATTGATATCGTTTTATATCTTGAGACTGAATATTTGAAAATGACATGACTAGATTTGTCTTTAAAAAAGTGTCATAGTATCATGATTTCGCGATACATAATAAATTTACTGCAATAGAAATTAAAGTCTAATTTTATTTTGGAGACCGTGTTGATTTCCAAAACGATTCCATTTTCTTTTACTGGAAGCAGCAATAAACAGTGAACATATATCTTTCTTACCATTTTCTTTTACTGGAAGCAGTAATGAACATTGAACATATACACAAGCCTGAGTTTTGTTTACGAGAATGAACATTGAACATATACACAAGCCTCTGAGTTTTGTACTACTAGGGTTAGTTATACTCCAATGAACAATCAGAAAAAAAAAATCTTAAATTATATCGTTCAAAAATGAAGTCGAGCAATATGACCACAGCTCCTTCATTTTGGTATTTATATTGTATTTGCTATGCGTAAATGGACTAGCATGTACTGGTTAAGCCTGGATATTCTTATCTCGTTCTCGATGTACCTGCAAGGAAAACTCAGTCAGAACAAGCATTGGTCCTCTGCTATTTGAATCACCAGTGAGCAACATTATTTTTTTAAAATATAACTTGATCTATTAAGAAATTGGTGATGACTTACAAGATTTCCATGACAAATTCTCCTTGAGTATCCAAGGGAAACTGTACACCACCAACTTGAACAGCTCCTTCATTCATGGACACGCTGAAGGTATTGCTATTCCCTTTTTTGCTACAAATGCAATGCAAAGTGCTAAGTTGGCATTGAAAACGGAGTGCGAAAATTAAAAGCACACTTCGGTACATATGGTCTTATTGCAAAATGTTCATTTTCCCTCCCTGTATGTGTGCAGATTATTCTACATGTTAGCATTTACTAAGTGCAGCAAACCAGTGTTTCTTTTGGTATGGAAGAGAAATTTACTTTAGCAGTATAGATCACACATACTGAAGCAATGAAGTAAAGACTTCTGTTTTTTGTTTCGCTAAGATGGTCTTGTACAGCTACAAACTATCCTAGACAGGAAATGCACATAAACATTATTTCAAGCAGGCTCTACAGACTTACCATATGTTGCCTCTTGCATCGAGGCTGACGCCTGGCAACAGACTGACTGAATTCTTCAATTGTCCATCTTCTATTATAATCTAAGTGAAAATTTCATTTTACAGTTAGTCATGTGAGGTGTCAAGTGCAAACAAACACATTAGAGTAACACATTATCTCTTTGTCACTTTGCAAAGCTTGACTTGGCTCTGAAACTAACCTGAAAGTCCTTGAGACCGGCAGATGCAATAGATGACCTTCGGTCTGCACAAAAAAGGATAGAGATCAGGATTCCTATATTCATGCAAATAAGTGACGTAAGAGTCCAGTTGAGTAAGTATCCAAGATACCAAGTCCTATGTACTCATTCATCAGGAACATCTATTGCTTGTTTAGAATGTCTAACAGCTCATGTACTTTCGCAATCCAGAAAAAAAAAATCCAACTGGTTCGATGCTGACAAAGAATCCTGTCCCACAGAGAGAGACTTGTCGCAGTCTGAAACTCTTTCAACTTTTACTTCCTTTTTTTTTCTTTTGACAAGAACAGTAGGGAGACCACTACCGCAAAAAAATATTCATAAAGTGACATAGAAAACTTCAAATATAAGATAATAATGCAAAATTAAAATATTTTACTTATATAGGTTCAAACCTTGTCAGGTGTTTGAATTGAAAATATGAAGATATTTATGCCGACAATAATCTAACTATGTATCAAAGATAGCTATAAATACCAGGGGCGGATCCATGTGGAGGCAAGGGGTGCACAAGACACCGAATAGCTTTCGTTTCTAGAGATCTATTATGTACATTAGGCTCATATGGCATCTCCTGTCTGAATAAATAGGACACCCGGACGGATTGAACATGCATAGTCATATATATGGGACACCCGATTATTTTGATTCTAGATCCGTCACTGATAAATACGCAGTCTTCTTTTCAAGCACATATGTAAAGGTCAACCTGTGAGCACCACAATAGTTGCCATTCTCCCACTAGCATGTTCAGATCAACTTCGGCCCCATTTTTGCTTGAAGTAAAAAATCATCTATGACCTGTCTAGCAAACAAGCATATTGTACAGATAGCTTTCACCATTTAGTGCGACAACGGATAATGCAAGCTATAATGACACACTTCCTTTACTCCAGACCCTGCACATATAGCTGACAGCAAAGTTTGTCTTGGGTCTGCACTTTTATGTAGAAAAAATGTGGTTCCCTGCACTATAGATTGTTTTGAAAAGATGACGAAATACAAGCGGGTCTAAAGAAAGCCAGAGATTTCTACATAGAAGGGATATAAGGGTTATGAACTTGCTTCACTGTAGACTTGCACTCAATCAAGAGATCAGTCACACAAATCGAAACCTTAAACTCATGGCCACATTGCAATTATGAAAACTCATCTGTTATCAAGGAAGTTAAATAAAATCAGGATCGTGCAAATGTACCTTGTTTCCCCTTGAAATACGTATGTTCCCAGTGTGAGATAAGTACGTATCAAACCAACCCTTTGCTTCGTCTCTAAGAAGCCTAAATGGCACGGGGTATGGAACTTTAAATGGCAGAAACTTGTAGGTGAATGCTGCTCGGTCAAAACGGAAAAGAATGCGCGTTCCATTTTCAATAGTAGCTTCTGCCTGATTTTTTTTCTCCATAAAATACCTCATTGTGAAGTCATGTAGAAGTGTTGTAAAGCACTATAAAGTAGCAGTTAGCAGTAGCATAGATTTGCAGATTGCAAGAAGCATGTATCTGACTCGAATTAAAATCAGCACTGTTCCTAGTTCATTCTAGTTTAGGGAGTACAAGGCTTCTCTTTTTTTAGAGAAACCGTAGAGGAAAACCCTACTGTAGTATAAATTATATTAGAAACAGAAGAAAGAAAGAGAAAAAGAGACAGGACTGTACAAAGGGAGAGGAAGAAAAAGAAAAGACTAGGAGAGCGAGGAGAGCCCAGGGGTCTCAAGGACAAATACAACCTAAAGGATTGAACAGACATCTCATTTACAAAGGACACTTTTCAGTTAGAAAAAGAAACAGCCGATTTTCTAAAAATAACATCATTTCTTGCTTTCCATATAGTCCAAGCTGTGATAATGAAGATCTCCATGAAGAACGGATAAAGGAAGTCTCTCTTGGCGTTGAGCAACATATGGAAAAAGTGAAGCTGTTTGTCCCAAGCCAAGTTGACATAAGTCCAGCACCCAGGGACAAAAGGGCACTCAAGGAAGAGATGGAAGATTGTTTCTTCCACTCTACCATTGCAGAACACATAGTTGTAGTTATTTCCCTCAATTTTAAGTATTTTCCTTTTCATAGGTTTCTAATATTCAGTCTGTCCATGAATAGGAGCCAGCTGAAGACTTTCAGTTTTCTACTGCATTTGGATTTCTAGCGAAAATCCTATTCCGCGGGCTCACGCTAGCAGCCCAAGTCGCGCGTCCGAGCGAGACGGCCCATAGGAGCCCACTAGTGGCCCGATACAAACTTTTTCTTGTTAACTTTTTTCTCAAAAGTTTCAAGCTAAAGTTTTTCTCAAAAGTTTTGACATAATTTTTTAGAAAAGTTTCCAAAAATAGAAAGATATGGAGGGACAAAAGTTTCCAAAAAAAGAAAGGAGGAGGGTTGTAGGAAGGGGGCGCGAGTTGGGCTGCTCGCGTGCTTGAATTAGTAGTGTCCGATTTCCAGATCCAACTAAAAGGAGCAGGGGTTTAATCCCCTTGAAGATCAAATTATAGAACTTGTTTGTTGTGTAATCTTCAGAGCCCTAGATATATTGCTAAATATCTGTATTGTTGTTGTTACTTTGTATAGAATTCATGATTGAAATAAGAGTTGTGAACTCTTGAAAAGCTTGCTCTGAGATATTATGACAATAGATTGGTATAACACTCAGTGGAACTTCAACAGTGTCTCTAGCGACAGAGTAATTTGGACGTTACCGCCAATTCCGCTTAGTCTTGAACAGAATCATTGTAAGAATGGGGATAAGTCAATGAAGCTTATGTCTTTGGCTCTAATGCTAGCTATGTACTATTGTCTTTTAGTATGCTGCTAAGAAGGTAGTGTGCTCACTTCTATTAAATCCTAGAAGATTAGAAGACACTAAAAAAATGATGCAGTAAAAGTGCATTTCTATTCTTAATAATTTATTGCTTAGTTGGGATGATTTTTTCCTTTGGCATAGGAAACAACTTATTGCATCAATTCGGTTTTCACTTGCCAAAGCTTATTGGTGAATAGCAAGTCTCTAAGAAGACTGATCATAATGTATTCTATCTCCATATTTCCTTATGGAAGAAATTCAACCTTTTTGTTTTTTGTAAAAACTCACACATTCGTGTGTGTTGGTGTAAGAAAATATCTTCCAAGAACAAGTACGGCGAGTGCCTCCTCTAGAGAGGGGACTCAAGCTTGGAGAGGAAGTAGAGAGGAAAGAATATTGATGTGTTTATCACCAAGAGATTGGCCCCTGGTCTAATAGCCATGAGTCTATATTCATAGTGACATTCAGGGTGTAAGTATACAAATAGGCCCTTACAGAGATAGCGATGCAAGTTACCGCCATGCTATAGGGACTTAGAGCTAGTTGAATTACACAGACTGGGTTCAGGTAGAATACATTTACCCCTAACTAGAAGATATTATCTACTATAGCAAATACAGTGGTGTAGGTAACCCCAGAGGGTGTGATACTCGGCTAGTCGTCAATTGCGGCACACGCCGCATGGTCCCAAATGTCAGGATGGCCACCACTTGTACTGGCATTAAATACCTATCGCTTCCTTGCATGCAGAGGATGACTCGTGGCCCCCCTCTAGCTGATTTTCCTCTAAGGCTTGATGGCCCACCGCCCGGATTTTGGAGAGCTTGCCCAGGCTCTGGAGGACTAGAGCTCTGGGAGGCTAGGGCTCTGGAGAGCTCCGGAGCCTGGAGACCCAAGATGTCTTCGTGGACCCGAGATTCACAGGCATAGGCTGACAAGATCAAGGGCATCAGGGTCCTTAAAGATGGCCCCCAATAATCCCTTCTAGAGACCAGCAACTTCCCCTATCTTGAGAGGCAGTGGCCGGAGGGGTTCACAGTCTTCGGAAGCTAGACCTCCGGCTGGGGATCCAGAGCACAAGGGCTCCAGAGGAGCTCTAGATGGTGGCCCTTTAGTAATGTCTACAGGCTGGGGTATTTCCCCCCAACAGTACACCCTCATCTGTTGGCCCCGAGGTATGAATGGATGAGCGGATGCAGAAGAAACTAGCTCCAGTCCAACATCATAGTTAGTATATCCTACTATAGCTTCTCACCGTTGAGGAGCCTCTCTGTGGTGACCGTGAGCGACGATGGTGAAGCTTGATGGCAACAGCGTAATCTAGAGGAAACTGCGTGGTTGACAGGTATTAAAGGTGGGAGTCCATAACCCCCTCAGTGGTTTACCGCGACGAGGCCTAACGAAGTCAATGCGCTCCAGGGCCTATGCGGAGTAAGCCCTTCAGCTCCCTTGATGGTGAGTCCTTTGGCCGCTTGCACTATCATGGTGGAGGTTGCGTGTGGCAATGAGGTATTCTCCTCATTTTTTTGGCCCGGGTAATGGATGATGTGTGGTAATGGCAGTGCGTCTGATAGGGCAATGCATAGGTTCGCCTAGGGTCATGTGCCCACGACCCTCGCATGTGTTGAAAGAGGTTTGAGCCATAAATGCAATAAGACATGTGCACAAGAAACCAAGGAGCCTCCACAAGACATCGCCGTGTGGGCGCAGATCGACCCGGGCGTGGCCACGGATCCCCCTAGGGGAGTAATTGGGAGTGCCACAAAATGATGCCTGTGACGACTCTGTTTTCCTCCCCTGGTGTGCGCAAGCAATTGGGCCAGATAAAAAAGATGAGGGTTCAATTAGTTGATCCTTCACCGTTGTGTAAGGGAGCACCTTTTCTTGGCTTGAGTATGGCGTCCTCTTTCTCCTGTCGAAGATGACAATGGTTTCGACTGGCTCATCACTTCTGACGCCAGCCCCGGTTCTGCCAGATGTGGTGCCTCTGAGGTTGAGCGGTCCCGTAGGCATGCTCACAAGGTTGGAGCTGGTGGCCATCATGCTTCCATCCTTGCAGAGGGAGCCGCCTCTCATCAGTTTGCCCCGATCTGTAGTCCGATCGGCCGCTCCAGTTGAGATTATTGATATCTCTGATGATGAAGGGGAGGTCCACTGGAATCTCTAGGAGAAGGAGATCGATGAAGAGGAGAAGGAAAAAGCGGAGAAGGAGGCATCTCAAGCGGGGAAGGAAAAGGCCAAGGAGGAGGGAAAGAAGGCCACGGAGGAGCTCTGTTCATCCTCGTCCTCTGACGGCTTGGGCGCTAACTACTGCATCAGCTCCCACAACGATAGGGCACATATGAAGTGCATACACCACTATATTCACCACTGCTCGAGCTTGTGGTTTCCTTCATAGTCACCTTGTATTCTTTCTCTCAGGGTTTGTTTCTTTGCTTGTCGCCGGTTTGTCAGTGCTTTCTTTGTAAGCATCTTTTGGATGTACAAGTTATTAAGAAGATAACTAAATCCTTGGACCCGCTCAATGTTTTTCCTTTGATCGAAGTGTATGGTAATCCTCCGAACGTGTAGACTTTTGTGTTTTTGTGTGCACCTAAGCCTCCATGCTTCACCTTTCGTGACCCCCCCGGAGGCGAAGCCGATAATTAAGGTCGAGGGAGGCAATTTGCGACCCCTTCAGCCCTGACTGCTGCTAGGTTCCAGCATGGTATGAACATTTTTCTGTCTGATGCTGGTACAGACTCCTTTCCCAAATTTGTTTTGGATTTCTAACTCAAAGTAATTCATTTGGGGCCGGGCGGCAGTTGCGGCCCAAGAAGGTAGTCTGTGGCCCCTTAGCCGCAGCGAGGGAGGTAGTCCATGACCCCCTCTTCCCTTAACCGCAGCGAGCCTCCAGAGGTAGGGCCATCCAAAGCTCGACGACGGCTGTCGGAGGTGGCACCGATGGCTAGGCCGGGGGAGGCAGTCTGTGACCCCCTTCGGCCCTTAACCGTGGTGAGGCTCCAAAGGTAGAGCCATCTGGAGCCCGATAGTGGTTATCGGAGGTGACGCTAATGGCTAGGCCGAGGGAGGCACTCCGCGACCTCCTCGGCCCTTAACCGTGGTGAGGCTCCTGAGGCCGAGCCATCTGGAGCCCGGTAGCGGCTGCTAGAGATGAGGCCGATTGCTAGCCTGAGGGAGGTAGTCCGCGACCCCCTCGGCCTTTAACCGCAGTGAGTCTCTGGAGGCAGGGCCATCAAGAGCCCGATGATAGCTGCCAGAGGTGGTGTCGATGGCTAGGCCGGAGGAGACAGTTTGAGACCTCCTTCGCCCTAAACCGCAATGAATCTCTGGAGGCAGGGCCATTCGGATCCCGATGGCGGTTGCTAGAGGTGAAGCTGATGGCTAGGCCGAGGGAGGCACTCCATGACCCCCTAGGCCGAGGGAGGTACTCAGTCCAGAAGGTTATAAAGCTTCAGCAATTCTCAGCATTATGGTCGCGCCCGACTTTGTGCAGGATGCACCAGTACCCTCCCTGTGGTACTGAAGCATGTGATCGGTGTTGAAGGCGTTGGCAGGATCTACCCGTACTAGAGCATGTGGTCTGTAACACACTAATTTTTAACTTTTCCTAATAGTAAAGAATTTTTGTTAGAAGTGTTGTGCTAGCTCTTGAAAACCCTAGAGAGAAAAACATTAATTTATAAAGCAAATAATTAAGTAGGAATTGTTTGTCGCATTCATGTTGGAATAGATGCATTAGGGTTTGATTGTGTGGAAAGTCCCTTTTGAAAAACCCCGAGCGCGATATTTGGAATTTAAAAGAAAATCAAATGAAGAAACAAAGAAAAGGGGGAAATTGGAAAATGCTTTTAAAGGAAAATCTTCCTCACTCTCTCTGGGCCGAAATCTTCTTTCCGGGCCTTTTCCCTTCCTCCCCGCCCGGGCCGGCCTGCTTCTTTTCCGCCTCCCCGCTTGGGCCGGCCGAAGGCTGTAGCCCATCAACGCCGGGGCTTATTACTCCAAGTGGCGCCTGGCCGTTTTCCATTTTCACCTGAACAGCGCCGTCTTCCTTCTCCCGCCGGCGCCGGACTCCGCTCGATAGGATCAAAATCGACGCCGATTCGCCGAACCTTCCGCAACCGAATCCCAACTGACTCGGACTTATCCGCAGCCGCACACCCTCCTATATAAACACCCGAGCACCCTCGGTTTTTCCATCTAAAACGTGCGCAAAGTCTAGCCCGCCGCCGCCATAGCCGAGCCACCAGAGCTTCGTCGCCGCTGTTCCGACGCCCGGTTGCCGTAGCCAAGCCGCGCTTGAGCATCTCCGTCGTCCACCACGTCCGCTGCAGCTTTCTTCATCGAGTTTTGGCCGCCGGAACACCCTCCCCGACATCGCCCGAGGCCCGCCGACGTCTACCCCGCCGCCGCACGCCACCCGAGCCGCGCCGTCATCGGTATGTGACTAAAACGGAACCCTCGTGCTCTCCTCTCTCTCTTTCGCCGCTTGCCGTCGTCCCCCGTAGCCGGCGACGAGGTCTGCCACTTCTCCGACGAGTAGCACCGCCACGCCGAACGGTCCGCCACCGTCTCCTCTAGCGCCGGTCGGCCGAAGCCCCCCCTCGCCTGGTAGCCGTTGGATCTGTTCTGGACGGTTCGGATTAGATCCCGAATACCCCTTCGGCCACCCCATCCTGAGCCGCCACGTGTCACCACTTAAACCCAGTCAGCACCACGTCAGCCTGCCACCTCAGCAACCATACCGACGTGTCATCCCAGTCATCATGCCACGTCAACCGCAGCAGCCCAGTCAGCTAAATCAGCCTTTTTTAGTACAAAAGTAATTCCAAGAACTCCAGAAATTGGTACTTTTGCAATAAAGCCCTGAACTCTTCTGAAATTAGTTAAAAGCCCCTGTCTTTTTGCAGTTTAGTCCCTAATTGTTTTCCATAATTACAAATAGGTCCCTCTATTTTTGCAAAAAGGCCCCTGTCCTTTCTGTTTAATTCAAATTAGGTCCCTTTTCTTTTTCAGATTAACCCTAAAACTTGTTTCTAGCATAACTTTCTCGTTCTAGCTCCGATTTAGACGATTTTTGCGCTCACACGCTTGCAGCAACATGTACTATCTTGTAGTACCTTTTTCATAGATGTTAGTTACTGTGTGGTGTACTGTTCTTAGTTGGTTTGTTGTTTGCTTTTCCGGTACGTGTTGAAAGCAGACGAAGAGCAGTTCGAGAACCTTCAGGACCAAGTTTTTGAAGAGTCTGAGCAGCAAGTTGGGAGAGGCAAGTGTCCTTGAATATTTTGATCCCAGTTTGTTTAAAATGCGTTCTTTTCAAATATGCATGCTGTTAATCCTGAATCCTATGTATGTATAGTACCTTGTTCCATATAATTCCTTGTCGCCATGTTGATAGTAGAGGATATGATGGGTAGTCATGCTTAGCTTCGCACAAAAGGGATTGAAGGGTTAAACATGATTAACTAATCAATGCATTTATGGGTTGGGAACATTAATGATGGCAATAGCAACATGGAATCTTAGGCCTTGAGCAAAGTTGGGTCAGTAATGATGAAGTTATGATGTTGGTTTAGTCTTTGCTCAAGTAACCTAAGTAAGGACCGGTTCGTGGAGCGACAACACAAGAAATATCGTACCAACCACGAAACCTAGTATGGGACAGGCCTAGCCTATTAATTAGTGGATTCCAGTTTTGTGCATGTCAAACGGAAGGGTGGTTGTGTGGGGACGGCAAAGGCCAGAAACATTTGGTTAGTGGTATGAGATGTGTGGTGGAAGGGAAGGGTGAGAACTTCCTGGAGCTACGGGGCGCAAAAGGGGGCTTCTGGGTGGTGTGATGCCACTTTGACGGCGGTGAAACTTTGTAACGGCTTTGTAGTGACTTTCCGGGTGACACACCACTGGAGTGTGTTAAGTGTTTCGCGGACACGGCAACAAGGAAAATCACGACTTGTGGGGAAAGCTGGACAACCTCTGCAGAGTGTAAAAACTGTTATAACAGTCGTGCTCACGGTTATGAGAGACTTGGATCCTCACATGATTAGCCAAGAGGGTTGGGTCGTTTTGGTCTGTGGGAAGCCTGACGTGGGAACTCGGGTGGAGGGAAACACTGTGGAGATGGTTCTAGGAGCTGGAGGTTTAATGATGATGAACCTAGTTAAGTAGGTTGCTTTCATAAAACTTCATAGTACAGTTGGTTTTTATGCAAAATTATAATTGTTATGGCATGTTCCTTGTTTAAGCTTGCATAGCATTTTATTTCCCACACTTGCGGAGTACTAGTTGTACTCACACTTGTTGTTTTACCCCAAATGATGTTCAAGCGCTGCTCAGACAATGAAGGAGATCCAGATTACTTCGAGGATGAAGAGGAAGACTGCTAGGCTGGCGTTTCCCCCGGTCAAATGCCTGTGAAAGTTGGAGTTTCACGGAGTTTCGCTGTGTGCTTTTTATTAAAGACTTTTGGTCTCATTATTTATTATAGTTAAAGCGTTGTAATAATGACACTGGATGTGATACACTGATGAAGTCGCTGCATGTATGAAACTTGATCCTGGCATACATGTGGTTTACATCTGATTTTGCCCCTTTTTAAAACCGAGTGTGACAGAAGTGGTATCAGAGCCGTGTTGACCGTAGGTCGCAAGCCTAGTTAGAATGGACGAGTTTCTAAGGACTATTTTGCTAAAGCCAACTAATTTTGAAAAACTCTGCTCCGTCTTATTTCATACCTTCCTTGCTGATCCTATTTAAAACCATGCTTCTAACTCTCCTTATTTTTTTAAAAAAATGATTGTAGATGGCCCGAACACGTAAGACAGCGCGAAAGAGTACCAACGGCCGCCTTCCTGCTCGACCCTTGACCCCGACTCGTGCCATGGCCTGGGCAAGACCACAGCCACCCCGAGTTCAACGATGGAGCCGTGTCTACCACTCTGACGGACGTCGTGCCGGATGGATTCCCGCCAAGCTTTGGGAGATACTTCATTATTTGGGATCCGAGAAGGCACCAGAATATGCCGGAGTGAAGACGGAGTACGCCGATGCCCCTCCTGAGTGGAAAGTCGGAGTGGTGATCTACAGTTCGCTACCAGAGCATGGAGCCTATGAGGTGACGAGCATCCATTACGCCATCTCACCAAGAGCTACCTTCGAGGCTGGAATACGTGACGCCGCGCGCCAAGCCCTGCTAGTCCTCTGCCACCGCCACAGCGACGACCTGATCTTCACGCAATTCAGCCATTACCCTCAGCGCGTCAGCGGCTTCACCGACATCACCGCTACACCCGTCATCGCGGAGGGAACCACCAGGCTGGGAGAACAAACAGCACTGGCCTTGGAGCTGAGTCAGGAGTTGGATCGAACCACCGAGGAGCTGCAGTACGTCAGAGGCAAGTTAGCTCAAGCTCAGAGTGAGCTACGCAACAAGAAGCGTCACCACCCGGACTGTTGGGAATCTTCTGCGTCTGACTCTGGATCTGAGGAAGAGACTCCCTATTCCCCGCACCGTCTCCAGGCACAGCGTCGTCCAGCTCCAGCCCCTTGAGGTTTCGGCATAAGTAGTAGTTGTTTAGGAGGCTGCCCCTTAGTGGTTATGAGTCATTAGCAAATCGTGTGTTAGAGAGTAGGTTGATCTGGTGGTGTGATATGTAATGATTTGGATTTTTGTTTGAGTGAGTGATGTTTTGTGAAGTTTCTCTTCACGAATGCATCCTTATAATTAATATAATAGTTATATTGGGGGCCTATCTTTGTTTTCCTTCTGTTGTTCTTCATAAATTCCTTGTTTCCTCATCTACCTACCCTGATCTCAGATGGTGAACCTACGGAACCGCGCCAACGCTAATGGCAATATTTCTGACGGGCAAGACAATGATAATCCTTCCCCACCGCCACAACCATCCCTCGAGCAACTTTTGGCGGTGCAAATGCAGATTCTGCAAGGAGTGGCTCGAACCATGACCCAAATGAAGCAAAATCCACTCGTCACCGCACCAGCACCATCACATCAATCCCGTGACAAGCTCGGAGAATTTCAAAGGACTAAACCGCCTACCTTTTCTCATGCGGTTGAACCTATGGACGCTGATGATTGGCTCAAGGTCATTGAAAAGAAACTCTCAGTCGCCCAGTGCAACGCCAGGGAGAAGGTTCTGTTCGCTTCACACCAACTGATGGGACCTGCTGCGGACTGGTGGGATGCCTATGTCGCTGCTCATGAAGAACCTGACAACATCAACTGGCAGGAGTTCAAGAATGTTTTTCGAGCTCATCATGTACCCCAAGGAGCTATCAAAATTAAGAGAAAGGAATTCCTGTCGCTCAAGCAAGGAGGAATGACCGTGAGAGAATGTCACTAGGTTCACCCAGTTGTTCCGGTATGCACCAGAGGATGTAGATACCAATGAGAAAAAGCAAGATTGTTTCCTGGAAGGACTAAATGATGGACTGCAGTATTCTCTGGCTTCTCGGGATTTCAAGAATTTTCAGTCCCTGGTAGATCGTGCTCTTATTCTGGAACATAAGAGAAACAATATTGAGCGCAAGCGCAAGATGGATCGCCCGGGTCAGTCAGGCAGTAATGCTAGGCCCCGTTATGACACCCCTCAGTCTGGATCTATAAATCGTACCGGTCAGTAGTACAATCAACCCAGGGCCCAGTCAACAAATCAGAACTCATCCAGGAATGCTGGACAGAACCCGCGCTCCAATTTTCAACCTCCCCGCAATTCAAGTCAGATCCCTCAAAGGAACAACAACACTGGTAACAATCCTCAAGCCTCCACTAAAGGAAAACCCTGTTTCAATTGCGGAGTAGAGGGACATTTTGCATATCAATGCCCTCATAAGTGTCCGGATCATATACCCACCCAAGGTGCAAACCAGCAAAACCGCAATGGGAATCAACCCCAGAACCAAGCAAAGCAGAATATGGCAAGGGGCCGTGTGAATCACGTGGCAGTGGAAGAAGCTCAGGATGCCTCGGATGTGGTGATCGGTATGTTTCTCATCAACTCCAACCCCGCTACCGTACTTTTTGATTCTGGAGCATCGCATTCTTTCATATCAACCAAGTATGTAGCAAGCCACAATTTACCTATATCTCTTATGAGGAATAGAATGGTTGTTAGCTCTCCGGGTGGAGAAATAAAAGCAAGGCATGTATGCCCGAACCTTAGTATTGAGATAAGGGGGGTAGATTTCCCGGCAAACCTTATCGTTTTGGAATCCGAAGGAATAGACATCATACTAGGGATAGATTGGTTAACCAAGTTCAATAGGGTTATTGACTGTGCAAGAAGAGCTGTTCGTCTGTCTGCGAGAGGAGGAAAAGAAGTGGAATACGTTGCAAAAGGTTCCCCAAGGGACAAAGGAACGGTTAATCAAGCTGATGGAACACCAATGGAGAGCATTCTAGTTGTTCGTGATTATCCGGATGTTTTTCCAGAAGAATTACCAGGTATGCCACCTGACCGTGACATCGAGTTTGTTATAGAACTAGTACCGGGTACAGCTCCTATATCTAAGAGGCCGTATAGAATGGCTGCTAATTAGCTAGCAGAACTTAAGGAGCAACTGCAAGAGTTGTTAGATAAGGGTTATATCCGACCTAGTTCGTAACCCCTTGGGTGCTGTGAGTTCCTCGCTACGCCATTGTTGGAGGGCCTGTATACTGGCTAGGGCCTCAACGCCAGCCCGATCTAGGACCACCGCCAGGTTGATAGTGGCTGGAGTGTCATCATTCCATCTAGTGGCGGAACTCATCGGTGTACATAGCTTGCACGGTTGTGGTTGTTCTGTGGACCCTCGCAGAGGTGTGGCCGGGGAGTCAGCCACTTGTTCTACGGCCTTGGTGGTCTTTGTTTTGGGTGGTATCCTACCTCTCTTTGTACTTCTATGTTTGAGTCCCTACGAACGACGCGCTGTTGGTGAAAGAAAATATCTTCCACGAACAAGTGCGGTGAGAGCCTCCTCTAGAGAGGGGACTCGAGCTTAGAGAGGAAGTGGAGAGGAAGAAATACCGATGTGTTTATCACCAAGAGATTGGGCCTTGGCCTGATAGCTATGGGTCTATATTTATAGTGTCACTCGAGGTGTAAGTGTACAAATAGGCCCTTACAGAGATAGCGATGCAAGTTACCACCATACTACAGGGACTTAAGGCTAGTCAAATTACACAACCTGGGTTCAGGCAGAAAATATTTACCCCTAACTAGAAGATATTATCTACTATGGCAAGTACAGTGGTGTAGGTGATCCCAGAGGGTGCGATACTCGGTCGGTCATCAATCACAGCACGACGCCGCACGGTCTCGAATGTCAGGATGGCCACCACTTGTACCAGCATTATATACCGATCACTTCCTTGCATGTGGAGGACGGCTCGTGACCCCCCTCTGGCTGATTTTCCTTTAAGGCTTAATGGCCCACTCCCGGACTTCGGAGAGCTTGCCTAGGCTCTGGAGGACTGGGGCTCTGGGAGGCTGGGGCTCTGGAGAGCTCTGGAGTCCAAAGACCTAAGAGGCCTTCGAGGACCCAAGATTCAGAAGCATAGGCTAACAGGTCTAAGGGCATCAGGGGTCCTTAAAGATGGCTCCTAACAATCCCTTCTGGAGACCAGCAACTTCCCGTGTCTTGAATTGTGAAGATAAAATGGAATCACGCTGCTGTAATCAAGTGAACTATGAAGATAGGACAAAACTATGAACTCTAAAGAACCGAAAAGGAGTTAGTGTTTGGGTGCCCAGAACTACCTCCTCTCATTCTCTCTGTGATTGATTTGATTATTTCGTTGATCGATTCTAGCATGACGAGGTTCGCGACATCTGATATTAGAGCCTCTCACCCACATCTTCACCAGAGCATCATCGTGGAGGATCCGTACACATGGCCGTGATATTAGTCGCACCAGCAACAGCGAGCTCAAGCCATGGAGGATCAGTTCATGACGTTTCTCAAAGCCTATCAGGAGGATCACCTTCAACAACGTCAAGACAATCATTTGATGCAAGAACACATAGAGGCATTGAAGAGATCATTCGAGGACTGGCATCCAGGACTTGAGTCACGTGTGGTGGACTTGCATCAAGTTGTCGGTACTCTACATCATCAAGTCAAACGAATTGAGAAGTAGTCTGCCATCTCCAAAAAGCCACCTGGATTGGAGTTGGGAGCACATGCATCTGAGGTGCATCCCGTGCAAACTTGCCATGGTGAGGTGCATGATCGTCGAGGAGCGGCGTATGGGGCTGGCAACACCTCTACATCCACCCCAGTCACATGTGCGCCATTTGGTTTTTCCATGCCATTTGCTATTCACGATCAATTCCCCTGAGTCAATTCTCATATCATCACTCTATCATAAGTTAGCAACAATTTTAAGCTCGATTTCCCTTGTTTTGATGGCGAGAACTTGCAATTTTGGAGGAAGAGATGCGAGGACTACTTTGAGGTGTATGCGGTGCTGTTGGATATATGGATTCGGGTGGCCTCGTACCACTTCACTAGCAACACTGAGTTGTGGTTGCAAGCTCAAAAACCATTAGGAAGTTGGGAAGAATTATGTCACAAGTTGTGCAATCACTTCGAGAGGGAGCAGTACCAAGAGCAGATTAGGCAATTGCTCAACATGCGGCAAAGCGGCTCGATAGAGGATTACATGGCCAAATTCGAGCTGATCATGCATTCAATCCTAGCTCATAATCCTGCATTTGATTCGGTGTTCTTCATTACTAGGTTCATAGATAGGCTCCGAGATGATATCCGATCTATGATAATTTTGCATGCCCGCAAGACCTGTATATTGTGTACACGCTTGCATCCCTGCAGGAACGAGTGGATGTTCCCTCGTGACCGCAGAGTGGCTTAAGAGAAAGTACCACAAGTGTTTGGGGAAATGCTCAGTTGACTCCCATGTTGGTGCCACTAACGTGAGGGACTGGAGATGAGGTAGCTAGTGATCGAAGGGGCATTGAAAGCGCTCGGGCTCCTGATTGTCGATCGATCGAAGACAAGCTGTCCACTCTGCTCGCCTACCATCGAGCACATGGATTGTGCTTCAAATGCGGGGATAATTGGAATGCACAACATCATTGTGCTTATACGGTACAACTCCATGTGGTTGAAGAACTACTAAAGATGTTGCAAGATGGTGATGATAATGAATTGGTCCATCAAGGGGAAAATTCGGAGGAAGACAATCTCATGTCAATATCAAAGGTGGCTGCTTCAGGAACTGAAGCGCACTGTTCGATTGCTTGGAATGGTAGATGATCAAGAGGTGCTCATCCTGGTGGATTCTGGGAGCTCACATAGTTTCATCAAGTCAACTATTGCAGACAAATTCAGTAGGAAGCTCACTTCAATTCTAGATATGAGGGTCAAGATAGCTGATGGGGATACATGCATTGCAGTGAAATTTTGCCTCAGTGTGAGTGGTGGGTACAAGGGAAATCATTCAGTTTAGATCTGTGAGTTCTTCCATTGGGATGCTACGACATCATTCTAGGGATGGATTGGTTAGAATCCCACATTCTGATTGTTTATCAATGGGATAGAAGAAAATGTTGTTCCAATACAAGGGGAGAATGGTGTCATTACAAGGAATAGTACCCTAATTGGACATTTGCAAGTCACTATCAGCCTTTCAGCTATAATAACTACTGAAGAGTAATTCAGTGGAACACATACCTCCAGCAGTATACCTCCAGCAGTTTTCTTAGCTGAAGAAGATCCGACAATGGAGGTCAACAGTATACCTCTAGTAGTGTATGGTTTAGTGTTTGAATTCATAGATACCTTTGAAGAGCCTAAGGGATTGCCACCTCATAGAACATGGAATCGTCATATTCCATTGTTGCTAGGGGCCAAGCCAGTAAGTATTCGGCTCTACCGGTACACACCTAAATAGAAGGCAAAAATAGAAAGCAGGTCACGAAAATTCTTTAGAGTGGCTTGATCAAACTAAGCACAAGTCCTTTCTCCTCACTGGTTCTATTAGTCAAGAAGAAGGAAGGAACCTAGCAATTATGTAACGATTTCCATCATCTGAACGCCATCATAATGAAAAACAAGTACATGTTACCTATAATTGATGAGCTATTGGATGAATTATTTAGAGTAGCCTGGTTCTCAAAGCTTGATTTTCATGTGGGGTACCATCAATTCAGGTTGTGTGACGAAGATGAGGCTAAAACAGCTTTTCAAACCCATAACAGCTTTTCAAACCCATAGCACCAGCAATGTTCCAGAATGCAATGAATGAGATCTTAGGGGAAATGCTCAGGAAGGGAGTACTAGTTTTTGTCGATGAATTCTCATATAGAGTCGCACCTTGGAAGAACATATGATATTATTAGAAAAGGTATTCAAGATCCTGAGAGAGCAAGGTTTGAAAGTGAAGCTAACAATGTGTTCTTTCACACAGCAACCCATCTCCTATTTGGGACACACAATATCTAAAGATGGGGTTACTCCAGGTGATAAGATCGGTGCAATACAAAGCTGGCTAGTTCCCTCTTCAGTCAAAGAACTTCACAGGTTCTTGGGCCTTGCTAGGTACTCTAGGAAATTCGTGAAGTATTTTGGTTTAATCGGTAAACCACTCACTGACTTACTCAAGAAACACGTGATCTTTGTGTGGACACCACTGGAAGACCATGCATTTCAGAAGTTAAAACACTGGCTATCAAATACACCAATATTGATGCTTCCTAATTTCTTCAAACGCTTTGTTGTCGAGATTGTCAATCCAGTTGGTATATAATTATTATAGGCATATCTCCCTTCTAAATTGTATTGTGCTCCATAGTATCAAAAGCCTTCTCAAAGTCATGTTTCAGGATCACTATCTCTCGTTTAGAATGATAACATAGATGCAAATATTCATAAGCCCATCGTAGACAATCCTGAATGGTTTTACCTCTTATGAACTCATATTGGTTTTTATGAATAAGAGAAAGAATCACTGATTGCAGTCTATCGGCCAACAATTTAGTAATGAGTTTTAACACTGTGTTTAACAAGGAAATAGGCCTGAAATCATTAACTCCAACTGGATTGTTAACTTTTGGAATAAGGGTGATGAAAGAGTTATTGATGGCCTGCAGACTTAAAGTTCCATTGTAGAAGTCACCACACATGTGATAGAAATCTTCTTCGATGATATGCCAGCACCTTTTAAGGAACAATCCATTGAAACCATCAGGCCTAGGTGACTTGTCAATTGGCAGTCTTTTTACAACATTATCTATTTCTTCTTTGGTGAAAGGTTCAGAGAGACCACCAAGGTTGTCATGTGTCTGTATCAAATCATCTTGGTCAAAGAGCATTTTATGCATGTCAGTATGACCCATTCTTCCCTTGTAAGTATCCAATAATGCTGCAGCTTTCTCATTATGATATGTTACCATTCTTCCATCGGGAGCTTGAAGACTAGTGATAGTATTCAATCTATACCTTTCAGTAGCAGCTGCATGAAAGAATTTTGTATTCTCATCCCCAAACTTAACCCATCTCACTGTGTACATTTGTCTCCAATATTCGTTCTTGTATCTGAGCAGCTTCAGAATATGACCCTTGAGGATAGTTCTAAAATTCCTTTCCTGAGTGAATAGAATTCTCTGCTCTTCCAATTTATCCAGCACTTCTAGAACCTCGTTACATTCCTTGATTAGCTTATTCAGTTTGGAAATGGATTTACTCCATCTCCTAAGGACCCTTCTTAAAATTTTGAATTTAGCAGAAATTCTAACAGCATTGTTTCCTACTCTCACCTCTGTTCTCCAAGCTGCTTCAACAATATCATAGAAATCAGGGTGCTCTATCCAATAGTTCTCAAAATGGAAGATTTGAGATTTTGGGCTTTTGGTTCCTATTTGAACCATGCAAGGAACATGATCTGAAACAGGTTTAACAAGAGGGATGAGAAGGGTATTAGGGAAATCCAAAGTCCAATTTGTTGAAGTGAAGCACCAATCTAGCTGTTCAAGGAGGGGTTCTTCTTGCATATTGCTCCATGTGAACCTTCTGCCTTTAAGAGGGATATCCAACAAACCAAGGTTGCTAATAACTTCATTAAAGATAAGGATATCATTGATGTTCCCACCTGTTCTATTTCGGTCTTCTGTTGATCTATAGAAATTGAAATCCCCCACAATCAGCCAATTTTCTAAGTCCTTAATCTCAAGATCATGCAGCCACTGAACAAAATGATCACGCTCTTCCCCCTGACATGGACCATATACTGTGGTAAGAGTCCAAATTTCTGCATTATGATTTGAGGTAAATCTGATCGTGATAGCAAAACTTGAAATATGTATCACATGCCCTAAAAAAATTGTCCCATTCCATCCAACTAGGATACCCCCAGAGGCACCAGCAGAGGGAGCAAAAGCAAACTTGTTGAAGCATTTAGGGGCAATTTTCTTTATGAAAGAACTGTCAATGAATTCCTTTTTGGTTTCTTGAATGCAGAAAACTGCACAAGAGCTTTCATCAATTTTTGCCCGAATAGCTTTACATTTGTCTTCAGCATTCAAACCTCTTATATTCCAATTTAAAATGTTACAATTTATATTTTGAATATCCATATGAAACTGTAAGAAGAATGATGCAACTAATCCTCTGATCATAGAGCTGAAGGGCTAAGCATGGTGAGCGTCTATTATCGAGTAAGAAACAGTAGAACCACTGAGCAAGGTGAACATTCCTGGCACAAACCACACAACTGTCATCAAACTTCTTAATATTTAGATGAATCTGCCTTTTGAGATTATTCAACAATTTACAGCAAATAGAACCACAAAAAACAATCTTGTAGAAGGATCTGCCACAAATTCTCCACTGAGGAATTAAACATCCAGAATAACTGCAGCCACTACTGATCACAATGAACAAAATATGAAATGACTGTGACGAACTAACCCTTGCACCCCCTAAATTCCAAAATAACTTTCTATCCATCACTAACTCTTTGGGAGTCTTGGGAGCTGCCACCCCCTTGCTCCTGGGAAGCTTCACCTCCCATACTTGTAAGCAGCTCCAGCGACACCTCCTTAGGAGGAATGCTGCACTTTTCAACTGCAACTGCCTGAATAATAGCCGGTGAGATCTCAGGGTAAGGCTCCACTAAGCTATCAAGGTCAGTTAAACTAGGGAATTTAACTGGACCAAGAAAAACATAAGAAATGGAGAAATTGCCAATAGAGTTGTTAATGGATTGAAGACTCTTGAATAGGCGCCCACTTCTTGACCTTTTGCTTGTAACTGCAGTGCCAACTGCTTGCTTCTTCCCATTATTCTTCTGTTCCAGTCTTTTGCTTCTTCTGAGATTATCATCACTTAGTGGTGTTGAAATCATCATTCTCTTTCCCTTTTGATTAAGCCTTGTTACATCTTTTGTGATATTTTGGTTATGTTCAACATTGACCTCATTTTCTGGGCTGGTTGCAGGATGGACCGACTTGTCAACTATATTCACAACAGAATTTGCTCTTTGCTCAAAGATATTATGGACCTCCTCGGTACTTTCTTCATTCCTGGAATTAGTTTTCAATTTTCTTCTTCTGACACATGTTTTTGTGATTACTTTAGCCTTGTGATTCTATTGTGTCTTCTTCCTCCTCGCATAAGTTTTCTTGATAACCATGTTGGATTTAAAGGAGTATTTCTCCCAGACATGCGTTGAACTAGGCACCTGTGCATTAGTGGGAGTCTCATTGATCTCCTCAATGTGGATAGAAGGGAGAAGATGGCTAACTCTTGGGAAACCTGCCTACTGACTTTGCATCTGCTACCATTTGAGCATTGGCATGATGAGCTGCTACTGTTTATCAGTGAGAGAGGGTTGGATGTTAAGCTGAAGAGTAAAATTCATGTAAGAGGGAGCTGCATTGTTCTGTTTCCACCAGGCTGATTGGACTTCAGGAAAAACAGTCCCAAGCAATCTTTTTAAAGCATTTGTCATGAATGGATGAATCCAACCAGGTTGCTGCCCCTTGATTTTAGAGTTGATAAAAGGTAGATCACTTTGCAGCTGTTGATCCTGTAGGTTCAGTTCATGAGCAAGGCCTTGCTGAAGAATCTGATTGGCTAAAGAAGATGAGCTAGTTCCTGCAGAGCTAGTGTTAGAAGAAGCAGAATGCTCATCTTGATGAAAACGTTGGATTGGAGCAGGATCAACATTTGGCTGAAGCCATGTTGACCATCCCTGATTATGAGCTGCCTGTTGAGCTACCAAGTCCCAAGTTGGGTCACCTTGCACCTATTGCATTTGCAAATTGACCATTCCTTCCACCTGTTCAGGTTCACCGTGAGCAAAGTTTGCCATGTTCACTTCAATCTCCTCCTCCAGGCCAGCAGAAGAAGCATCACCGTGAGCAGTGGGGGAAAAGGAAGAATCAAGCGCTGGAGAGAGCTGGGGGTTTGTTCTGTCAAGACTAACTTCAGCTCCACTAGTGATGAGAAGAGTGGCACTCTGGGACGAGGGTGGGGAGATCAACGGTTGAGGTTTGTGCTGTACTCTTACGACGCCATCTCAATTGTTGGTTAGCTTGTCTTCTGAAACATGACTTGGCTATGTGACCATAATAGAAGCAGCTCTTGCACCTAATTTTGCTTTTGCACTCTCTGACAAAGTGTCCCGGACACAGGCATTTGATGCAAACCCTCCCGGGTATACTCTCATCTGGTGAAACAACTTGTGCAGATCCGTGATCAGGATGAATATCACCACAGACATCCTGGTTCAAAACCAAATCCTTTGCTTGGATACCACCCCAATGAGAAAAAGGCACCGGGTCTTGGGAACAGGATAAGGCCACAGGCCTTGCAAGCAAAGCTTTTGCCGAGCCATGGGACCAATGAGAGCAAGCAATATCCTGACAGCCATTGGAATCAGAAGGGGAAAAACTCTTGAGCAGAGGAAACACCAAGCGCGAGCTGACCAGGTTAGAACCAACGGAAGGGCAAGGACCATGGGAAGGAATGTTCAAGCTTGGATCAAAATGACAGATGAAGCTGCCGATCTTAACTGCTTGCTGATGAAGCACAGGAATGGATTTCTTTATTGGAGAGGATTGAACAATTCTAGCAGCAAAGGAGACCTTCCTTTGCTTAGGTTTTTTCTTGTAAGAGACAGTTGTCCATTGCTTTTCTTCTTCATCATTCCAGATTCTCTTATCAAGCTACCAATTTGATCCACCATCCCTCTATAAATGAAAGTACACATCGAAATGTTTGGCAATCACTCCATAAAGTAATTTGTCAGATCTGGTGTAACACTAGTAAGAATGATTGAAAAACCACATACAAACCCATAAAGTTGAAAAATGTAACTTAAAAGATTTTTAGCGTGAGTTTAGTAACTTGGATTAGTAAAACGTATGTACAACATTGATTTTTAGATGTAACACTATGTCTTTTAAAATTTTCAAGCAAATTAGAAAAGTAAATCTTCAATAAAAACTTTGGAGATCATTTTAGTATTACTTTCTCTCCTGCATGACTAGTGATGGAGGGTGAGTGGTATTTCCCTAGCTAGTGGTGGAGGGTGAGTACTATTCGAACTAATCCGAACCTGTGGACCCTAAAATAGATGGCCTCTATTTTGTTTGGGTTCATCGTAAAAGTTCTCTAGAACCAAAAAGCAATTAAAGCTAGTTGAACGTCCATAGGACTGCTGCAAATAATAAAACATGTTAGTATGTTACGTGCACTGAGCTTGAGCCACTCTCGCGCCCTCCGTTTAAGATTGAAGTGTACCTGCATGTGCCCGCTAAATGTTGTCCGTGTTGAAACCCCGGAAAGCCATAGTGATATCATGTCCAAACGTTCCTTATCCTTTCCCAGCCGGCATCGTGTCCTCCTCTACGGCCCAGCATAAGAAATATCCTCCTACCTAGTAATCATCTGACCGAATCAACTCGGTCACCCCAGGAACTCTCCACTGCTATTCATATCGAATGATGATGTCGACTCCCACTCTCCCTGCTAAGCCGCTGTTTCACTCTCATCTCCCTGCAAAACGAGGCGAGTGAGCACCTGATACTCTACTGTGTTGCTGAACCAATACCTTAAGGTGTCTCAATTGCCGTAAATTTCTGAGTATGTATGCTGCCATGTTTTCTTGACTATATTTTCAGGATTGCTGAGGTTCAGAAAGGATCAGAGACGTGCATTTACATCGAGGACGAGGATTAAGATGCTTAAGCAGCAGGATCCGGGAGCCCCGAATGGCGCTGATGGATCCGGCATACCACTCTACCTTGGGATAGACTTTGGAACTTCAGGAGCCAGATATGCTCTTATTGACAAGCAAGGGGCTATCCATGCCGAAGGAAAAAGAGCTTATGCACCTGTAAGAGTTTGGTTTCCTCTTACTCTTGCTACGTGTACATAGTAAATGCTATTTAAGTTTGCGACTTTTTTTCCAGATTTATGGTAAGATTGTGTATCAGTTTTGGTCATCCCATCCCTGACTGGCTGATTATATTGTTTGATTGTCCAATAATCTGGGGCGTGATTTATTTGAGTCATATTTAGCCCGGGCAATCAGTTATTATTTTGGACTATGTGGAGCGTTCACTGAAACAAATCCTAGCAATGCCAATATTTACACCATGTTTTTGTCAGTCAAGCACTCAAGCTTTATTATTTACTATCTTGATCTTTGTACCCTGTACACTTAGCTCCTATTTTTTCAGTTTCCATTCCTGATGAGCCTACACATCCTTTGATTGGAGTTGCTAGGCAGGTCGGCGACGCCACAGACAGGGCAAGCTCCTGGAGAGAAGCTCTCTTCCACCTTCTCAGTGACATCCCACCCGTTCACCGGCCATCCATCTCCTCCATCTCCATAGACGGGACCTCGGCAACCACGCTCATCGTCGACAGGTTTGCGGTTCAGAAATCCTCACGTCTTTAAATCGTCTCACTCATCGGCCAAGTAAACGTGTAACGCCGATGGATCGGTGCAAGCAGGAAGAACGGAGAGCTCGTCGCCGGCCCATTCCTCTACAACGAGAGCTTCCCGGGCGCGCTGCCCGCCGTCGAGTCGATCGCCCCCACGAATCACACGGTGTGTTCCGGCTCGTCCACCCTGTGCAAGCTCGTGTCATGGTGGAGCTCGGAGGGCTCGAGTGGCGGCGCCGATTCGGCGGTGCTGATGCACCAGTCGGACTGGCTCCTCTGGCTTTTGCATGGCCAGTATGGCGTTTCTGATTACAACAACACTCTCAAGGTGATTCTATTGTCACCATGCTCTAGCTAGCTAGAGTGCCTAGAGAGATAGTAGAGAAACACAATGGCTTACTCAAGAGTGCGAGGACATTGGTAGTCGAGGATTTACGTTGTCGTCGTTGTGTTGCAGGTAGGCTATGATCCAGAGATCGACTCCTATCCTAGCTGGTTGATGTCACAACCGTACTCACACATGTTGCCTTCTGTCAGAGCACCTGGAGCTCCCATTGCTACAGTCAAAGAAGATGTGCGCTCGCAATACGGTAACCACTCACTTCGTTTCCTTCACATCTTTTCTTCCTTTTTAATAGGTTCCACATTGTTTCAAATTAAATGCTTTACAAACATGTAAAGGTTAATTTGACTGCCAGGATTTTCCAAAAACTGTGTTGTCTGTACTGGAACTACAGACAGCATAGCTGCTTTTCTTGCAGCCCGCACCACTGGACCAGGAAGAGCTGTGAGTACTTCTGCACAAGCCACCCTAGAGTACTCAACCTTAGTAATTTTTCTTGTGTGATTCTCTACCTTATTGTTGTTTCTTTTTCTCGATCTGGTCAGGTGACATCACTGGGCTCAACTCTGGCGATCAAGCTTGTTAGCAAAATTCGCGTCGATGACGCGAGGTTCGGCGTGTACAGCCATCGCCTGGACGATACATGGCTCGTCGGCGGTGCGTCGAATACTGGGGGAGCCGTCCTCCGTCAGCTTTTCACCGATGACCAGCTTGTTGCACTAAGCAAGAACGTTGACCCATCAGTTCCATCCCCTCTTGACTATTATCCCCTGACTAAGAAAGGAGAAAGATTTCCGGTCTCCGACCCCAACATGATGCCGAGGTTGATCACATTGCGTACACTCACCCTTCATTACCATTCCGTTTTCATCAAGAAATGAGGATCAGGAACCATGCATCTTCTTTTGTTAAAATGAATCAACCATGCATCTGAAACTCGTTGGTAGCTCTCATCTTCAGACCATGTATTCGGCGTGATTTCACTTTTAGTTTCTGTCTCTGAAGGTTGCAGCCGCGCCCCGAGAGCGACGCGGAGTATCTGCACGGGATACTGGAATCGATTGCGCGAATTGAGGTCGTCGAATGCGAATCCGAATCAAACTACATTTCTTCGGGCGGGTAAGGCTTTGAAGCATATATACTAACCGACCAAATGGTTCGTGATTTATGGCGACCAGGCCAAGGGGTACAATCTGCTGAAGGAGCTCGGCGCGACGGCGGTGGAGGAAGTGCTCACGGCGGGAGGAGGAGCGCAGAATGAAAAGTGGACAGCGATTCGGGGTAGGGTGCTCGGCGTGCCCGTCCGGAAGGCAGAACAGACCGAGGCCGCATATGGAGCTGCATTGCTTGCGCTCAAGGGCACAAGTAGCTAGTACGCGCTAATGACAGATTCGGAGACTTCGCTCATGTTTGATAGACCTCCGGCTCTATGATCATACAGAATTTAAAGTTTATATAATAAAATAAAATAGTTGAAATATTTATTTTTAATATAAAATAAAAATAAAATGTTTCAACCAATGATCTCTAATCCTTCGTAGCTCCAGCTTCGAGAATTTTTAAGCTATAATAACTAGCTCTAAAAATTCTTTTAGCTAGAGCTATACCAATAGGCTCAAATTTATTCCCCGCGGAGAGCAGATGGATCTGCTTCGAAATTCTTGCCGATAACTGCATAATTACATAAAGGATCATCTCTGCCCTCTTTTCAATGCCGGTTTAGAAATAACCGGCAATGATAAAATATCAATGTCGATAATAGCCTATCCGACAAAAACCGTAATGATAATCAAGTATTCCTGTTGGTTCAATTAAAAAACTGGCAATGAAATAAATCGGTAGTAATACTTGATTATCACTGTCGGTTCTAGCTATTAACCAGCAGTGATAATAGATATATTATCATTGTCGGTTTGTTATATTATCAGCAGACAATAAAATACAACTCATTTTGGAAAGTCATAATGTTTTTGTACGGAGTTATATGGAATAATTTTTTTCATACAAAATTGGATGGAGATAAACTTTATATAAAAATTATAACTCTGGATGAGATCTACAACAAAGTTGGTGCTTTTTTATTTGAAGCCATATAAATAATAATCGACTAAAGATTTATACAGAAAAAGTCAAAATAGATTACACTATAGCCATCAACTAAAATTGTGAGGTAAAATGGTAAGTTTCAAGCAAGATGTGAAGTCACTGTTAGTAAAAAAAATTCTTTTCTTTAACCTCAGAAACTAAGTCTACAAAACTGTCCAAGGTTGAACAACGCATTGGATCATAAAGTAATCCATAGGATTTGGTATAACACTACAATATAGGATTGAAAATGCCACACATAGGGTTAAAATGTTGAAAACTGTAACCTGAAAGATTTTTTATATCGAGTTTAGTAACTCGAATTGATGAAGTGCTTGTGAAACACTGACTTTCAGTACAGTACTATGTCTCTAAAACTTTTCAGAAAAATTAGCGATAGTCAATTTTTGACAAAAAACTTTTATTACGTGAAAAAAGTCATTAGTAATGGGTGATAATCGGCATTAGTGATGGGTCTCGTACCCGTCACTCTTATCACATCACTAATAAGGTCATTAATAACGGGTCATCACCGTGATCTGTCACTATTGACTGAACATTTTTTCTATTTTTTGGATAAAAAATTAAAAAAATATTTTTTCACCAGAGCTATCCTAACGCAAGCCCATCTCATATGCCTCACAAACCATGCTTTTTTCACATTGTTTCCAATTTTACGTTTCATGGGAATCGAACCCGTAACCTCCTCCTTACGTGTGTAAGCAACCTTACCACCTATGCTATTACATAGTTGTGATATAAACCGGATATTTTATCCTTTTAACTTTCTTTGCCAAAGGTTCTTAGTGACGCGCCATAACTATGACCCGTCACTAATGACTAATTTGCCAAATTTCATCGAGGGTTATAATTTGATAGGTTACTCGGAGTGTATTTGGTAAAATAGGCATAACTTTTGCATACAAACTTCGATTTCGATGTTTTTTTGACTCTACGAACATCTAAAAAAAGTTACATTCGTTTTTTCCCTACTCCATCGAGTTTGAAGAATTTTTTTAGGCCAAAAATAGCTTGGAAGATTGAGTTCTCATCCCTGAAAGTTTTTGCACCATTTTTGGAATGTGCGTTTGTGTCCATAGCCGCCACACCTTACATCAACTTGAGCAAAAGTGTACAATAGTTTCTATTCTAGTGCTGCTGAGGTGAGAAAAAATAAGAGAAAAATAAAAAATATTTACGAACACCGTCATTAGTGACTGGAGTTGTTTAGTAGTGACGGATTATAAGTTGATCCGTCACTAATGACTAGCATAGCATGATGTGACCCGTCACTAATGACTGGCCTAGAACGATCCGTCACTAATGACCTTATCATTAGTGACGGATCACAACTTGATCTGTCACTAATGACTGGCCTAGGACGACTCATCACTGATATCCTAGTCATTAGTGACGGGTCACAACTTGACCTGTCACTATTATCATTAGTGACAAGTCATGTTACGACCCGTCACTAATGACAACTCATTAGTGACGTATCTATATTTGGTTCCGATCAAAACAGACATTAGTGACGCGTTATTATTGGATCCGTCATTAATAGGACATTACTGACACGTGTTGAGCAGTCGTCACTAATGTGGTGTCTCCTTTGTTAGTTTCTTACGTAGTGTTTAGAGGTCCTGTCAATAGTTTTCTGAGCCTTTTCTGGGTCAAGAAAGGTAAACAGTGTAAACACTAATATTTTTCAGATGAGCCTCCTCATTAGCTTCAAAAGTAGAAGTCGTGATATTCTTTCCGATGAGCCTCCTTATAGCTTCAAAAATGTAAACACCGAACAATGCATGAAAAATAATTTTGATGCCCAAATAATCATCACAAATTATGAACAAATAAAAGTCAGTTCAAAAAATATCTCATTGGATTATCACTACTGATTCGTATTACGAACCCACACTGATAGTATCACTGCCGGTTCATAATATGAACCGACAGTGAGGATCAATTTCAGAAATTTATAACTTTTTTCTAACAGAGTCAGATGGAGACAAATTTTATATGAAAATTATAGCTCTTGAGGATATATCACTACTACAAAATCGGGCTTATATGTTACTCCATCATTGCTGGCTCCTTATGGGTTAGCATTGATGGGGCATCACTGCCGGTTTGTAGCCTACACGGGAAGAACTAGCTATCATGGCTTATGAACCAATAGTGATAAGGGAAATCACTGTCGGGCAATGGCTTGAGCCGGCAGTGATGCCCCGCTACCTCATCACTACCGACTTGAGCCACCGTCCTACAGTGATAGCTGGACGTCACTGTCGGCTGGTGGGATGAGCCGGCGGTGATGTATACAGTATAAAATAGTGACCCTCCCCTAAGCCCGAGCACAACACCGTCCCCTGTGACCTTCATCGCCCTCACCAACGCATCACCACTTCTAAGCCCTCTCCGTAAAATTCCATTGCTCAATGAGCTTCACAGTGCCATACCCAATCTTTTGCGTGCACTAGTTCGATTATAGCCCATCATTAGCCCAATGCTCCACCAGCCGCCACCGCAAGCTCACCCACCTCGCCGACGAACTTCGGTTCGTGAGACACCTCTACCCGAGCCGAACGCACGGTGAGATTCACCATGGTCCAGGGAACTTTGCTGCTACCTTCCTTTCCACTCTCTCCCTCTATAGTGCACCACCACCATCGGTCTAGCTCTGCCACCTGCCATGGTCTTCGCCGGCTGTGCTTGTTGCCGCGCATACCACCGCTGACCCCTCAAACGAGTTCGCCACAGTGTGTTAAGCATTTTGGTACCCCTTCCCAACCAAGCTCTGCCGCTGTTCACTGCCGACAACCGGTCAAAGTCAAAAAATCCAGAAAATACCAAAAGGAATATTACTTGTATTGATAAATCAGCTGAAACAATCTATAATTTGTAGAAAAATATCTAGAGCTCAGAAAAATATGACACCAAGTTTGTTAGTTTTGTTTTGTCATGATCTACATGATAAAAATACATGCAATTATGAAATATCCACTGAAATACCTCTATTTTATTAAATATGATGTAACTTGTTAATCCATAATTAAATCTTGAAATATCCAAAATTGGTCAATCCAACTTTGTTAATCTTATTTTGTCATGCTCTATATAGGAAAAATATATTTCAAGCATGAAATGCTTGTTTAGCACTAATTATTTGTTAATCTTGATTAAGCCTTTTAAACTTGATTAATTTCTACAGAAATTAATAAAAATCATAAAATGTGAAAGTAATTTGTTTAGGTATTCTCTATGTATACATTACACAATAATCAATACATTTTGCCATGTTGAGTACTTCCCTCGTGTGAGTTTGTTTGAACTACCTGATATAATTTTAGATTTAAAAATAGCAAGCATTTCATTCATTCTAATTTCGATGCACTTTATCGCTCTTTAGAGAACGACGTTGTGGAGTGTCATAAGGTTGATCCCGAAGGTGAATGAGCTGTTTAATTTTGATAAGTTATCGATATATGTATATCATGCATGTAAGGGTTGAATGATAAAGAAAATTTCTATAGATGGCACCAACAAAAACTCATCAGACCCGGCTAACAAGGAGGAGCACCACGTGGTTCTTCATAAAAAAAGAAGGATTATTGGAGTGGAGAATGTCATTGATGAGGAAGACTACAATAAATTTGACGTGCTACCTCCTTTCGGAGAGGATGTTGACCTAAGTCCCATGGAAGACACCGATGAACCTCCATAAGTACGTCGTGATCATAATGAAGGGCGAATCATTAAGATAATGTAGCTAAATTGTATTAATTACTATGCATGATTTTATTTCAGATGTAATTATACCTTACTTATGTTATGGAAGCTTCAATTTTTAGTTTATGGTGGAAAATGTCTTTATTATTGAGTATATTGATTTTTTATTTTTAATGAATTAGCAATAAGACAAGCATTATTTCTATGTACTACTATTTTTTTATTTTTAATGAATTATTAATAACACTAGCATATTGCTATTTGCATATTACATGATTTACATTAGATATAGTTATGAGCGTATATATTTTAATTTTTTAATGATTTAAAATATTTATTGATGAAATTAAGATATATAGCAAGCCCTAATATGGAAACTTAGGTATGAATATATTTATTTTAATTTTTTTATTGAATTAAAAAATTGAATAAATTTTTTGCATTAGGATTTTAGGTTAACATAATGTTAATAAATATAGATAGTACAAACTAATTTGAAAATATTTGAGTAGCGCAGCTGTTTAATTGTTCGGTCTTATTTAGGGTAGATCGTGGGTTTGAGTCTCGACGAGTGTGCGCGCGTAGCTAAAACAAATTTTTGGCACAAAGGACCTGCAGTGAAAGAGGTTTCATTGCCAGTGAACATATTCAACCGTCAGTGAAAGTTGTTTCACTACCGGTGGACTTTTTGGGCCGATAGAGAAATATGTTTCACTGCTGGTTGTCCTATTAAGCTAGCAGTGAAGATCCCCTTTCTCTGTCGGTCTTCATCTTGAGCTAGCAGTGAAAATCCTTCCCTATAAAAGTGTTCGACGCCTGCGCCCTTTGACACTTAGAAAAAATTTCCCCTTCCTAGCATGTGCCCTTCGTCGAATCGCCTCCTGATGCCGAGGAGCCTACGCTTCCATACCCTGCGCCATCGTCCACGTCGCTGCCGCTGAGGACCACCAACCTAACACCGACGAGCTCGCCGCCTTCTCCTTGATGCTGAGGAGCCTTTGCTGCCATGCACTGCGCCCTCATCCATTGCCGCTGCCGTTGAGGACCACCACCCCGACACCAAGGAGATCGTTGCCTCCACCCTGACGAGCACCCCAACGCTAAGGAGCCCACGCTGTCGTGCCTTACGCCCTTGTCCATCGTTGCCGTCGTCATGGACAACCACCCCGACGTCAAGGTAGGCCTCCCGGCTACCTCTCTGTCTCCTTGTCCCCTCCGATTCCTAGGGTTTCAGCACAAGTTCATATTGATCCATGGTCGACTGCTTGTGTGTTCAAATAATAAGAACATATGCTTGTGTGATGGTCCTTTTGTGTGTTAAAATGATAAGAACAAATGCCGTTTGTGGTCCTTTTGTGTGTTCAAATGATAAGAACATATATGCTGCCTTAGTGCTTCTGTGTGTTCAAATGATAAGAACAGATACTGCTTGTGGTCCTTTTATGTTTTCAAATGATAAGAACAGATGTTGCTTGTGGTCCTTTTGCGTGTTCAAATGATAAGAACAAATATACTACCTCGGTCCTTTTGTGTGTTCAAATGATAAGAACATATGCTGCATCGGTCCTTTTTGTATGTTCAAATGATGCTTATGAGTATTTCCCCTTTTCTATTCTAGACAGTACTGGTATATATTCCCTTCGCTTGATGACGAATTGATACATTGAGACTGGGCAATTTACTGAGTACAATAGTTTAGACCTGTGGCTCTCTAGTTGTCTGATATTTGTTATAGCCCTTGGTGAGACTTGTTGATAGTTCTTGCTGGTTTGTACTTGTATACTGAGAGATATTTCTTGTGTTGTCTCTGCAGTGGGCTACCTATTGTAATTTGATCTCTGGATGCTGTGTTATCGTAAGTTCAGAGATTGATTAGCATATCAGTTTCTGGATAAGGAAGTTGATTCATCCTTTTTGTTCTGTCATTACTTGTTTGAATCCTACTGTTCAGTCTCTATTTCTATCTAGGCAAGAAATTGCTTGTCCTTTTTAGAATTTGTGCTCTCTAATTTGGTACAATAACACTATCCATAATGATATTGTGTGATTTTTTAGAATTTTGTCCAGGTTCTTGATGCGCATTTGCCTGATCTTCCGAAAGGTAATATGATAAGTCAATTGGTGGAGCTTCGATGTTGATGATCCAAAGGCTACGAACAGAACAGATCAAGAACCCTCGCAACCACTACACCACTACTCCGTGGTTATTAACCGTGCCAAGACGCGGTTGACCTTGCCAAGAAGGTTTTTTCTGCAAGTGAATTGAGAACACAAGCAAGAACAAGTAGATGCAATCTGAATATTGCTAATTACCAATGAAGTGCTCGAGTTGGGGTTCAACAAACTGATAAACGGTGAAACTATCTAAAAATAATAATCTAAGCTAAACCTGAGCCTAAACTACGATGGCTACTGACTATATAGGAGGGACGTGGGGAGGTTGACCGAGGGTTGTGCAGCCATGGAAAGAGGCGTGAACAACCTGGACTCTGACTCCGACACGATTACAAGACCTAACAAGACCCAAAATGGTGGTTTAGCACCTTATTTATTTGACTCTGACTAAACCATTAGGAATATTTGGTCGAGCTCATATCCATTGGAAAGAGCTCATCGTCAGCTTTCTAGAATATCCAATATTTCCTAAAACGGACTTCGTATGAGAGAGTTATGCCCGTTTTATTGACGTGTTGTCCTGGAACTCGACAACAACCATGACCACGACTTCGACCATGGGTAAAGCTCAGCCTCGAGTATGAGTAGACTTGGCCTTAGAGGGGCGATATCCGGGTAAGGTTGTGGTGCTTCTCCCCTCATTCTTAAGTAATAAAACATCATAAGAATTTAGTAGTAACCCATCCAAGGAAGCATGAACAACGAGTTCACCTGGTGGTCTAATTGCTGTGCATGTGCTCTTGTAATTAGACCTTGTATGATTTGAGGAATATTAGTAGTATTGATCGTATCTGTAGGAGCCATGGGCTCATCATCCTCCTCCTCTTGAATTGGAGTCATCATCGACTCAAGCTCATCTTCTTCTCCCAAATATGGCTTCAAACCTAAAATGTTAAAAATGGGACTAACCCAAAAATCTACAAGTAGGTCCAATTTGTATGCATTGTCATTGATTTTCTCAATTATCTTAAATGGTCCATCAGCTCTAGACATTAATTTTGATTTTCTTAGTTTTGGAAACCTATCATTCCTTAAATGCAACCAAAGTAAATCATTCGGTTCAAATTTTATTTCCTTCCTACCTTTACTTCCAGCAATTCTATACTTTTCAGTCATGCTCTGTATATTCTTTTTAGTGGTTTCATGCAACTTAAGAATAAATTCAGCACGTTTCTTAGCATCTAAATTAAGTCTTTCAAAAGTAGGCAAATGTAGTAAATCAATAGGAGCACGGTGATTAAATCCATACACTAACTGGAACGGAGTTACCTTGGTGGTGGAGTGTGCCGACCTGTTTTAAGCAAATTTAATAGATGGTAAACACTCTTCTCACATTCTTAAATTCTTCTTTAGAACTGTCTGTAACATGGTTGATAATGTGCGGTTGACGACCTCTGTTTGACCATCAGTTTGGGGATGACACGTAGTAGAAAATAGCAGCTTCGTCCCCAATTTATTCCAAAAGTGACTCAAAAACTTTGTGTCATAATCCGAGGCGACAATATTAGGCATTCAATGTAGTCGAATGATTTCTCTGAAAAACAAATCAGCTATGTTTGTAGCATCATTGCTCTTGTGATAAGGTATAAAATGTGCTATTTTAGAAACATGATCCACAATTACAAATATGATATCCCTCCCCTCATTGTACTAGACAGTCCTAAACAAAAATATATAGAAATATCCTCCCATGGTGTACTATGAACCGGAAGAGACATATAAAGACCATGTGGATTTAAGTGAGACTTAGCTTTGTTGCAAGTGGTACAATGTAAAACATAGCACTCGATGTCACGTCTCACCTTTGGCAAAAAGAAGTGGGCAGCCATCATATCTTCAATATTCTTTGCTCCAAAATGTGTCATCAATCCTCCTCCATGCGCCTCCTATAACAACAAAAGATGAACAGAGCTAGCAGGAATGCATTGCTTGTTAGTACGATAGAGCAATCCTTCATTCGGCATATATTTATTCCATGTCTTCCCTTCTTTATAATGTTCAAGCACTTTTTTAAAATCTAAATCAACAGCATATAAATCCTTAATGGTCTCTAAGCCAAAAATCTTATGATCAAGTTGAGATAACATGGTATAACGCCTAAAAAGTGCATCAGCAATTACATTGTTCTTTTCTTTCTTATGTTTTATGATATATGGAAACGATCAATAAATTCTACCCATTTAGCATGTCGTTTATTCAGTACTTCTAATATGTTTCAGCGATTCATGATCAGAATGTATAACAAATTCTTTTGACCATAGATAATGTTGCCAAGTTTCAAGCACTCGAACTAAAGCATACAATTCTTTATCATAAGTGGAATAATTCAGACTTGGTCTACTTAATTTCTCATTGAAATAAGCAACAGGTTTACCTTCTTGAATTAGCACGCCTCCAATTTCAATCCCACTAGCATCATATTCTAGTTCAAAGGTCCTTGCAAAATCAGGGAGTTGGAGCAAAGGAGCATGGGTAAGTTTCTCTTTCAACAACTTAAATATTTCTTCTTATGCAGATCTCCATTTGAAAACCACTTCTTTCTTCATCAATTCATTCAATGGGGTAGAAATGATACTGAAATCCCACACAAAGTGCCGATAGAAACCCGCAAGACCATAAAAACTTCTCACTAGAGTAATAATCTTAGAGGTTGGCTAGCTCTTTATGGCTTCAATTTTTACTTTATCCACTTCTATTCCTTGTGGAGTATAACATAGCCAAGAAAAGAAACTCGATCCATGCAAAAGATGCACTTTTCGAGGTTATCGAACAAATGTGCATATCTCAAAGCATTAAAAACAGCATGTAAATGATCAAAGTGTTGTTCTTGTGTCTTGCCGTTGTGTCTTGCCGTAAATCAAGATATCATCAAAGTATACCACCAAAAGTCTACCAATAAAAGCACGTAAAACTTCATTCATCAATCGCATGAAAATACTATGTGCATTAATTAATCCAAAAGGCATTACTAACCACTCATACAAGCTAAACTTAGTTTTAAAAGCAGTTTTTCATTCATCTCCAAGTTTCATCTTAATTTGGTGGTATCCACTTCACAAGTCAATTTTAATAAAAATTATAGAACCACTCAACTCATCAAGTATATCATCTAACCTAGGGATAGGGTGACGATATTTTATAGTAATATTATTAATAGCTTTACAATCAACATACATACGCCAACTACCATCTTTCTTAGGAACCAAAAGAACAGGAACAACACAAGGGCTAAGACTTTCTCGTGTATACCTGCGGTCCAAAAGGTCTTAGACTTGTCACTGAATTTCCTTAGTCTCTTCCGGGTTGGTCCTATATACAGCACAGTTTGGCAAAGTTGCTCTAGAAATCAAATCAATTTGATGTCCAATCCCTCAAATAGGTGGTAATTCTGGGGTACCTCAGCTGAAAATACATCCACAAACTCCTGCAAAAGGTTGGCAACAGCAGGAGATAAAGAGCTAGATGAGTGAAACTAAAGCATCTTTGGATATCAAAGCATAGCATGCAACTCATCATCACAAATTTCAGCAAGGTTAAATTTAGTAGCAATCATAACACATCATTTTAGTCTAATTCCATCGAACTTAGAAGTTGTTATTGCTTTCTCCTTTTTGGGTGGAAAAACTTTTTCTGCTACTTGTTGTTTTTCAGATTCATTCTCAAACTCTTTTATCTTATTTTTAGCTATTTCTTGTTCACATTTTACAATTTCAGTAGGGGTTAAAGGTAGAAAAGTTATTTTCTTTACTTTATGCATAAGAGTGTACTTATTACTTCTACCATGATTTGTTGCATCAGTGTCAAACTCCCATGGTTGTCCTAACAAAAGTGAACATCCTTGCAAAGGTACTACATCAAAATCAGTACAATAATGGTATGAACTAATAGAAAAATACATCCTAACTGTTTGCATTACCTTCACCTTACCACTGTTGTTAAATCATTGAATATGATATGGGTGATGATGGTTTCTTGTTGGCAAGGCAAACTTCTTGACCATATATGAACTTACCAAGTTGTTGCGTTTCCTCCATCAATAATGACTCAAACACGATAATCCTTGACTATGAGGAACATCTGAAATAAATTGTGGTGTTGTAACTATTCTGCTTGCTCTATTTGAGTGCTTAACACTCGCTATACAATGAGGGTCTAATAATCCTCCGCGGTAGTGGCATCAAACACTTCCTCATGGTCAATATCCGTCTCACAACCATCCTCATCACCTGCATGGTTAGCTGCAAGAGCATATTCATCCTCAACATCACTAGCACTTACATATCCACCATCTTATGTTACAATGTACACTCACTGACTTGGGTAATCCTTCATGACGTGGCATATTCCCTTGCATTGGTGGCATACAATCCTGGTCGATCAACCTGTAGAAGCAATTGAAGAAGAGCTCTTGGCTAGACCCTATACACTTACGAATTTGCTTACCTCGAGAGTGTGCGATGGTGTCGAAGGTACTGTTGAATGCGCCCTATTTGAGAAGGAGGTAGCAGACCGTGTAGTTGAATGTGGGGCTATTTTGACTTGTCTCGGTGTTAATTTTGAAGTGTTCATGCTTCCAAAATTGCTCCTTGGCCTCTGTTGTCGTCCCTGCAATTCTTTTTCTACCAGATATGCAAGTTCGAACAATCTAGTAACATTACTGTATTCTTTGTAATCAACTATGTCATGAATTTCACGCCTTAACCCTCCATAAAAGTACCATTGTAGCCTCTTCATCCCCAATAATATCACAACGTAACATACTAATTTGTAGCTCCTACCATAAAAGTACCATTGTAGCCTCTTCATCTCCAATAATATCACAACGTAACATACTAATTTGTAGCTCCTAGTAATACTCTTCTACGGATCTATCACCTTGGATTAAGTGTTGCAATTTCTTACACAAATCACATTTAAAAGAGGGTGGAACAAATCTATTACGCATAGCAATCTTTAAAGCATTCCAAGTAGTAGGAGCTAATCCGTTGATGCATACCCTATTCCACCAGACGATTGCAAAATTTTTAAATTTACTAGTGGCTTGCCTAACTCTATGCACTTCAGAAACTAAATGAGCATTAAACTTCTGTTCTACCGTCATCTCCCAATCTAAATACCTTTCGACATCATAAGCACCCTCAAAAAATGGTATAGTAAACTTAACCTTAGCAAATAGATCATCATTAATACGTGGGTTATGTTGCTGAAAATTATTACCTCTCATAACTTGATGGTTGAAGTTCAATCGGTTCCTTTATCCTTCATCATAGGTGTCATGTTCTTGTCTCAAAATTTCATCATTCGTGGCGAACTCCTCTTGTTCATAGGCTGCACCATGAGCATCCACTCGACCATTATTCGGTGGTGGATTAACCAATCGTTTAAAGTGTGTATTGAGTATTGTAGTGCTTTCATTGAGTCGTTGCAATGCGGTATTGGTTCCCGCAAGCTTCTTGTCAATGTCATCACTAATAGTTTGCCAATGATCATACAACAACATTGTGAGTTCTTCTCTCAAAACACACTCTTTCACTTCCGATGCTTCTCCTGCCATGGTTAGTCGAAGATACAAAACAACAATAGATAAATTATCTCTATTGACTACAAGGTGGTGGAGGTGGAGTCACACACTCTCAAGCGTCTTACCACACTCTTACAAGTGTCTTTACCAATCACTGCAGTTGGCACAACCGATGGTTGGTTCGTGATACCTTATTGGGTGCGAGTGAGGTAGTTGCAAGGGGAGATACCATTCCGTTCGAGAGAAGGTGTAACTTGGACATGCAATATCTAGTAGCAATGAATGGCAATAATTGAAATCAGATTAGCAAAGCTAAATAAAAGTCTACAGTACTCGTCACAGTTGCGGGCCTGAACACGTTCTTAGAACTAGCTCAAGCAAAATATATATATATATAATAGACACAAGCACAATGGAACAAAATTCGCAAAGCAAACTGATTCTTTTTTTTGAATTCTCTCTCTCTCTCTCTTGCACTCTTTGCTTTCTTTTTTTTTTTTTGCACTTTTTACCTTTTTGCACTCTTTGCTTTTTGCTTGCCTTTTTTTTTCGAATGTGACACAAACTCAAAAACTCTTCTACTGCCTTTTCTAAGAATAGTGAGGTACATGGGTCACAATTTTTTTTGGGAGAGCAGTGGTATAAAGGTAATAAAAAAAATACTCTCTCTCGGAACTTTGGCTACCTCTGTTTCCGCTATGAATTGCTACTTGAACTTTGTCGGACAATGCTCTATATGAAAGGTGTATGGGGATGTCTGAGACTAGCCAAAAACAGATATACTCTGACTTGGCTGGGGAGGCGAAAACGAGTGGATAGTTGAATCTGACTAGGTGGTTAAACCCGAAAGGATGGTCGGATTCGAGAAGGTGGGTGATTCCGACTAGGTGGTCGGATTCGAGAAGGTGGGCGATTCCGACTAGGTGGTCGGAGTGGTTGGTCGCGACCCCGAGTGGGTGACCGGAGTGACTGGTCGGGACCCCGAGTGGGTGGTTAGAGTGACTAGTCGGGACCCCGAGTGGGTGGTCAGAGTGCCTGATTGAACCCCGAGTGGGTGGTCAAAGTGACTGGTTCAGACCCGAGTGAGTGGTCAGAGTGACTAGGTCAAAACCAAGTATGATCAACTCGACTAGTGATCGAACTCGAGTAGATGGTTGAAGCGACTAGTGGTTGAACATGACTTGATGGTCAACTCGATTAGTGATCGAACTTGAGTAGATGGTTAAAGTGACTAAACAGTAAGACTCGACTCTAGAAACTAGATCACGATGACTCGACCAGCAACAAAGATACCAACAATGGACATAAACTCAAAAACGCGAATACTGAAAACAAAATTGCAAAGGCACAAAGTGGTTTGGATAGCGGAAAAAAAACTAAGATTTAAATATTTTTGTAGGACAATTTTCTAGACTCTAGGTAACGAAAAACGACGAAACAAACGGGATAACTGAGATTACCTAATGGGCAATTGAGGCTCTGATACCACTTGATGTGTATTTGCCCGATCTTCCGAAACGTAATATAATAAGTCGATTGATGGAGCTTCGACGTTGATGATCCAAAGACTCTGAACAGAATAGATCTAGAACTTTCGCAACCACTACACCACTACTTCGTGGTTATCAACTGTACCAAGATGAGGTTGACCTCGCCAAGAAGGCTTTTTCTGCAAGCGAATCGAGAATACAAGCAAGAACAAGTAGATGCAATATGAATACAAGCAATAATACAAGACGGAGTGTGATCAGCTAAAGTGTTGGCTTGGGATCGTCAAGTACAATCCTTATATTCCAAGGGTACGACATAAATAGGTATACCTTTTATATGAGAGTCCAGGATAGCGAGAGGACAAATCGAAATAGCGATGTCCATTTGTTTTGGAATGGATAGTTAAAAATTTGATTGGATTTAACATTTAAGCTAAATTCAATAAAATTTCAGTTTACCTCTTGGATTATGTCGGTATATTCAGAACCAGGGGTCCCTAAGTCCCGAGGCCAGGTCGGCTATCCACCACATGTCACCACCCTGCGAGGTAAGAAAAAGCTAAGTCCCGGGAGAAGGTGCTCGGGGCCGCCGCCTCTGGTTCCCGAGCACCCTAGTTCCCCGATGATCTGCAGGGTCCAAATACTAAGACCGAAGTGCTCGGGAGAGAGTGCTCGGGGCTGCACGTGGCAGCCCCCGAGGACTCGGTGCCCCGAAGGTCCCACCGAAGTGCTCGGGAGAGAGTGCTCGGGGCTGCACGTGGCAGCCCCCGAGGACCCGGTGCCCCGAAGGCCCCACCAAAGTGCTCGGGAGAGAGTGCTCGGGGCTGCACGTGGCATCCCCCGAGGACTCGGTGCCCCGAAGGTCCCACCGAAGTGCTCGGGAGAGAGTGCTCGGGGCTGCACGTGGCATCCCCCGAGGACTCGGTGCCCCGAAGGTCCCACCGAAGTGCTCGGGAGAAAGTGCTCGGGGCTGCACGTGGCAGCCCCCGAGGACTCGGTGCCCCGAAGGTCCCACCGCAGTACTCGGGAGAGAGTGTTCGGGGCTGCACGTGGCAGCCCCTGAGGACTCGGTGCCCCGAAGGTTCGCGCAAGATCATTCAACGACCCGAAGGGTCCCGTCGTCAGGGTGTCATCCAGTCAAAGGCCCAATGCCGCATTTAATAGGCACGCGCGGTCTGACATCCTGACATCCTGACATTCTCAGCTGCCCACGCCCCAGTGTCAGACCCTGCCATGCACTAGCAGGGGGCCGTGGGTCCATTAAATGCACGGGTCCCGTCCCGTTTCATCCAGGTGCCTCGGGATAACGTTGCCAGAATCGAAGCACTCCGCCTGCCACCCTGCCCTGGCAGAAGAACAAGACAGGGTGGGCGCACTGGGCACCTCTGAGGCTGACCGGTGGGCCCCTTTTAGGGCGCCCCGAGGCTTCCGCAGCGGCTGGTGGTCGAATGCGCGCCGCATTTCTCCACCGCCCCTGTCACTTCGCCAAAATGAAATGATTACGCCTTTCTCCGTGGCACCTTGGCATTTGCGTCCCCTCTTTCCCATTCAGGATATGTTGGGGTCGGCGCGCCTATAAAAGGAAAGGATGGAGAACACTAAAAGCAAGGAAAAAAAGGCCCCCGACCACCAGACGACCAACAATCTCCGACGAACCAGGCCAAAGATAGATCGACAGACACTCGAACCAGCTCAAGTTAAGCTAGAACATAAGAGCCTCAAGCTCTTTGTAAACAGCTCTCCCCTTAGAACCAGATACCTCCTTGAAGAATTCCCTTCAAGGATAAATATAGTGTTCATACAGGAGTAGGGTGTTACGCCTCCGTGCGGCCCGAACCTGTCTAAAACCCGGCGTACCCACTTTTTCTTGCATTAGGGTGATCGTCTCCCGCCAGCCATCGCATTTATTTCCGTTCCCGCTTATTTCCCAAACAAGTTTTTCCAGGATCATCCCCCCGGCCGAATCTCTAAAAAGGGGTCTCTCGGGATCCCTGCGACAGGAGTTCACTCTCCGACAGCTGGCGCGCCAGGTAGGGGTCTTTCAGATTGGCGACGGAGGAAGGACAGCCACTCCCGAATCCGTGGAACATCGAGCATCTTCGACGCTTCTACCCGTAGATGGTCGTGCTCGCGGTTCAGGTTTGTAAGGCCGGGGGCTTCTCCCCGCCCGAGCAGTCTGAAGGCTTCGCCCCATGGGGTAAGTCGATGTCACCCAACCTTGTAAATATTGCACATTAAGTTTTTCAATAAGCAATCGCTATATCAAAATACTTTTTCTGGATTCCGTATGTTTAATATGTCTGGTGAGGAGCTCGGTTGTGCGAGAAAAAGTTCGCTCTCTCTTTTTTCCCGCTGACAAAAGAATCCCGATCGGTATGCATGCGAGCAGTCGCCGCTGACCTACGTCCGGCATGGTAGGCTGTGGTGTTCGGTGTCGTGGCAGGCTCCCGGGCACTACCAAGTTTCGGGGTGCTCTGGGTAATCCAATCGCTCGAGCTGCTCGAGTAGTCCGGAGCTCGGGCCCTCGGAGCGGGCTGTCGGTGCTCGGTCTGGTCTGTCATACCCGGACGCCACTGAACCATAGGACCTCTAGGTTATGCCTCTGTCCGCTCTTGTTCGCCGGTTTGGGTATTCGAGAGGTCTCGGGTTAAAAACGAGAACAGTCTATAGCAAGTACCGCACTAACAGAGCGCACCAGACAAAGAAATTCTATATTCTCTCTCAAGTCACAGGCTGGCAATCACAAGCAGTTCGGCCGCGAGGGCTTCAATGCCCCGGTCTCTGGTCGGCCCCAAGGGTCTTCAGGTGGTCCTACCACTTAGGCTTGGGTGGTCGAGGCCACCCGACCCTAGGAGCCTCGTATGCCTCTGGGCCCTCGGGCGCTCCGTTGAAAGAATCAAGTCCCCGGGCCCCCGAGCTCGGAAGCACACCCCTCCTGGATCGGTTGGCCGGAAGGCCGACAGCTGTCCGGTGAGTGGTTATATTCAGACAAGTCTGCTTTCAGTAAATTTATGTTCCCGAGTCATTCTCGGGGGCTCTCGCGCTTTAATCTGTTCGGCGAGGTGGTCTCCTTGCACGCAAAAACCCTGCCGCGTGTCTACTTTTTCCCAGAACGACATAGCGGTTTGTAGAAAGGAGTACCGTGCTTGCGATAATGTCTGACCGAAGCCCTTCGTGGTCGTCGTGGTGTTCGGTCTGCTTTTATGGACCCCGAGCACTACCGAGTCCTCGGGTACCCTGGGTAATCCTATCGCTCGAGCTACTCGGGTAGTCCGGAGCTCAGGTCTCGGGGGCAGGCTGTCAGTGCTCGGTCCGGCCCGTTTCAAGCCCGGGCACCACCGGACCGCGAGGACTCTTGGTCACATTCTCGCCCGCACACGTCTCCCTTCTACTAACTGAGTGGTCGCAAAGTGAAAAAGTGTTCATTAGGCACGGCGTGTTCCGAGCAGGATCGATCTATCTCCCGGGCAAGGGAGTCTGTGTCTTCGTTTCTTAACCTAGGCAGTGCGGACTCGCGAGAGCTTGAGGGCTGGCTGCGCCAACGCCAGCGACCGGAACAACTTCATTTCTCGGGGATGGGAAGGTCGGGAACGGCCCGACTGAGTACTCCCCGGGACTTCCAGGCAGAGCACCAGAAGAAACATCAAACACACAGAGAAATTGGAGTTGCGAGCCCAAGGAAAAGCTGCCATTATATTCACAAGACATATACAAGGCGTTTTCTAAGGGTTCACTCCTAATATTCACTCCTACATCTACAACAAAAGAAAAGAGGGCACAGAAGGCCTAGTCGGCGGCAGAGGCGTCGGCTGAATCCTCCGAGTCGTCCCCGGGGGCTGGCGGCGGCGGCACCTCTCGCCTGAAGCCGGCCGCCACCACGGAGGCGGTACTCCTAACCGCTGCCCGGGCGGCCTCCTCCTCAGCCTCGACTACTCCCTCCCGCGCCGGCTCCAATGGGAAGTTCGGGTCCCTGCTTCGGTAGCAGGCCAGGACGTGCTCGGCCACGGCACGTGCCAAGCCACGTCCCTCCCGGGCGGCAAGTTCCTGAACTGCCCAGGGCAGGGTCTCGAGGCGCTCGCAGACCTGCTGCAGCCCCAACACTTGTCGTGCGGGGCCGTCGCCCTTCTTGTCGTCGACAAGCCGTCCGAGACCACCCTTCTCCACGGCCCGTCGCATCCGCCGGAGGATGTCCTCCAGCATATGCTCAAGGTTGACCAGCGAGACAAAGGCGGTTTCGAGCTTCTCCTTGGCGGCCCACAGCTGTGCCTCGAGTCCCTGGTCCCTGGCCGGACCAGAAGAACCGCCAGCTGCGGCGGGGACGGCAGCCTGCTTCGCCTTGGCCACCATCTCGGACAAGGCGCGCTCACGGGCGGCCAGTTCCGCCTCATGCTTCGCATTCTCTTCCGCCCTGGTAGCCGCGGCGGCCACCGCAGCAGCAGCTTCGCCCTCTCGGCGACTCAGTTCGCCTTCTCGGCGACTCAGCTCATTCTCCCGCCGGGCCAGCACTTCCTCCTGCTGGACCACCGAATCCTCCCGGGCACCGAGTTCAGACGCCGATAGCTCGTTGTCTACTTCCCGGATGGAGACTTCCTCTTCCCAGCGCTTGATTTCTTCTCTGATCTTCCGGAGGTCGTCTTCCCAGCGCTGGAGGTCGGCGCGCGTCTTCTTGGCCGCGCCCTCCCGGTGGGTCAGCTCGGCTTGCCGCTCCTCCGCAGCATGCTCCCGGGCTGCGACTGCCACCTCCCTCTCCTGCGCCTGCCCCATCCTGGCAAGGGCCTCGGCAGCTTGCTGCCTCGACGCCTCGGCCAAGCGGGCGGCGTCTTCTCGTTCCCGCGCGGCTTCTGCCCGCGCGGTCTTCAGAGTTTCTCGTTCCCGCGCGGCTTCCGTGCGGATGTCTTCTAGGAGCTTCTGCTCCCGCGCGGCTGCCGCACGGGCCTCCTCCTGGGCGCCGATGCAGGCCCCATCCGCACCAGGCGCGGCTCCAGCACCGGAAATGCCGCCGCTGCCGTCGGCGACGGTGGAGAATCCGGCACTAGGATCAAGGCCCGGGGTCGCTTTCCCCGGTCTCCCGGCGCCAACTCTTCAACAACTTCAGTGGCGCCCTCCTCTCCGGCACGGCGGCTGCTGCTTGCGGCGGCCCCGTCGCCAGCCCGCGCCGAACTACCAGCGACCTCCTCGCCAAGAAGTTCCTCCAGGCCGGGGAGGTCGGAGGCCTCGGGACTCCGGCTTCGTGGCCGGTCCACGGGCCCCTGGGCATCGAACTCTGGCAGCCCCGCCATGATGGCCACCCGGTTGAGATTGGCGCAGAGCGCCATCTCCGGCCACGGGAGCTCCGCCCGGCTCATGTCCTCCGTCCCGGTGATCACTCGGGTCATCCCTCGCAGCTCCGCCTGCCCCAGATCCCAGCTCGCGCCAATCTGGGTCCTGGTGATGTCCTCCGGCCCGGTGTAGAACCAGCTTGGTCGGGCCCGCTCTCGCAAGGGTGCCAACCGACGACGCAGAAAGTCCACAACCACCATGACTGAGGTCAGCCCGGACTCGCGCAGCTCCAAGATGCGCTCCAGCACCGGCTTCAGCCTCGCGTCTTCTGGCGGCGGCGCCTCCCACGTCGATCGCCGAGGTTCCGCCGCCCTCTCTGGCAATTCGAGGCGCTCGTGGGGGTCGATGTCGACGAAGAACCAGTCCCGCCGCCACTCCTCCCACTTGCTGCGCAGCACCTGGGGAATGTAATGATCCCCCAGGCCTTCCCGGAGCCGAAGGTTGCAGCACCCCGCGACGTCCGCCGTGGAGTGCCCCCTCTTCTTCCCCACCGGCCGGAGAACGAAGAAATGGCGAAGCAGCGTCGCCGACGGCATCACCCGCACGAACATTTCGCAGAGATGCGCGAAGACCGCCAACGCCACGACGGAATTAGGGCTTAGGTGCACCATTTGTATGCCGTACGTCTCCAAAACTTGCAGAAAGAAGGCGGAGAACGGCGGCACTAGCCCCGCCGCCACGAAAGAGGTGAAGAGAACGGTCCGCCCAGGGACGGTCGTCGCCGGCGTCAGAGTCGCCGGCCTCACCACCACGGCACCTTCCTGACCCTCCGGTACCAACAGCTTCCTAATCTTATCCGCCGCCTCCTCGTTCCTCAGACGAGACTCCGGCAAGATGCTGTCCGAAGTCCTATCCCGGCGTCCTCCTCCAACCCTCGTCATCTCAACAGGGTGGAAGGTGTTTTTTGGTGGAGAAGAGGGAGAAGGGAGAATGCTCCGGTCGCCTGGGATTTTCCTGAGGGCCTCGGAGCACCAAGAAGGCAGGAGCGCAAGTGCAAGAGAGCGTAAAAAGGGGAAACGGACCGATCCGTTCCCCCTTTTATATCTCAAAAATTCGAAAACTGCCGCCCCAGACGGTTCGCTCGGCGAAGCGTCGCCTCGATCGACGCAACTGTCAGACGAATCTCCCGCCGATCGCGCGATGTCAGCGGTTGCCAAGCGTATTTTCCTCGATCTGCGCGGCGACCGCGCGTGCCGCCCGTATGGTTATCATACCCTTCGGAAGTTGTGTGGACACGCGTCCACTCATTTTCCCGTTGGAACGTACTTGAGGTCTAGGTCCGCAAGGGCCACCTCTCGAAAGCTTGCCACATGGCGTCCGCGCTAGCCTTGGCCTCGGTCGCGACGAAGGGCCCATTCGCAGTCTCCGTCCCATCGGCTACCAACGGGCCCGGGGGCTACTGTCGGTATATTCAGAACCAGGGGTCCCTAAGTCCCGAGGCCAGGCCGGCTATCCACCACATGTCACCACCTTGCGAGGTAAGAAAAAGCTAAGTCCCGGGAGAAGGTGCTCGGGGCCGCCGCCTCTGGTTCCCGAGCACCCTAGTTCCCCGATGATCTGCAGGGTCCAAATACTAAGACCGAAGTGCTCGGGAGAGAGTGCTCGGGGCTGCACGTGGCAGCCCTCGAGGACTCGGTGCCCCGAAGGTCCCACCGAAGTGCTCGGGAGAGAGTGCTCGGGGCTGCACGTGGCAGCCCCCGAGGACCCGGTGCCCCGAAGGCCCCACCAAAGTGCTCGGGAGAGAGTGCTCGGGGCTGCACGTGGCAGCCCCCGAGGACCCGGTGCCCCGAAGGCCCCACCAAAGTGCTCGGGAGAGAGTGCTCGGGGCTGCACGTGGCATCCCCCGAGGACTCGGTGCCCCGAAGGTCCCACCGAAGTGCTCGGGAGAGAGTGCTCGGGGCTGCACGTGGCAGCCCCCGAGGACTCGGTGCCCCGAAGGTCCCACCGAAGTGCTCGGGAGAAAGTGCTCGGGGCTGCACGTGGCAGCCCCCGAGGACTCGGTGCCCCGAAGGTCCCACCGCAGTACTCGGGAGAGAGTGTTCGGGGCTGCACGTGGCAGCCCCCGAGGACTCGGTGCCCCGAAGGTTCGCGCAAGATCATTCAACGACCCGAAGGGTCCCGTCGTCAGGGTGTCATCCAGTCAAAGGCCCAATGCCGCATTTAATAGGCACGCGCGGTCTGACATCCTGACATCCTGACATTCTCAGCTGCCCACGCCCCAGTGTCAGACCCTGCCATGCACTAGCAGGGGGCCGTGGGTCCATTAAATGCACGGGTCCCGTCCCGTTTCATCCAGGTGCCTCGGGATAACGTTGCCAGAATCAAAGCACTCCGCCTGCCACCCTGCCCTGGCAGAAGAACAAGACAGGGTGGGCGCACTGGGCACCTCTGAGGCTGACCGGTGGGCCCCTTTTAGGGCGCCCCGAGGCTTCCGCAGCGGCTGGTGGTCGAATGCGCGCCGCATTTCTCCACCGCCCCTGTCACTTCGCCAAAATGAAATGATTACGCCTTTCTCCGTGGCACCTTGGCATTCGCGTCCCCTCTTTCCCATTCAGGATATGTTGGGGTCGGCGCGCCTATAAAAGGAAAGGATGGAGAACACTAAAAGCAAGGAAAAAAAGGCCCCCGACCACCAGACGACCAACAATCTCCGACGAACCAGGCCAAAGATAGATCGACAGACACTCGAACCAGCTCAAGTTAAGCTAGAACATAAGAGCCTCAAGCTCTTTGTAAACAGCTCTCCCCTTAGAACCAGATACCTCCTTGAAGAATTCCCTTCAAGGATAAATATAGTGTTCATACAGGAGTAGGGTGTTACGCCTCCGTGCGGCCCGAACCTGTCTAAAACCCGGCGTACCCACTTTTTCTTGCATTAGGGTGATCGTCTCCCGCCAGCCATCGCATTTATTTCCGTTCCCGCTTATTTCCCAAACAAGTTTTTCCAGGATCATCCCCCCGGCCGAATCTCTAAAAAGGGGTCTCTCGGGATCCCTGCGACAGGAGTTCACTCTCCGACAGATTACATCTCGCGTGGCAAATTTGGCCGGCTGCGAGAAGCTACTGCTCGGAATTATTGTTCCATAATTGATCCTAGCACTATAATTCTTACTAGGAGCATATTCAGCCGACTTTTTTTGCCTTGTTAGAAAATAGGATTATAAATAGGAATTTCAAAGCATTTATAGTTGTGAGAAGAAGATTGACTCAATTTTGGATGTTAAATTCATAGTTTAGTGAAGGAATATCACCGTTAGTTATACTTACTAGTTGAAAATTGTTAGGGATGGGACCTCCAACTGCTTTTCGCCTGTGGACGTGGCAACATGCAGAAGGCCCCTCCGACCCGATCCTGATGCTCAATGGAGATGGGACTTCTAACCAGAGCGGTAGCCTGAGCAACTATCTCAACATGAACCAACATGACGCCACTAATGTCAGCAAGGTAATTCATTAATGGATGAATGCATTTGTTGATGCATGATTGATGAATATTCCAGTTTTTAATAGTTTCTTTTTTGCTTCTGTAAAGATGGCTGATCCTTCTGAGGGTCCAATGACCGATGAACCAAGGCGACATGGTGGCTGAGGTCCTAGCAAGAAGTACAAGGGTCCATATGTCGTCACGAAGCTCTCGACCCACTGAGGTGGCTATCGTACCCATGGGAGCAAAAGACATGTTGCGGGTTTATCGCTAGGGATTGAGTGTAGGGGTGGAAACAAGCCTGGTTGGCTCAGGTGAGCTCGCTCTTGGGCAAGCCAAGCCAGGCTCAGCTCGATTCAAGGGAGCTTGCTCTTGGGCAAGTCGAGCCAGGCTCGACTAGATAGAAAAAATGAGTTGGAATACTAGCTCAGCTCGGGCTTGTTTCAGGCTCAAGCCAGCTCGGTTGGCTCGTGAGATAGGGTTCTCTTCTGCATTCTCGCGAGCCAAGGGTTCTCTTCTGCATCAACCTTTGTTTGACTGTGCTGTCGTGCTGGTGACTCGGTGACAATGTATCAATAACAGAACAAGTGAACATAACAATTAACAAATGAGAAATCACATGAACCGAATAACCCAGTACTAAACCAAATCAAAAGGGAGAGACAAAAACAGACATACTTATTCACCTCATCACATGGCATTCATCACAAGTCCCTACTGTATAATATCTTATCAAGCAATTTTCATTCAACATTTCAACTGATAGGATTTAAAGCACTAACTGAGAAACATAGTAAGCATGATCCATTTGACCATTTCCCCTCAATAGCTCAGAAGCAGAAGACACACTTGGCCAAAAAGATGCACCAGCCTTCATGCCCACGGTGGCCTTGGCATTGGCGGTGGAAGCGTGCCCCTTCCCTCCATGCATGGCGGCGGGGACACAGGAGACGATGTTTGGTTGCCACTCCAGTTCCATGGACTGCGGCTACGCAGTCAGAGAGGCGGTGACTGAGCGACAATGGTGGGCTATGGGCAAAGAGGCGGCGGCATGACGAGAGTGCAAGATGAGGGCAGGTGGGTGGGAGACGTGTCAATGGCTGGACACCACCACAAATGGAGTCCGTGAGGAGGCAGCGACGTGTCTCTAGCAACTTGCTAGTGGGTGTTGACGACGTGTTGTGTTTGTCTTGGGCTCTCGGCTTGGAACAGTGAACCCTAAACCTAAGGTGCCATTTGGATGTAGGTTGAAATGGAAAATGGAAAGAGATGTGATCACTGAAATTCAATCCTAGACACCGATCTCTCTTTCAATTTCTATTCTAACCCTCCGTTCCTTTACTTTTCTCTATCCCACCTCTCTTTTTCCAGTTACCAAACAGCATCTAAAGGTATATTTCCCGCCCTAATTGAGTGTGGTCAATGAATATAATTTACCCACATGTTTTATTTCCAGCAGATATTTGGATTATTGAAATAAAAATGAGGGTGTTTTTGTTAGAACTTTTAGGAGAATTGGAAAAAAAAAACCCTGTTTTGCTCGAATTCCGAAAAGAATGAATCTCCTTACATAGTTACTGCTGATTCTACACCCAAACACGCAAATCGAACACGTATTTCTGTCGCGGCAGTGAAAATCTCTCGATGTTTCGACGTCCCTTCCCCACTCCCCCGTCAAAATCTCGCCATGCGAGCGGCCCACTTCGCCGACGCCGACCCTTCTCCGCCGGCGACGGGAGGTCACACCGACCGTGTATTCCGGGCGTTGGCGGCCGCCTCTATCTACATCCTCGTCCGCCGGTGGCGCGCCGGCGGGGTCGGCCTCGGCGAGCGGCCGGCGCCGGCAGAGATTGCCGCCGCCGCGACTCTCTGCGCCTCCGTCGCATGGCTGTACGTGCTCCCCGCCCTCGGGCTCCGCCGCAGCTCGCACCGGCGTCCGCACCAAGACTAGTTGACCTGCCGTACTGCCGTGCTGCGTTGCTGGTAACCACTCCGCTTAATCTTTTTTTTAACCTTTGGGTCTTAAGTCAATCAGTTCCATTAGAAACCAATTATGCGATTCGAGCAGAAAATGAATGGGAAATCATTGATCGGATCCGAATTCAAAGAATTGCTTGTTCATAGGTCAAATAGGCACCGGGGAAATCACCTTGAGCCAATCTGTTTCCAATATACCATTGACTATCAGTGACTCGACCTAAGATAATTGTTCAAAGGTTATACGCTGCTGCTTTGTGCAAGAGATTATGTCTGACTTGCAGTTCCAAAGAGAAACACTAGAAGCAGACTGATAGAACTCCTTAGATTGCTGATCAGTCTGAAGACAAACCTGCTTAGTTATCATAATCTTGAAGACAATATGCCTCAACTATAACTAAGCACATTCAATAGCGTCTGTTTCGATACCCTTCACATTTCACGCAAAGTGGTTTCTCTTCAACCGGAAAGCTAATTGCCATGGTTGGACTCGCGAGTGTGACTAGCGTTCTATATTGGTTTCGTGATTTACTACGAATGAACAATATGGCCTCAGGAAACTTCATATCTCGTCGGTTCTTGTCGCTGTGATGCTCTCATGAGCTGAATTACTTAGACTTGATGCTTCTCTAGCTCACACTGTGATTCCACTCCAAATGATATTGATGGAGCTGGATTTTTCTGATGCCTCCTATTTCTGAACACCTCTTACCTAGATCATAAAATAATGAAAACTCTAAGACGGCAGATCACAAGAGCACATACAAGGACATTGCTACACACTTGACATTGGAGTCCTGGTATTCCTCCCAATATCCTTTGCTTCATCCGTATGTGTTTTGCCTTACTCATATTGCGTCTTTTCTATTACACTGTATGGATAGAACATTTGGAGACTGAAAACAAGCTAGGAGGGTAGTAGCATATATAGAAAAGCTAAGGGAAATAGAACATGTAACAATTTAGGTGATGTGTAAAGTTGGTGGGCATGTTTCGTGTTTGGCTATCTTGCCGTCGTAGTGGGCATGAAAATTCTTGCTTTTGGAGGCTCTCCCTCGAAAGAAAGCAAATCCTTGCTTACTCTTTCCCAGAAATAAGGCCGATCAAGGTAATCAAACATGGTCTAAATTATAGGTAAATTGCTTATACTAACAGGGCACTTTGAATTTGTCACAATCAAGTTTTTAAGCTTAAGTTCTGCAGCATGAAAGTTAATCAATAAAGCTTCAGCCTTCAGACCAGTCTTAATCGGTTATTCAAGATGAGATGACCCCTAAGCTCAGTCTAACCGTTGTCTGACTACATAATAGTCTGGTACAATCAGTGGATATTTGAAGTTCTTAAATTCGAAACGAGTTTACAAAACTTCTTTTTGACGAATCAATTAGTGCTCCGCGGATCTTACTCCGACAGTCTGACTATCAATTCTGCTCTGTCATCGAGGGGGCCTTGCCTGCTTTGTTTTACATCCTCCTCTGCCCCGTGGCATGCTGGCAGGCTCAACTCTAGTGAGAGGGGGCAGCAGCTCTTCAGCTGTGGCTTGGCGCCTGGAAGGTTTATAGCCCGTACTCCCCATATACATCTCGCAGAAAGTAATATTCGCCTAACACGATCCCACCAGCAGTCGCAGTAAGACTAGTTGGTAAGATGACCGTAGTGACCTTGCTCCCTTTTTTTGTTGTCTTTTGCCTTTCTTTGTTGTAGATTTATTTCACATTGTCACTGAAAAATGTGTTCATTAAGCAAACATTTATGTGACCTATGTGTCATGTGATTATTTCAAAATTTTCAACTTTAAAGCGTAGCAAACAAGGCCTCAATGAACAGTACGTTTCACCTGTTTTCCAACAGAGAACTGGATGAGAGATAATATATGTTGTTGATGAGATGTTTCTAGGTCAAAATAAAACACTCTTAAGCTAGCTCCTTTCTTTTTTTAGTGATACCTGAAACCAACTTACCTAGCATTTTACAATAAACTAGAAACTAATTTGCCTCATCCATGTTTTACGAATCTAACTATCCGCTTCCATAGAGTCTTCACCAAGTCACAGAAGTCTGCCTCTTTGATGCAAAGTCTCTGTCTTATGATTCTGCTTCTTGATGATGTACCTAGCTTTCCTGATGCCGCCCATTTTGAAACACTTTGACCTCAGAGACAAAAACAATTCTTCATCACATTTGCAAAGACCACAGTAGCAGGATGATGAGTTAGAGACATGGTGGCGCAGGGCAGCAAGGCGAGTTGACAAGCTGAGGCGCAAAGGTTTCAATTCACTTGTGATTCTAGGATCATGGTGGATTTGGAAACATTGTAACGATTGTGCTCAACGGCCCCACTCCGAATGGGCAATGAGCCATCTGAGAGATTATGGATGAGGCTAGGCTGTGGTGCATCGCCGGAGCAAAGGGTCTGAGTGCCTTGGTTCCTTGATTTGATTTTCTGGTTGTGTTTTTCATTCTATCTGTGATAGCGTCGGTCAGTAGATTGAGTTGGCACTGCGTTTTTTTTCCCTTCTGTTTTTTGGGCCTGAGTGCCTTGTGTGTTGTTGTTTTCAGACTGTTTTTTCCTCCTTAATATAATGACATGCAGCTCTCCTGCATGTTTGAGAAAAAAAATCACAGTTGCAAAGAGAGATTTATTAGAAGAAATCATAGCTACGCATGCACACATAGCTGACATCACAGTTATTGTTTCTCTTCCTGTCTTGTGCTCTTCATTTTAGCGGAATTCCACAAGCTGATAGCGGCAATGAATTCACTCCCGTTTCGGATCCAGACTGGCACCAGTCTGCATTTTCTTGGATGGTTTTGTCAGAGCCGTTGGCTACTCCATCAGCAGATCACAGATCATCCCACTGCACTTGATTTTTCTGGTATCATTCATTCTGTATTGAATCAACCTCTCATTCTGTGTTGTTTCCTTTAGTGTCTTCACGTCGCTTGCCAAAAGTCTAAGTTGTAATTACAGAAATTGAAATGAGTAGCATTGGAGTTTGTATCCGGCACGCCGATTCTTATGTAGGAAGGGCATAGGGGGTGCAAATTGGTGAACCTAAAGGTATCTACCGACCCTCTTTAGTTGAATTAATAACACCATTTTTCTCAAAGTAAGCAAAATTTCAGAAAATTAGTATAATTGATTGAACTAAAGAGGGTTGGTAGGTACCCTTAGGCTAATTAATTTGCACCCCTAGAAAGGCTAACGAAATATGGTAATATGGGAGTTAATATGGACTCTCATTTGAGTAAAATGTACCTTTTATTGTGTAAACCATGCGATAGAAGATCTGATGCTCTAATACCACGCATGTGCAACATCTAAGGGCACATATCGCTCAAAGCCCAGCCCCCACGTGGGATGTGGGACTGGTCTACATACTGAGTGCACGGGCGGTTTGTTAATTTTCTGTTGTCTGCAAAAGATTATAGTCAGTTTAACTTGCAATCCCACCAGAGGATTGGATGGGGAATTTTTCAGAATAAATGTGTTTACAGCTTAAAATATAACAGAATAAACCAAGTTCCTTTTGCTCACGAGGATGCTGTGTGCTCTATGCATACAAGCATTCCGAACAGTCATCTACTTACCTCTACCTCTTTAGTTCTTGTTGCCACACATCACATAACTTCTGCTAATGTTCTCTCTTGATCTTCTTTTGGTCTCAAATCTGATTCCACTACAAGTGCTCATGATGTATCTTGCTTTCCCGAGGCCCGCCAGTCCCCACAAACCTTGGCCTGTGTCACAAAACAATAATTTCTATAACAAGGCAAAAAGAAATCTTGGAGTCAAATCACAGATGACATGTGCATAAATACTTGACATTAAAGTCCCCATATTTCATCGTGATCTCCTATGCCCTTCATGCATCTACGCTTTGCCCTTACACCAGTTCTTGGTAAAAAGGCAAAGTGGACCGAAGGGATCTTTGGAGACCAACGATAAGCTAGGAGGAGAGCTGTATAAATAGGAAAGCGAGGAGAGGTGGCACATATAACTCTGTGCGGAGCTATGTTCAGGTTTATGACATGTCCTGACAGGGTAGCTTAATTAAATTGTGGTCAGAGATCACGGGAGCTTAATTTTAGTCTCTAACACATTAGTTGTACAAAGGGACTTGTTGATAAGCAGAAGAGGTTATTAATTTTGTGCTCCGATCAAACATATAAATAATAGTGTATGATTTGTAGTTTCAGCTGAGAATTCGATGCATTCTTTTCTGTCATCAGACTTGAAAAGACAAAAGAAAACCTGTTTGTTGGGTACTTGTAACACCCTGATTTTCAGAATTTATAATTTTTTAAAACTTTTCAAGATTATTGAATAGCTTCAACAGTAGTATAGGCTTAAAATCTATTTTTTAATCAATCGATCAATATAGGATATTATTTTGTGTGCATTGCATACTGATTTTTGTTAAGAGCCAGGTAAATGCATTAGAGTTCTTTTTCTTTTCTTTCTTTTTAGTGTTTTGAGTGAAAAAGATTTTGAAAAGGTTTTTTACAAAACTCAGTAGTGAATAAGTTAATGATCTTAATGGTTGGAATTTAAAATCTTTGAATTCATCATCTATTCAATCCTTGATCATACCTGATCCTTCTCTAGTTCAATTCAAATCTTATCCAAGTCTTTGTTTAAAGTCAATCTCTCTTCTTTCTCAAATTCTACCTAAATCCAAATTCAAATTCTTTATCTACTCCTATTCTTGTTCAACCTCATCTTTTCCGTTTCTCTTAAATTCACTTCAAACTCAATTCAAATTCAAACCGTATTCAAATTTCTCTGCAAAAGTTTCTTTTCTAAACCCTAGATATACCTAAAGTGTCTTTGAGCTCAATTTTGCTCAAGTTCAAACCCTTAGCCAAGTCTTCTAGATGGCCCAACAAAGGATCCACGAAATCTGGAAATTTTCGCGGAGTCCTAGATAGCCTTATTTTCTCATGAAGTTTCGAAGTTCAAAACGGCCTCAAATGCAAATCTTGAAAATAGCAAAGTTGTAGGCCTTGTTGAGAGCTTCGATTTGAACCTATAGAAGTCACCTTTTGGATAATGGAGCTAGGAGTTATGGCCCCCGAAATCAGTGCTGTGCAGAGAAGTCCGAGTTCAAACAGTTTATCTTGTGCTGCATTTTTGGAAATCAAGACGACGTTTCCAGAAGTTCCAATGACTACCAAAGTTGTAGATCTTTTCGAGTACTACAATTTAGAATCAAGAAACGTCCAATTTGGTGTCCGGACGACGGAGATATCATCCTCGGAATAGAGAGCTGCGAAAAAAGAAATCGTAACCGACTCGAACTCGAATCCGATTCGTGTTCGGTTTGGACTCCACCTCAACCAGCCGGCCCTAGCCCTATAAATATGAGTTGCACGCCCTCTCCTACCCCTATTCCATGCCACCAAACCCTAGAAGTCGCTGCTGCCCTGTCCGTATGTCGCCGAAGCGCCGCCGTTCGCCGTCGCCGCCGCCGTCGCCGCCCGTGATGCGCTACGTCGTCTTCTCCGCGAATCCTTCTTCCTCGACCATCAAAGCAATGTAAGGATCTATTCTTCTCCTCCCTTACTACTGTTTTAGCATCATACTAAGTCCCTAGCCGAGCCCTAGCTCCGGCCAAAGCCCGATCTACGCCGCCACGGTCGTTGCCGTTGCGGATAGCCTCGAGACAGCAGCGCTGTAGCTAAATGGCATCGATGTTCCCGGCCAACTAGTGCACCGTTTGCCATGCCCTTTTACCAGCATATGTCCCATGATGTTCCCCACGCCCTCACCAACCGGTTCGGCCATTAGAGCAGCCAAACTACCGCAATCAATGTCGACATACCTGCTGTCCAGTTTCTGAACGTGTTCTGCACGCGCACCGGATTTGCATTCGCGTCCCCGTTAATCCGAAAGCCGTATGGATGCACCAACCAAGTCACGGCGTGTCCAATGGAGTCTTCTACGTTACCCTAGGAGCCCATCCCCGTTTGTGCAGCGACAAGACCAAGACGCCATTGCCAACCACAGCATGTCGCAGTCATCACCCGTTTTATCTATGCTGATCGTTCTTCCTCTCAGTGGATGATCTACCAAAATCAATGCCATAGCATTGTGTTCCTGGGATATATGAACATCCTTGTTCAAATGGTTCCTCAAAATTCATAGCCAATCTCTGGGAACGCGAGGGCCTTCATTCCTGCATTTGTTCGCGGTCACCACCAAACCTAGAAGCAGTCATCGCTGTTTTGCCGCTACCTCAGATGACCCCTTCCAAAACCAACCATACCGCTGAGTTAGTCTTTCCGCATTCTACGCCATGCTTCCCTCGTTTCATTGAAACACCACTGAAACCGATATCGATGTTTGTGGCCATGTGCCATATCGCCATCCTCGATGAAACCCGAACCACCACCGCTACATAGAGTCACTAGTAGTATCCTTAACCTAGAAGCGCAACCTTCAGTCTTTTTGATCCATCATAGGTGGTCGATACTAGGTCTCAGAGTATCCCTTCTTTAATCCAAGATGTTACTTGCATAGCATGCCAAATCAGCACCACATCATTATCCTTAACCTAGTCAGTGAAGTCTAGTCTGCCCTACATTTCTTGAACCATGCTTTATGATGTTGTCAAGCCTAGCGCAATGATTGCGCAATAAAATCTTTCCCATAAGAAGATAGTTTCGGAAAATCAGCATTTCCTTTCCAGTCTAATCCATCTCCCGAAAGTTATTCTCTTTTCATCTTAACTCTAATTTAGGCGATTCTTGCATTTAAATATTCTAAAATCATCCCTATCCAACCATAGTGTTTTTAAAGTGTTTTAATAATGTTTGGTATGTTGTTCTTAGTGTTTTCCTTTGTGTTGTTTATCGGTAGTTCTCGCGATTAGTCGATAAAGTTCCGGAGCAGTTCGAGGGACTTCAAGACCAAGATTTCGACAACACTGAGCAGCAATGGGTAAAAGTCAAGTGTCCTTGATCATCTTGAACCTATGATAGGGTTTTCCCTAGATTTTCCTTTATCATCCCTTGGAACCTAGATGGTTTATGGTTAGTTGTCTTTTATGGGTAGATTGCTTAGTCATGCTTTTGGAATGTTGAAAAGTGTCATAATCTTGACTAATGAACATATGAAACAATGGTTGTTAATGTGTTAATGGTTTAACAAATGGAATCTTAGGCCTTGAGCAAAGTGGTTTTGATAATTATCATGGTTATGTTGTTGGTTTAGTGTTTGCTCAAGTAACCTAAGTAAGGATCGGTTCGTGGAGCGACAACCCAAGGAATATTGTACCAACCACGAGACCTGGTATGGGACAGGCCTAGCCTATTAATTAGTGGATTCCAGTCTTGTGCGTGCCAAACGGAAGAGTGGTTGTGTGGGGATGGCAAAGGCCAGAACCATTTGGTTAGTGGTATGAGGTGTGTAGTGGAAGGGAAGGGTGAAAACTTTCCAGAGCTACAAGGCGCAAAAGGGGGCTTCTGGGTGGTGTGATGCCACTTTGACGGCGGTGAAACCTAGCGGGTATGCACATACTGGATGAAACTTTGTAATAGTTTTGAAGTGACTTTCCGGGCGACACACCACTGGCGTGTGTTAAGTGTCTAGCTAACACGGTAACATGGAAATCATGACTCGTGGGGAAAGCTGGACAACCTCTGCAGAGTGTAAAACTGTTATAACAGTCGTGCCCGCGGTTATGGGAGACTTGGATCCTCACATGATTAGTGGGTTGTGGTTATGAGTTTGGTTGTGGTTATGGTTCTGGTACATGAAGTACTAGATGGTTGTGGTTATGGTTCTGGTACAGAGAGTACTAGATGGTTGTGGTTTTGGTTATAGTACATGGAGTATTGGATGGTTATGGTATGTAAGGTGGGGAGCCTTATATGCTGGATGTTGCACTGTATGGGTTATATTCACTTAATAATTGCTTAATATTTTTGAGTCCAAATATGTTTTCATTACTCGCATTTACGCAAATATACCATGTGTTAGCCTATTCTTGATATAAGCCTGCATATCATTATTTTTTCCACACTTGCTGAGCGCATTATGTGCTCACACTTGCTATTTTCCCTATGCTATGCGACATGTATGCTGCTGCTCAGTGAGTGAAGATGTTGAAGACTATCAAGACAAGATTGTGACGTTCTAGGCGCGTGTCTCCCGGTCGGTTGCCTGCGGTGTTGTTGGGCACCAGTGCTTCTGTTCCGCTGCAGATATCTTCATAGAAAACAATATATGTCAATTGCTGTAAGAGTTTAACATTTATTTAATAAAAGTATTGCTTTTGTTACTTCACCTGTGACGTCTTTATGTGTGTTGAACATCTTAGGCACACATAAGTCGTATCTGATTTTGACTGTTAAAACCGGGTGTGACAGTACTTGAGTATGTGATGGATTTGAAGAAAACGTGCTGGCACGCTATCTAACCTGGTGCAACTACCTGGATTGTGCTCAACCATCCGGCAACAATTTGCCCACTTGTCATCCTTGATGATCTTCCTAGCAACAGAGTGGATAGAAATCGCTTCCAAAGTCATGACCATGGACCAAATCATTACCCACAGCTGGTCCTCTGACTCTCAAACTGTTTCTGCTCCATGGAGCTTGGCATTCCAGATGTCTCCCATTCCTACGCACATTTACGTGAATCATAAGAGCAATTTCCTTTCTCCTTTCTGAAACGATGGACAACAAAAATCTAGGGGCAAGCTGTGTGTGCGCACGCGCATGTGGCTGGGCCAGGCAGGGAGGAAGGGGGTGTGGTGTTAACAATAACAAAAGACATACCAAACAGAGCATCCATATATAACCCTCACGTCATTTGCTGTTCGCCAATATATGTATGCCCCACTCATTAGGTTTTGGAATAACACAGCTGAGAACGAAGGAAAATTTTATAGGGAGCACCTCACCTTCAGCTATATAAAGCTGCAAAAACAGAAGAGAGATGACACGTTATATAAAGCTGCAGAAGTGATGAGGGTTTGCCAAGTTAGCAGGAAAGTAAATTGTTGTGCCATATTTTGACTGGGTAGCAACAAAATTTGCTTAGAGAAAACTCCTTATATGTGTTTCATTATCACCAAGCACCTTGCTGTGTATCAACTACATGCACTCACAGATTTAGACAGTCAGAGAGATGTATCGTTGGGCCCTCAGCTCCATAGTTGTGCCATTTTTTGACTACGTTGCTTATTTGATACATAGATTTTCGAAGTGCCACTCATTCCCAAGATGTTACCCTAACATCATGCGAGCAATGTTTTTTTTTAAAAAAAAGAAGAAGAGAAATTGGAGAGGGAAAATCACAACAATTCACACCTGATGATTAGCTTGGCAGCAGCATATCGCACTACCACATGTTCAAGTCATGTCCTTCAACCTTGTTGCGCACTCATTCAGATGAGGTGCTTTGGACAGTAGATTTGATTTCTCGGGAGAGACACTGCCATAAAGATTAAAAAAAAGTTAGGAGAGCTGTATAAAAAGAAGTAAAATATGAACAAATATGATGTGGAATAGCTATATGTTCCATGAATCAACTGGTTTGCTAATTGAATAATTTGGAATCTTGCAAATTTGCAACAGAAGAAAGAATGAATGGCTTACATTTAGTGGACAAACATCACAGCCTGTGTGGATATGGGAATCATCTTGAGTTAGTTCACGTCTGTCAGGTACGTGCCAAGACATCTTATCAGGCACAGTACAATTTGATGCGCTATTACAGGTAATTAATTTCCCATTATTCAAATTGCCATAAATCAAACTTCCTCTAGATATAATTGCAACAGACATTGCAATTTAGCTTTCAATGATCAGTTTAGCCTTCATCAGCATGTAGTCATCTGCTGTCCATAGAAAATCGACAACAACTTCCTTCATTTATGCCTACAAGAATTCAGGGTTCATCAATATGTGCACACCGTGCTAGTCCTAAGTCATCATCAGCCACTCGGTCAGTTCCAATGAAGGCAAAGTTGTTTGACGTTTGTCAAATACTTTTAAGTTTGAGCTGAATCAAGTCAGCTGCTTTTGTTGATGAGATTTGCATGACACCGGCAGAAGCTATGTCCGTGCAAGACATTTGGAACACAAGATTTTCAAAATGTAGGAATAGAAAAAACACAGGATTGAAGTTGCGTAGCTTTTTGAATCATATGAAATGGAAGAACATAGGCAAACTGCAGAATGACTGTTTGGATGGAGCGCAGAAAAAACACAAGAATTGGAGAGATAAAGACACAAAGAAATTTTCCATGAGGTTGGAGATCATGTTAGATTTCCTCTAAAATTCCTATGGCTTGAGGCATTTCATAGGATTATAATATACTCAATCCTTTGTTCCAAAGGGTCATATAGGAAAAATTCCTATATATAGTATACAAATCCAACAAAATTCCTCAAAAATCCTTTGTTCCAAAGGAGCCCATAACATGGATTCCGAGCTCAGTTCCATTCACCATGTGAGAGTAGCACAACAGCATATCATTCTAAGTCAAAGCATTACAATGAATGGATGCTTGTTCCCTTGTCGCACACATTGAATCCCTGTAACCTCGAACGTACTTGGGCTAGACGGACAGAGGGAGGAAGGTGGAATTAGGGGTATGGGAGGGAAGGAATTGGGGATTGAGGGTTCATAGTTCTCGGTTCATGCTTGTTCACCGTCTACCGCCGTCGGGTGATGGTATATAAGGCACACGGAAGTCCAGACTGGAGTTGTTGTCTCCTGGGCTGAGGTAGTAATAGGCCCAGCCGTGACAATCCCCTTTGATATACTTGGTTTCCCAACGCCACCCATTCCACATAAGGCAGCGTAGTTCATAAGTCTTTTTTTTTAAACGAGTAGTTCATAAGTCTTAGAAAACTGCCCCAGAGAAGAAGTCAAGAGACACGAAAACAACTGGTAGAGTACATATATCTGGTAGTAAGACTCGTATGAAACTCAGAAGTAAAGTGCAACATAAAAATCTTGCTACACAGAGTTAAAGTTTTTGGAGTCTTGGCAGTGATCTGTGTAACAATGCAGTTGTGCAAGACAATTGCAATATGTCATTACAAATATTCTATATTTTAATTTAGGACCTTTGGAAATTCAAAATCTGGTTGAGAGAGCTACGTCGTGACTATTGGTGAACTCGTAAACTTATAGCACTGAAGCTTAATTTTGCCTCGTTCCAAGCAGTGAACCACCAGACTGAGGTCAACGTTGGTTGTTCGTGGTTGCCGTGATGCCATGACCAAGGATTTTTTTACCGTGCTATTCAGATGCAAGTGGATGCACTGTGCAGCAAAGGCAACGGAGTGCTCACCTTCGAGCGGGCTTCCTGACTAATTGACACTAAAACACAGAGGCCCCGTTGTTATTTTTATCTCTTTGCAAGGACTCCACAGTATAGTTTTATTTTCTTTGGGACCTGAACTCACCATGAATCCGTGCCCTCTTTACATTCGAAACTCCAATTAGGATTTGAATGCTTTCCTCTCTTTCTGAATTATTGCCTACTACTGGGGTTGCAAGTTTGATATGAAGTAATAGAAGGGAAAAATATTTTTGGCATGAAGTACTGCCCTATTCTTGGTTCCACCATTGCAAATCTCCACTCCTCACTCCTGCTATCATTACGCCAATATTATGTCGAGTTTTTACAATTTTTAGTAATGGCAATAGCAAAAAAAAGAATGGGTTTGTGGAGCCATGGGAACAACAAAAAGTGTATGTTACAGCGCTTCATGGTTTGACCTATCTTCAGAAAAGAAAGGGAAGGAAAAGCCAATTTCTCAATATGTAAAACATTTGATTACCGAGCTCAACATATTGCAGTATAGCTAATTTTTTCTCTAGGCTACAGTTAATGTACGTGTTTAACAATTCCATAGTGTATACGGTTTTAATTTTATCATACGAAGAATATTATTACAGTTATGCGTCTACTTGATCCACCCCTGAACTACATAACTCTCTAAATATCCTCCTCAAATTTTTGAAACTTCCAAAGTAACCCCTATGTGATTTTGGAGCTTACTAATTTAGACGACACATATAATTAGAATCATCAGGTGTTGCTCATTGCAAGGAAGGGAACTGATCAAGCACGTAACAAAAAATGGGAGAGAAAGTGATGGTGAATATCAGGGATGAGAAGTTGGTGTGGGAAGTAACATTTCTTTCACTTTTCACTAGAAAGGGAGCGCATGGTTGGCGCGCACATTCTGTGGCCACCGATGCCAACGTTTTGTGATCTCGGGCGATGCAGGTTGTATAGTTTTACAATTATAGAGTTGTAACTATGTCTATTTGGCCTATGTCTATTTGGCCTAAATGATGGTCAATGTTGTGTAATATTGGAAGATGTTACAACCAAAATAGAAACAACCAACAATTTTAACGTATGAAATGACAGAGGGACATTTGCATCAAAGCATGAACTCTTTGATCTGTTTTTCTCTTTTTTCAGATTTAAATTTTTTTTGGTACAAACAATCGATAAGAATGTCATATCCAAAATATGGCAATAAACAAAAAAACACTTTGTCTAGCTTCTAATCAAAACAGTCAAACTCCCAACTGGAAAGACTTTTCAACTCTTGTTGCTTATCTCTTGTGGTAGATCCATATTTATCATGATTATATTTTTAAATTGCACTCAGCGGGGCATCCAATGTACATTTTAAAGAGGACAATGAGCACTGTGCCACAATGGCAGATAGGAATTCCATCTCAAATGTCCTGATGAAAGATGTAGAAGTTAGTTGTAAACTCGGTAGGAGCCCACACTAAAAATCTGCAATTTCAAGACAATAAGGAAAATCTGCATCTCAAATACTACAAAAGCTGTAAGGGAGGAGTACGAATTGAACTTTTTCTGAGTACAAAATAAAAAAGTGATTGGCAAAAAACAACGCATAAATTTATTAGTACAAATAGGTCCAAACTATGCCCTACACATCATTTCATATGGATAGGATAACCCTGAAGGTACTGGACAGATTACTTAAAGCAATATTGTTTGCTGAACCTAATAGCTTTGTCCAAAAAATATAAAGTCAGGCAATGAATCATAACTTTGTTAAGTAGAGCAACAACTTTGTGAGCAATACTAATGATGAAAAATAAAATTTAAAAGATAAAACAATATGATCAGTCACTGCAAACATGGAGGAATATGGACTGTAAAATGCGCAAGTCTCCTGACATTCTAAGAGCCGCTAGCTAGTTGCAAAATGCGTACGTCTCCTGGCAGATAGCAACCCAGTGACATGTTTGTTCAGAAAACATAAAGGCTATACACAACTACATAGAAAACAGAAAGATGTACCTACTGTGTGGTGTTGCTTCACCTTACACCCCCATGGTTTAAACAATGTGAAACAAAAAATTGTAAAACCTAAAAATATGTGGAAGATCAACTTAAAGGGAAAAATGAGAGACCATGCTAAGGCAGTGCCCTATGCTATCATCTAAGTACAAAACACATGCAAATTGAGCTAGGATATCAATTTTATCGTAATTCAAAAAACTTGTGAAGCTTAAAGTGGCATATATGCATTGGTAAGAAGATATCAGATGGCCTACTATGAATTTGACATATGTAGATATTTATTGTTTCATATGATCATAGGAGCAGTATTAGAACATAAGAAGGTATATTAAAAAGTTTGGGTGCAGGGTATTCATTATTTGATGTGATTTTGTGTAAAGGAGCTAACACAATAGGAAAAAATAGAGATCACAGCAGCACCGACTCAAACCATCGACAACTGCAATTGCTGGTATTCGGTCATTGCAGTGATAAAAAAAACTGAACATAACATATTGGTAAGCACATAAAGGCCATTTTTTCCGCAAACATATCTCAGAAGTATGCAAGAATCTGCAATATTAGCAAACTATAAAAAACGGCTGCTAAGTGGAAAACAAAAAATGAAATCATATAGTGTCCAAGGGAAAAATCTTATGCAGTTAAACTTCAAAAGCATTAAAAGTTGGACAGCTGAACAGAAGTATATGGAGAATACCCCAAAAGCATTGAAAATAAGACGGCTAAACAGAAATGGAACCGAATATGGTATGTGGAAATAAACACAAACAGGGAGAAAATAAATAAAGGAGATGAGCTTGATCCAAGAAATAATATATAAAGTCCTCCCATATACCTTATGAAAGAGGCCTAATCACATAGTTATGAATAAATTAATGGATTCAATGAAAACTTACCAGGAGCCAACCTCCAAATTAGCTTCAAATCGGGATACCTCCGTAGAGCAACAATATATTGGAGAAGTGTAGTGCAGTTATTATCTGAAATGCATTTGTTTTGAGGTTTCATAGGTATAGATGTAGAATCACAAAACAAATTGATAAGTTATGGAAAAGATATCACTTATGTGCGCTGAGATGAATTTATTCTTGTTGCATTATAATCAAAGGCGAAATATCTTTCTAAATAGATAATTAAACTACAGTTTGCACATGCTGCAACCTAGTATACTCCTTACTACAGCTGCCAAAAAAAAACATGTTTGGTATTGTTAAGTAGTAACAGTGACAAATATTAGGCTAGATCATATTAGAAATGATTAAAGCCAGACCAATTTGAAAGTACAGATATATTAGAATCGGACGGTGTACATCTTCTGGGGCTCCGATTAATTCTACGGTTAATTCTACGGGTGAGATCGAGACACCTGAACTAATGACCGATGGCAAAGGCCACGGCCTTTAGAGTTATAAGATAAGATGGCCTTTGGAGTTATAAGACAAGATAGCTATGCAGACAACGACAGAAACTGGAAGAAGAGAAAGGAGGTACATCAGAAGGACGGATGCAGTTCGATAGAACCGTGGACAACAATAAAAATCAGAAGAAGAGAAATCAGTAGTACTATTTCTTTTAGTAGCACCGTAGCGCGTGTTAGTTAGCTAGGATAGGAGTAATAGTGTTGCTACGGAGAAGATGGTAGCTCCGAAAAGGTATATATATATATATATATATATCCTGATTTTTAGTATATAGATTATAGCAAAATTCATCCTTTTTAAAAATTTCTAATTATTAAAAGCAACATAAAATTAAGGAAATATATATTTGAATATATATACTTTATGTATAAAGTTTAAAATATTATTTTGGCTAAGTATTCCAAAGAGCACCGAATTAAATTCTAAATTAATCTCTATAATAATTTGAATCATATGCATTTTGGTTTAATTGTTTTTATGGGTCTTTGAGTGGAGATTTGTATTTAAATGTCTCTCAAATTCAAAAATATTCTTAGTTTCATTTTAGCTCAAATCCAAATTTAATTCAAATCTTTCAAATTTAAATCCTCTCCCCAAGTCAGAGCTTCAAATCCAAATCCCTAATTTAAATACTCTTATTTGAATTTATGCCAAACCAAAATCCAATTCAAAACAAAATTCAAATGCTTCCATTTGAATTTACCCAAACCAATTCCAAAATCATTTTATTCTCTCTGTGCGCAGCCTGCCCAGCAGCCTAGCAGTGTGACCCACACGCCCTCTCCCCTTCCCCGCGCGTGCAGACCGTAGCCACTCTCATGCACTCGCCTTGCCTAGCGCTCACGCGCGTGCAATAGCGGCCCTTGCTGACACGCAGGCCCCGCCATCGCTGCTCTCTTCTCCCTCCTCCAGTGCACGCCGTCGCGCTATCCATGCGACACTGCCAGCGACTTTCTCACCCACCCACTCCTCTCTCTGCTCTCTCCCTCTCTCACCTCGAGCACGCATCACCCAAGGCCAGCCCTAACACTGTCTGTGACTTCGGTGACCACATGCAAGGATGGCTGGCTTAGTGCCGCCATCGAGAAGCCACATCACACCCTCTCACTGCCACTGCCACCTTCTGCTCTCCTTCGCCCTATAAAAAGGGAAGTCGCCCCCCTTTTTCCCCTCTCTCCCCATCTGCTGTCATCGCTACCCATTTTACCGCTGCCGTTGTAGTGCCATTACCGCCTCTTCCTCGCGAGTAGCTGAGGAGCACCAGGAGCCCACCGTCTTCCCCGTGTTGCCCTTCCTCATCCAGAAGCCCGAAGGGAGTGTGTGCGAGCTGGAGACCGAGCAGATGCCACCACTACTAGCTTCTCGCGGCCGGCCACCATCCTCTCCCTCGCCGTCTCTGAGCTCGGTGAGCTTCTTCATCCCCTCCTGCTCCCTCCTAGCTAGTGCGTTAAGGCCCAGGTGTCCTCCCTTTGGACGGCGACATTCGGTTGTGGGATTCATCCCCACCGTCATGTAGAGCTCGCTGACGGCACTAGCCTTTGCCTCTATTGAGCTGACCTTCACACCGTGGAGCTGCCATAGCTGTAGCTTGTAGGTGCCCTATGCACATGATTAGCGCAAAGCAACTGCCCATCTTCTACTGTGCCGCCTTGACCAGCTCTGTCCGTCGTTTGACGCTGCTCCAGCCACCGCCTATTGTCAATAAGCCCCTAAATGGATCCCCCGTAGCGCATAGATGCCCGGCGTATGTTTATCATCATGCACCCCAGTAGGAACCCAATGGCGGCGAGCCCTCCTATGATGCGTCGCTGAGATTCTTCATTGTAGGCCTCCGTTCCCCCTTCACCTCCCTGCTCTACCAGCGAACCACACGCGCGTATGGCCTACTTTGGCTTACTAGCTCGACCAGATTAAGTAGGCCATGGCTCAACTCTGGCGTGACCGGCTTGCTAGTCAGCCCAGGAGCCAAAGGTTGTGCCCCCATGGGTCGTCCTAGATACCTTAGCTTGTGAACCAGTCGGCCCGACCCTAGTGGGCTGACCACTACGCGAGCCCAGGGCCAAACCCAAGCCCATATCTAGTCCAAAACCGAGTACTATTTAGTAGGGTCTAGTACTGTTTAGTGGGTCCCACCTGTTCAATCCTTTCCCTTAACCAAATCTTAAAAAAGCAGGAATTTAAAGAAAAAATTGTTTGCTTGTAATTATATGTTCTTTACACTACTACAAAAATTATTTCTAGAGACAGGTGGTACCTTATTTTTACAGTCGTTTAGTGCACTCGCCTGCGATCGAAGGCCTGTAGAAATCAATGATTTTCACAGGCGCAAAAGTGACCGCCTGTGGAAATCTATTATCACAGGCGATTCACTTAAGGAATCACCTGTGAAAATAGGTTTCCACAGACGGTTCCTTAAGCGGACCGCCTGTAGAAATTGATTTCCACAGGCAGTTCCTTAAGCGGACCGCCTGTGATAGTCGGTCTCTCAATCAATATTTTTTGAACCAAAAAAAAGCAAAAAAAATTTTTTTGGACCGAGCAGGAACCCCACGCGGTCGCAAGTCACAAGTCACGCGTTTTTTCGCGCGAAATACGTGCGCTACGCAGTTTTTGGCACTCGAACTCGAAACATGTCGGGTCGCGCGAACCCTCCCCACCATCACACCAGAGAACGACTACTGAACATATGAGCATATGTAATTCTTTTGATATCTGCAATGCGAAACTTCAAACGATTATTTGGGCATCTAAATGACTTCAGATGAAAAGCTTTTCAACTACAAAGTTGTAGATCTCGTCGAGGGCTACAATTTTCATATAAACTTTATCCTCATCTGACTTCGTATGAAAAAGTTATGAATTTTTAAATATAAGCTATCACCTATTTTCACAGGCGCGATAATGTGGTCATTTCTACAGGCGGTTCACATAAGGAATTGCCTGTGAAAATGGATGATAGCTTATCTTCAAAAATTTATAATTTTTTCATACAAAATCGGATGAGAATAAAATTTATATAAAAATTGTAGCCCTCGACGAGATCTACAATTTTGTAGTTGAAAAGTTTTTCATCTGAAGTCATTTAGATGACCAAATAATCGTTTGAAATTTTAAACGATTATTCGGATATCTAAATGACCTCAAATAAAAAAAATATCAACTACAAAGTTGTAGATCTCATCCCGAGCTACAATTTTCATATAGATTTTTTTCTCATCCGACTTCATATACAAAAGTTATGAATTTTTTAATGTATGGTCATTTTCAGAGGCGGTTCATATAAGGAACCGTTATATAAACCGCATGTGGAAATGAACATTTTTACAAGCAGTTTTTTATATGAACTGCCTGTACATAGGCAGTTCATATAAGGAACTGCCTGTGAAAATATATTTCCACAGGCGATCCGTAAACGTAGGAGGTCCTCGCCAATTGTTCAGGCGGTTTTTCAAATAAACTGCATGTAAAAAATTACTCTAAGTGTCTAAAAAATAGTTTTTTATAGTGTTATAGACAATAAATAAGTCCAACAGGGAGGGGCCAACCTTTTTATGTTTAATTTGGGATATTGAGTTGTCTCCTGACCACAAGTATCGCCATTCCTGGATTTTATTCATGTTTGTTTTTTGACCACGAGGCATTTAGTTAATAAACTGATATTATGCTTATTTATGTCTTTTGACCAGGAACATCTTGACCTTTTGAGGTACAAATTACTCTCATTTGTCTAGGCATAGGGATGCAAGTGGATATCCAATGGTTAGTATCAGGTTGTTACTATAGTTTATTTTGATTATTATTTGGCATGGTGCGAGTGCATCTTTAATTAATTGTGAGTTTTGGGTTGACCCAAATGGTCCAGAAAAAACAAAACTTGCATTCCTGGCTAGGCATTGGTTCATAAATTGCCAGTTACAAATTTTGTAAAAACTTGTCCATACTTTTAAGCCACTCCCAATATTTTGTTTCATAGGTGATGTCTAAGAGAAAAGAGAGTAAAAAAATGATGTTAAGAAACAAGCTTCCAATAGATGCATGTGTCTTGCTAGTTTGCTAAGGTCTCCCAAAGTAATTTATTGTCTCACAATTACCTAGGATTGCTAAAAGAGCTAGTTTCTTTCATAAAAAACAAACTCCTTCTGTTTCATCTTTAAATTACTTACCACATCTTTTTTTTGGCTTAGGTGGACACCTAATTGTCCAAGAAACTAGTATTGGGAGTGGCCTTAGTACATCCAAAGTAAGGTACTATGTGGGAATGCATGTAGTAAAATCGACTCCAGTTTGACTAACAATATCATTATGGATATATGAAAATGTTAGGAGTAGATTTATATTGTCGCTAATAGTTTTTGTATAACATTCATCAGACTTTATTGAAATTTATGATCACTACTACACAACAAGCAATAAGTAGCGCCTCATCAATATCGGTTGTGCCAGAACCGGAACTGAAACGGTATCAGTGTTGGTTCTAAATCTCCTGTGCGCGAATAATAATTAAACTGCTAAGAACTGGCACTGAAAACCAACTATCAGTGTCAGTTCCAACCACGAACCGGCAATCATAGTTGGTTTTTAGTGCCGGTTCCAGAACCAACCGACAGTGAAGCAACCGGACTCGATTCTTTTCATCGATCTTATTTTGGCTCACAGGCTCGAGTCCGGCTTCGGCCTTATCTGTTCCCCATGCCAGTCCAACCTTATCCCTCCCCACCACCCCTCCCTAGCTCCTCCCCACCGGCCACCGCCCCTCCATAGCTCCTCCCTACTGCCCCTCCCCATCGGCCACCGGCCCTTCCCACCGACCACCTCCCCTCTCTATCTCCTCCCCACCGCCCCTCCTCACTGGCCATCGCCCCTCCCCAGCCCTTCCCTACTGGCCCTCCCCACCGGCCACATCCCACCTCCCCTTGTTCACGGACTCGGTCGACAGGAGCAGCTCCAGCTCTGACGCGGCCCCCACCGATGAGTGGCCGCCAGCGGCGATGAGGAAGCCAGGCTGCTACGCCTCCAACACCAAGGTGGCCAAGCAGGAGCACAAGCACAAGCACAGAGCAGCCTCAGGTGAGTGATTTCTTCTAACTGCACAGAGTAGTCTAATGTGTGCGCGCCTTGTGTTTTGACTAGAAGAGATGGAGATGATGAAGAAGAGGTTCATGATGCTGCTGCTCGGTGATGACATGTTTGGGAGTAGCAAGGGCATCTGTATGGTGCTCGCCATCTCCACCGGTCACCTGCTCCGAGAAGAAAGGCCAGCACAACATCGGATTTGTGTATCAATTTGTGTTGATCTGTGCATCAATTTGTGTGGATATGTGTTGGACTATGCATATTTGTGTGGATTTGTGCAACGGCGGTGCCGGTGACAGTGACAGTGGTGATGGAAGCGACAGTGGGAGTGGCATCCGAGACGGCTCGGAATTCTCGGAATCATTCCTACCACCGTGTATTTTCTCTTTTTTTATTGTCGGAAAATGGCAACAGTGTCGGATGGGAAACCGACACTGATACTAGTTGAGTATCAGTGACGAGTAAAGAGTGCCGGTTGAAAAACTGACATTGAAGCTATTTTTCAACCGGCACTCTTATGTCTTTTTGCAGTAGTGGGTAGAAAATGATGACCCAAGTAATATTTTTCATGCTTGTGAATGTCCAGAAGAGTTAATCAAACTATACTCCCAACCGACAGATCGCTAGTTGAGAAAGTAGTAGATTATTTGCATAAAGAAAATACATATAAATGTAATCAATGAGGATGCAATTTACATGATAATAACTCTACTACTGATTGATAGAGAGAAACTCGGCCAAAAAGTAGTCTTTTAGCTAACTTATTGTGAGGAACCGTTCAAATTATATTCTATATAATTAATCATTAGGATGATTATTTACATAATCATGATCACAATGATTAATCAGAATCCAATCCCAGTAGTTTCGGTATGTGTTTTATACCCAAGATCAAAACACACGCCTATCCAACATGCTTCATCATATCAAAGCATAATAAAGAGCGAGTAAAAGTAGTATATTACAAGTTCTTAAGTGAATACAATTTTCGGCAATTTACAAAACCACAGATGCTAGGAGGACAAAAGAACAAATTCATCTCCTAACTGGTTAGAGTTACTAAATAGCGGAAAATAAAGTCTATAAGCAACAAAAGATAGGAAGCGCCATTTGCCTTGAAGCACCACCCCAAAACAATACAACATGAGTAGCTCGCACTACTCTCGCCCGCCACCAACCTCGGTGGGCATGAAGTAACTGTATATTACTTCTTTCTCACCTGTAAAACTCATCAACAGCAACGCGAGTATGAAGGTACTCGCAAGGATTAATCTATAATAGGTATATATAATAACCTGATTTCAAGGAGTATGCATTTGAGGAAGCGTAGCAAGGAATCAACCAAAAAGGTTAAATGAGTTTATATGCAAAAGCATTTTTGACTCATATGTGTGAGCATCTACCACTAACCACTGTACCTCTAGATAAGATCATGGCCGTAAACAGAACCATAACCTGATCATACTTTTGTCCAACACAACCAACATTAGCCATTTCCCAACATGCCAACTACAACCACATTCGGAACTTTACGACTGATGCGGATGGACATAAGCATGCTCATAACCAAGAGTGCGGCAATTCAAATTCATTTTACACCCTGCAGGGGGTTACTTCTTTGCCCAGACGACACAAGACCATTTGGCTTGTGCAACCCATTAGCTACACAAGGGGGTACCCATGACAATCTTTCCTAATTAATCCCCAACCATTTGGATCATACGTCTCTCGGTGTGGAGGTCACTTAGGTCTATTTCTAGAGCAACCTCAAGTGTCTCTACAAGCCCTCCCGCTCACACCGTAGATGTTCAAGCCCAAATGATCACAGCTACAAAAGATATTCAGCTTATCTTTACCATAGTCGGATATATGGAAAGTACGGATAAGTGCTTAAGCCAACGACACCAGCAGTCGGTGCTTAAACGATGTGAACTATCTATGGTATCCGGGTTCCTCTCCCAACCTACCCTAGTGGCGGTCGGACTCCTAACAATGGAGTCTAAGTTGGGGTTTGAACCACCAAGCCTCTGGCGGTCAGACTGGCCTTATCGGCGGTTAGATGGCTGGGCCATGCCGATGCCAGCTTGGCGAGGTCACCGACAAAGGCTCCGGTGATGCTTTCGACCATGAAGGGTACCAAAATGCTCTACGAGACTAAGAAAGTGTTTCATGGGTTGTTTGGATAACATGCACATGCCAATCTCAAAAAACTCCATGGATGAGATCCATAGCTAGGGTTGAGCTCAGGTATAAACAAAATGGGGACCGATTAGAGCTTGGAAATGATGGGAAGAAGGTAGAGGAAGGCTCATCTCAGTGTGGAAAAGCATTCTATTGGATTAGCCAACTCCGGGGAAACTTTGATTCAAAGATCGGGCTCTGGGGTGGTTATTGTCCTCAAGGTGGAAGATCTCGCGTGGAAATATCTCCGGTGAGGAAGACGATGGAGAGGAGCTCAGGGAAGTCCTATCCTTCGATCTCCAGCCGTCAAGGTCATCGAGGTGATTCTCTCCTTCTCTCCTTAGGTTTGGGGTGAAGTGGAGTGAGTGAGGAGTGAAAAGAACAAGAGAGATGAATGAACATCGGTTTGTGGCTTTAAGTGAAAAACCTCTGCCCTCTGGCGGTCGGACCATGGGAAATGTCTTCCTCGTCTCTTCCGTTTCTTTTTCTTCTCCTTCTCAAAATACTTTGGGGTCTTCCTAATTATCTCTAAACCACTTGCGCTCATAAATATAAATACATGTATGGTGGAAACACGTGTCAATCCATAGCATATAATTCCAAAATATGTTTTAAATACACAAATTAACACCAACGATATGAACATGATGTCATGATGATTATGAATGCTTAATGACTAGATTAGGGTTTTGGGGTCTGGCAACCCTCCCTCCCTTAAAAAGAATCTCATCTCGAGATTGGGCTACTTTAGAGAGAAGGTGATGGTGATGCATTATCACAAACAAGGATGGATACGAAGTGGGAAAATACTTCCACACATGGAAGAACAGTCATCGAACCTCTGTGCTCTGGCAGTTAGACCATGGCTAAGCCTAGTCGGACCGTGGCACCATGGTGGTTGGACCGCAATCATGATGGTTAGACTGCCAACCGGACAAAGAGATTTTGGCTCTGAAGGATTCTCATGGTCAAATCGTGAGTTGGGATGGTCAGACCGCCTGGGGACAGAGACCAAAATTGGTACTTGGTGCTTCTGACGGTCAGACCAGCAGGACGCGGTTGACTGCCAGGACAGTCTTTTCCTAGTTATAGAGTTTTCTAAGCGTGATCCTTTGGGAGGAAAATTCCAACTAGCAAAATGATGAACAATAAACATGTGAGATGCCTAGTAATTGCAGAATTGGAATGGCACTCACAAGTTTCAAAAAGATTGGGGAATTAGGAGTGAATTTGATCCTCACGCTTCCAAGTAGCTTCACCTCCGTGTGGTTACTCCACTGCACTTTGATGAATTTGATGGAGTGGCATCGAGTCTTGTGCTCCGCTTCATCCAAAGTCCATATTTGTCGCTCGCAATAACATAGATTAGGATGCAAGTCTTGGTTTGCAACTTCAATGACTTCGGTTGGTACTCGACGACATTTTTCAACTATGAGACATGGAACACATTATAAACGGTGGAGAGGGATAAAAGTAAATCCAACTGATAGGCAACCTCTCCTTGCTGAGTAATGATTTGAAAAGGACCTACATAGCGAGGTGCCAACTTTCCTTTGGACTAAAATGTTGCATCCCCTTGAGAGGAGACACCTTGAGGTAGAAAAAATCTCTAATGGAAAATACTAGCTCTCATTGAAGATGATCTGCATAACTCTTTTGACAAGATTAAGCCGTGAGAAGACATGTGTGAACAATCTTAACATGTTCTTCTACATCTTTGACCAAATCCGGGCCCAAGAAAACTCTTTCACCGGACTCGGACCAATTCAAAAGCGTTCAACATCTTTTTCCATAGAGAGCTCTAAATGGAAACATTTGTATACGGGATTGATAACTGTTGGCATATGAAAACTCCGTAAATGGAAAGCAAAGTTCCCATCTTTTTCCATTTATGAGCTCACAAGCCCTTAATATATCTTCAAGGATTTGATTAACTCTCTCAGTTTGACCTCCGGTTTGTGGCTGGAAGGTTGTACTATAGAATAGTTTGGTTCCCATAGCTTTGTAGAGGCTTCTCCAGAAGTGAGAGGGGAATTGAGTGCCTCGATCGGAAATAATCTTCTTCAGAATTCCATGAAGGCAAACAATTCGTGAGAGATATAACTCATCATAGTCCTTTGCACCATATCGAGTCTTCACGGGGATAAAATATGCAGATTTTGTGAAACGATCCACTGTGACCCAAATGGAGTCATAGCCTTAAGGGGTCTGGGGTAAACCAACGACAAAACCCATGCCAATTTCCTTCCATTTCCATGAAGGAATAGGAAATGGTTGCAGCATATTGACCGGTTTGAGATGATCAATCTTTACCCGTTGATAGACATCACATTTCGACACATATCGAGCAATTTCCCGTTTTATGCGAGTCCACTAGAATCTTCGCCTGAGATCTTGATACATTTTTGTGCTTCTAGGATGGATGTATAACAAAGATTCGTGAGCTTCATCCAATATTTTCTTTCTTAGCTCAAGAACCATAGGGACTACTAGTCATTTTCTGAACCACAAGGTACCTTGATCATCCACGGTAAAGCATCTACCTTGCCCCTCCTTGATCCTATCATGAATTCTTCTCATGCTGGCGTCTTCCCTTTTAGCTTCCTTAACTTGTTCGAGGAGGGTGGATTTTATTTCTAGATTGGAGAGGAATCCCTCCATAACCATCTTGAGTCCAAGCCTTATGAAATCATCACAAAGTGTGGTAACTCCATGCTGGAGTGAGAGACAATTGCATCAAACCTTTTGACTCAGTGCATCGGCAACAACATTCACCTTGCCAGGATGATAATGAACTTTCAACTCATAATCCTTGATTAGTTGAAGCCATCTTATCTGCCTCATATTCATATCGACTTGTGTGAAGATGCATTTGAGACTCTTGTGATCAGTGTAGACATGGCAAAGATTGCCTAGTAGATAGTGGTGCCAAAGTTTTAGAGCATGCACAACTGCCGCAAGCTCCAAGTCATGAGTTGGATAATTCTCTTCATGTCGTTTCAATAGGCATGAAGTGTAGGCAACAAACTAGCCTTCTTGCATGAGGACACATCCAAAGCCTATGTGGCAAGCATCGCAATAGACATCGAAACCCTTGTCTATTTAAGGTTGAGCAAGATCGAGAGCGGTTGTGAGTAGATTCTTCAAGGATTGGAAAGCTACCTCCCATCCACTTGACCAATCGAATTTATTTCCCTTCTTTAATAGCTTAGCCATGGGTTTGGAAATTTTGGAGAAGTTCTCAGTGAACTGACGGTAGTAACCGCAAGTCCAAGAAAACTCTGAATATCAGTGACCCTCTTGGGTTGAACCCAATTGAGAATCTCTTGTACTTTTCTAGGGTCAACGACAACTCCATTTTCATATTGGACATGACCCAGGAAAATGACTTCTTTGAGCCAAAACTCGCATTTGCTGAACTTGGCATAGAGATGGTGATCTTGAATTCGTCCAAGAACAATTCAAAGATGCTCAGCAAGTTCTTCTTCGGTCTTGGAATAGATGAGAATATCATCGACGAATATTACAATAAAGGAATCCATCTCTTCCACGAAAATTGTGTTCATCAGGTACATGAAGTAGGCTAGTGCGTTGGTTAAACCAAATGACATGACGGTATACTCGTATAGTCAATAACGAGTAGAGAAAGCCGTCTTAGGAACGTCCTTCGATCAGATCTTGATTTGATGGTAGCCTAACCTCAAGTTGATCTTGGAGAAGAAATGTGCACTAGTCAATTGATAAAATAATATGTCGATTTGAGGAAGAGGATACTTGTTCTTAAATGTGACAGCGTTGAGTGGACCATAGTCAACACACATCTATAGAGTGCCATCTTTCTTCTTGACAAAGAGAACCGAGTATCCCCAAGGTGAGGAGCTCGGGAAGACAAATCCTTTATCCAGCAATTCCTTGAACTGCTTCTTCAATTCTACTAACTCATTAGGAGGCATCCGATAAGATCGTTTAGATATCAGAGCTATTCTAGGCATGAGCTCAGTGACGAATTCAATATCCTAGTCGGGTGGTATTCTTGGCAATTCTTCTAGAAAAACATTCGGATACTCGCATACCATAGGAATATCCAGGAGATCCATTGTTGTGGCACCTTTTAGTGCATAAAGACAAGGTCCAGCTTCCTTAAGCTTTAGATGGACTTGGATAGGTCATCAAGTGTAATGTCCTTTGAGCACAATTGATTATGGCCTTATTCTTGGTGAGCCAATTCATTCCCAAAATGATGTCTATCCCCTTGGTGTCAATTACCAACAAGTTTGCTAGAAAGGATAACCCATTGATAATAATCAATGCCTTGGATATAAATTGATCGGTAAGGATGTTGGTTCTGGGTGCTTCTATAAGATAGGGTGCAATGGTAGTGCTAACCTTTAGCTTGTGGTGCCAGGTATAACTCCTCGTTATGAAGGAATGAGAAGCTTGGGAATAAAAAAGAATAGTAGTAAGATAATAATTCACAAGTAGTGTACCCATAAATACGTCGGCACCCTCATGAGCTTGTTCGATGGTGGTGTAGTTGACACGATAGTGTTTGGGAACTTGCATAACCTTGGGGACTTGATGAGGGGGTTGCATGGGTAATGGCAGTCTTGAAGCAGTCACCACAACTCCTAGCTTCGGGCAATGACAATCCCACACGAAGTGTCCGACACGCCCCCAATTGAAGCATGGGCCTCTGGGGCCACACACTCCCTTGGGATCCGATAGATCTTGAATTTTGTACTTGTGACAAGGGGTGCAGACATCGCACCACCCACATTGGTTGTGGAACAGCCGAAATCGAAACATTAGATGGAGGAGGATGATTCTCTATACATGGACATTGAGAGTTCTTACCTGCATAGGGTATCGGGACCCTCTAGCGCTTCTTCTTGTCCTGGTGGATCTTCATCTTGTGTTCGACTATGAGGGAGGTGCTCACCAACTTGTTGAAGTTGGCAAACTCATGAGCCGATAGACGGTCTTGCATTTTGGAGGAGAGACTGTCCATAAAGAGATCATGCTTCTTCGCGTCGGTATTGATCTCTTATGGCGCATATTGGGTTAGGTGGTTGAATGCTTGCACGTACTCCATGATATATTTGCCTCGCTTCTTGAGGTCCAGAAATTCTTGCTTCTTGATATTCATCACCCCCTTGGGGATGTGATAGTCATGAAAAGCTTCGTGAAACTTGACCCAATACATGCAGTGGTTGGCCACATGCATGGCAAGATAATTGGTCCACCAAGCCCCGGCGGCACCCTAAAGTTGATGAGCAACAAAGAGCGCTCGCTTGTGCTCCTCACACATGAGAAGCATGAAATTTTGCTCAATGGTACGGAGCCAGTGATCCACGTCAAGGGGATCATTCGTGAAGATAGGCGGTTGAGTCCGAAGAAAATCTGAAAAGTCATCATGGCGTCTGGCTCCAACTCCTTCATAAGGGCCTGTGTTGCGCTCGAGAGCTTCGAGCAGAGCGGTTTGAGGCTGGTAATTTTGCTTGATTTGCATCAACACCTCCACCATGGTCGGTGGTGGAAGCAATGTTGGATTGTTCTCGTGGGAACCCTAAGGAAGATCACCCGTCAAATTGGTGCAGGTCCTCATCCTGTTAGTGACGGAAAAAATGAAGGAAAGACAATTGATCAAACTCCAACTTAGCAGAAACGACATTAGTTGGACCAAGGAAAGTAATGCACACTAAGGAATATGCGAATAGGGGAAAGCATGTTCAAAGGTATGGTCCAACAAGAGAATGCACATAGCCTAGCTCACTTCTCTCAACGCATTCTGTGCAAGTGTCAGCAGTCAAACCACAAAAATGGCAGTCAGACCGCGGGCACTGGCGGCAGACTGTTGTTGTGCCGGTCAGACTGCTTTCCTCACATAATGAAACTTTCTAACAAAGAAAATGGCCCGATTCAGCAATAACGATCATCATCTCAATAAGTTTACGAATACAGTACACTTAGGGGCATAGTATAGCTAATTTAATCATCCAAAAGTTCACTAAAATGAAGTTACACCCAATTACATTATTTTTATCTCAACTAACTTAGAACCACTCGCGATACGGATCCCAAACAAAGTCCTCCAGGATTTCATCCAAAAGATGAGCTTGAGGAGAGCATGTATCATCAGGGGCATTGGGGTGCATGAGATGCTGCGATTCGCCTAACAACATTTCCCTCATGACATCTGAACCATGGAACTGGGGCATTTGCAATCCATAGGATGCTCTCATACCTCAGCCACAAGGATGAGGTACCCATGAGCCTAGCACCACCAGAAAACGGTGAGACTAAGGAGCCCTATCATACAACGTCATATGGCCCTCTCCATACGATACCTCATGGTTCACAAGTCCACGACACACTTGCAAATACATCTCGTGTTGCAGCCTATTGTAGTGCCTTCATGTCTCCCACAATTTAGCCTCCACACAATGGTATGATCGATCCAAAGAGCAAACCAACTCTGCCATGCAGTGCTCACTTAATGGGGTTACATCCGGAACATCTTCAAAGTTGTTGACGTTGTTGCCCCAGAAAGGAAAGTAAATGAATGGTCATCCACGTAGAACTAGCAACTCACCCTGAAGGGTAGCCATCGCCTTGTATGCCATTACTTGAATTGCAATTTTCCCTGATGTTCTTGTTGCCTCAAAGTAGTGGGGGTTGGCTCCACCTTCAATGATACATGCTCGAATGTCCACGATCGCCAAGTAGTCCACCAACTCAGGCCCAACTCCTCAAGCATATACTGCATACTCTGGCGCAAAGGTGAAATTTGCGCATCACAACATTTCGTGGAGGAGCACAGGGAAACCTTCCACACCCTCAGCACGTGTAGCCATCACCATAGAAAGAGCGGCCATCCTTAACCCATTGAGAAAGACACGAGTTAGAGAACAAAATTAAGCATATTAATACAAGAGGAGGTATGAATAGCTCTAAGACAAGGTATGGAATAAAGTAGAGCACATACTTAGGATATGAAAATAACTTTAATGGGTTGCTTTAGAGGCGTTGGCATGTTTTACTAACCCACATATTAAGTATTTTAGGCTACTTCATTAAGCCTAGCTCTGATGTTACGCTGTGAGGAACCTTCTAAATTGTATTCTACTTAATCTTCAGGATGATCATTTACATAATCATGACAATAATGATTAACTAGAATCCAATCCCGGTAGTCCCGACATGTGTTTTATGCCCAAGATCAGAACACGCCTTTCCAACATGCTTCATCACATCAGAGCATAATAAAGAGCGAGTAAAACAAATATATTACAAGTTCTTAGGCGAATACAGTTTTCAGCAGTTTACAAAGCCATAGACGCAATGAGGACAAGAATAGCTTCATCTAGTAGCCGGTTAGAGTTACTACACAGCAAAAAATAAAGTCTATAAACAACAAAAGATAGGTAGTTCCATTTGCCCTAAAGCACCACCCTAAAACAACACAACATGAGTAGCTTGCACTACTCTCGCACGTGACCAACCTCGGCAGGAATGAAGTAACCGCATGAAGTAACCGTATACTACTTCTTCCTCACCTACAAAACTCATCAATAGTAACATGAGTACGAAGGTACTCACAAGGCTTAATCCATAATAGGTACATATAATAACCCGACTTCAAGGATTATGCATTTGAGGATGCGTTGCAAGGAATAGGCTAAAAAGGTTAAATGAGTTTATATGTAAAAGCATTTTTGACTCATATGTGTGAGCATCTACCACTAACCACTTGTACCTCTAGATAAGATCATGACAGTAAAGATAACCATCACCTGATCATACGTTTGTGCAGCAATTTGAACATAACCAACATAGCCAACTACAACCACATTCGGAACTCTGATCACCTGAACATAACCAACATAGCCACTTCCCAACATACCAACTACAACCACATTCAGAACTCTACGATTGATGCCTATGGACATAAGCATGCTCACGACCGAGAGTGTAATAATTTGAATTGATCTTACACCCTGTAGGGGTTACTTCTTTACCCACACGACACCAAAACATTTGGCTTGTGCAACCCATCAGCTACACAAGGGGTACTCATGACAACATTTCCCAATTAATCTCTGACCATTTGGATCATGCATCTCTCAGTATGGAGGCCACTTAGGTCTACTACCAGAGCAACCTCAAGTGTCTCTACAAGTCCTCCCACTCACACCGTAGATGTTCAAGCCTAAATGATCACAACTATAAGAGGTATTCAGCTTATCTTTACCATAGTCTGATATATTGAAAGTACGGACAAGTGCTTCAGCCAAAGACACAAACGTTCGGTGCTTAAACGATGCAAGCGGTCTATGACATCTGGGTTCCTCTCCCGACCAACCCCTAGCACCGCTCACATCTCTTCTCATTCTCACAAACTTTTCATCCCAACATCATTATCATTGTGAAAGTAACTAAGTCTTGTAGCTCACAAATGATGGAACTTTCATCGCTCGACTTCTACCGAAGACCTATGCATGGCTAAGCATCTCTGATTAACTTTTAAGTTAGACAACAACATTGGTATACCCAGGTTACAAGGATAGAATTCATTAATAATTCAAGGTAGGAAATAATGCATCAACATAGGTTCTACCCATATAACCCGACATTGACCTACTCACATGGAAGTAGTATACATTTACTTCATGGCTACCGAGGTTGGTGACGAGTGAGAGTAGTGCGAGCTACTCATGTTGTGTTGTTTTGAGGTGGTCTGACTCCTAACTATGGAGTCTGACTTGGGGTTTGAACCACCAAGCCTCAACAAGTGGTCAGACTGGCCTTATCGGTAGTCAGACGGCTGGGCCCTGTCGACGCTACCTTGGTGAGGTCATCGGCGAAGGCTCCGGCGATGCCTTTGACCATGAAGTGTACCAAAATGCTCTACGAGACTAGGACGTGTTTCTTGTGTTGTTTTGATGACATGCATGTGCCAAACTCGAAAAACCCCATGGATGAGATCCATAGCAAGGGTTGAGCTCAGGTCTAAACAAAATGGGGACTGATTAGAGCTTGGAAATGATAGGAAAAAGGTAGGGGAAGGCTCACCTCAGCATGGGGAAGCTTTCTATTGGATTAGCCAACTCTAGGGAAGCTCTGATTCGAAGATTGGGCTCTGGGGTGGTTATTGTCCTCGAGGTGGAAGATCTTGTGTGGAAATGTCTCCAGCGAGGAAGACGATGGAGGAGGAGCTCGAGGAAGCATTCGAGGAGGTCGGGGAAGTCCTCTCCATCGATCTTCAACAATCGAGGTCATCAAGATGATTCTCTCCCTCTCTCCTTTGGTTTGGGGTGAAGGGGAGTGAGTGAGGCGTGAAAACAATGAGAGAGACGAATGAACGTCGGTCGATCGCTTTAAGTGAAAAGCCTCTACGCTCTAGCTATCAGACCGCGGGAAATGTCTTCTGCGTCTCTTTCGTTTCTTTTTCTTCTCCTTCTCACAAGACTTTGGGGTCTTCCTAATTATCTCTAAACCATTTCCACTCACAAATATAAACACATGTATGGTGGAAATGTGGGTCGATCCATAACATATAATTTTGAAACATGTTTTAAATACTAAAATTAACAGCCACAACATGAACATGATGCATGATGATTATGTATGCTTAATGACTAGATTAGGGTTTTGAGGTGTGGCACTTATCTTCTGTTGGGATTCACATGTAAGCATGCATGTTCCTTGCAAGTATGAAGTATATAAACATAACCCAGTTCTTGAATAAGCTATGGTTCTACGTCATACTGGATTAATGATAGGGCTATAGGTGGGCCGAGCAGAGCTAATTAGTGATGCATCACAATTCTTTATCTTTACAACGAATGTAAGTCATGTGAAAGGGAACTTTGATGAGTTGCTAAATCAAACTGCTTGTGTTACTACTCAATGAGCTACCTAATTTTCTAGCTAGCATCCATTTGTTCAAAAGTGATGCCTAGCTCTAAAGAATCACTATGTTAAAATAGGCTAAGGGTGATGGGTCATAACAGAAATGGGTGACGGGTCCTGCACCCGTCACCCGAACGCGTCAAACCTATCACCAATCAGGTCATCGATGATGGGTCATAACCATGACCCATCGTCACCTATGAGCATCTCCCATGGGTTTGGGAGCAAGACATAAGTGACAGGTAACCTCTTCACCCATCACTTATGTCTTAACATAAGTGACAGGTAACTAAGTTATCCATCACTTATGTCTTTCACCTATGTGCTAGGGAGAAGACATAAGTGACGGGTAACCTAGTTACCTATTACTTATTTTATACATAAGTGACGGGTTAATAAGTTACCTATCACTTATATGAACACATAACTGACTGGTAACAAAGTTACTCGTCACTTATGTGTATTTACCTTGCATGATTGTATTATTTCCTAGTTGCATCCTGGAACGTAGTCAGGATTTGGTAGTCGTCTTCTCCTTGCAAATAATAGAAACGTATCCAAATCCATATCGATAATAACACTTATATAAGAACCCACTTCATCATAGAATCACAAAGGTTACAAAGTTTTCATCAATTCATTACTGAATCACAAATGTTACAAAGTTCCAATCAACTCATATTACATAAGACCTCTAGGGTTTCTATAGTGCAACTCAGGTGTGGGTTGATAATTTCAGACATCATGAACTTGATGATATGTTGTCGAATCCACGAGACACCGTCGACGAGAAATCAAGCTGAAAAATCCTACATAATTTGACGTGTAACGAATGTCACGTTATCAGGGAATTAAACTAATTATGGAAATTAGTATTGAATAATCATGTATTGAACTTACATAGAGGGATTTGATACCCTTTGATTGGAGCGTGAGGAGCATGTTCTACGCAACATAGAATCCACAGGTGTTGCCTGACGGTTGTTGGTGGCACTGCGGAAAAGAAAATTCACATTTAGATCAAAAGGAAAACAACTCAAAGGTACATCTGTTTGGTGGCACTTACCATGAACTCGGTCTTGTGTGTCAATCTGCGGATGTCTGTCGTGTTGTAGTCAGGATCGGCTCGAAGGTACTTGTCAAAAGCCATGCGTAAAGAGGGATCGATTAGGGAACATTTGAATGGTAGAAAAGTTAAATATGTAAACTAAGTCAGGAAGAACTTATGCGTCGAGGAGTCCTTTTATAGCACTGTAATCACTCTCTCTAGGTTTGCCTTTTGGTCCTACTGGTCTTGATAAGTCGAGGTACCACACCAAGTTCCACTTGAGGCAAATGACCAGTAAGATCCAATGACTACCGGTGTTGTGGGCACCTAATAGGTAGTCTGTTTTGGAATAATGTTGCATTGCCCTGGCCACATAGTCCACAGTGTAGTCGGGGTGAAGTTGGATAACCAAGATTGTAAAGGCCTTAGGGTCAAGAAATCCAAAGGGCTCCTTGTTCTTCCTTGTTTCTTTGATCAAGTGCCTATAGATAAGAATATAGTTAGATTCAAGAATTAGTGGTATTAATTAATGAATGTCCAGTTTCAAGGGACTTACAATGTGAAGATCCGTAATAACAATACGTCCATGGCATCAAGGTTGAAGAGGTCATATAAGTCATTGAAACCCATAAGGAAGTAGCTGTCATCTTTTAAGAAGTGTCGTCATTTATATTGTATGACTATGGCTTGAGCATTGGTGTCTCTAGAAGTTTGCATGTAGTAATTATGCAAGTCGACACATGCTTGTCCCGCTCTGGTTAGGTCATCTACCGTCAGCAAGGGTTTCCCATATTTGAATTTCATGTGGGAACTAGTTCATGCTGCTCCAATGTCTGTTGACTTATTTGCTAGTACAATGGACTTCGACTTCTTCAGCATGTGCTTCTTAGAGCCTTTCTTCTCGACCTCCTTTTCCTTCTTCTTTGGGCTCTTAGGGGGAGACGACATTGGAACTTGAAGTAAGGATGCTGGATGTGGAGGAGAAGACAGTGAAGCTAGCTTCTCTGGAGGAGTTATCTGGAAGTGAGGGGCATGGTGACGGTGCACTTGAAGCTCGTCCAGACTAGGATGCACTAGAGACCACTATGTCGCCCCTCTTCCACTAGATCATTTGCTGAAGAGCTTCACCCAGAGTTGTGACTTCATTATTGGGGGGGGGGGGGAGCTCGAACACATGATCAGTGGCATTGCTATGTACCATCCACTGTAACCACGACATAGCTAGCACATATCAGGACTGTATGTAAGATATGGATGTCTGGAAGCACTAGCCCCTTGCAACCTCGATGAGATACCCGCCAGGCCTGATTACAAGGCTACAGGGCGTGGACCCTTCTAGCAGGTCAGTAGTATCCAGTTTAGTCATGGTAGCAGCTACTTTTGGATTGACCTCCTTGGAGGTGCAACTACTCTTCCTTGCAGTTTTGGGGCTAGCTTCCGCTGGGATGGTAATCTCTATTCCTTATGCTCCAAGCATTTGCATGATGTTTGCATAAACTTTCCAGGTGATGTCCTGTGTCAATGCATCCATGTCCACTACACCTGATCTCTTTCTCTTCTTGTATATTCTGAGGTCTTCGGGAAAGTCGTATTTTCAACCCTGGAAACATGATACACCTTGCACTTGACCTGGGTGCTTTGGGTTTCCCAGCACCACTGAGAGAACATTATGTTCCTTGACCCCGATGAAAGAACCTTGACTAGCTTCGGCTACCTTTTCTTTTACTTTTTCTACGACTGACTGGGTTTCACTTTTCTAAATGTGATTTCTCCACTTCTAGACAGCTCACCCCTTTCACTCAAATATGACTGTAATCATCCTAGGAATTGCAACCAAGGATTCTCGCGGCCTTCTCTACCTAACTTTTCATCATCTACCTACTATTTGGCCCTTTTCCCCACGTACTCGGTTGTGCTAGTCCTGTGGTTGTCCTTGTTCCTAGCCCGAAGCTGCTTCTTCTCCTCACTCTCCTTTATGAACTGCTCTGAGCTCTTCATATGAACAAAAGCATCCCAATCTTCCTCTTTCAAGTGCTTGTAGCTCTCGAAGGGTATCACCCCTTTAGCCAAGAACCGATTAACAAACTTGCTCTTAAAACTCCTATGAAGTTTCATGATCGCTTTCATTGCTGCATTGACCACGACGATCATTTGATGCCCACTCATGTTTTCAGGATACTCCAGATGCTCCTTGATGACATTATCAAACAAGTCCCTCTTCGCTTCGTCACTGAGGTCATCGAACTTTGTCGTTATTGGCACCCTCTCCTGAGCAACGAGCCCTTCGATCCTCCGGAATCTATTCAAAGCATTTTCATCCATAGGCAGCTCGGCAGCATCGATTCTTGTGACAGTAACCTTATCCATCAGCCACTGTGTTTGTGACCTTGGCTTTTGGGCTCGTGCACCACTACCAGTTGTCTAGCTTGGAGAGTGCGCTTCCTCCATCTAGAGAGAAAACAAGGGGAGTTGACATAAACAAAAAATATTCCTCTAGTCAAGAAGTATAAAATGCATTGACTCATCTCAATACCTCTTCGGTGGGATCGTATTCTTCACTATTTGCCCGAAGTCGGCTTGGAGGCTCGCACGGAACAAGGCTCAGGCTATGATACTGGCTTTTGCTGCTACCGGAGGAGGATGACGGGTGCGGGCTTGGGCTCCTATCCGCCCCATCTTGTGCTATGGCGGCCTTTAGTGTTAGCATCCTCTGTGCTTTTGGTTTCTGAGAGGTGACAGTCTGCTTCTACACCATGGTGCCTTCTATAAGACCAATCACAATCAATATACAAATGGTGGCATGGAACAAATTGATCATTGACATGATTTAGCTTACACTAGCAAAACCAAGGAATATAAGCCTGAACGGAGGGATTATTTCCTAAAGATCATGACAACAGAAATACATGACACAACCTACCAAGCAAAAAACTGATCTTATTCAGATCTGAATGTATCTCTGCCAAAAGTGCTCCAAGTTTAAAAAATTACAGAAAGGACAAAATAAAGTGCGATAAAAGGATCAAAGACACCTTTCATCATGTTCTTGCAAGAATGATCATGCAAGAATGTGCCAACAATTTACAGAAGCAAAGACACTTGATACTTGATAAACATACTTGATAAACATGATCTTGCAAGAATCTTGCAAAAATTTACCATTCATCATGTAAATTTACAGAAAGTACAATACATACTTGATAAACATGATCTTGCAAGAATGTGCCAACAATTCAGAAGTAAAGACACCATTCATCATGTAAATATAAAGAGCTGAACAGCAAGGAAAAGTAACATAAATAGCTCTTAGATGGTTCTTAACAGCTAGCTCTAGAATAACTAAGGTTCTGCTCCCTAACTGTTCTTTAGTCATATCACAAATTGGACAAGAAAATTGAGATCACAACTAGATGTAGATCCTGAGAAGAAGTTCTCTGAATTTACTGGAGCTTCCCAGACAGAGTTGTTGAACAAGTGCTTAAACACTAAAAAAGGAAATAGGCTCTTGTAAACACAAGACTAGCAGCGCAATAGAACAACAGGGCAAGAAACCACAGTTATTGAACCATCAGGACATACTGCTCTTCCAAACATTAATAAAAACATGTTAAGTCCAAATCATAGATATCAATAGCCCATGTCCAAGAGCTCAATGCAACTAGGCAGTAAAACTAAAAACTATAGAATCCCAAAATAGGTATACAAGAACCGATCAGATAGAATCAAAGTACAATAACTAGTTATTGTCTATGCCATTCAGCAAATAGAGAACTACACAACACCTCATCTATTGTACTCAACTAGCTAGTCTAATTTCCATGCACTTAATCATCATCGAGCATTAAGAATCATGCATCCTTACTGTTTAGAGTAAAAGGGAGATAAAAACTCACAAAGCAACTCGTTGGAATGAGCTTACAATTGAGGCAAGGCACGACTCAATAGCCGCTAGATACAGGACATGCAGTAGGCCAACACCAGAGGAGCATAAACTACAACTGTCTGGCATCACACAGAGGGTGTGGCATCACACATAGGAGCATCACATAGAGAAGAACAAAGACCACGGCTCGACTAGAGCACCGGCTACGACGGCTCAGCCGAGCATCACATAGAGAAGAAGACTCATCTGGGATGGCGAACGGGGCTCCTCTGGGACGGTGGTGGTGAGGTGGACAACGGTGCACGGAGGAAGGCGACGACCCTGGGCTCCTGGTCCTTTGGGACGATGGTGGCAAGGTGGATGGTGGCGCGTAGAGGAAGGCGACTTAGGGTCGATAGAGGAGGCGCATGATGGAGGGCGGAGGGCAGTAGGGAACAGAGGGCGGTGGGGCTCTGAGGGTAGTGGTGAACCCTAGCACGGCCGAGTGGGATTGACCTAGGCAAAATGACATAGAAGAGGGCGTGCATGGACTCGGACTATATATATAATAAGATCATAGGTGACGGGTGAAGAATGTCACCCATCACCCATGATAACCACCCATCACTTATAAGAAGTTATAGGTGAGGGTTATAATATAACTCGTCACCTAAGACTTCTATTAGGTGACGCGTTACATTCATAACCTGTCACTGATTAATTATAATAAGTGATAAGTTAACAGTATCACCCGTCACCTATTAATTAATATTACAAATTCAAATAACTTGAAACCTAAAATTCAAATTTCACATTAATATTACATATTATATATATAAATTTAAATTTGACATTAATATTACAAATTTCACATTAATATTATAAATTCAAATAACTTCAAACCTAAAATTCAAATTTGACATTAATATTACAAATTCAAATAACTTGAAACCTAAAATTCAAATTTGACATTAATATTACTAATTTGACATCAATATTACAAATTTAATATATATAAATTCAAATTTGACATTAATATTACAAATTTAACACTCAAATTCAAATTCACCATTTTCATGCTTTCTTGACATGGATCCCTTGTTATGGTCAGAATATAGGTATGGAGTTTTCTCGGTCGGTGAAAGACATGGCATGATAGCAGCAGCAAAAGGGCGGATTTCATCGAATTGATTGAAGTCCTCCTCATCAATGACGTTTGCAACTTCGGCAATGCATCTTTTCCCAGCGAGAACCACATGGTGTTTCTTCTTTATTGTGCCAGTCACATAAAAGACTTGGCAAACATCTTTAGCGAGTACGAAGGGTTTAGACTTGTATCCGACATGTTTGAGATCAACGCTAATGAATCCATACTTGTCATTAGTGAGCCATTTGCCCCATGTACCCAATGGTATCGAAACAGGACTACCTTCAATTCCAAGTAGTTCAGCTCCCAGATCTCCTCTATTTGACCGTAGTATGTGCCCCTCTACATGTTATTGTCATAATCATCTATACAGACACCATTGTTCTGGTATATGCTCTTCTCATCTTGGGCAAACATGTAAAAATATGTATCTGTTTATATCATACCCTTGATATGTCACAATTATGTATCTAGGGCCTGATACCATTTTTTCAGAGCACTTATAGGAGTACTCGATTGTCTGATTCGATCTTGGAACCAAGTTGTGAACCTTTGCATATGTTGTCTCGCAACCTACGCTTCGGTCTGCCCCGGATTCTCTTCAAGTAGCATCTTCTTGTGCTCATTGACATATGGGCACACTTCGCTCATTTGTTGTATCACGAGGAAATGAGCTTGGTCGTATGCCTTCAGATCAGGAGTTATTGCCATCTTCCCCAGGACCCCTACACCTACGAGCCTCCCGATATGGAAAGACTTAGGCACGTCAATTGGGTTATTTGAGTCAATGTAATTAACAGACTACTCCAATGGATGCCTCCTCTGTTGCGTAACCCTGCATGATACATCCCCTAGGAAAGGCATGATTCCTTGCGTACGACTTGAGAACGATCACGTCTCCCATATGGGAATACGTGGTGCAAGAACACGGGGCCAAGGTAGTGTATCTCCTTCACAAGGTGAGGAATGAGATGTACCATAATATCGAAAAAGGATGGTGGGAAATACACCTCAAGGATACATAGAGTCTCAAAGTGTCTTCTTTCTAGCTCCTCTAGCGAGTCTGGATTGAGCACCTTTTGTTCAATTGCATTGAAGAAAAAGCACAAACTCAAGATAGCCTCGCGAACCTTAATTATGAGGATGTTCCTAATAGCTACCACAAGAAGTGACGTCATCATCACATGACAACTATGGGACTTCATCATGGCAAAATTCATTTTCAGCCCTTTCATCAAAACAAGTCTTGCGATGTTGGACGAGTAACTGAAGGGAACTTTCACACTGTACAAGAACCCACAAAATTCTTCTTTCTCATTCTTGGAAAGAGTGATAGCTACTGGGAGTAGGTGTTTTCCTTTGTCCGTATTGTGTGCATGGAGCTCCGACCTTAAGATCATTTCTTCAAGGTCAGCCCATGTGTTCTCATGATCCTTTACTTTTCCCTTCATTTGGAGCAATGTACCGATCAGACTCTCGCTGATATTCTTCTTTACATGCATGTTGTCGATAGAGTGACGAACATCTAATTTTTCCCAATACTCTAACTCGAATAGTATTGATTTCTTGTTCCACATTCCTTTTTGTTCGTCATCCTTGGAGGATCATTTTTTCTAGCCAAGGACAACATTGATATTCTTAACCTGATTGTGGACATCTTCCTCGCTTAAATGCCTTGGAGGTAATGCTTTCTCCCTTGTGCCATCGAATTGCTTGTCCATATTTTGGTACGGGTGCTTCCTGGAAAGGAAACGTCGATGCCGCATGTACGCTATTTTCTTTGAGTTGTTCAACCTCAAACTACATGTGTCATCTAAGCAATGGGGACAAGCGTCATATTTTCTTTTGCTCTGACCTAACAAGTTACGAAGTGCTAACAGATCATTGATGGTGACGAACAACATGAGATGCAAGGTAAAGTATTCTTGTTTGTACTGACCCCAAACCTCGACGCCTTCTGACCAGAGTTTCTTAAGTTTATTGACTAAAGGACTGAGGTACACATCGATATTGTTGTAAGGTTGTTTCGGTCCTGATATTAAGATCGATAACATAATGTATTTCCACTTGTTACAAAGCTAGGGTGGAAGGTTGTAGATCAACAATACAACAGACCAGGTGCTATGTGAGGTACTCATGTTACCGAATGGATTCATGCCATCTGTGCTCATAGCAAACCTAACATTTCTCAATTCTTCAGCGAACCAACAAAATGGGGAATCAATGTTTCGCCACTAAGCGTAATCCGCTGGGTGCCATATCATTACATTGTTCTTATGATCCTCCTTATACCAACGCACCAATTGGGTCTCCTTTCTATTAGCAAACAATTGCTTAAGACGGAGAATTATAGGAAAATACTACACCATCTTCCTAGGAGACCCTTTACTTTTCTTACCTCAATCTCCATCACCACCGTCATTTCTACGTTTATATATAATCTTGCTTACATGCATGTATTTTTTTCTATTTCCAGTCCTAAAGGACAAATTATCTTCTTCGCATCGTAGACGCCCACAGGCACCAAGTTCCTCTCTGGTAGCATGTCCCTTAGCAGATCCACCAATATACTGAAACAAACAGTCTAACCATGGGTTGTCTTCAGCTGTAGAAGCTTTAGGTTCCCAAATATCCATGTGTACTTCTAGTTACAGTTGGGATAAAGGGGCATCTTGGAATCCTGCATAAATTCCTGAAATTTAGCAAACTCACCATTATTATACTCATCGTGCCGCTCGACATTCCGCACCATCTGGTCCATATTCTCCACCAAAATTCTCGAGATCATTATCATTGAAACTTAATATGTCCTTATCCCTGAGAATATGATCCATATCATCAGGTGTAAGTCCTTGATCCACCTTGTTGATATGGAGGCTCTGATCCATCTCTCCCTCGTTAAGGCATTCCTCGCCATGTTTGTTCCAACATGTATAATTCTCTTTAAATCCACACATGATCAAGTGTTCATGGACATTGTCTAGTTTCGAAAACTTCTTATCATTCCTGCAATCGCGACATGGACAATAAATTGCCATTTTACCATGACCTTTCAAATCCACCAAAGCGGCACTCATGAAATACCTCACCTCACTCGGGTACTCCGGACAAGTCCGGGTCTCAAGATACATCCAACTTCTGTCCTCCATCTATAATGAAAAAACATTCATTCTTCATTAACAATTACCTTAACTGCGTAATTAAACATGTGATTAGAAATTCCATGCAGTTAAACTAGATCTATGGCATCTCGCAGTAGATCAGGCAAATCAAGTATCAAATCTAACATAAATGCAACTCACTTGTACTAAGATTTTGGATAAAGATGCAAAATGGCCGATTACAACACAAAGTACAAAAAATCAAGATTAAATAGGAGTTAGAGGAGGAGGGAAGGGGGAGATGTAAACTTTCGAAGACCTAACAACAATTAAAACTTCAAATCAACAAGATATTGGAGAGTCTCTAGTGAAATCGAGCAAAATCATCATATCTACTGCGCGTGCAGTGCTATTGAGTTTGTTCTGTGCGCACAGTAGCTAGCCAGCTCTTATAACAGAGTTAGGTCATAAGTGACGAGTTGTAACATGATTCATCACCATTGTTATAAGTGACGAGTAATATTATGATCTGTCACTGATGGCCTATTATCAGTGATGGATCAATGTCTGGTCCTGATCTGAGGCTACATATGTAATGGGTTGTATAATGATCCATCACTAAATTGGGTCTACTTTATCTATTTTTCACGTAGTGAATGACACATCCACAATGATGTATATTGATCCTTCAAAACGATATTTAAAGAAATTGATCCTTAAAAAAAATGCTGATACTGATGTAATCACAAGATAGTTGTAGCCAGAGGCTTCACTCATTAATTGCCACCCACCTCTCTAGCAACATATGCAAAAGTAAAAAATTACTGGGCATATGGTGTTACAAGGTAGCTAGCCACCAGTCAGGGCGGCAAGTCCATACAATGAGCTTCTGCTCTCCTGCGGCCATGATGTGCATCGTCCGGGCTGCTGCAGTAGAGGTACATGTCAACCTACTACTCTGTGCACTCTGTTTTGCGCATGTCACCCATTCCCAAACCAGGCAACCTGAATCCGTATGATATAAAAAAATGCTTCTAATAAAATATAGTGTGAATATATTTATGTGTTATTGCCTCCTGGTTTTATTCTTGGCCAAAGCTTAGAAGCATTTTTTTATATCATATATATATATATATATATATATATATATATATATATATATATATATATATATATATATAAAAGAAAACTAGTATATACTCTCTGCAGTACATACTCCCTACTATGCTATACCACATAAATAAGTTAGATATATTCTTTTGTCACTATAAGTATACTTATATACTCATTCTAAGATACTCTAATGTGAACTACACGAAAAAATAGAAAGAAGTCTATCAATTTTATTAGATTTTGATAATACTTTTGTATTTGTACATAAAATGTAATATACTCAAAAAAATATGTGCAAACTACCTAAAAAACTATACATACCACTTAATGATCTTATATACTCACATGCTCCATATACATACCATTTATCGTACGATATACTCCCTATGTAATGAGATACGTATGTGAAAGTACCAAATATGCTTCATATATATATATATATATATATATATATATATATATATATATATGTGTGTGTGTGTGTGTGTGTGTGTGTGTGTGTGTGTATTTATCTATAGCTGGCTGTAGAATAAATAGCCAATTCTGTAGCCGGATCCAAAGTGAGCACACCTGACCGATCGATCTCATCCTACCCCAGCCCAACCATCTAACAGACTCGCTATCTTCCTAATCCCTTCATCCCGGCTTGGCTCGGTTTTTTTTCATCCCGGCTTGGCTCGGCTCTCTCAGTCGTCCTCATCCATAGCGATGGAACCAGCTGAGCTCCCCCTAAATTGAGCCCCCATTCCCAGAAACTAATGCACTCTATTGTAGTAATTGATTCAACATCTAACAGTTAAAATATATTTCTGAGAGCAGTAATTAAACAGAGTGCATGTAATTGAATTACTACTTATTGTCGTAATTACCCGACCATAAATGTAGTAAACACTACATAGCATTCTCGTAAATATATTCCCTCCAACTTCACTCTTCACCCAAACCACTACAACATTTTTGTTGTCGGTGATATATCATTTTATTGTCAATCAACATGTCAATTGTAGGAACTCAATTTCCAATTCATTCCCGCGGTATCCTATGCATCTAAAATGAATACAACCACTAAAACAATGTAGTAACTACCACACTCCATTATCATAATTGATGTTAGCTTTTATTGTTATCATGGATGCATTTAAATATCGTAATTCACTTCACTTTATACGGTAAATTGATGTATATTTTGTGGTAAGCAAAATATCATATGACTTTCAACTGGTCTATATTGGTGGTGTGCGGCAATTAGACTAGCAGAGGCCGAGTTAGTCACGGTTTGAGTCTTGCGAAAACGGAAGTCCAAGTTGATTTTCTTGTTCATGGTTCATGGATGATGCTTAATGATTTATATATGTTACGTATACTATGCTTGCGCTAATTTGATTCCAACCATACTATTACATTTTTTAAGTAAATAGAGTAGCATTTTGTAATAAGAAAAGAAATATCTCATTGTCAGCACATGGTAATAGGTGCGGCAATTTTATGGTAACACAATCAATACATCTCTTTGTTTCTACGGCGGCCAGCAGGATAATAAATGCCACCAGATAGTTACGATCCAAATACAATCAACATTGGTTTCGTTGCTGCAGCAGACACAATGAAATATAGTCAATAATTTTAGGAGCTTGATTTGATTCCCATAGACCCGGCAATCAAGTATTAACTGATCCTCACGATCAAGACGGTAGTTACAATTGGACCACTAGTTTCCATCGGCTCGTTTCGGCTCGGCTCATGAATAGAAGGCATGGAAAAACGTCTGGCTGTTGAACTGCCTGATCAGATCCGGTTTCTTCGGCGCTCGTCAGTTACGGTCTTGGCAAACCATAATTGGCTCGGCTCGACTACGATGCAACCAGGACCAGCTCAACGCAGAATCGGTTTTCAGGAACCAGAAGAGCCACTATAAGAAGCCTGGCTATAGGATAGCCTATATAACCAGAAGGCTATATATATATATATATATATATATATATATATATATATATATATGTGTGTGTGTGTGTGTGTGTGTGTCTATGCTCTTCACATTTCTCTGGCCTCAATAATATTCTCGCATTAGATTTGGTGAATGCGATATAAATGTATAGGACATATGGAGATAAAACAGGTCATGGAGGCCACCATCGGTGCTTGAGAGCACATACATAGACAAGTACATGCATATAAATCGTGAGAAGCTAGCAGATGCAACAGTACATGCATCTTGCGCTTCTGACAATACACATACACAAAAATACACATGCTTTTATATTGTAACATATGGGGAGAAACTACCGCTTCGAGTTCTATTTTCGAAAACAATACCACTTTGAGTTGCCTTGCTATTCAATCCTACAAAACATGAAGTTTGACTGTCTCTTATAATTGTCTGTCAGAACAAGATCACAGAGTATCCAGACCAAACGAGACTAACTATTAGAAAACCATATAATCACAAAGCATTTGAAAACAGCATGTATGCCACACTTATTAGTACATGTCACACTAGAAATCATTCACCCACTGGTATACCCAGTTTTCCTATTGCCCCCCATTCCTAAACAAGATAACAACTTATACAAAATGTTTTCTTGTTTTGGAAGAGGAAGATTCAAGAAGAAGCAAGGACAAACACAAACATGGCTGGCATGCATAATACCCCTTTTTGTGTTCTTTTCTCACATTAGGTGTCCTGAAGAAAGCGAAGTAAAAATTATTGAATACATGAAGAAAATTGGTACATGTAAGTAGTGAGGAGTTGGTAAGGAGTAAAGTTTGGATTTTTTTTATTATGGTTTTGTATGTATGTAGTGCGATACACCGAAATGAAAACAGCGGTTGAAAGTAGCTGCAGGATTGGTGAACCTTGCTTTCAACTCAAGAAAAATTCGAGATCCGTGTTCTGGATGACAAGGATGATGCATTCTGATTCTGCCATTCTAGGGCATGCGTTGCTTAAAGACTCTAGGATAGTTCAAGCATCTGATTGACCATTTGGTAAGTCCAGACAAGGACTAACAGGTAGCAGCCTAAGACCGTTTCCAATAATATAGTTAACCACTAGCTATAAATATTGTCCATATCATCTATAAATAATACAATAGATAACCCATTTTAATGAACTACTGTACCATCTCTCCAGATTTAATACGGGTCCATATGCAACAGGTATTAAAAGTATGCATGCATCTTGAAATACTCTAGAGACTAACTTACACGTTAGTAGCTAGTTTTTCTCTCTCCTCATATTAACACTCCTCCACATTGATAAAATTATGATATGGACATCCTTATGGCTAGCAAACATGCATTGTTAGAGACAACTTAATATGTATTAGAATTAAATCCATTTAATAACAGAGTAGCCATACTTCAAGAACAACACAATGACTATACACAGTGAACAATGAGAGGTACGGAGGGAGCCCCTCCAGTCTGCTGAAACATACTCTCCAAAACAGGTGTCACTACTAATGTAGGACCGAGAACGGCGATTAGAGTGGGGTGAATTGACGCCTTAACAAATTTCTTTCAAAATAAATGGTATTTTCCTATTTTATCGTCCAACACACCTCACAGCGAATCACAATAAGGCGCAACAAAAACGTAGCGGAAACTCGATAAAAAGGCGCACTCAAAGGACACTGAAAGATCCAACAAGAAGAAGCAATTCAGTGCTGAAAGCACTGTTCATTATTGATAACACTGTTCACCTGGAACTTTCGGATGAAATCCGGAATATCTTGGTTTTGGAAGTTCCTGATGAACTTCCGGGTTAGGGTTCTCTATCACAAAGTGACACTTCAATCCAGAAGTTCCCAGTTTGTACCGGAAGTTCCGAGTTGGACAGAACAACGGCTCGAAATTCAAAGTCCACACTTACAAATCCAACAAAAGGTATGTCTCATGGTTAGAATCGAATACTATGCTCGATAGTAAATCAATCTATGACTCATCCCAACACAAATCTTAGAACTGGAAGAATCACCCAAAGATCAAAAGATGAACACTGGGTGAAGACAGTCTCCTAGTTGATGGTTTAGAAGCATGAGAATTGAATACTCAATTGTGTATGTTTTCTACACGAATTTTATGCCTATAACGACGAGAAGATCAACTCCAAAAAGGCAAAACTTTCAACTCAAGCACAAAAACGAAAATCGCAACCAGAAATGAAAATCTTGCAAAAAAACACAAGAGAATCAACAGAGGAAATTAGAAGGAGGGGAATTCAAAGCTCATGCAAAAACATTAATTTCATTTCTTGTAGATCAGCCTTATTTTAGGTGGATTACAGAGTTGTTGCATACAAAACCTTACACCTAATATACAGGCTAAGCACTTCTCTCCCTCTCCTCTAAAACTCTAACACAAGGCTCTCATATGTGTAGCGCAAGGGGCTCAAGTGGCTGGTTCACCTCTCCCATATAGCTCTACCCTTCTATTTATAGCTTAGGTTTCTTGACTCCTAAATTTTCTAATTTATTCTAAAAATACTCCTATCTTTTAGTACACTCCTACCTACCACTGATAGTATTTTGTTACATTTTCGCCTCCATCCATTGAACGATAGTGGCGCCTTCATGACTTAGCTTCGCCTCGACACAAACATTGCGATAATGCCACGTGTGCTTCCATCCTTCCTATGGTTATAAGGCCAAACCGTGAAACCCTAGCACGCTTTTCAAAGCGTGACTCGCCACTTGTTTACACCTTAAGCAATCGCTCTGATATCGACATGTGTACTCTATCTTATGATCCTAACTGTCGGCATCCCTTTCTCTTGACTCTATCAACACGCCATCTCCATCCATCTTCCATGATTTGCTTGACCTCCACATGTATAGCCAAGATCACCCTTGACTCCGCCCGACCTCCTTGATCGCCTAGCACCAAGCACCCTGCTTGGCCCCAATCACTCGTCGTCGACCACCAAGTTGCATCCATCACCTGCACACCATGAGATAATAAAACACATATCTCTAACTCCAACTCTAGTTAGACCATAATTAAAATGCTCAATTGAAACCTCAAAACAATTCAAAGCACTTCCCAAAAAGTTCCAATTCAAAACTAAAAACATTGTTCAGCAGATCTAAAAACATTGTTCATCCGAAAGTTCTGAATTTTGAAAATTCCAGATTGAGCTCCGAATGACCTTTCTCAATCTTAGCTTTCGCATAAATCCGAAAGTTCCTAATTCTGGTTCACCCGGAAGTTCCGGATTTTGATTGGGCCAAATGTTCCAGATTTTGGACTGAACTTCCGTTCAAGCAAACCAAGCTCAAGCAATCTGAAATACGACAAACCAAATCAACAACCTTGTCAATTACTCATCACACATAAACCAAGGTACATTTCAACTTGGTTTCTCAACCAAGGAAAAAGCTCATATGGGACTTCTTATCTCCCACAGTTTTTTGGAACCTTGTGAAAAAAGTTATGTCCCACGGTCCTAGTTGGAAGCTATGTGAAAAAACTATATGGCTAGAACCATAAAACACAACAAGTATCTCCCACAGTTCAAACAAAAACTACGAGGGACAATATCCCACACGGTTCCAGTTATGAACTAAAGCACCCAGGGTCATCCTTGCTGTTTGAAACTTTATTATACCTATCTCTGGATTAGTCGCTCGTAAACAAGTCTTACAACAAGTGATACTAAGTCATACAACAAAGGGAGAGGTGAAATAAATCCACCATCCTAATAAAGCATATAGGATTCCTATGATCAATAGAATCTACGTCATCAGAGAGCACAATAGAAACGGCATGGTGACACGTCATTCTGCAGACAACTTAGGTGCGGATGCGACAAAGACTTAATGTTCTGCCTTACCGTCAACGTCGGTGAAGTCCAGATCTTCCTCTGAAATCATAAGCAAGGAAGAGTACAAACGTACTCAGTAAGTCCCAACTCTTGCCCTACATCAAGAGCTATAAATACATGCATACAGTATTGACAAGTGTAAGGTAATAGGTTTAACTTTTGTGGAAAAGCCAAGTGTTCATTTTCATAAGGCGGGTTTTGTGAAAAAAAAATCATATCATCAATATTAAATGAAGGGGGTTCGGTCGTGGTGGAAAGTCACCAAGACCCAAGTTTTAATGTTGCCGAACACTCCGTCCATAGCAACTCATGGCAAACTGCCAGACCAATTTTCCCAAAAACAGTCACACCTTGCCCACTCACACTCCAAGGAAAATGTACACAACCCATGCTAGTTGTGACCAAACCATAGTTCGTCCATGATCGTGGACACGGTTATTCGAATAGTTTTACCTCTGCAGAGTGGTACACTTTACCCACAAGCTGAGTTTGGCAACATACCACCATTGTGGTAGTGCCTACTAGACACCTACAGGAGCTAACCAGGATTTCCTGACCTTTACTAGGCCTCCAACCGGGTCGACAAGCATGCACCTACTTGAACCTGCTCCATGGTCTCCCGTTGCACGCCTGCCTCCGGATGACCAATAGACTAGTTGGTGGGGTTTAGACTAAACCCTGCCACATACAGGGTCGAGTGGTTGTACAATGAAAACTATGTAGGATGTCATACCAACTCAGTCCTTGATTGAGTCAAGGCAAAACATCTCCACATTGAGCCTGCCACACAGGCAGCACTTAACTCCCAAAGCATTTATCTCTCAACAATATCTGGTAAGCATTCCCATCCCACAACTCACATAACACCAAGTCACCGGGTTTCACATATTTCACAAAACTAAATATGATTAAGCATGAAATAACAATAAGGCACACAATCCTAAGCATACTAGTAACAAGGTCTTCGCCTTAGCATAATTAAAGTAGTAACACCCTAAATTTCAAAATTTTCAAATAGTTTAAAATTTTGCTAGAATTTAAATAGGAGTTTAAATTTTGTTCAATAGAGATAAATTAATTTCTAAATTTAATTTGGTCATAGGTTATATAAGTTTGATGCATTCATGTTGTCTTAGTTGCAATAGGTTTTTATGCGTGGAAAAAATTGGCAAAAATTCGCTAGAAGTCACTCATTTAAAATCCTTTTGAAATTTGTTCAAAATCTAAAAAGAAAAACAATTTTGAAATTGGAAAATGCTCTTGGGCCAAATCTCCTTCCCGGCCCACTTCTTCCTCCCTCCCCCCCCCCCACCCCCTCTCTTTCTTCTCCCGAGCGGGCCGCCCACTTTCTCCCCGCGCTGGGCCGCACCTCGAGCAGGCCGCACCTTTCTCCCTCGCACCGGTCCGCTAGGGCGAGCTGGAATGCCTCAGCCCCAAGCCGCTCCCCTCCCCACCCTACCTCACCGCCATGTGGATCCCACTCGAGCTGAGCCGCCCAACCTGAGTCGCCCCGCTTGAGCCGTGGCTCCCCTTCTTCCACCTCCCGTCGCCGTCCGAAACACCCCCAAATCCCGCACGTTGTTTGAAATCCGAGCCACCCCACACCTTTATTTGCCAATTAAGTTCCGTGGCCGCGATCCTCGCCTCCCCAATCAAGTGCCCGGTCATTTTCCCCTTCATTTTCCCCCTCATCGATGGAAACCGCCGCGTTTATTCCATTTAGGCCGCCAGCCAAATCCGTCCGATCCTCTCCCTCTCTCGAGTATATAAGCTGGCCATCTTCATCCTTGCAATGTTCCACACCTTTTCCCCCATTTCCCCCTCTCTTTTCACTCAGAAATCGACCTCAGCGCCGGCTTCTTCTTTGTGTCCGGTGAGAGCTCCACCGCGCCATAATTCTCCATGGTTGAGCCCCTTTTAACCTTGATGCTTGCTTCTCTATTGTCGCAGAGTCGCCGGTGAAGCTTCCTGCTGCTCCACGGCTTCTCTCTATTACCGAAGTGCTGCCCACACCGAGCTCCAAGCCCACCGGCCGCCCCTCTCCATCGCCAGCCAGGTTCGGACCTCCTCTGCCATTGTGAAGCACGCTGTGAGATTCCCCTCCACCTCCTCTCTCTTTTGCGCTGCTTCCCGTCGCATTCCGTGGTCGGTAGCATGACTTTGCGCATCTCCAACGATGCGCCGCCATCGACCACCACCTCCCCGTGTTCACGCCGCCGATCCGAGCCCCTTTGAACCCTGGTCGTCGATCTTAGATGGATGGCCCAAATTAAAAGGGCGCATACCCCTTCGACCCGATCCACCGTGGACCCATAGATCAGCCTCCAAGCCGTGGTCCATGGGCCCATAAAACTTTTCCATGATTTTTTCAATAGAAAATAATTCTGTTTTAATTTATGACATCATAAATAGAGTTTTCAGTATAAAATCAATTCGGTTTATTCTCGAAAATCAAGTACAATTTGCAAAAAAGCCCCTAGAACCTCAAAAGCTCAATACTTTTTGCTTGTAGCTCCGATTTAGGTGATTTTTGCGCTCAAATATTTTGTAGCGACGTGTAGAATCTTTTTATTTGGTTTTTACCAAGATTTAGTTCTATTTGGTGTACTGTCCATAGAGGTTTCTTTTGTGTGCTTTTTCGGTCTGTCATTTAGAAGGTGTGCAGTTCGGAAATCTTCAAGAGCAAGCTTTCGAAGACTTTGAGCAACCCTCCGTTGAAGGCAAGTATCCTTGAACATTTTGCCCCTATTTTAGGATTTCATGTGTAGTTTTATCCTTCAAATTGCATGCTTGTCTAAATGGAATCCCACTTTAGGGTTTACTAGTTTTGTATGATAATTCCTTGTCACCATTGATTGGATCATGGGGTAAAATGGGTAATTTTTGCTAGTGCAGTCATAAATTGGGGAAATGTTAATATTGACTAATGAACTATGCAATAAGAAATCGGATAATGGTAATCTTGTAAGAACATGGTATAGGGATCCTACAGGATGGTTAGTTTGATGTGGTGCTTTACAGCAAGTTTGTGTTTATTCCTGTGTGGGGTCCTAAGGACCGGTTCTTGAACATGTAACCAAGTGAATCCGCACAACCACGAGGCCTATATGGATACAACCTGGCCAACTAATTAGCCACCCCTCTAACTCTGTGGGCACCATTGGACAGTTAAGTGGCACAAGAGAGGGCTTCTGCAGTGATGTAATCATCTGTTAGCGGTGAAATCTCAGTGGGTGCCTGCAAGTTGGCGGGAGCTTTGTAAAGGCCTTGTAGTGAGACCCCAACTCCACACCCTGGAAGTGTGAAGCAACATGGGAATCACGACTCGTGGGGAAAGCTATGCAGACTCTGCAGAGTACCTATCTGGTCGATCAGCCGTGCTCATGGACAAGAGCGAACTTGGACTTCTTCAGGATTAGATGGGATCAGGGTTTGGTATGGTTGGTTGGGTAGCTAGGTAATGGAATTACCTAGTGAGTATTGGCAGTTAGATCGAATCCGATGAGTCAATCCTTTTGTTTCAGTTAAGTCTTCACACCTAGTAAATAGGTTGCCTGTTGTTGAAGTCATATGTCATAGTTGCTTAGTGCAGTTAACATGTGTCTATCATTTCCTTGACTTGAGCCTCATAGCATGTTTTCCCTACACTTGCGGAGTACATTTTTGTACTCACACCCATTGTCCCTTCTTTTGTATCCCCTTTGCTGATCAGAAGCCGTTAATGAAGCTGCTACCTTCAAAGAGGATGACTTCGACTCGGAGTTATTGTTCTAGGTTGGTGTGCCCCCGGTTGACGCCTGTGGTCGTTGGAAGTTTCGCTGGCGCTGAAGATCTCTTTTGTTCCGTTGTGTTTTCTTTAGACCCTCGGGTCCCTTTTGTAATAAGCTAAATATCGTTGTAATAATGACACTGTGATGATACACTGATGATGTAGCAAATGTATGGAAACTTGGTCCTGGCATACATGTGTTGTGCCCAGTTTTGTTCCTTTAAAACTGGGTGTTACAAAAGTTGCTGAGATGACTGTCCTAAGGTTACCAAGGTTATATTCAAGTCAAGGCAATTCGGCCAGCTATTCAATTATAGGACATAACTAGGTCAAAAATTTAAATTATGCCACTAGCTAATACTTTATGCATTTATTTGGTGGAAAACGACTACTACAGGTTGTGGTGATAAAACTAGGTTCAATATGGTCAATGAGGGAAACAAATTGAGACTTGCCTTCGTTGAAGTCCACAAGCGTCCCGCTCGAAGACTTGCGTTGCTGGCTCCTCCTCCTCCTCCTCAAACTCTCTGGTTTCTAAAATGTGTGCATACAAACAACACAAGCACAAAATTAAATACAAATGAAATATAAATAAATTTCAAATAATTATGAAATTTATAGAAATCGATAGGATTTGAATTTAGATGAATATCAGTGGAAGAATCGTTGAAGCTGGAGTTGAAATGGAGGATATATGGGCTTCGAAAATTGGCTAGAAATTAAATTCGGGAAAAAGAAGAGGGGGGATATTCTCTAGAAAAAGAATTTTTGAAAAAATAGGTCTCATTGTTCAATTGGGCTCTGCATTGTAGTGGGCTTTGGCTGGGCTCTACGAATACTAGGCTGGCCTACGGGCCGAGGTGGCCTAGCTCCATCCTAAGGGGGGGTGACAGCGGCTGTAACGGTGTTGGTAGCCAGGCCCACCCATCGGGTTAACACAGAGAGAGGGAGGGAGACGTGGGGAAATGGTGTCGATGATTGGATGGCACAAACAGTGCATCGCTCAGTCTCTGCCCCGCGGCAATGAGCTCGCCAGAAAGAGCTTCCTGGCCACCGTTCAGGATGGCAAAAGCACGGGGAGATAGAGGGGGACATGGGGAGTTGATTTTGCAAGGAGTTCAGGCGATGAAGGGGACCAAAAAGGTTGGTGGTGTGTAGATATGACTTGTGGCCTACTGAGCTCGTGGGCAGCTCGATAGGGGGCAACGGAAAAGGACAGAGGTGAGGGAGAGGCTGGCGAAGGTTGAGGTGGTGCTTCGGGTAGCTTGGCGACAGCAGATTTGATCCGACTGAGGAGATCGAGGGAGAGGAGGCTCGACTCGATAGCGGGTAAAGGAGGCGGGAGGGAGAGCTACCTGCTCAGGATGACCGGCGACCTACAAGGGGAGGAGGCATCTTGGGCTGGCCTTTTATAGGCGGAGGGGGGGTGGGAGGTAGCCATTGCAGGATCCGGCAAACACGATGGACACCCGACTGTGGTGTGTGGCTGTGGCGAGCGGCAAGACCAGCGTCAACGAGCACCGGTGCATGAGTTGACCTCGTGTGTGCATGTATACATAGAGAGTGAGAGAGAGAGAGAGAGAGAGAGAGAGATGGGAGGGCATAGGAGGTAGGGCGGTGGAGGCGGCAACCCGTTGTCGGACATATGTGGCTCCCGCGTGGGTGCTATGTGCTCGTCGTAGGCACTTGTGCACTACGACCTTGCAGAAAAGGGAGAAGAGATAGGGCGGCCGGGGCAGCATGGCAATTTGCCATGGCGGTCAGTAGCTATGAGTGCTCGAACACGCAGGGAGTCGGAGGGGGGTCTGGCGTGGCACGCACGGTGAGAGGAGGAAGAAGGGGCACGTGGCGGCTGGTTTGAGTGGGCCAGGGGGAGAGAAGGGAAGGGAGAGTGGGCCGGGAGGTGAGCTGGGCCGGAGGGGAATGGAAAGAAGAGAGAGCGAGCGAGAGAGAGAGAGAGAGAGAGAGAGAGAGAGAGAGAGAGAGAGTGGGCTAGCTAGCTTGAGTCAATGAGGAGGTGAAAAAGAGAAAGGTTTTGAAATCAATTTGAATTGACCCTTTTGCAAAATATTTTTGGCCTTTGATTTTTTTAAAAAATTTGGGATGTTACGAACCTACCGCACTTAAAAAGAATCTCGCTCTCGAGATTCGAAGTCTTCCTCAAATAGAAAGGGAAACTTATTTCTCAGGGCATCCTCTCGATGCCATGTGGCTTCTACTTCGATGTGTCTACTCCATTGCACGCAACATAGACGTATTGTTGATCCTCTGTTCTGATAGGTTACTACATCCGGGATCTTCACTATAACTTCCAGGTATCAGAGATTGTCCTGTAGATCTAGTGTTTTCATGGTGAAATGTTCTTCTGGTATTCTCAAACACTTCTTAAGCTAGGAGACGTGGAAGACATTGTGCACATCAGCCAATTCCTGTAGTAGTTGTAACTGGTAGGCCACTGCGCCAACTTTTCTTAGAACTTGATAGGATCCTATATATAGGGGAGGCATCTTTCCACATACTCGAAACCTTTGTGTTCCCTATATTGGTGAGACCTTAAGGTATACATACTCCCCAACCTTGAAGTCTAGGTCCTTTTCTTTTGTTAGCATAGCTCTTCTAATGGGATTGAGCTGCCTTAAACTTTTCTCTTACCTTTTCAACTCAATGTTTTGCCTCTTTTATGAGGGAAGGTCCAAGTAAGGTACGCTCTTCAACTTCAGACTACACTAAAGTCGTTCTAAACTTTCAACCATAAAGAGCCTCAAAAGGGGACATCTTTAAGCTAGCTTGGTAGCTATTATTGTACAAGAACTCTACATAGGACAAGCTTTTCTCCCAATCCTTCCCATATGTTAGGACACGGGCTCTCAACATGTCTTCAAGGATCTGGTTGACCCTTTCGGTCTGACCATCAGTCCATGGGTGATAGGCAGTGCTGAAGTCTAGCTTGGTTCGCAATGTTGTGTGTAGGCTCTTCCAGAACCTTGAGGTGAACTGATTATCTCTATTAGAAACAATCCTAGTAGGAACTCCATGTAGCTTTACTATATTATCAATGTACAGCTGGGCTAGCTTATCTCCACTATAGTTGGTTCATACGGGTATGAAGTGAGTAACCTTGGTGAGGCGGTCCACTATCACCCATACCGAGGTATTTCCCTTCTTCGTCTTGGGGAGTCAAACTATGAAATCCATGCCTACTTCATCCCATTTCCACACAAGAATCAGTAAGGGTTGAAGTAATATAGCGGGTTTCTGGTCTTCTACCAAGACTCTCTCACGGGTGTCGCACCGGGCAACAAACTTGGCTATATCCGCCTTCATCCTGTTCTACCAGTATTTTCCTTTTAGATCCATGTAAATCTTTGTGGCACCGGGGTGGATGGAGTATGCCGTGTTGTGGGCTTCATCCAGAATTACTTCTCGAGATTTCCCTTCCTAGGGTACACAAAGCTAATCCTTGTACCATAAGACTCCTTTTCCATCTAGTCTGAAATTTGGTGCCTTATCCTCTCTAGTGTGCTTATGGATCTTCATCAATTCTGGATCCTTATATTGGGACTGCTTGATTTGCTTATCTAGTGTAGGTTGTATACTCAAGTTTTGGATATAGGCTTTAGATACCATCTATAGGTTCAGCGTCTACATCTTTGTCTGTATTGGGGCACTTTGGGCCCCTAATTGATGGCTGTAAGCTTTTTGGCTTAAGGCGTTTGTGACAACATTAGCCTTCCCTGGATGATAGTGTATTTCCAGGTCATAATCCTTGATGTGGGTTTGCTTGATCTTCCAAAGGTAATATGATAAGTCGATTTGGTGGGGTTTCGATGTTGATAATCCAAAGGCTCTGACCAGAACTGATCGAGAACCCTCGCAACCACTACACTACTACTATGTGGTTATCAATAGTGCCAAGACGTGGTTGACCTCGCCAAGAAGGCTTTTTCTGCAAGTGAATCAAAAACACAAGCAAGAAAAGGTAGATGCAATCTAAATATTTCCGATTACCAATGAAGTGCTCGAATTTAGGGTTCTACAAACTGATAAATAGCGAAACTATCTAAAATAGAATAATCTAAGCAAAACCCAAGCCTAAACAACGACGGCTACTATGTATATATAGGGGGACGTGAAGAGGTCGCCCAAGGGTTGTGTGGACCTGAGAAGAGGCGTACACAACCTAGACTCGGACGCGGACACGATTACATGACCTGGCAAAGTCCAAAATGGTGACATAGCACCTTATTCATTTGACTCTCACTAAACTATAAGGAATATTTGGTTGAGCATAGATTCATTGGAAAGTACTCATCATAAGGTTTCCAACAAGTCCAAGATCACCTCAATTGGACTCCGTATGTTAGAGTTATGACCGTTTTACTGACGTGGTGCCATGGGACTACTCTGAGTGGACTTTGGAGTTTGACTAGGACTCGACTTTGACTCTGAGTAGACTTGGACTTTGAGTGATGATGTCCAGTTGAGGTTGTGGTGTTTCTTCTAGGTTTCTATGCAACAAAACAACAGAAAAACTTAGTAGTATTCTATTCTTTACGAAGAAAATATGAAGAATGAAGAATGAATTCACCTTGTGTGTATTCGAGGGAGCTATGCCCTTATCAATCCTTGATTAACTCTAACCACCTTATTTGCCTTAAGTTCAAGTCCAGTTGAGTGAAGATGTATTTCAGGCTCCTATGATATGTATAAATTTCATATTTCTTTCCAATCAGATAGTGCCTCCAAATCTTGAGGGCATGCACTACTGCTGCTAGCTCCAAGTCATGGGTCAGGTAGTTCTACTCATGGGCTTTGAGCTGCCGAGAGACATACGCTACTACCCTGCCATCTTGCATTAGGACACATCCTATGCCTCGTCTTGATGCATCACAGTAAACCACAAAGTCTTGGTGGATGTTGGTTAAGACAAGCACTAGGGCAGTTGTCAGCTTATCCTTTGATTTCTGAAAACTCTTTTCACATAACTATGTCCATTCAAACTTCTTTTCTTTCTTGAGTAGCACGGTTATAGGTTTAGCTATCTTGGAGAACCCTTCAATGAATCGACAGTAATACCCTGCTAATCCAAGGAAGATTCAGATCTCAGACACATTGGTTGGTTGTGGCCAATGGGTGACAACTTCTACCTTCTCAGGGTCTACAGAAACTCCTTCTACTATCAGGATATGGCCAAGGAAGGCAACCTTCTCTAGCCAAAATTCACACTTACTGAATTTGGCATACATCTTATGGGTTCTGAGTTTCTACAGAATTACTCTCAGATGTTGTTCATGCTCTTAGATATTTTTAGAGTAGATCAGTATGTCGTCAATGAAGACTACTACAAAGTGGTCTAATTCATCCATGAACACCTTATTCATGAGGTTCATAAAGTATGCAGGTGCAATGGTTAAGCTAAAAGACATTACTGTGAACTCATATTATCCATATCTGGTCACAAAAGATATCTTTGGGACATCTGCCTCTCTTATTTTCAGCTGGTAGTAACCTGATCTTAAGTTGATCTTAGAGAAATACTTGGCTCCTTTCAGCTGGTCAAAGAGATCATCTATTCTCGGCAAAGGGTACTTGTTCTTGATGGTTACTTCATTTAGGGATGGGTAGTCCACACACATCCTCAAGCTTCCATCTTTCTTCTTGATGAAGAGAACTGGTGATTCCCAAGGTGATGAACTGAGTTTGATATATCCCTTTTGATGGAGTTCCCTCAACTGTTCCTTCAGGTCGGCTAGCTCTCCGACTGCCAGGCGATAAGGTCTCTTGGCTATGGGGGCCGTGCCAGGGATGAGATCAATGATGAACTTAATATCCCAGTCTGAGGGCGTTTCTAGTAGATCCTCCAGAAAGATATCCGAGTACTCATTCACCACTGGTACGTCTTCTAGGGTTTTATCCTCCAGATTATAAACCATGGGGTCTAGCTTACACCCAAGGGTATGACAGGTTACTCGTGTCCCTTCATGATTTGTCAGGGTCACTGTCCTAGCTACACAGGCTATAGTGCCATCATGTTGGGTTAACTAGTCCATTCCAAGGACTACATTTATCTCTTTGGATTTAAGCACCACTAGGTTTGCTAGGAATACTACCCCACTTAGAATAATTCTTTTTACGTGAGCATCCCAATTGACACTTAATGTCAGCTCCGGGTGATCTGGTTATCAAGGGTTTTTAAGTAACATTGTAGGTATAGTATGCCTTGACACAAAACTTGATAATATGAAAGAGTGTGATGCTCCAGAATCAAACAATATTGTTTCAAATATTGATTAAACTAAAAACTCACCAAGCACAACTTCAAGTGCATCCTGAGCTTCTTGCGCGTGGATGTGGTTGATGCAAGCTTACGTGAAGGACTGATGCGACCTCGCTGGCTGGTTTGGCATGTGAGGTTCCACGGCTAGCCCCAGACATCATGGGCCGAGGTCTATTCACAGTGTTGGACTGGACAAATGCTACCTGCTTGGCCTTGCGAGGACAGCTGATGATGAAGTGCCTAGTCTAACCACATTTAAAGCAGGCTTTGCTTGGGTGGTCACTTGGCCACCGCTATTCTGCTGAGTCTTGACATTGCTCTGGCTACGATAGGAAAGGTTGGGTTGGTATGAGGTAGAGGCTGGAGTCCTGAACTGCATGGTGGTCTGAGCCTTCTGCTCGGAGAAGGTAGGACACTTACCTCTGTAACCTTTCCTGTTGCTGAGCCTTGTGAGCAGCAAACTTGCACTTCTTGTCCTTGTACAGTTTTGCCCTTGCTTTTTCTAGCAGTATGATCATGTTCATCAAGGTGTTGAAGTCTGAGTAGATCTAAAGGGTTAACTGAGCCTTCAAGTTGCTTTCTAGCCCTTTCTTGAACATGTTTTGTCTCTTTTTATCAGTTGAGATCTCTTCTGGTGCGTAACGAGATAGCTCAATGAACTTGTGAATGTACTCATTCAACTACTGCCTTGCTTTAGCCTTCGGAACTAATCTGCTTTAAGCTCCATGGTTCCCTCCGGAATATGATACCGGCGGAACTCTTCCACACACTCTTCTGAGGTAATTGATGTGGCATTGTCTGTGGCTTCACAATAATTATCCCACAAAGCTAGGGTTGTACCAGTGAGCTGATGAGATGCCAAGAGAACTCTATCTCCTCCCATGCAGTTAATAGCATCCAGCTTCTTTTGAATGTTCCTTAACCAATCATCAACATCCATGTAGTTATCTATCCCTTCAAAGGTGGGGGGTATGATCCTGACGAACTCAGCCATCTTGTTGGGAAGTTCTGCTGCAAGTCACACGATTTTTCACAACAGGCACCCCCACCGTTCGCACCATCGCAAGTCACAAATCACACGATTTATGCACGTGTGGTTTTTGGCACTTGAACCCAGGACCTTCCAGCTCGTGTGAACTCTACTTACTATCCCACCACATAACTACTAGTGATACGAATAGCATACGCAATTCTTTTGATATCTTTTATCTGAAACTTTAAATAATTATTTGAATATCTAAATGACTTCAAATGAAAAACCTTTCAACTACAAAGTTTTAGATCTCATTGAGGGTTATAATTTTTATATAAAGTTTATCCTCACCCGAATTCGTATGAAAAAAGGTTATAATTTTTTTAAAATAAACTATCACCAATTTCTACAGATGGTTCACACAATGAACCGCCTCTGAAAATGACTATCTATTATTATAGGAAGTTCACGTAAAGAACCGTATGTGATAATGAGTGATAGTTAATCTAAAAAAATTATAATTTTTTTATACAAAGTTGGATGAGGACAAACTTTATATAAAAATTATAGTCATCGATGAGACCTGCAACTTTGTAGTTGAAAACTTTTTCTTTTGAACTCATTTAGACGTCCAAATAATCATTTGAAGTTTAAAATAATTATCTAGGCATCTAAATGGCTTCAAATGGAAAAGTTTTCAACTATAAAGTTGTAGATCTCGTTAAGCGCTACAATTTTCATATAGAGTTTTTCCTCAGTAGTCTTCATATGAAAAAGTTATAATTTTTTTCATGGATAGTAATTTCTATTGACCTTTTACATAGACGATTTCTTATAATAATCATCTATTATCATAAGCGGTTCATATAAGGAACCACCTGTAAAAATTTATTTTCACAGACAGTTCGTAACTGCAGAGACCTTGATCAACTTCTTAGGTGGTTTTTCAATTAAACTGTCTGTAAAGGCACCCTAGGTGTCTTAAAAATTAGTTTTAGTAGCAGTAACGGCGCCGAACGGCTGGTAGGCAAGGATGCTGTAGGTGTTGTACACGCAGGATGACGGGGGAAGCATGACTGCAGCTCTTGGAAGGTGCATAGAAGACCACCGCCATAGGAGGATATACGAGGGATGTGGCGTCATATATATGAGGATATATGAAGGTTCGGAGATGAATGGTGACGGCAGATTCGAAGATGAACGGTGACGGCACAGTCGGAACATCGAAGGATGGTGGTGTTGGAGAAGGGGGTGGCGAGGTTGCGGCTACCAAGGGACGTCACTTGGTTGCGGGATAGGGTAGTTAGAAATAAGGATGGAAGGGCGATGCAGGTGTGAGAGCGTAAAGTATTTTTGGAAAATAAATAATAGGTGTATATATGAGGATATATGAAGGTTCGGAGATGAATGGTGACGGCAGATTCGAAGATGAACGGCGATGGCACTGTAGAAATATCGAAGGATGGTGGTGTTGGAGAAAGGGGTGGTGATGTTGTGGCTACCAAGGGACGGCACTTTGGTTGCGAGATAGGGTAGTCAGAAGTAAGATGGAAGGGCGGTGCAAGTGTGAGAGCGTAAAGTATTTTTGGAAGATAAATAATAGCGGATTGATAGTATTTTTAAGGAAAAATGGGATTTAATTTTTCACGATAACTGTTTGATCGAGTTAGACAGACGGTGGAGATCATCCTAATCAACCATAATTAATGGATTATATAGAAGTATAGATAAAGCACCAAGGCCTGGGTTCTCCTCACGGCAAACTCGCATATTTTGACTCCCAACAACCCACTACGTGGCCGGAGGAGCTTCTGCTTGCTTCCCTAGCTACCTTGTACTTCCATGTATGATCCCATTTAGAAGATCGAAGTACTCGAATGTATCATGCATGGAATGCCGTCACTGACACCGACGGACGCCTATCTGGATAACACCGATCTCTAACGAACAAACGAATCTTGGCATCATTGATCATTGCCTCCACGAGATCAGGTATATGCATGCAACGACAGCCAGCAGGATCCTAAACCGCACAAATAGGTGTATTCATGCATGCAACGACGGCCATCAGGATCCTCACGGAACGCATGCGGTTCTGAATCGGAGGGTTTGGGATTCAGAGCCTTTTAATTTCCAACTCTCTATTCTCCGCTTTAGATCACCAGCTGGGCTATCATATGCTCCGTTTAGCTAGAGCGCGTTTCTCTCTACGTTACTCAGCACTCACATCGCACCTCAGCAGCCGTGCAACTGCATTCATGATCGAGATATATATACTGGGTAGCAAAAGGTGGATTCGGAATATATGCCTATTTGGAAGATGGATTAATGGAGCACCGATGTTCTGAATGGAAATCAGGAATCATCTCACGGAGAATAGTTGTGAAATCCAATAAATCAAATGCCACAAGCTTTGTAAAGCAAAGCGAATGATGTATATTATCGAATGTCGCACACAGTACAATAACAACTGCTCCTAATTAACATGACAAATACTTCTGAGCTTACGTATGATCGACTTTCTAAACAAGGTACACAACTTATCCCTAACACACTGCAAGAATGCAAAAGATTAGGAACACTGGACGACTAGGAACGTGCAACGAGTACCATGACTACGGTGATGCCAGTGGCGTTGTCACCGGTGGTGTTGACGGTGGAGACATGGATGGCGATTCCGGAGGCGTTGCCACTGGTGCCGGTGGTGGAATCGATGGTGATTCCTGCGGCGTTGTCACTGGTGCTGGTGGAGTCGATGGTGATTCCGGTGGCGTTGCCACTGGTGTAGGTGGTGGAGTTGATGGTGATTTCGGTGGCGTTGCCACTGGTGTCGGTGGTGGAGTAGATGGTGATTCCGGCGGTGTTGCCATTGGTGCGGGTGGAGTCGATGGTGATTCCGACGGCGTTGCCACTGGTGCAGGTGGTGGAGTCGATGGTGATTCCGGCGGCGTTGCCACTGGTATCGGTGGTGGAGTCGATGGTGATTCCGGCGGCATTGCCACTGGTGCGGGTGGAGTCGATGGTGATTCCGGTGGCGTTGCTATTGGTGTCGGTGGAGGAGTCGATGGTGATTCTGGCGGCATTGGCACTGGTGTTGGAGGAGTCAATGGTGATTCGGGTGGTGTTACCACTGTTGTCGGTGGAGTCGATGCTGATTTCGGCGGCATTGCCACTGGTGTTGGTGGAGGAGTCATCGGTGATTCTGGCGGCGTTGCCACTGGTATCGCTGGTGGAGTCGACGATGGAGGGTTCATGGGCGGCACAGGTCCCCCTGTTCAATTCAATTGGTATCCGGTATAGACTAGTTCCCATACAATTATAAACAATGAAAAAGTTTTAGCGTGATGATTCTGTGACTTACTGATGCACTTGCGAAGTGTGTCACGTGGTAAGGCGACGCCACACATGCGCGGGAGTTGCATCATGCGCAGGCGTCTCATGGGCGCCGGCAGAAGCTTGCTGAAGTCGCCGTTAATGAAGTGGCAGATGCAGATCGGCGCATCGCTTACGACCGACTTGAGTCCGTCACAACACGCGCTTGGAGGCGCCGACACGCTGGTGCTGGTGAGGAAGTCCGCGCAAGGCATCAATCCGGACAACGGCGTGTAGCAGTCCGCCGGCTGTGGCGGCGATGGCGGTGTCGGAGCTCTCGGGGAAGGTTGCAAGCCCGGAGTGCAGGGTGGCAGGAACGGGAGTCTTGGACGGCCCGGTATGCAATGAAACGGTGGAAGCGGGAACCGGGGGCGCCTAAACGTTGGCTGTGAAGCTTCCTGATCTGCGTTGGCGGCGGCCTTGACTTCTTCCTTCACTCTGGTCGCCGCCGACGGCTGCAGGGTGACCGCGACCACGGCGAGAGCGAGGAGGAAGGCGATCGAGATGCACTTGGACGGCGCCATCGTTTTGGATGCCGAGGGTTTCTTTCGCTGGTTGTGTTGTGTGGTACGAAGCGACGTGCGGTGCAGGGGATCTACTTGTAGGATGGAGAATCCAAACGATAACACACGCAGACGCTGGAGATCAATTTATATCTAGGATTAATATGTAACAACTTTTGACCTTTCTAGAGTACATGCAGATGCAGTTTATCTGACAGTCTCAACATCCTTTTGACCTTTCAATCGACCTGTAAAGTAAACCTGTCGATCTAAACAACTAATCTTTTTAAGAGATCTAAACGAACTACTAAATTGGTGGCATAGTTTTATCGTAGATCGTTGGGTCGTTGTTGGACTGCTTTACCATGGCGATTGATGCTGGTACTTGCAGTGTACATATTAAAGATAGTCCACAGTGAGCACATACTTTGTCGACATTGAGTCACAGATCAGCGATGAAGAGCTAAATTTAGATCTTGTGACTCGTGAGAGTGGAAAGTTTAAAAAAGACGACATGAGCATGGATTGGCCACTACAAGTATATCGCGTGCTCTTATTTTCGACCTATGTGTGATCCAACATTTTTAGTGGCCAATATAAGATTATTTCAGAAAAAATAATTCAATAGGAATCAACACTACTACAGAACTGGCTATCAATACCGGTTCTAAACTGATATCACTGTCATTTTTAGAACTAGCAGTAAATTAGCGACAATGATAATCATAGATTATCAATGTCGCCCTGTTTCTTGAGCCCGTCGCCCCGTTTCCCGATCCCATGGCCCCATCTTTCGAGCCTGTCGCCCCATCTTCATCTCCCCATCTAAACGAGTGGCTAAAAATACATTCGCTTCAAGATGGCTGTGCTTTCACTATTCATTTACATTTACTATTGTCACTGCGATTTCAAGATGAATGTGTTTTCAAATTAGGATCAAACTTGAGTATGAAGATCAGGGTGTCTTATAGTGCAAAACCGCTCTACTAGGAGCTCTGAGCAGTTTTACACCATAGAGCACATTGATCCGAATGTTGATTGAGTTTCTATCACGAATTTAGATTTAAAGTACTATACCAGAAATATTTCAACATTAATTTATATTTAAAATACTCTATGACGAACATTTTGGCATGGGTCTCTATCTCAAGTTTGGGATCAAACATAAGATAGATCCTCATACTAAAGAGTTTCTGATAGAGTATTTTTGCATACGTGGATGGATTATCACTGTCGATTTAAGACATGAACCAGCAGTGATAGTTGAGTTATTACCGTTGGTTCAAGACTTGAATGAACAATAATACATACTATCAATGCTGGTTGTGGAGCCAGCAGCGATAATTTGTGATTACCACTTCTACTAATTCATTGTTGGTTCTAAAACCGACAGTGATGTCAGTTTGGAACTGACAATGATAGCCTATTCTGTAGTAGTATTAGAGTTTTTTATGGTGATAGTAAAGTCCGTAATCGTCCATATGGTGTTGATTTAAGCAACTTTCCGATTATCATGATTGATCACCCGAACTCTCAGGGTATGAGGATAAAAGATATGATGAAACGGTTCACTGACAATTTTTATTAGACCCAGATTTACTCTGTTAGGGTGAATTACTTCCCCATGGCTGCAGTTTTCGAAGAAATATCTCGTAACTAGCTGAAATGAAAGCCTACCCGTTTCCCACCTAGTAACAAAAGGAGTCTTAAGTCGAGAAGCAAATTCTATATGACTTTCCTACGAAAGACCTTCGTGAGACCCTGATACTGTCACACATCTCTTGATCTAACGGCTGAACTGAAAAGGGGAGAGATGGAGGAGTTATGTATCATCACGAAAAAGAAGTCTTTCGTAAAATCTGATCTTATAGAATTTGCTTCCCTCAAGTCGGAGGTGCACAAGTGGCTCGTGACTGCTTCCATAACGAAGGAAAGACCCGGCCAGGAGTTCGAGACTATTATTCCTTGGTAATCTACTTTCCCTAAAGCATATTTATATCTTAGGTGTATCTCCTGTATAAGGTAAGGTTAGTCATGATGTGTATTGTAATCTGCTATTGTAACTGTTGATATCTTGTTTAGGGCGAGGGAATATGGTCAGTGCAAGTTGCCACTAGTACTGTAGGAGTAGACATACAAATATTTGTACTCAACCATACCCGTCATGTATTTCTCCAAATTATATATTGACGATACTGTCGGCCACAACTCTCAACCACTGTGTTTTCTCCCATTCTCACACATACCTTTTATATTACAAATACTAAACAGGTAATACAAAGTGACCGAACAGTAAAAAAAAGTTATAAAAAACCAAGAGAAATCGCTCTAAGGTGGCGCGAGTTAATTTTGTTGCGCCAGGGATAAAGCGCGCGACAACATATTGTGGCGCTGGCGGCGCTACAACAAATTTGTCGCTCTACTGTAGTACGGCGATAGCTAGCATAAGGGTACGTGCCTTAATCACGCTGTTGTAGAGCGACAACACCTATTTTGGTGCCACCTTACAGCGATTCAAGTTTCCACGCTACCATAGCGTGACCAGAGGATTATTTGTCAAAATTTAAAACGCATGTTATTGCCGTAAAAACTGAAAAAATGGTTACTTAAAAATCATTGTCTAGACGACACAAATATGAACTGGACAATCCTATTTTGATGATTACTTCAAAAATCATTGTCTAGACGAAACGATATAAAGTGGACAATCCTATTTAGTCAAATACAAGAGCTAGTTTATTAGGTTAATAGTTAAATATTTTGTTTAAATATCTAACGGGAAGTTGTCAATTTTGGATTTAATTTGGAATTTTTCTTGAAAAGTTTTGGAAAGAAATTGGTGAAAAAGCACACAGATATATGAGATTTGCCACACCTCTCACGATGCCGGCCTCCATATATTTATACACGGCAACATTGTGCCGGATTGTATACAGGATTTGGTAACCGTGGAGGATACAATCTAGACTCAATCACAACTGATTTGATACGGTTCTATCTATTCTATCTATACGCCAACTACTATATCTTTCATACAAACAACCCAATACTCCCCCTCAATCACAACCCGAAAGGTTGAGATTGTGCCGTAACAGTTTGAGTTGTTGAGATCCAACAGGCTTTGTGAATCCATCAGCTAGTTGATCTTGCGATGAAATAAATTGAATCTCTAGCGCCTTCTGTGCTACTCTTTCACGAAAAAAATGAAAGTTGACTTCAATGTGCTTTGTCCTCGCATGAATCACAGGGTTTGCTGATAAATATGTAGCACCAAAGTTATCACACCACAAACATAGCACCCTTCCCAGAAATACTCCAAGTTCTCCCAACAAAGACTGAATCCATATTATTTCTGTTGTAGCATTCGCAAGACCTTTATATTCCGACTCTGTACTTGACCTTGAGACAGTGGTTTGTTTTCGTGAACTCCACGATATTATATTTGATACAAAGAACACCACAAAGCCACTTGTTGATATCCTATCATCCAATGACCCGGCCCAGTCAGCGTCTGAAAATGCACTTATCAGAGTGGACGGTGACTTGTGTATTCTCAGTCCACATTTAGATGTGTGCTTGAGATACCGTAAGATTCTCTTTACTGCAGTCAAGTGCTGATCCAAAGGTGTTTGCATAAATTGGCACACCTTGTTTACTGCAAACGAGATATCTGGACGGGTCAAAGTTAGATATTGTAATGCTCCAACCAAACTCCGGTATTTAGTAGCTTCAGCTATTCCTTGCTCTTTTCCCTCTGTCTTTGTCATTTTTCTAAAGTTGACACTGGGGTGCTGACAGGTTTACATGTCTGCATACCAACGCGTATCAATACTTCTGATGTGTACCTGTCTTGTGATAGGATGAGTCCATCTCCATATTTCTTTACTTCAATCCCAAGAAAGTAATGAGAGGCCACTGAGATCTTTCAAGGCAAATTCTTCCTGCAGGTCTTGAACCAGCTTGCTGATTCCTTGGCTTGAACAACTTGTTACAATGATATCATCGACATAGACTAGCATATATATGATTGTTCTACCATAGTTGTATATAAACAAAGAAGTACAGCTCTTGAAGGGACAAAATCCAAATCTTGTAGCTTAGCACTTAACCGAGCATACGAAGCTCTTGGTGATTGCTTCAACCCATATAATGCTTTATCTAGTTTGCACACATAGTTAGGGAAACATGGATCTTCATACCCGGGGGTTGTTTCATGAACACATTCTCTTCGAGAATGCCATGGAGGAACGCATTCTACACATCCAATTGCTTTAACTCCCATCCTCGAGAGATGGCTAGAGACAATATCAGTCGAATGGTAGATGCCTTGACCACTGGACTAAATGTGTCCTCATAATATATCCCATATTGCTGCTTGAACCCTTTTGCAACAAGTCGGGCTTTATACCTGTCAATGGTTCCATCTGACTTTCTCTTCAATTCATATACCCACTTGCAGTCTATAAGATTAAGATTGCATTGTGGAGGTACCAAGTGCCAAGTTTTATTCATCATCAGTGCCATATACTCTTGATCCATAGCTTCTTTCTAGTTCCTGTCTTGCATTGCATCAAGATCACTACTTGGCTCAATTATCCCCATCAGAGCATGTCAGCGCTGATCATACCGAATTGTGCTGTCAGTATACACTTTGGCATGGACGATATTGTTACGCAATCTTGTTTGCATATTATGTCGATGTTGATCATGAGTGTCAGCCTCTTGGCCTGAATCAGTCGTATGACCACTTGTTTGACTCAAGTCCAGATTCTGAAAATTATCCCACAACACCGGAGTCTGCATATCTGAAGGTGCCAAGTTCTGCATTTCACCGAGTTCTTGTGAATCATGGATAGACCATAGATTAGTGCATTCAGAAGAAACATTATGATGCCCAGACCCAATGTGATCTCCCCTAGATTCCACACTATTCGTGCGAACAGAGAAGTGAGGCACTGTCAAGGGTGGAAGCAGAATTTGATCAATGAGAGGCTGATCAGAGCTTGGCGTGTGAGTTTCAGTAAACGAGAAGACATGCCCATCAAACACTACATCGTGAGAGATGTAAACCCAACCTGTGGGTGGATATAGACACTTCTAACCTTTATGAAGGCTATTATAGCCAAGGAAAACACATCGTTTTGAACGAATCAGAATTGAAGTTTGTGATCGTTGTATGGATGAAGATTAGGCCAGCATGCGCAACTAAAGGTTTTAAGAAAGGAGTAGTCTGGCTTAGTGTGAAACAATCATTCTAGAGGAGTAGTCAAGTTGATGACTTTGCTTGGAAGACGATTTATCAGAAAGCATGCTATTTGGAAAGCTTCATCCCAAAAGGAGAGGGGCATGGATGCTTGAGCAAGCAAGGAGAGTCCAATTTTGACTATATGTCGATGTTTGCGTTCGGCTGCACCATTTTGTTGGTGCGTGTGAGGGCAAGACACACGATGTGATATTCCTACTTGATCAAAGAAGGAATGTAATTTCTGGTATTCCCCTCCCTAGTCGGATTGGAGTCGAATAATCTTTTTGTTTAGCAGACATTCAACATGGGCTTGAAATTGAATAAAGACTTTGTAGACATCAGCCTTACTCTTAAGAAAATAAACCCAGGTGAACTTGCTAAAATTATCGATAAAACTAACATAATATTTGTTTCCACCGACTGAGGTACGTGCAGGCCCCCAAACATCGGAGAACAAAAGCTCTAGAGGGGAACTGGACACATTTTTAGAGCTAGAATAGAATAGGGCAGCTGATGGCTTTTCCCTTGTTGACACGCATCACATATGATGATTTTATTGGACTCACTAACATATGGAAGCTTATTGCCTTGTAGGACTTCATCTACTATCAAGAAGGAGGGATGCCCAAGCCGATGATGCCAAAACTCTCTGCTCGGTTTGACTGCTGACAACACACTTCTTGGACCTATTGATGATCTGGATGGAAGAGGGTAGAGACAGCCCACACTAGGTTCCTTGAGAAGAACCTTCTTCATGGTGAGGTCCTTGATAAGAAAATGATTGCGATGATATTCAAGGAAAACATTGTTGTCAGAAGTTAACCGATGAACAGATAAGAGGCTTTTATGTGTTTTGGGAACATGAAGAACATTGTTTAGGAATAAATATTTGCATGGTGTATGTAATATGGATTGACCAACATGAGTAATGGGCATACCTACTCTGTTTGCTGCATGCACTTGTTCCTTGCCGGTGTACTTCTCCTTGACAGAGAGTTTGTCGAGTTCCCTGGTTATGTGGTCGGTGGCACCTGTGTCTGTATACCATGACAGATTAATGGAGTAATTTGATGACACAGCAAATGCACAGCTCTTCTCACTTTGATAAGTATGATCAAAGCGATAATAACAGTCCAATGCTGAGTGATTGAATCTCCCACACACCTGACAAGCCACTTTGTTCTCTGAGTTGTTGCATTGAGGATACTACTGTTGCTTGTCGCCGTGGCCACGGCCACATCCACCTCGGCTATATGGCCACCCCGATTTCCTCGGCCACCACATGACACCAGATTTGTAGAGGAGCTATTCACTTGGTATGTAGAATTGTTCTGCTCTTATCTTAGCTCAAAACTCAACATGTGTGCATACAAATCCATGAGTCCAATCGGCTCGGTCCTCATTGTGAGAGAGGTCACAAGAGGATCATAGTCAGACTCCAGGCCTGTGAGCATATAGATGACCAGCTCCTCATCCTTCAGTGGCTAGCCAGCGGTAGCAAGTGCATCTACTAGCGATTTCACCTTGTGAAAATAGTCTGCCATTGATTGATCCTTTGTCTAAATCGTGGCAAGTTATTTTTGGAGTTGCATGACCCTAGCACGTGACTGGGATGCATACATGTTTTCTAGCATCGCCCAGACCTCTGCAGACGAGCTCATGAACAAGACTTAGAGAGCACTTCCAGAGAGAGGGACGCCAAGAGAGTAATGAGGACCATCTGATCCTTTTGGAGCCACATGTTGTACTCTGGATTTGGACCTTGCGTAGCACCTTCTTCGTTGGTCACAGTCACCGTTTTGCTAGGTGCCACATTAGTTCCTTCGACTAGACTGAGCAATTGCTGCCGCGAAGGATTGGCAAGATTTGTGCCTTCCATAATAGGTGATTATCATGCATCAACTTCACGTTGATCAGATGACTGTAAGAGGGCATCAACAGAAGCCCTCCAGTTGATGCAGTCAGTCCTGTGGACACCGCCAAAGTTGTGTTTGACGCCGACATCAAAGATGAGTTAGAGGAGGTAGATGGATGTATATGAGGAAGAGATGGCTTTGATACCATGAAAAAGCACACAGAGATATGAGATTTGCCACACCTCTCAGGATGCCAGCCTCCATATATTTATACACGGCAACATTGTGCCGGATTGTATACAGGATTTGGTAACCGTGGAGGATACAATCTGGACTCAATCATAACTGATTTGATATAGTTCTATCTATTCTATCTATACGCCAACTACCATATCTTTCATACAAACAACTCAGACTCTTTCTATCTTTTCTATCTTTCACATTAACTGTTACACTAGCCTTATCTCTATTATAGGAAATTAACTAACTCAAATCAATAGGGTCACGGGAACAACCATGCATGCGAAAGCATAGCAACACACAAACATGCACGATTTTGGAGCTCACAAGTATACATAACAGCTTCCAGCCTAAAAGAAAGGGAGCAACTCTCAGTCAATCCTCTAGAAACTCCATCAATCATAGTCGGCCAATATGGATAATAGGATCAACATCCATCCAATGGTTCACTTCTTTTCTTCTATCTCCAGACGAGTGACTCCCATCTTGTAAGAGAGGATTTGTCTCCCCCGCGTGGACTTACCGCCCTCATGCCTACATCTGCAACCACTGCCTTCGTCATGCTAACCTATCTTCGACACGCTATTGCTTTGCCTCCCCCGTCGTCGGCACCCACCACCAGTCCTCCGCTATGGCGTTATGTGGTCAGTAGCGCACCACCGCCTTACCGGCCTACCCCGCCTGCCACCTATGGCCTTCTCTCTAAGCTCGGCCCTCACCCAACCCCTGAAAATCACTGTGGTAACCTTGCGCAATCCAGCCAGTGCGCGGCGCACCGTCCTCGGCTCCTCTCCCAATCCGACTGTTGCGGGAGCCAAGCAGTTGAGGAATGGTGCAAGCGCTCAGCCATTGTACTAAGTTCTTGATGCTGCTTCCTCCTTGAGCTAGGAAACAAACTAGTTCACCTGTTCTTAATGAGTTAACGGACAAGACCCAGTTAGCTCATGTTAGAAGATAGAATTGGCTTGATGTGTATATGAGTTGTTATCAGATACTAGAATAGATAGACCTGGTTCAGACCGTGTGCTTAAAGTTAGAGATAGTTTTGGACTCGATTTGAACTGTGGTTGCATGTACTCCTAGCTATTGTATCTACTCCAAATTCTGTAATCTTGCCACAATTGTCTGGCCTATATTAACATGCAAACGCGGCCTCTAAGGAGGTAGAAAACGCTTCCTAATAGGTTAGACAAATTTACATGGCATTAGAGCCTCTCCTCTAATCTAGGCTTCATCCACCGGCGTTTCTCATCTATTCCGGTCGGACAGCTGCTCTTGCCGGGTTTCATTTGCCGCAACAGAAGTGTCGAAAGAGTTTCTGCTGTTGTCGGTCGGCTCGTGACTGCTTCCAAGCATCGCCTATCCTGGCTGATCAGTTGCACGTAGCTACTAGCGCTGCTTGTCTGCCGGTGGCTGCTTGCAGTACACTGCATACCACGCTGCCTCAACAGACGCATCTAAACTCATCCATGTCGACTGCTGACGCCGCATCATCCTCTGTCGCCGGCACTAGCGGCGCTATTGGTTTGTCCATCTTGCCGATGCTTAGCTTCCCTGTATCAGGTTTTATTTATCGGTAGCAGAAATTTATCAGGAATAATAGATAAATGGGATTTTCAGATTTATCATAATTCTACGATGATAGATATATTTTTTGGTCAAAATTTAGAAAAAATAACACCAATTGTCTTCAAACCATTTAATATAAAAACTATACATAATAATATAGAAATAAGAGAGTATCACTGATTTAAAGATAAGTAGTGGTGTACTAGTGTGCTACTAGACGGAAATTTAAAAAAAAATAAAAATTCCGGGCAATAAAAATTTTACGAGCCCACCCAATAAAACAGAAATATCAGAATTCTATCGCTGATAAATTTTTCCCTGCGTTGTATCCGAGAAGCTAACCAAGACGAACCACATGCTCTGGAAAGCGTAGGTTCTGCTGGCCATAAGAGGCGCTCAACTCGAGCACTTCCTGGATGGCATGGCTGCTACACCTCCGATGCTTGTTGATGTTGCTGAAGGAGACTCGATAGTAAAGGGACCAAATCCTGTGTACTCACGGTGAATTGCCTTGGATCAACAGGTTCTGAGCTATTTGCCTTCTTCTTTATCCCATGAAGTTCTAACACAGGTGGTCACCATGAAGTCCTCAACGCACGTCTAGAGGGCCATAGAGGACATGTTTTCCTCGCAAACGCGTGTGTGGTCGGTGAACACATGCATAGCTCTGGCCACAACATAAAAAGGTAACATGTCTATTGCAGAATATGTCAGAAAAATGCAGGCGCTTGGAGATGAGATGGTTGCAGCTGGGCATCCGTTAGATGACGAGGAGATGATCTCATACATCCTCATCGGTCTCGACATTGACTACAATCCTATTGTGTCTGTCATTGGTGCACATGTGGAACCAATGTCGGTCAACAAGTTGTATGCTCAACTTCTGAGCTTTGAAACTCGGATGGATCTTCTTCAAGGTAATTCTCAGTTCCAGTCATCCACCAATATTGCATCCAGTGGCAGCCGAGGTGGGCGAGGTGGCCGTGGCAACCGTGGTCATGGACAGGACCGTGGCCATGGCAACTTCTCCAACGGCGTCAGGTTCAACAACAACAGCAGCAACAATGATAGCAACAACTCTCATCGTCCTAAGTGTCAATTGTGTCATAAAAATGGGCACACTGCGGTAAATTGCTGGAATCGATTTGACCCTGATTTTGTTGCAAAATAAAGAAGTGTTGCTGTCGTAACCAACTCTTATGGAGTGGACAAAAACTAGTACACTGACACGGGCACCACAAATCATATTACCAGTGAACTTGACAAGTTAATAGTTCATGACAAGTACATCGGCAAGGATCAGACAAAAATAGCAAGCGAAGCAAGTATAAATATTTATCATATTGGTAATGCTATTGTTCGTACCCCTGTCATAATCTTTATCTAAAAGATATCCTTCATGTGTCCAAAGCTAAAAAGAACCTAGTTTCTGTTCATCACTTTGCTACTGATAATCGAGCCTTCCTTGAATTTCATCCTGATTTTTTCATGGTTAAGGATCTATCATCGAAAAAAATTCTTCTGCAAGACAAGTGTGAAGGTGGCTTGTACCCTTTCACTACTATTCCAACTCAAGCTAGACATTAGGCATTAAAGTGCCATCAAACCCTCATCAGATAGATGGCACAATCGTCTAGGTCATCCTTTGCTTCCTATCGTTCATCATGTCATTAGTAAGAATAATCTCCCATGTTCTGGTAAGAGGAGTAGAGAGTCTATTTGTGACACCTGCCAACAAGCTAAAAGTCATCAACTACCTTATTCAAAGTTAGATATTGAATATAGTATCCTTTTAGAACTTATCTTCTCAGATGTATGGGGTCATGCACCTAATTTCATTGGAAGAAAGAAATATTAGGTTAGAAGTGTTTCAGAAGTTTTATGAGTTCGAAAGTCTAGTAGAAATACTCTTTAGTAGAAAGATCATCTCTATGCAAATAGATTGGGGAGGCAAGTATGAGAAGTTAAGTTCCTTCTTCCAAAAGGTTGTGATCACTCACCTTATTTTATGTCCTCACTCCCATCAACAAAATAGATCTGTTGAGCGTAAACACTGTCACATAGTTGAGCTTGGTCTCTCTCTTTTAGCTCATTCATTTATGCCTATAAAATTCTAGGACGAAGCTTTCCTTGTTGCCACACATCTCATCAATCGAACCCTAAACAAAATCATTCAGTATTCGATATCATTAGAATGATTGTATCATAAAAAAACCCAATTGTTCATCCCTTTAAATTTTTGGGTGTGTTTGTTGGCCTAACCTGCATCCCTACAGTTCTCGCAAACTCAATTTCACTCTAAGCAATGTGCTTTCCTTTATTATAGCAATCTACACAAAGGATATTTCAACTGATCTGATGCAGTTGTTCAGGATCATTCTCATCCTCGCACTCGTCTGCGAAGTGGTGTACACAAACCAAAGGTCTACAAAGACGGAACGGCAAGGTATGGTCTTCTAACTGAAACCAATGAACCTCAAAATTTACAAGAAGCTTTAAACAATGAATTCTGGAAAGATGCAATGGATACAAGATATATGGTGCTTGTTAGAAATAAAACTTGGCACTTAGTACCACCAGAGAAAGAAAGAAATATTATTGACTGTAAGTAGATTTACAAAATAAAGTGGAAGATAGATGGTATTATTGATAGGTACAAAACTAGATTGGTTGCAAAGCGTTTTAAGTAGTGGTATGGCATTGACTACTAGTACACGTTCAGTCCTATAGTCAAAGCTGCTACTATTAGGTTTGTGTTGTCTGTTACTGTATCCAGGGGATGGAATCTTCGACAGATGTATCTTCAAAACGCATTTCTTCATGGTGTTCTCGAGGAGGAAGTATATATGAGGCAACAACCCGGCTATGAAGATAAGTACATGCTAAGTCATATATGCAAGTTGGACAAGGTTTTCTATGGTTTAAAGTAGGTTCACAGAGCGTGGTACTCACGGTTAAGTATGAAACTACAGGATCTAGGATTTTGTCCGTCCAAGGCTGACATTTCTTTGTTCTTTTAAAATAAAGGTATTGTCACAATATTCTTGCTTACATGTGTTGATGATGTAATTATGGCTAGCTCCTCACAGGAAGCAACTGTAGTCTTGCTTCGGGATCTTAAGACAGAGTTTGCACTTAAGGATCTAGGTGACCTACATTATTTCCTGGGAATTAAAGTAAAAAAGGTACATGAAGGTATTTGTAGGATTGAGAGTGGTGATTAGAGGGGGGTGAATAGGCGCATCAACAAATTTCTTGCGAAATTGATGGCCTTCTTCTATTCGATCACCCAACATATCTCTAAAAGAGAATCACAACATAACACAACACAAATACGCAGCAGAAAAACTACACCTACTCAGAAAGTTTGGAGACTCCGGAGATGGGACCGGAGAGTACGGAGTTTCCAGAGAGTCTGGAGAAGTGACCGGAGAGTCTGGAGTTTCCGAGAAAAATCAAAACCAAACTTGAAGATTCAACAAAAGATGAGTATCATGGTTGGAATCAAACACCAGGTTTCACAGCAAACCAATCCATGACTCATCCCCACACAAAGGTTGAATTCTTGAGAAAAGATCACGTAAGGATCAAAAGATGAACACTGGGTGAAGAAGATCTCCAAGATGATGGTCTAAAGGTGAATTCAAGACACTATAACATATGCATGTGTATGTGAATTTTATGCCTTCAGCATCGAGAAGAATAACCTCCCAAGGTGTTAAATTTCAGCTCAAAAAAAAAACGAAAATCAACATAGAAAAAAAAACTTGCACACAAGGCAATGGAACCAAAAGAGGAAAACTAGAAGGAGGAGAATTCAAACTTATATAACAAAATAAAAAAAACTTGCACACAAGGCAATGGAACCAAAAGAGGAAAACTAGAAGGAGGAGAATTCAAACTTATATAACAAAATAAACTTTATTAATTAAAGTGGTCAACCCTATTTTAAGCGGATTACAAAGATTTTTCTATCAAAATTCTCATATATTACATAGGCTAAGTACTCATCCTTCTTTCCTCTAAAATCCTAGCAAAATACTCTCATATGGGTGGCACAATGGCTCAAATGGCTGGTTCAAGACTCTCTCTAGTCCTACCCCTCTATTTATAGGCTTAGAAATATTGACCCCTAAGTTTTGTAACTTTTTGTCCAAAATACCCCTCTCATATAGTACACTTCTACCTACCACCAAGGATATTTTGGTTTATTTTCTTCTCTATTCATCGGACGGCTGCGGCGTCTTCACAACTTAGTTTCGCCTCAACGTAAGCTTCATGATGGTGCCATGTACTCCTCCAGTCCTCCCACGGTTTTGAGGCCAAACCGTGAAACCCTCTGCACGCTTCTCAAAGCATGACACGCCACTTGCTTACACATTAAGCCAGCGTTCTAATGTCGACACGTGTACACTCTGTCTTGTGATCCTGACCGCCGGCAAGTCTCTCCCGCTCTCGACCTCCTGCCGCCTTATCACTTACACTAGCATCCCTTTCGCTTGACTTTATCAACACACTGTCTCCATCCATCTTCCACACTTTGCTTGACCTCCATGTGTACCATTAGAATCACTCTTGACTCCGTCCGGCCTCCTTGATAATCCAACACCAAGCACTCTACTTGTCCCCGATTACCCACCATCGACCACCAAGTTGCATCAATCATATGCACACCATGAGACAAGCAAACACATATCTCCAACTCTATTTGTAGTTAGTCCATAATCAAAATGCTCAATTGAAAACTCAAATCAACTCAGAGCACATTCCAAACGAAATTCAAATTCTACTCAACTGCGGACTCTCCGAAGAAAAGAGCGGACACCCCGCAAAATTGCAGACTCTCCGAGAAAATGTGCAGACTCTCCCCACATCCCAGTTCACTTCAAAACTTCGGACTATCCGAAGAATTTTGCAGACTCTCCGTACAACCCAGGCAAACTGAAACTCGGCAAACCAAACCTACAACCTTATCAATCACTCATCACATATAAACTAAGACATATTTCAACTTGGTTTCTTAGTATATTGACACAAGAGAAATACACTTTGGATCTACCGAAACAAGTAGGTATAATGAATTGCAAGCCGATTGCTACACTGTTGTCTGTAACAGAAAAGTTGCCTATTTATAAAGGAGTAGTATTAGGACCTGAGGCAACACAATACAGAAGCATTGTTGGTGCTTTATAGTATCTAACGCTGACGCGATTAGATAGTGCTTTTCCAATTAATAAGATCTATCAATTTTTGCATCTTCCTACTACTCAACATTGGACAACAGTGAAGAGAATTTTGAGATATCTAAGATATATAGTTGGCTCTCAATGTTGGTAAGTGAATTGTTAGATCGCTCTCAATGTTGGTAAGTGCTTTCTCTGGTGCAGATTGGACCGGTTGTTCAGATGATAGGAGATCAATGGGAGGCTTTGCTATCTTTCTTGGATCAAATCTTATATCTTGAAATTCTTGAAAGTAAGCGACTGTGTTAAGGTCAAGTACAGAAGCAGAGTACAAAGCATTAGCTAATGCAACATTAGAAATTATGTGGATACAAACATTAGTTAATGACTTAGTATCCTAAAGAGGCTCGGTTATGATGTGACAACATTGGTGCTACTTATCTTTCAGCCAATCTTGTTTTTCATGCAAGAACTGAACACATTGAGGTAGATTATCATTTTGTTAGAGAGCCGGTTTCATAGAAGTTATTGGTCATACAATTTGTACCAACTGGAGATCAACTAGTAGATGAATTCACCAAACTGTTATCTGCTCGAAGCTTAGAAGAGTTTAAACACAATCTTAACTTAGGTAAGTTATGATTGAGGAGAATGTTAGAAGATAGAATCGATTTGATGTGTACTTAAAGTTAGAGATAGTTGATTTGAACCGTGGTTGCATCACTACGAGAAAAAAGGGCTTCAGTGATGGGTGATAATCGGCATTAGTGACGGATCCTGCACCCTTCACCCTGAACGCGTCACTGATAAGTCGTCATTAGTGACGGGTTACGACTCGTCACTTATAAGGTCATAGGTGACGGGTCATAACCATGATCTGTTATTATGAGGTCATAGGTGACCCATCACTAATGACGGAGCATAAATGACGAGTCGTAACAGTGACCCGTCACTTATGACTAATGAATGTTTTCGCATTTTTTACAAGAAAAAAGTAAAAAAAAAATCACCTAAGTCATGCCAACGCAGGGGCCCATCATATATGCCCCATAAGCCACACTATTTTTCAAACTATTTTTCAGTTTGTGTTCCATGGGCCTCAAAACCACGACCTCCCCTCACACGCATAACTCCCCTACCATCTCACATATCACGTATTGCGATAGACACCGGAGACATTATCCTTTTAACCTTCTTTGCCGAAGGTCATAGGTGACGGGTCATAACCGTGACCCATCACCTATGACTGATTAGTAACGGGTCAGAATCATAACTTGTCACTAATAACTGAACTTTGGTGACAGATCGTAGTCTTGATCCATCACTAATAACTGATTTTGCCAAATTTTATTGAGGATTATAATTTACATATAAAAATTTTCTTCATCCAAATTTATACAATTTTTTATGAATTTCTGAATATCTCATCCAAACGATCGCAATTTGATATGTGACCTGGATTGCATTCGGTAAAACGGGCACAACTTTTGCATACAAACTCCAATTTTGATGTTTTTTTGACTCTATGGATATCTACGGAAAAAGTTACATTCATTTCTCCCTCACTTTATTGGGTTCAGTAAATTTTTTTGGTCAAATTCGGCTAGGAAGACTGAGTTCTCACCCTTGAAGTTTTTGCACCGTTTTTAGAATATGCGTTTGTGTCCATAACTACCACCCCTTACATCAATCTTAAGCAGAAATATACAATAGTTTCTATTCTAGTGCTACTGAGGTGAGAAAAAATAACAGAAAAATCAAAAAATATTTTTGAATTGGTCATTAGTGAATATAGAACAACTTGGCTGACTATTTCCTCTGGAAATCCTTGTGGTGATTCTGTTGAAGTTAAAACTATCCACTTTAAAATTGTTAAATACTCTCGCTGTATTACAATATGTATTCTTTTTCTCATACAGTTTTGATGAGCAATCACCTAAAGGCACCAAAAGATGTAATAATGTATCTCTTCTATCATAATGTTTTTCTCTTTTTATGTTTTTAATTCTACTTATGTGTGAATAAATTCTTATATTTTGCGAATTTAGATTTAACAACTTGTCCCTCTCCCTGAGCACGAACGGGTAGCTGGATCCTCTTCTACAACGCAGCGTCCTGTTCGTCTTCTCGAACGCAACGGCGCCCGGCGAGCTTGAGGCTGGCAAAGACGAACGCGGAGGAGGGGCGCAACCGGAGCCCAGTTTGGCCTCCACTGTGCTCCGTCCCTAACTCCATGCAATTGATGTTTGCAGACCTGCAGTGAAACCGAGGTGATGAACACGTACTCAAATTGGAAACAGATCCTGATTTCTTGGATGCCTTCTAATGGCGGCCGTCAAGGCAGACTCGCATCAGCACAGCGCCACAGCACCTGCATCTCCCAACAGTCACAGAGCGATCATGTAACGAGCGGATCGCCGGACTAGTTTACAGATCAACTACATTTTTGACTATTCAAACTTTTGCCTTAATCGATGAAGTGTGTGTAGAAACCATAGTCATTCCCGGGACAAACTGCTACAAGTATGTAATAGTCTTGTACTTTCAATAACAAATCTAACAATACGTTTTCCATTTTACTTAACTAAATATTTTAAAAATTATTTTTAGTCAAATTTGAACAGTTACCTGATGCGCACGTTTCTCGGTACATTAATTACCTCACATAGTCCCTCAAAAAAACGTGAATTTCAGCATTGGTGTACTATGTGAGAAGATCAGATCCCACGAGGAATATTAATAGCAGCAGCAGATCAGCATACCAAATCACAAATCGCAGAAGCTAAACCGGAGAGAATAACGTATATTATCAAAGGTTGCAAGGACACCTCCTAGTTGACATGACATATAACTCTAAATATAGATACATGACTACCTAAGCATGTAAACAACTTATTCCTAACACAATTCTGATGCTATGTAAAAGACCGGTACACTGTATGACTTGCTAGTAACCTACAACCCACATCTAATCCAACGACTCCGGCCGCCTTGCGGAATTTGTCAACCGCTTGCTGCATCTTACGAGTTCGCGCTGCAAAACAAAAGCAGATGCCGATTTGATCAGAAGAAATAGTTCCAAGTATCATCGATACCAATTTGCTGAAAAGTAACTGAAAAGAGGAATAAAACATACCATAATTAAAATTATGCAAGTGTCGGGGTCGATGGCGGAGGGTTCATCGGCGGCACAGGTCCCCCTGTTCAATTCAATACGTATTCAGTATAGATCAGTTTCCTCGATCACAAGCATGAGTAATACATGATATATGTGGTGTCAATACTTTCAGATCTCAAGCATCAAGGTTATATATATTATGACTTACTGATGCACTGGCGAAGCGTGCCAAGTGGCAAAGAGGCGCCACACACGCGGGGGAGCTGCATCATACGCAGGCGTAGCATGGGCGCCGGCAGGAGCTTGCCGAAGTCGCCGTTCATGACGTGGCACATGCAGATGGGCGCGCCGCTGGCGACAGATTTGAGGCCGTCGCAGCACGCGCTCGGAGGCGCCGACGCGCTGGTGTTGGTGAGGAAGTCCGCGCACGGCATCAGCCCCGCCAACGGCGTGTGGCACTCAGCTGGCTGCGGCGGCGACGGCGGTGTTGGAGCGCTCGGGGAAGGCTGCGAGCCCGGAGTGCACGGAGGCAGGAACGGGAGTCGTGGCAGGCCCGGAATGCAAGGAATCGGTGGAAGCGGCCTAATCGGTCGTCGCCGTGCCCATGGTGGAAGGCTGGGGAGCGGCGGCAGAGCCGGGAACAGCGGCAAACCCGGAAATCGGGGCCTTGCCGATGGATGTGATGCTTCTCCGGTTGCGGACATCGAGGCTTCTTGATCTTCTTTGGCCACGGCTTCTCTGATCGCCGCCGACGGCTGCAGCGTGGCCGCGACCACGGCGAACGCCAGGAGGAAGGCGATGGAGATGCGCTTGAACGGCGCCATCGTCTGGATGCCCAGGCTTTCTTTCGCTGATTGCGTTGTGTGGTATGAAGCGACGTGCGGTGCAGGGGAACTATTTATTTGCTGGCCTGCTGTTCAGATAGAGACTTCAAACGCTATAACCTGGCATTGTATAGCCTGCTATTCAAATACAGAATTTAAACGGTATCGCTGGCGATCAGTTTATCTCGAGGCTTTCAATCCTGTGTACACGTAGTTTATCTGGAGGTCTCAACTTCCTTATTGATCTTACGACATGTAACTAAACCTATCGTTCTAAACAAACCAAATGGGGAGCCATAGTTTTACCCTAGATAATTGAGTTGTTGTTGGACTATATACTTTCGGATCACTATGGCATTATATTGCACGTACGTACAACTAGTGCACATTTTAAAGATATATATATATATATATATATATATATATATATATATATATATATATATATATAACAATGAGTACGTAATTTGTTGAGATCGAGCCCTGGTCACGCACTCGTGGTCATAGATGTAACGCTGAACCGCTAAATTTCATTGAGATTGTTATGACTCGTGAGAGTCCAAAGTTTACCCAGGCGGGAGCGCCGTGCACTTATTTTGCATTATGTGATCGAGCATTTAGTGACCAAAATTAATACATATTTTTGCTAAACGGTTTACTAGAAATGTTAGTATATCAGAACATGTACAATTAGCATCTATGATAGATTCCTCAATTTAATAATGTATGGGATTCTTGTTTTTTTTTTTTTTGCCACGGAGGCCGAGCGGCCCTTGTGGAAGGCAGCTCGTGGGGCTGCGGAGGACGCTGACGGTGCCTCGCCAGGCTTGAGGTCACGGAGGCCAGTGTGAAGATGAAGCCTAGATGAGTTGTGGTTTGAGCGATGGAGCACACCCCGACGTGGGCGGCGTCCCTTCCATTATATGGCGCACACATAACGTGCAATACAAGTTCTACATGATGTCGGTTGTTGCAAGACATCTACAGCTTAACAACCGAATCAGAGAAGCATCAAGTATGACCCGATTTACAGGAGGAAAGGAAAGATTGATTACATCGGTTAAACCTTTCCTGATACACTACGACTTCCAACAGGCCCCCTCAATCTGAATCGAGTCAAGATTAAGATTGATTCATCTTTTTCTTGACTATCAAAGCTTTTGTAAAACCATCTGCTAGTTGATCTTCTGGTGATATAAACCGAATGTCCAAAGGCTTTCTTGCTACTTTTTATCTAACAAAGTGAAAATTCTATATGTTTTGTTCTATCATGGAATACTGGATTGGCTGACATATATGTGGCTCTCGGAATAAAAATTAGAGACCTTGATGATGCGGTGAAAGATGACGTTATCGTAGTAGCCACAGCGTGCCAGCTCGACAAAGTTCCGGCAGTCTTGGGTTCGTGCTTGTAGTACATCTTCCGATTGAATAGAGCACCCACCAAGCAAAGAACCATTAGCATCAAGAACCAGAAGGAAGAGAGGGGTGGGCTGGCGTATTACCTCGACAGTGAAGGCACCCATGGAGGTCTCGAGGGTGATCTCCAGCGTCCCGCCATCGGTGTTGCCTCACATCCTGGGCACAGCGAGGTGGGAGGTGGCGGCGCAAAGGAGGAAGGGAGGAAGGAAGGGGAGAGGCTAGGGGAGGGCCGTGAGAGGAGAGAGAACGAAGTACATGGGGGCTTTGGAGATATTAGGAAGATTTAGGGGGTGCTGATGGGGCTTACAAAGGATTCGGTTAGGTTGGGAAAGGTCCAGGGCATGCCGGCGATGGTGAGCAGTGGTGGCGGTCATGGTGGCTCTCGGTGCTGGCTCGGCTCTGGAATGCAGAGGAGGAATTGAAGGGTGCAGGAGGTAGAGGGGAGGGAAGCGGTGCTCACCAAGGACTCCTAAAGGTCGGAGATGGTCGGCGGCGGCGGATTTGATGGTGGCCGGAGATAGGGAAGAAATGGGGAATGGCAAAATTTGCCTCGATTGGTAGCGGTGGAGCTCAATTGGTGGTACAGGAAGGAGGAAGGAAGGCGGGATGCTCCATTTTACAGGTGCCCGGGGCTGGATTGGCCTCCACGGGCGGCGGTGGTGGCATGATGGCAAAGGAGGAAGGGCCAAGGCTCAGCTCGTGGCAGCGGCGGTGCGAGATGAGAGCGATAACAACGATGGTGGCGGATCCAAGTGGTAGTGTCTAGAATCCGATGGCGGCGGTATGGATTCGGGTGGTGACAACTCTCCCCAGGGCCTGGCTCGGCCTCCACGGACCATGGCGGTGCGATGGCGGCCCAATCAGGGCAGGGCAGCGTGAGAGGAAGGCGGAGGTGCTAGCACAAGGTGGCGACGTCCCACGCAGTCCACCGCGTGGTGAAGGGCGAGCGGGGGTGGGGTGGACTAGGAGGAGGGTAGGAGTCCAGCGTAGCGAGAGGAGTCTGGAAGGGCGAAATGTGGTAGCACCACCGATCGGTAAAAATCGAGCGAGCGACTGTAGGAGGAGGAGGCCCTCATCAGCGACTATGAACAGTAGCTACATCGCCTAGGGGGTGTGGGAAGTCGCCGATTCTTAGTTCGATAATATATGTTATAGATGCACATTTTCTGGAAGAGGAGTCTAAATCACTAGTAGGAAAAATGCGGCATGGTAGGCAAGAGACCGAGTTTGATTTTGGATTCCAATCTAACGTACCCAGGTAAGAGGGGGGCAAGGACCTAAGCGTCTAAGCAGACAGTATAATACTTATGTGAATGTCTCCGAGCGAAAAGGATTTGCGCCAGTGAGAAAGTAAGATGACTACAGAAGTTTTATGGGTCACTAGCGTGGTGGGCCGAGAGCACCGAGTTGTCTAGGTTGTTGTAACTGGTAGTAGAGCTTTTTACAGAGAACAAAACCACCCGACCTGGCAGATGGACGCCTATATGTTATCATTGATGGAGAGCATCGACCTCGGACCCTGCTAATACGCCCATGTGCGCTAACTCGTAACTCGCGCCTCCTTTCGATAATCCTTCTCTTTTCCTTTTTAAAAACTTTTTTACCTTCACATCTTTCTATTTTCAAAAACTTTTCTAAAAAACTTTTCTACTCAAAAGTTTTGAGAAAAAATTAACGAGAAAAATTTAGTCAAAAATTTTGAGAAAAATTACCTATAAAAAGTTTAGCTCAAAACTATTAGAAAAATTACCCCTAAGAATAAAAAAAATTAGACAAAAAAAATTTGTAGGTAAAAATCAATTAGAAAAAAATTAACTTAGAAAATTTAAGAAAAATTATCAAGAAAAAATTTAGCTCCAAAGTTTTGAGTAAAAATTAACGGAACACATAGGCCATCGCTGGTGGATAATTCATGGGCTACTTGCTGCGCTCATGCGCGTGCTTCCAACAAGATTTCCATCGACCTCGCTTATCTTTGACTTACCCATTATTGTATCACTTTGGCATTGTGTCATGGTGTTCTAGCTCCACATGGTGAACAGTGTAAACCTACAGAATCAGAGTCGGTACAACATAAATCGACAGGGTTGAATATAATGGCCTAAGCGTTGCCTAAAAGTTAGCTTTCGTGAATCCGAATTGGCATTCCATCAGTATATAAGGGTTTGTTTGGTAGAGTTGTTAGAGCAGTTTTCTAGCTGAAATTAGGAGGAGTTCTGCCAAACAGTAGTTTTTAGTTTTTTGAGTGGAATCCGTAAAAGTGATTCTCTAAAGTAAAAGTGATTCTCTAAAATAAACTAAAAGCTAGGATCCTAGATACATATGCTCCAGGAATTAAACATTTGCCTCATGTAAATAAGATTAAATAGGAAATAAGCTTCAGCTTATGTCTAGGAAAATTTGGACATGAGAGGCAGAGTCATGCCGACTTTATACAGGCCGAAACAGAGCAGTTTGCACAACTGAGATGACATGACTGTGAACTACACCACGTCGTGCCTGTGATTCAAATGCTCTTTAAATCCATACCAGCCTAAGACCAACTCCAGCGAACTCCTTATCCGAGCTGCAAAACCCTGCAGCGCCTGATTTTTCCCCCGAACGCGCCCGCATCCGTCTCCAGCGGCTACCGTATCGGGCTGAACAGGGAAGCGGAGAGGCCATTCGCGTCGGCAAATTTGCGGGGAGATGCAGGCGCCGCAACACTGTGCGCGAGGGGAATCGAGTACCGGCCGTTGCTCCCGCGGAGATGAGGAAGTGGAGCTGGCGAGTGGTTGCGGCGGCGAGGCGGGAACGTTCAGGGGCCATCGCAAGCGACCTGCACCCGGCGAGCTAGCCGACGACGCGGATCCGGCGGCTTCCCCACCTTCTGTTTGCTCGGCCGCCGGCGCCCTAGCGACACCGTGGTCGACCCCAAGGCTCTGGTAAGTCCTCCGCGCCGAGATCCATGGATATTCGTCGAGGTTGGGCGGTGCTGCGGTGGGTTGCCGTCGGCAGTGAAGGGGATAGAACGATGTAGCTGTTGTAGGGAAGCTTCGTCCCGAAGATGCTGCGATTTGCAGTGTTTTGTCTGTGGATGTGTCAATTTGTTTGGTTTTGTGCACGGATCTGGGGGGTGGCACTCGTAACATTCGGATCTGGCATGCAATTTGGTGTTGTGCACGGATTTGCAGTGTTTTTTGGTTTTGTGCATGGAAACCGAACTTCATTTGTGCAGCAAAATGGTAGGATGCTAGGTTAATTTACCAACTCGGTTTGTAGCATTAATCTGACATGAAATGTGGTCAAATTGATTACTGCTTGAGATTGAATCGAGTACCCTTGCAGATTAGAGCCTTTAGATTGAAATTGGCTGCTCTGATATGGTTTGGGCATGCCAAATCCCATTTCTTCGTGCTGTGTATGTGGCAAGGATTTTTGTACCTGCTATCTTGGTTCATAGTGGTCTTTGATAGGATGTCTGTTGCCCTGAATCGTGAACAATACAAAATGCAGCTTGACCTCAAATTTGGTACTGCAATGTAGGACCCTTGACTGCATATGAACTATAAGCTTCTCAGGTAGTGTGCTAACCATTTGATACCTATGGGTTTGTGGGTTTGATACAATTTATTAGTACTGAAGACAGTGTTGAGAGGTACCATTGAACGAACTGACCTCAGTTTAAATGGAATAGTGGAAACTTCATAAACTAACCTGCACTTGTTAAATGTAGTTTCAGTGCAAGTGCATCTCACTGATATAATTGGTATGTGTTTGTTTTGAGGTAATGCTTTTGAAATCTGGATGGTACTCATGATTGAACTAAAGGTCGAGTTATTATATACATAATGTGAAATAAGGGGTCATATTACAAGGGAGGCATGGAACCGTGTGCAATTCTTTGTTTTGAATCGACAATCATGCTGATCATGCTGTGTTCATAAATGTTTTTGTGTCCAATGTTGAAGCACCTGATGCTGGATACTTGTAGGTTCAGTGCAAGTGCAAATCACTGAGATAATTGCATTGAGTGTGATTTGAAAATGAAGTCTTCGGTCTGATGACTTAACTAAATGTTTCAAACTCTTGATGCTAGTGAGGACTTAACTTAAGGTATGTGGTAGAATCTTCATGTGAAATAAGGGGGGACAGTAGTGAGAATGGGCCATAGACTAGAGGGCAGTACTGTGTATGTATGCATGCTGCATGACATTTGTATGCAGTGCTCACTTTGAGGTGCAATTTAGTTTGTCGCTTTAGTCTTCCCTCTCCCTTGGTTGTAGATGGACTCCACCGAGCTAGCCGATCTTGTGTCGAAGATGCAAGCCCGTGTGCAGGTGGCGGCTGATGCTTTGCAGAAGGTGGTTAGTGATAACCTGAGTCCGGACAGCACCCCTGGTGCCGTGGACCTGAACATGGCACTTCTTCAGGTCGACACCATTGCGGCGGACCTTCAACAACTTGGGTTCGAAGTAGAAGATGCAATGAACCATGGTGGTCACGCCGACAATGGGACCATCGAAGAGGTAGAGGAAGGTTCGGGATCATTGGACGTTGACGACGATGACTTGGTTCCCGTTGACTGGAGCCCGGATGAGTTACTTTGTTCGGAGGATAGCATGCCCTATGAATCCGATCGTTCTGGGAGCATGTAGTCGGGGAGGGTGCAAACTTAGATGTTGGGAATGTGCCGTAATGTATGTGTTCCAGTAGTAACGTGTGATGCATGTGTCATTGCCTAAGACGTAACAATTTGTGTGTGAACTCCTTATGGCAGGTTGAACTATGTTGCTCACTGAGCTAAGTTATGTGTCAATGTACCGATCAGAATCAGTAGAACCATACTGATTTCCGTACAATGCCTGTCAATTTGCTGATGTTGTTGTGTTCAGGGAATCTATGGAGTACACCGGGTTTCTTCGTGGCGACAGCGAAGACATGAATTGGGCCGATGTTACGCCGCTAACCCAAGACAGCATATTCGGTAGCCAGATCCCTTCGGCAGAGGTCCAGAGTGTGGAGGCTAATGGAGATGTCGCACCTGGGGGTGGCCGTGGATCCAGTTACAGGGTTGAGGAGGACCTACTACTGGTGGGGGCATGGCTGCAAGTGAGCATGGATCCCGTGGTGGGGAGCAACCAGACTTTGGGTGCTTTCTGGCAGTGGGTGGAGACTTTCTACCATGAGAACAAAAAATTCATGTCGACCCGTAATAGGAAGTCGCTGCAGGGGAGATGGACTTTCATCAACGGTATGGTGCAGAAGGTCTGCGGCCATTATGCTAGGGCTCAGCGCAATAGGAGGAGTGGAACAACCGAGGCCGAGATGGTACGTCAATAGTTCATTATTTCTTTCAATTCAGCAATGTCTTCCCAGCACAATTTCGATTGTAGCACCATGTAATGCTTCGGTTTCAAAAATACCTCAGTGTGAAAACCTAATCAGAATCAGTATCTCTTTGCCATAAGATGCATGTCCATAACTTTTACATATAGGCCGAACATATCATTTGGATATTGGTTCACACTTGCCTAAACTTGCATCGTTTTGCACATGCCTTATATGCAATATATGCGCAACTCTTAATCTGATGGCTGATTATTGTGCTTTCTAGCTTCTTGTATTTTTCAGATCAAGGAGGGTAACACAGACTGGACAAACCAATGAAAACCGGGCAATACTCGACAACATGGCACAATAGTCCATCCTTGCGCTTGATCGAAATCTTCACTGACTAACTTCCAATGGTCAAAAAAAGTAGCAAAGTGAGTCCTCTGCATGTGTAAATAAAGTGATCCACCTTTGCCCTTGGAAGCCAGCTCATGGGGTTCTCATACTTGTGTAAATAAAGTGACCCACAGTCACTCCGATGAGAGAAAAATCATATATACATGCTCCAGGGATTAAGCTTATGCCCCGTGTAAACAAGACTTCTGTAGGACCGATAATAGCAACCGGAGGAGAAGGTGAATAGACGGTTCATAAAAAAAATTCGAAATTGATAGTCTTCTTCTATTTAGATCATTCAAGATACCTCAAAACTTAAACAGAAGCAAAACGGAGAGAAACTTAGTTACTATAGAAGTTTCCAAGAAAGAACATGACGCTCATGGATGTAGATGAATACTAGATTCCATTTGCACTTATCCCGTATATCATTGTCATAAAAGATAGCAACTTTGACGGAAGAAAAACTTAGAAACAAATAAGAGAGCACTGGAAGAAGAAACTCTTCAAATTGATGATTTAGAGGCAAGAAAATTCAAGACCCACTTATATATATTCATATATAAATTTTATGCCTCTAGCAATAAGAAGAACAACTTCTCAAAGTGAGAAAATTTCAGCTTTCAACCAAAAACAAAAATCACAATTAAAAAGAAAAAATTCGCAATAAAGCAATAAGGGACTAGAAGGAGATGAATATAAGCAATGGATGAAACAATCTCTTCATTTGTAGCGGAGGACAGCTATCTTTTCAGCAGATTACGAGATATTTTTCTCACAAAAAAATCCTCACCTATTACAAAGGCTAAGCTCTTATTTTCTCTCCTCTAAAACCAATTTCTCAAGGCTCAAATGGCTAGCTCACACTCTTCCTATAGCTCTACCTCTCCATTTATAAACCTAACGAGATAGCTTGACCCTTAAGCTTTATTATTCCCAAAATACACATCTCTTCCAATGGACTCGTACCTGAGGCATTTTAGTCCATTTTTAGCAAATGATTTCTCTGTCCCATGCGACACTTATATAGCAAATGATTTCTCTGTCCCAGGTTGTACATCCGAATCATAGTAAAAAAGGTTGTACATCCGAGTTATAATAATGAGTAACAGGTTGTACATCCGAGTCATAGTAAAAACTGAAAGGGAGGATCTACAACTAGCTCCATCTCATAGTAAATTCAAGAATGATGACGTCACTACATCCGAGTCGAAGGCAAAAAAACAAAAAGTCGAACAATCCAACTCATGGTAAAAAACAAAACTGACACTTATATAGCAACGCTAGAGATCCCATGTTGTACATCCGAGTCATAGTAAAAAAGGATGTCCATTCGAGTTATAGTAATGAGTAACCGGTTGTACTCCGAGTCATAATAAAAACTGAAACAGGCACGAAGGAGCTACAACTTGCTCCATCTCATAGTAAATTCCAGCACTAAGTTACATATTCCGAGATATAATAAATTCTGACTTACATATTCCGAGATACTGAGTTACATATTCCGAGATATAATAAATTCTGGATCATTCCAGCACTTAGTTACATATTCCGAGTCATAGTAACTTCATGTAATATACATATTCCAAGTTATAGCAAATTCGTGTTATGTTACAGATTTCGAATCATAGTAAATTTCGGCGGTGCTGGAATCATAGTAACTTCATGCAAAAAAGATAGATTATCACAGTAAATTTCCGAGGTTACCGTTAGGTTCAATTTCCGAGTCATAATAAATTCTAAATTATAGTAATTATGAGTCATGGTAAACTCGTTAGGATATATAATCCGAATCATAGTAAATTCCAGATAGGTTACATAATCCCAGTCATAGTAAATTCCGAGTCCGTGTAAACTCCAAGTCAGAAAATTCCGAGTCCTAGAATTTCCACAGCGATTTCAGAATACGGACCAGGCCGCCAGTCACTTTATTATTGCTAGGTATGATATTGGCACCAGATCGAGTCAACTGCGCAGCGTAAATCATAGAAAATTCCGAGTTATAGTAAATTCCGAATCTAAATTCCAAATCATAGTAAATTCTAAGTTATAGTAAATCGCGCGCCGGGGAGCGGGCGGGGGAGGCGGCGCGGAAGGCGCGCATAAGGGGGGAGGAGGAGGCAGAGTATGTCGGATGCGATCATACCAGCACTAAAGCACCGGATCCCATCAGAACTCCGAAGTTAAGCGTGCTTGGGCGAGAGTAGTACTAGGATGGGTGACCTCCTGGGAAGTCCTCGTGTTGCATTCCCCCTTTTTGCTTAATTTTCCTCGCGTTCATCCGCCTCGTTGTATTCGTTTTATTTCTAACTTTTTTTTTTTGCGCAACCGGATCGCGGCTCGAGCTTCGGCGGTGCACCGGGAAGCGGGGCGACACCGCGCGGCAGGACGTGGGGCCCACGCGCGCCGGGGAGCGGGCGGGGGAGGCGGCGCGGAAGGCGCGCATAAGGGGGGAGGAGGAGGCAGAGTATGTCGGATGCGATCATACCAGCACTAAAGCACCGGATCCCATCAGAACTCCGAAGTTAAGCGTGCTTGGGCGAGAGTAGTACTAGGATGGGTGACCTCCTGGGAAGTCCTCGTGTTGCATTCCCCCTTTTTGCTTAATTTTCCTCGCGTTCATCCGCCTCGTTGTATTCGTTTTATTTCTAACTTTTTTTTTTTGCGCAACCGGATCGCGGCTCGAGCTTCGGCGGTGCACCGAGATATAATAAATTCTGACTTACATATTCCGAGATACTGAGTTACATATTCCGAGATATAATAAATTCTGGGTCATTCCAGCACTTAGTTACATATTCCGAGTCATAGTAACTTCATGTAATATACATATTCCAAGTTATAGCAAATTCGTGTTATGTTACAGATTTCGAATCATAGTAAATTTCGGCGGTGCTGGAATCATAGTAACTTCATGCAAAAAAGATAGATTATCACAGTAAATTTCCGAGGTTACCGTTAGGTTCAATTTCCGAGTCATAATAAATTCTAAATTATAGTAATTATGAGTCATGGTAAACTCGTTAGGATATATAATCCGAATCATAGTAAATTCCAGATAGGTTACATAATCCCAGTCATAGTAAATTCCGAGTCCGTGTAAACTCCAAGTCAGAAAATTCCGAGTCCTAGAATTTCCACAGCGATTTCAGAATACGGACCAGGCCGCCAGTCACTTTATTATTGCTAGGTATGATATTGGCACCAGATCGAGTCAACTGCGCAGCGTAAATCATAGAAAATTCCGAGTTATAGTAAATTCCGAATCTAAATTCCAAATCATAGTAAATTCTAAGTTATAGTAAATCGCGCGCCGGGGAGCGGGCGGGGGAGGCGGCGCGGAAGGCGCGCATAAGGGGGGAGGAGGAGGCAGAGTATGTCGGATGCGATCATACCAGCACTAAAGCACCGGATCCCATCAGAACTCCGAAGTTAAGCGTGCTTGGGCGAGAGTAGTACTAGGATGGGTGACCTCCTGGGAAGTCCTCGTGTTGCATTCCCCCTTTTTGCTTAATTTTCCTCGCGTTCATCCGCCTCGTTGTATTCGTTTTATTTCTAACTTTTTTTTTTGCGCAACCGGATCGCGGCTCGAGCTTCGGCGGTGCACCGGGAAGCGGGGCGACACCGCGCGGCAGGACGTGGGGCCCACGCGCGCCGGGGAGCGGGCGGGGGAGGCGGCGCGGAAGGCGCGCATAAGGGGGGAGGAGGAGGCAGAGTATGTCGGATGCGATCATACCAGCACTAAAGCACCGGATCCCATAAGAACTCCGAAGTTAAGCGTGCTTGGGCGAGAGTAGTAGTAGGATGGGTGACCTCCTGTGAAGTCCTCGTGTTGCATTCCCCCTTTTTGCTTAATTTTCCTCGCGTTCATCCGCCTCGTTGTATTCGTTTTATTTCTAACTTTTTTTTTTTGCGCAACCGGATCGCGGCTCGAGCTTCGGCGGTGCACCGGGAAGCGGGGCGACACCGCGCGGCAGGACGTGGGGCCCACGCGCGCCGGGGAGCGGGCGGGGGAGGCGGCGCGGAAGGCGCGCATAAGGGGGGAGGAGGAGGCAGAGTATGTCGAATGCGATCATACCAGCACTAAAGCACCGGATCCCATCAGAACTCCGAAGTTAAGCGTGCTTGGGCGAGAGTAGTACTAGGATGGGTGACCTCCTGGGAAGTCCTCGTGTTGCATTCCCCCTTTTTGCTTAATTTTCCTCGCGTTCATCCGCCTCGTTTTATTTCTAACTTTTTTTTTTTTGCGCAACCGGATCGCGGCTCGAGCTTCGGCGGTGCACCGGGAAGCGGGGCGACACCGCGCGGCAGGACGTGGGGCCCACGCGCGCCGGGGAGCGGGCGGGGGAGGCGGCGCGGAAGGCGCGCATAAGGGGGGAGGAGGAGGCAGAGTATGTCGGATGCGATCATACCAGCACTAAAGCACCGGATCCCATCAGAACTCCGAAGTTAAGCGTGCTTGGGCGAGAGTAGTACTAGGATGGGTGACCTCCTGGGAAGTCCTCGTGTTGCATTCCCCCTTTTTGCTTAATTTTCCTCGCGTTCATCCGCCTCGTTTTATTTCTAACTTTTTTTTTTTTGCGCAACCGGATCGCGGCTCGAGCTTCGGCGGTGCACCGGGAAGCGGGGCGACACCGCGCGGCAGGACGTGGGGCCCACGCGCGCCGGGGAGCGGGCGGGGGAGGCGGCGCGGAAGGCGCGCATAAGGGGGGAGGAGGAGGCAGAGTATGTCGGATGCGATCATACCAGCACTAAAGCACCGGATCCCATCAGAACTCCGAAGTTAAGCGTGCTTGGGCGAGAGTAGTACTAGGATGGGTGACCTCCTGGGAAGTCCTCGTGTTGCATTCCCCCTTTTTGCTTAATTTTCCTCGCGTTCATCCGCCTCGTTGTATTCGTTTTATTTCTAACTTTTTTTTTTTGCGCAACCGGATCGCGGCTCGAGCTTCGGCGGTGCACCGAGATATAATAAATTCTGACTTACATATTCCGAGATACTGAGTTACATATTCCGAGATATAATAAATTCTGGGTCATTCCAGCACTTAGTTACATATTCCGAGTCATAGTAACTTCATGTAATATACATATTCCAAGTTATAGCAAATTCGTGTTATGTTACAGATTTCGAATCATAGTAAATTTCGGCGGTGCTGGAATCATAGTAACTTCATGCAAAAAAGATAGATTATCACAGTAAATTTCCGAGGTTACCGTTAGGTTCAATTTCCGAGTCATAATAAATTCTAAATTATAGTAATTATGAGTCATGGTAAACTCGTTAGGATATATAATCCGAATCATAGTAAATTCCAGATAGGTTACATAATCCCAGTCATAGTAAATTCCGAGTCCGTGTAAACTCCAAGTCAGAAAATTCCGAGTCCTAGAATTTCCACAGCGATTTCAGAATACGGACCAGGCCGCCAGTCACTTTATTATTGCTAGGTATGATATTGGCACCAGATCGAGTCAACTGCGCAGCGTAAATCATAGAAAATTCCGAGTTATAGTAAATTCCGAATCTAAATTCCAAATCATAGTAAATTCTAAGTTATAGTAAATCGCGCGCCGGGGAGCGGGCGGGGGAGGCGGCGCGGAAGGCGCGCATAAGGGGGGAGGAGGAGGCAGAGTATGTCGGATGCGATCATACCAGCACTAAAGCACCGGATCCCATCAGAACTCCGAAGTTAAGCGTGCTTGGGCGAGAGTAGTACTAGGATGGGTGACCTCCTGGGAAGTCCTCGTGTTGCATTCCCCCTTTTTGCTTAATTTTCCTCGCGTTCATCCGCCTCGTTGTATTCGTTTTATTTCTAACTTTTTTTTTTTGCGCAACCGGATCGCGGCTCGAGCTTCGGCGGTGCACCGGGAAGCGGGGCGACACCGCGCGGCAGGACGTGGGGCCCACGCGCGCCGGGGAGCGGGCGGGGGAGGCGGCGCGGAAGGCGCGCATAAGGGGGGAGGAGGAGGCAGAGTATGTCGGATGCGATCATACCAGCACTAAAGCACCGGATCCCATCAGAACTCCGAAGTTAAGCGTGCTTGGGCGAGAGTAGTACTAGGATGGGTGACCTCCTGGGAAGTCCTCGTGTTGCATTCCCCCTTTTTGCTTAATTTTCCTCGCGTTCATCCGCCTCGTTGTATTCGTTTTATTTCTAACTTTTTTTTTTTGCGCAACCGGATCGCGGCTCGAGCTTCGGCGGTGCACCGAGATATAATAAATTCTGACTTACATATTCCGAGATACTGAGTTACATATTCCGAGATATAATAAATTCTGGGTCATTCCAGCACTTAGTTACATATTCCGAGTCATAGTAACTTCATGTAATATACATATTCCAAGTTATAGCAAATTCGTGTTATGTTACAGATTTCGAATCATAGTAAATTTCGGCGGTGCTGGAATCATAGTAACTTCATGCAAAAAAGATAGATTATCACAGTAAATTTCCGAGGTTACCGTTAGGTTCAATTTCCGAGTCATAATAAATTCTAAATTATAGTAATTATGAGTCATGGTAAACTCGTTAGGATATATAATCCGAATCATAGTAAATTCCAGATAGGTTACATAATCCCAGTCATAGTAAATTCCGAGTCCGTGTAAACTCCAAGTCAGAAAATTCCGAGTCCTAGAATTTCCACAGCGATTTCAGAATACGGACCAGGCCGCCAGTCACTTTATTATTGCTAGGTATGATATTGGCACCAGATCGAGTCAACTGCGCAGCGTAAATCATAGAAAATTCCGAGTTATAGTAAATTCCGAATCTAAATTCCAAATCATAGTAAATTCTAAGTTATAGTAAATCGCGCGCCGGGGAGCGGGCGGGGGAGGCGGCGCGGAAGGCGCGCATAAGGGGGGAGGAGGAGGCAGAGTATGTCGGATGCGATCATACCAGCACTAAAGCACCGGATCCCATCAGAACTCCGAAGTTAAGCGTGCTTGGGCGAGAGTAGTACTAGGATGGGTGACCTCCTGGGAAGTCCTCGTGTTGCATTCCCCCTTTTTGCTTAATTTTCCTCGCGTTCATCCGCCTCGTTGTATTCGTTTTATTTCTAACTTTTTTTTTTTGCGCAACCGGATCGCGGCTCGAGCTTCGGCGGTGCACCGGGAAGCGGGGCGACACCGCGCGGCAGGACGTGGGGCCCACGCGCGCCGGGGAGCGGGCGGGGGAGGCGGCGCGGAAGGCGCGCATAAGGGGGGAGGAGGAGGCAGAGTATGTCGGATGCGATCATACCAGCACTAAAGCACCGGATCCCATCAGAACTCCGAAGTTAAGCGTGCTTGGGCGAGAGTAGTACTAGGATGGGTGACCTCCTGGGAAGTCCTCGTGTTGCATTCCCCCTTTTTGCTTAATTTTCCTCGCGTTCATCCGCCTCGTTTTATTTCTAACTTTTTTTTTTTGCGCAACCGGATCGCGGCTCGAGCTTCGGCGGTGCACCGGGAAGCGGGGCGACACCGCGCGGCAGGACGTGGGGCCCACGCGCGCCGGGGAGCGGGCGGGGGAGGCGGCGCGGAAGGCGCGCATAAGGGGGGAGGAGGAGGCAGAGTATGTCGGATGCGATCATACCAGCACTAAAGCACCGGATCCCATCAGAACTCCGAAGTTAAGCGTGCTTGGGCGAGAGTAGTACTAGGATGGGTGACCTCCTGGGAAGTCCTCGTGTTGCATTCCCCCTTTTTGCTTAATTTTCCTCGCGTTCATCCGCCTCGTTGTATTCGTTTTATTTCTAACTTTTTTTTTTTGCGCAACCGGATCGCGGCTCGAGCTTCGGCGGTGCACCGAGATATAATAAATTCTGACTTACATATTCCGAGATACTGAGTTACATATTCCGAGATATAATAAATTCTGGGTCATTCCAGCACTTAGTTACATATTCCGAGTCATAGTAACTTCATGTAATATACATATTCCAAGTTATAGCAAATTCGTGTTATGTTACAGATTTCGAATCATAGTAAATTTCGGCGGTGCTGGAATCATAGTAACTTCATGCAAAAAAGATAGATTATCACAGTAAATTTCCGAGGTTACCGTTAGGTTCAATTTCCGAGTCATAATAAATTCTAAATTATAGTAATTATGAGTCATGGTAAACTCGTTAGGATATATAATCCGAATCATAGTAAATTCCAGATAGGTTACATAATCCCAGTCATAGTAAATTCCGAGTCCGTGTAAACTCCAAGTCAGAAAATTCCGAGTCCTAGAATTTCCACAGCGATTTCAGAATACGGACCAGGCCGCCAGTCACTTTATTATTGCTAGGTATGATATTGGCACCAGATCGAGTCAACTGCGCAGCGTAAATCATAGAAAATTCCGAGTTATAGTAAATTCCGAATCTAAATTCCAAATCATAGTAAATTCTAAGTTATAGTAAATCGCGCGCCGGGGAGCGGGCGGGGGAGGCGGCGCGGAAGGCGCGCATAAGGGGGGAGGAGGAGGCAGAGTATGTCGGATGCGATCATACCAGCACTAAAGCACCGGATCCCATCAGAACTCCGAAGTTAAGCGTGCTTGGGCGAGAGTAGTACTAGGATGGGTGACCTCCTGGGAAGTCCTCGTGTTGCATTCCCCCTTTTTGCTTAATTTTCCTCGCGTTCATCCGCCTCGTTTTATTTCTAACTTTTTTTTTTTGCGCAACCGGATCGCGGCTCGAGCTTCGGCGGTGCACCGGGAAGCGGGGCGACACCGCGCGGCAGGACGTGGGGCCCACGCGCGCCGGGGAGCGGGCGGGGGAGGCGGCGCGGAAGGCGCGCATAAGGGGGGAGGAGGAGGCAGAGTATGTCGGATGCGATCATACCAGCACTAAAGCACCGGATCCCATCAGAACTCCGAAGTTAAGCGTGCTTGGGCGAGAGTAGTACTAGGATGGGTGACCTCCTGGGAAGTCCTCGTGTTGCATTCCCCCTTTTTGCTTAATTTTCCTCGCGTTCATCCGCCTCGTTGTATTCGTTTTATTTCTAACTTTTTTTTTTTGCGCAACCGGATCGCGGCTCGAGCTTCGGCGGTGCACCGAGATATAATAAATTCTGACTTACATATTCCGAGATACTGAGTTACATATTCCGAGATATAATAAATTCTGGGTCATTCCAGCACTTAGTTACATATTCCGAGTCATAGTAACTTCATGTAATATACATATTCCAAGTTATAGCAAATTCGTGTTATGTTACAGATTTCGAATCATAGTAAATTTCGGCGGTGCTGGAATCATAGTAACTTCATGCAAAAAAGATAGATTATCACAGTAAATTTCCGAGGTTACCGTTAGGTTCAATTTCCGAGTCATAATAAATTCTAAATTATAGTAATTATGAGTCATGGTAAACTCGTTAGGATATATAATCCGAATCATAGTAAATTCCAGATAGGTTACATAATCCCAGTCATAGTAAATTCCGAGTCCGTGTAAACTCCAAGTCAGAAAATTCCGAGTCCTAGAATTTCCACAGCGATTTCAGAATACGGACCAGGCCGCCAGTCACTTTATTATTGCTAGGTATGATATTGGCACCAGATCGAGTCAACTGCGCAGCGTAAATCATAGAAAATTCCGAGTTATAGTAAATTCCGAATCTAAATTCCAAATCATAGTAAATTCTAAGTTATAGTAAATCGCGCGCCGGGGAGCGGGCGGGGGAGGCGGCGCGGAAGGCGCGCATAAGGGGGGAGGAGGAGGCAGAGTATGTCGGATGCGATCATACCAGCACTAAAGCACCGGATCCCATCAGAACTCCGAAGTTAAGCGTGCTTGGGCGAGAGTAGTACTAGGATGGGTGACCTCCTGGGAAGTCCTCGTGTTGCATTCCCCCTTTTTGCTTAATTTTCCTCGCGTTCATCCGCCTCGTTTTATTTCTAACTTTTTTTTTTTGCGCAACCGGATCGCGGCTCGAGCTTCGGCGGTGCACCGGGAAGCGGGGCGACACCGCGCGGCAGGACGTGGGGCCCACGCGCGCCGGGGAGCGGGCGGGGGAGGCGGCGCGGAAGGCGCGCATAAGGGGGGAGGAGGAGGCAGAGTATGTCGGATGCGATCATACCAGCACTAAAGCACCGGATCCCATCAGAACTCCGAAGTTAAGCGTGCTTGGGCGAGAGTAGTACTAGGATGGGTGACCTCCTGGGAAGTCCTCGTGTTGCATTCCCCCTTTTTGCTTAATTTTCCTCGCGTTCATCCGCCTCGTTGTATTCGTTTTATTTCTAACTTTTTTTTTTTGCGCAACCGGATCGCGGCTCGAGCTTCGGCGGTGCACCGAGATATAATAAATTCTGACTTACATATTCCGAGATACTGAGTTACATATTCCGAGATATAATAAATTCTGGGTCATTCCAGCACTTAGTTACATATTCCGAGTCATAGTAACTTCATGTAATATACATATTCCAAGTTATAGCAAATTCGTGTTATGTTACAGATTTCGAATCATAGTAAATTTCGGCGGTGCTGGAATCATAGTAACTTCATGCAAAAAAGATAGATTATCACAGTAAATTTCCGAGGTTACCGTTAGGTTCAATTTCCGAGTCATAATAAATTCTAAATTATAGTAATTATGAGTCATGGTAAACTCGTTAGGATATATAATCCGAATCATAGTAAATTCCAGATAGGTTACATAATCCCAGTCATAGTAAATTCCGAGTCCGTGTAAACTCCAAGTCAGAAAATTCCGAGTCCTAGAATTTCCACAGCGATTTCAGAATACGGACCAGGCCGCCAGTCACTTTATTATTGCTAGGTATGATATTGGCACCAGATCGAGTCAACTGCGCAGCGTAAATCATAGAAAATTCCGAGTTATAGTAAATTCCGAATCTAAATTCCAAATCATAGTAAATTCTAAGTTATAGTAAATCGCGCGCCGGGGAGCGGGCGGGGGAGGCGGCGCGGAAGGCGCGCATAAGGGGGGAGGAGGAGGCAGAGTATGTCGGATGCGATCATACCAGCACTAAAGCACCGGATCCCATCAGAACTCCGAAGTTAAGCGTGCTTGGGCGAGAGTAGTACTAGGATGGGTGACCTCCTGGGAAGTCCTCGTGTTGCATTCCCCCTTTTTGCTTAATTTTCCTCGCGTTCATCCGCCTCGTTGTATTCGTTTTATTTCTAACTTTTTTTTTTTGCGCAACCGGATCGCGGCTCGAGCTTCGGCGGTGCACCGGGAAGCGGGGCGACACCGCGCGGCAGGACGTGGGGCCCACGCGCGCCGGGGAGCGGGCGGGGGAGGCGGCGCGGAAGGCGCGCATAAGGGGGGAGGAGGAGGCAGAGTATGTCGGATGCGATCATACCAGCACTAAAGCACCGGATCCCATCAGAACTCCGAAGTTAAGCGTGCTTGGGCGAGAGTAGTACTAGGATGGGTGACCTCCTGGGAAGTCCTCGTGTTGCATTCCCCCTTTTTGCTTAATTTTCCTCGCGTTCATCCGCCTCGTTGTATTCGTTTTATTTCTAACTTTTTTTTTTTGCGCAACCGGATCGCGGCTCGAGCTTCGGCGGTGCACCGAGATATAATAAATTCTGACTTACATATTCCGAGATACTGAGTTACATATTCCGAGATATAATAAATTCTGGGTCATTCCAGCACTTAGTTACATATTCCGAGTCATAGTAACTTCATGTAATATACATATTCCAAGTTATAGCAAATTCGTGTTATGTTACAGATTTCGAATCATAGTAAATTTCGGCGGTGCTGGAATCATAGTAACTTCATGCAAAAAAGATAGATTATCACAGTAAATTTCCGAGGTTACCGTTAGGTTCAATTTCCGAGTCATAATAAATTCTAAATTATAGTAATTATGAGTCATGGTAAACTCGTTAGGATATATAATCCGAATCATAGTAAATTCCAGATAGGTTACATAATCCCAGTCATAGTAAATTCCGAGTCCGTGTAAACTCCAAGTCAGAAAATTCCGAGTCCTAGAATTTCCACAGCGATTTCAGAATACGGACCAGGCCGCCAGTCACTTTATTATTGCTAGGTATGATATTGGCACCAGATCGAGTCAACTGCGCAGCGTAAATCATAGAAAATTCCGAGTTATAGTAAATTCCGAATCTAAATTCCAAATCATAGTAAATTCTAAGTTATAGTAAATCGCGCGCCGGGGAGCGGGCGGGGGAGGCGGCGCGGAAGGCGCGCATAAGGGGGGAGGAGGAGGCAGAGTATGTCGGATGCGATCATACCAGCACTAAAGCACCGGATCCCATCAGAACTCCGAAGTTAAGCGTGCTTGGGCGAGAGTAGTACTAGGATGGGTGACCTCCTGGGAAGTCCTCGTGTTGCATTCCCCCTTTTTGCTTAATTTTCCTCGCGTTCATCCGCCTCGTTGTATTCGTTTTATTTCTAACTTTTTTTTTTGCGCAACCGGATCGCGGCTCGAGCTTCGGCGGTGCACCGGGAAGCGGGGCGACACCGCGCGGCAGGACGTGGGGCCCACGCGCGCCGGGGAGCGGGCGGGGGAGGCGGCGCGGAAGGCGCGCATAAGGGGGGAGGAGGAGGCAGAGTATGTCGGATGCGATCATACCAGCACTAAAGCACCGGATCCCATAAGAACTCCGAAGTTAAGCGTGCTTGGGCGAGAGTAGTAGTAGGATGGGTGACCTCCTGTGAAGTCCTCGTGTTGCATTCCCCCTTTTTGCTTAATTTTCCTCGCGTTCATCCGCCTCGTTGTATTCGTTTTATTTCTAACTTTTTTTTTTTGCGCAACCGGATCGCGGCTCGAGCTTCGGCGGTGCACCGGGAAGCGGGGCGACACCGCGCGGCAGGACGTGGGGCCCACGCGCGCCGGGGAGCGGGCGGGGGAGGCGGCGCGGAAGGCGCGCATAAGGGGGGAGGAGGAGGCAGAGTATGTCGAATGCGATCATACCAGCACTAAAGCACCGGATCCCATCAGAACTCCGAAGTTAAGCGTGCTTGGGCGAGAGTAGTACTAGGATGGGTGACCTCCTGGGAAGTCCTCGTGTTGCATTCCCCCTTTTTGCTTAATTTTCCTCGCGTTCATCCGCCTCGTTTTATTTCTAACTTTTTTTTTTTTGCGCAACCGGATCGCGGCTCGAGCTTCGGCGGTGCACCGGGAAGCGGGGCGACACCGCGCGGCAGGACGTGGGGCCCACGCGCGCCGGGGAGCGGGCGGGGGAGGCGGCGCGGAAGGCGCGCATAAGGGGGGAGGAGGAGGCAGAGTATGTCGGATGCGATCATACCAGCACTAAAGCACCGGATCCCATCAGAACTCCGAAGTTAAGCGTGCTTGGGCGAGAGTAGTACTAGGATGGGTGACCTCCTGGGAAGTCCTCGTGTTGCATTCCCCCTTTTTGCTTAATTTTCCTCGCGTTCATCCGCCTCGTTTTATTTCTAACTTTTTTTTTTTTGCGCAACCGGATCGCGGCTCGAGCTTCGGCGGTGCACCGGGAAGCGGGGCGACACCGCGCGGCAGGACGTGGGGCCCACGCGCGCCGGGGAGCGGGCGGGGGAGGCGGCGCGGAAGGCGCGCATAAGGGGGGAGGAGGAGGCAGAGTATGTCGGATGCGATCATACCAGCACTAAAGCACCGGATCCCATCAGAACTCCGAAGTTAAGCGTGCTTGGGCGAGAGTAGTACTAGGATGGGTGACCTCCTGGGAAGTCCTCGTGTTGCATTCCCCCTTTTTGCTTAATTTTCCTCGCGTTCATCCGCCTCGTTGTATTCGTTTTATTTCTAACTTTTTTTTTTTGCGCAACCGGATCGCGGCTCGAGCTTCGGCGGTGCACCGAGATATAATAAATTCTGACTTACATATTCCGAGATACTGAGTTACATATTCCGAGATATAATAAATTCTGGGTCATTCCAGCACTTAGTTACATATTCCGAGTCATAGTAACTTCATGTAATATACATATTCCAAGTTATAGCAAATTCGTGTTATGTTACAGATTTCGAATCATAGTAAATTTCGGCGGTGCTGGAATCATAGTAACTTCATGCAAAAAAGATAGATTATCACAGTAAATTTCCGAGGTTACCGTTAGGTTCAATTTCCGAGTCATAATAAATTCTAAATTATAGTAATTATGAGTCATGGTAAACTCGTTAGGATATATAATCCGAATCATAGTAAATTCCAGATAGGTTACATAATCCCAGTCATAGTAAATTCCGAGTCCGTGTAAACTCCAAGTCAGAAAATTCCGAGTCCTAGAATTTCCACAGCGATTTCAGAATACGGACCAGGCCGCCAGTCACTTTATTATTGCTAGGTATGATATTGGCACCAGATCGAGTCAACTGCGCAGCGTAAATCATAGAAAATTCCGAGTTATAGTAAATTCCGAATCTAAATTCCAAATCATAGTAAATTCTAAGTTATAGTAAATCGCGCGCCGGGGAGCGGGCGGGGGAGGCGGCGCGGAAGGCGCGCATAAGGGGGGAGGAGGAGGCAGAGTATGTCGGATGCGATCATACCAGCACTAAAGCACCGGATCCCATCAGAACTCCGAAGTTAAGCGTGCTTGGGCGAGAGTAGTACTAGGATGGGTGACCTCCTGGGAAGTCCTCGTGTTGCATTCCCCCTTTTTGCTTAATTTTCCTCGCGTTCATCCGCCTCGTTGTATTCGTTTTATTTCTAACTTTTTTTTTTTGCGCAACCGGATCGCGGCTCGAGCTTCGGCGGTGCACCGGGAAGCGGGGCGACACCGCGCGGCAGGACGTGGGGCCCACGCGCGCCGGGGAGCGGGCGGGGGAGGCGGCGCGGAAGGCGCGCATAAGGGGGGAGGAGGAGGCAGAGTATGTCGGATGCGATCATACCAGCACTAAAGCACCGGATCCCATCAGAACTCCGAAGTTAAGCGTGCTTGGGCGAGAGTAGTACTAGGATGGGTGACCTCCTGGGAAGTCCTCGTGTTGCATTCCCCCTTTTTGCTTAATTTTCCTCGCGTTCATCCGCCTCGTTGTATTCGTTTTATTTCTAACTTTTTTTTTTTGCGCAACCGGATCGCGGCTCGAGCTTCGGCGGTGCACCGAGATATAATAAATTCTGACTTACATATTCCGAGATACTGAGTTACATATTCCGAGATATAATAAATTCTGGGTCATTCCAGCACTTAGTTACATATTCCGAGTCATAGTAACTTCATGTAATATACATATTCCAAGTTATAGCAAATTCGTGTTATGTTACAGATTTCGAATCATAGTAAATTTCGGCGGTGCTGGAATCATAGTAACTTCATGCAAAAAAGATAGATTATCACAGTAAATTTCCGAGGTTACCGTTAGGTTCAATTTCCGAGTCATAATAAATTCTAAATTATAGTAATTATGAGTCATGGTAAACTCGTTAGGATATATAATCCGAATCATAGTAAATTCCAGATAGGTTACATAATCCCAGTCATAGTAAATTCCGAGTCCGTGTAAACTCCAAGTCAGAAAATTCCGAGTCCTAGAATTTCCACAGCGATTTCAGAATACGGACCAGGCCGCCAGTCACTTTATTATTGCTAGGTATGATATTGGCACCAGATCGAGTCAACTGCGCAGCGTAAATCATAGAAAATTCCGAGTTATAGTAAATTCCGAATCTAAATTCCAAATCATAGTAAATTCTAAGTTATAGTAAATCGCGCGCCGGGGAGCGGGCGGGGGAGGCGGCGCGGAAGGCGCGCATAAGGGGGGAGGAGGAGGCAGAGTATGTCGGATGCGATCATACCAGCACTAAAGCACCGGATCCCATCAGAACTCCGAAGTTAAGCGTGCTTGGGCGAGAGTAGTACTAGGATGGGTGACCTCCTGGGAAGTCCTCGTGTTGCATTCCCCCTTTTTGCTTAATTTTCCTCGCGTTCATCCGCCTCGTTGTATTCGTTTTATTTCTAACTTTTTTTTTTTGCGCAACCGGATCGCGGCTCGAGCTTCGGCGGTGCACCGGGAAGCGGGGCGACACCGCGCGGCAGGACGTGGGGCCCACGCGCGCCGGGGAGCGGGCGGGGGAGGCGGCGCGGAAGGCGCGCATAAGGGGGGAGGAGGAGGCAGAGTATGTCGGATGCGATCATACCAGCACTAAAGCACCGGATCCCATCAGAACTCCGAAGTTAAGCGTGCTTGGGCGAGAGTAGTACTAGGATGGGTGACCTCCTGGGAAGTCCTCGTGTTGCATTCCCCCTTTTTGCTTAATTTTCCTCGCGTTCATCCGCCTCGTTGTATTCGTTTTATTTCTAACTTTTTTTTTTTGCGCAACCGGATCGCGGCTCGAGCTTCGGCGGTGCACCGAGATATAATAAATTCTGACTTACATATTCCGAGATACTGAGTTACATATTCCGAGATATAATAAATTCTGGGTCATTCCAGCACTTAGTTACATATTCCGAGTCATAGTAACTTCATGTAATATACATATTCCAAGTTATAGCAAATTCGTGTTATGTTACAGATTTCGAATCATAGTAAATTTCGGCGGTGCTGGAATCATAGTAACTTCATGCAAAAAAGATAGATTATCACAGTAAATTTCCGAGGTTACCGTTAGGTTCAATTTCCGAGTCATAATAAATTCTAAATTATAGTAATTATGAGTCATGGTAAACTCGTTAGGATATATAATCCGAATCATAGTAAATTCCAGATAGGTTACATAATCCCAGTCATAGTAAATTCCGAGTCCGTGTAAACTCCAAGTCAGAAAATTCCGAGTCCTAGAATTTCCACAGCGATTTCAGAATACGGACCAGGCCGCCAGTCACTTTATTATTGCTAGGTATGATATTGGCACCAGATCGAGTCAACTGCGCAGCGTAAATCATAGAAAATTCCGAGTTATAGTAAATTCCGAATCTAAATTCCAAATCATAGTAAATTCTAAGTTATAGTAAATCGCGCGCCGGGGAGCGGGCGGGGGAGGCGGCGCGGAAGGCGCGCATAAGGGGGGAGGAGGAGGCAGAGTATGTCGGATGCGATCATACCAGCACTAAAGCACCGGATCCCATCAGAACTCCGAAGTTAAGCGTGCTTGGGCGAGAGTAGTACTAGGATGGGTGACCTCCTGGGAAGTCCTCGTGTTGCATTCCCCCTTTTTGCTTAATTTTCCTCGCGTTCATCCGCCTCGTTGTATTCGTTTTATTTCTAACTTTTTTTTTTTGCGCAACCGGATCGCGGCTCGAGCTTCGGCGGTGCACCGGGAAGCGGGGCGACACCGCGCGGCAGGACGTGGGGCCCACGCGCGCCGGGGAGCGGGCGGGGGAGGCGGCGCGGAAGGCGCGCATAAGGGGGGAGGAGGAGGCAGAGTATGTCGGATGCGATCATACCAGCACTAAAGCACCGGATCCCATCAGAACTCCGAAGTTAAGCGTGCTTGGGCGAGAGTAGTACTAGGATGGGTGACCTCCTGGGAAGTCCTCGTGTTGCATTCCCCCTTTTTGCTTAATTTTCCTCGCGTTCATCCGCCTCGTTGTATTCGTTTTATTTCTAACTTTTTTTTTTTGCGCAACCGGATCGCGGCTCGAGCTTCGGCGGTGCACCGAGATATAATAAATTCTGACTTACATATTCCGAGATACTGAGTTACATATTCCGAGATATAATAAATTCTGGGTCATTCCAGCACTTAGTTACATATTCCGAGTCATAGTAACTTCATGTAATATACATATTCCAAGTTATAGCAAATTCGTGTTATGTTACAGATTTCGAATCATAGTAAATTTCGGCGGTGCTGGAATCATAGTAACTTCATGCAAAAAAGATAGATTATCACAGTAAATTTCCGAGGTTACCGTTAGGTTCAATTTCCGAGTCATAATAAATTCTAAATTATAGTAATTATGAGTCATGGTAAACTCGTTAGGATATATAATCCGAATCATAGTAAATTCCAGATAGGTTACATAATCCCAGTCATAGTAAATTCCGAGTCCGTGTAAACTCCAAGTCAGAAAATTCCGAGTCCTAGAATTTCCACAGCGATTTCAGAATACGGACCAGGCCGCCAGTCACTTTATTATTGCTAGGTATGATATTGGCACCAGATCGAGTCAACTGCGCAGCGTAAATCATAGAAAATTCCGAGTTATAGTAAATTCCGAATCTAAATTCCAAATCATAGTAAATTCTAAGTTATAGTAAATCGCGCGCCGGGGAGCGGGCGGGGGAGGCGGCGCGGAAGGCGCGCATAAGGGGGGAGGAGGAGGCAGAGTATGTCGGATGCGATCATACCAGCACTAAAGCACCGGATCCCATCAGAACTCCGAAGTTAAGCGTGCTTGGGCGAGAGTAGTACTAGGATGGGTGACCTCCTGGGAAGTCCTCGTGTTGCATTCCCCCTTTTTGCTTAATTTTCCTCGCGTTCATCCGCCTCGTTGTATTCGTTTTATTTCTAACTTTTTTTTTTTGCGCAACCGGATCGCGGCTCGAGCTTCGGCGGTGCACCGGGAAGCGGGGCGACACCGCGCGGCAGGACGTGGGGCCCACGCGCGCCGGGGAGCGGGCGGGGGAGGCGGCGCGGAAGGCGCGCATAAGGGGGGAGGAGGAGGCAGAGTATGTCGGATGCGATCATACCAGCACTAAAGCACCGGATCCCATCAGAACTCCGAAGTTAAGCGTGCTTGGGCGAGAGTAGTACTAGGATGGGTGACCTCCTGGGAAGTCCTCGTGTTGCATTCCCCCTTTTTGCTTAATTTTCCTCGCGTTCATCCGCCTCGTTGTATTCGTTTTATTTCTAACTTTTTTTTTTTGCGCAACCGGATCGCGGCTCGAGCTTCGGCGGTGCACCGAGATATAATAAATTCTGACTTACATATTCCGAGATACTGAGTTACATATTCCGAGATATAATAAATTCTGGGTCATTCCAGCACTTAGTTACATATTCCGAGTCATAGTAACTTCATGTAATATACATATTCCAAGTTATAGCAAATTCGTGTTATGTTACAGATTTCGAATCATAGTAAATTTCGGCGGTGCTGGAATCATAGTAACTTCATGCAAAAAAGATAGATTATCACAGTAAATTTCCGAGGTTACCGTTAGGTTCAATTTCCGAGTCATAATAAATTCTAAATTATAGTAATTATGAGTCATGGTAAACTCGTTAGGATATATAATCCGAATCATAGTAAATTCCAGATAGGTTACATAATCCCAGTCATAGTAAATTCCGAGTCCGTGTAAACTCCAAGTCAGAAAATTCCGAGTCCTAGAATTTCCACAGCGATTTCAGAATACGGACCAGGCCGCCAGTCACTTTATTATTGCTAGGTATGATATTGGCACCAGATCGAGTCAACTGCGCAGCGTAAATCATAGAAAATTCCGAGTTATAGTAAATTCCGAATCTAAATTCCAAATCATAGTAAATTCTAAGTTATAGTAAATCGCGCGCCGGGGAGCGGGCGGGGGAGGCGGCGCGGAAGGCGCGCATAAGGGGGGAGGAGGAGGCAGAGTATGTCGGATGCGATCATACCAGCACTAAAGCACCGGATCCCATCAGAACTCCGAAGTTAAGCGTGCTTGGGCGAGAGTAGTACTAGGATGGGTGACCTCCTGGGAAGTCCTCGTGTTGCATTCCCCCTTTTTGCTTAATTTTCCTCGCGTTCATCCGCCTCGTTGTATTCGTTTTATTTCTAACTTTTTTTTTTTGCGCAACCGGATCGCGGCTCGAGCTTCGGCGGTGCACCGGGAAGCGGGGCGACACCGCGCGGCAGGACGTGGGGCCCACGCGCGCCGGGGAGCGGGCGGGGGAGGCGGCGCGGAAGGCGCGCATAAGGGGGGAGGAGGAGGCAGAGTATGTCGGATGCGATCATACCAGCACTAAAGCACCGGATCCCATCAGAACTCCGAAGTTAAGCGTGCTTGGGCGAGAGTAGTACTAGGATGGGTGACCTCCTGGGAAGTCCTCGTGTTGCATTCCCCCTTTTTGCTTAATTTTCCTCGCGTTCATCCGCCTCGTTGTATTCGTTTTATTTCTAACTTTTTTTTTTTGCGCAACCGGATCGCGGCTCGAGCTTCGGCGGTGCACCGAGATATAATAAATTCTGACTTACATATTCCGAGATACTGAGTTACATATTCCGAGATATAATAAATTCTGGGTCATTCCAGCACTTAGTTACATATTCCGAGTCATAGTAACTTCATGTAATATACATATTCCAAGTTATAGCAAATTCGTGTTATGTTACAGATTTCGAATCATAGTAAATTTCGGCGGTGCTGGAATCATAGTAACTTCATGCAAAAAAGATAGATTATCACAGTAAATTTCCGAGGTTACCGTTAGGTTCAATTTCCGAGTCATAATAAATTCTAAATTATAGTAATTATGAGTCATGGTAAACTCGTTAGGATATATAATCCGAATCATAGTAAATTCCAGATAGGTTACATAATCCCAGTCATAGTAAATTCCGAGTCCGTGTAAACTCCAAGTCAGAAAATTCCGAGTCCTAGAATTTCCACAGCGATTTCAGAATACGGACCAGGCCGCCAGTCACTTTATTATTGCTAGGTATGATATTGGCACCAGATCGAGTCAACTGCGCAGCGTAAATCATAGAAAATTCCGAGTTATAGTAAATTCCGAATCTAAATTCCAAATCATAGTAAATTCTAAGTTATAGTAAATCGCGCGCCGGGGAGCGGGCGGGGGAGGCGGCGCGGAAGGCGCGCATAAGGGGGGAGGAGGAGGCAGAGTATGTCGGATGCGATCATACCAGCACTAAAGCACCGGATCCCATCAGAACTCCGAAGTTAAGCGTGCTTGGGCGAGAGTAGTACTAGGATGGGTGACCTCCTGGGAAGTCCTCGTGTTGCATTCCCCCTTTTTGCTTAATTTTCCTCGCGTTCATCCGCCTCGTTGTATTCGTTTTATTTCTAACTTTTTTTTTTTGCGCAACCGGATCGCGGCTCGAGCTTCGGCGGTGCACCGGGAAGCGGGGCGACACCGCGCGGCAGGACGTGGGGCCCACGCGCGCCGGGGAGCGGGCGGGGGAGGCGGCGCGGAAGGCGCGCATAAGGGGGGAGGAGGAGGCAGAGTATGTCGGATGCGATCATACCAGCACTAAAGCACCGGATCCCATCAGAACTCCGAAGTTAAGCGTGCTTGGGCGAGAGTAGTACTAGGATGGGTGACCTCCTGGGAAGTCCTCGTGTTGCATTCCCCCTTTTTGCTTAATTTTCCTCGCGTTCATCCGCCTCGTTGTATTCGTTTTATTTCTAACTTTTTTTTTTTGCGCAACCGGATCGCGGCTCGAGCTTCGGCGGTGCACCGAGATATAATAAATTCTGACTTACATATTCCGAGATACTGAGTTACATATTCCGAGATATAATAAATTCTGGGTCATTCCAGCACTTAGTTACATATTCCGAGTCATAGTAACTTCATGTAATATACATATTCCAAGTTATAGCAAATTCGTGTTATGTTACAGATTTCGAATCATAGTAAATTTCGGCGGTGCTGGAATCATAGTAACTTCATGCAAAAAAGATAGATTATCACAGTAAATTTCCGAGGTTACCGTTAGGTTCAATTTCCGAGTCATAATAAATTCTAAATTATAGTAATTATGAGTCATGGTAAACTCGTTAGGATATATAATCCGAATCATAGTAAATTCCAGATAGGTTACATAATCCCAGTCATAGTAAATTCCGAGTCCGTGTAAACTCCAAGTCAGAAAATTCCGAGTCCTAGAATTTCCACAGCGATTTCAGAATACGGACCAGGCCGCCAGTCACTTTATTATTGCTAGGTATGATATTGGCACCAGATCGAGTCAACTGCGCAGCGTAAATCATAGAAAATTCCGAGTTATAGTAAATTCCGAATCTAAATTCCAAATCATAGTAAATTCTAAGTTATAGTAAATCGCGCGCCGGGGAGCGGGCGGGGGAGGCGGCGCGGAAGGCGCGCATAAGGGGGGAGGAGGAGGCAGAGTATGTCGGATGCGATCATACCAGCACTAAAGCACCGGATCCCATCAGAACTCCGAAGTTAAGCGTGCTTGGGCGAGAGTAGTACTAGGATGGGTGACCTCCTGGGAAGTCCTCGTGTTGCATTCCCCCTTTTTGCTTAATTTTCCTCGCGTTCATCCGCCTCGTTGTATTCGTTTTATTTCTAACTTTTTTTTTTTGCGCAACCGGATCGCGGCTCGAGCTTCGGCGGTGCACCGGGAAGCGGGGCGACACCGCGCGGCAGGACGTGGGGCCCACGCGCGCCGGGGAGCGGGCGGGGGAGGCGGCGCGGAAGGCGCGCATAAGGGGGGAGGAGGAGGCAGAGTATGTCGGATGCGATCATACCAGCACTAAAGCACCGGATCCCATCAGAACTCCGAAGTTAAGCGTGCTTGGGCGAGAGTAGTACTAGGATGGGTGACCTCCTGGGAAGTCCTCGTGTTGCATTCCCCCTTTTTGCTTAATTTTCCTCGCGTTCATCCGCCTCGTTTTATTTCTAACTTTTTTTTTTTGCGCAACCGGATCGCGGCTCGAGCTTCGGCGGTGCACCGGGAAGCGGGGCGACACCGCGCGGCAGGACGTGGGGCCCACGCGCGCCGGGGAGCGGGCGGGGGAGGCGGCGCGGAAGGCGCGCATAAGGGGGGAGGAGGAGGCAGAGTATGTCGGATGCGATCATACCAGCACTAAAGCACCGGATCCCATCAGAACTCCGAAGTTAAGCGTGCTTGGGCGAGAGTAGTACTAGGATGGGTGACCTCCTGGGAAGTCCTCGTGTTGCATTCCCCCTTTTTGCTTAATTTTCCTCGCGTTCATCCGCCTCGTTGTATTCGTTTTATTTCTAACTTTTTTTTTTTGCGCAACCGGATCGCGGCTCGAGCTTCGGCGGTGCACCGAGATATAATAAATTCTGACTTACATATTCCGAGATACTGAGTTACATATTCCGAGATATAATAAATTCTGGGTCATTCCAGCACTTAGTTACATATTCCGAGTCATAGTAACTTCATGTAATATACATATTCCAAGTTATAGCAAATTCGTGTTATGTTACAGATTTCGAATCATAGTAAATTTCGGCGGTGCTGGAATCATAGTAACTTCATGCAAAAAAGATAGATTATCACAGTAAATTTCCGAGGTTACCGTTAGGTTCAATTTCCGAGTCATAATAAATTCTAAATTATAGTAATTATGAGTCATGGTAAACTCGTTAGGATATATAATCCGAATCATAGTAAATTCCAGATAGGTTACATAATCCCAGTCATAGTAAATTCCGAGTCCGTGTAAACTCCAAGTCAGAAAATTCCGAGTCCTAGAATTTCCACAGCGATTTCAGAATACGGACCAGGCCGCCAGTCACTTTATTATTGCTAGGTATGATATTGGCACCAGATCGAGTCAACTGCGCAGCGTAAATCATAGAAAATTCCGAGTTATAGTAAATTCCGAATCTAAATTCCAAATCATAGTAAATTCTAAGTTATAGTAAATCGCGCGCCGGGGAGCGGGCGGGGGAGGCGGCGCGGAAGGCGCGCATAAGGGGGGAGGAGGAGGCAGAGTATGTCGGATGCGATCATACCAGCACTAAAGCACCGGATCCCATCAGAACTCCGAAGTTAAGCGTGCTTGGGCGAGAGTAGTACTAGGATGGGTGACCTCCTGGGAAGTCCTCGTGTTGCATTCCCCCTTTTTGCTTAATTTTCCTCGCGTTCATCCGCCTCGTTTTATTTCTAACTTTTTTTTTTTGCGCAACCGGATCGCGGCTCGAGCTTCGGCGGTGCACCGGGAAGCGGGGCGACACCGCGCGGCAGGACGTGGGGCCCACGCGCGCCGGGGAGCGGGCGGGGGAGGCGGCGCGGAAGGCGCGCATAAGGGGGGAGGAGGAGGCAGAGTATGTCGGATGCGATCATACCAGCACTAAAGCACCGGATCCCATCAGAACTCCGAAGTTAAGCGTGCTTGGGCGAGAGTAGTACTAGGATGGGTGACCTCCTGGGAAGTCCTCGTGTTGCATTCCCCCTTTTTGCTTAATTTTCCTCGCGTTCATCCGCCTCGTTGTATTCGTTTTATTTCTAACTTTTTTTTTTTGCGCAACCGGATCGCGGCTCGAGCTTCGGCGGTGCACCGAGATATAATAAATTCTGACTTACATATTCCGAGATACTGAGTTACATATTCCGAGATATAATAAATTCTGGGTCATTCCAGCACTTAGTTACATATTCCGAGTCATAGTAACTTCATGTAATATACATATTCCAAGTTATAGCAAATTCGTGTTATGTTACAGATTTCGAATCATAGTAAATTTCGGCGGTGCTGGAATCATAGTAACTTCATGCAAAAAAGATAGATTATCACAGTAAATTTCCGAGGTTACCGTTAGGTTCAATTTCCGAGTCATAATAAATTCTAAATTATAGTAATTATGAGTCATGGTAAACTCGTTAGGATATATAATCCGAATCATAGTAAATTCCAGATAGGTTACATAATCCCAGTCATAGTAAATTCCGAGTCCGTGTAAACTCCAAGTCAGAAAATTCCGAGTCCTAGAATTTCCACAGCGATTTCAGAATACGGACCAGGCCGCCAGTCACTTTATTATTGCTAGGTATGATATTGGCACCAGATCGAGTCAACTGCGCAGCGTAAATCATAGAAAATTCCGAGTTATAGTAAATTCCGAATCTAAATTCCAAATCATAGTAAATTCTAAGTTATAGTAAATCGCGCGCCGGGGAGCGGGCGGGGGAGGCGGCGCGGAAGGCGCGCATAAGGGGGGAGGAGGAGGCAGAGTATGTCGGATGCGATCATACCAGCACTAAAGCACCGGATCCCATCAGAACTCCGAAGTTAAGCGTGCTTGGGCGAGAGTAGTACTAGGATGGGTGACCTCCTGGGAAGTCCTCGTGTTGCATTCCCCCTTTTTGCTTAATTTTCCTCGCGTTCATCCGCCTCGTTGTATTCGTTTTATTTCTAACTTTTTTTTTTTGCGCAACCGGATCGCGGCTCGAGCTTCGGCGGTGCACCGGGAAGCGGGGCGACACCGCGCGGCAGGACGTGGGGCCCACGCGCGCCGGGGAGCGGGCGGGGGAGGCGGCGCGGAAGGCGCGCATAAGGGGGGAGGAGGAGGCAGAGTATGTCGGATGCGATCATACCAGCACTAAAGCACCGGATCCCATCAGAACTCCGAAGTTAAGCGTGCTTGGGCGAGAGTAGTACTAGGATGGGTGACCTCCTGGGAAGTCCTCGTGTTGCATTCCCCCTTTTTGCTTAATTTTCCTCGCGTTCATCCGCCTCGTTGTATTCGTTTTATTTCTAACTTTTTTTTTTTGCGCAACCGGATCGCGGCTCGAGCTTCGGCGGTGCACCGAGATATAATAAATTCTGACTTACATATTCCGAGATACTGAGTTACATATTCCGAGATATAATAAATTCTGGGTCATTCCAGCACTTAGTTACATATTCCGAGTCATAGTAACTTCATGTAATATACATATTCCAAGTTATAGCAAATTCGTGTTATGTTACAGATTTCGAATCATAGTAAATTTCGGCGGTGCTGGAATCATAGTAACTTCATGCAAAAAAGATAGATTATCACAGTAAATTTCCGAGGTTACCGTTAGGTTCAATTTCCGAGTCATAATAAATTCTAAATTATAGTAATTATGAGTCATGGTAAACTCGTTAGGATATATAATCCGAATCATAGTAAATTCCAGATAGGTTACATAATCCCAGTCATAGTAAATTCCGAGTCCGTGTAAACTCCAAGTCAGAAAATTCCGAGTCCTAGAATTTCCACAGCGATTTCAGAATACGGACCAGGCCGCCAGTCACTTTATTATTGCTAGGTATGATATTGGCACCAGATCGAGTCAACTGCGCAGCGTAAATCATAGAAAATTCCGAGTTATAGTAAATTCCGAATCTAAATTCCAAATCATAGTAAATTCTAAGTTATAGTAAATCGCGCGCCGGGGAGCGGGCGGGGGAGGCGGCGCGGAAGGCGCGCATAAGGGGGGAGGAGGAGGCAGAGTATGTCGGATGCGATCATACCAGCACTAAAGCACCGGATCCCATCAGAACTCCGAAGTTAAGCGTGCTTGGGCGAGAGTAGTACTAGGATGGGTGACCTCCTGGGAAGTCCTCGTGTTGCATTCCCCCTTTTTGCTTAATTTTCCTCGCGTTCATCCGCCTCGTTGTATTCGTTTTATTTCTAACTTTTTTTTTTTGCGCAACCGGATCGCGGCTCGAGCTTCGGCGGTGCACCGGGAAGCGGGGCGACACCGCGCGGCAGGACGTGGGGCCCACGCGCGCCGGGGAGCGGGCGGGGGAGGCGGCGCGGAAGGCGCGCATAAGGGGGGAGGAGGAGGCAGAGTATGTCGGATGCGATCATACCAGCACTAAAGCACCGGATCCCATCAGAACTCCGAAGTTAAGCGTGCTTGGGCGAGAGTAGTACTAGGATGGGTGACCTCCTGGGAAGTCCTCGTGTTGCATTCCCCCTTTTTGCTTAATTTTCCTCGCGTTCATCCGCCTCGTTGTATTCGTTTTATTTCTAACTTTTTTTTTTTGCGCAACCGGATCGCGGCTCGAGCTTCGGCGGTGCACCGAGATATAATAAATTCTGACTTACATATTCCGAGATACTGAGTTACATATTCCGAGATATAATAAATTCTGGGTCATTCCAGCACTTAGTTACATATTCCGAGTCATAGTAACTTCATGTAATATACATATTCCAAGTTATAGCAAATTCGTGTTATGTTACAGATTTCGAATCATAGTAAATTTCGGCGGTGCTGGAATCATAGTAACTTCATGCAAAAAAGATAGATTATCACAGTAAATTTCCGAGGTTACCGTTAGGTTCAATTTCCGAGTCATAATAAATTCTAAATTATAGTAATTATGAGTCATGGTAAACTCGTTAGGATATATAATCCGAATCATAGTAAATTCCAGATAGGTTACATAATCCCAGTCATAGTAAATTCCGAGTCCGTGTAAACTCCAAGTCAGAAAATTCCGAGTCCTAGAATTTCCACAGCGATTTCAGAATACGGACCAGGCCGCCAGTCACTTTATTATTGCTAGGTATGATATTGGCACCAGATCGAGTCAACTGCGCAGCGTAAATCATAGAAAATTCCGAGTTATAGTAAATTCCGAATCTAAATTCCAAATCATAGTAAATTCTAAGTTATAGTAAATCGCGCGCCGGGGAGCGGGCGGGGGAGGCGGCGCGGAAGGCGCGCATAAGGGGGGAGGAGGAGGCAGAGTATGTCGGATGCGATCATACCAGCACTAAAGCACCGGATCCCATCAGAACTCCGAAGTTAAGCGTGCTTGGGCGAGAGTAGTACTAGGATGGGTGACCTCCTGGGAAGTCCTCGTGTTGCATTCCCCCTTTTTGCTTAATTTTCCTCGCGTTCATCCGCCTCGTTGTATTCGTTTTATTTCTAACTTTTTTTTTTTGCGCAACCGGATCGCGGCTCGAGCTTCGGCGGTGCACCGGGAAGCGGGGCGACACCGCGCGGCAGGACGTGGGGCCCACGCGCGCCGGGGAGCGGGCGGGGGAGGCGGCGCGGAAGGCGCGCATAAGGGGGGAGGAGGAGGCAGAGTATGTCGGATGCGATCATACCAGCACTAAAGCACCGGATCCCATCAGAACTCCGAAGTTAAGCGTGCTTGGGCGAGAGTAGTACTAGGATGGGTGACCTCCTGGGAAGTCCTCGTGTTGCATTCCCCCTTTTTGCTTAATTTTCCTCGCGTTCATCCGCCTCGTTGTATTCGTTTTATTTCTAACTTTTTTTTTTTGCGCAACCGGATCGCGGCTCGAGCTTCGGCGGTGCACCGAGATATAATAAATTCTGACTTACATATTCCGAGATACTGAGTTACATATTCCGAGATATAATAAATTCTGGGTCATTCCAGCACTTAGTTACATATTCCGAGTCATAGTAACTTCATGTAATATACATATTCCAAGTTATAGCAAATTCGTGTTATGTTACAGATTTCGAATCATAGTAAATTTCGGCGGTGCTGGAATCATAGTAACTTCATGCAAAAAAGATAGATTATCACAGTAAATTTCCGAGGTTACCGTTAGGTTCAATTTCCGAGTCATAATAAATTCTAAATTATAGTAATTATGAGTCATGGTAAACTCGTTAGGATATATAATCCGAATCATAGTAAATTCCAGATAGGTTACATAATCCCAGTCATAGTAAATTCCGAGTCCGTGTAAACTCCAAGTCAGAAAATTCCGAGTCCTAGAATTTCCACAGCGATTTCAGAATACGGACCAGGCCGCCAGTCACTTTATTATTGCTAGGTATGATATTGGCACCAGATCGAGTCAACTGCGCAGCGTAAATCATAGAAAATTCCGAGTTATAGTAAATTCCGAATCTAAATTCCAAATCATAGTAAATTCTAAGTTATAGTAAATCGCGCGCCGGGGAGCGGGCGGGGGAGGCGGCGCGGAAGGCGCGCATAAGGGGGGAGGAGGAGGCAGAGTATGTCGGATGCGATCATACCAGCACTAAAGCACCGGATCCCATCAGAACTCCGAAGTTAAGCGTGCTTGGGCGAGAGTAGTACTAGGATGGGTGACCTCCTGGGAAGTCCTCGTGTTGCATTCCCCCTTTTTGCTTAATTTTCCTCGCGTTCATCCGCCTCGTTGTATTCGTTTTATTTCTAACTTTTTTTTTTTGCGCAACCGGATCGCGGCTCGAGCTTCGGCGGTGCACCGGGAAGCGGGGCGACACCGCGCGGCAGGACGTGGGGCCCACGCGCGCCGGGGAGCGGGCGGGGGAGGCGGCGCGGAAGGCGCGCATAAGGGGGGAGGAGGAGGCAGAGTATGTCGGATGCGATCATACCAGCACTAAAGCACCGGATCCCATCAGAACTCCGAAGTTAAGCGTGCTTGGGCGAGAGTAGTACTAGGATGGGTGACCTCCTGGGAAGTCCTCGTGTTGCATTCCCCCTTTTTGCTTAATTTTCCTCGCGTTCATCCGCCTCGTTGTATTCGTTTTATTTCTAACTTTTTTTTTTTGCGCAACCGGATCGCGGCTCGAGCTTCGGCGGTGCACCGAGATATAATAAATTCTGACTTACATATTCCGAGATACTGAGTTACATATTCCGAGATATAATAAATTCTGGGTCATTCCAGCACTTAGTTACATATTCCGAGTCATAGTAACTTCATGTAATATACATATTCCAAGTTATAGCAAATTCGTGTTATGTTACAGATTTCGAATCATAGTAAATTTCGGCGGTGCTGGAATCATAGTAACTTCATGCAAAAAAGATAGATTATCACAGTAAATTTCCGAGGTTACCGTTAGGTTCAATTTCCGAGTCATAATAAATTCTAAATTATAGTAATTATGAGTCATGGTAAACTCGTTAGGATATATAATCCGAATCATAGTAAATTCCAGATAGGTTACATAATCCCAGTCATAGTAAATTCCGAGTCCGTGTAAACTCCAAGTCAGAAAATTCCGAGTCCTAGAATTTCCACAGCGATTTCAGAATACGGACCAGGCCGCCAGTCACTTTATTATTGCTAGGTATGATATTGGCACCAGATCGAGTCAACTGCGCAGCGTAAATCATAGAAAATTCCGAGTTATAGTAAATTCCGAATCTAAATTCCAAATCATAGTAAATTCTAAGTTATAGTAAATCGCGCGCCGGGGAGCGGGCGGGGGAGGCGGCGCGGAAGGCGCGCATAAGGGGGGAGGAGGAGGCAGAGTATGTCGGATGCGATCATACCAGCACTAAAGCACCGGATCCCATCAGAACTCCGAAGTTAAGCGTGCTTGGGCGAGAGTAGTACTAGGATGGGTGACCTCCTGGGAAGTCCTCGTGTTGCATTCCCCCTTTTTGCTTAATTTTCCTCGCGTTCATCCGCCTCGTTGTATTCGTTTTATTTCTAACTTTTTTTTTTTGCGCAACCGGATCGCGGCTCGAGCTTCGGCGGTGCACCGGGAAGCGGGGCGACACCGCGCGGCAGGACGTGGGGCCCACGCGCGCCGGGGAGCGGGCGGGGGAGGCGGCGCGGAAGGCGCGCATAAGGGGGGAGGAGGAGGCAGAGTATGTCGGATGCGATCATACCAGCACTAAAGCACCGGATCCCATCAGAACTCCGAAGTTAAGCGTGCTTGGGCGAGAGTAGTACTAGGATGGGTGACCTCCTGGGAAGTCCTCGTGTTGCATTCCCCCTTTTTGCTTAATTTTCCTCGCGTTCATCCGCCTCGTTGTATTCGTTTTATTTCTAACTTTTTTTTTTTGCGCAACCGGATCGCGGCTCGAGCTTCGGCGGTGCACCGAGATATAATAAATTCTGACTTACATATTCCGAGATACTGAGTTACATATTCCGAGATATAATAAATTCTGGGTCATTCCAGCACTTAGTTACATATTCCGAGTCATAGTAACTTCATGTAATATACATATTCCAAGTTATAGCAAATTCGTGTTATGTTACAGATTTCGAATCATAGTAAATTTCGGCGGTGCTGGAATCATAGTAACTTCATGCAAAAAAGATAGATTATCACAGTAAATTTCCGAGGTTACCGTTAGGTTCAATTTCCGAGTCATAATAAATTCTAAATTATAGTAATTATGAGTCATGGTAAACTCGTTAGGATATATAATCCGAATCATAGTAAATTCCAGATAGGTTACATAATCCCAGTCATAGTAAATTCCGAGTCCGTGTAAACTCCAAGTCAGAAAATTCCGAGTCCTAGAATTTCCACAGCGATTTCAGAATACGGACCAGGCCGCCAGTCACTTTATTATTGCTAGGTATGATATTGGCACCAGATCGAGTCAACTGCGCAGCGTAAATCATAGAAAATTCCGAGTTATAGTAAATTCCGAATCTAAATTCCAAATCATAGTAAATTCTAAGTTATAGTAAATCGCGCGCCGGGGAGCGGGCGGGGGAGGCGGCGCGGAAGGCGCGCATAAGGGGGGAGGAGGAGGCAGAGTATGTCGGATGCGATCATACCAGCACTAAAGCACCGGATCCCATCAGAACTCCGAAGTTAAGCGTGCTTGGGCGAGAGTAGTACTAGGATGGGTGACCTCCTGGGAAGTCCTCGTGTTGCATTCCCCCTTTTTGCTTAATTTTCCTCGCGTTCATCCGCCTCGTTGTATTCGTTTTATTTCTAACTTTTTTTTTTTGCGCAACCGGATCGCGGCTCGAGCTTCGGCGGTGCACCGAGATATAATAAATTCTGACTTACATATTCCGAGATACTGAGTTACATATTCCGAGATATAATAAATTCTGGGTCATTCCAGCACTTAGTTACATATTCCGAGTCATAGTAACTTCATGTAATATACATATTCCAAGTTATAGCAAATTCGTGTTATGTTACAGATTTCGAATCATAGTAAATTTCGGCGGTGCTGGAATCATAGTAACTTCATGCAAAAAAGATAGATTATCACAGTAAATTTCCGAGGTTACCGTTAGGTTCAATTTCCGAGTCATAATAAATTCTAAATTATAGTAATTATGAGTCATGGTAAACTCGTTAGGATATATAATCCGAATCATAGTAAATTCCAGATAGGTTACATAATCCCAGTCATAGTAAATTCCGAGTCCGTGTAAACTCCAAGTCAGAAAATTCCGAGTCCTAGAATTTCCACAGCGATTTCAGAATACGGACCAGGCCGCCAGTCACTTTATTATTGCTAGGTATGATATTGGCACCAGATCGAGTCAACTGCGCAGCGTAAATCATAGAAAATTCCGAGTTATAGTAAATTCCGAATCTAAATTCCAAATCATAGTAAATTCTAAGTTATAGTAAATCGCGCGCCGGGGAGCGGGCGGGGGAGGCGGCGCGGAAGGCGCGCATAAGGGGGGAGGAGGAGGCAGAGTATGTCGGATGCGATCATACCAGCACTAAAGCACCGGATCCCATCAGAACTCCGAAGTTAAGCGTGCTTGGGCGAGAGTAGTACTAGGATGGGTGACCTCCTGGGAAGTCCTCGTGTTGCATTCCCCCTTTTTGCTTAATTTTCCTCGCGTTCATCCGCCTCGTTGTATTCGTTTTATTTCTAACTTTTTTTTTTTGCGCAACCGGATCGCGGCTCGAGCTTCGGCGGTGCACCGGGAAGCGGGGCGACACCGCGCGGCAGGACGTGGGGCCCACGCGCGCCGGGGAGCGGGCGGGGGAGGCGGCGCGGAAGGCGCGCATAAGGGGGGAGGAGGAGGCAGAGTATGTCGGATGCGATCATACCAGCACTAAAGCACCGGATCCCATCAGAACTCCGAAGTTAAGCGTGCTTGGGCGAGAGTAGTACTAGGATGGGTGACCTCCTGGGAAGTCCTCGTGTTGCATTCCCCCTTTTTGCTTAATTTTCCTCGCGTTCATCCGCCTCGTTGTATTCGTTTTATTTCTAACTTTTTTTTTTTGCGCAACCGGATCGCGGCTCGAGCTTCGGCGGTGCACCGAGATATAATAAATTCTGACTTACATATTCCGAGATACTGAGTTACATATTCCGAGATATAATAAATTCTGGGTCATTCCAGCACTTAGTTACATATTCCGAGTCATAGTAACTTCATGTAATATACATATTCCAAGTTATAGCAAATTCGTGTTATGTTACAGATTTCGAATCATAGTAAATTTCGGCGGTGCTGGAATCATAGTAACTTCATGCAAAAAAGATAGATTATCACAGTAAATTTCCGAGGTTACCGTTAGGTTCAATTTCCGAGTCATAATAAATTCTAAATTATAGTAATTATGAGTCATGGTAAACTCGTTAGGATATATAATCCGAATCATAGTAAATTCCAGATAGGTTACATAATCCCAGTCATAGTAAATTCCGAGTCCGTGTAAACTCCAAGTCAGAAAATTCCGAGTCCTAGAATTTCCACAGCGATTTCAGAATACGGACCAGGCCGCCAGTCACTTTATTATTGCTAGGTATGATATTGGCACCAGATCGAGTCAACTGCGCAGCGTAAATCATAGAAAATTCCGAGTTATAGTAAATTCCGAATCTAAATTCCAAATCATAGTAAATTCTAAGTTATAGTAAATCGCGCGCCGGGGAGCGGGCGGGGGAGGCGGCGCGGAAGGCGCGCATAAGGGGGGAGGAGGAGGCAGAGTATGTCGGATGCGATCATACCAGCACTAAAGCACCGGATCCCATCAGAACTCCAAAGTTAAGCGTGCTTGGGCGAGAGTAGTACTAGGATGGGTGACCTCCTGGGAAGTCCTCGTGTTGCATTCCCCCTTTTTGCTTAATTTTCCTCGCGTTCATCCGCCTCGTTGTATTCGTTTTATTTCTAACTTTTTTTTTTTGCGCAACCGGATCGCGGCTCGAGCTTCGGCGGTGCACCGGGAAGCGGGGCGACACCGCGCGGCAGGACGTGGGGCCCACGCGCGCCGGGGAGCGGGCGGGGGAGGCGGCGCGGAAGGCGCGCATAAGGGGGGAGGAGGAGGCAGAGTATGTCGGATGCGATCATACCAGCACTAAAGCACCGGATCCCATCAGAACTCCGAAGTTAAGCGTGCTTGGGCGAGAGTAGTACTAGGATGGGTGACCTCCTGGGAAGTCCTCGTGTTGCATTCCCCCTTTTTGCTTAATTTTCCTCGCGTTCATCCGCCTCGTTGTATTCGTTTTATTTCTAACTTTTTTTTTTTGCGCAACCGGATCGCGGCTCGAGCTTCGGCGGTGCACCGGGAAGCGGGGCGACACCGCGCGGCAGGACGTGGGGCCCACGCGCGCCGGGGAGCGGGCGGGGGAGGCGGCGCGGAAGGCGCGCATAAGGGGGGAGGAGGAGGCAGAGTATGTCGGATGCGATCATACCAGCACTAAAGCACCGGATCCCATCAGAACTCCGAAGTTAAGCGTGCTTGGGCGAGAGTAGTACTAGGATGGGTGACCTCCTGGGAAGTCCTCGTGTTGCATTCCCCCTTTTTGCTTAATTTTCCTCGCGTTCATCCGCCTCGTTGTATTCGTTTTATTTCTAACTTTTTTTTTTTGCGCAACCGGATCGCGGCTCGAGCTTCGGCGGTGCACCGAGATATAATAAATTCTGACTTACATATTCCGAGATACTGAGTTACATATTCCGAGATATAATAAATTCTGGGTCATTCCAGCACTTAGTTACATATTCCGAGTCATAGTAACTTCATGTAATATACATATTCCAAGTTATAGCAAATTCGTGTTATGTTACAGATTTCGAATCATAGTAAATTTCGGCGGTGCTGGAATCATAGTAACTTCATGCAAAAAAGATAGATTATCACAGTAAATTTCCGAGGTTACCGTTAGGTTCAATTTCCGAGTCATAATAAATTCTAAATTATAGTAATTATGAGTCATGGTAAACTCGTTAGGATATATAATCCGAATCATAGTAAATTCCAGATAGGTTACATAATCCCAGTCATAGTAAATTCCGAGTCCGTGTAAACTCCAAGTCAGAAAATTCCGAGTCCTAGAATTTCCACAGCGATTTCAGAATACGGACCAGGCCGCCAGTCACTTTATTATTGCTAGGTATGATATTGGCACCAGATCGAGTCAACTGCGCAGCGTAAATCATAGAAAATTCCGAGTTATAGTAAATTCCGAATCTAAATTCCAAATCATAGTAAATTCTAAGTTATAGTAAATCGCGCGCCGGGGAGCGGGCGGGGGAGGCGGCGCGGAAGGCGCGCATAAGGGGGGAGGAGGAGGCAGAGTATGTCGGATGCGATCATACCAGCACTAAAGCACCGGATCCCATCAGAACTCCGAAGTTAAGCGTGCTTGGGCGAGAGTAGTACTAGGATGGGTGACCTCCTGGGAAGTCCTCGTGTTGCATTCCCCCTTTTTGCTTAATTTTCCTCGCGTTCATCCGCCTCGTTGTATTCGTTTTATTTCTAACTTTTTTTTTTTGCGCAACCGGATCGCGGCTCGAGCTTCGGCGGTGCACCGGGAAGCGGGGCGACACCGCGCGGCAGGACGTGGGGCCCACGCGCGCCGGGGAGCGGGCGGGGGAGGCGGCGCGGAAGGCGCGCATAAGGGGGGAGGAGGAGGCAGAGTATGTCGGATGCGATCATACCAGCACTAAAGCACCGGATCCCATCAGAACTCCGAAGTTAAGCGTGCTTGGGCGAGAGTAGTACTAGGATGGGTGACCTCCTGGGAAGTCCTCGTGTTGCATTCCCCCTTTTTGCTTAATTTTCCTCGCGTTCATCCGCCTCGTTGTATTCGTTTTATTTCTAACTTTTTTTTTTTGCGCAACCGGATCGCGGCTCGAGCTTCGGCGGTGCACCGAGATATAATAAATTCTGACTTACATATTCCGAGATACTGAGTTACATATTCCGAGATATAATAAATTCTGGGTCATTCCAGCACTTAGTTACATATTCCGAGTCATAGTAACTTCATGTAATATACATATTCCAAGTTATAGCAAATTCGTGTTATGTTACAGATTTCGAATCATAGTAAATTTCGGCGGTGCTGGAATCATAGTAACTTCATGCAAAAAAGATAGATTATCACAGTAAATTTCCGAGGTTACCGTTAGGTTCAATTTCCGAGTCATAATAAATTCTAAATTATAGTAATTATGAGTCATGGTAAACTCGTTAGGATATATAATCCGAATCATAGTAAATTCCAGATAGGTTACATAATCCCAGTCATAGTAAATTCCGAGTCCGTGTAAACTCCAAGTCAGAAAATTCCGAGTCCTAGAATTTCCACAGCGATTTCAGAATACGGACCAGGCCGCCAGTCACTTTATTATTGCTAGGTATGATATTGGCACCAGATCGAGTCAACTGCGCAGCGTAAATCATAGAAAATTCCGAGTTATAGTAAATTCCGAATCTAAATTCCAAATCATAGTAAATTCTAAGTTATAGTAAATCGCGCGCCGGGGAGCGGGCGGGGGAGGCGGCGCGGAAGGCGCGCATAAGGGGGGAGGAGGAGGCAGAGTATGTCGGATGCGATCATACCAGCACTAAAGCACCGGATCCCATCAGAACTCCGAAGTTAAGCGTGCTTGGGCGAGAGTAGTACTAGGATGGGTGACCTCCTGGGAAGTCCTCGTGTTGCATTCCCCCTTTTTGCTTAATTTTCCTCGCGTTCATCCGCCTCGTTGTATTCGTTTTATTTCTAACTTTTTTTTTTTGCGCAACCGGATCGCGGCTCGAGCTTCGGCGGTGCACCGGGAAGCGGGGCGACACCGCGCGGCAGGACGTGGGGCCCACGCGCGCCGGGGAGCGGGCGGGGGAGGCGGCGCGGAAGGCGCGCATAAGGGGGGAGGAGGAGGCAGAGTATGTCGGATGCGATCATACCAGCACTAAAGCACCGGATCCCATCAGAACTCCGAAGTTAAGCGTGCTTGGGCGAGAGTAGTACTAGGATGGGTGACCTCCTGGGAAGTCCTCGTGTTGCATTCCCCCTTTTTGCTTAATTTTCCTCGCGTTCATCCGCCTCGTTGTATTCGTTTTATTTCTAACTTTTTTTTTTTGCGCAACCGGATCGCGGCTCGAGCTTCGGCGGTGCACCGAGATATAATAAATTCTGACTTACATATTCCGAGATACTGAGTTACATATTCCGAGATATAATAAATTCTGGGTCATTCCAGCACTTAGTTACATATTCCGAGTCATAGTAACTTCATGTAATATACATATTCCAAGTTATAGCAAATTCGTGTTATGTTACAGATTTCGAATCATAGTAAATTTCGGCGGTGCTGGAATCATAGTAACTTCATGCAAAAAAGATAGATTATCACAGTAAATTTCCGAGGTTACCGTTAGGTTCAATTTCCGAGTCATAATAAATTCTAAATTATAGTAATTATGAGTCATGGTAAACTCGTTAGGATATATAATCCGAATCATAGTAAATTCCAGATAGGTTACATAATCCCAGTCATAGTAAATTCCGAGTCCGTGTAAACTCCAAGTCAGAAAATTCCGAGTCCTAGAATTTCCACAGCGATTTCAGAATACGGACCAGGCCGCCAGTCACTTTATTATTGCTAGGTATGATATTGGCACCAGATCGAGTCAACTGCGCAGCGTAAATCATAGAAAATTCCGAGTTATAGTAAATTCCGAATCTAAATTCCAAATCATAGTAAATTCTAAGTTATAGTAAATCGCGCGCCGGGGAGCGGGCGGGGGAGGCGGCGCGGAAGGCGCGCATAAGGGGGGAGGAGGAGGCAGAGTATGTCGGATGCGATCATACCAGCACTAAAGCACCGGATCCCATCAGAACTCCGAAGTTAAGCGTGCTTGGGCGAGAGTAGTACTAGGATGGGTGACCTCCTGGGAAGTCCTCGTGTTGCATTCCCCCTTTTTGCTTAATTTTCCTCGCGTTCATCCGCCTCGTTGTATTCGTTTTATTTCTAACTTTTTTTTTTTGCGCAACCGGATCGCGGCTCGAGCTTCGGCGGTGCACCGGGAAGCGGGGCGACACCGCGCGGCAGGACGTGGGGCCCACGCGCGCCGGGGAGCGGGCGGGGGAGGCGGCGCGGAAGGCGCGCATAAGGGGGGAGGAGGAGGCAGAGTATGTCGGATGCGATCATACCAGCACTAAAGCACCGGATCCCATCAGAACTCCGAAGTTAAGCGTGCTTGGGCGAGAGTAGTACTAGGATGGGTGACCTCCTGGGAAGTCCTCGTGTTGCATTCCCCCTTTTTGCTTAATTTTCCTCGCGTTCATCCGCCTCGTTGTATTCGTTTTATTTCTAACTTTTTTTTTTTGCGCAACCGGATCGCGGCTCGAGCTTCGGCGGTGCACCGAGATATAATAAATTCTGACTTACATATTCCGAGATACTGAGTTACATATTCCGAGATATAATAAATTCTGGGTCATTCCAGCACTTAGTTACATATTCCGAGTCATAGTAACTTCATGTAATATACATATTCCAAGTTATAGCAAATTCGTGTTATGTTACAGATTTCGAATCATAGTAAATTTCGGCGGTGCTGGAATCATAGTAACTTCATGCAAAAAAGATAGATTATCACAGTAAATTTCCGAGGTTACCGTTAGGTTCAATTTCCGAGTCATAATAAATTCTAAATTATAGTAATTATGAGTCATGGTAAACTCGTTAGGATATATAATCCGAATCATAGTAAATTCCAGATAGGTTACATAATCCCAGTCATAGTAAATTCCGAGTCCGTGTAAACTCCAAGTCAGAAAATTCCGAGTCCTAGAATTTCCACAGCGATTTCAGAATACGGACCAGGCCGCCAGTCACTTTATTATTGCTAGGTATGATATTGGCACCAGATCGAGTCAACTGCGCAGCGTAAATCATAGAAAATTCCGAGTTATAGTAAATTCCGAATCTAAATTCCAAATCATAGTAAATTCTAAGTTATAGTAAATCGCGCGCCGGGGAGCGGGCGGGGGAGGCGGCGCGGAAGGCGCGCATAAGGGGGGAGGAGGAGGCAGAGTATGTCGGATGCGATCATACCAGCACTAAAGCACCGGATCCCATCAGAACTCCGAAGTTAAGCGTGCTTGGGCGAGAGTAGTACTAGGATGGGTGACCTCCTGGGAAGTCCTCGTGTTGCATTCCCCCTTTTTGCTTAATTTTCCTCGCGTTCATCCGCCTCGTTGTATTCGTTTTATTTCTAACTTTTTTTTTTTGCGCAACCGGATCGCGGCTCGAGCTTCGGCGGTGCACCGGGAAGCGGGGCGACACCGCGCGGCAGGACGTGGGGCCCACGCGCGCCGGGGAGCGGGCGGGGGAGGCGGCGCGGAAGGCGCGCATAAGGGGGGAGGAGGAGGCAGAGTATGTCGGATGCGATCATACCAGCACTAAAGCACCGGATCCCATCAGAACTCCGAAGTTAAGCGTGCTTGGGCGAGAGTAGTACTAGGATGGGTGACCTCCTGGGAAGTCCTCGTGTTGCATTCCCCCTTTTTGCTTAATTTTCCTCGCGTTCATCCGCCTCGTTGTATTCGTTTTATTTCTAACTTTTTTTTTTTGCGCAACCGGATCGCGGCTCGAGCTTCGGCGGTGCACCGAGATATAATAAATTCTGACTTACATATTCCGAGATACTGAGTTACATATTCCGAGATATAATAAATTCTGGGTCATTCCAGCACTTAGTTACATATTCCGAGTCATAGTAACTTCATGTAATATACATATTCCAAGTTATAGCAAATTCGTGTTATGTTACAGATTTCGAATCATAGTAAATTTCGGCGGTGCTGGAATCATAGTAACTTCATGCAAAAAAGATAGATTATCACAGTAAATTTCCGAGGTTACCGTTAGGTTCAATTTCCGAGTCATAATAAATTCTAAATTATAGTAATTATGAGTCATGGTAAACTCGTTAGGATATATAATCCGAATCATAGTAAATTCCAGATAGGTTACATAATCCCAGTCATAGTAAATTCCGAGTCCGTGTAAACTCCAAGTCAGAAAATTCCGAGTCCTAGAATTTCCACAGCGATTTCAGAATACGGACCAGGCCGCCAGTCACTTTATTATTGCTAGGTATGATATTGGCACCAGATCGAGTCAACTGCGCAGCGTAAATCATAGAAAATTCCGAGTTATAGTAAATTCCGAATCTAAATTCCAAATCATAGTAAATTCTAAGTTATAGTAAATCGCGCGCCGGGGAGCGGGCGGGGGAGGCGGCGCGGAAGGCGCGCATAAGGGGGGAGGAGGAGGCAGAGTATGTCGGATGCGATCATACCAGCACTAAAGCACCGGATCCCATCAGAACTCCGAAGTTAAGCGTGCTTGGGCGAGAGTAGTACTAGGATGGGTGACCTCCTGGGAAGTCCTCGTGTTGCATTCCCCCTTTTTGCTTAATTTTCCTCGCGTTCATCCGCCTCGTTGTATTCGTTTTATTTCTAACTTTTTTTTTTTGCGCAACCGGATCGCGGCTCGAGCTTCGGCGGTGCACCGGGAAGCGGGGCGACACCGCGCGGCAGGACGTGGGGCCCACGCGCGCCGGGGAGCGGGCGGGGGAGGCGGCGCGGAAGGCGCGCATAAGGGGGGAGGAGGAGGCAGAGTATGTCGGATGCGATCATACCAGCACTAAAGCACCGGATCCCATCAGAACTCCGAAGTTAAGCGTGCTTGGGCGAGAGTAGTACTAGGATGGGTGACCTCCTGGGAAGTCCTCGTGTTGCATTCCCCCTTTTTGCTTAATTTTCCTCGCGTTCATCCGCCTCGTTGTATTCGTTTTATTTCTAACTTTTTTTTTTTGCGCAACCGGATCGCGGCTCGAGCTTCGGCGGTGCACCGAGATATAATAAATTCTGACTTACATATTCCGAGATACTGAGTTACATATTCCGAGATATAATAAATTCTGGGTCATTCCAGCACTTAGTTACATATTCCGAGTCATAGTAACTTCATGTAATATACATATTCCAAGTTATAGCAAATTCGTGTTATGTTACAGATTTCGAATCATAGTAAATTTCGGCGGTGCTGGAATCATAGTAACTTCATGCAAAAAAGATAGATTATCACAGTAAATTTCCGAGGTTACCGTTAGGTTCAATTTCCGAGTCATAATAAATTCTAAATTATAGTAATTATGAGTCATGGTAAACTCGTTAGGATATATAATCCGAATCATAGTAAATTCCAGATAGGTTACATAATCCCAGTCATAGTAAATTCCGAGTCCGTGTAAACTCCAAGTCAGAAAATTCCGAGTCCTAGAATTTCCACAGCGATTTCAGAATACGGACCAGGCCGCCAGTCACTTTATTATTGCTAGGTATGATATTGGCACCAGATCGAGTCAACTGCGCAGCGTAAATCATAGAAAATTCCGAGTTATAGTAAATTCCGAATCTAAATTCCAAATCATAGTAAATTCTAAGTTATAGTAAATCGCGCGCCGGGGAGCGGGCAGGGGAGGCGGCGCGGAAGGCGCGCATAAGGGGGGAGGAGGAGGCAGAGTATGTCGGATGCGATCATACCAGCACTAAAGCACCGGATCCCATCAGAACTCCGAAGTTAAGCGTGCTTGGGCGAGAGTAGTACTAGGATGGGTGACCTCCTGGGAAGTCCTCGTGTTGCATTCCCCCTTTTTGCTTAATTTTCCTCGCGTTCATCCGCCTCGTTGTATTCGTTTTATTTCTAACTTTTTTTTTTTGCGCAACCGGATCGCGGCTCGAGCTTCGGCGGTGCACCGGGAAGCGGGGCGACACCGCGCGGCAGGACGTGGGGCCCACGCGCGCCGGGGAGCGGGCGGGGGAGGCGGCGCGGAAGGCGCGCATAAGGGGGGAGGAGGAGGCAGAGTATGTCGGATGCGATCATACCAGCACTAAAGCACCGGATCCCATCAGAACTCCGAAGTTAAGCGTGCTTGGGCGAGAGTAGTACTAGGATGGGTGACCTCCTGGGAAGTCCTCGTGTTGCATTCCCCCTTTTTGCTTAATTTTCCTCGCGTTCATCCGCCTCGTTGTATTCGTTTTATTTCTAACTTTTTTTTTTTGCGCAACCGGATCGCGGCTCGAGCTTCGGCGGTGCACCGAGATATAATAAATTCTGACTTACATATTCCGAGATACTGAGTTACATATTCCGAGATATAATAAATTCTGGGTCATTCCAGCACTTAGTTACATATTCCGAGTCATAGTAACTTCATGTAATATACATATTCCAAGTTATAGCAAATTCGTGTTATGTTACAGATTTCGAATCATAGTAAATTTCGGCGGTGCTGGAATCATAGTAACTTCATGCAAAAAAGATAGATTATCACAGTAAATTTCCGAGGTTACCGTTAGGTTCAATTTCCGAGTCATAATAAATTCTAAATTATAGTAATTATGAGTCATGGTAAACTCGTTAGGATATATAATCCGAATCATAGTAAATTCCAGATAGGTTACATAATCCCAGTCATAGTAAATTCCGAGTCCGTGTAAACTCCAAGTCAGAAAATTCCGAGTCCTAGAATTTCCACAGCGATTTCAGAATACGGACCAGGCCGCCAGTCACTTTATTATTGCTAGGTATGATATTGGCACCAGATCGAGTCAACTGCGCAGCGTAAATCATAGAAAATTCCGAGTTATAGTAAATTCCGAATCTAAATTCCAAATCATAGTAAATTCTAAGTTATAGTAAATCGCGCGCCGGGGAGCGGGCGGGGGAGGCGGCGCGGAAGGCGCGCATAAGGGGGGAGGAGGAGGCAGAGTATGTCGGATGCGATCATACCAGCACTAAAGCACCGGATCCCATCAGAACTCCGAAGTTAAGCGTGCTTGGGCGAGAGTAGTACTAGGATGGGTGACCTCCTGGGAAGTCCTCGTGTTGCATTCCCCCTTTTTGCTTAATTTTCCTCGCGTTCATCCGCCTCGTTGTATTCGTTTTATTTCTAACTTTTTTTTTTTGCGCAACCGGATCGCGGCTCGAGCTTCGGCGGTGCACCGGGAAGCGGGGCGACACCGCGCGGCAGGACGTGGGGCCCACGCGCGCCGGGGAGCGGGCGGGGGAGGCGGCGCGGAAGGCGCGCATAAGGGGGGAGGAGGAGGCAGAGTATGTCGGATGCGATCATACCAGCACTAAAGCACCGGATCCCATCAGAACTCCGAAGTTAAGCGTGCTTGGGCGAGAGTAGTACTAGGATGGGTGACCTCCTGGGAAGTCCTCGTGTTGCATTCCCCCTTTTTGCTTAATTTTCCTCGCGTTCATCCGCCTCGTTTTATTTCTAACTTTTTTTTTTTGCGCAACCGGATCGCGGCTCGAGCTTCGGCGGTGCACCGGGAAGCGGGGCGACACCGCGCGGCAGGACGTGGGGCCCACGCGCGCCGGGGAGCGGGCGGGGGAGGCGGCGCGGAAGGCGCGCATAAGGGGGGAGGAGGAGGCAGAGTATGTCGGATGCGATCATACCAGCACTAAAGCACCGGATCCCATCAGAACTCCGAAGTTAAGCGTGCTTGGGCGAGAGTAGTACTAGGATGGGTGACCTCCTGGGAAGTCCTCGTGTTGCATTCCCCCTTTTTGCTTAATTTTCCTCGCGTTCATCCGCCTCGTTGTATTCGTTTTATTTCTAACTTTTTTTTTTTGCGCAACCGGATCGCGGCTCGAGCTTCGGCGGTGCACCGAGATATAATAAATTCTGACTTACATATTCCGAGATACTGAGTTACATATTCCGAGATATAATAAATTCTGGGTCATTCCAGCACTTAGTTACATATTCCGAGTCATAGTAACTTCATGTAATATACATATTCCAAGTTATAGCAAATTCGTGTTATGTTACAGATTTCGAATCATAGTAAATTTCGGCGGTGCTGGAATCATAGTAACTTCATGCAAAAAAGATAGATTATCACAGTAAATTTCCGAGGTTACCGTTAGGTTCAATTTCCGAGTCATAATAAATTCTAAATTATAGTAATTATGAGTCATGGTAAACTCGTTAGGATATATAATCCGAATCATAGTAAATTCCAGATAGGTTACATAATCCCAGTCATAGTAAATTCCGAGTCCGTGTAAACTCCAAGTCAGAAAATTCCGAGTCCTAGAATTTCCACAGCGATTTCAGAATACGGACCAGGCCGCCAGTCACTTTATTATTGCTAGGTATGATATTGGCACCAGATCGAGTCAACTGCGCAGCGTAAATCATAGAAAATTCCGAGTTATAGTAAATTCCGAATCTAAATTCCAAATCATAGTAAATTCTAAGTTATAGTAAATCGCGCGCCGGGGAGCGGGCGGGGGAGGCGGCGCGGAAGGCGCGCATAAGGGGGGAGGAGGAGGCAGAGTATGTCGGATGCGATCATACCAGCACTAAAGCACCGGATCCCATCAGAACTCCGAAGTTAAGCGTGCTTGGGCGAGAGTAGTACTAGGATGGGTGACCTCCTGGGAAGTCCTCGTGTTGCATTCCCCCTTTTTGCTTAATTTTCCTCGCGTTCATCCGCCTCGTTTTATTTCTAACTTTTTTTTTTTGCGCAACCGGATCGCGGCTCGAGCTTCGGCGGTGCACCGGGAAGCGGGGCGACACCGCGCGGCAGGACGTGGGGCCCACGCGCGCCGGGGAGCGGGCGGGGGAGGCGGCGCGGAAGGCGCGCATAAGGGGGGAGGAGGAGGCAGAGTATGTCGGATGCGATCATACCAGCACTAAAGCACCGGATCCCATCAGAACTCCGAAGTTAAGCGTGCTTGGGCGAGAGTAGTACTAGGATGGGTGACCTCCTGGGAAGTCCTCGTGTTGCATTCCCCCTTTTTGCTTAATTTTCCTCGCGTTCATCCGCCTCGTTGTATTCGTTTTATTTCTAACTTTTTTTTTTTGCGCAACCGGATCGCGGCTCGAGCTTCGGCGGTGCACCGAGATATAATAAATTCTGACTTACATATTCCGAGATACTGAGTTACATATTCCGAGATATAATAAATTCTGGGTCATTCCAGCACTTAGTTACATATTCCGAGTCATAGTAACTTCATGTAATATACATATTCCAAGTTATAGCAAATTCGTGTTATGTTACAGATTTCGAATCATAGTAAATTTCGGCGGTGCTGGAATCATAGTAACTTCATGCAAAAAAGATAGATTATCACAGTAAATTTCCGAGGTTACCGTTAGGTTCAATTTCCGAGTCATAATAAATTCTAAATTATAGTAATTATGAGTCATGGTAAACTCGTTAGGATATATAATCCGAATCATAGTAAATTCCAGATAGGTTACATAATCCCAGTCATAGTAAATTCCGAGTCCGTGTAAACTCCAAGTCAGAAAATTCCGAGTCCTAGAATTTCCACAGCGATTTCAGAATACGGACCAGGCCGCCAGTCACTTTATTATTGCTAGGTATGATATTGGCACCAGATCGAGTCAACTGCGCAGCGTAAATCATAGAAAATTCCGAGTTATAGTAAATTCCGAATCTAAATTCCAAATCATAGTAAATTCTAAGTTATAGTAAATCGCGCGCCGGGGAGCGGGCGGGGGAGGCGGCGCGGAAGGCGCGCATAAGGGGGGAGGAGGAGGCAGAGTATGTCGGATGCGATCATACCAGCACTAAAGCACCGGATCCCATCAGAACTCCGAAGTTAAGCGTGCTTGGGCGAGAGTAGTACTAGGATGGGTGACCTCCTGGGAAGTCCTCGTGTTGCATTCCCCCTTTTTGCTTAATTTTCCTCGCGTTCATCCGCCTCGTTTTATTTCTAACTTTTTTTTTTTTGCGCAACCGGATCGCGGCTCGAGCTTCGGCGGTGCACCGGGAAGCGGGGCGACACCGCGCGGCAGGACGTGGGGCCCACGCGCGCCGGGGAGCGGGCGGGGGAGGCGGCGCGGAAGGCGCGCATAAGGGGGGAGGAGGAGGCAGAGTATGTCGGATGCGATCATACCAGCACTAAAGCACCGGATCCCATCAGAACTCCGAAGTTAAGCGTGCTTGGGCGAGAGTAGTACTAGGATGGGTGACCTCCTGGGAAGTCCTCGTGTTGCATTCCCCCTTTTTGCTTAATTTTCCTCGCGTTCATCCGCCTCGTTGTATTCGTTTTATTTCTAACTTTTTTTTTTTGCGCAACCGGATCGCGGCTCGAGCTTCGGCGGTGCACCGAGATATAATAAATTCTGACTTACATATTCCGAGATACTGAGTTACATATTCCGAGATATAATAAATTCTGGGTCATTCCAGCACTTAGTTACATATTCCGAGTCATAGTAACTTCATGTAATATACATATTCCAAGTTATAGCAAATTCGTGTTATGTTACAGATTTCGAATCATAGTAAATTTCGGCGGTGCTGGAATCATAGTAACTTCATGCAAAAAAGATAGATTATCACAGTAAATTTCCGAGGTTACCGTTAGGTTCAATTTCCGAGTCATAATAAATTCTAAATTATAGTAATTATGAGTCATGGTAAACTCGTTAGGATATATAATCCGAATCATAGTAAATTCCAGATAGGTTACATAATCCCAGTCATAGTAAATTCCGAGTCCGTGTAAACTCCAAGTCAGAAAATTCCGAGTCCTAGAATTTCCACAGCGATTTCAGAATACGGACCAGGCCGCCAGTCACTTTATTATTGCTAGGTATGATATTGGCACCAGATCGAGTCAACTGCGCAGCGTAAATCATAGAAAATTCCGAGTTATAGTAAATTCCGAATCTAAATTCCAAATCATAGTAAATTCTAAGTTATAGTAAATCGCGCGCCGGGGAGCGGGCGGGGGAGGCGGCGCGGAAGGCGCGCATAAGGGGGGAGGAGGAGGCAGAGTATGTCGGATGCGATCATACCAGCACTAAAGCACCGGATCCCATCAGAACTCCGAAGTTAAGCGTGCTTGGGCGAGAGTAGTACTAGGATGGGTGACCTCCTGGGAAGTCCTCGTGTTGCATTCCCCCTTTTTGCTTAATTTTCCTCGCGTTCATCCGCCTCGTTTTATTTCTAACTTTTTTTTTTTGCGCAACCGGATCGCGGCTCGAGCTTCGGCGGTGCACCGGGAAGCGGGGCGACACCGCGCGGCAGGACGTGGGGCCCACGCGCGCCGGGGAGCGGGCGGGGGAGGCGGCGCGGAAGGCGCGCATAAGGGGGGAGGAGGAGGCAGAGTATGTCGGATGCGATCATACCAGCACTAAAGCACCGGATCCCATCAGAACTCCGAAGTTAAGCGTGCTTGGGCGAGAGTAGTACTAGGATGGGTGACCTCCTGGGAAGTCCTCGTGTTGCATTCCCCCTTTTTGCTTAATTTTCCTCGCGTTCATCCGCCTCGTTGTATTCGTTTTATTTCTAACTTTTTTTTTTTGCGCAACCGGATCGCGGCTCGAGCTTCGGCGGTGCACCGAGATATAATAAATTCTGACTTACATATTCCGAGATACTGAGTTACATATTCCGAGATATAATAAATTCTGGGTCATTCCAGCACTTAGTTACATATTCCGAGTCATAGTAACTTCATGTAATATACATATTCCAAGTTATAGCAAATTCGTGTTATGTTACAGATTTCGAATCATAGTAAATTTCGGCGGTGCTGGAATCATAGTAACTTCATGCAAAAAAGATAGATTATCACAGTAAATTTCCGAGGTTACCGTTAGGTTCAATTTCCGAGTCATAATAAATTCTAAATTATAGTAATTATGGTAATTATGAGTCATGGTAAACTCGTTAGGATATATAATCCGAATCATAGTAAATTCCAGATAGGTTACATAATCCCAGTCATAGTAAATTCCGAGTCCGTGTAAACTCCAAGTCAGAAAATTCCGAGTCCTAGAATTTCCACAGCGATTTCAGAATACGGACCAGGCCGCCAGTCACTTTATTATTGCTAGGTATGATATTGGCACCAGATCGAGTCAACTGCGCAGCGTAAATCATAGAAAATTCCGAGTTATAGTAAATTCCGAATCTAAATTCCAAATCATAGTAAATTCTAAGTTATAGTAAATCGCGCGCCGGGGAGCGGGCGGGGGAGGCGGCGCGGAAGGCGCGCATAAGGGGGGAGGAGGAGGCAGAGTATGTCGGATGCGATCATACCAGCACTAAAGCACCGGATCCCATCAGAACTCCGAAGTTAAGCGTGCTTGGGCGAGAGTAGTACTAGGATGGGTGACCTCCTGGGAAGTCCTCGTGTTGCATTCCCCCTTTTTGCTTAATTTTCCTCGCGTTCATCCGCCTCGTTGTATTCGTTTTATTTCTAACTTTTTTTTTTGCGCAACCGGATCGCGGCTCGAGCTTCGGCGGTGCACCGGGAAGCGGGGCGACACCGCGCGGCAGGACGTGGGGCCCACGCGCGCCGGGGAGCGGGCGGGGGAGGCGGCGCGGAAGGCGCGCATAAGGGGGGAGGAGGAGGCAGAGTATGTCGGATGCGATCATACCAGCACTAAAGCACCGGATCCCATCAGAACTCCGAAGTTAAGCGTGCTTGGGCGAGAGTAGTACTAGGATGGGTGACCTCCTGGGAAGTCCTCGTGTTGCATTCCCCCTTTTTGCTTAATTTTCCTCGCGTTCATCCGCCTCGTTGTATTCGTTTTATTTCTAACTTTTTTTTTTTGCGCAACCGGATCGCGGCTCGAGCTTCGGCGGTGCACCGAGATATAATAAATTCTGACTTACATATTCCGAGATACTGAGTTACATATTCCGAGATATAATAAATTCTGGGTCATTCCAGCACTTAGTTACATATTCCGAGTCATAGTAACTTCATGTAATATACATATTCCAAGTTATAGCAAATTCGTGTTATGTTACAGATTTCGAATCATAGTAAATTTCGGCGGTGCTGGAATCATAGTAACTTCATGCAAAAAAGATAGATTATCACAGTAAATTTCCGAGGTTACCGTTAGGTTCAATTTCCGAGTCATAATAAATTCTAAATTATAGTAATTATGAGTCATGGTAAACTCGTTAGGATATATAATCCGAATCATAGTAAATTCCAGATAGGTTACATAATCCCAGTCATAGTAAATTCCGAGTCCGTGTAAACTCCAAGTCAGAAAATTCCGAGTCCTAGAATTTCCACAGCGATTTCAGAATACGGACCAGGCCGCCAGTCACTTTATTATTGCTAGGTATGATATTGGCACCAGATCGAGTCAACTGCGCAGCGTAAATCATAGAAAATTCCGAGTTATAGTAAATTCCGAATCTAAATTCCAAATCATAGTAAATTCTAAGTTATAGTAAATCGCGCGCCGGGGAGCGGGCGGGGGAGGCGGCGCGGAAGGCGCGCATAAGGGGGGAGGAGGAGGCAGAGTATGTCGGATGCGATCATACCAGCACTAAAGCACCGGATCCCATCAGAACTCCGAAGTTAAGCGTGCTTGGGCGAGAGTAGTACTAGGATGGGTGACCTCCTGGGAAGTCCTCGTGTTGCATTCCCCCTTTTTGCTTAATTTTCCTCGCGTTCATCCGCCTCGTTGTATTCGTTTTATTTCTAACTTTTTTTTTTGCGCAACCGGATCGCGGCTCGAGCTTCGGCGGTGCACCGGGAAGCGGGGCGACACCGCGCGGCAGGACGTGGGGCCCACGCGCGCCGGGGAGCGGGCGGGGGAGGCGGCGCGGAAGGCGCGCATAAGGGGGGAGGAGGAGGCAGAGTATGTCGGATGCGATCATACCAGCACTAAAGCACCGGATCCCATAAGAACTCCGAAGTTAAGCGTGCTTGGGCGAGAGTAGTAGTAGGATGGGTGACCTCCTGTGAAGTCCTCGTGTTGCATTCCCCCTTTTTGCTTAATTTTCCTCGCGTTCATCCGCCTCGTTGTATTCGTTTTATTTCTAACTTTTTTTTTTTGCGCAACCGGATCGCGGCTCGAGCTTCGGCGGTGCACCGGGAAGCGGGGCGACACCGCGCGGCAGGACGTGGGGCCCACGCGCGCCGGGGAGCGGGCGGGGGAGGCGGCGCGGAAGGCGCGCATAAGGGGGGAGGAGGAGGCAGAGTATGTCGAATGCGATCATACCAGCACTAAAGCACCGGATCCCATCAGAACTCCGAAGTTAAGCGTGCTTGGGCGAGAGTAGTACTAGGATGGGTGACCTCCTGGGAAGTCCTCGTGTTGCATTCCCCCTTTTTGCTTAATTTTCCTCGCGTTCATCCGCCTCGTTTTATTTCTAACTTTTTTTTTTTTGCGCAACCGGATCGCGGCTCGAGCTTCGGCGGTGCACCGGGAAGCGGGGCGACACCGCGCGGCAGGACGTGGGGCCCACGCGCGCCGGGGAGCGGGCGGGGGAGGCGGCGCGGAAGGCGCGCATAAGGGGGGAGGAGGAGGCAGAGTATGTCGGATGCGATCATACCAGCACTAAAGCACCGGATCCCATCAGAACTCCGAAGTTAAGCGTGCTTGGGCGAGAGTAGTACTAGGATGGGTGACCTCCTGGGAAGTCCTCGTGTTGCATTCCCCCTTTTTGCTTAATTTTCCTCGCGTTCATCCGCCTCGTTTTATTTCTAACTTTTTTTTTTTTGCGCAACCGGATCGCGGCTCGAGCTTCGGCGGTGCACCGGGAAGCGGGGCGACACCGCGCGGCAGGACGTGGGGCCCACGCGCGCCGGGGAGCGGGCGGGGGAGGCGGCGCGGAAGGCGCGCATAAGGGGGGAGGAGGAGGCAGAGTATGTCGGATGCGATCATACCAGCACTAAAGCACCGGATCCCATCAGAACTCCGAAGTTAAGCGTGCTTGGGCGAGAGTAGTACTAGGATGGGTGACCTCCTGGGAAGTCCTCGTGTTGCATTCCCCCTTTTTGCTTAATTTTCCTCGCGTTCATCCGCCTCGTTGTATTCGTTTTATTTCTAACTTTTTTTTTTTGCGCAACCGGATCGCGGCTCGAGCTTCGGCGGTGCACCGAGATATAATAAATTCTGACTTACATATTCCGAGATACTGAGTTACATATTCCGAGATATAATAAATTCTGGGTCATTCCAGCACTTAGTTACATATTCCGAGTCATAGTAACTTCATGTAATATACATATTCCAAGTTATAGCAAATTCGTGTTATGTTACAGATTTCGAATCATAGTAAATTTCGGCGGTGCTGGAATCATAGTAACTTCATGCAAAAAAGATAGATTATCACAGTAAATTTCCGAGGTTACCGTTAGGTTCAATTTCCGAGTCATAATAAATTCTAAATTATAGTAATTATGAGTCATGGTAAACTCGTTAGGATATATAATCCGAATCATAGTAAATTCCAGATAGGTTACATAATCCCAGTCATAGTAAATTCCGAGTCCGTGTAAACTCCAAGTCAGAAAATTCCGAGTCCTAGAATTTCCACAGCGATTTCAGAATACGGACCAGGCCGCCAGTCACTTTATTATTGCTAGGTATGATATTGGCACCAGATCGAGTCAACTGCGCAGCGTAAATCATAGAAAATTCCGAGTTATAGTAAATTCCGAATCTAAATTCCAAATCATAGTAAATTCTAAGTTATAGTAAATCGCGCGCCGGGGAGCGGGCGGGGGAGGCGGCGCGGAAGGCGCGCATAAGGGGGGAGGAGGAGGCAGAGTATGTCGGATGCGATCATACCAGCACTAAAGCACCGGATCCCATCAGAACTCCGAAGTTAAGCGTGCTTGGGCGAGAGTAGTACTAGGATGGGTGACCTCCTGGGAAGTCCTCGTGTTGCATTCCCCCTTTTTGCTTAATTTTCCTCGCGTTCATCCGCCTCGTTGTATTCGTTTTATTTCTAACTTTTTTTTTTTGCGCAACCGGATCGCGGCTCGAGCTTCGGCGGTGCACCGGGAAGCGGGGCGACACCGCGCGGCAGGACGTGGGGCCCACGCGCGCCGGGGAGCGGGCGGGGGAGGCGGCGCGGAAGGCGCGCATAAGGGGGGAGGAGGAGGCAGAGTATGTCGGATGCGATCATACCAGCACTAAAGCACCGGATCCCATCAGAACTCCGAAGTTAAGCGTGCTTGGGCGAGAGTAGTACTAGGATGGGTGACCTCCTGGGAAGTCCTCGTGTTGCATTCCCCCTTTTTGCTTAATTTTCCTCGCGTTCATCCGCCTCGTTGTATTCGTTTTATTTCTAACTTTTTTTTTTTGCGCAACCGGATCGCGGCTCGAGCTTCGGCGGTGCACCGAGATATAATAAATTCTGACTTACATATTCCGAGATACTGAGTTACATATTCCGAGATATAATAAATTCTGGGTCATTCCAGCACTTAGTTACATATTCCGAGTCATAGTAACTTCATGTAATATACATATTCCAAGTTATAGCAAATTCGTGTTATGTTACAGATTTCGAATCATAGTAAATTTCGGCGGTGCTGGAATCATAGTAACTTCATGCAAAAAAGATAGATTATCACAGTAAATTTCCGAGGTTACCGTTAGGTTCAATTTCCGAGTCATAATAAATTCTAAATTATAGTAATTATGAGTCATGGTAAACTCGTTAGGATATATAATCCGAATCATAGTAAATTCCAGATAGGTTACATAATCCCAGTCATAGTAAATTCCGAGTCCGTGTAAACTCCAAGTCAGAAAATTCCGAGTCCTAGAATTTCCACAGCGATTTCAGAATACGGACCAGGCCGCCAGTCACTTTATTATTGCTAGGTATGATATTGGCACCAGATCGAGTCAACTGCGCAGCGTAAATCATAGAAAATTCCGAGTTATAGTAAATTCCGAATCTAAATTCCAAATCATAGTAAATTCTAAGTTATAGTAAATCGCGCGCCGGGGAGCGGGCGGGGGAGGCGGCGCGGAAGGCGCGCATAAGGGGGGAGGAGGAGGCAGAGTATGTCGGATGCGATCATACCAGCACTAAAGCACCGGATCCCATCAGAACTCCGAAGTTAAGCGTGCTTGGGCGAGAGTAGTACTAGGATGGGTGACCTCCTGGGAAGTCCTCGTGTTGCATTCCCCCTTTTTGCTTAATTTTCCTCGCGTTCATCCGCCTCGTTGTATTCGTTTTATTTCTAACTTTTTTTTTTTGCGCAACCGGATCGCGGCTCGAGCTTCGGCGGTGCACCGGGAAGCGGGGCGACACCGCGCGGCAGGACGTGGGGCCCACGCGCGCCGGGGAGCGGGCGGGGGAGGCGGCGCGGAAGGCGCGCATAAGGGGGGAGGAGGAGGCAGAGTATGTCGGATGCGATCATACCAGCACTAAAGCACCGGATCCCATCAGAACTCCGAAGTTAAGCGTGCTTGGGCGAGAGTAGTACTAGGATGGGTGACCTCCTGGGAAGTCCTCGTGTTGCATTCCCCCTTTTTGCTTAATTTTCCTCGCGTTCATCCGCCTCGTTGTATTCGTTTTATTTCTAACTTTTTTTTTTTGCGCAACCGGATCGCGGCTCGAGCTTCGGCGGTGCACCGAGATATAATAAATTCTGACTTACATATTCCGAGATACTGAGTTACATATTCCGAGATATAATAAATTCTGGGTCATTCCAGCACTTAGTTACATATTCCGAGTCATAGTAACTTCATGTAATATACATATTCCAAGTTATAGCAAATTCGTGTTATGTTACAGATTTCGAATCATAGTAAATTTCGGCGGTGCTGGAATCATAGTAACTTCATGCAAAAAAGATAGATTATCACAGTAAATTTCCGAGGTTACCGTTAGGTTCAATTTCCGAGTCATAATAAATTCTAA